>NC_073697.1:123843363-125159146 GCF_023634085.1 Falco cherrug
GGTCAATTAGTAACTAAAAATGATTAAGGACCATGGATAAATTCTGTTACTGGACTTGATAAATCAAGTCTGAGTTCAAACAGAAAGTGACTTGAAGTCCACGGTCTGTGCTGTGCTAATTTGAAAGCATCTATCAGGCACGATTGCACAATACAGTATTACAGCTCTGAATTCACTTAATTGAATTACTCTGAATTTATACCAGTGTAGTAGATGTCATAACTCAAGTCTTAATTCTGTAAACAGAAGATTTGAAAGTGGTTATTTCAAATAGCTCTTTGCCACATTACTGTCTTGTAACATATGCAGTACAGTCATAAAGTAACCCAAACCGGGATGTGATGACAACATTTTTTCTGGGAGTCTTAAATTTAACACCCAAAGATATAGGGCATTCACTGATCAGTATTTCCTCGTGAGCTGTTTACTTGCAAGCATGAGCAAGTTTCTCTGAGTTTCTCCAGTGAATTAAAACCCCCGAGGCATATGAAATTCTGCTCTGGAACTGGAGATGATGGCAACCTGCAGGCAGGAGTGTTGCACCAGCACCTCACCACAACTTATCAAACGCATTGACGGTGCAACGTGTAAAGCCAGGATCCTTGTGCTCTTAAAAATCACTGTGTCTCCTACCTGTTCCTAGCCTCTCCAGCAATGCAAGGTGATTAGATGTCTGGAGGGTTGGACACCCGACACCATCAGGGTGAGACCCGCCCGCACCCCGAGGCCTGCTCCCAGGCGCGGCCTGCCATGGCCAGGCGGCACGGCGCTCCGGGGACAGGGGGGCACAGCACAGGCCCACGATCCGCCCCCCTCCTCATGGCCGCACCAGGCCTCAAGCTCTTGACACGCAAGCTATGAGCAACACCGCGGCTGCCGAAACCCCACGGCCCTGCTGGGGCCAAGGGCAGGCTGAGGGCCGGGACTAGGCTCCGTGAGAAGCCGCCACCCTCGGTGCTGAGGGTGCAGCTCGACAGCGGAGTTCGGGACAGCGGGCGGCCCGGGGCCTGTCCCCTCAGCGGCGGGGCCTGTCCCCTCAGCGGCGGGGCCTGTCCCCTCAGCGGCGGGGCCTGTCCCCTCAGCGGCGGGGCCTGTCCCCTCAGCGGCGGGGCCTGTCCCCTCAGCGGCGGGGCCTGTCCCCTCAGCGGCGGGGCCTGTCCCCTCAGCGGCGGGGCCTGTCCCCTCAGCGGCGGGGCCTGTCCCCTCAGCGGCGGGGCCTGTCCCCTCAGCGGCGGGGCCTACGTCAGCACCGCCCCCCGCCCCGCCCCGGTCCCTGCGGCGGCCGCAGGTGGCCTCGGCAGCGCCTGCGCGGGGCGGTGCCGGGCCGTTCCCTTCCGCCGGGCCGCGCGGGCGGGGCTGCGCGCCTGCCTGCTTCCGGTGTGTGTTCGGCGGGGGCCGCGCAGCGGAGCAGGGAGATGGCGGAGGGCGGCGCGGAGCGGGCCGATGGCCGCATCGTGAAAATGGAGGTGGATTACAGCGCGACGGTGGACCAGCGGCTGCCCGAGTGCGAGCGGCTGGCGCAGGTGAGGGGCGGGAGGGAGCCCGGCGGCGCCGATGGGCTGAGTCATGGCGTGGGGCGCGCTAGGCCGCGCTCGGCGAGGCGGCCCGGTGGCGGGGGGACCCGCGGCGCGGCCCGGCCCGCAGGCGCCTCTTGTCACCCGGTCCGGTGCAGGAGGGTGCGGGGCTGGGGCCCTGCTGTGCCGTGTGCGGCGAGTAGGGGCTGCCGTGCCATTCCCTGGCAGCGCAGGGCAGGAGGGCGGCCGGAGCTGTCGGGGTGCGGCCGGGCGGCTGAGGGCAGCGGGAGGCCCGGCGTGCCCAGTAGGGCCGCGGCTTTCCCCGGTGTGGTGGGACAGCCGCGGGCAGCGCACCCGACTGCGGGGGGCTCGTTCATCCCTGGACCGCTGCCCCCCAGAGCTGCCTCCCTGTCAGGGGCCCCGGACCCGTCTGGGCAGCGCTCTGCCGCTTCCACCTGGGTACGGGCCTGGGGCTGCAGGGGAGGGGGGCAGAGCCCTGCCAGGGTGCTGGGTGTCTGCTCCACAACCAGGCCTGTGCACCCACCCGGGGCGACCTCGGGATGGCTTGCCAGTTAGGATCGTAATCATGCATATGGTCTATGTTAAGGATCTTGTATGGATTTGTGCCTTTGCGTAGACCTCAGGACAGATAGACCGGATTTGCTGTTACGCTCTGTCCCGTTAGGATGGTATCTGATTCTTTACATGCTGCCCATCCTCCGCTGGATTCATGTTTCTCAGACATGTTGTACTGTGTAGCGTGTTGTAGGATTCTGAAGGCAGTGGCCTTAAGCAAATAGCGTCTTTTTACTGTCTTAAGGCTGTGCTGTGTGGAGAGTTTTATCCCACATGCTGCATTAGGTACAGACACCATGACTATGGTTCATTGTTGTGTAACGTGTAAATTTTGTAGCACATCCCTGGCAAACCATTGTATATAGCTTAAAAGATTTCAGTAAGGTAGGTATGTTTTAAAAACAGATGTAATTCTCTCTTTTTTGTTACTAATTTGCTAGTTTCTAAGCACTTTTTGCAGCCCCACAGTTGCCAGGGACTGTTTCAAACTCTTCCATGTTAACATTTTTTTAGTGAGATATTTGCTAAGAATTATGATGTAGGACTAAAAGTAGATTGTAGTGTCTTTAACTCCTCTAAACAAATATAGTTCTCAAAACTCAAAAAGCAGGACTATTATAATTCCATGCTTAGACTATAAAGCATGTAGTTTATGCTTTCTATAATATGCTAATTAAGATATGATGTATGTGGATGAAAGTAATAGTAAAAATTTCTTTTGGCCAAAATACCTAATTGCTTATCTGTTCTCACTTAAGGCTTTGTTTTGGCTAGGAAAGAAATGAGTCTTCCATCTAGCTCGGTGAATGTGAGCTAAACAAACCTGTCTGAAACTTGCTAGGTTTTTTGCTCCAGACAACCAACTTCCAGCACGTATTGGGCAAAAATGGAATTTCAAAAACCTTTCCGGTTTATTCTGTGTGTAGAACCATATATTTAAAGTTACTGCTATGTATGTTTCTTTTATTAAGAAAAAAAATCCAAACCCAACTTAAAAATGGGTGTACAGACTAGTCTGTTTTTTACTTGCATGAGAATTGGAGCTGCTCTCTATTTAAACTAAACTGTGTTTATCACTCATTATGATAATTCTTTGCCTGTCACATTAGGAAGGAAGATTGCAAGAAGTAATTGAAAACCTTCTCTCCTTGGAAAAACAAACACGCACGGTAAGTACCATATGGTGTGCAGCATTTAGGCTGGGTTGTCCTATGCACCCCCTTGTTCCACTACATTTAAGTTGTGAAGGGAACTGGAGTATCAGTCTTTCTATTTTGTTGTTCTTTTCTTTAAAAAGAAAATTAATAAGGTTAGATATAATCAGGTTCTTTACCTTGGTGTAATAGAAGCGCAGGTGATAGAGGTCTGCACGTTGTTTATCCCATCACTAATATGCTGTTTGTTTGTTACAGGCATCTGACATGGTCTCCACATCCCGTATCTTAGTTGCTATAGTGAAAATGTGTTACGAAGCTAAAGACTGGGATGCTCTTAATGAAAATATTATTCTTCTATCAAAGAGAAGAAGTCAGTTAAAACAGGTGAATTTAATCCTTTGAAACAAAAAATGAAATTGTATTTGGACCTGTGTATCTGATTCCCACTTGTGTGTAGGGACTTTCCTGACTTTGTAGCACCTGCCTGAATATATTGTTACTAGCTTCTGTTGGTGTTTTTTGGTAGACTTAGGAAAGCCAATAATGAAACTGATGTCTGGAATTAGTCTGTCTCCACCCTGTGCCTGAGCTCCACATGGTCCAGCTTGCCATTCTTGGCAACACAGCTGTGACTTTCCTGCTTTTGTGCATGCCAGTACTTTAGACAGTAGTTCATCGTTACGCTCTTATACAGTCTGTATTGTGGCCATATTCTTAATTTTTTGTGTTCATGAGTGTACATTAAGCAGAGTTATTGCAGCTTACTGTGATCAAATAAGGTGTGTGCTTTACAGGCTTGCTTTTGAAACTGTCATACTCGGGTATTTAGTTCTGAGAAATGGGCTATCAGGATAGCTGAAGGCACTTGAACTTAAGGAGGTACAAAGTTTATTGCATTGTGTATTTAGTTTAACTTAGTAGAAGTCAGCAACAGGTAGTTTCAATGGTATTGCTTTAGTAAGGAAAAGGTTGCCTCCTTTTTAATGTTCAAAAATGTTAGGAGTTTGTATAAAAGTAGAGTACAGTTTAGTTTGATAATTTGCACAAAAAATGTTGCTGAAGACTTGGATCATTTCAGCTGAATTTTCTTCTTGAGGAAGAGGTTTCATTCTCTCTCTTTTCTTTTTTGAAGTAAGTATTTTAATAATAATAGCAACAGCTTTGACAGCATTGTTACCAGAAGAACATATTCCGATAGCTGTGCTTGCCACTGAAGGATGCTAGTTTATTAGTGCTTTTTTGGGAGTATGCAGAGATGGAAAATAATCAGTCAGAAATAATTATCCCTCTTCCTTCCTTTCCTGAAAAATCTACAGGTGTCCTAAAGAGAAGGGCTAGTGCACACGCTTAAGAGAAGATAACACCTTTCCTGGGCCATGCAGGTCTTGGGGCATACAAATTTTGTCGGTCCATGTGAGAGTCATGTGAATTTGGCAGGAGTACTGCTTTTCAAGAGAAAGCTCTGTGGGATTAATCATTTTGAATATCACTGGAAAAACTGAGGTGAAAGAAGAGACAGAACAGCATCACATTTGACTTCAGTTGCTAGCGTCATTTTACACATTTTTAGAAGCAAAGTGATGAGATGTAGCCTCCATGCTTTTTGTTGAAATGAGTCTCTGAAGTACTGAACAGTTTCATATCAAACCTATCTGACTGTTATAGTTGGAATGCATTTGCAATATCTAAAAAACACAGTATGTTCTTCTTTTCTGTTACTGTACTAGGCAGTTGCTAAAATGGTCCAGCAGTGCTGCACTTATGTTGAAGACATCACAGACTTACCAGTCAAACTGCGCTTAATTGACACGTTGCGTATGGTTACGGAAGGAAAAGTAAGGTTTTGTTTTAAGACTGTCTATAAGGTAGAATAAAAATGTTCACCTCCTTTAAAAGCATAGCTGCTTAACCTTGTTTTTTAATCTTGTTCAAATAAGAGCAAAATTAATTTTTAAAGTAACTTGAGAAGCCAAGTAGTGTATTTCTTTCTGAAAGACTGCAAATGTTTTCCAGATTTAATATTTAAATAATTTGCTGAAACACTGCTTATATTTCCATGATGTAGATATTTGGCTATATTATTGATATAATTAATAGTACAGTTCAGAGTTCTAAAATGCCACTTTATTTTTCACTTTTTAAAACGTGATGTATTTGAGTTTGTTAGAGAAATGGGCAGGTTTCATTTAATTTCTCCTGCACTTAGCAAGGTATTAGGTACAGTTACGGTAACTAGAGGGTGATACTAAAGCATTATACCACGTTAATAATTTAGATAATACTCCTTTTGCTGGATGACTTTTGTCTGTTCAAAGTTAGTCCAAATTGTTAGTAAACAAGTATTGTCGATTTATGGGTGGTTAGTAGTGAGCAAAATAATGCAAATGGTAGTACTTAGTACACATTAACGATTAAAGTCTTTACTTTATATCTGTTTCAATATATTTTAACAGGCAAAATATCTAATACTTCATGCACAGTGCACATCCTTTTATGTTTGCTTGAAGAACGGTAGATGAATTTAGACATAGTTTTTTAGATTAATTTGGTCCAAATAGTTCCGGTGTGTCAACTATCCTTTCTACTTCAGCTGTGTATCTTGTGGATAGTGTCAGTATAGCGTAGGGATACACAGGGAATTAATTGGTGTATGACAACATCACATATGTGTCTTAGTGGGGTTGCAGTCTTAAGTTTTCACTCTTTAGAAAATGCCAATGTTTAAACAACTACTTCTGATTTCAGATATATGTGGAAATTGAACGTGCTCGCCTGACAAAGACGCTTGCAACAATAAAAGAACAGAATGGTGAGGTGAAAGAGGCTGCCTCTATTCTGCAAGAACTGCAGGTAATGTGCCTTGTAACTCAAAACTGTGTCAGCAATAAAAATTAATTGTGACTGCTCTTAGGTTATTGTTTAGAAACTTAATCACGTATGTTTGCAGAAATGCCTGGAATGAGTTTACCTGTTACTAGTGAGGGTGTAATTCAGTTTTAACTGCTTTTGTTAGTCTCACGGTTAGGTTACGTGGAATACTTGCCATTTGGAAAACAGATTCCAGTTGTCTAGGTAGTGTATTGAATTCAGTGTTAGCAGATTCTTTTGGTGTAAGTGGGGGTTATAATTGAAAATTGAATAACCTTTTCTCCATTTTCACATGCTCTGGCATGTTTTTCCTGTTTTGTTTCCCCCACCACCAACCTCCTGCTCTTCCTGGGAAGTTAAGAATTCACTTGTTTTGACTTTTGACATTGTTAAATAGTTACATTTTTATTTTAGGTGGAAACCTATGGTTCAATGGAAAAGAAAGAACGTGTAGAATTTATCTTGGAGCAGATGAGACTCTGTCTAGCTGTAAAAGACTATATTCGGACTCAAATTATCAGCAAAAAAATTAATACAAAATTCTTTCAAGAAGAAAACACAGAAGTAAGTCATTGGAGGATTTCTTTCTCTCCTTTCCCCTGCTTGCCCCCCCCCCAATCTGACATGTCTCTCTTCAAATCCAAGTGTATTTGAATCCCTGTTTTCTGTGATCCAGTTGGATTTAATTTTCATGATTCATGAAGCTGTATTAATTTCACTGTTTGATTCTGTTTCAGAAACTGAAGTTGAAATACTACAACTTAATGATACAGCTGGATCAACATGAAGGCTCCTACCTCTCCATCTGTAAGCACTACAGAGCCATTTATGATACTCCGTGTATCCAGGCTGAAAGTGAAAAGTGGCAGCAGGTAAAAAAACATCATGTACAAAATGTCTGTATTTTCATGTGGCAAATACCCATTTCATTACCAGATCAATTTATGGCAGATTAAATAGCTCATCAGTTTGTTGTTCTTAGTGGTTGTTTTTTTTTTTAAATGGGTATATTAACAAATCAGTTAGTTGAAAACAAATAAAGTTGATTTCAAATGAATATTTATAACTAACATCTTCATTATATTGTCTTTGAAATCTTGAGAATTTCTTGTCTGTTCAAGTGCAGGAATTAGAAACAGCTGTGCAGTTGTGGTCTAAATGATACTGTTGTGTATGCAGTACAGATGTTACATATTTAAAAAGATTTTTCCCCCACATATTTACTTTAAATACTAGTGTTTCAGTTAACCTGAATCCATTTAAATGTATCACTGTGAATTCAGGGTTCATTTCTGCAAGATTACATTTCTTTCACCTTAACTTTCATATGCTGGGTTTAAGCCTTTTACATGTTAAACTCTAAGCTCTGTGAGTGTTTTCAATTCCATCATTTAATTATTGGGGAAAAACCCACACTCTTTCCTCTTCAACAGGCACTGAAGAGCGTTGTCCTTTATGTTATTCTTTCACCTTATGACAATGAACAATCTGATTTGGTGCACAGAATTAGTAGTGACAAGAAGCTAGAAGAAATCCCAAAGTATAAGTAAGTATTCTTTCTAATAAACAATTAGGTGAAAAAAAAAAAGTATCTCAAACTAGCTGTTCAAATGAAATTGTTTATGCTAAGTCTGCTGTAAGAATCTCTGAATGTGTGAAAAATTATGCAAAATTTTTCTGATTGTGCAAGTTCTACATTAAAATACGTCTTATAAGAGAAAGAGCTTTATTAGAAACACAGTCTGACTTGAGCTGCCCGATAGTATGAAGCATTACAGTATATTCATGAAGAGCAATGAAATCAATGGTAAAAAAATGAAAGCATTTACAATTATTTCTTTGATCTATTTAAGTACGAAATAAGCCTTATTAATACAGTATTGTAAATCACCTTTACTAAATCATTTAGAGACCTCCTAAAACTATTTACCACTATGGAATTGATGCGATGGACTGCCCTAGTTGAAGAATATGGGAAAGAATTGAGAGAAGGATCCCTTGACAGTCCTGCAACAGATGTTTTTGGCTGTACAGAGGAAGGTGAAAAGAGATGGAAAGATTTGAAGAACAGAGTTGTGGAACATGTAAGTATGGCTGTCTTTAAGCATTAGCTGTGTATTCAGTGCCTCAACTATAAATGCTTTTCGTTTGCCTTATGTTAGTTACAAAGGGGCGGGGGGGGGAAAAGGTATGTAGTAAAGCAGCAGATAAGTTGCCTTTTCCATTGTGCTGTATTTTCCAGATTTTATTTACTCATGTATCTTTGTTATAAATAGGTGTTTGGCACAGTTGCCATAAAAAAGAGCATGTTGCATTCGAATTGTGAGATTTAGCATTCACATTCAATACAGCAGAAATTTGGAAGTCTTGCTTTTTATTAAATTCATAATGACTTGATATCATTACTTAATAATTTGTCATGTAAAGACTTCTATGCCTTTTACAAGCAAAAGAACTGTTCGTTTGTAACTCCCTCACAATACCTTATGCTGCACTGCCATTAGAGCTCCTAATCTGCTTTTAACATTGACTTTTATATTTTTGCAGCCTGCTTCAATTATTTTTTGCACATAACCCTCTACTCTGAACACTTTTATTCCAGAATATTAGAATAATGGCTAAATATTATACCAGAATTACAATGAAGAGAATGGCACAGCTTCTGGATCTATCTGTTGATGTAAGTGTTGCTTTGCTTTTCCTTCTTTCGTAAGAGGTGTGGAAGTGTATGTGTGTATGTGTTTGTGGCAAAAATGTAATTATTCAGCAGATTAACGTTCTCCTGTAACTTGAATATGAGTTCTCTTTAGCTTAAAATGCTCTGTTAGTGATGCTATAGGTCATCATTGCATTGTTTTACAGACAGTGCAGAAAGATGTAGCGCTGTAGAAATACACTGCTTGCTACAAAATTCTCAGGGTTTACACTTGTGTGTTTATGAATGTTCATGGATACAGTATCTGTTGTTGTATCTCTCTATATTTGTCTTGGTATTATGCATGTACCTCTCCTGGCTTCATCCTTAGTCTAATTCCCCTGTTTGTGTTACCAGTGCTTTTCAGCTCTTACAGGAAGAACAAAGTGTGCTGTAGTGATAGACAGGGAGCATTAACTGAGCTTTAGTTCATTGGATTCTGTTTATGAGAAGTAGTGTAAAAGTCTGTTGAGAATAAATTGTCTGAGTATTTGGCACTTTATTAGTCAATATGATGACCTGAGTGTATTCTCACGCCTTTATGGGAGTTAAACTGGTTTATAATCCAGGGAGAACTCAGTTTCATGATGCGTGTGCCCATAAGGCAAAAGTTGCTCTTAAAAATTCATTTATATTCAAGGTCTCATTTAAATGCTGGAGCTTCTTGTCTTGTGTTTTAGTGTTAAAATGTTCTTGTCACTGGGTGAAGATACAGGGTTTCTCACCTTTAGACGCCCGTGTTTATAGATGGTTGTAATTTGGGAAAATGGGGTGGAGTAGTCTTCCTGTCATTCCACTTTGTCTTTTCAAGAGCTTTCAGAAGAGATTAATACATCTTGGCATATTGGTGTTTTGAGCGCAAATGAAAAGCTTTACCCTACTGTCTTTTAATTAAATCTGCTCTTTCCCACAAACTCAGAATAAACCTTCCTTGACAGTGGTCAATAATTCATGCAGATTTTCATATGCCTTGCTTGTCAGAAGGCTTGTTCTGCTATCAGGTTAGCCAAGTACTCCAAAGTATGAAAGTCTGTTGGTGTAGTATATTAAACTTAATTTCAAGAAAGATAATGAGAAACAGGTGAGAAAAAAGAATTTTTTAATAGATCATGCTAGTATCTTGCAGTGCCAACATGTAATATTAAAGTATCGTTTGTTTTAAGTACAATACTACTGTAGCTGTATGTCTGTTAAGTATAAAGAAAATCTAGTTCCCTGTGCTTTAATGCTGTCTGGGAAGAATTCTGATGTTTTTATAGATAAAAATGCTATTTTCTTGACTTAGTGCTGTTTGTCTTTACAGGAATCGGAGGAGTTCCTGTCTAACCTAGTAGTTAATAAGACCATCTTTGCTAAAGTAGACAGGCTGGCAGGAATTATCAATTTTCAGAGGCCTAAGGACCCAAACAATATACTCAATGACTGGTCTCACAAGCTCAACTCGTTAATGGCCCTAGTTAACAAAACCACGCATCTCATTGCCAAAGAGGAGATGATACATAACCTGCAGTAAGGTGCCTCAATAATCTCAATGCTTTTAAAGGCATTAAATCTTCATAATAGAGACTATTATTCCAGTGTGTATATGGTTTGTTTTCTCCCTGTCAGGCCTTCCTGGTCTAAAGTTTAGAACACAGTTCTGAAATTCCTGTTGATAATTAAGTTCCCGTGATTATACATTCGGTTGTTATGTGTTTTTGCTACAGTTGGTGAAAAAACATAATAAAACTGTATTGCCTGTATAATAGTAGTCTTGTGGCTTCTTCTTTTCCATGTATACCTTTAACACATAATCCTGTGGTTATTTCATTACAGGACTTTTTTTGAGGCTGTGATTGAAAGGATGTGCTATAAATAAAAAATCCTAGGGGTTTACAGTAGCATGCATTGAGGTAAATTAAAATGATTATATTGTTATGTCAAGATACTGTTTGAACAAAATTCTGGATGTTCATGCTTAAGAATAATGCTGTTTCTTGTGATGTGGAACTACAGAGAGACTTAATTCTGAACTGACTGAGAAATTACTGAATTTTGTCTGCTGCCTGCAAGTCACTAATGTTCACTATTTTGTTGTTGCAGCTTGTAATGGCTACAATAGCAATTACACAATTAGCGAGGACAGTACTTCAAAGCTGCTGCTTCTTATAATTGAATGTGTTACATTCATAGAAGATAACATCCTATTATTTGCTTTAACCTACTTGTAATGGAGGGCAGCTGTAGACTTTCCCCATGTCCCTGTTCTGGTTTTTTTAGAAAGTAAATAGTAGCACGAATAGTATAGGAAGAATCAATAGAACTTTTATTGAAAGTGCTGTTTCTTAATTTTTTAATGCTAGTTAGTCATAACTAACTGTTCTGTTCATAATTAGGTAGAGACTATAATTGTAAATAATATGTTGAGATGTATGTAAATGCTATCCCTTTAAAAGCACACCGAACTTCATTCGGACTAACACTCTTAGCACAGGTAATTATTGGATGAATACACAGTAAGTCAGGAAGCTAGGCAGTGATTTTGAGGGTGGGAAGTGTGTGAAGGGACAGGAAAAGATAGAAGCTTTTAAGCAGTGATTTGCATTTGAAATTTAGACTTTGGATGTAGTTTAAGGGAAATGTCATTTCAGAGACTTGCAACTTTATCAAGCCATACCAGTCCAGCTCATTGCATTTAAGCAACAAAAAAAGCTGCTGAACAATTGGTGAGGGAAGGGAGAAAGAGGAGCAGACTGTTTAGAATGCATAGAATGCTTACCATCTAGCTTCCTAAATTGTATTATAATCCCAGTTGTACAAGTTGTGTAAAATCTTGTCACAACCACAAATCTTGCCCGAGAATGGGATGTACTGGTCTTTGTGAGGCTAGCCTTAGCAGCATGAGTGAAAGTGGCTGCTGGGATAATGAATGAAGTAACTGCAGTTTTGACCTTGTCAATTGAAAAAAAAATAAATCTTTTGCAAACTGAGGCAAGAGCTATCAGAAAGGGGAACAATGGATCGTTAGGGAAAGTGGGAACTTGCCTCTCCCTGTACTTCTTAGCATAGACCTATTTTCTTCTTTTTTGCAAGTCTGATCGGGAATCTTCAACTCCAAGCATTTAAGCTTATGGACTCTGTGACACTTCTACCAGATGAGACATACTGGACCTGTTTTCCCAGCCAATCCTATTTTCCTTTTTATCCTGGAGTGGAATGGTTCAGTGGTTCCCTGGCCCTTGTTCTGGTGGGGCCTTGCAGATGCTTCTCCCTCTCTGCCCTAGCTATATACCTCTCTGCTGCCTTTGCATTTAGAGCATGAGTTTGTTGGAGAAAGGAGGTGGTTTCTTCCCCTCACAACTACCTTTTGCTGTCAGCATTGGAAAGAACGTTGGAAACACTCTTAAATTTCAACAGCCCAGGTATCTCCTTAAAACTCAGAAGGATTATGAAGGTTCACATTAATGGTCTGTATTTGTACCAAAGATCCACAGTGATCAAGTTTTTTTGCCTTTTGGTCTGAAATATATTTTTTGTCCTCACTTGAGTTCACTTACAACACCTCTGTCTTGGTTTGACAACATACTGCGCAAGGCAAACTCCTACCTAACTCCATCCTCAGGGTGAGATACACCTGTTGTGTACCTAGTACTTGGTGCCAGAAGCAAGAATCTCTCAGGGTTTCCCTCCTCACACATCACAAACTCAAAAAAGGAGTTTTAAAACACAATTGTACAATTACTAGGCTGTACAGTAAGCCCAAGTGAGTGAAAAAGAATCTATTCATTTTGCTTGGAGGTTTTTTGTTTTACTTTGGTTTTTTTTGTTGTTGTTGTTGGCAAACTACTGTTAATGAAAATGAAAGGAGTGTATCTTGTGTCTCTCTGGAAAAGGTTGCCACATTCAGATTGCTAGAAAAAAAGAAAAACTGTACATTTTTGGTGCTAGTTCATCTGAAGAATGCAGATACATGTTAGATATAACTCCTCCGTGAGCAATTTAAAGGTCAACATAAAGGCATGCAGTCTTTTTTAAAAAAAAATGCATTGAGATTGAAGATCTTTGATCTTGACAATGTGGGATCAAACCATCATGTTAATCTGAACTTTGTATTTCCTATCTCCTCAATGTACCCTCAGCACCCCCTTATTGCTGTTTGCTTCTCAACACCCTCATTTTGTGGATCAAAGGAAAAGTGAATTAGTTTGACTACCAGTTGCTCTAGAAATTGTATGTGTTTAAAGAGTCCACACTGAAGAAATTTTATCCTTGGGTAATTATGAAGTAAGATTAAAGTTGAGATCATCTGTTCATTAGAGGACTCTGGAGGAATTCCAGGGAAATTTTCATGCTGGAAAATCGAAACTTGCTACTCTACAGCCTAATAATCAGACATTAATGGCTACTTAGAAACAGTTCGCTTTATTGTTTAGTGAGACTAAGTCTTACTGTTGCTATCTAACCTCAGGTCTACCACTGACTTGTTTGTGGCAGAGGGTAAACCACTTAACTTCTTTCTGCTAGTTTCCCATGACTGCTGCTTCTGAGGGAGTTCAAAAATTTGTAAAGGCCCAGTGTGCTAAGACAATAAAAACATTGCTTCTATTACTGCAATCAGTCTGGAACTTATATTGAGAAAGGCCTCCTGTTGTTTGTTCTCAGAGGTGAAAACTGCTCAAGACGTTAACTGCTGGGATGTTAGGCTCCAGGGTCGGGGAGGCAATTCAGTGTTGAACGGTACTTTTACGTGTTAATTGTAATGTTTTTTCCTGTATTGTGAAGTTAGACATCATGAGTGGAGCTGATTGAAAATAGAGTTCTCTGTATCGGAATTTAAGAAATGCCAGTTCCAAGAAACAGGAGTGAACTTTATCATAGAATGGAAATTGATGGTTCTGAATGTCCTGTGAAAGCAAAAGTTGCAGAAGGAAAAAACCCAGCAGCGTAAGTCTGAAATAATTGAAATAGTTTTGCTTTGAAAATGTAGAAACTAAGCTATAGCTGTGATTCCAAGTGTGCAGCTCATGGGTGAGCCAGGACTCTAGGGCTTTTTGGCTAGCAGCTCTCCATTAGCCCTGAAGCAAGTGAGGGTTTGAGAGTTCCCAACTCTTCCAGAATCCGTGCCACACCTTTCGGAGCTCTGCTCAGATCTTTGCTTCATGGCAGGGAGCCTGCCAGCCCTGAGTGGCCCCAGGTTTTCAAACTCCTGTTTTTTGGCAAGGAGCCTAGATTCTCCAAGGACCTGGGTATGGCTCCTAGCTTCATGGAATGGGGAGAAGGCCTGTGAACAGCCATGGATTTCCAGAATCCTGACTTAAGGGTAGGGAGACTGGATGTGTTAGTGCCTTCTGTACAGGGCTTCCTTGAAATTGCGGTCCCTGTGAGGTCGGACTTTCTGAACTTCCAGCAGGAAATTGCAATTTTCAGATCTGAAAAGTTTTGAAACACTAGGAAAATGTAAAAACGGAATTGAATTTGGTATTGGTGCAATCATTGGAGGGTTTTTTGTTCATGTTTTTTGTTTTAATCTCACCGTTCTAATGCATCCTTAGGAATACCACTGTTAGGCTTTTGAGGATCTGAGCCCTGTCAAGTCTCATGATGCTGAGCAGAGATTCCTTCTTTTTGTTCCTATCTCATGCCTCCCCATTGTGCCTTTGCAACATACACTGTTGCTTTTCTTCTGCTCCCAGATTCCATGTGACCAGCTGCTCCTGGTCTTCTTGGGCCTAGTACTGTGAGCTCTCCTCTTGTCATGAAATCCCATTAGTGAGCGTAGCACATGGGCATTCCAGGAACTCGGGAAGCCTGGACAATTCTAGAAATGCAGGCCAGCAGTCAGCATGTAACATGTTTCTGTGCCTAGTGTAACACTGATTGAAGACCTGGCTAGTCAACTCGGCCTGTAGAGTTGTGAATGATGTGTTTGATTGCAGAGGTTGGAAGTCAAAATTGCAGCTTCTGCTGGGGTAATACACATCAAGGAGAGAGAGAGAGAGATCTCACGGAGTCTGTCCCACAGTAGCAGCTAACATTATAAGCGTATTTATTTAAATTATCCTTCAATATGGTATAGAAGGATGTCAATAAAAGCCACAAGAACTCTCTTTATTCCCCCCCCCCCCATGTAGTATATAACCGGTTGCTAGTAGCATACTCTGTCTTTTGTGCTGTTACACTAGAAGTGTCTCTGAAAATAAAGTTCAGTTCTGTTGAGGCCCTTTGGATTTGGGTTCTTGTCCCTTAGGCCACCTCCTCTGTCATTTGCACTTTGAGCAGAATTTCCAAGGTTAATGAGTGCTTGGAGCCCAAATTTGTTTTGGACCAGCAGTGCTCATCTTTTCATCTGGTAAAAAAAAACCCCAAAACAAAACTATGAAAGAGCTTTGAGGGGACACCACATAGAAGCAATACAGTTATTCCAGTGTTGCAGGCTCAGTGGCAGTACTTGGACAAAGCAGCACTTGGCAGCAAACCTCATCTCAGAGCTGTTGGCTCCCTCTGTAGCCTCTGGCATGTCCACTTTGGATTTATGCAATATGACAAACCTGTCTACGAAACAGCGTAAAACCTGCTTCATATAGGGGCTAAGAGGTTTAATTTAAGTAACAAGATCATAAAAAGCACTGGGTGTAATGGAACAGTCTCCATATTGTTTTATATGCAGCATTTTTTCTGAGATGGGTACCATAATCTTTCCCCAGCTCCTTTCTGCACCGTTTGTACAGGGCAGAGTTGCCACTGCTTTACCACAGTCTTTGCCTTTCAGTACTTTCAATATCAAAACTTTAAAACAACAACAACAGACAGCAATAAAAATGGTGTCTTGTAATTTTGAGCGAATCCTTCCTTGCATAACTCTATCACTAGCCACACTATTTTTTTCTTAGCATGGTATAAAGAAATGGACAAATATATAGGACAAATAGACTCAAAAGTTAATGACAGCTTATGTGAAAAATAAACCCAGCAAATTTGTGTTTCACCCCAAACTGAACTCAAGAATACATGTGTACTTTTAGATAGATACACACATATAAAAATCATTATACTGTCCATTTTTTTTTTTAATTACCATTTATTTTAAAGAAAACTTTCTTTGCATTTTATAACTGAAACATTTGCCAGTAATACAAAAGCTCACTAGGAACCATACCCAACCAACCTCCACAATAAAGGGACTAATTCCACTTCCACAACCTGGACTGAATGAGATGCAAAGTTAGATCCTAAACATGGTTTCATCTTTATCTGACTCATCCTAACTGCCCCCTTGTGCAGTGCCCATGGAAAACAGTTCAGTCACAGCATGCCCTTTTGGCTCACTGGGGATGGTGGCCTGGCTGGGTAGCAGAGTTGGCCTGTGGCCAGCTCTGCAGGAGCGTGTTTGTCCTCCCACAGCGGCATCTCGTGGGTCGAGGCTGGAACCAGCTGCACTCCCCTCTGGCATGGCACTGAAACTTTATAAATATTCCCACCTGTATTTATAAAGTTGAATTAAAAAGTGGAATGATTTAAGTCTGGGGCTGTAAATGCAAAGGATTTCTTGAAATTTATTTCCTTCTGCATTTATATTTTTTGCAAGGAGCTCTCTCTTTTCAAATGCATTACTGATGAATATGGAAAATATTCTTGCGTCAAGTATCTTCTTGCAGTGGCAACGCAGCAGAGGCTGGGCTGGTGGTTACTCTTCAAAGAGTTAGGAGGCGTTAAACGTAAATTTAAATATAAATGTATTTAGGAGAATCCAATACTAAAATGACCTGGATCTTATCAAAGTTGAAGGAAAAGTTTTTTAAAAACTCTGGGATCCTGTTTTGTTGCTAAGCTTCATTAAGGTCCTGAGGCAAGCTGTTGTCCCCTCAGGTTCGAGCCCACTCTGCCCTGCGGCCTGCCTTGGAAAAGCCAGCTTGAAGAACAGCGTAGGTATCGAGAATGGATTGCCACACATTCTGAAATCAGAGCTAACGGGGAAGGTTACTCGGTGAAAATAAAGCTGTTATGCAAAGCGGTGTGTGGGGTTCACGCGCAGCCAGGGGTGCGTTACCGAGGCAGGCGCCTGAGGCACAGGGCGCGCAGCCCCCTCACACGGCCCCCGCCTTCGGAGCGTTTATGGGCTCTTAACTGCTTCAAAAAAAGCCCCAAACAAAACGGAACAACAACAACAAACCACTAAAAAAACCCCAATAAGCCAACCAAGCCTGCAACAGTCGAATGACGGCGGAAAAGCCCCACGTTCGGCACCGGCGGCCTCTGGCAGCTCACCGGGCGGGCCCGGCCCCACCGTGCGCGCCCCTCGCACCCAGCCCGAGGGCGGCCGGGCCGCGGCCGCGCAGCGTCTCTCCCCTCCGGCTCCGGCCCGGCGCTCGCTGCCTACCCGCGGAGGCCGCTGCACGGCTCCCGCGAAAGGGGCGGCAAAAAGAAAACACCCCGCACCTCCCCCAAAACAACAACGCAAAGCCCTGGGGCTGCCGGTTTCCAGCCCGAGCGGCGCGGCAGTGCCTCTGCGGCGTGAGGGGAGAGCTGCGGGCCGGAGTCCGGGGCTGCCCCTGGGCCGCCGCCGCGCCTGCCGTGCCGGTCCGCGGGCGGGGCGGTGGGTCCCGGTGCCGGTACCCTGCCGGGCGCTGCGCCCGCCGCCCTCCGCCTTCCCCCGCTGGCCGCCGGGCCGGGAGGAGGGCGGGGGAGGGATTTCCCACAATGCTTTGTGGGGACGTTGACAAGTGGATCCAAGATGGCGTAGAAAGTAATGACAGGTAAGTCAGGACTTCCCCATTCGCCCCCCGCGGGGGCCGAGGGCAGTCGGGCCCGGCTGGCGAGGGCTCCGGGGAGGCCTCGGGGGATCCTCGGTGCCGCGCAGCAGGCCGAGCGGCCGGGCGAGGGCTGCCGGCCGGCCCGGAGGCTGAGCGGTGCCGGCTGGAGAGGGCCCTGTGTCTGCGGAGGGGCCTGCAGCGGCAGCCGCTCGGGGGCTGTTTACGGGCAGCTCGGCCGGAGCCCCGGGGGTGCCGGGCTGTCCCGGGGGCCCGCGGCCGGCGACGGGCGGCCCGGCGCGGCCCTGCGCCCGGCGCAGCGGGGGCAGGCGGAGCGGCCGGCCGGGAGAGCCGGAGATGCCTCGCACCAGCCCGGCTTCCCCCGGCTCCGGGGGTGCGCCTCGGGGCGGAGGGTGGGGGGATGCGGAGGGGTGGGAGTCAGCTTTGTTTTTGTACCGGGCGGGGCGGGAGGGGACGGCTAGCGACAGCCAGGAAATAACAATAATAAACCAGAAGGGAGGGGAGAAAAAAAAAAAAAAAAAAGGTTTAGGTAGGGTTTGTTGAAAGATGGAAAAATAAATCGAAAGAATTTAACAGCTGTTGTAAAATTAACCCTTGGAGCAATCGAAGGACCGGCAGATGAGCTTATATTTTTGTTTTCTGCAGGAGACTTTGTCAGGGCTGAGCAGCTAGAAGTTGGGAGGTCTAACAGACCCTGAGATCACCTTTTGTACGATGCAACTGTTCTGAAACTGAAAAAGGGGAGTTTGTACTGCAGGTTGTGATACGGTCCTGCCAGCAGAGACTATGTGTGTGTATATATATATATTTATATATATATAACATATGTAGGGCAAATCCCCAAGTAGGGGAAGGGGATATGTTACCCCTCCTGGGGTGGGTCGTACCCTTTTATTAATTTCCAGATGAGTGGAGTCGTTTGACATCAGTGATTTGTTAATCAAACTGTTGTTTGATTATTGTAACATGATTAAACATATCATTGATGGAAATTAAGAAATAACTGCAGGGAGACAGTTGCCAGATTGCTTTCCAGTTAATGAGAAAATGTGTGAGAGGTAACAAGGTAATAGGACTTTTGCATTGTCAGAGGTGCAGCAAGCTTGAGGTAAAGTTTTAAAATAACATATTTTGCTTTTCATTGAAGAAATAAAAGAATTCAGTTGTAAGATACAAGGGTGTCCTAGAGATGAATATCCTCATTGACAGGTTGAGTGCATCATGACTAGTCTTGTGTTGGGGTCTTCTAATGTTGTTCTTGGTAAATAATATAATTGAAACAAGGCAAAGGAGAAAATATTCCCCCCTCCCCCCCTTATTTCTATTAAGAAAAGACACATTCTTTTGTAAAAATGAAAAGAAAAAAACCAAACCTAAACACAAACCACAAAATTAAATTAAGTTATACTTGGCAAATTTGTATTATTTTCCAAGAGTGATTGGTAGAACAGGGAGGTTTTACAATAATGTGCTTTAAATTCAGTTGTTCAAGTACTTTTGAGTCATAGCAGATTGTGAATGAAAACTCTGTTGTTGTTTTTTTAATGGCAAAAGTTGTTTGATTGGGACAGCCTGGGGTTGCTGGGCCGCTTGCTGGTCCTCTGTAGCGAGGAGCTGATTTTGAACATGCAGTTGAAACTTAATGAAGGGAAAGTGTACAAGTGATCACCACATTCCTGCCCCCTCTTTGGGATTCAGTGTGGGGGGATTCACTCTTAAATGACTTAGGCTCTGGTAATCTTAGCTTTTACAATGCAGAAATTGTGAGCAGCGAAAGCTGAATTAAGCTTTTTTTGTTGAACTTTAATTAGCAGAACAGTTTTTCTTTATTGGTAAGTGAAGGAACATTTTGTGTGTTATTACTGATAAAATTGAGTTCTCTTTGTCATTTGTTATGAAAGCAGAAATGACTTTTTTTTCCTAGTTAAAATCACATTTCTATTATCACTCCTTACCTCTGTGAATTTTTTTGACTTACGAAATGTGCAGAGTGTGTATTTCCCCTCCTTTAATTCATACGGACGCTGTGCCTTTTTAAGTGAGTCAGATTAATTTTTCTGTGAAAGAAGCTTGTTAAACTGATGGCTGTAGGACTTGAAAGGTTGTAATAGCTGGTTTTGTTGGGTTTTTTTGTTGTTTTATTTTTGAGGGTTTTGTTTTTTAGGGGGATTGTTTTGGGCTCTCCCCAGCAAACTGAAAATTAAAGTGAGATGTGGAAGTGGCTTCTTAACCTGTAATATGTCCCAGTTCTGTTTCTTGACCTCTCATGGAGGAATCTTTCCCGTGCTGAAATCTCATTGGCTTCAGAGGAATTGCTCCTGCGCTTTGGGATCCATATTAGTAGATCTGGTTGCAGGAGAAGGGCTGGAGTTGGGAGAGAACTTCTGCTCCAGTGTTAGATTTACGGAGAAGTTCTCATCTCAGAAAAAAGTAACGGTGTCTACAAGGTTTGAAGAGGTAATATTTCCACATGGGTAGGGTACAGGCCTACTGCTTGAGAGATCTGGACAGCCTGATGCAAATCACTTCACCTGTTTATGCTTCCTTTTGAAGGAATTTAAAACAGGACTAGTGAATCTTACCAACTTGTGAAGAGTCTTGAAGCCTGTGGATGAAAGAGGCTATGTAAGAGCTAGGCAATATTACTACTAATGTTTTCCAACTCTCTTAATTTAGTAGTCTGATGAAATATTTTCTCCATCTTTGGCAATTATTTTTGTTACTAAAATCCCCTTTGCAATTATAGCTGGATATTCTTTCTGACTTTCACTGTGGTTTTGTTTTCTTTCTATTTGTTGTTTGCTACCATCTTACATGTGCTACTGTACTTTATTCTAGGTATTTTCATTTTAGTAATGGCAGAAGCAATTGCTGGAGCAATTCAGATTATTAGTTGAAAGCCCTTGAATCTTTCACCTCACTGGCATTCCCTCCTGAGGTCAGTGGTACCTAATGGGTCTGGTAGCAGGAGCAAAATCTAAATGAGAAACTTCTTTTGTAATAATTTAAATCCTGGCCCCTGTGTATGGCTGAATAACTAGGGAAAGCTGTGGGAGCTGGCTTGGAGAATGAGAAGGAAGGATGCTGTCGTCCTACTCTAGCTTAGGGATAGAGTAGTTGAACAGCTGGCATTCCCCCTGCTTTGGGGATCAGTAGGCCAAGTAGCCTCGTAAATGTGAATCTTGTCCTTACGTTTTTCCTAGAGTTGCTAAAGACTTCTTACTGGAAGCAGATCCCCAGAGCTGCTCATTGTGCAGGATTGCTAGCGGCTCATCGTGGGGGAGAAAACAGCCAATTTTGTATTCCTGACCTCCCCTCCTGCTCGCGTATTATAGCTGTTTAATCTTTTCTTACTTCATTTGTTGAGGTCCTAAGGCAAGATCCCATTATCGCTACATGGTATATGTATTTTCCCCCTCTCAATGGAAGTATTATGGGTTAGATTATCAGAACAAACAAGACCTTCCTATTTTTGTTCTTGTTTGTCCTGCTGTTTCTTCTGTGGTCTTTGGCAGTAGTCAACGCTTGTGTTTATGTATATCAATGACATATATTTAAAGACACTGTACTTTGTATGTTTGATTTCTTACTTCCTTTGGTAGACTTCTCCAACTGTCATTCTTTTTTCAGCAAGGAAGAAAAGAGAGAATATTAAAAAAGAGACCGCTTTTCCAAAAGTTTGCACACAGCAAGGGTATGGAATAAAAAAACCCAAGGAATGCTTGGTCTTGTGGAGCTTGTGACTGGGAAAGTAAACACTTGTTTTCTCCTAGTATTTATTTGACAGGGGGTGGGGAAGAGAAAGAAAATAACTGAACTTTATAGATAGTAAAATGAGGAGTCTGCAAGGTCAGACTCTCCACAGAAACAGGCCAGCTTCTCGTGATTTCATTATGGTGGTATTGATATGTAACTTAAATTCTGTATTCAGAAACAGTCTTGCTTACTGAGCTTTCATCTTTTCTTCACACAAATATTTACAACATGAAGTTTCAACCAGAAAGACTCACTCATGTCTGAGAAACACAGAAAAGTGACTATTAATGTAGGAAAAGAAGTGATTAGGAATTTAAGCAGGGAGATTGTAATTACTCATGGGTAAGAATTTTTTTCTGTTGCATTTCTATTGCACTGCTAGTTGAAGTTAAAGGATGCTTTATGTGGCTGTGACATAATAACAAAATATTTCTCTATAATTTTATATGCAAATTCATTGTCATAAATTTAATAGAGATGCACTGGTTATTTATCCAGTCTTTTCTCAGAGTCCTCCAAAATACCTAATTTCAGACTTAATACAGGAAAGCCAGATAAGAAATCATACATCTCAATCTTTTTTCCTTCTTAAATGTAATTTTACTACACTGAGAGGTTTCATTTCATAACTAAAAAGTTTGAATGGTTACTGTGGCCCCTTCCTACTTAGAATGAGTACAAACTATCAATTTTTCTAAGTGGTGTGGAGTCTTTGTTAGGTGTCAGGAGGCTCATACTTTGGCAAGAAGGTAATTTCGAATTTGTAACACTGAACTATACAGCTTTTCCAAGAAGCAGTAGGTACACAGTTGATAGCAAGAGCTTTTGCAAGTGATTTTGTAAAGAGATGTTCTGTTGATGTTACTGTAAACTTGTGTGATTTGTTTCTGTTAGTCTCAGGAAGTACCACTTGCATGAGGAATGATGTGACAGAGGTGGATATTTTTAATCTTTGGCTTATATGTGGTTTAGGGAAATAAATTTTGTGATCTCTCCTGTTTGTAGGCAGTAGGAAGGCTGATGATTCTCAGAGCTGTAATGACTAAACGTTGGAAGAAAAAGAATAATAGAATTATGTTAGGTATGAAATTTTGAATGTTGGAGTGGCAGGAAGTGAAGGGGAGAAGTGTGAGCAGTGTGTGGATTTGTCTAAACTGGTTTTATGGTAGTTAGGGTAAGTGTTATTTAGAAATGATCTTTCAGTCTGTGAATTTTACAGGTTTGTTTTTTTTTTTCATAGTTACCTGTAGCAAAAATACTGTATTTATCAAAACAGTAAAAATTACACTGCTTAAATATGCTTAGAAGATCTTTTGGGGCCCTTCAGACCCCATGGGAAAAGGAAAATACATAACATGACAAGCTGTTTTTGAGAATATTGGTTGTTAGTAATGTGGCATGAGTGTTTAATTTGCTGGAAAATATTTAGTGGTTCAGCAAACCAAGAAAGTAGCAAATCTTTGTGGACATAATAAATGGAAAATGCCACAAATAAAAAGCATAGTGGTTTTGGCAGCATATAAAATAATGCTTCTTCCTTATATATCTTCTCACTTAATGTAAGATTATCTGTATTTTTGTCACTGAAAATTTAATTTTATCCTGCGGTAGTTCTGGGGGGAATGGGGACAGGCAGCGCGCTTCTGCTTCCAAGTGATGTTCCTTCGTTGCTGTCTACTACATCCCCATCAGCTAGTTGGGATTCCCAAGTACTGTTGACCAGCCACGACAGCAGCCTTGCGTCTGCTCCTCTGCCATCTTGGGAGCCAGAGTTGGGCTTTTCTCTTTGTCTACGCAGGGAGGTCGTTAAGGGGAATGTGTTTTTTTACTGTACTTCTGAAGCTGTGCTCACAGTGCTGTAGCTGAGTGCTGTGGCTATTTTATTGAAGTGATGTTTTTGATTATAGTTGTTTGTGCTAATGGTTTTTGAGGTAACCGTACTCTGACCATATCTTAAGACACTCACACATTTGGAATGGTACAGGACATTTGTTTTGTCGTTTGAACTGACTGATAGTACTTGGCTGTAGTTTTGTTTATATTTGTTTGGCTAGGCACTGATCTTCCGAAGTTTTGTCGGAATTATGCCATTAACCACAGTAGGATCGTTACTCATTCCTGCTGATGTCTGTTCTTTGAGTGGGGTTTAAGATACGTGACTGAATCTCTAATGTTCATGTCAAAAGGAATGAGTAGGGTGAATGCCATTGGGAAATTTGTGTTTTGGATACAAGTTGTGGTGTTGCCCGTAGGGTTTGCTGTGTGAGGAGAACTTGAGAATCCATGTTCTATTTTCAGGAGAGGTCTAAAAATTGAACCTGTTGGTAGTATTGTATTCATGCATTTGAGGAGAGGAAACAGGGGTGGTTTAAAAGCATTATCTAGATGCAGAAGGGTTAATATAATTAAAATACAGAGTAAGAAGACAACTCCCTAAACCAGGCTTAGCTGTATTATGCCAAGCTGTTTGAAGCACGGTCATGTAAAAATGAATTTCAAAGGTTATTTACAATAAAGATAGCAATTTTTAGTGGTGGAGGTTAGTTATTGCTTTGAACTTTCAAAACAGCACACAAAAATATCATACACAGTTACATAATAGGTATGGTTTTGGGAAAGATGTGTTTGCAGTATCTGTGGGTGGCATGATTGTGTTATTAAATCTGTTATGGTAGGACCCTTTTGTGCTAAGCACTGTATAAATGCCTAACAAAAATCTCAGTCACAGTATTATTCGCTACTATAATAAATTTAAGTTCATTATAATGCTGCAGTGAAGACTGAGGTATGTTGAAAGAAAATTTTCCTGTTGTGTCACAACTTTCTGGCTTATTTCTGTGTTCAGTTTGTGAACTGTGCACTGTAACTGTGCAACATAACTATCAGTTGTTTTTTATGAAGATTTTTATTTTCTTTTCCTTCTTGAATGGATTGAAAGAGCGACTCATGTTTTGCATCTCAAACAGAAAATGGAGTTAGGGCTTTTATTATTTGTTTTTTCCTATCCACCTGTAGAACTGTGGTATATACTGTGGCATCTGCATTTGCACTAGTGATCATAGCTGTGTTCTTCAGGTAGATCTGCTAATCATAGGGGTGTGCTGCTTTGCAATACTGGGACATGTCAAGGGTGGAGAAAGTTCTTGTATGAAAATGAAGGTGACATTTGAGGAAAGCCTGTTTCAGCATCACTACAATATCCCTGCTAAGAAAGCGTGGATGGAAGCCACTGAGCTTTGGAGCTCCTTAGCGGTTGGGGGCGGGGGGGCAGGGAAGAGTTTGCATAGGGTTTTCCAAAAAGGGAGTTACTGCCATAAATAATTTCCTAATTTAAAAACACTTCTATTGCTGAAATCCAAATACAGCTGTATTGAAAGTAGCTGTGAATTGAACACAAGGGTGAAAGTTAGGAACTAATTTTGATTCTGTCTCTGAGACTGATGAAATTGGCGAATTTTGGCAAATGAACTGTGGTCAGGTGCTCTCTGAAGACAGCGCTGTGCAAGTTGCAAGTTCGGTGAGCATCATGGAAAACTGTGACGTATGTTTTTGCGTTTAAACTTCTGAAATACATTTGTAAATGTTCTGATGTGTTTTGTGTTGAAATGATGCCTGGGAATCTTCTTTGACTGCCCAGTGCATTCCTTGGGAGCACAGTTCTGTACTCGTTCGGCATTTTGAAAATTAGGTGACAGATATTTAGTCACATATACACAGATTTATCTATATATCATACAGCAGACATTTCTCAAAAAGGACTTTTGGCAATATCTCATGACTCAGCTGAGAAGAATATTGGTAATTGCATGACTGTGGAACTCCTTGAGATTAATGATGTTCACTTTTGTTGGACAAAATTACTACTAAACGTTATAATGTGAAATGTGCAGTGACACTCAGGAGCAAGGCTGTGATCTGTTATTCAGGTGTTTAAAAGAGAGGTTCTGCCACAAGTAGGCTGTAGTTTTAAAAGATGTGGATTATGATGTTTAAAACAGCTTTTAGAATATGAATACTGTGTTCTTCTGCAAAGTCTGTTACAGTTTGAGACTTGCAGGTTGGTGCTGCTCCATGGAGAGCTGACTGTTGTGCAGTGCTGATTTTTCCCTTTGTTTTTCTCTAGCAAATTTTATTAAGAGAAGCAAAGATTAAATTACTTTTCTAATGCATTTTTTTAAAGTAAGTAATTGGTGATGTTGTTATGGGGATAAGATGGTAACCATGGGACAGTATTTCAATTAAAATGCCCTCATCTTGGGTAAGTGTGAGAAACTCTTACTCTCAAAAAGCACTAAGGACATACAGGTATATGGAATACAAACTGCTGCTGTTAACCAGTTATTATGAAAGATTGTTTACGTGAAGATTTTCTAGGAAGGAGCCAAAAGAACTTTAGGTGGGGCAGAAGCACCACCTATTATTATGTTACCTGATGCTTACTATGACATACTCCTCATTTCAGTTGGTTATTACTTGCCAGATTTTAATTATTCGGGTTGAAATTTCCCATGGTAGGTGTCTATCGCAGGCTGACTTTTTGGGTGCTGTGCAGGGAGTGAAGGGTTCTGCCAGCATGGTTCTTTTCTAAAAATTGGGTAAAAAAAAAGAAAGAAAAAAATCTGATGACCTATAGTGCTGCTTCGTAAAAAGTTGAGATGTGGTGTAGTATGATGTTTCTGCCAAGCGTATACTTGTTATCAGCCCTGTGAAAATCTGCTCCGTGTTGGTCAAATTAGCATTTAGTACAAATCTAAAAGATCATCCCTGCAGTGAATATACTTCAGCCTGAGCTAAGCGGGATTGTTGTACAATTTGAAGGGTAGGGCTTCTGCATGTTCCCTGGTATGACTTTGGACAAAAATGAGAGCACAGAGAATTCCCCGTCTTGACTCCCCATACCCAGTTCCTCTTTCCTACCAACGCTGCCTTCCTGCAGCATAGACGAGGCAGCGACTGGATTTAAACAGAGGTTGCAAACTGCAGTTTTTCACAGAATGTGTAGAGTAAACATGGAGATGGGGTGGCTGAACAAGGAGATTGAGATTGAAAAATATTAGTGCTAGAAAGAAATAGAAGGGAAGCTGTACTGTATGGGTACCTATAATTTATAATGCTAATACAATTGTTGGAATACAGTTTCACTGTTAGCATACATTAGAAAGTGTTTCAGAAATGGAGTAGGGGATAGCAAAAAAAAAAAAAAAGGGCAAATCATACTTAAGCCTCACCTTTGCTGTACTTCATTTTCTGTATTTCTAATGGATGCTCCCATGTTGTGATGTAGAGAAATGCTGAATACTCATAAATCACTCAGGCAGACACTTTGATCATATAAAGGGCTATATAATACAGGGCAGAGCATAATGGGGAAAAATCACTTCTAGTTGTCTTTATCTGAATATAAGACATTTACAGAAACTTTTGACTTCAGTGTGTATTAATGTCTTAATTCTTTGTAAAATGCGAATAACGTCAGAAGGATAAAGATATTTTCTTAATACTTGTGAAGTGCTGGGTCACAGTATTTATAAGCATTGAAAAGTTAATGAAAACATTCAAATGCAGTCTTGAGAATCAGATTTTAGCAGCATGTAGTAAATAAGTCCTTAGGCCCTGTGTTGAAGTATTTAACTATGTGTCCATTAAGCAGCAGCCTCTGTTCTGCCTGCTCATTCTGCCAGGTAGCCCTTGGAAAATGTAGTATGTGACTAACAAGTTACAGGCAATATCATAACGCAGACGCACAAGAGGGCCAACATAAGCTTGTACAGATACTTTTGTCATTATACAACTTTCGAGTATTAAACATTACAATCTAGTATTTGTACTGTAATTTTAATGAATGCAATATATTTATATATTTGCTTTGTGTAACTAGGAATCTGGTATCTGTCGGTTATGAATGGTTTTCAGTCAAAGCAAGTACACACCAGGTAGATCATAGAATGTAGAATCATTTAGGTTGTTGAAAAGACCTTTAAGATCACAATTCCCGCTGTTAACCCAGCACTGCCAACCCCAACTAAACAGTGTCCCTAAGTGCCACATCTACACGTTTAAGTCCCTCCAGGGATGGTGACTCCACCGCTTCCCTGGGCACCCTGTTCTGATGCTTGACCACTCGTTTGGCGAAGAAATTTTTCCTAATATGCAATCTAAACCTCCCTGGTACAACTTGAGGCCATTTCCTCTTGTCCTATTGCTTGTTACTAGGGAGAAGAGACCGGCCCCCCCTGCCTACAGCCCCTCTCAGGTAGGTCTCCCCTCAACCTCCTTTTCTCCAAGCTAAACACCCTCAGTTCCCTCAGCAATGTTGTACTTTGACTTGTCACGTATTTTGCTTGGATTCATCAAGGTGGGTAATATTTTCAGACAGCTGTGTGAAAAAGGATCATTTTAAAGGCAGGAGATGATGTTAAGGGTGCTTTTGTGGTGGGTGAGGTGTTTACAAGTGCTAAGGCCATGAGTTATTTTCAGATTTTGAGCCAAAGATAGACACTTTGTCCATGTGTAAATGTTGCTGCCACTGGCTGTATAGATTTTCCTTTCTGCTGTTATTTCCAAAATGAAAACAAGAGATTAGTAAAGGTAATAAAGTGTTAATAATGGCTTAATAAAGTGTACTGATATAATGCATAAAATAAATCTATGCATGCAATAAAATCTAAAGTTGTTACTATCTGTGATGTATGTAAAATGTTTTAAAGAACACAGGATCCAGATGTGGAAGGCATTTGCTCTTAATCTCAGTTGCTGCTATATTTTTCTTCCTATTGTTATATGAATGGTAAAGCATCCACAAGCACTTGTTCCTTTTTCCGTAAATGTGGATGTGTTTACTCTATATGTAAGTTTACAGGATCAGACTCTCCATTTATGTGCCCAGAGATCAGTTGTCCTCCTAATTTATGGTACTCTCTTTGGTTTTTCAATGTGGAAAGGTAACCTAAGTATTTAATGGTAGGGGGCATCATGAACCTTTTAATTACACCCCCCCCCCCCCCCCCCCCCCCCATTCTTGACATCAAGCATATCATGTTCCTGAGAGGCCATGTAGCAGAAGTTCTTGCTGCTGTTTGGCTATATAATAAAACCTTGAAATAAGCTTTTCTCATTCTGTATGCTCCATTTCAGATTTAACATCATTTTTGGAATTTAAAGTAGGGTCATTTCGCCTGGAGTTGTACAACATTAACCAGAGTAATTCAGTTATTTCAGAAAGCTGATTAGATTGTCCTCTCTCTCAAGGGTGGAGACTTTTGTATTTGTTCTGTAAGGTGTGCAGTACATTTCTGAGTGCTGTGTATAACTAATATTACTGACTTCAGCCATAATTGCAGTAAATGAGTGCATGAGATCTCTGCTATTTTATTTTTCTTAAAATAAAAAGAAGCAAAAGCAGCTTTCATGTCATTCTTTTCTGCACCCTGCGCATGAAAGGTGCACCTTTTTCTCGCTGTTCTGTTAAGCCTTTCACATTGGTATAGTGCACTATTATTATCTACTCTCATTTTATTAAATTATTTCTGAGTGTGGGATTATTTATGACATGTATGTTGTGACACTAGGAAAGTGTATTTTTCCTGTGTATGTCTGAAAGTGACTTCTGTATTTTGTGCAGCTGTGTTTTATTCCTTCCTAGAGGCTTGAATAAAATGTTTTTTTGTCTTAAGGTGAAGATAAGTTTATTTTCCTCACCTATAGTGATAAAATAAATATTTAATTTTATTTTGCTAATCTAAAGGTATGTGAGTGGTGTTGTGGAGTACTACAAAAGCAATTACTTAACATCTGGGGGTGCAAGCGTGCCTTAAGATGGGATCACTAGAGATGGCAGAGGAACTGTATAATATGATTTAACATTAGATAGATGTATTATTCCCTATTTTAGTATGTGGATGGACAAATGCAGTTTTATTTGCTGTCTTGATAGTTGAATTTCAGTGACCCATCATTTTTAACTATAACATTGGCATTTTCACAGTAGCTAAAATTTTACTGTGTAGTGTACTCAAGGTATGGTAATTAATGCAGATTATTAAATGAACCCAGATCTCTCCATACCTGTGTAAATTAAAAGTGTCTTTTTGGTCTTTTCCTGATAATTTTGAGCGAGAGGGAGCTAGAAGACTCTTCAGTCACAGGGATTATGTCTGTACCAACTTTCTGACTCCCTAAATACTAATTTTCTGTATTATGGAAACGACAAATATCTGAGGCCATCGTATGTGAATAGCTTACATCTCAATTTTACCAGTAACGAACTTCAGAAAGCCATGCGATGTGTACTGCTGGTGTCTATAGTCTAAAAAGTTTGGGAACTCTGCTTTACTGAAACCTGAAAAGTACTGGATGGATCCTTGAGCAAATGAATGCAGTTTATGGCTTTTATCATTATGGGCAAGAAAAATAAATTGATGAGTGATATTTTGGTACAGTGCTGTCTTCTCGCTGGGTAGATGGCAGCATGTGGCAGTAATTGGTGGGGTAACTGATGTCTTGGTATCAATAAGAGGCTGAATTATAACTTACCCTTTTCCTGGGTGGACTTAAAGTCTGGGTTTTGTTATCTGTCTTGTTACACATTTTTTATAAAACTTTGCAGCATCTTTGAGACCCATTTGACTTCTGTGAAATTCAGTTCTAATTGACTTGAAGTTCAAAAGTTACTGGGGAAGGACAGAGCAACCAGCCTCAAAAATAAACCTAGTAGATTTCTTCTTGCCTCTTAAAAGGAATTGCTGGGAAGTTATGATAAAACAGCTGTCTCTTCTTGACTTCCTACCTGAACATGTTTAAAACTTCTGTCCAGGTTGGTGGCCAGCTTTTCCAATTTGTGAGAAGGGCTGGAAAATCACCAAGGGTTCGGGAACACGGCACGGTCACCACACGTGTTTCCTTAGAGAGGGGCAGAACGAGTTGAATTCCTGCCCTGCTTTCTCTGAGCCTGTGCCAGCTTGACCGCGGTAGGGAATGGAAGAGCAAACCCTTCCTACCCGCTCCTTTCCTGCAATACAGCGGGCTGCTAACAGGAGGACACAGCTGAACAGCTTTGGCAAGGAATATTTGGGTGCTTTTTTCTCTCAGCAGAACTGTTTGAAGGGTTATGGGTTATAATGGGAGGCAGCTGGAGAGGCTTTTCCCCTGCATGTTCCCTATGGCAATGGGTCTCATTCATGGGCTTCGGTTTGCAAATCCCAGGATGTGGCTCTTGAAGTATATTCAATTGACAGTAAATTCCTACCAGTCTCACTGTAGGACTGCAAGTTGAACATCATTGCTTTAGCATAAATCTTTACAAGAGATGTTAATGCCTGGTTAAAATATGTAAATATTTACTGACTTGTCTACTGTTTGTCAGCTTGGCATGCAAGACCTCCGATCTGATCCTTCTGTCTTGGCAGACATTGGGAATTTTGCCAAGAACATTAATAGGAACAGCATTGTGCCCTCTAATCTGTTTGTTTATGAAGTACACGAGAGTTATCTGGCTAGATGCTTTACAGTGAATTGAAAAAGCATCTGTTTGAAATTTTTTAGGAACTGTCGCATACTTTTAACTTATCATTATCTTAATGTATGGACCCTTTGATTCCATAAAATACATTGGTAAGCTGTGAAGCATGAAAGTGCACAGTCATGAGTTAAACTGCTTTGAAACACTAAAATTTTAGTTCATGGTGTTCTCTCCTCCTACACTGATTTTTAGCTTGAAGTTGGCTCATCAGACTGTGGAGTAGTTCTTCCAAAGCCTCCTGTGCACCAAGCAGGCGTAGTGTTTGCTTGAAAATAAATGACTGTGTAGATCACATTGTTTATCGCTTTTCCTCCTCAAGCTGTCCCTTCTGCCTTTCCCAACCCCCTCTGCAGTTCTGGAGGGGAAATATGCAGTTTTATTTGGAGATTACTCTTTTCACGTTTGTTTATAGAATCCCTTTGGAAAGAAGGCGAAATACTCATTAGGAATATTGAGCCTGAAAATCATTAGTTGTAGGGGAGGAAAAAAAAGTCCCTCACAGTTCATTGAAAAAAAAATACCCAGTTTAAGTTATACCAGTTGGAACTAACCGGGTCTTTTAAATAGTATTTTGAGGAAGCTAAGCTGAGCACCACTTGACCTTCAAAGAAATGTAAGATCAGTACATTTTCTTCTGCTTAAAAGGCAGGAGTTTTTTGGAGGTACAAACAGTAATGCCAGGGTTAGATTTCTGGATTAGCCAGCGAGGAAGAGTTGTGTAAACTTTTGCCTGTGCTCTAGTCACCATGATGTTTACTGTTGTATCAGGTGGGATTCACAGGCACTGTGTTTAAATGGTTTACTTGAGTGCATAAATCGGGAGCCTTTCTGTAGGCAGCGGTGCTGCTGTGAGACGATTCAAAGCTAAGAAATGCTTTATAAATGCTGATAATAAAAGTTCTGTTGATATGACATTGTGCCTCTATTTCTTATGTCCGCCCACCTATTTCAGATGTGTAACTTCAATGCCTGTGTATTGTTACTTCAAAATTTTGAATTTTGAAGATGTATTAAACTTTGCTGTTAGAATAAATTGTTACTCAGATTTGAATTTGGAACTCTTCCGGCATGCAGCTCTCCAGGTCATTTTGAGAAAATGAATAATCCTGACATTTGTTCTGTTACATGCTTAGTATTTTAATTTCGGTTTTACAGACAGAAGAAGTGAAGTGCATATGCAGTTTGCTCAGTTTTGCAAACAGAATTGGCAACATTACATTGACCTTGTGACACTTAAGTTTTCAATTCTAATCTGCAATAATTTATACTCATGGAGTGAATGTAGAAATTCCAGTTTTACACATGAAATTTTTTAAAAATATACATTTATAGAACTCAAATTTATTTTGACAAGTGTCTCCTTTCCTTGGCTGTTAAAATATTAACTGTTCTGAAATAATTTTACACACGGGTAGGTCAGGTACTACAGTAGACTGGATTTTAAGAAAGCATGGTTGTAACCCACATAGTCTAGTCTCAGTTGCTAATTTGGGCACAGCTCAGGGGACCAAAACTAGGAGCATGGGTTTTTAAAGAGTCAGCAGGAAGAGCCAGGTGCCTCCAAGGAACAGTTGAGAGGATCTGGATTGGAATCTGAAGTAGATGGTGCAAATACCCAATAAACGTGCATGTTTGTGTCTGCACTTACGGGTATAAATGGAATTGAAATTAAATCTGAGAGCCTGAGTGTGTAATTTTCTGTATGTCGTCCACATACTAGTTGTCTATGTTACGATTAGATTGTTTTAAAAACAAATTACACTGCAGCAGCTCCTTATCTATCATTGTCCCATGCACTGTGACTTCAGTGGTTTTTTTTAATTACATTGTGAAATACTGATAGTGTGACTCAGTTTAGCCGGGTAGCCAAACAGCCAGGTCCTGACATCTCTTGGCTCCACTTAATCCACAGGTTTTTGCTTAGGGTCAGTTATGTCCTCTGAATTGCCCTCTTCAGTTTTCAAGTCGACCAAAGAAATTGTGTGGCCTTTGCAGTACCGTAGGCCACTGCTGGGCATGGAAAATCCAGCTTCTCCTGAAACAGCCAAGGTCAATATGTATCAAACCAGCATAAGATAACGGATAAGTAACATGTTTTTCTTTTATGTGGCGCCATGTTGGAGAAGGGTTCGGTAACCCAGTTTTCCGACGCCTGTCAGTTATGCTGGTCAGGTCAGTTAGGATGGGATCTCTGTATAATCAGTTTTGGGAATAAACACAGAAGCTTTGATCAGACTTTTGGTCAAAGGAATTTTGGTTGTATGTCAGCCAGGAAGTGAGGAAACCGGCAGCGCAGCAGAGTTCATGAAACCCTCTTTTCAGTCCCTTAGGGGAAAACAGAGTGTACATGAGAAAAACATCAATTAACTATTGAAGCAGATCCTAGATTTGTAGAATGGACCGTGGCCTAAAATGTTAGTGAGATGGAAATGAGTGTAATTTTTAGTTATATCTAGAAAGGATCCTTGCATAAACAGCTTAAGAATACCTGACGTTTATATGATTGAAAATATGTGCTTAAGCGATCCAGCTGCGTGTCTTTAATGGAATTATTCCATGAATGAATTTACTCATATGTATGGAAATGCATAACCTACTTGCCTGTTCCTGTTCTGATTGAAAATGGGGACTTATTTTTAATAGAAAAAGAAATTACCTGCATGAATCGGGTAATATTTTGCAAGGTCATTCTTAAGTATCACAGAAAGAGACATATGTCACAGATTTGTATCAGGATAACTGCAAAATACTGATACTTGTGTTCCTTCATTTTTGGGAAGATACATTTTGTACATAAGATTTTTTTATATGAATGTTGTAAAAGAGAAGGTGGCTTAAGTCAAAATTGTCTTGAAAAATCAATCTTCCTTTATGTTTCTATATCAATATTGAAAATCAAATTTTAAGAATGGAAGGGAACACATAGAGCACTGTGTCGCATAACATATGGAAAGTATGGTTTACATTTCTACCGTGTATTTGCTTACACAGGTGTTAATGAGAGAAGTGGGTTAGCAAATTATTTTTCATACAAAGAAAATACATTTATTTGACCTTCAATTAACTTCTTGAAGGTACATTACCTTAGTTTGGTTAAAAAGATCAAGCATAAAGGAAGTTTTTTAGCAGTGAATTTTTAAAATGGGCTAAAGATAGTTGAGACAATTGTAATAGTTGATATATAGACATAAATATTGATAGTGTGCTGTTTGCTAAAAATGAAAATGAGAATTACATTTTTCCTTCTTTCAGTTATCAGAACACATTTTTGTCAGTGTCAAGTCTGCTTTAAAGTATAGTGTCTCTAGGGATATGTATAATATATTTAAATATTACGTCAAAGGATAATGTAGTCAGATTACAGAAGTGCTTTGCTTTTCTGCGGGTGGTGTAGATAGTGGATAACCGTTTGTCTCAGTTTACTGGCAGATAATGTTGTCTGTCTTGCATACAGATTTTTATCATGACTGTTTCAACCCTCCCCAATATTTGCTTTAAAATTATTTAAGAAGTTCTGCACAAAGGTGTTGGTGTGCAGGGGTATCTAGACTTTCTGAGGCATGAATGGAAGTAGCCCAGCTGGAGGAAGAGACAAGTGGTTTGCTGTTGACCTCCACTTCTTTCTCGTACATCTTTGTCCTTCCCTGTTGTGCTTCACCCAGCCAGAGCGAGCGACTGTCCCCTGAGCGTAGGTGAGAAGTGTTTTGAAGGGAAAGGTGTCTTGGAGTGAATGGCTGCAGGCTTGGAGAAGGGGCAGTTGGTGGATGAGTTGTGTTACTTCCAAAGCAAAGATCATGTTGCCAGCAAAGACCCGAAAGCCTCTATGTAGCCAAGTGCCTAAATCCATGCTGACTTTAAAATTTGAAAGCGCTACTTATATTCTTAAAATCAGTCACAGGCTTAAATACCTTCTTGAATTAGAATCGAAACAGAGCTGGGAGCGCTGGAGAAAAGACTGGGAAGAGGTTAGTTAGTGAGAAAGCTCGGGATAGGAAATGCAGATGGCACAGAAGGAAGGGGATGTGGTGCTGCACCTTGAGATGGGAATGGAAGTTGGTTGGCAAATTGTCACTGCCATTATGCAGCTAACCAACATTTTATCATCCCCTCTGCCCCCACTCTAGGATTTCTGTCCCTGAGTCATGGCAGACAGAAGACCAGAGAAGTCATGTGAACAAGCATGTGAATCTCTTAAGCAGCAGGATTATGAAGTGGCAGTGAAGCATTGCACAGAGGCTCTCCTTTCCCTCAGCCAGTACCCCCCAGCTCACCTCCCGGAGGCATGCCAGGCAGAAATCGACCGCATCAAAATCGAGACTCTTCTGTATAGAATTGCTTCCTTTTTACAACTTGTGAGTGTGACTCTTTAATAGTACCTAGTGAACTGGAAAGCACAATCAAGTATCTTGTACCATCAAGTTTTAAATAAGTTTCAGCGTTTTCCTGGGATTGGCATGTTGCTTTGCCACAGCATCTCTCTTGCTAAAGCATGTATGAGGCTTCTGTCTCGTAGTTTTCTCTGATCTGTTTATTTTTCAGGATTGGGACCTCTTAAGTAGTTTGGGTCTGAATCACAGTGCTCTAAAAGAATGAAGAAAAATACTTAAAAAAAATAATAAAAAATTCCAGGAAGGCAAACTGTCTGGTTTTAGGGTATTAGGTTTGTACAGTTATGCTGAATTACATACCAAATTACCTGACCTTTAAAAAGCTTGAAATTAAGCTAGCAAATCTAAATATTTAAAAAAACAATGTTAGGAAATAGCAGAATTCAGGTAGCTGGTTCTTACCTGATTTAGCTCCGTTAGCATAGGCCTAACATTAATCTTTTAATACTTGATCATATACTAGTTCTTCACTGCTAAGCTAGAGCATATCTGGTGAAAGATGTAACTCTACGACTCTGGCAGATTTTTAATGGAAATGTGAAAACTGGGGTCTTGGTAAAGGTTTGTAAATGCAAGGAAGAGGCATAACCCTGAATTATAGATGATCCCATTGCAAATTTGTGTCCTTCCTTTAAAGTATCACAGATGTGCAGTTCCTTTAAGGAAAGGACATTACAATGCTTAACAATAAACCTATAATCTGCTTAATGAACCTCCATTTTTCTGTATTTTTCTGTTCTGGAAATGTTATTAACAGATATACAGGGGTCTTGTCCACCCCAAATCTTCATGTATTGGGTATGAACAATTTCATCTCAAGTGGAAAAAGTTTGGCCAAGTTGTAAGACCTTGCTGGACAGCTTTAAGATAAACCTTGCCCATCAGATTAGGGAGCATTTTTAAGCATTCTTTAAATAGGGAGCTGAATTGGACTACTCTGTGTGCAAAACAAGAATTGGGAAACTTCTTAAATTAAGAGGTGACTATCTTATGGCTCTTCAGGGGAAGAAATTCAGAAATAACTGAAGTTGTTTTGTTTTTTTAGTTTAATGGAAGTTGTTTTGTTACAGACCTGACTCCTCAAAATTATTTACATAGGCCAATATGCAGAGAGGTGCTTAGCAGTATTTAATATGTTCCTGACATTGATGCTGTTGCAAATCCTGCGAGACACCTCTCTGGATATTCATCATAGTAAATTATTGCAGTAAGTCTTCAGGGGCTCTGGAAAAATACTTGTAATCAAAACCTTCCTATTAAAGGCTTGAATTATATAGATACTTGAAGGTTTATAATTTTTTTAAAAAGTAAAGGAAAAAAAAATCCAAATTGTCCTTCTTGTTTTGCTAAAAAAAGTGATTTTTAACATCACCAGTGTTAAGACAGTGCAAGATAAAATACATACCTTACAAATTTCAACAGTACCATGTTAGTGCAAGTGTAAAAAAAATTACAGTGGCTAGAATAGGAAGTTATGTTTTTGTATTTTTTCCGAGATGTTGTGAGCCACATACAAACACATATAAAACATACACCTTTGCCCATTCATTTTCCTCTTTTAAAATGTCAGTTTGCTGAGAATTTGAGAAAAAGTCAGCATTCTAAGAATCAATAATATTATATTTGACATGTGACTGGTGTTTTTTACATCTTCCACCCAGGAAAAGATGAGGTGTAACGGATTCTGAAAAGTTTTAAGAGACTTGTAACTCAAGCATGTAGTTGTTTATGCTAACTGGAATAATGCTATTTTTAAACTTTTCATGTTTTACCTTTCAGAAAAAGTATGGGCAAGCAGATGAAGACTGTAGGCATGGTATGCTTATTTCTTTTTTTTATTATAGTGTTATGAATTGCAGTCAGTTGTCTGAATTTTTAAAACTGATGCCCAGATTTGTTAGTTTGCTAACAATGTTTTTTTTTTTCTTTTTTCCCCTGGTTAAAACTATGTATCTACTTGATAATACTTTTTCTACTTTTTCTGTTTTGAGAGCTCTCACTATTTTGTAACTCACACTCAAGTACCAGAACTCAAATGCATGTCTTTGGCACAGTGGTGCTATTTGCCTAATAGATATTTCAGTATACAAATGTAGGATGAATTGATAGCGTTAGGATTCTTGTGAAGATAAAGACAGCTGATAGTTCTGTCTTTCTTCCTAGGGACAGGGAGGATATTTTGGTTTGCATTTTGGGACTTGATTCAGAGACCGTCAAGATGGTGTACTTACATATATTCCTATTTGTTAAAGCTTCCAAATGTGCATATGTCACATTGAAGTTGAGCCTTTCATGTTTCACTGCCTTGTTCATTCAGGGTATTTTTAAAGGAATTAACCATCCTTCCTAATGTTCTGTTGTTCATGTATAATGCAAGTGATTCAAAACTCACTGAGAACTCTGCTGCGTTTGGTAAGTGTTGGAACAGAGTTTATCAGTTAGATTTGGAAAGAAAAGGTGGGTAGATCCCACCTTTCAGTTTTTAGTACCTTAACTACTCTTGAATTTGAAAGGAGGTTTCCTCAAACCACAGTTTTGTTACACAGACTGTGTGATACACTATTCTGGCATTCCTGTGCTAGCGATGATAACCTTTAAATTGTTCCTTTCTGGTTTTGTGTGGGTTTTCCTAGTTGTTTTTTTTTTTTTTTCTTTGCTTGGTTTTTTGTTTTAAATGCATCTGTCTTCACTGATACTCAAGTCATAGTCTGGGGCACTTGTGGGGCTGTGCAGCCTGCTTGTGAAGGTCCATAAAACGTAACTAAGAAAAGTAAACTTGCTTTGTGTAGGTGTAAAATTAAGGTTTAACAAATTCGAAAAGGCTGAACATGGCTTAATCAGTACCATTCTTAAAATATTCTGGATTTTTTTTTAAAGCTGCTTCTTTTAACTGTTGCTACATGCCAAGGGTGTAATATTCTGACTAACCTTACAGTTGTCTTTCATGATGGCAAATAAAAGGAAGAGAGACACATACGGAAAGATGAATGATGGTTAAAGGAGGTAGGAGGGAGAATGAAGTTTAATGAATAATATTCTCATTGATGACATCTGATGGGTTCGTCATAGGGTTAGATGGGTGACGTTCATCTTCAAAACTTTTATTGGCATATGTGTCAGTTACAAGTATCTCAAAGAAATGGTCATGTTGAACTGTTTTTCTTCTCTTGCTGGATGGGCATAGAAGTGGGTGGAATAGAAGCGCTGATCTCTACTTTTTTTTTTTTTTAATTAAGTAGAGAAAACAGCTTTCAAATGTGTATTAGTAACAAGGAAATAGCATCCAATTTAACGTTAATTTTCTTATTTCATGCCATCATGTTCTGCAAATATTATTTCCAGATAATTTTTCACCTTATTACTGCCATATTTAAGTGTGTCTGTATATAAAATGTTGTGTGTGTGTATATATTTGTATATACCCACCCACCAATTTTTTTGAATATATGAATGAACTATTTGGTTGTGGTTGCCTATAATGTGCTGTTATCAACAGTAGCCCAGCATCTGACAGTTTATGATCTTGAAGGTTTTTAGGTTTGAAATATCCTTGGGAGGAAACAACCCTGGTGTGGACTACCTGATACTCACACTTCCTTGATACAATTTTTTTTTTAATAGGCAAAAGTTTTATTCAAGCTGCTGTTCTGTCTTTTTACAAGACTTGACATGTTGCATACCTGTGACAGTGTTTTATTTTAACCTGAATGATAAGTACATTTTGAAGTAGCTGGAGAAATAGATGTTCTTTATAGTATGCTGCTTGCACTGTTACAAGGAATGATGATAACTTACAATCTCTTAAATGTTTCCACAAACCTTTACCAAAAGGTACTGGTTAATGTGTTGAAACTTTTATGTGCAACTGTATGTTTTAGCTTGGTGATACTATACAGTTAATAATATAAAATGTCATAATTGGACATCTAATCTTTGAGGTTAAAATAGCAAACTGTCAGACATGTTAAAGCTATTTCTGGTGCTGCTGCTTCTGGTTTGGGAAGTAAAGCTCTATTTTTGGAAATGCGGTCAGTATCATCGGAGTGGTGAATTCAGACTAATCTTTGAGGCACTTTATAAAGAGGATTTAGTTACCTTTTTGTTTTGAAGAGATGTCTAGGTTTTTTTATGGAAGAGATTCTAGGGTTTTTTATGTAAATGTTCTGTGGGACTGTTTTTTTTTGCTTCAGTCTTTAATGCAATTTCTGTTAATCATGTGAATGTCTGTTGAGTGAGGAGTTTTGATTTGTTATTTTAAAATGTAATCCTGAAGTTGTGATCAGTGTAAAATTCCTGTTAGTACTAACAGGAGCTGTTTGCATCTGCGTGAGTAGCAGTATAAACACAGATGTTGATGTTGCCTGCAATAACAGTAATATATATTAAAATTTTGTAATTTTAGACAACTGTCCAGCCTTCTTTTCAACTCATATGCTTAGCTTACTAGCTTTTTAGTCACTCTGGCATTTCGTTTTCTGGACAGGTAATATATATGATTAAGTGTTACTCCTGCTTGTCTGAAGCACGTCTATATTGTGAAATAAGTCCTTTCACTATTGGAAGTGTCAATGAAAGTGTCTGTTTGGCTAGCTATCTGATCCAGTGCTAGAAAGCATTAGGAAAGGTTTCTGTTACATGGAGCCTGTAAATTTCTGGACTCAAACAATCGTTCCTATATCCTGCACTTTACAGCCTAAGTGAATAAAAGCCCTTTTAAAGTAGCAGGAATTGACCGTGAGGAGGTTAGCTATATTTGGAAACGACAGGGCATGCTTTTTGTGAGCATGAATGGATCTTCCTGAGCATGTTTGTGTTACTGCGAGGTTGTTGGTTGCTATTTTTTTTATCCTTTCTGTGAAGAGGAGGTCCTTTGTGTCTGTGTCAGATATTTGAATTTACCATTCCCGTATTTGTCTATTTTAGCATGTAAACATCACAAACCTTTTTTGAGCTCATGTACAGCATTTTTTAGATGGTGGGAGACAAGTTTCAAGTTAGTGTTAGACAAGAATAAGTAATACTTCCTTTACATCCAAGACTTGTCTTTCCAAGAAGCCATGGATTCAACCCAGGTTTCAGACTTTATTTTCATGTTAAAGGTGAAGGAAAACTGTATATAGCTTATTTAAATGTATGCTGTGATGAAGCTAATAGTTGCTGATTTGTGTTGCAGTGCTGGGAGAGGGGCTGGCCAAGGGAGATGGATCTTTCCGTGCAGTGCTCTGCTGCATGCATCTTAAAGGGAAGCTGCAAATTGTGTCTAATGTTCTTTCCAAATCACTGATGGGTGAATCACTGGTAAGTGGGTTTGCTGCAGTCTGCATAATATAAAAAGTAGTTTTGTATTTCCTTTTTAAAAAATGTGTTTAATAACAAACTTCTGAACATATGTTTGACTGGCAGGTTACAACAAAAATTACTTGTATGAAAAAGACAAAGATAAGTATACGTTATCAGGATACCTAGGTTGTTGCCTTACCAGTGTTTCAGAGTTGTTATGATTGTGCAAAGTTTTTTTGTTGTTGGCTCTGAATCCTCAGGGAATGCAAAATAATTTCCATATTTGTGTGATTGGCTAGGAAAAAATAAAGTAAGCAAAAGCTTGAGATTTACATTGAAATTGCACCTGATACCATTTTGTATGTGCTTCAGGAGGTTTAGCCATGAAAGGAGAAAAATTATTGGTAGGACTTTTAAATAACTGGCCCATGATAAGTTGTAAGACAGCATGAAAAGCTTTTCAGAAAAAAAAAAAAAGCTTTACATTTCAAGACAAAGACAAAGATTTGAGTTCAAAGCTGCTATTTTTACCCTTGACCTGTCAAAACTTTTAAAGATGCTTTTAACTCCATACATGTAAGTAACTGTTTTGGCTCTTATGTGACTACTCATATGGGGAAGATTAGGGACATATGTAAGTCTCCAAAGGATGGTTTCCTTTTTATTTCAGTAGTCTAGAATAAACAGCACACAGTTCATCATCGTGAACTGCTGGTGATGCTAAATCCAGAAACATGGTCATAGCACAGAGAAAAAGTTCTGGTCAGACCATGAGGAACTTGTAAGTGACATCAGAAACTGTCGTAGGAGAGTTACCTTGAAATTGGATAATGTCTCCTACATCTTGGTGCTTAACTTAATCAGTAGGTTGTTTTTACTAGGGAGTTCTGTTTGTTTGTCTGGTATATATCCTGAATTCCCTCCCCCCCTGCCATTGGTTATTTTTATGTAAAGAAAAGGGTTTTTTCTTTGTCTGGCTGGTGTTTTCTAACAAAAAAATGTTTCATTGAAAAATTCCTGGTGAGGTTGAAGGAAACTTGCCTTTAGGAAAAATTAGTAAAATAGTCAAAAGCTCCTTATCGCAGGAAACGTACAGTGCCCTTAGTCTGAGCTATTGTTGTGCAAATAGAGGTGCCTTCATATATAATTCCAGAGTGTTGTACCAAAGCAGAGTTTGAGAGATTTTTACAAGCTTTAGGTTATTAGACACAGTTGTTTTCAGTAGGAATAAAAATCAGCAACTGATTTACTGACTTTTGCCATTGTCTAAGAGAAGAAATGAAACAAAGTTTTGGACTTAATTTATTGAAGAGTTAGAATCCATCCAGTTTCGTCCCCAGTGACTTAAGAGAATGATTCTTGGTAAAAAATTTGGTGCCTTAATATGTTTAAGCTCAACAGGTTCAGTTTGTAGCCTTCTACTGAAGAAGTGAAAAATCATTTTGAAAAAAGCCTAAGTGTGAGGATTCTTGAGTGTCTGTTTTCAGCAGAGAGAGTAATTTCTGCTGCTCAGTAGCACAGTCAAAATGTGTAGGAGTCGTAACAAATGTAGTAGCAATTAATTAAATTTCTCAAGAGATTATTGAAAGAAAAACCACAGGTCTTGGTTCCTTTAATCAAAGTTTTGACTTAAATGACTGTGAAATGGTTACTTAGCTATATATTTCAGATAAACTTAACTTTGAAAGAGTGTTACTTCAGATGTACTTGAATATGCAGTTATTTTTAGTTACATGGCTAATCTTTGCTTTTTAGTGAAAACTCAAAAATTGTTACTCAGAGGAGTTACGAAATTGTAGAAATTAGTAAGCTGTAAAGTAGATTCTTAAGAAGAAATGAATCCATCAATGCAACAGCAGTGCAAGTTTATTATATTAATTCCTTTAGAGCCAAAGTGTTTCAGTAACCGTAGCATATGGTTCACTGTAGCGCTTTTCATCAGTAGCTTGCAAAGTGCTCTGTGAAGACAGTCAGTCTCACAGGCCCCATTTTGCAGATGGGAAACTGAGGTGTGGAGAGGTGAAGGGACTTGCCTAATGTCACCCAGCAGTCCAGTAGCCAAGCTGATAACAGAGCACGGATCTCCTGAGTCCTTGTCCGTTGGGCTGTGCTGCCTCTGTGGCTACTGTGCATGTAGAGTACTGTTCTGGAGGATAGCAATCAATAAACATTATAGCTATTAATATTTATCTTGAATGGCAGCCAAACTTCATAAGAAGTTTTTTTCCCCCAAGCTGTGCTATGTACACTGCTCTCCTGCTTTGTCCTGTAGTGATACTTGCTGTAAGTCTAGTGCTAGTTTTGGCCAGTGAATTCCCTTTTTCACCCTGATGTTTGCTTTGGTGTTACGTAGTCTCTGTCATTTAAAATTGCACCTTGTAAGTCAAACTCATTTTTCCTTCTTGCCCTTCTCCTTGGTGGTGGTGTGGGGGGAGAAATGAATTTGGTGGTTTGATGCATGTGAAGGATTATGTGTTTGATGTATTAATATTCTTTCTCCCCCAGAACGGGATGGTAACTAAGGATCTGACACGGCTGAAAACACTTCTTGCTGAAACAGAGGTAATAATGAGCATATTATTGGGAAAATAATGAGCAGTACCTGAAACAGCTGAAAGGCTTGTTTTCATGTGTCCCAGGAGATCCGGGCTCACCGTGAACATACTGGTTCAGACATCATTATTGCCAGTGGTCTGTTGGTCTTTACCACCTACCTATTCAGGAGCCTTTCATCACAATCTTGCATGATGTATGAGAAAATAGAGGAAGATGCTAATAGGTTGTTGACTCTTGAAGTAGCAAGTAGAAAGAATTCAAAGTGGTTAGATCTGTATTTCTTAATTATTTATTATATTTTTCTCTGTTGGAAATGATTCTGAAGTAATAAATGTGTCTTAAGAAATTGGTTAACAAATGTAAATGCCTTCTCAGTTACCTTTTTTTGTATTAGAGGTTAATTTGTCACATCTGTTGATTAAATTGCTACTTCTTTCTTTTCCCTCTTTTTTTCTTCTCTTTCCCCTTACGCTTTGTCATTGATTTGGGCTTTATTTTTAATGTAGATTCAAAGCTCAATGACATCTCAATACAGTTCAGACCTTTGGCCTTTTAAAAACTTCACTGCAGTTCACAGTAAAACTATCATAGAAAAAGATGGAATTTGGTCTTGTAAAAATCTCTAAAATTTTCTTCTAACAATGAGTGGACTCGGTGTTTCTGGCAGAATTCCTTTTATCAACGTCTGTAGACCAGTTGTTAGGTTAATATGAAATTCATGTTTGTAACTGGAAGTGTTTTCAGAGTGGTAATTAATTTTTTTGTATTGGTTGTTCTAAACCATATTTTGACAGCGAAGAAGCTAAAGCAGTTCTTGTTGATGAAATTGTTTTGTGTTCCTTTATAACTGTGGGTTTTTTTCATATAATTGTAGGCAGCTGGTAAAGTACCGTCAGGATATCATGTAGAAGATTTAGAAGAAGGTATGGAACTCAATTATAAAGCTACTTGATTTCACAGTCAGAAGACTTGGGTTCTGCTCAGTGCTCAGCGCTGCATAGTAGTCAGAAAGCAAAAAAGGGGCTTGACTATTGTGATGAGCCCTGGGAAATGTGGTAGAATTATATCCTTATTGACTGAATTTGAAGGCAGAACTTCTGTTCATTGGTCAAAGCACTGTATCAGAGCCTGATCCATTCTGCATATTTTTTGAAACTTGCCTCCATAACCTTTGGACCTTTGTTTCAAATAAATTTGTTAGGGATTAAAAATTAATTTTTGGTGGGTAATTTTGCTTGTGTACAAATACACTTTGGTTTGATGTTTAGAGATGTGGTTCCTTGGACAGCTACTGCCAGACTCAGAAAAACTTGGCAATTAGAAAAATAATCTATGGTTTGACTACTCTGCAGGGTCCCGGGATGGCTGGCAGTTCCGCCCTCCACCCAGGGGAGTCACAAGCAGTGAAGAATATACACTATGTAAAAGGTAAAGTCAGTGCTTTATATCAACATTCTCCAAGGGATCATAATGTTCCCTCTTTTATTTAGCTGCTGACAGAACGATTAAGAGGTCAGCAAAATGAAGGTACTTGAATCAACTCCTGTTCTAACGTTCACAGATTTTTAGAAGGGTCAGTTTATCCAGAAGCACTTGCATTTATAAACTTTCTAATTTGTATAATTTCAGAGATGTGAAAAATTCCCACAGGCAACAGTGTTAGCAAACTGAAGCACAGTGAGGTGTGCTTTGACATCAGAGAGGGTGTGCATGCCTTCAGCTGAATGGGCTTTGTTGATAGATGAGCTTTGTCTCCAGATAAAGGAAATGTTTATGGAATTTCCGTCCAGATCTCATTATTTCCATTTTGTGTAAGCTCAGGTACACAGAGGTGAATTGCCTTGCTGAAGATCCGATGGCTTGTATTGGAGTTTCTCTTCCTTGTCTTTTCCAGTCATCTAGTCAGTATTGCCTGTAGTTTGTGCTGTTAATCATCATTACTTAAGTCAAACTGTATTAATATAAATGGGGAGGAACCAGCATCATGCCTTTGATTCTCCCATATATGTAACTGATGCAAATAAATTATTTTGGAAGTGCAAGCAGGAATCTGACCTTTTTAAATTACACAACTGAATTGCTGAATTTAGGCTGCTTTTGGCATGATTTTCTAGAGATGCCAAATCTTGGCAGCTGTTGTTGACTTTTATTGTATCTGGTGCGTATTCAGCAATTTTTAAAAAGCAGATATTTACAGATTTTAGCGATGATTTTGTGTTGAGCAACATCTGTACCATGCTTCCAACTATTGCTCTGAAACATTTTTTCCACTAAAGCTGTAATTAGCTTTATGCCCACTGTTAACTCTTACAGTGAGGAGGATATGCCTTAATCAGCAAATCCATATGAACAGTATCATTCTGACCATGGGCTAAAGATTTTAGCTCCTTATGAGGAGGCAGTTACAGGTACTGAATATGAATTTTTGAAGCTGCAGTTTATTTTTCCCCTGTGTGCCATAAAGCAGCAGTACAGCATATTTATTCTAGTTAATGAAGCTATGGAATTGCAGGAGGTATTAAATAAGAAACTAAAAATGAGAAAAAACCTGTCTGTTATAAATATGAACAATGAGCACTTGCAAAGCTTGCATAATGATGAAAAATTTTAAAGTAATATGCTTTCCAGTTAAATAACGAAAAGGAAACTCACTTGATTTTTAATCTGCTATGTAGCTAATAAGAACACGTCAACAATTTTTTTATGCTTTCACTCCATTTACTTTGGGCCATGAAAATCATAATCGTACTTTAGCATTCTAACGCAATGGGGAATTGGAAGATTTAAAACAGAGCTACTGAAATTGACTGCCAAGGAAAATATTTTCATTTGAAATATATTAAGCAACTTAAGCCTGGGAATGTCTTTAGTAACATAATGATATATATCATGCTTATTTTATTTACAATTGGGCACACAAACCTTTAAAGACTTAAATTTAAAGGAAAAGTGTATGCTAAATCGAATGATAACCACTGATACAAGTGTGGCCTAGGTATCCAGGTCCTTCTGCTGCAAGGTTTTCATACAGTCAGGTGTTAACTTGTTTTTGTCACGTAGCTCAGAGTTCATGTTCTAATTCATGTTACACTATGTAGTATATTACGGAGAGATTATTTAGTCACTGATCCCCTTCTGCTGTGTTTCTCAATGATGTGGGGTCCTGACTTACTGTATTAATTTAGTCTTGGTGCATCCTTTCTTTTTTACAGTAAGTCATCACTGTAGGAAGAGATTCTTAGTATATGTAGATATCCACATGAAATTAAAATGATGTTATGTTTACAAAGATTCTGTAAACTTAATATCCTGACAGAGATCAGCCTGTCTGGCTTTATTTATTATAAACATGATGCTTAAATTAACTCTTTATAGTCTCCTTATGCAAAACGAACAAAACAGCCTCCTGGCCTGATGTTTATTCTGTATATCCTGTACTTTCTTAGCACCTACAGAACTTACCCCACTCCCCATTTTATTCTTCATTTTGTCATCTATTTTTTAAGTGCTTCAGTTTTGAAGAATGATGGTGAAACTACTGCCTTGTGTTTTACAATTTTAATACAAAGTTTAATTATAAAAATAGTTTCCAAGTTATATAGGCATTTGCCCAGACTTGCAGTAAATTCTTAGAACTAGAATGCTTAAATTTTATACAGGCATTTTGAATATCATTAATTTTAATGCAGCAACACATGCCATTAAATGAAAAATGTACTATTTATCAAATCCTTCACCTCTGCAAAAATAGATCCTTTTAGACTGATACACTGTTTACGAAGAAGAGGATGAAACCTTTTCTTGAGGTGATTTCTGTGTAGGTGTATTTAGTAGAAAGGACCATGTGATGTCACTGTTGCTCCAGGAAAAACTGCTGACTGAGTATTTATCAGCTAATAATGTAACTACTGGAGGAAATTATGCTCTGTCTTCCCTTTACCCTTGATTAACAGTGTTTTATTCATATTAATACAATGCCTAGTCATTTCAGGGATGGTCCATGATCTCATTGTGTTAATTTCTGTACAAACACTTGATTCTTTGAAGCTGGAAATTTCTTCAGAAGACTTTTGTTCCCCTATGTTTCAAAGAAATTTGATACACTCTTCTGAAGTTTGAACTAAGAGAGGCTGCCACCTCTCTTACAAAGTGCTGCGTACATGTATATATTTCCAAATCAGTTCACACGAACTAAACTGCCTTTAGTTCTGTGAAAGAGACTTAAAGAATGTCCTTCTGGCTTTAAAAGTAAAATTTTTATATTTTTCTTTTTAATTGGAGACCGAAAAGTTCAAGGCATAATCGTTTTTCCTATTTTATGTAGATTTTTAGAGCAAGGGATCTGCAGGTACGGTGCACAGTGTACTTCAGCACATTCCCAGGAAGAGCTAACAGAATGGCAAAAACGATATGCTTCCCGCTTGATCAGATTAAAACAGCAGAAGGAAAACAAACAATGTTCGGGCAGTTATATGGAAACCTTGATTGAGAAATGGATGAATTCGTTATCTCCTGAGAAAGTGGTAAGGAAAATATACTACTTCCCTATGTGCTCATATTTAAAACTAACAGATGAGCCTGTTTTTGGCCCTTACTATCAGAGCTGGTCGAATTACTCCTTACCAAGAAATTGTCCAACCAATTTGCTCCCCTTTCCATCCTGCCGTATGTCTTCTTGCAAAGATACCAGAGACTTAGGCTGATTTCTGCAAATGTACTCAGTCTTTTCAGGAATTCAGTAGTTTGTGAATTAACAGCTTGTGGGTTACTCACAGCTTGTGCATTTTGCATATTTACTACTCCCAGTGCAGGATGGGTCATCCAAGTCTCATGGTATTGTTCCTGTTCCTTGACTAGATGGCAGAACTTTTTAAACTGGGGAACAATAAATGGCGAAGCTTTCATGACTTAGTGGAGAATACTTTTGCTTGTGCATGGCTCCTTGTCTTTGCTTGCGACTGCAGGCACTTGTATGAAGAAAAGCCAATCCCCCAAACGTTCAAAAACGTTTGAATACCGAAGAGTGTGGGGTATGGATAAATCAATTTTAGCAGCTGTTTGGAAATCCAGAGAGTGTTGTCGTGGCATTCGACCAGCTCTACTTACCACTGACCCTAAGGAGTTTTCGGTCCATCTATTGTTGATTAAAATCTGGGAAGAGTGGACTTTCTGCAGAATGCATTAATGAGTAGAAAGCCTGAATCTGGTTTCCTGGTGTCTCTAGTAGTCTCATTGACGTCAGTGAGATCTGGGGTCTTCTGGAAATGCAGTCTTTGGGCCTCGTTGTGTCAGATCCTTCTTTCCAAACAAAATAGCGTTCTACTTCAAACATTTACAATTAAGTTGGTTTTTGAAAAACAAGTCCTGCGGTTAATTGTCCTTAAATTATTATATTCTTTGCTTGCACAGTATGATCTAGTAATTTGGCTTGCTGGTCTCTCTGAATTAGCACATACTTTCATTAATTCCTACACAGGACTTGCATCAATTCTACACAGTGCAGGAAAGAATACTTTCCACTTTCTGTTAAAAAATTCTACTTTTTCCCAAGTGTCTTTGTTTTGATACGGCCTGTAGAAGTTTAATGTTATCTTCTTTTTCTTTTAATCTAGCTTAGTGAATGTGTAGAAGGAGTGAGAGTAGAACATAACCCTGAGCTATCGGTAACTGTCACCACCAAAAAGTCTCATCAGACATGGACATTTGCTCTCACTTGTAAGGTAGGATTACTTATCTTTTGAACGTGAGTCAATTATAACTAGAATGCAGCCCATAGCCTTTTGCAATTAATATTTCAATTGCATAATTCTTCTTAAAACAGAGACACTTCCTAGCACCATCTCCTCTCTCTCTTCCCAGCAGCTCTGGTGATTACATATCGACTGCCCAGATTTCTGGAAAGCGGGCAGGACTTGTACCTGCTCTGAGAAGTTGAGAGTTCTTAGCAGCTCTCATTATCTGGTTGCAAATGAAGATATTCCTGAGATAATTTCAGTTTTCCAACACAGTGTCATTTCAACCTTTGCCTTTTTTTTATAGCCTGCAAGAATGCTGTATCGAGTGGCATTGCTTTATGATGCCCATCGTCCACATTTTAGTATCGTTGCAATATCTGCTGGAGACAGCACTACCCAGGTATCACAAGAAGTTCCAGAAAACTGTCAGGAATGGATAGGAGGAAAAATGGTCCAGAACGGAATAGATCATTATATATACAAAGTCAGTATAGCCTTTAACACAGAAATCTTTGGAACTTTTCGCCAAACTGTTGTGTTTGACTTTGGATTAGAACCAGTCCTCATGCAACGAGTAATGATTGATGCTGCTTCAACTGAAGGTAATGTATTAAAAAAAATTTTTGGGAATAGTGGAAATCTTTCATGCCATTTCTTCCCATATTTCTGGGCAGAACAGCATCTGTATTAACAGCTGATGAATGTCTTCTACTCTGTGTTATGTTCATCAGATATATGATTGTAAATAGTGGACAAAAGCTTAACTAAGATAGATAGCTGGAGTATGACTGTTAGTCTGTCAGCATACGGCTCCTAAATCTTGTCAGAATGCTGAGAATTTCTAGTTTGTTATGTGTCTGAAGACAGCACTGGAAGTTCACATATGTTTATTTTTTTATGACTATTTTTGTATTGATGAAAAAGTTAAACACACAGAAAAAGGTCAGTAGAGAGATGAAGTGTTTCTGTATAAGAACACACCTGGTAGTTCATGCCTTAATTAAAGCAGTTTGTCTGAGAAGTTGTTTATTTTCTTTGTTTGGGTTTTTTTTGGTTTATTTTTCTCCCCTTGCAATATGTGACTAGGGTTGTCAAAGGCAAGAGGGGAAGCATAGGCTTGTAACTCAATGAATTGCTGTTGACATGAAGTTTGAAAACATAAAAGAAAGTGTAACTATATATTTGTGTGTTTTCAAGGAAAACAAAACTTAACTGCATGTTATTATAAGTTTATGAAACTGATCTGTGCCTCTCAAGTCAAACCTGAAATAGCCACATTATCAGAAAGATGTCAGTAGACTAAAAGATATTTGAAGAGGCGCAAAAAGAAGGAAGCACTTTGATTTAGGGTTAAAAGATTAAGAAAGCTTACTATAGGTCACTATGTCACTTGGCAGCAAGCAAGGGAGTGGGATACAGTATGGTAATTTTTAATGAAAAATTGAGAGATACAAACACCAAAGAAACAGAATTGTAGCACTGGGATGTAAGCAGGAAGAAGAAAAAGGAAAAAGAAGGAAAAAATAGGAAACTAAGAAAATAGCAATTTTCTATTCTTGGCCTTTATTTTCAAATGACAGGTTAACGTTTGCAACATTAACAAAAAGAAACTGTAAATAGCAAAGATTGTGAACTGATCTTTCCAGATGACCCGAATACTTGTAGCCAAGAGCAGGAAGACTGTACAAGTTGTAATGCCTCATGAAGCAGAGAGTATTGCATTGTGAACAAGAAGCTATGCTTAGAAGCAAGGCTGTGGTCTTTTCAGGAGCAATTATATGATCTCCATGTAACAATGTGGGTTATCACAGCAGACTGGCTTCCCAAGACATGGAGCTTGTGGGGAACAGGTGTCCTTTTATCGTAAACCTGTTTAGGATCAAGAGAACCAAGCCATAACTTATTTGCAAAGTCAGAGTTACTGTCAAACTAATCATTGGGTCCTTGTTGGCTTAAACTAGTAACCAAGGCGACAGAAGGAATAGCCAGTCCAAATCCATGTGAAAAGTGATGAAGCTGAGATAGCACTCACTGACAGTAGTTACCGACAAGCCCTTTTCACATGTGGCTTGTCTGCATGCAGAGGGATGCTGAAGTCTTCAAGCAGGTTGTTGCTGTATTTATTTCAGATGAAAAGAGTGCTAGGTGCTTTGCAAATTAATGTAGATACAAATATCCTGGGCTTTTTGCCAAGGTAATCGAAGAAGTGTGCGAGCAGGCAAGTGAAAGGGATGTGTGTCCGATCCCATTGGAGTTTCATTTACTTTTGATATATACGAATTGGGATCTCATGGAAGTACTTTTCAAACAGAAAGATGCCTGAGGTCTCTACGTTTGCATGTAATTCAGGGGCCTCTCTGGGTACCTGGGCAGGAAAGAAAAGCCAACATGAAAATATTCTAATGGAGGAGCCTCTGTTATGCATTTTGAAATCTTTATTTGCTGTGGAAGAAGACAGCTAAGAGCAGTTTTCTGTGTGCTGAGAATGTACAAAATGCTTTTTAAGCAAGGCTCACTGTACGTGCAATCTGTGCCAGCAACTGTTTTTCCAGTGGAAGCCGCTCTAGTGCTGGGAATTAGGTGGCTGCCTTTCTAGCAAACAAGGATTCGATCCCAGTGTGATTACTGAGCTTTTGTGACCTGAGGTACGGTTAGCACCAGAGAAAGCTTTGTTTATGGTGAGATCATTTCAAACACAAACCACACACACATGGACTTTCTTGCCATACAGCTGTAGTGAATGGTGTGGTTCAGGCTCAAGGTGGATATTTAAACGTGGTTTCTCAGTGAACACATCAGATCAGCGAGTGAAATAAGCTATGTTCCTGTGGTCATAGTTGAGCTGAACTGAGATTTCTTTTACTAAAAAGCTTCCTTCTCTTTAGAATAAAGGCAGTCAAGATGATGTTAAGTATTTAATTTGAATTTGAAAATATCTTCTTTGCACATTTTTCAGCGTTGGTGTGATACCCTGGATACCTATCTTAAATCTCACTCAGAGATGATGCATTAAGATACCATAGCTTCACTATAAATGCCAAATATTTTCAGCTCTGCAATTTAACTGCAATTCTGTTGGCTGATGCACTGTTCTCATAGTGTTTTTGTGGTGTTAATGGATATATTTTGGGTGGCTGTAGACAGTGCTTGGTCTTCTGTTTATTATTTAAACTATGTGGTCCCACAAATTAGGGTATTCTGAAAAATTAATTTCCTTTTTTCTAAGTTTGGAAATGTAACCTAACATGACAAAGTTATGCCTGGCAAAGTAAATTTAGCTATAGAATGCAACTCTCTGCAGAATACACATATTACAGTACTGTAGAATTTTTAAAAATATTTTCAATGCTGCAAGTTTAATGGTTTCTTACCAGCTAGTTTATCAACTTCTTTCTATTACCTTCTAAATTTTATAGTATATATTGTAAGGCTCTTGACTACTTCATATTTTTTAAATGAGGTGGTGTTGCAGTTAGGCTTTGAAAGCATATTGTGATGCCCAGTCCTTGCAAGTTGCTTGTGATTATTAAAATATAAGTGCTTTCCTTGTTTGTCTGTATTAATTCTATTTGCTATCTATAGAATATTTTATTTTCTGATACTGTTAGAGAGCCTGCTTGCTCTCTGTGTACACCTGAAAAGTAGGAGTGGTAAGTACTAGCAGTGAACTTACCAAAGCTGTTGTAGGCAGATGAGACTTACTTACATTCAGTTTGTTGTCTCTAATGGGATTATTTTTAGTAGTGGGTTAGTTTGGGGTGGTGTTTTGTTTTGTCTTTTAATAAAACCCAAGAACATCTGGAGTTTGAACTTATTTCCTTTCCCTATTCTGTATCTACATTCAGATCTTGAATACCTGATGCATGCACGGCAACAGCTACTAACCACAGCTAAGCGTTGGGATTCTACTTCTAAGACTATTGTAGAATTTGAGCCTAATGAAACTACTGAATTGGAGAAGAGCCTTCTTACCAGATACCAAATCCCTCTTTCTGCTGACCAGCTATTTACACAATCTGTCCTGGACAAATCATTGACCAAGACCAACTATCAGTCACGGCTACATGACCTCCTTTATATTGAGGAGATAGCACAGTATAAGGAAGTTAGCAAGTAAGTGATACTTTTATAAAAAAATTTCTTAGATATTTCTTACTGTCCTATTAAAACGAGCGTGGCAACAATTTTCATTAAACCTACAGGCTTGTTTAAGATACTGAGTCTTCCTATTTCTTTGAAATTAATTTGAATATGAGTCTGGAAATAACAGCTTTTGATAAAGGTCACTAGTACTTAACAAATGTAATTTACTGGTAACTAATTTTAAATAAATAGTATGTATCAGTCTATGCTTACAGTTGGAGGCACTTAAACAGCGGTTGTACAATGTTTTGTTAATTTCTGTATAATAATTATTCTTTTTTATAGTTTTTTGGCTCTCGTTATACAAGAGGATATTAATAATAGGAGTCATATTTTTGTTCCTTGGTGAAAGTAGGTTATAGCAAAGTAATATATGAAATCTTTGTGTAAAGGGTTGAATTGTGGGTGGATCAGACTCTGATCTTATGATGATGTGGCAGCTGACTATTATATTTATTCTCTAAATAGGCTGAAACCCAGCTTCTGAATAAAATTTCCTAATAAAAGGCATATAGTATACATTGTTTGTTTTGTTCTGTCTTTAGGTATTATGTCCATATTACCAACTGGATTAGCTGCATGAACAAATACAGAGTTAGGAAAAAGATGTGAGCTTCCCATGTTTAGACTCTCACTGGCCCTTTTTTCTGTAGTTCAATATTTGTGGTTAAAAATTTTTCCTGCAGTCATGTGGTACGAAAGTTTTAAAGTGTTGCTGTACTCAGAATGGAAAGCCAAAAAGGTATAACTTCCCTTTAACTTAATTTGGTAGCAAATTTAGTTCTATCAACTTCTTAATTTCCAAATCAGAAATGTCTTTTTAAGATGAACCACTCCTAGAGCTATAGAGGTTCAGCTGAATCACCCCTCTGGAATTTAGGAAGAAAATACTATGAGTAGTTGTATTTCTAATGCTTCTAAAGCAGAAAAATGGTTCAATTTCTTTGTTGTATCTCAGATGAAGGGCAGTGTATTTGAGCAGTTTTTCTGCATGTCTTTCATCACTGCTGTGCTCTGCTCTTGAGCTGGAATCTGACATATGGAGGAATCACACTTGAACGCTGTTTTCAGCGTATAGAAATATTTGCCATCATACATATTTATAATCAGGTTGACGTTTCTAGTGCTTTTTAAGACAGAAGTGGGTTTAAAGTAAACATTATGAAGTACGTTAAAAAAGTCAACAGTATTTTTACTGGGTGAATTTACACATTGAGAATTACACTCTCATGCCTCATAGGAAACCAAAGAGCAGCATGCTTGTAGAAGGGAAGGGAAAGTAAGTGTATCTCGTGTGTAATGCTTCCCCTTTGGACAGTTTGGTGCAGTGATAAGTTACTGCTCTGCTTTTTCTATCCAGTGGATTAATAAAAGTAAGTTTTAATAATGTTCTTGAAATCTTCTGTTTTGATAGTGTTGATGACAGAAATACTCTTTTGATCTTGTAGCTGACCCACTTTTTTGCAACAAGGCTCAAACTAGCACGCTTTTTTGATCCTCTGTGGCTAAGATCACACACTTGGTATTCTCCAGTGAAGCGTCAGGATTGCAAGCCTAGAAATGGGCCCAGAAATACAAATGCAAGTGGGTTGTAGTACCTCTGAAGTGGTGCTATGAGTGACAGTGTTGATGAGCTGCTGTTCTCTAATGGGTTTGTGTATGTATATCGTAAAAGTAGTAGGGTTGTCAACATTGTCTCTTATGACGAGATGGAATAACACCAGCATCTGCCGTTTACATTGGAGTGTATTGCCAGGTTTTAAGAATGTTGACGATTTCCCACTTTCTAGGAAAACAATGTTTCAGACTTTATGTGCGATCACCTGAGTGGAACTACTACCAAGTATTGGATGAAGGCTGCGGTGGCATTAAAGTCTTGAACTCGGTTATAAGGGAGTACATTCTGGATGGTCTCAGAGAGCTTTACTTCTAAATCATGTTTATTCTAATATTTCAGGAGGTGTTTGTAGGAATTACTCTGCATGAGTACATCACAAAATAGAGTAATAAGGAAGCCACTGCTGTGTAATTTACGACTGCAAACACACTTTAAGAAAAAGCAAAACAATGTTCTGATCTTGAGATTAGTTTGGTGTTGGAAGTTGTTGCCCTGCATACATCTGTTGGTGGTTTTAAAACTCTTCCTTTCTCTCTTGCACATTCGAGAGAGAAACAGCATATAATTGATGTAGACAGATGCATCTAGAACTTACTGTGTGTTTTCTTATACGAACGTTAAAGAGCATGTGAGGTGACATACAGCTCCTTCCATGCAGTCCACTCTGCTACCAGAATTACTGAGCTGGCTTATCCTCGTGGCTGTGAAAATGTGAAGTACTGGCTTTGATGGAAAGTAGATTTGCTTTTGTCATTACTGTGTCTTACATTTATCAGTACATAGGTAGGTGTCACACTGTACACGCTGTCTGAATTCTGCATGTGTAAATGTAAGGGGAAATGTGCTGAACGTACTTATTAAAGAAAGTGTTATATGGGGCTTTGTTCAGAATGGGTTTATTTGCCTTTTGGGAATTTATTGTTTGCACTGGTACTGGGTGGATTAATGATTTATGAAGTCTTTTTTTAATTTTTGTGTGTTTTAACTATATAAAGCAGCCTCCCCCCCCCCCCCCCCCCTTTTTTTTTTTTTTTTTTGTTTCTCGGCTAGTTTTGTTAACACAGGAAGTAGGCTGGGGATTTTGCAGTGTTTAGAAGGAAACATAAGTTTTTGTTCATTTAATTTGTATAAGCCTGACTGAAACTCTTATTTTGTATAAACCTGTGAAGTAAGGGTGCGGAATGGATGAAAGAAGCAACTTTAGATTATTTTTTTTTTTCTTAAATAATTTTTGGAGGATTTTGTAGTTTAACAGTTTGCCAGAAGGTGTCAGTTTACTCAATGGGAATCGCTTGCTAATCTCTAAACTTTAGATTCCCTTTAGCACAGCAGATTGAGTTCAGTCATTTATGAACGTGCCTTGGCTCAGAACGGCAGTAATACTGTTTTCCAGCATGCTTTTACAAATCCACATTTGAGAATGAGATGATACGTATTCAGCAGTATAGGATTCAACTTTAAGAAAATTTTAACAAAATAAATTTACAATGGCAAGTGATTGTATCTTAGTAATAATGCTGAGCTCTTGATACTGTGTTAAATGTTTTACCTAGTATTTTAACAGCGATGTGAATGAGATACGAGCTGGTTTAGATACTGCTAACTTGCTGATAGCTCCTTTGGAAATAGTGCAGCACTTGTATAGAAGAAAGCTTGCGTTTTGTTTTGTTACGGTTTTTTTTTAGCACATGTGGAAATTGGAAGGGTTGTGCTTAATTCTGGTATGCTCCCTGAAGTACGTGCTTCTGAGTGGTTGTTTTAACTGTAGCTTGAGCAGTGGCATTTGTGGTTACTGCTGAACCAACCCAACCCATGTTCAGTAAGAAGACATCTCTTGCTTTTTGAGAGTGGATGGCTGTGAAATTTGGATCTGACTTAATGTGTGTTATGTAAAGCAGCAGCTGCTACCGCAAGGGGGCAAACGTGCGGTTTTTGTGCAAGACTCATGATTTGCCAGATACGCAAAAAATATATTTGATTGGTTTGGTAGATATTTAATTACTAAGCAAGCTAAAATGTTGGATTTTATTGTTATAGGCTTATGGTTACTGATACTACAGGGCTTAAACAATAAATTAACAGTTTATTGGGTTAAAATAGAAATTACAAGATGAACAGATCAAATAAAAACAGTATGAGCATGCAAAGTATTATAGGAAAATGTTGGGATTTTTTTTTCCCTGAGAGATTTTACTTCATTTGTGAAAACCTTTGGTTTTTACCTTTTTTTTTCCTGTAATTTGTTGCAAATTCAGAAAAAAGTTGCTGATAAGAATAGAACTGAATATTGTTAAGTGTGACAGACTTCTTACCCCTTTTGTTCTTTTTAAAACCAGGTCGAAGCAATCTGTTTAAAAAGCCACAGCATTCTAGGAGGAGGTTACTATGTTTTGGTGAGAGGTCAATAAAGTGTGCTAATAAGTCACTTTAATGTGTTATGCACGTGACTTCTAGAAAATGGTAACTACAAAGAATGAATTTGTTACGTCTGTGATTACAGGAGAAACTCCTGCTAATAGGAATTCAGTGGATAGATGGTTTATATGGCTGAGCCTGTGATGCCATTCCCTCATTTCAAATAAAATTATCTCACTTTAATGCCTACAATTTGATTTTTTTTGAGGCATTTCATCAATCCTTCTGAATTATAGGTGTAATACCATTTACCTATTAAGATGTAGCTTGCCCTCTTTGGTGTGCAGCCTCGAAGAAATATGAAATAAATGGGAATCTTACTCTGGTCCCTGCCTGCACTTCTCTCCTTGAATACCTAACATAAGCTTACGAACTATTCCATTGGAAATCTTTGCTGCTTTGAGACATGTGCAGCACTCGAATTCACCTTAAAATTATTCTGGTCTCAGAAAGTCTAGTATTTGATTCTCTCTTGTGAGGGTTCTATTTTTTAAGCTTTGTAGATGTTGATTCTCTTAAATATATGTTTTATAGGCTATAATCGAAAGGAAAATTTGTAAGCATTAGACAGCTACATATGAAGAGCCAGTTTGGCTATACCTGTTTCTGTTTAAAAGTTTTGCATTCAGAATATAAGGCAGTGCATCTTCAGTCTGAATTAATGAGGCTTCTGAAGCTGAGAGCATTTTTCTGCACTGACTTGTTGCTTTCTTACTTAGGTTCAACATAAAAGTGCAATTGCAGATTGTAGCAAGCTTCATGCTCACTGGTGTTTCTGGAGGTGCAAAGTATGCCCAGAATGGACAACTTTTTGGCCGCTTTAAGCTCACTGAAACGCTTTCGGAAGACACTTTGGCTGGACGGCTGGTGATGACCAAAGTCAACGCTGTTTATTTATTGCCTGTCACTAAAGAGAAGTCAGCACAGACCCAAGGAACCAAAGAGAAGGTTTATGAAGCAGCTATTGAGGAAAAAACAAAGGATTATATCTTCTTGAGGGTATCCAGGGAATGCTGTGAAGAACTTAATCTTCGCGCAGATTGTGAAATGCAGGTAAGTGGAAGTCGAAATGGTTTTGGTATGGGAACTCTTTGCACTATGTCTGTTTTGGCTTCACCCAAACTAATTGCTTGAAGATAAGAAAAGGAATTTTGTTATTAGTTGTCATACACGGAAAGCAGAGCATGGATGAGAATTTCAGATAGGTGAAATCTTTTTATGTGTAAACATACACGTATATACGTATGGGTGTGCACATGTATATATGAGTCTTATTATTTGGAAAATAATATTTTAGGACTTGTACAGAGTAAAAATACTTTTTAATGAATTTAATTTCTGGCAATATTCTGAGATGATTAGGCATTGCTTGCAGATTTTTGCTTGAGTATCTCAACATTTTGAGACTGTGATTTGTAAGCTGACTTGGACATTTGTTTTTACATCTCTGGTTCGAGTACAAAGCCCTCTATGGACTTCAAAGGAAAGCTTTGTTTTATTTTTATGTTCCTACACGTAGGTGTTTGTGGGTAGTTCATGGGCTTTCTTCAATCAGACCTACCTATCCCTCTCCCCTCAGTCTAAAACTGCTGAATATATTGCTTACTCCTGCTGCCTGAACTTTTCTCCAGCTTACTCTCTCTGCTGTGACTTCTATCACCTGCTCATCATACCAGAGATGTCAGGAACCTTTTCTTAATGAAGTCAAAGGAGGGATGCGGTTTTTCTAAAAATAATAATAAAAACCAAAATCTCTGTGGCTCTCGACATAGCCAACTAGAACTGGGTCTTTCTTGCATCTTGGACTCTTTATTTTGTATCTTCTCATTCTTTTTGTTTGTGTCATTGTGTATTCCACTATTTGTTCCTAGGCCTGAGGTGAGATTAATTTTCAGTAAGGTCTGTTGATGTTATGAATGGGCATTATGCTGCTTTCTGCACCCATTAATATGCAGAACAAAAGGAGTATGGTCCTTCAGTGGAAAAATCTTCAACGTACAGTATTTCCTTGATGAAGGTGGTGAGGGCTGGTAAAGTAGATGGAGGCATGAGGAAGAGGAATAAGTACTTTCATTATATATATCCTGTGTTTCAGAATGGTAATACTTGCCTCCATGTCTCTTGCTCCCCTGACACTTGCATCCAAGACTTATCTGTCTTGGAGGCATTCGGTCACAGAATGAGGAGTTACAACACTTTTGCTAGAGAAAATTGTGTTGGCAGTTAACATCAGGCTTTTGTTTACAATTAACATGAAATGGGTGAAGATGTATATGTCTATATATCAATATATAATTCTTTAAAAAAATATTTTGTAGTTTGCAAGCAAGATACTTACCTTTTCATCCAATGCTCTAAGGGAAGACAAAACTCTAGTTAAATAATTCAAATACTCACCCATGCCTAGTGTGTGTCTGCAGTACATCTTATGATTGATCTTGTTACCAAACAGAAATAACCTCAAATTAAGGTCACTGGAATTGCTTGAAATAAATACATTTTCACCAGAGGATTATCTCCTATTCATTTTGTTTTGGCGAAGCATATACAAGAATCCTAATTTCTTAATTTAATGTGGATAATTGGTCTGGGAAGATGTATGTTGTTCTAGGCTCTTGGTTTTGTGTTTGTTTTCTTAAAACAATGATTAAACTTACTAATTGATTCTATCAGAAACTCCAGTGGAATGCAAAATGAGCTGGGGCTTCAGTAACTGGTTTATTTTTCTTTGAGTGTCTTGTAAAACTTCTGAGGCAGCAAATCTATTCAGCATTAAAAATTGGGTCCTTAAGTTGTTTGTGAAATCATTTAGTACTTTGTATATGTATCAGTGAACTGATGGTCAGATCCTTAGTGTTACCTGTATTTTAATGAATTCTGATTTTTTAAAATTAATTAACTGCAAATTTGGAAAGGGAACCTCAGGTTAAAATAAGGATATTATAGTTTGGATGTATAGCATTTTTATTCAAGATGCTGGACATTTTGCTGTTGTCTTCAGTGGAGTTGGTATTCCCTGTGTGATTCTTACACATTGACAAAATTGCTTTTATTCCTGTAGTTTTTGGCTAAGTTTGGTGGTTTGCTTCCTTTCCTCTTCTAATAATTCATCTCAGAAACTTTCTGATCACTTGTTTGCCTGTTGTCCTGGCTTAACTAAAATACACAATTCTGCTTTTATCAAGTGCATTGTTCATGAAGGTGGGATGGAGAACTGGTGCTTTAAACCCCCCTTGGGTGCTGCTCTTTTTGGTGACCAAACTAACTTGCGACTGTTTTATTTTTGGAGCGATTATTCTGTTCTGTGTCCTCTTCTGTGAAACTGGCAATGGATTAACTTCCTTTCCCACTGTTTTCTTGTTGTGGAATATATATTAAAGCAGGTTACATGCCTCTCCTTCACAGATGGCCTCATTCAGTACTCTGCAACAGCAAGTAGAACTATTTGATTCAATCCAAACTGGATTAAAAACAAAACAAATCACAAGCTGTTAAAAGTGGTGAATGCAAGTAGATAATAAGAGGTATTTAATGCTAGGCATCTTTCTTGGGCTCCCAGAAGAAGGGCTATTAAAGTGTTACTCAGATGAGCATCACGGTTTTTTTCTGCATTTAAGTTATTGTTACGCTGAGTGACCTTTTGTTAGCCTTGGGTCTCTGAGCAAAGATATTTTTCCTGTACAGATCAAGCCGTGAGGTTGGGACCGCTGCCATTTGTTGGGAAGTCGTTTTCCACACATCTGTGGGACACGGTTGGGCAGACACGTTGGTGCTGGGTAGAGGTGGGTAGGACAGAGCTGTGGAAGGGGGCTCACGGTGCCCCTCGGGCAGGGTGAGCTGGCGCCGGCGTTCCTGGCAAGTGCCAAACCACACCGCTTTGAAGACCAGGGCGTTTGCTAAGGTAGTGGATAGGCATAAACTACATGGTGGAACAGGGGGAAAAAATTCCTGTAAGTTCATATGTCCTATTGAAAAAAAGTTTTCCTAGGAGTTACAGTCGTTTTAGTGAACTCCATGCTTAACATTGTACATATTTCTAACTGCCCTTTTCTTTGGAGTTATGGTTATATGTCTTGCTGTAAAATGTGATAGTCAGGATGAATATTTAATGTCTTTGTATCTGCCAGAGACTGAAAGTTAATGGCTACATTCTGCACTGATACAAGCAAACATTGTTTATTTCCAGCAAAGCTAGTGCTGACTTTACAAGCTACATAATAACAACAGTGTAATATTTAAATATGCTAGGAAAAAAAACCCAAACGGAAGAGCTGTGTTTTGCAAGTCCTTTGAAGGAGATGATCTTCAAGTAGTAAACATCACAGGTGCACAAGGTGTCATCCCTATAGTAGGAAGTGACTTTGTGTGCAGATAAAGGAGTGTCATGTTCAACAAGTAGTTAAATCTAGAAGGCTAAATTATTCCTCCATAGGAGAAGGTTCATGAGAGAAGTTTATATGACTTTAAAGGAGACCCGTTGTGTTTAGAGAAGTGATTATCTGCTTTTCTTTTTGTTTTCCCGTTTCTTTCTTCCTTTTTTCCATAAGTTTGCTGTCTTATTTTGATAACCACAAGGATCTTTAATACAACAAATTGGGGTTTGTTTGTAGTATATAAGGAACATTTTTTTTAGCTGACAAGGGCTTTTAGAAATCTTTATATAAGTTGTCAGAAAAGATAATTACAAAACTATATTCTCATATTGCTTTGTGTTTGTTGAAAGTTCTGGTTGGTAGCAATAATTATAATGAGATTAAAGTGTGATTAAGTAATAATGGACTGACTAATAGAGAATCAGTGAGTACCAGAGGAGAAGATTAAGTAGATCTGAGACGAGATTTTTGCTCTGGGTATGGGGGTACATTTAGAATGAGTGTGTTGCCTCCAAGGTATTTCTCTTGGATGACATGGGGTGCTATCAGTAACAATGACCATGGAAATTTTAAATACTGCTGCTGTGCTTTCCAGGTAAATGAGGGGTACTTTTCCAGACAGGTAGCAGTAATTTGGCTGGCTGTTTGTAAGCATGCTCACAGTTCATTGTAAATCTCAGAAAAGTACTCAGTCTCATTTAATCACAAGTGCTCATCAGAATTGTAGCACAGTACTTAGGTAAATATTTAGTCATAGATAGCAATGCTTTGAAAAAAAAACCTAAAAATGTGTATCAGTCATTTGAAGTTCTGCAGCAGCTTTTGGTGGTTTTATGCTGTTTTATATTAGTGCAGGTCTGTCAAATTTTGTATAAAGGTTTCTGCGTGAGTTGTTAATGTGTATTTCTTTGGTGTAATGCTCTGATCAGATTCATTTGTTTTTGAAGAGATTAGCAACTGCAAATTTAAATATGTGTAAATGATAATCTGAGTGAACTGTTTTTATTAATTGTTTCCCCAGGAGCTGCTTTTATCTCATGTTCCAATTTAGAATGTATTTTCCCCTTTCCTCTTTTAGTATATGTATGTATAAACTAATTTCACTATCCATTGTTCAGTTCTGAATTTGACCAGGAATGTTAACATGCTCTGCGTGTTGTTTCTGGCTTTGAACCAGAATTTTGTTGATATCATGTTTTATTTACTAGCATTAAAAGACAAGTAATTGAGAGAACAAAAATTGAATGTATTGATAAGCACTGTTAGAAATTAACTTTTGGAGAGTCCTTATAATTGAACATAAATGACAAATGATATTATTCCACAATGTTTGATTAGAAATAAATTATGTTTGTGGCTTATCTCTGCTGGCCACCCGTCTCATTTATATCATCTGTTGATCCGGAAAAATTTCTGGCCTGTCACTTTTTATGTTGTTTTTACAATAAGGGATGGAAGCTTGTATTTGTAAAAACAATGTTTTAGGATAGTAATATTTTCCAGGAGTATTTTTTGTATTCAAAAAATAATTCCAAGGATGTTTTCGCTTTATTTTTTTTCTGAAAATACAGTGGAATCTAATCTTAAGAGTCAAACAACAAAATTACATTAGAGAGACTGCTGTATTTATCTTCGCTTCAAAACAACAGAAGCAGCAAGTTAACTTTATTGCAAATCTTTTGAGTGAATTATGTTTGCTGTTTCCTTCTGAGACTCAGTAGTTTGCAGGAAGCTAAAAATGTATCATATGCAGCAAAGTCTAACAACTGTTTTCTGAACTAATCATTTTTGGTTCACCTCTTTATTTATTCATTCATTCATTTTGTACTGCAGGTTGAACTTCAGTTTCAGTTAAATCGCTTACCCCTCTGTGAGATGCATTATGCCTTGGACAGGATTAAGGACAACAGTATTTTGTTTCCAGATGTCAGCATGACTCCCACCATACCCTGGAGTCCCAACAGGTACAAGAATACAAACACTTTAATATCAAAGATTGTGTGGTAATGCAGTACTGAATTTCTCATAACAGATGGCTGAAATCTGCCCTAGAACAAGAAACATGCCTTGTGCCTCATTAATGATGAGGGTGGTTCAGAGAAGGGAGTGAAACTGTTCTAAATAAAACAAGAAAGGTGATCCTCAGAGGACTGGAATCTGTTGCTTGGCTTTCCCTCGGTTGAGCTGTGGGTTTATAGGCATTGCAGTTGTGTTGTAGCCGTAGAAAACAGTTCTGCTATTGTTCACTGTTCTGCTGTTCTTCACTGAAATGATGCATAATACCTTATAGGAATGTAACTACCAGTTACAAGGAGTTTGCTGTGCAGGATGTCAAGCGTGCAGACTCCTGCTTGTAAGGGATGATCCATTAGTACTTTCTGAGTTTGGTGCAGGGAGCCCAAATTTGGACATAGAACTGAGGGGGATGACTGAGAACGGTGTGGGAGTGAGTCCTGCAAGGACCAGCATTGTGCTTGCAGGCAGTCCTGGGTTACTTTGTGTATGTATCTTACAGTTTCCTGGATGAAATTATAAACCCTTACGTTACAGAAATACTTTTAAGGAAACTTAAAGGCTGATGCCGTGAAAACAGTTTGTGGCGGAGAGGAAATTCAGGGAAGGGAAATGTGAGGCTGCGTTGCTCAGGCAGCGTGGTCAGTATTCTTACTGCGTGGGGGAGGATAAAAGAGGCATGAGGTTTCCGTACTTAGAGGCAGGGAAATGAGAGGTATGTGGAATTGATAGCCCGTACAGCGTGTGAGGAGCCCCGTGGTGTCTTGAAGGTGAGGGTTAAGGGTGTGATTGTGATGCGGTACAAATCAGAAGATAGCTTGAGGATTAAAAGGAAAGTGATCTGGCCAGAAACCTGAGACGGCAAGATAATGTAAGACAAAAATTACTGGAAAAATTTTAGTTTGTCTTAAGTGTAGGGAGAACAGAGATGATAAAAGGGTGGGAGCAGTGTTCTGGGTGAGGATGATTGCTGCATGCATCAAAGCTTTGACAGTACGGGCAGAAAGAAGGGAATAGGTTTTGCATAGTTATACTACAAAGTTTATGGAGGTCAGTGACAATCTCTTCACTGACAGTTTTGAGTGAATCTTGCAAGGAAATAGTATTTAAGAATAGTTTGGAAGTAAGCAGTGATTTCAGTAAGAAGGTAAGTCAAGTAAACTAGAACTTCATGTTCTCTGTTATATGTCGAGGAATTTTACTTACGGAAACCTACATACCATTGTAGTTGATATGATTTATTTGTATAATCTTTTATATTTCTTATAAATGATATATATAATGGTTGTAGTTCGGCTTAAGTCAGTGTGATAAGCATGTTTTTTTCCATCTGGTGGTTTGGTTTGCCCTACCTTGAGAATCAGTACTTCTGACTCAAAACTGTCTTTCCCTCTGTTTCTCTTCTATTTTTGTTTTACATCCCTATTACTTTCAGTATTTCATAATCTCCTGCCAGTTTGTAGTTCATAGCTGTCTTAAAAGTTAGGAATTCAGTCAATTCCCTCTTGATTTTACTCCCTGTTGCTAACGACTACTGAATAGAAACTTTCCCAGTCTGTAAGAAGCATAGCGCTTGTAGCAAAGTAGATCACGTTACTAAAGTATGGCCATATGTGCAGCAGTGACAGGTGTTTTTTACTATGTGTGTCTACTTTTAAATCTGTCAGTGGGAATATTAAAAACTGTGTCTACAAATCTTTAACCTCTTACGCTCATTGGAATTTTCTGAAAGCATCTTCCTCTTAATGCTGGTATCACTAGCTGGTTACAGCAAAATCCTTTTTTTAGACTGCTTTCCCATTAGAGGTATGTGCCTTAATGATCTCAAAATAAACAAAAAGTGTAAAGAGAGGTCTGTAGTTAATTGGTAACCTTTTTTTAAAAAAAATTGTTACTTTTACCAAGCCCTGGGGTTGTGTAACTGTTGACTTTTAAAGTTGATAATGTAAATACTGCAGGGAAGAAACAGAACTAATGTTACATTTTGCATAGTAATAGCAGAAAATCATTGTGTATCTACTTGCTTTGGTTATCAGGTGATGATACAGCATATGCTTTTTCTAAAAGGTGTACTATGCAGGTTAATTATTATTAGGTGAGATAAGGTAAATTGAGAAGTAGATTCCTTTTGGGGAAAAAAACCAAACTGATTTCTTGCAGATATCAAATCTTTGTGATTAAAGCGTGTGATTGTTTTGCTAGATTTGTTTCAGAGTGCCTCAATGACACAATCAATACAGTAGCATATAGGCTCTTTAATTTCTTTAAAGCTTTTGAAATCTTACCTCATTTCATTTCTGACTGACAGTGGATTGTCATAGTTTGTTTTTAAACTCTGTTGCCTCCTTTTGTACAGACAATGGGATGAGCAGTTGGACCCTCGACTAAATGCTAAGCAGAAAGAGGCTGTTCTGGCTATCACTACTCCACTTTCAATACAACTGCCTCCTGTTCTTATCATCGGTCCCTATGGGACAGGAAAAACGTTCACTCTGGCTCAGGCAGTCAAGCACATACTCCAACAACAGGATACTAGGTGAGATGGGCACTAAATATAGAGCAATACTTGATTAGCAGAGATGATGTGATTTTTTTTTTTTTTTTTTTACTCTAAATTCAAGTGAAAGGTAAAAATACAGTATTTCCATCCAGCTTAAAAACAAACAAAACCCAAGCCATCCGTCATTGTTTTGAACGATAAAGTAATTTTATAGTCTTAGCCTGTATTTTCCATTTAGAACAAAACTAATTAAAATTGACAATATGTAGAATGACTGTGATTTGCTCGACATGGAAAGTTTTACAGCATGCTAGATAATAAAAGCTGTTCCTTACTTAAAATCAAGTTTAGATTAATAATCACAAAATAATTATTGAAAAACTGTTTGAACTTTAAATCTTCTCATAACTGAAGGATTTGAGCTAAAGGGCTGAATCATGCAAACTACGGTAGGTTAGTGACTAGTTTCATTAAGACAAATGTGCAGGAAGATGGCCACTGTTTCCTTTTTTTTGTATTCTACTGCTTTGAATTGTTTTCTGTTTCTTCATTGCTTTTTTATTTGCACCATTTATTCCAGCAGGATTCTCATTTGCACCCATTCTAATAGTGCTGCTGATCTCTACATAAAGGATTATTTACATCCATATGTAGAAGCAGGCAATCCCCAGGCAAGACCTCTCAGGTATTTTTTTAAGGCTTATTATGTATCTATAAAATACTATTCTTAAGAAAAGGTGTCTATAAAAAAGGTTAAAGAACTTTTAAAACATAAAAGCATATTGGCATTACCAGCAGTGCTTTTAAAAATATAGACTAAAAGGATCGTGAAACATTGTCAACATAATTTTGGGTCATTTGTTAAATAAAAATAAAGACATCCTTTTTTAAGCTTTTATTATTCTATTGATAAATGTGTCTTTCCTAATGAGCAAACTTTTGATATGCTCGTTTAAAAGCTACTATGATAAAATAAAATGATTTTTAATTGTATTTTAATTCCAGAAAATTTTGACTTACACTTAACAATGATAATTTGGAAACTGGGGCTACCCACCTGGCTTTTTGAAGTGAAAAATTGATGTCATAGGAGCTACATATTTAGAGAATCATGTGAAAGTATTCTGGCCTCTTCTGATAAGTCATTGTATATGTGGTTAATGATAACCGCATTGTATATGTGGTTAAATGTACTTACCGTGGGTGTTTGGGGGAAATTAGGTAAGGAAAAAAAAATGAAGAAGAGGTGGAAACTTTAAGAGCAAGGAGGGTAAGCTTGCATTGAAATAGTTAAGGAGGATTTATTTATGGGCAGAAACCGGCTTCTGGGAATATTCTGTGCAGTAATCACAATATATACTGTATGCTGCTAGCTTGGTCTATAGTTTTAAAATTATGGGCATTATTTTCTGAATGCCACTGTGTGACTTTATTATATTACTAGGAAAATGACTCTGTGTGTTTACTTGCTAGCTATTAAAAGCCATCCTGAACTTATATTATATGCAACGTCAGTAGAGCCAATGAGGTTATGTGGAAGAGCTAGTTTTACAACAGGTGTAAATTCTCTTAGCTTTGCTGGCTTCAGTTGCCATGTGACATTTTACAGACACTGAAGATCTGGCCAAGGAAAAGAAGGCAGCTTATTTTTGAAAAGTTACCTTTGATCTGATTGTGTTTTAACACAGATTGTCTTAATGTGATTTGTAAAGCACTTTGTGATGAAAACCAGTATGGTGTCTTTAATTTTGTGGAAGGAAAAAAATGTGTGTAATTGACACTCCCAGAAATATTGAAGTGTGATTTAGCAGAGCAAGGAGTTAAATACAGTTTTAATGTGGTTGCCAGGCTTTTGCTACCTTCTTTTATGTGCTGTGTTCAACTATATAATCCAGTATTAGAAATACTTATGAAAAACATACATGAACAAAAGTGCTATTTTTCTTATGGTTAAAATATATATATATTTATTTGCCAAGAAAATTACAGCACGATTTAAAAGTCACTGAATGTTTGAATTTAAGTATAATTCTCATAGTATTTGTTAAGAAGCCTTCAGATATTGCTGCTGTAGATGGTATGATATTGTTCAAAGGGTCTTGTTACCTCTATAAGAAGTTAGAGTTCTAGAAGACGGAGGCAGCTCTGGAATTGTGTGTATAGTTATATATGTTTACGAATCCACAAGTATGTATGTTTTCAAATTAAAAATGTTACAAATAATTGAGAAGCATATGTGGTTTGAAAGGCAACTGCATGCCGACCTGACCTGGTAGGAGTTAAAGGGTCGGTTTATCTGAATTGAAAGCTAGAGCTATGTGAGACTCCCAGCATAAAATTAATTATGGACCTGTTACCTTTCTTACTGACTGTTGTGGAGATGTATTTTCAGGTTAAAATCATTACGGTTAGTTTAAACAGGGTGCTCTGTGCCTCTTGCAGTATTTTAAAGGAAATATCAAGTGGAGTAGAAGCAGCTAATTATCAGAGCTGGGTGTGCTCTGTTTCTATGTTTCTATGTTTCTAAAACGGCTGAACAGTTTGCTTTAGATTTTTTCTTTATTTACTCTACAAGTGATGAGTTGGTTGAACAGTATCCTTGCTAGAAATGTTTCCATAGCTTAGTGGGGAGCACCATATTTATGTTGTTTTTAAAGGAGGACTGCTAAATTATTTAGTATTGACTGAGTACTGAGAACTGTGTAAATGTTTCTGTGAATTTCTGTGGGTAAGATGTACACTAAATAAATTACCCTGTCAATGATGTGACATAAAAGTTTGACGCCTATATTGTTTTCCTAACAAAATAACTTTCCATGCCCTTTGGAAGATGCAGTCAGAATGAACACTGAGAATTTATGTTGAGTCTTAAGTTCTGCATGTAAATCAAATACCAGTGAGGACTGAAGGCCAAATTCTCATAGTCCTGGTGCTCATAAACAATGCTGTACCCAGAAACAAACAAACAAACAAAAAGTTGCCCCTGGGTTTGATTAAATGATTCAACTGTATTAGGGGCACACTGTAAAGCCTCTTACTGAAGCAACTTGGCACTGAAACAATTTTGTTATACTTACGTAAATTAATGCAGAAGTGTTTCTGAAAGGAAAAAAAAGAACACCCAACCCTAACCTACACGTAGGAGGAAAGAGCCTTCGGTTAAGTACTTCTGTTTGGTGCTGAGACACTTGGTTTTAAGTGTGGAGAAGCAGGCACTTTTAGACAGTGAGTCAGAGCTGTAAGGAGTAGTAACTGGCTGCGGATTTGTGTACCCTTTTACTCTATGGATGTGCTTGTCTCTCTCCATCATCTCCTAGAGCCTTTGGGAGGTCAGCTGCTGAGGTGGGCACTGTAGCTAGGTACCTCAGGTCATCACCATCTCTTAAAAAATCCAGCCAAGAGCTAGGAAGCAGATAGCAGTTTCTTTGTATGCTTCTGGGCATACAGTGGTTGAGATACCTACTGTTTATTACCATTATTTTACTGACATATTTCAAATTTAGTTGTATCCATATTTTGTTTTGGTATGTAATACTAGGGGAAAAGGAAGGAGGTAAATACTGCTTTTATCTGTATTTTTAATATTTTTGTTTATTCCTAATCATGTTATTGCCGACTACCAGTTCAGCAATGCCAGAAAATAAGTTGATTCTCTTTTAAAATATCTCAGCTGAATCCTTTCCCATTAATTTTTTAAATACTTAGATCATGACATACATGTATAAGTATGCATGTAACCTTTAGTATGTAGCTGCTAGCTTCGAGATACCCAGACTATAAAAATCAATCAATCAGAGCGAACAAAAGTTTGAATTAAAAACCACGAAAAAACAAACAACATCAAAAAAACAAAACCCATAACCCAAACCAAAAACCCAGCTGGTTTTAAAGGACGGTTGCCCTTTTTTTCCAGATTGACTGGGGTAAAGTTCTCATACTGAAAATGGTATTAATTTATCTTATCAAATGTTAGTTTGTAAAATAAATGCCTCTGTAGCCAATTACTTTTCCTATTGAAACTGGCTTCTATCTTATGCCATCCTCAAAGGAAGACTGATTTAAAAAGTTAACTTTCAGGCTACGAGACAGGTTCTTCACATGTTTCCTGCATCCCAAGGAACATACTTGTTTGTGTGAACGAGCCTGTCTTTGGCAATGAATCAAAAGAAATGTAAGAGGGAAATCAGGTGCTTTTAAAGTTTTCTTTAGGCTTCTTGGGACTACTTAGACTTCCCCCCTCCCCCCCATGTCTTTTAACAGAGGCATGAAATTAAACTGCTAGGTTCTTTTTCCTCTAAGCTTCTGTGTTCTTTTTGCTTGAGGGATTTCAGGTGAGAAAAAACTGCACAAAAGCTGGGGAGCTGGGATTGGAGTTTATCCAGGGAGAGTTCTTTGGAGCACAGCCTAAAGGGAGAATCCTGGCCTTTTTATCAAGAACTGGGAGGAGTTAGTGTTTTCCAGTTCAGAACAGGGAAGATAGGCTTTGAAGAACTTAAATTTAGTTCTCATTCACTCTGTTGTAAGAAGTCACAAGAAGTTTTTGTAGGACAGGAGCGCAAATGAAACTGCTCAGCCTCCCTCAGGTGTTCTGACTCAGGACTCCCCCTTTATTAACTTCCAGAGGTGTGTTTTAAGTGATTTAGGAGGAGTTCCAGCCTGAAACCTGAACAAGGAAATTATTGTGAATCTTAATTACAGATACATATTCGCGACTTTTGCAAATAGTCTGTTTTGTACCAATTAATCCTTCGGTGGAACTTTATCAATGGAAGCAAAACATGAAAGATTAGGAAGTACTCAATTTGACTAACATTTAACAGCAATATTTAGGCAAATTTCTTTTTTGATGTAATGGCTGGAAAATTGGTGGAAGCATAGATGGGTTAGTTGACCGTTTGTTCCATTCTTTGGCTAGAGGGACACAGAAATAAAGGCTTTTGTTGTAGATATCCAGATGCCACATTTTGAAATAAAGGTGAAATTTCCACGTGATGTGCAGATCCTGTGCGTGTTAACTGAGCATTAGCAAGTACGGTGGATATATTCAGTACTTTTGTTCGCAGAAGATTGAATCCCTAATCTATAATCTTCAGGGATTTCCATTTTGATGTGGTTATTTGCTAGTAATTTCACTGCCTCTTGTTGGGCAAACCTCAGCCTTCAAGGTTTTAATTTCTCCAGAATGAAATCTTGATGTGAGGCACACGATGTCAGGAAAATATACTCCCATGTGAACTATGGGTGGGTTTTGGTTTTGTAACTGCAGTTTTTGCTCGTCTTTGTACCTATAGCTGCACACTAATAGAATGTGTTGCAGATACTAGTGGGTGTTTCGATCAGTAACAGCCCAGCTTTGCTGGCATTCAGGTACTTTACTTATGCAGGTATTAAGATTAGAAGGTTAGTCACTTGCTTAATCAGAAGTAAAGATTATGTTGCAGGATGAAACGTTACGATTTGTGTTAAGCAGGTAAAACCCATTTTTGTGATGGGTTCCTCTAACTTTAAGGTAAAACCCCCACCCAACTAATAATGAAGTTACAGGAGATTTTATTAGACCAAATTACACCTGAGGAAGAAATCCCTTGTTCAGTGTGGCTGACTTGTATCACGGTATTTTCAAAGTAGTCACATCTGTCAGGTGTTCTTATGCCAGTGGTGAATAATAGCTCTGGGATACCTTTTTGATCTCACGTCAAAATAAAAGAAATTAATGGGTAAGCAGCAATGCAGTTTGAAATGCTGTCAGCCAATCTGTGAGTCACGCATAGTTGAATTTTTGTAATAAAAGACACTGCATGGTATAATAATGTCTAATAACCATAATATTTTGCATTTCAATAGCACCTTTCATCCAAGAATCTCAAAGTGCTTTACAAACATAAACTCACAATAAACTCATTAATCCTCACAGTACTCCTGTGAGTTGGTAGGTAAGTATTGCCCTCAGTTAAGATTGAGAAACTGAATCCCATTAAAGCTGACTGAATGGCTGGGATAAACAGAGCAGGGGTTATCTTGCTCCTACTACCTTCTTCTAGCAATTAAGCCATGACTTCATGTTGTTACATGGACGTAATAACAGTTTATCAAACAGAACTCATCAGTTTGATGGCTGATAAGAAATAAATATGTTGGGGTAACATTAGAAGGTTCTCGTTGTGAGAACGACTCAGGAGTGTGGTGGTTGCTCCTGCACTGGAGTTACCTTTGGTCACGGAGTGTCAGTGGTGGTTGGTTGTGTTGTCGGATTCAAAAACGGTTCAGAATACTGCAGTGCCTTTGCACCTCTTTTTGTGCTTATTGTCCAAAACAGACGTTGTATTTTCACAAAGCATAATAATTATAATCCTAATAATTGTTTCTCTTACATTATTGGAAATCAGCTGTAATTTCCAAACGTGGGTGTCCACGTGATATCCAAAGTCCAGCCGGTGAAATCATGTTTTGCACTTAAGTGCATAATTACACTTCTCCAAATACTTTGTTAATGATTTGGGATTTGTAATATGGATGCAGGACAACATAACTAGTGAATAGATAAACCAAACAGCATTAAATCCCGTATTTAGAACTGAAATTAGTTTAAGTCATCTAATATTAATTTGCTTTGGAAATTAAAAAAAATAATTCTAAATATTAATATATGTACAATAGATCCCTCTAGTTTAAAGGTTCCACTTCAGATTCACATTTCTTACTTGATACAGATTATATTTTTGAGGAACACCCCACAGAGAAGCCCTTTGACATCTTTATCCAGATCCTCAGCTGCTGTGCTTTGGTATATTCCTATATACCTCTGTGGAGTTATTTGTATTCTGTTTTCTGGGGCATAGTCTTTGTGTCTTCTCTGTTCCTCTTCCATTTAGCTAGGCTGGCCGTAACATTTCATCACTTTAAGAAAAATTCATTGTTGATCTCATGATAGGGTGATTAAAATGATCTTATGTGTTTTGGAAAGAAATGTGAAGTCCAGTGCTTCGCTGACAATGTCCTGATATTTTAGGCTCTAGCTATCCTTTTTGGCACTGTTTTCTCATTCTTTTATACAGCGTATAATAATTATGGCCTTGTATGATAAAAAGATGAATATACTTCCTGTTTGGTTCTTAGAACTCAGAAGACACATGGTATGTGTAAAAGGAAGTACAGGGTTTTATTAATGTCTTTTGAAAATATATTTTTTTAAAAGATCCTGTGGCTGCAGTCGATGAAATGCGTGGACCACTGCAGCTGTCAGTTCCAAGACTATGGGCTATATTTATACTTCAGCCGAGGAAATATTTCTTTAAAATGAGTGTATGGATAGTTTAAAATGAAATAGTCATTGATGTGAGGGTTGCAGAACCTAAACATGTGAAGAATTTACAGATTGCCATATGTGAATTAATCCTTGGTAACTGTTCATGTATGTAGTAGTGCACTGCAGCAAATAATGGAAGGTAAATCCAAGACATTTTAGTGTATTTTAGCATGAAATTCTGCATAGTTGTAATGTTTTGCTTCCTGAAGATTACATTTTATTTACCAGAAAACAGGGCATTAGCTTTTGAAATATTAGGCTGTCACTGCGTTCAAACTGTATAGAAAATAAGCGCGTTCAAACTGTATAGAAAATAAGCTCCCTTTTTCTTTTCTAGGGTATATTTCAGAAATCGCTGGGTGAAGACTGTCCACCCAGTTGTGCATCAGTACTGTTTGATTTCAAGCACGCATTCCACCTTTCAGATGCCCCAGAAAGAAGACATTCTTAAGCAACGCGTAGTAGTTGTTACTTTAAATACATCACAGTATCTATGTCAACTGGATCTTGAACCAGGTAAGATAATTTCTAAACAAGAAGTGTCTGTGCTTGAGGATTACCTTCCTCTTACCAGTATCATCAGTTCCTTACCCAGTTCTTTGAACTGTTGAAGAATATAGCAATGATCGTCTTGAAATGGTTGCCTTTTTTTTAATGAATAGATGTTTATTACAGAGCTGTAAGCTGCTGGCATTCAAGTTAACCTTTTGCTTATTCTGTTTCTTCTTTATTTAAAAAAAAATATTAAATCAAGAAGCAGTACTATGATCTGGTATTTCTGAGATCCAAGAGGGAAAATTCCGTTTGAGATTCTGACTTTGCATATTATGTTCATTAAGATCATACTCAGTGGAGCATGTAAGCATAAATACACACAAAGAGCTTTTTTCTTGTTTTGTGAATTGTGTAGCTTTGCAAACAACTCCCACACATGCAAGCCCCATGGTATGTTAATGGGATACTTCTAGAGTTGTTTTCTAAACTGAAATACATTAGACTGACTTTTTTGAGGCAGAAGCTGCTTAGGGTTTATTGTTTTCTTGATCTCTAAATGAAATCCATTTGCTTTTTGGAGAAAGTGGAATTTCCTTGCAGAAGATGTTACGGTTAGGTTTTTTATGGCTACATTTAGGCATTTGTTGCAATAGAGAAAGCTAATATGGAATTTATGGTAAATATTTCCAGGTCTTTAGATGGAAGTAACTGCTTTGTTTGGCTGTGAGCTGTGTACAGTCATGCCATAGTAATGTGTGTGCAGCTGTATGAAAGTAATCTTTTCCAAAGAAAATTGCTACATTTTTATGTATGTAATCTTAATTGGATGGTACACAAAGTCCTCTAATAGTTGGTGCTAAACCTTAATATATATATATATCAATGTATAAAGCCACTTCTCTTCTATACCTGTCCTGAATTTACATTTCATAACATGTAAGTCTGCTGTGGCCCAGGGTTTTTTCAAGTGCATGTTATCCAGTGCATAGATTCCCACCCACCCGCCAAACGTTTTGGTCCAATATTATCATGAGATTGAATGTAAATTTTCCTTCAACTTCTGTCCCTTTTTTTCTCCCCAACATTCCTTAAAGCCCATAACCAGCAAAGTGCTCAGGTATGTGTGCAATTTTAATGGGAAATATAGTATATAAAATAGTTAATAAGACTGATGTACATGAGGAAGTCCTTTTTGTTGTTGTTGTCCAAAGCTCTTCAAGCCTCATGGTGATGGAAAGATTTCCAGGTTTGAGAAACCTCCTGAGGCAGGTTTGCCAAGAGACAGTTCCTCTTGGTATAAGGAAAGCTCAGATAAGTTTAACTTGACATGTATCAGCAGAAGGAGGCAGATCTGTGGGCTACTGCTGATGTCACTAGCAGTGAGTTCACCACTGTTGGCCATTTGGGTTTGAAAATTGTTTGTGTGGTTTCTAGTAGTTGCTAGAAATTAATTTGTGTAAGCCATACTGAATTTTTTCTGGTTTTGGTTGCTACCAGAATACAGAACTTTCAGTACAAATTCTTGTATTGTTATCACTTTTTATTTTATCATATTTCAAGTTTAATTTATTTGCTGATCTCTCTGTTTCACAGGGTTTTTTACACACATTCTGTTAGATGAAGCTGCGCAAGCTATGGAGTGTGAAACTATTATGCCTCTAGCATTAGCTAATAAAAACACAAGAATTGTCTTGGCTGGAGACCATATGCAAGTAAGAGCTATATAATTTTTGCATGTAAAGTGTGTATATATAATATTTGTATTTATGTATTTCAGTTATTTACCTGCTCCAAATTTCTGTGGTATATGAATACCTCATAATATCTAATGTAGACTCGTAGTATTTCTGCTAAGCGAGAATATGCTGTTGTCCCCATCTTAAGTAAGGGAACTGAGGCAAAAAGCACATGAGTTGTCCAAGTTTCATAGGAAATCTGCGATAGAACAGACTTGGGCCTGCTCAACCACTGAACTATATGCAGATAAAATTTCATTTTGATGAGGGACACGCATAAATTCTACTGGTCATATAATAGAGGGGGAAGCCAAGGAAAATTTAAGGGATGTTATATGCATAAGATATGGAGTATCAGGGTAGGAGTTTCTTCTGCTTTTTATGACTGGTGTTCCTTGTTGCTTTTTGAAAGAATTGAAGAATACAGAGAATGTGTATGATGATTTAGACAACTTTTCTATTTTTATTAGAAGCCACATAATCTGGTAAGGATTTGAACAAGTCAGAAATAGGAAACTGAAACTAACCAGTACCTTTATGTTACTGTGACGTGTCTAGCAATTGCTTGGTTTAAAGAGTTTAGAAGAGTTTCAAGTGCTGGTTATGCATGTAACTTTACAGCCTTGTAGGCACGAGAAATCATGCTTGGACACGTCAACTTTACTTGCTTTGTTGATTTAGGCCAGATGTTATTTGTTTTTACAGATTTGCTTTTAATTCTCTTGACATTTCACAATAGCACTAGAGCGGATGTTTGCTTTGGTATAGTACTAAACGTAGTGCGGCCACCTATGATTTAATACTGCTGGATCACTTCAAGTCAGGATAATAGTAATCCCAAGGACTGAGATGGTGCTTTTTAAATACAGAACTCAAAAGCGCTTTTTAGGAGATGGGAGGCTCCTAAATTCTAAATTCGGGCTAGATCTCATCAGCCCAGCAGGATGGCTGGAGTCTTGGCTCGGGCTACACAAGTAAAGAGCTGTTCTATAGCTCAGGTTCTTACAGAAGCTGTTCTATGAGGTATCAAGTATTGACTTTTCTAAAGTTCATATTTATCTGAATTGAAAATAGAACTTAGAATCTGAATCAGATTCGGAATGACAGAAGAGGTTGGCTTAATTTCTACATTTTAAAATTTTATTTTAAAAATCTTTTTTCATCCTCTTGGGCTCTGTTTTTCCTGCTGTAGTAGATGACGGCTTTGTTGTTAAACAAGCCCACTATTATTTTAATGTAACAGTAACTAGGTCACTTGGGTTTCAGTTTTTCAAATGACTTTCTATTTAACTTTTTTGAATTGTGTTACAAATTCCTGTATTTTCTGATTTGTACTACTTTTGGTAGTAACTGTAAAGTGATTGTCAGAGTAGTGGTGTAACGTCATTCAAAACACAGGTTTGGGAGTGGTTTTTGGTTGTAGTTTTTTGGTGGGTTTTTTTTTGTTTTTGTTTTTTTTTTTTGTTAAACAGCTCTCTGCTTTGAGTTATTCATCTTGGCAAGCCACAAAGAAAAGCTCAGGTATAAGGGTTCTTCTCTCCTCTATACATAGTTACTGAATGTTTTATTATTCCTTTAAGAGCATGCTGGTCTCTTGCCACTTTTGCAGTAGAAATGGGCATTTCTGTGGAATAGCCATGGTATATTCTTCCAGCTATGAATGTACAGTAAAAGTAAGGTTTCATTTTTGTTGTGATGCAAAATACGTATGTTGGGAGCATGACATTCCAAGTCCACATATTTAGTTACATTTTCTTTGTATGTGTGTGTCTATTACAGCTCAGTCCTTTTGTCTACAGTGAATTTGCCAGGGAAAGAAACCTTCATGTTTCATTGCTTGATCGGCTCTATGAGCACTACCCCGCAGAATTTCCATGCAGGATCTTGCTGTGTGAGAACTATCGCTCCCATGAAGCTATCATCAAGTAGGTGTGAACTTTTTCACTGTATCATGTGCTGCTTTGACTGGTGTGAGTGAACAAAAACGACTCTTCAGCCAAGCACAGCTGAATGAAGAGAGAAGCGCTGTGTGTTTCTGTAATGAAATCGTAGTTGTTTCCAAAGTTAATTAGTACAGTAATTCTTTGTTACTAAGTTGAAATTCAGTGTCCTAAAACAGATGCCAGGGGTTCAGTTAGGTGTATGACAGACCTCTCCATCAGGTGGGGGTGCTTTGGCTGCAAGATTGGCACAGTAAGCCAAAGAAGAGCTAACTTTCCCTTTTTAACCATTATCCAGTACATTATATAGGGTCTGTGTTTGTTTAAACTGTTTCAGAGTTTTAGAATTACTAGGGTGGATTATCTTGGAATAGTAAGCTATGTGCAATGTAAGGAACGTGTGGATGTACAGCTACGAACAGATAAAAAATAGGTCAAGTTTTGGGCATGCTTCTGTTCTGTTGTCTTCTTTTATTACTTCTTGTAAGACACATTAATCAGTAGGTTTGCATTTTTATGGTATGATAAACTAATGGCTGCTAGTGTAATGAACTCATCCATGAGCAGTGCTGGAAAGAATCAGTGCAGTCATGGGGAAAAATGCTAAAGTTTAAATTCTAGCTCGGATATGTACTGAGGAATGTTATGTTGGTATCCCGTCATACTAATTAGGTTATCACTGTGTTCAAAGCAATAGCAGAAGTATTTAAGCGCTCTGGGGAATCAGAAGTGAGAATGTAACATATTTTGTTATACAGCTTGATCTGTCTTCATTTTACAGACCTTGTAATTATAGACTGAGTGATGCTAAATTTCTTACATGTTTCTTGAAATTGTAAGTTTGAAATGAGAGAGAATCTCAATAGCAAGAGATCGTTTCAGCTTTTGGTTAGAGATCACTTCCATGAAGTTTGACTCAGAAAAATCATGAAAATTCACTTCAGCAGTTGGAGTTCAGGCAGTACATTCCTAGAAGGATCCACTGTGTTGAGCACTGAGACAGGAATTGCAGAAATACCGCTGGGGCTACTCATCTGTCTAGTGAAAGTCCAGTGTGCCCAGTTGCACTAGAAAGTGTTGCTGTGTGAAGTGGAACCTGCGAAATACTCTGATGGTGGTCCATTTAGGATATTGTCTCAAGTCTACTTTTTTTTTTTTTTTTTAATAATGTGGAATTTCCCCTGACAAATGGGACCACGGCATTTAAGACAGAAGTAAGTTTAGGAGGGTGGTTCGTGGTGGGCTCATTGAGCATACCTACCTAACTGAAGTAGAGACCACAAGAAATGAAGGAAAGAACAAGCCATTAGTTTAGCCTGACTTTGGAGCGGTGATTGGAAAAAACAGTCCTTGTAGAAAGGGTGTTTTATTGTTTAATGAGAACTCAGTACTAAGAATTAATTTGCGGAAGAAATCGTTTGTTTTGCTCATTGGCAGCTGTGGAGTGCTGCAACTCAGTCCACAGAAAAGATGTGTATTCCTCAGGATTGTTGAGCGTAAGCCGGTTCTGGTCAATAGTGGGCTGCAGTTTGATGGTGATTTGGTAGCAGACTGATTTCTTTAGCTTCTCCACGACCAGTTATTTACATCTTGAGCTACAATAGTTGTAAGCCGGGAAGAACTAGGTGGGCGCATGCCTGCACGGTCTCCCGCTTTTGTCACCTTCATGTCAGGCTGTATTCGTGTTACTGCATTCACAGAGTTGGACCTGAAGAACATTAAGGTCAGAGGCTAAGCATTCAAAAGTTAGATTATACCAGAATTCACTAATTAATGAAAACCAGTACATTGGTTTAACGCTATTGCGCATGCAAATAGTATACAGTACTTACAGTACTACCAATAGTAACCTGCAGTCTCTGCTTGCTGTTTTTTTGTCTCGTTCGATTCAGTTTGTCTTCTTCCCTCCTGCTTTTCCCCGTGAAAGTAGTTCTTGCCTCATTTCTTTTTCATTTCAAGCCAGCTTCTGTAATGCCTGCTGCCAGCAGAGGAAGCATGTTCTCGTCGTGTTTCTGATGACTGGCAACACAGATTGGGCTGGAGCAGAAGTCACAGAGGAAAAGCTGGCTTGAAAGCTGAACGCTTGGCCTGCCTTGTGCTCAGCAGGCGCGAAATCTTTAGTAAATTTATCTTCCAAGTTCAATGGCTCTTAAATGACGTAAGCAGGCTCATTGTCCAGCCAGCCTGAGCAATAACCAGTGCCAGACAGCAAGTGTTCCTTATGCCCAGCTTCAAGTCACCAGAACTTCTGAGTGAAACATTAGTGAGAATGTTAGTAACTTTGAGCTTTAGATTAGAAGAAAATACTGCCTTTGTAGACAAAGTGTTGAAAAAACATATTTTTAGTGCCTTCTGCTCGTCTGCAGTATGGAAATAGCAGTTCAGAGAAATCACTTGAACATGCCAAGTAGTAATCAGTGGTTCGATGTTCCTTATGAAGTATTTTGTGATTGCATATTTTATCAGTGAGATTTGCATATTTTATCAGTGAACTCATATGTAGACTCCACATTTTATTCTGTTTTGCCTTGTTACAGTTATACATCCGAACTTTTCTATGAAGGTAAATTGATGGCAAGTGGAAAGCAGCCAGCACACAAAGATTTCTACCCTTTGACTTTCTTCACAGCACGTGGAGAAGATGTGCAAGAAAAAAATAGTACAGCTTTTTACAATAATGCAGAGGTAACTCTTCTTTGGCTTTATTCTTGATGGTTTTCTTAAAGCTCCCCTCCCCCCAAATTTATTGGTTTCTGCTCAGTGTAGGTGGAAGATGTAACCTGTCCTCTACTAGGGAGGGGAACATGGACTTTGCTGAACATGAAGGAGTGAATATTGCAATTGTAGTAAACATTTCCACTAATTTATTTTATTTTTTTCTTTGCAAATTATATGCTGCATATAGTTCTCTTGGGCTCATTCTTCAGGTTGTCTTTCTGATGGTTTCTGTGACATTCTGATGGATGTATCTTAGCAACTGAGAGTAACTGCAATTTGAAGTAAAACTTAGATTTCTTTGACTGTTGTAGAAATGTTCCCACTCAGTCCTCTGGAGTAACATTTCATATTTGCTGTAATATGTTTAGGATCAGTGTCTAACTGATCATGTGCAGATGAGATATTTTTTTTTTTGTAGGTGACAGCTTAAGCTTGTTCTCAGTATGTTTGTTTCACAGAGGTTTATTTGTATTCTTCAAAAATTACTTTCATTCTCATTCCTTCCCTTGAGTTAAACCCTCCCCCCCAGCCCAAACCAAACAAAAACACATGCACACACCCCCCGATGCCCCTGTCCACACCAGACACACACCCCCATCCCAGCTTGGTAATACTTTTTATAGCAGAAGATGCCTTTTTCCAGTCACCTTGAGTTAGGGGAGGGTTGACCCAGCTCCCTTCTGCCCGCCCCCACCGAAAAGATGTCTTAAGAAATATCCTTGACATTTAAAGAAAAACAAAGACATAGCAGTCATTATTTTTTTTTAAACTTAGAGGAATTTTAACTGAAGTTAGGATGCAGTTAACCAGCAGTATTTATTATGAAGCACTGCAGAGCTGCCTGTTTCCCCTTGTTGATCATTGTGCAGTTCATCTGGTGCACAGTTTTTAACCTTTTTGTTGTTATGCTGCACTCGTTATGCATTCTTTGATATATTAAAAGATCTACTTAAGTTAGCAGATCCAATGACTCCTGGACACATGACTGAAAAAAAACTGAAGGCACCTGACTACTTTCATTAATCTACTTGAATTGCTTTGCCATTTAAAAAAAAGTTGTATAAACCTAAAAATATCTTCAGTGGCCAAGTAACTGTCTGAAAACTGTGAGTCATTAGTAGCTACAGGCAGAAATGAAGGACAACAGCTGCTTAAATACCAACATGAAAAACTGAAATTCAGATGATGAGAGAGATTTTTGCTTTTGACCCTTAATGGACTTTTGCATTGGGGCATCTTATGGTTCATTGGTGCCTGTATTAAGTATTAATCTGGAAAATACACTTTCCATTTTTGGCTTTAATTCTAAAATTTTCCTATATGGTGTTAATTCTAAATACATATCCAGCAGCTATATGCTTTCAGAGAAGCTTGCCGAAATACCTGCAAAAGATCTTTTTTTGTGCTTTGGTTTTCATAGACAGCAAAGTTTTTTCCAGTATCCTTTGTCAGTAGAACTAGCTTTTAAATACAAGAATTTATGTTGCAAAATGTTATATTCAGGATTTTCTCAGAAACAGCCACCTGTTTTCCATACTTTCTGAAAACGTGAAACTATAAAAAAGAAACTGTGACTTTTTAAGGATTAATAGATTTTTTATTTATTTGCTTCCTCCTGATTTTTTTTTAAATTCTTGAGCTTTTCAATACACTGTTCCAGTTCAGATACATTTTTTAAAAATATACACTTAAATGAGAATGTCTGTCATGTAAGTAGATCTTAGATGCTAAGAAGTCAGCATAAACCAACAGACTCTTAGCAGTTAGGAACTACTATGCTTTATAGTATTGTACATACCCATTGTGATTCGTATCCCTCCTCACGTTCCTGAAACGTCCATAAAAATCCCTAGAATTCCCGCTTACCGATTCAAAAAAGAGATACTATAAAAGTTGGAAGCATTCCGTTTATTTTTCACACCCCCTTTCTGCAGCCAAAGATAACTGGGTGAGCAGGGAAGAGAAGAAAGTTAGGAATGCTTGAGGTTCTTGTCGGAAAGACTATCTGCCTGGGTTCCATGAAGGGGCTGAGCTTGCATTGTGATGCTGTAGGAAAACTGCGTTCATCAATTATCATGCTTTATATAGCTGGATAAATATTTATTAAATGACATATTGACAGTTTTTGAATGACATGGTGAATGCAAATGTAAAAAAAAGGGGGAACTACAAACCTTTTCTGAATTTATTCAGAAGTACCTTCTGTAGCGCGGTATCAGTTTGGTGTGTTGAAACAGAAGCTGCTGTGCCTGGTGCTTTTTTGGCAGGAGGTAACTTTGAGCCTGTCTCCTCACAGGAGGAGGTTTTCGGGTTTTATTACTCGTTAGTCCTCTCAGGTGGCACGCTTAATAGTATTTTATAGAGATGAGCTAGCAGTTGATGGATAATCTGAAACTCCTCATGGTATCCTTTGGAATGGAACTGATTCTGCTCTGGAGTCATCAAATTCTAATATGACATATATAAAATCCAGAATAAAAATAAAATAATCCTATTTAGGCAGTATATTTACTTCGGAAATTAAATAAACTATGGTAAGAAATGTCCTACTGTGCTTGACATTTTCATAAGAGCATAAGCATGAAAATTAAGGTTATTGATATAATTTCCCTGCTTGTACTTGAAAGGTGACATTTCTGTGAGCAAAGTTTTATATTAAGATTGAAAAAAGGTACTGTATGGTAAATACATTGTTTTAATACATGATATTTTAGAGTATCACTATGAAATGCAAGAGTATTTTTGCTTCTTCAGTAAAACTATGTAATACTCTGTCACGTAAACGTTTTAGAGCTTTAAAAGTCAAATTCGCTTATCAAAGAATGATCTTCGGTGGAGCATACTTTTAAGAATTCTGACTTTCTTTTAAGGTGTTTGAGGTAGTAGAGCGTGTTGAAGAATTAAGAAGAAAATGGCCTGTTGCCTGGGGCAAATTGGATGATGGCAGTATAGGTGTCGTAACACCTTATGCTGATCAAGTGTTCAGAATTCGGGCTGAACTTCGGAAAAAAAGACTGTCTGATGTCAGTGTAGAGAGAGTGCTAAACGTTCAGGGTAAGTAAGAGTTACATGTCTCAAAGATATGCTAAGGAAGTGAAAAGTGTGACTGGTGAAGTTAAGTAAGACTTACTGAAATAATCTTAAAACGATTGGAACAAAAGGAGAGCTGTGATGTAGTCCATAAAAAACGAGGTATCAAAATCAAATTGGCAACTGTGCTGATTATATGTTGCTCCAACATTGGATACCAAAGCAATAAACTTTATTTATTTATCTTTTTTCAAAATTAAGTTCAAGCTTACTTAAAAAAATGAATTGATTTAATGAAAAATTGAAAATGTGAAAACTGCTGGATTTTTATGATGAGTTCCAAGTAAAAATGTAACAAGGCTTTAGCCTTGAAATGTTTTACTGATTTTTGCATTTGTGGAATAGACTGTAAAAAGGAATCCATGAATTTAGGTATGTGATCCTGGAATCACATTGATAACAAGAATTTTGTGTAGGTGTAGCCTGTTGCTAGGTTGCAGTTTTAGTAATAAACAAAGGAAGATAATAAAGTAGCTGAGTGACAGTGAGTGGTGTGTTCTATCATGGTAGGTACTTGTATATTTGGGAAATTTTGAAATATGATACAAGAATGTCCAGAACTTTTTTTTTTTTTTTTTTTTAAGGTAGAATAAATAAATCCATCCAAGATCTGTTATCAGCTGACTGGCAACATTGTAAAGATAGCTAGCATTCCAGAAAGTTCTGGAGTGATTAATATCAAGATGAAAAATAAGTTTTTTAAAGAGAAAATATTCTTGTAATAGAATGTGCTATTTATAGTGCATCTTTTAAAATTTTTAAATCTTATTATTCTTGCATAAAGCTATTCATGTGAAGGGTAGCTTCTTCAGAATATCTAGGTGTGAAATCTGGCTGGCAAGTGCAGTGGTCTGATGGTGTTACCAGCAGAAATAGCTACAATTATCTCAGACCTTTGTTTTTTGTTTCCTTTTAGGAAAACAGTTCAGAGTTTTGTTTCTCAGCACAGTACGAACACGGCACACATGCAAACATAAGCAAACACCAATTAAAAGGAAAGAGCAGTTACTGGAGGATTCAACAGAAGACTTGGATTATGGGTTTCTGTCTAATTACAAACTGCTGAACACTGCCATTACAAGAGCACAGTCCTTGGTGGCTGTGGTGGGAGATCCTATTGCTTTATGTTCCATTGGAAGATGCAGGTACTTCATATATGTTTCGTAGTTAATCAAGGCTAAGGATGATAGAAAATGTGTTTATCTGTGACTGATGGATTTAATAAAAAAGATGGATTTTCTTTCAGGTGCCAAATAAGACACAGCATATTTAAACCCTTAAAATAACTGTATAATGAAATTAAAATTCCATACAAATACCACGAAGATGGCAAAGTGTTAGTTGTGTTCCCAGCTCCTGCAGAGGCTTGAATCTGCAGGCGTGATTTCAGCTTGCCCAACGCGTGCTGCTGAAGCTCACCCCTCGGGCAGAGCAGGCAGGTGTAGCCCCGTGCAGACTGAGGAGCGTTGTCGTACGCCGCGGTGGCTCCTGCGGTGCCATCTGCCAGGTCACCGTGGAGCTGGAAGCATGCAGTTGTGCAAGGGCCACCCTGTCCCCCGATTAGTAAGTCTTGCTCACAGGGAAGAGAGGGGACATTTTGTTTTCAATGATAGTGAAGAAAACCACTCCAGACGAGAGGCAGAGCGTTTTAGTATCCTCTGTGGGTGGACAAGTCTGGCTTTTTTTGTTGCTTTTTTGGGTTTGGTTTGTTCTGGTTTTACCTTCTTATCCAGAGTCACCACATGTAACAGCCTACAGAGAAAAAGTGTGAGATATCCACCACCTGGTCGTTGATAAACTGTCTTTTAATGTATTTATAGTTGCTCTAGTTTTTACTTGACAGTAACAATTGAAGAAGCTTCATTTTATTTTCTAGTGGTTTTGTTAATATGCCTGTTATAATTTTATTATTTTATCTATAAATAAAAGTAATATATAATTTGGAATTAAAAATTGTGACGTAATGTAGTATTGTGAAGTTGAATATTATGGCAGTTGTATGAGAGTAGAAGACTTGAAAACCATTATTTGTGTTTTTATGTGTCTTCATGATATTAGGGAAAAACTCATTAAGATTTGAGTGAATTTACTTTTTATAGACCTAAATGAAGAAATGTGAAAAATGCTAAGAGATGTAAACACTGATGTTAAGGATACCAAGTTGTTGGTCTTCAAAGGTTTCTTCTTTGATGGAAGAGCTGAAATTTTGGGATGATCAGAGATAAACCCTGAGGCTTATTTCTTGAAGAGAGGAAATGCTGCACTGACTACATTATTAAAATAAAGCTAAAAATATGTGTTAGTTGTTTTATCTATGTTGTGTTCTACTTTCCTGAGCAGTATTCGTCTACTGTATTGAAAATGGATGCGGTTTTCAAAGATTAGGATTGAAAACCCAAATGGAAACCAAACTTTTGATATGAAATGTGACCTGAATTCAACCACATACCTGCTGGGGACGTCACAAGCATCCATACATTAACACAGTGATTGGCTCTAAACTGCTAATAACTTCTTATTAAAAGAGAAGTAATGGCTGTGGTTTTATTTTACTTTTCCCATTACCTGCCTGGTTTTCTTTTTAGACACGATCTGGTTTATGTAACTGATGAGAAGGAGCTCTGTGCCTCCCGAGCACTTGATCCATAAATGATGTCTGTTACAGTCTGCTGGTAACAGTCTCTAGTCCATCATGATGCTTACGCTGCAGAGATTCATGACTAGCTGTAGAGGTTGCCGTGCTGTGCTGACGGAGGTTTCTCTTACCACTTGTTCGGAAATTACTCTGAGTTGATAAATTTTGCTTCTTTTCCCTACGTTGGGGTTCAGGATGTGCGGTGTTGCCTAAGTCAGAGAGTTAGTTAATCCCTAGTTAGTCTAACTAGGACCATTATTGGTTCTCTAACCATTTGTTTAAATACAGCTTTTGTTGGAGAACGATCATGCATTGTACTCTGAATCCCAACGGGGAAGATAACCTCCTGAATTTTGAGTGTTGAGGCTTTAAATTAGATACTCAAGGGGGACCCAGTTTTCAAATGTGGGAGCTCAGCAGTTTCTCCAAGTATGGCTCCTTCAACGTATCTGAAATAGGGCATGCAAAAACTTGTTAAAATCAAAGTATAGGCTATCAGCATGGTACATGAGTTAGTCTTGGCAGTTAGGGATTGAGTTTGCTTTTCGAAGAACAGCAGCTTTATATATGTATAGCTGCTCAAAATTATAAACCCAAAAGATAATTAAGAAACAAGGAGCAGTGGAGCTTTATTAAGATGTATCTCAAGCTTTCGCTTTAATACACCATTGTCTTGTTTCACTGAATAATTGAACGTTCACCCTTTGAAATAGTGCTGGAGGGGCTCAGGCATGCTGCTGGAAAGATGGTTCTTTTTTAGTACAACAGGAGTACAGAAGTCTGAAAGAAGTGACATTTCGTTAGGAAAAACAGACCTCAAAAAAGTTTAGAGAGTACTTGAATTTTATAAATATTCTAATACCTGTCAAAATGAGTCAAGGCTCTGTAATGATAGTTGTAGAGAGCTTTGTGAAGTATGCCCAGGGTAATCATTACATTTCTGTGTGTTGCAATCGGACTAGACAGGGCTGTTTTGGCAGACACTCACTTTAAACTCCAGAGCACACTGTAAAACAGAGGCAGCGGTATTTTATTCTCTGTTCTTACACCCCAGTACAAGTGTTCCACGTGTAGAGAGACTGCTTGGGGCATTTTAAGCAAAAGTGGATAGGTCTCAGTGGATTTGTGGTACTTGGCAGTGGGTTTGGTGACTGAATTGATTAATCAGAGGGAGTTCCGTCATTAAAGCATCCCAGCGAAGTATTTCATTTTGGTTTTTAATCCTTGCTTAAAACCTTGCAAGTTACATTTGCCTTACAGGGAAATGCAGAAAAAGGGCCATCTTGTATTCTGAATTTTAAAAGAGCATTTCTTCCCTCTATAAAATCACAACAGAAGATGGGCTTTTAGGGAAAACTATTTTGAATTCTTAAATACATCAGTAACATTACAGTATTCTTGCAGGAGAGGCACTTACTCTTTTTCACAAGCCAGGTACTCAGCAAAATGTGACACTGCTGTTAAAATTAGCATGTAGCAATCTCATTTTACAGGTTTTGGGGAAATAACAGTATAACAGTGCTTGCTTATAGGCCAGACCTTATTACTGAGGTCTCTCTCTCTATATATATATAGATATATACTCTATATATATCTGTATATATCTATATATATAGATATAGACTCTATATAACTAGAGTGAGTTATAGTCAAGTCCACCTTTAAGATCATTGTCTTTTTAATACTCTTTTAAAATAATTTTCATTACACTTGATTTTTTGAAAGAGAACAACTCGATCAGGTGTTTGGTTTTCTTTTTAAGTGACATCTTCAGATCTTATTTAAATAGCTTTTAGGCTTAAGTAACTTCACCTAAAAATTCCCTTGACGTTAAAAAAAAATAAATTGCAAGTCTAAAATTTTTGTGTAGATCTGGCTGGATATTGAAAACGTAAAGGCTTTTTTTGTAAGCAATAGAAAGACACGTCATGAGAAAGCAGAAGATGGGTAGGAGTTCTCTTCTATTACATGGTTTAAATAACCCCTCCACCCTCCAAAAAGTTGGATACAGAATTTTTCTAGAGGTCACGTGTCATCTGATGGTTGTCTTTCTGGCTTGACACACCTTCTACATTTTAAAGGAGTATCTAACACACGGTGAAATAGGTGCTTTTGTTTTCCACCAGAGGATCTCAACGGCCCTCTAGATGCTCCTCTGACATTTTCATGTGACTCTGAAGTGTTTCCCAAGAGTAGTTTTGAGGGTATATCTTGACTCTGGTATTTGTGACACTGGAATTGAATGACCTATTTAAATTCGTAGAATCTTTTGGGCATGTTCTGGGACTGACAATCTATATAATCCCTGTGACTCTTTGAGCTTTATTAAATTCCATAAATCACATGCTTTCCAGAATTCTAAGCATTTTATTCACTGTGTTTTATTTTCTAGGAAAAAATTCCAAGTCAGACCTGTCTGTGACCATATTTAAATGTGATATACACATGGTATTTAAATGTGATACACAGTGCTGTGATCTGATATGTGTGGACAGACCCATATGTCCATTTTAAGTGACTGGGGAGCTTTGCATTATGCTGTGGGGTTCAGATGCGTGGATCAGGTTGCAGGATGGCTGGCTTGGTGTGTAAAATGAGCATACATGAAAAATAAAAATGCCACACAGTTATATTAAATCTATTTTAATTTTAACAACACCCATCGAGTCTTACTCCTTTTTATTGTTTCTAAAAATTGTTTCCATAGGAAATTTTGGGAAAGGTTTATTGCCCTATGTCACGAGAATGAAAGTCTCCATGGTATCACATTTGAACAGATCAAAGCTCAGCTGGAAGCTTTGGAGTTAAAGAAAACTTATGTGTTGAACCCACTGGCTCCAGAGTTTATCCCCCGAGCTCTTCGGCACCAACATTCAGCGAATGCCACCAAACAGCAGCAGTCGCCACCGAAGGTAAGGTTTTACTGATGATGAATTTTGTCAGGAGGTGGAAGTGAATGTAGAAATGCCTTTTGAGAAATGATATAAAAAGGTTTATGGAACAAGTTGTTTGTTTTAAAATGGCATCAATGCAGTCAGCTATGAATGCAAATTCCAGAGGGATCCTCGGCATTTTCAAGTGAAAGCTCTAGGCTTGTATTATAATACAGTATTTAGCAACGTAGCTCGGGGTTGTCCAAGCCTTGTTTCCTTACTGAAAGATAAACCTTGGGTCACTCTGTTCATTGACTGTGTTGCACCGACTCTGATGAATTTCAGCCATGGATCTTGGCCTCAGTATTTAGATAAGGCAAATGAAAGCTTCTGGACAAGAGGCAATCCCTGTCCCGAGCAGCTTGTGCTCTGACTGTACCCCAAAAACCAGCGGGTTGATGTAGCAGTGGCAAGAAGTACAAGGAAGCAACAAAGTAATAAATAGCAATTTGGTTTGATCTAAAAATCACATTTAAAATTCAGGGGTTTCTGTTATGTAAGATAGTTGTGTGATTTAATTAATAATACTTTATAAACCAGTGTATCACGTAGATTAGCTCACTGATAATGTCCTTCAGAAGACCAGATCTCATTAGCATCAAGAGAGCAGAGAGATGAAATTGCCGCTCAGTGGTAATTTTACTAGTTGTTTTTATAAAAGTAGGTAAAGAAGTGATACAAATACATCGCTTCCTTAAGGTGATAGAGAATAAGACTAAATTTTGGAGCTTTTTTGGGGGGTGATATATTAGTAATTAATTCAGTTTTCATAGTTCTTTGTAGTTTATTTCAAACCCATTTGAGTTATAATTTAATTAAATTGTGTTTAGAGACGCAAATAAAATGCAGGTTGTTAGCTTTGTGATGAATTCTGCTGTACAAGAAGGAAGAAACATGCATGTTTTCCATGGCTTTGCATTTTTGCTGCTGGCTTTATCATTTAAATGAAATTTTTACAACAGGCTTTTTAACAGTACAAAAAGGAAAGCCTTCCCTTTGGCAGTCCTTCCCAAAAGAGAGTTTGTAAGTGAGAACATTTGGTTTCTTCATCAAGATTGCATTACTTTCTGAAACAAACACCAGATTTCTAAAGCATCTAGTCATGTGTCAAAACACTAGGCGTACAGAAAACTGTGAATTAAAAAATCATTGTCTTTAAAAATCATTGCTGCACTCTGATTTTTCATGAGTGCTTTGGTCTTGAACACATTTTCTTTAATAATAGAACATCACTCTCCATACTTTTGTTTCCTAAACCGAAAGAAGAGTGTTTGAAAATGCAGGTATGGTACATTTAAAAAAAAAAAAAAAAAAGGGTGAGGGAAGTCAGAGTCTTGTGACTAGACCATTCTGTTTATTTTTCTTCCAGTTTGTTAGTAAACTGAGCGCTTGTGCTGCAGAAATCAGAAGAGACACCTTCAAACTGCCAGCACTGTCGTTTCAGCTTAAGATCTGAAGTGCTTTAACCACCTAGATCATAATTGTAATAAAATCTCTTCCCTCTGAATACAGTTGACAGCTAGCATGTGCAGAAACAGAAAGCAAGCAGGTAATACTGCAACACACACAGAAGATGTCTGTGATAAGCGATACATTTCCCTTTGCTCAAGCCTTAAAAGCAGATGGTTAGCTTTGCTTATTTTAGACCTCCTAAGTACAATATTTAACATTAAAAGATGAAAGATTAAAAGCCTAGTGCTGGTGTATTTTGTAGCGAAAAAGTGAGAACAGCATTTTGTGGTGAGTTTATGGACATCTGTGCAGTTCAGGGCTTGTTTTTCACATGCTGTGAAAAGTGATTTTGTAAAACTGGCGCTGCCTTATTCAGCAGAATTGCTCTTGGATTTATGTAAGGACATTAAAAACCTCTTTACTGTTTATTTTTTAAAGAAGAGGAGAAGTTTCAGTCCCGTCTCTCTGAGAAGCAAATAGCTACTGTGGAGCTGGCTAGCGGTGGGGCTGCTGTGCTCGTGGCAGCCCTGTCTGGGGGAGCATCTGCCTTCACCTGCGTCCGGGTGGTTTGGCCGGGGGTGGTGGCACTGCGGGAGGAGCAGCAGAGCTGGGTGGGCGCAGCCCTTATTAAAGGTGGTGATGTGGAAACGGAAAGTTTCAGAACTCGGAGCTTCCTGCAGGGTAGTTAACATCCAGTAAATTAGGCTCTGAATTTTACAGCTCTGCCTGCCTCCCGCTCACTGCCTGTGCTCCAGCTTTTTGGCCCGGATTCAGGCACTTAATCAGGATGCATTGTCATCCTGGACATTTCATACAGGCGGTGAGGACCACTGGTCTGATTAACTCTGGAGAATCCTCTCCTCTCCTGCCAGTTGACGGAAAGGAGGATCCTAGGAGTGACGAGGCTGTTAACTGCTTAAGTCACCTGAATCTCGGTCTGAATTGCCTCTAAGTGCCTTTATGTAATGTGGATTTTTATACTCTGAAGGTGGAGCAGGCTTTTAGAGGAAACTGAGTGTAGCTGTGCTCCAGTGCTCTCAACTGCCATCAGGTAAAATGTAGGTTTAGCTGGTTTTTAGATGGGTGGGGAAACGAACCTTGTCGTGGAAATCTTTGAGAAATTACAACAGTTAATGTAATAATAGACAATTAGAAAGTGATTAAACTATCAAAACCATTAAAAGAAAAAGACAGAAGGAAGCCAGCACCTCCCTTCCCTGACGCACACGTGGCCCCAGTTGGTATATATTTACCGGTCTGATACCGTTACATGCTAAATGTTCAACAGGACAGCTATTCTTATGAATTTATGTCATTATTTGCTATTTCAGTTTTAAAAATATGGCACCTATAAAATACAAGTCTGGTAGGTAAAACCAGAGATTTGGTAGACTTCTGCACATAGCTTGATGCTAACTGACAGCGTAAGAGATACAGAAATACTTTGTGCAAACCATAAGTGATTAAGGCATATAGCTGCTCTACAGTTTTAGACTGAATCTTCTCTTTAGTGAATAAACAGGTTTCTTTTAAGTACTGCAATGAAAAGCAAGTATTATTTTATTTTTCAATAATTCATTTTTAAAATGAGAGGGAAATGCAGAGACCAGTTCTTTAATCTGGTTTCTGCATGAGTCAACATTGTCAAACAACCTGTCTCTGTACCCTGACTAATTTGCTCAGACTGCTGGAAAACTGCCTAGACTTATCTCCTGGGCAAAAAAAGTTTTGTAGCATCAAAGAGTCTTAAGATTTATTTTAAATTTGTGAAAGTACTTAGGTCCAGATTAAGTAAGGTATTCCTATGCTGCAAAAGACTGTAGAGCATACTAGCATTTGAATGTGTGCTCACAGTTTATGCATATTAACTAATTAGTTGATGCTGTAAGCTCATGAGCATGTAGGAGGGATAACTCGGTTCTGTTAATCTCCTTTTCTAATGTACAATTCACCAAGGAAAGACAGTTTCCCCAGAATACTCTGGGTTTTGAGTCTGCTATCCCATACTTTGGGGAGCAGTCCAGAAGCAGATACAGGAGATGGGGTAGGCAGGCAATATCTAATGAGGCTGGGTGAGTAAGTGAGTAAAACTAGTGGCAGCTGCTTCGTCTCCAAGGTTCTTGAGCTGAAACCTGCAGAAGAAAATGGATCATGCTTCCACTAAGAGCTGCTATGGAAGAGGAATACTGAGGGTTGTGTTATACTGGATGGTGCTCCTTCAAGAAATGAGGCAGCAGGAAATAAAACGGTGAGAAATGAAACTCAAGGCAGCTTGCTGTAACTGTCCTTGCATCTGAAAACACCTTAGGAGAGAGTATTCCCAGAGGGACAGCAATGACCCACTGGTTAATTGAATTAGTGGTATTTAATGTCCAGCTTTCTGAATTCGTAGTCAGGTAATGGAAGTGAACAGCGGAATGCGTAAGAATGAAACGTTTTGCTAACTTCTTTCAAACTTTATTTTGTATTTAATTATAATGTTCACTTGAAATAAAAAGCTTTGGTTTATGTAAGAATGCAAAACATAACTGTTACTGTTTTTTCTGTTTAAAGGGCAAGGTCCATCTTCATAATCAGAATGACCATTTCCCACCTGATGGAATTGGTAAGTATCTCTGCGGTTACTGAAGAATTCCTCCGAGCTCATGCTGATTTGGCTCCGGTGGGGTTGATAATAATTTCGTATAAATTGAGTGCCTGGTCTCTATTCGAAAGCCATTTACTACTTGTGTGCATTTGGGAAACGGATTATAGGCTGTTAAGTGGACATCAGGTATTTCCAAGGCTGTCCCTTTATAGATGTTGTGCAGAGCCTTAACACAGCATAGTTGTTGGCTGCTTAAAACCGGCTGTGTTTGAAATTCATGATGTAAAATACTGTACCAGTGTATTTGCACTAGAAGAGTTAGGATATTGTGTTGCATGCACTGTTTAATGATGTACTTTGAACTTAAATTGTGCTGTCATATATCCAGATGTTACTGATCATACTTTTGCAAGGTAGTATGTAACAGCTTAATAATTTTGTTATTAATTTGAAAAAGCAATAATGTAAAGCTTGTCTTCCCTAACGACAGGAGGATTATTTTAGTTTTTGATGCAGTGTTTAACAGCCAGTCTGACTGTCAACATATTTAATTGGGTTGGGACATTCTTTCATTAATGCAGTTACCAGCTACCTGTTTCTCTGCATCTCAACTCATATTTTCTGCCTCTTCAAATTTTTGAAATGGGAAACAGGATTTGATTAATGATTTCTGTAGATGTATCAGAGCTATAGTGTAAGAGAGTTGCACACGTACTTTATAAAGATAGAAGCTATTAGGATGAAAAAAAGAAAGAAGTAGTCTTCATATTCGTTTTGAGTGTGATGATCTTTTTTTTTTTGGTGTATGTATGTATATATCTTTTTTTTTTCTTTCTTTCTTTCTTTCTTTTCAGTTCAGCCCAATCCTTCTGTTCTAATTGGAAATCCTATCCGAGCATATACTCCTCCCCCTCCTCCTCTGGGACCTCACCCCAATCTGGGGAAATCTCCAAGTCCTGTTCAAAGGATAGATCCACACACTGGGACAAGTATTCTCTATGTACCTGCTGTCTATGGAGGAAATATGGTCATGTCTGTGCCTTTGCCTGTAAGAATTCATTGTTTGTTTGGTTTTTTTTCTCCTCCCCTCAATTATTGTACATACAAAAATAAATAGCAAAATCAGTTAGTGAATATTTTGCAAGTTTTTTTCAGCATTTTACTTCAAATATGTCCCCTTTAGGAGTGGCTGTGCAGAGAACCATCAGAAAATGAGGGCTTAAAACTATTGCTCCCACAAATAACTCGAGGCAGCCTAAAAGCAATTTCATGTTCATGTAACTTGGTGTATATTCTCAGCTTTAGGTTTAGGCACACCAGTGGAATCTGTCTCATCTGACTTGAGATACCTGCATCTGAATTAATTGCCTATTTCAGTTCTTAATCATTGGAGAGACACAGGTGATTCAGATGGAGCTTGTTTCTCTTTATTGGCTTCGTGCAGTTTAAATTACCAGCTTTGGATGTCTGCAGTGCAAGGTGTCTGAAGTGAAGTGATAAGAAAAATAAGCATAATGGGATATTTTCCCCTTCCAGAACCTCATAGTGAATCAATTTATTCTCCAGTCCCTTTCCTTAATGGCATTTGAGAACACGATGAAGATCCCTAATCAGGTCTTTTAGGCTACATTAGTGTATGGCATTTTGCATTACAAATAAACCTATCCCACCAAAATTCACACAAATTAAAGAAGCAGCATCTGCTTTATTTTCTAACCTTCACAGTCACATATTCCAGGAGGAAAAAGGGGAGAAAAGAACAAAAGCTGCACATGTGATGCTGTGGAGTGACATGTATGTCTTGTACACAGCTCCTGAAGACTCTGGGAAGGACGTGGAACCCACGCTTGCAGATGTGTTTAATTCCATCATAGTGCTAAATGTTGGCATACAGTTACTTTGTTTTCTTAATAATTATGAGTCCTCTATTGGTTATTGATGCTGTATAGGGGACTTCTGTAGGAACTCTAGTTTCAGTTGTATGTCTTAGACCAGCTGGCTTCTATAAATTGGTTTTTGCTGCTGGGTCAAGATTTCTTCCTTTTCCTAGCTTACTAGAAATCCTCATTTGATGGATACTTTTAAATGCAGTGAGGAGGCCGGCAGCTGTATCTCTGTCATGTTTGCTCACATTATATTAATATTAAGTCAAGGTAACTTAAAAAGTTCTGTCTTATTGTTCCAAGGTTAATGTATTTTTATGTATTTCCAGTCAAAAGAAATATATTTTTAAAAAAGTATTTTTGAGCTCACCTTCCCTGAGGATGGATTTTTTAAATTACTAAGTGGGGTGACTGAGGTACTAATGAGACATCTAATTTTGAAAAGAAGCTTGTTGGAGATGATTTGAGGTGGTACAGATGCAGTAGTAGCCTAAAGCTGAAGTTCAAAGTGCACATTTCAAGGGCAAACACTAAATTAAAAAAAGAATTGCATGAAAGTTGTTACTCTTAAACCAGGTAGGGACTGAAGTAAAATGTGTTTATGTTCATGTAAGATAAAATGATCTCTTTGCTTTGTTTAAGGCAGTTTCCATATCCAAGGTAAAAACATGAGGAGGTTGTCTGCTGTCATCAGTAAAGGATGCTTTGTCAGCCTGAGTGTTGATGATTACTTCCCCTGCACTCTCCTCTTATGCAAAATTTTCCTTCTTTTAATAAATTCCCTACAGGGCAAAATGGAACGAATTTGATCCAGAGCTGTCTTCCTTTGCATTCCTTTTAGGAGTAAAATTTAAAACGTTGTAAAAACTCCTGACTCTGACATGCTTTCAGGAGGTGGATTTTACTTCCAGTATTTAGGAAGATGATCTGTCACAGCTGTGCCATGTAGCACAGGCACTGGGGAGCAGCCCTGCCATCCTTAACATACCGAGAGACCCTTGATTTTACCAGTAGTCCTGTTACTTCACCGGGCGTCTCATGGGTGCTGAGGTACGATACACCCGCTCCTGTTACAAGATTACAGCACTGAGTGGTAAAAGGACCATAAAGGACCTCAGGTTAGAGGCTCTTTCCACCCCCCCTGAGACGTAGCCTAATGTCTCTTAATTACCGGGAGAAAGGGTGTTTCATTTTCTTGAACTTCACCCCCTCCTATTAATTTACAGAAGAGATTAATATCAAGTTTATTAAAATGCGGTTTGTCCATCAGTCTCTTCTCTGTGAATTTTGAGGCCGTTGAAACAAGAATGGGTTTTGATACAAATTTTTTTTGCCCAGGATAGTTCTCCAAAACTTTTGCTCCTTGCCTCTTGCTGCTAGGTCTGTTCCTACTGCTCTCCCTTTGCAGCACCACCTGCAGTTGTGTGTTAGTGTGTCAGGTCATCTGATGTATGGAAAATTGCTTATTACTCAGCTAATATCAGTGTGCTTGTTACTTTACTTCCTTTAGTGTACCTTAACAGATTGCAATTTTTTTCTTTTTTTTTTTTTTTTTTAAATTATGTAGGTACCGTGGACGGGGTATCAGGGTAGGTTTGCAGTTGACCCTCGAATCATTACTCATCAAGCAGCTATGGCATATAATATGAACCTGTTACAGGCACATGGGCGTGGGTCTCCTATACCTTATGGCCTGGGACATCATTCCCCAGTTAGCATAGGACAACAGCAGCAGCTTCAGCATCAAGACAAGGAGCAACATGAACAAAGTCGAAATGGTTAGTTGTTGAAATTGCATTGCAAATTAGTTTTGTTTTGAGGGAGTTTGTACTTTAGGGTGCGGTGGAAAGGAATTTTTTCTTTCTGTCTTTTAAGTGACGTTGAGGAATCTACAGAGTGAAGGAAGTAACTTGTGATTTGCCAATACAAAATAACTAAGATTTTGTGAGATTCAAAGTTGGGGAGTGTATGTGTGTTGAGGGTATAATTGGTCTGTCTCTGTTCTGTAGTCCAGTGGTAACTACTGCTGATGTTCTTTGCAATTAAGTTGGAAGAACTACTTGGTGATGAATAATGAGCAAAGTGCAGAGATTAAAGAAAGAGTGATATTTGGGTAAATTATATTAAACGTCTCTGATGCTGCAAATGCTATACTAGTAAGTCTAAATTTTCCTCTGTCGGGGAAAAAAAACCAACCCAACCCAAATAATAATTTCTACATTGAAACTAATTAATGTTTTTAGGGAAAAGTGAAACCCCTGCTGGACCTGAAATCAGTAAAATTCGAACACCTGAGAAGAAACCTCTGGAATCCAAGCAGGTGGGTTTGTCTTTTTGGGGTTTGTGAGTTGGTGTATTTTTAATATTCTCTCTTTTAATGGATTTATTCATTACTGATGTGTTCTAGTTTAGGTTTTTTAATGTTAATTTTCAAAGTTTTTCATTCTGTTTTTCTAGATTGACTTAGAAGTGAATTCTCAGAACAGAAGCCCAGAGTCACGTTCCGGTGTTGGTTATCCTAACGCTAAATTTCATCGCAAAGATAATCTTAACCCCAGGCAGCTGAACCTGCATCTCACCCCACCCCACTCCCAGTACGCAGTTCCCAATCGCCACTTCCAGCACCTGTCACAGATACCAAGGCAGCCATATCCTCTGCAACAGCAGCAAAACCTTTTAACTCAGCAACAAAATCATTTGCCTGAACAACAAAACCAAATGCCACCCCAGCAAAGCCAGGTAGTGCAGCAGCATAATCATTTGAATCAGCAGCCTCCACAACCTTCGCAGCTTTCCCCTGCTTACCAGGCAGGCCCCAGCCAATCTTTTTTTAATAATCCAATTCCCCACCGACCGCATTCTCCTGCTATAGATGCTGTGATTTCAGAACAACACCCCCCACCTATGTTACAAGAAGTCAGTAATCCTTTGAGGCCCATTGCACAGCACAACCCTGTTCTGCCAACCCACTTGAACAACTTCGTGGAAGAGAATCCATCAGGAATGCCCTTAGGGGACACTTTAGGTAGGTGACTTTTCTTTATTTAAATTCAGAGTGTGCAATTATAACTACATTGAAGTGAAAATGAAGGAGGTATTTACCTTTTCAGGCATATTGCTCTGAATTGGGACGTTGGGTTAGTTTCCATAAGTAATGTCATTGAGCATAATTTGCTGCTTGAGGCATGTTTGACTATTCAGCACTTTATTAGAAGATTCATGTTTATATGATTTTTTTCCATATGATTTAAATAACCAGGTTTTACACTGCAATGCAGTTAGTATATGGTAGGCCCTGGAATATGTTGTATAAAAAGTTTTCTTTTATCTCTGACATAAAGATCTTTAAAAAGGGGCATTAGATAAATTTTTTTTTTAAAACTATTTTTATAGATCGTATGCATGGAAATGTAGCTTTGGAAACAATAAGGCAGCAACAACAAGCCAGGTTACAGCAATGGAATGAACATAATGCCTATCTCAGTCAAGGCACTATTCCATATCAACACCATCACCATCCTCATCTACCACATCTTCCTCAGCAACCAATTGGATTGCATCAACAGCAGCAAGTTAGGGCAAACTGGAAACTTGCCAGTAATACAGAAGATGAAACAGAGGCAACATATTCAAGGTATTTGTTTACTGAGTCATCAGAGCTTGTGTAAAATTGAGCAGTGGGCACCTATCTGTAACACTGTGATCAAGTGCAAGACACTTAAAGGTATTGCTTTTTGCTGCCGTTATGATGAAGGTTAAAATAGTTGGCAGGCTGACTTACAACTATGCTTTTATTATGTGTTATGCTTTATTCTGTTAGTATATTGGGTAGTAAAGCTGTAGTGGAAAAAATACTTTTATGGAGCTTTTCAGTGCTGTATTTATGGAATAAGGAATGGATAGAGTGTAACAACCTTGTGTTTATGAAGGAGGTGTCTGAGTATAGTTAAGGCCTATTTAAGTTGTAAATTCTTCAAATTGAATTAGCAGTCTCAGATTTATGTGCTTGGAAAGAAACAAACCAACCCCTCCCCAAGCACTGCCTCCCAATAAAACCTGAACCTTTTCAAAAAGCCTTTGCTTTTAAAAGCAGATGAAAAAAAAAATTATGTTTGAGATGGAGCGTTAGGGGGCAAGAAAGGAAGCTGTTGAACATAAACAGAAAAATGGTTCCAGTGGTCATCAGCTTTAATCACGTATATTGAGAAGGCTGGGTTTTTAAATTGCCTCTGTTTACTGTCATCTCCCACTATGCTTTATTTTCATCTGGTTTGTTATAGCCATGGTAAAGCATCTAAATGCTCTCTTGTCTGACTCTGTGAAGTGCTGAATTGAATATTCTTGACCTTTTGGAGAAGTTTGGAAGTATATGGTGCGAATGAGGGGAATCCCTGATGGTTCTGGCTTTTGCCTTTTAAGGGGTTAAAATTTTCTTTAACTGTGTGAAGTTTTTTACTTTGTATAATAAAGCAGGAAATGCTTCCCTTAGTTGTCTCTTAAGAGATAACAAAAAATTGATTCTTCTGACTGAAAAGGAAATCTCAAGAGTTACTAAAACTTTGAGATGATTCAGGTAGGTATTTCATTCAGTTAATCCTCTTGTGCCTAATTTCTGATGGCTCAGTCACATCCTTTGAAGTTAGGGTCAGTAAGCGCAAGGATGAGGATACTTAAAACCGGTGTTTTGTGCTTTTGAGTTTTCTCCACCTGAAAAAAAGAGTGGGATTTCAGCAAAACATTTTTTTTCTTTCTCTTGATACATTTATTCTGTCAATACAGATTCCAGGATTTGCTCAGAGAACTGTCACACCGTGATCAAAGTGAAAGTCGGGACTTAGCTGAAATGCCACCCCCTCAGTCAAGACTGTTGCAATACAGACAAGTGCAGCCCAGAAGCCCACCAGCTCTCCCTTCTCCTTCCTGCAACTCCAACCACAGCGGTCACTTCCCTAACTTCACTGAAAACAACAGAGACATTGAAATACCCAGTAACCCAGCATTTCAGCAGCATTTACCCCAAATATACAATCCCCCTTTCTCAATGCCATCTGAACATATAACCCCGTCCCCCTTGAAATACCTGCAACCTGATGGATCGTGGACTTATGCTAACCTACAGCAGAATCACCTTATGGGGCAGGGCTTTCATTATGGTATACCTCCATTGCCCCATAGGTCGCAACAAAACCCTTTTATACAAATACAGAATCATCAGCATGCAGTTGGTCAGGAGCCATTTCATCCACTCGCATCTCGAGCAGTATCTGCTTCTTCGCTCCACAGCTTAGAAGAGGTAGGCATTTTTGTCTGCGTGTGCAATCGTCGTGTCATTTTGATATCAAATTATACTTTGAAGTGGTCACGAATGCAAAATGCCTCACGTATTAAAAGCTCACACTGGGAATTTCGGCGAGGTAAAAACTTTCTGTCTTCTCTGTTCACCATGTGCATACTTGCAGTTCCCATCACCACAGGTATAACACTGTCTCTACTGAGCAGGAGGTCTCGGATTTTTGAATGTTACTTGGAGTTTTCTCGCAGTCACTGCTCTGTTATCTGCCTGTCATTTATCTGGAGTGCGAATTAATGACACCCCAGGTGAAACCTCATGAAATGACTCTTTGGAACGTCAGTTTGAATAAGCCAGCCATTTGGCTCAGTGTTAACCTGTGAATGTGGTTGACTTACTTTTCATAAGAACTTGAGACCAGAGCAGTACAACTGGTTCAAGAAACCTGATGTAATAAATCCCACCTGGCCTGAGCTAATTCTGTGTAAAGCCGTCCTGTGTACTCTGGGGGCTCAGTGTCAGAAATCAGTGCAGAAATACCCAGCTGTGCTGCGTGAATCTGGGTCCAGCACAAATCCTGCCACACCAGAGCTGGCTCTGTCCCCCTGGATCTTTTTTTGTTCTGGACTCTGAGGGGGTGTGATGTATGCGCTTGCATGATCTGCATCCCATAACTCGGACAGGTCACGTTCTGAACAGGCGTTTTTAATCCCTGTTGTAATCTGGAGTGCTAAGGAGTGTATGATACGTAGCCATGAAGTATGCTGGGGCCAGGATGTATTCCTGGAATGCCAGAATTAATATTCCCAGATAATCTTGCACTGACTGCATGTAATCCAGTATTTGTACATCAAGTTAAGCAGCTTGTTCTGTGATGCATTTCTGTCAAGGATTTCAGAGAAGCTGTGTGGGGTATCCCTGCTCATCACTATCCAATGTGATAACATATTTAATTGTCTTTCAACTTCTGAAAATAGAAAATACTTACTTTGTGTGCCTGAGCAAAATAACTAAAATTGAATTCCAGTGCATTTTACAAATTTCTGTCTTATACAGATCCAGAGAGGTTAATGGAGTCCTCAGGCCCAGATAGAGGTGTAATAATGTTTGGTTTTATAGACATTTAGAAATTCTATGTCTTGGTCCATTAAGCCGTGCCACCTTGTATAAAATCTAATACTTTGTGACAACAGTTAATGCCATCAGTACAGCGGGACATAGGAACAATGACTTTTCAGCAGTAATAAACTAATAAATATTCCTATAGAGTTTGTGACAGCTCCCGCTATCTGAAGACAAATAGTCGAGCCTTTATGTAATTAGCGCAAATTTGTTTTAGTTCTCATTCCTTCATCCTTTTGAAATATGTGACAGAAATGCCAAATGCAGTAAAAGTATTACAAGACAGAAACTTGCTTGTAAAGTTTCCAAGATTGCTAGTTAGCTGGTAGATGGGACTGAATACACAAAGAAATTAGAGTTTTATGTATATTTTTAACAGATCTTTCATATAAGGCGGGTGTCAGGGGAGGTGTCACGACTTCCAGTATCCTCACTAAACAGTTTTCTTGATCACAATTTATAAAACCGCTCATGGAATTGATACTTAAAAGCTTTTGCCTGTGTTTAGTCAAACCAGATTTAAACTGCGTATCAAAGGGAATACTGAAGTTATTCTGGCTGGTCCTGTTCTTGCAAGTATCCAGAACTTTGGTAACTTCCTGATTGCTTACCAAAATTGCCTGTTAAACCTACTGAAAAGTGTACTTTTTGGGTGTGATTCAGGCCATAACATCTGAGGGTTTTTTTGGGTGTGGTTTTTTTTTTTTAATTTTTATTTATTATTGAAGAATATTAGAGGGTTGAGTGGTGGGATGTCCGAGTGCTGTCCCCTCGATACAGTAGTGTGGTGGCTCTAATGAGATACTACAGTTTTCTTTCATGCGCTGTTTTTCTCCCCATCTTTTTGTGGATGATATAATAACAATGTTGGGGCACTGCATGCAAGTTATTTGATGTTTATTTAGCTAATTTTTTAAGACATTTCACTCAAATACTTACTTTTTCCCTTTACCAAGTATAGATATACTTCTATGACTTTTCTGTTATTTTTGCTCTTGTTAGTACAGTGCAGAAGGGAGAAAATATTGTATTTATTTTTAAAAATAATCTGTAGTACAACAGACTCGCTTTGAATCTTGAGGAAGTTTGAGAGAGTCCTTAAACCTGAACTTGAAGCTAACGGGTTAAATGATGGAGCACCTGCCAGTTTCATCTACATAAACCCTGTAGATCATGGAAGCGAGTAATTTCTGTGGGTTTGGGTAGAATTCTCTGCGTTATTTCCTGCGGGCACACACTTCTGCATAGCATTTGTTTTGTATGTATATACACAAAATCCAGTATACACATCTATTGTGCTTCCCCAAATCCTGGTATACAAGTTACTCATTTGTCCTTTGGAAATGAAAAGTCTTTTTTTTTTTTTCTTTTTTTTTCCTCTCTACATTGCAATTGAACATTTTCTCTTGCTCTTGTATGTTTCTGTGCTTCCTTTGCTTCTTTGTGAATTATGGGTGTCTTCCTTCTCACTGTGTGGTACATCTCCCAGGTAGGAGTGTGAGATGTACAGGTTGATAAGAATTTAGGAATCTGTTGATGCTCCTTGCACTTCCTTTTAAGGTTCTGTTTCTGTTTTGTGTGATTAAAATGCATTGCCAGTGCCCGCAATATACAACATATAATTTTAAATGAGTTAGGTTTTTTTTCTAAATGCAAACGACTTTTTTTCTTTTTTCATAAGCCATTGCATGGAAAAAAATGGATGGAAAATTGGTAATTGATACATGCAGTTGAATCAAAGGAGCAAAAAAACTTTTTTGTTATGTTTTTTTCTGTTCATAGTATGAACCAAGAGGACCAGGCAGGCCGTTGTACCAAAGAAGAATTTCCTCTAGTTCAGTCCAGGCTTGTTCTGAAGAATTAAGCACTCCTCAAGACAGTCTTGGTCAGTGTAAAGAGCTTCAGGACCACAGCAACCAGTCATCTTTCAACTATTCATCACCTGAGTTGTGGGTAAACTCCTCCTCATCTGCCCCATACCCAAACATTCCATGCAACGGAGCCAACAGAGCAGTTCCACCCCGGGAGTTGTTAGGTAGGTGCAGACCTGCTCCTTGCTTCTCTCTGTCTCTGCTCCATTAAGTAGACCGTTCAGTGGAGTGAGCAAGTCTAAATGAAAGGGTCTGTTGTTGGTTTGGGGTTTGTTTTTGTTTTTTCTTTTCACAAAACCTTTCCTACATCTCTTCAAATCCCCAAACTAATTTGAACAAAGATTTTTGAAGTCTCCATTGTTTCAGTAGTTAAAGGTTTGCTGAGAGTAATCCTGGTTTCATTTGCTATCTTGTTAACATTCTGGTGCGCTGCTGATGTCTAAAGAATACTGCTGAGTATTCTTCATCTACAGAAAGCAACGCTGCTTCTCAGTCTTCTCACAGGAGTTAGTAACCCCACATATTCTCTGCCAGTGGTTTCAAGTGCAACTGAGCTTTTCGAAGAGGAGCTGGGGTAACTGGTGGGATTTATTTGCAAGGTAGATTGTTTATTTCCAGAGTCAGTGGTATTTCTTGTTGGTAGTACAGTCTGGGGGAGAAACAACATGAACTGAATTAGTAATCTCATTGTCTTCCCTAGTAAATGCTGGTATTCCATCAAAGTAATGATGAAGTTTAAACTCTCAGTGTGGAAGAATCACGCTGGAACCGGGCTTCCCTGGTGGTAGTAGCAGTGTTGATTGATTTAGCAGAGAGAAATGAAATTCAGTGATTTAAAAAAAGCTGCAAGTAGAGCATTCTTCTGTTCTCCATATTTTTAATATTTGCGAGAAACAAAATTACCAGGATAGTACAGTTTCTTCTCCGTGATTTTGCTGCAAGGATTTCCAGTGATAATTAAAAAAAAAAAATGATAAAAATATGAAAATCTTTCCATTGTGAATATTAAAAACATTCAATAATGTTTTTAGTAAAAATTAATAATAATTTTAAAATATTTATAAGCTGGTTTTATTGCCCTTAAAAGATCTAATTGCTTTTGGCCAAATTATCTTGTAATTTCCTGGTATAGTAATTGTGAAGTAGAAACATGCAGTGTGGAATGAATGAAAAAAAGCTGTTTACATCAGTGACAGCACTCAAGAGTTAAGTCCCTAATGTACATTTTCATTTCCAAAGTGTGAAAATGTTATTTTACAAAACCATGTTTATGGCAGCGTCTTTTGTGCTAAGTTAAAAGCTTCAAGTTCAGGGCACCTCCTTCAGTCTATTTATATTTTTACTGAAAATCAAGGAGCTGAATGCATGATTATTATGTGTCATCGAGAGTAGCATCTGTCTCTGAAGTTGCTCTGTAGGCTCTGTGGTTATCTAACAGGAGCTCAGGAACCCTGGCAAGGTTGCACTGGGATCAGCTGATACCACGTTTTCTTGCTTTTATGTAAAGGTTGGGAACACGTTTGTGAGTAAAATCCTCAGAGGAAATATGTGTATGGAAAAGTACCATACCTATACATTTGCTGTCAAATAATAAATCCTAAATGAAAGGGGCAAGTTTTGACTAGCATTTGCATTTGCTATGAAAATGTTTTTTACTGTAGTTAAGGCTGGTTTCTGTTTTGTAAATAAACATCTGTGCAACACTGCCCTGTACCTAATAGTTCATGCAAACAAATCTCCATTTTTGTGGCTGCTGTGCTTTTCTGCATTTACAGCTCACTGGCTGTGATGATCATATTTAAAGCCCAAATGGTGTTTTATAGTTCTAAGGGTTAATGACCAGTAACTTCGGTGTTTCTGGTTACTATTGATTTCTATGCATGAAATAAAAACCCAGGAGAATGAGATGTTATGAACCAGTCCTGTACCTGTATTCGTTGCCTGAGAGTGAGCAATCCTGACACCAGACCGTTCAAGGGCTTATATATTCTATACATCAGAAATGGCTGTGGCACAAGTATTCAGTTACAACAGCATGGATTTATGGAGTGCAGGGAGAGCTGCTTTGAACTGCTCAGTGTTGTTATATGCAAGCACTTCCCTAAATTGCTAGCCGAGAGCTTGATTTGCATTGCTTTTTCTCTGGGTAGAAAGAAAATTATTTTAAGTTCTTAGTCAAGATGTTTATTTTGTATTTTTTCTTCTGTTAGACACCTCTACCACACATAGCTTTTACCTCTGGCTCTGCTTGTCATTACTTGTCTACTCTTGAGTGCTGTTGTTATTTTGGGGAGATTTTTCTGCTTGTGTTCTGTTTTGGTTTTTTTTAATCGTAGCAACCCTAGCAGAACTGTTTTACTTATGATCTTCCCATGTGCATTCTTCTATGGGTTGGATTTTTTTTTTTTGAGTATTTTATCAAAAACAAAAGCCTGTATGTGATCCTTCCAGTGAGAAACTTAACTATATACTTCGATTTTCTACTTTTGTACTCATTAACAGACTGAAATAATTGCAGAATGTATCTGTTGCCCAGCTCCTAGGCTATTTTAGATAGAATATATACCTGCATTTCAGTGTAGAGTTTCTCCAGCTATGTAAGACTGCAGAATTCTCCAGACAAAAGTGAAATACCTCATTAGGATTCAGGAAATTCACTTGAAAGCAGTTTTATACCTATGGTTTAAAGCATCATTTTTTCTGATAGTTACAGGAGTTGTTAAATGTGGAGCAAGAACATATCAATTAGCAGGAATGCATTCAGACTAAAATACCAGTAATTAGTTGGTTGGCATTCAGGAGTCTGAATTGCTGTTTGAGAATGAATTATATATGGTGTTGTAAATTTTAATTTTAGCCTATTAAGCTATAAAGCAAGAAGAATGAAATACTCTTTGTGCTGTCTCAGTGGATGAAGTGTTTAAATTAGAGTATATCCCGTTCTGAAGCAGCTTACCTTCAGTGCCTCTGCTAAATCCGCCTGTGCAGAATTGCAGGTTCAGTGTTAGGAACTGTGTACGTACACGCAGACGGAGAATGTGTCGGTAATGTCGGTCTGCTCGGCGTTGCTGACGAGGCAAGACCAGATCCAGTAGCTGGAAATGAAGCTCGATAACTTCATAATAAGACATTTCCTAGGACCCAGAGTGACAAACACAGAAGATGGGTGGTGGTGGGAAGGTTACCAGCAGAGGTGGTCTCTGTCCCCTGCAGAACTTGCTCGGGGGTTACTACAGGCAGATTTCTGCGGTCAGCGCTGTTCATGTAGACAAACTCTGGTTACTCCTTTCGCAGCTCCACCGAAGACGGTCAAGCCCCCAGAGGAACACCTGAAGGCCGAGAACATACAGCTATCCAACTCCTTCAACTACAGCGTGCTCCAGCATCTCGGCCAGTTCCCCCCTCTCATGCCCAACAAGCAGATCGTCGAGTCGAACAGCAGCAGCCAGCAGAACGCCGGTGGGAGCAAGCCCGTCATGTCCTACGCAAGTGCTCTGCGGGCTCCGCCAAAGCCCAAACCTCCTCCTGAGCAGACAAAAAAGAATAGCGACCCTTTGTCCTTGTTTCAGGAACTTAGCCTAGGTAGTTCATCAGGTAGCAATGGCTTTTACTCCTATTTTAAATAATCAAGATTATTTTTTTTAGAGAGAATTTAATTTTTATTTGTGTTGGTAGAACTAAGATAGTTGGGGCTTCACCTGTAGTTGCAAATATTCCCTTTGTTTATATTAGTAAATATATCCTCACTTAATTGCTTTGCTGCTAGACTTGCAACTAATTTTTTAATTATATTCCATTATTTTGCATTTTTTGATGTGGGTCAGTTTTTTGGAAGCTTTTCTGTAGGAAATCACACGTTATTTTTTAATTTGTGTAATGTTAATGATATGTTGCATTAAACTAGCAGCTGAGAGGTTACCTGTGCAACTTTAAAAAAGAAAAAAAAAAAGGAAAAAAGAAAAAAAGAAAAAAAGTTTGTCTAAATTGTATTTAAGAAGATTGTAAGTAGCATTTACATTTATTCAATAACATTAGCATACTATGCTGGGTTTCTGTACCAGAAATGGCCAGTTAATGTAAAAATGTATGTTATTTCTGCTTAAATTCATTTAATTTTTTTTTTTTTTAAATAAAGGTGCAGCATCTTCTAAATACTTTCAGTTTTATCAGCTTTTTTGTGAAGGGATGCTGCATTCTCAGACTTTTATAGTTTTAGATTCTGTATGATGTGGTATTGTATTTTCCATCCACTGTAGGGTAAAGTAAAGGCATTCTTTGCAGACACCTATGCCATTGTTTGGAAACATTCAGATAAAAAGTATTGGTATACTTTAAAAAAAACAATAAAAAACAAAAAACAAAAAAAAAACCCAACAAAAAAACAAAAAACTCTACATTTTATTTTTGGACAAGCTAGTAATATAAGCTTGTTTGAAAAGTTAATTTGATAGGTTTTTTAAATGAATCATGAAGCTGAAAATAAATTTTTAGGTATGTTGGTGCTTAGTAGATTTAATAACTATTTTAAAAAAAATGCGTGAATTTAGTAAAATACTTTTTTGTTTGTTTGTTTAATTTTTTTTCCACTATGCATGTGTAAATGTTTGTAATCTGGCTTTTTCCTCCCCCTTTCTCCAGTGGTATAAAGAATTGTGCCGCTTTAATTTTTTTTTTTTTTCCGGTAAAACTTTTGGTACATTATTTGATGTTTACATTAAAATGTGACATTATACAAGGAAATTCAGATATTTTGCTAACTGTTTTGTTTGAGGAACATCATTAAAGAAGAGATTTAATGTTTGTCAAAGCTGTATCCAAATTAATCTAAATCTTTTGTGGGGATAGGAATGGTTACCAGGTTATTTATCTGTATGAGTTCTGCTAAGTACTTCACAAACCTGGCCCTTTAGGAATACAAACTGAAAAAAAAAAAAAAATTAGTTACGGGATATTTAAAAATTAAAGAAACAAGTGTGTATGAAAACTCAGAAGATAAATTTTGTCCATAAAGATTTGTGGTCTTGCACACTGTTCATACTTTTGCATCTGGGGAGATGGAGAGGGGTGTTTGTAGAGCTTCTCCAGATGAGCAGTCCTCCTTTTACACTTGAAATAACTTTAAATCTGGGAAATATTTTACAGGGACTGAGCTGGGTGTAGTTGCAGTATTCCTCCACTTATTGCATAAAAGAATTAAAATTTTAGAGGGGTGTGGGGGTGATTCCAGATTTGTACAGCTGTCCATGGGACACCTGACTAATGAGCAGTGGCTGCTGCTGTATTCAATCAGATTTTTGCTCTGGTTACAATCAGGGTTTTTTTTGCGTTTGACTTCATGTTTTAAGGCAAGAGTCTTTATATAATGGGGTTGATTTAAACTCAGTACACTGCAGAGGTTTGCATATAAATTTTTTATTATAAATCTTTGCTGGTTTATGATTCAGAAACTTATCTGAAAAACTTCTTCCTTCTTTTTGCTGTAAAGAAAAGCGTGCATAACTCGTTAATTTATTTCCTAATGGCTATACCAAACGAAAGATGCTGGGGGAGGGGAAAGCCCCTGCCAAGTTATGCTTAGCACTTCAGCATATGGCATCAAATCAAGAGGACCCAAAAATGAGTAGAGGACAAATTCTGCAACCTTGAATCAAGCAAAACTACTGTTAAATGGGTTTTTGCCCAGCTGATGGCTGCAGAAATAGGTCCATGGGAAATTCGTTTGCAAGGGCTGGACGTGTGCTCAGTGTAAGTTAGCCTCAAGTCTTTTTCCTTCAGCGGAACCGTGCCAGTTCTCCTCGGCGGAGCACCTGGCACTGCTCTGGGAGAAGAGTCGGTGCGCCTGAACGCTGTGGTCTGTGAAGAGTTCTTGATGAGATGTGCGAGACTATGACCGAGGAGAGGTAGGGTTCAAATGCACTTCACTTCGCCGAGTCGGCATTGTAATTTCAGGGGTTTCAAAAATCATTCATTTATATGGAGCAGTCTTTTGATTCTGTTCACCATATTTGAATATTAAACTAATAAACATCACTTGTTAATTTACTGCTATCTGTCGATCAGTTAAGGGGGAGATGGTTGCATCTCGCCACGTTTTATTCTGTTTTACCCTGGCATTTTATCTGCACTGAAAGTAGTATGGGTGAAGGAGCATTTTCTCTCTGAATTACAATTTCAGTTCTATAACTTTATGAAAATCCCTGCTGGTTTGGGTTCTGAATTTTCACAAGTGCCCTCATCTAGGAGTTAGAGGATGGTATGGTAGAGATCTTCTGGCTCTTGGCTTTGGAAATGTTTAGCGTGCTTCAGTTGCATTTCTTAGAGCTAGTTTTTTTCCAAAAGACTATGTATTTTGGAATGTCTTGCCTGGCCTTTATATGTCATGTATGTAACCCTGAGCGGGATCTTTTTGGAGCAAATCATCCAATGTTTATTGAAGACATAGCTGTTTTACAAAAAAACCCCTAAAACTGCATTGTAAACTCTTCTACAGCTTTAATAGAACTCTTACTAAAGTCAAATCAAGCCTTACAGATGGCTGCAGTGGTCACTGGCTCAGGCTGCACCGAAAATACAGACCTGTTGCAGTTAACAGCGAAAATTCAAAATTACAAGTTCGGTTTGTGTAAATTGTCTCAACGTGGAGGAAGTGGGTGGTGGCTGGGGCATATACACCGACTCGGTATGTGGCTCCTTGACTTTTTTATGCTTAGAAGTACAATTAGTGCCAAATGCCATGCTCCTTGTCCAGGAATAAACCCCCGTCGTTGTCTTTGGAAAACTTAAAATGGCAAGGTCATCCAGATCTAAATTTAGAAAGCTTGTATTTAATATCAAGAATAAGTTCTGGGTTTATTTTCTCAAATTCCAGTTTTTCACGAGAAAAATCCAGGTGTCTCACAGGAGGTTGTCACAGCGGTGAGAAGAACTAATAAGGAGTTGAGAGAAAGATTCTTAGAAAATTATTTAGACTTGAAAAAAATTAAACTTTTTTTTTGCATTTCAAATAGAGCATCTGCCCTTTAAAAAGCTACTGAGTGAATGCAACTGGTAGATTTTGCTGTGTGTATTTGAAGACTGAAGTTTTTGGAAACTGCAAGCTTTAAACTTGGCCTTGCTAAGTCAGAGAAAGAAACGGGGGGGATGCGTGGGGGGGGATGCGTGGGGGGCGATGCTCTCCCCTGAGCACAGGGGTAACTTGGAGAGGGATTTTGAAATAATGCTCACACCTTTTGATGGTACAGTATGTGTCCTGGGTAGACTTTGTTCTGATGTGGGGTATGAATGTGCATGTCCATAGCGTGCCTGGTTTGCTCCTGCCTTTCCAGCTGGAAAGATTCTTAGAAAACTATTTAGACTTGAAAAAAATTAAACTTTTTTTTGCATTTCAAAATAGAGCATCTGCCCTTTAAAAAGCTACTGAGTGAATGCAACTGGTAGATTTTGCTGTGTGTATTTGAAGACTGAATTTTGGAAACAGCCTCTTTCGGAAAAGCTGTGGGGCAGCCGGGGCGTGGGGCAGAGCGTTCCCGCTGCCTCCCTCTCACGTGCCATCGCTGCTCCCGCTGCCGTAGGCTCCTCTGTGTGTGCCGGTCTCCCTCCTCTGTAGGACGCTTAGGTGCCGTGGATCCACCTGGGGTGTGTGCTGGGGTCTGTCCACAGCGTCGCGCTCCTCCGGACCAGGAGCGTGTCGTGGGGGCGATTCCCCCTCCGCTCGGTCTCGCCTGAAGCTTCACCCTCTGCGGTGCTGAGCAGCTCCTCGCGCGGCAGCCTGCGGTGTCCCACGTGCAACCGATAACGAGCTGCTACGCGCAGAAGCCGGCTGGTTAGAGCCGAAGCCCTCGCGTCCATATGTTGTCGTGGAAGTTGTCATCTACTGTAGTTCGTACTGGTTTACTTAATCGCACGGGCTGTGGCACCACTGGTCCGTAGCTGTACGTGAACGCTGCCGTTGGCTTTACAAACCCTCTAAGTACTGTTCCTTACTTTGATTAATTAATGTTTTGTTCCCAGATTTGTCTGGTTCGGCAGGTTCTTTTGTAGAGATCATGCTGCGTAAGCAATCCTGCTATGTATGTGGCATCTCTGCTATAAGTAGCACCAAGAACAGTGTGTTTGACCACTCTAGATGTTCTTTTTAGAAGGAACTCGGGCGTATCGGATCTGCACGTTTCCAGAGCATCGAGCCCATGACGCTTCCTGCTCTGCCCATATCATTGTTAAGCACATTTCATTTGTTTTGTTAGTTTTTTAATTTTGTGGTTTTCCTAGAAAAAACTGCAGACAATTAACTTGTCAAGATGGATGGGGATGATCGATGGTGCCTAGAAAAATTTGCACATCATGTTCCTTGGTATGAAAGATGGGCTGTTTCTGTTGGTACAGCAATACTTGTGCCAGGATCTTTGTATTAGTTGTGCCAGGGAGCAAGGATTGAATAATTCTAAATTTTTGTTTTCTTTCATTCAAGAAAAGTAAAAGGATTTAAAGCAAATGCCATGGCAATGCCACTTTGGGGTGGTTTTTTTTTGGCCACTTGAGCTTTAGGTAAGAAACGTTCAAGAGTTTTTACCTCATTAATAGATGCTTCTGATAAATGACAGAAAACGCTTTGTGATCTGACTTACCATTATAGAAGATGCTGTTGGTCTGTTTTACATAAGAAAATGGACTGACGACAAAGATGGACATCTGCCCTTCCCTGCTGCAGGGCAGAGAGCAGCTGTAACGCCGTCGCGGTGCTCGTGGGGAGCCCGGTGACGGTGGGCCCTGGGTGCAGCCGTGCCAAACCGGCGCGTGCTATGGTTCTGCTAAAAAGAAAGTAGGGCAGAAAGCCGAGCCGATTCCCTTCTCTCCGTTTCGGCTCAGTCTGCCTAGATGCAGGGTGTGCATATAGGATGTCTGTATGGCTTGAATTTATGTTCAGTAGCTTCGCCAGAGCCAGAACATCGATCCAAGAGCAATCTCATCCGCTGTTTCGGTCAAAACAGAGACGTGATGCTCTTCTCTTGCCCCTTGGTGCTAAAGGGCAAATACTTGAAGTGGATGCATTTACAACAGGTTGTATGGTGTGTATAGAGCAGCCTAATACTCCCAGTACTTAGGTCATAGAAGCCTAGAAGTACTTAGGTCGTTCCGAGGGGCATTCTCCCACCATGGAAAGTGGAAGTTTATGTTACATGAAGTTTACGCTCAGATTTACTCTAAAACGGTTTGTGCACGTTGGTGGGGTTCCTGGTGTGCAAATGCCCGATGGCAGCGCCCCGGACGGAGCCCAAGGGCTTGGGGTTAATCGCCAGGGCCCTGCCTGGGGCTGGCAGGAGGTCGCGCTGCCAACAGCCATCTCTTGGCGTCGGTGGCCCCGTGCCGGCTGGGTTCCTCAGGGGCGGTGAAGCCCGGAGGAGAAGGTGCCCTCTGCAGCGGGGCCAAGGATCTCGTTGCAGAAGGGGGAGATTCTCGGATCTTTGGGACTTCCTAGAAATCATTTCCATAATTGTGGAAGTAAGGAGAGGAAAAAAGAGGTGATGGCTGCAAGGATGTGACAGATCGGTGTCACCACGAGGATGGAAACGGATCAGTGGAAAAAAGAAGTAAATAAGTAAGTATACCTGTGCCTCCGTGCGCGGGGTGCCGTGGTGGGAGGACACCCGAGCATCATGCGGATGCTCTGGCCCTTTTCAGGCATGGACTAGGGGAAAAGCAGGGTTTGTACCAAGATTTCTGAAGGAACCCCTGGCTGTGTGCACCCCTCCGTGCTCCCCCGTGTGCTGGGGACAAGCCCCCGGCCCCCTGCCCGGCTGGGGCTGCTGTGGTGCCGCTTGGAAGATGAACCTGCAGTGGCAGCTCAGCTAGCTGCTTGCTAAACAGGCAGTTTGGTTCTTCAGGGTTGTTAGTCTGGCACCTTTTCCGCACATCAAATTCACACAACACGGCATTTAAAAATAAGGGAAGCAGATTCTCTCTCTGCGCCTCGTGCCTAACAGCAAATCTTACGTAAACAAACAAACAAACAAAAATCCCAACCAAACTGTTGCATTTACTCTGTGGTCTAACGCTTGGGCTTTGCAGTGCTCTACTGAAATCTCAGTGTTGTGTCGTGTGATGCCTCAGGGCAGCTCGGTGATGCCCCGAGGAGGGGACGGGCAGCAGCGGTGGCAGATGGCACGTGCCCAGGGGACCCGCGACCGAAGGTGTCCATGGGTCTGGTGGCGGCAGGACTGACGCTCAGGATTTCATGGTGGCTGGTGGAAGCGAGTTGTTCTGTGAATGATTTTGCCTCTTCCTCTCTCCGGCACATTTCCCACTCCGTTCTTTGGCCGTGTCGCAGCCCCACGTGTGCTCCTGTCCGGGTTCCCCTCCTCATTCCTCTCCGCTGCCTCCTTGCCAGTGAGGACGTTTCTTTCACATTTTCATGTACCTTCCTGAAGTTTTGGTGGCCATTCCCTGCTAGTTGCTCAGCTGAGAGAATGAAAAAAACCTGGTTACATCTTCCTCCCCCTCCCCCCTCTAAATTACATTCTTCTTTTTCCTTTTGTGAAGGCCAACCACTTCTATTAACGCTCTCAAAACACATTATCGGCTCCCTGGCAAAGAGATTTAGATACAGCAGAGCAGACCTGCTGCAGGAGCAGTGCCTTTCCCACTGTGAATACCAATGACCAATTTAATAGATGGGTCCCTCATCAGCATTTCTTAGTATCTGGAAAAAGAAAGTGAAGTCATCTGCATGCCTCTTAGTCTTGCAGGGACCACACGAGGTGGTGGATGATCAAAAAGCCTCAGCCTGGAGCAGACAGAGAATGACGCTCGGTGAGTTCAAGAGCTTTGGGAGGCGCCCAGCTCCGCTGCCTGAGGTGCTGGTGGTGGGTGAGGGGTCTCACTGCTGCCAGCTGTTTTCTCTGCCGTGGGAGTAAACTGAGCCCAGAGAGGCTGTGAAACCTCTGGATCCCAGCCAGAGCCCGGCACGTACTGGGAATCTTTCCATGGCTCTCACTGGAACTTGGACAAAGTGGTTCAGCCCTGACACAAGCTGGAGCGTGCGTGATGTGGGTGAGACCTTTCAGGACGTATCTGAAATAGGGAAGTCTTGCTCTTGAGCATCACAAAAGGGAGTCAGCAGCTCCTTGGCTGGGCAACAGCTTGGCCCGTCGGAATAAGAAGTCACCTGGAAGCTGCTTTGTCCCAGAGGAAGCGTTGCAAGAGGGACGGTGCTTGAGGAAGGGGCTTCCCAGGGGTGCAGCACATGCTGCTGGTCCCCACAGGGTGGTGACCCTAGACCCCCGTCCCCAAACCTGGGTTGTCTCAGCCCCTTGCCTGCCCCAGGTGAGGCTGTTTTGATGGCGGTGGCTGAGCTGGGAATGCCCACCAGCTGCTTTGCTTAGGTTCAGCTGCGTTCCGTGGGCTTGGGTATCCCAGCCTGGGGTCAGGCACCGCAGGGGTCATGCCAGTGGCCTCCCTTGCTGTTGTTGCACATGAAGGATCTCCCTAGAAACTAGCCTCTGTTTTCCTGAACAATGAAAATGCAAATTAAGCATGTCAGCTCTGTACCCAAAAATAAGATTTCAAAACCATTTAGCGTTTCACCGTGGTTCAGTGACAACTTGAAGGCTTGCAGGTGTCTCTCGTGATGGGAGACAGGCAGAGCTTCCCAGCTCCTGCTCAGATCTGAGCACCAATGAACGCTTTATCCCCCAACTTTGTAATATATGTGTTATTTGTAGCGCTTTTCGACTTCAAAGAGCTGGAAAAACATCCATGCGACTTCACAAAAGGCTTCTGTTCGCGCTGCCACTCTGCTGATGGTGCTGGGGGGCTGTGATGGTGCAGAGGGCTGGGCCAGAGGGGCTGTGGGACCCCCCGTGCCCCCCGGTGCTGCGGGCGTTCGTAGCAGAGCAGTGCCAGGGCTCTGCAACACAACCAGCCTCGCCAGCATCCCCCATCAGAACGCCTCGGGTGTGCATCAACAGCAAGGCACACTCATCGTATTTTCGGCGCTGACTCTCCCAGGTGTTTCAGGCTAAGTCCTTTCCTTCTCAGCAGCCACCTGGAAGAATTTTTCCTCAAGTGTGGTTTTATACATGTATGCACTGGGCAAATCGCAGTATTCCTAAAAAAGCCCCGTTCACAAGGAACAAACAAGAACTTGGTACCGTAAACACCACCCAGAATGACACTGTCAGTCTGGATCTAGCAGGACTTGATGGGCCAGCTGATTGCTCCATCAAAATGTTTCCCAGAAGATCGTGCTACTAGAAGATTATGCTTTTTATTAAAGGAAAGTTTCACTCTCAATGTTCAGTACCTGGCTTTGCCATCAAAGTTTAAGCAGAACAGAAACTCTATCTTACGGGGGTTTTGTGCTTAATTCAAAAGAATGGAACTGAAGCGTGTAAATTTGTAGGAGAAATATTCATCTGAATGCTAGGCAGTTTTGTTTGGGGTTTCCCCCCCCAAATTTTAACACTTTAATGGAATTGCATAAGGATCTCCAACTTATTTCAGAGTGGTAAGCCAGCCCTTCTTAGGAAGGATTACAGCACAAATGAGGAAATGGAGCTGGAATTTCTTGCTGGCTCTCTCTGACCAGGTGAGGTGTAAAGGCCCAGCATCCCTCATGGATCTGCACCACTACACCAAACATCTCCTCCCTAAGAAAGCTGTCTCCTCTGTGGCATGAGCTGTCTCACACACAGATATTATTTTTTCCCCCCTAAATGCATCAGCACGAGGCATCCCCAAACTGGCACTGAGCAGGGCCACTTACCCACGACCACACTGGTGCTGAATGCTCTTTCTGATTTCTTAAAAAAAAATAATAAAAAAGAGAAGGCGGGAAAAAAAAAGAAAAAAAAAAGAAACAAAGCAATAATTACAATTGAACATGCCTTGGTTCAGTATTGACTTAGGTAATTGAAGGCACGTTGTACAGTGAGACCCAGACATTTTAAAAAAGGCAAATCTTTTCAGAACACTTTCTGGTTTTTTTCCTGGGTGCTGGGAACATCAGTGCTCGGGTTCTGCATCCATGCACGTCTCCCAGGGGTTCTGGGGGAAGCGAGGCAGCGCGATCAGGAGGAGGGCTATGCCGCAGACGAAGAGCAGGACGAAGGAGGCGCAGGCACAGGCGAAGGACCAGGAGTAACTGTACTCGATCCAGACTGTCTCCTCGCTGTCGATCATCCTCTTCACGGATTGCCTCATGACTTCGACCGAGATGATGATGCAGAGACCTGAAGGAAGATCGGAGCAGTGGGCTGAATAACCAGCTATCAGTTGTTCATCTTTAATTACCCACCTCAGCTGTCTTTTTGCATGCAGGAGCTGCAGTGAGATTCCCAGGTGAGTCACCTACTCCAGCGTTTGAAGGACCAACGCTGGCAACTGCTCCGAGCAGCTGAGCGTGATCTTTTAGGCCGGTTTGGATGGGAAACTCGAGTGGTGGAGGAATAATTGCATCCCTAGGCAGCTTTTCCAAAGGGTAAGGTTTGCATGGAGGTGACAGTTGGCACCCCTGTCTCAGCCAGCGCGGTGGGTGGTGCTGGCTCAGCTGCAAATGCAGCCTTCGTGGGCTTGGGGGACAACTGTGTGTTTCGGGCCTGGGTCAGCTGTTCCTTTGGTTTAAGTCTTAATAAATGAGAGAGAATAATATATAACCCTGGGTTAGAGTGGGGCTGGCCCTGAATCCACTAGAAATGCCCCTTTTAAAGGTAGTTGGAGAAGATACGGACAAGCTGGAGGGTGACGCTTGCTGAGCAGGACATCTTCAGAGCTCTTCAGCTAGAGCACCACGTAAGGGCTAGTGGTGTGACTGTGGCGAGGGAGAAAATGCCACGTTCAGGGCTTTTTTAGAAGCATCTCTATGCCCCCTCCCCCCCAGGATCTATATTTCTCTATGTTGTCCTAGGAAGGAGCGCAAGGACGTGAGCCCCCCAGCCTCCTACCTGCGAAGGTGTAGAACATGGACGCTGGCTTCAGCAGGTAGTCCCTCTTCTTCCTGAAGGATAAGAGGACGCAGATTGTCCCGATGATCGCAAAGCCAACGCTGAAGATGGCAATGGCTGCAGCTGAAATGCTGTATTCTGCCAAAGCAAAACAAACACCACAAATTGCAAGTGCATGCGGATCCGGAGCACGCTCCCGTCAGCGGTGGTGACCTTGCAGAAGGTCACTCCGAGGAATACGTCCAGTCCTGCTGCTGCGGAGGGGTGGCTCTGGCAAATTGGCTATTTCCCTCCAGTAAACGCAGGGGCAGATATTGGCCATGTGTCTTGATGAAGGTGAAGGATATGAACACAGAGCAGGAGGGGGAGATGCTCTGAACACTCACGGAAGGAGCAAACGGCACCTGTACTGGTTCAGTGATGCTCCGGGCTGGGGTCGCTTTAGCTGTGCTACACCATTGCTATTGCTGAAGCCTTACTGGGCTCCACTCTCATGTCTCCCATCGCCCAGAGTAAATAGACAGCTTGATGCTATTTTTATCCCCTGCCTGTATTGCAGAGCCTGGACACGGCCCCTGTGCGTGGTGCCGATGTGGACAGACAGCTGGGTGCTCCGTGGGGCTCCAAATCCCGGCCGGCAAAGCAGGCAGGAGGCCAGAGGTGAGGTGTTTGCACAGCACTTGGTGGTTGGTTTTTTTTCTCCCCCCTCCTTTAAGACAATGATTTCCAGCTCTGTGAAAACCCAGCTGCTTCAGGGCACACGATTAAACCCTCCGTAAAACAAGCTGGTTTTCCCTAAGATGTGCGCCGGACAGTTTGCCCAGCTGAAGCATACACCGGTGCCTGAATGGGGGGGGGGGGGAGAATTGCTAATTGAATAATTCAGGACTTCATTTACATATTCCATGCATTTTCAGATGAGTTTAATATTTAACACATGTAGCCATGTGTGAACATCACAGTGCCTGATGATATTTGCCTTTCAAGCCATTAAAAAAAAATATCTCCCAGGCAAAATCATGATGAATTTTTTTGCCTGTTCCTAATTAGTTCCCATCAAAATGTAGCTATTTCTGTGGAAGGGAACAGCAGATCGCTCTTTGTTCTCACTGCTTTTCATACCACGGTTTTATTATAATTTCCTTAATGTTTCTCTTTACTATGTGCGGGAACTGCCTAAAAGAGTTTGTTTCGATGTGAAATCTTTGGCTGGGGCTTAAGCTTTTTCTTTTGCTTCAAAGAAAAGAAGTTCTTCCTGACTTTTTTCCCTGCAATTTCTAAGAAGGCATTGGGTGCATTTTTAAGATCAGATGGCTGGATCTGGCGGTGTATAAATGAGCAAAAGCAGGTAGCTCAGAGGTATGCTCCTCTAGCCACATAAAATTCCCAGTTTTTCCCGTCTTAGGAACCTGCTTCTTTTAGAAAACAGTTTTCCACCATCGTCATTTCCACTGAAAGCAAAGCAGATTGCTTAGGATGTGTAATGCAATCATCGACTGATTTCCTCCACGGTCAAATCTGTTGTGTGGCTAACGAGAAAAAAAATTGTCTTTACCTGCTGGACGGGAGAGGAGCACGTTAGATGACCGCTCAGAGTATTTGGTTTTATCAGGGACTTAACAGAAGTGTGAAATTTTGTCTGTGACAGCCGGCTGTGCAAATCCGTACTCTGTAACGCCGGCTGTGCGTGCCTCCGTGGGTCTCTGTCCTTCCTTCCACTGGTCGCTCAGGTTTTTACATGGCTTTCGTATAAAATCCATACGAAGCATAAAATTCCTACTGGTCTCCACAGAGTCTCTGTATTTTTCAGGGTCAAGACTCTGATTGGAGTATGATGTATATAATATATTCCTTTAGATTTTATTAATGTTTTCTTCCTTTGATGGCAGAGGCTCTGCGTGTTGCAGGCGGTGCCAGCATTGTAAAGTCATTTTGATGCTGAAAAGACTTTTTGCACTTTTCGTGTGTATTGACGTTGTTATATATTTGCGGGACAGCTTTAAGTAAAATCACACTTACAAGTGTGATCGTATATAAAAAATTATCCTTCCCAGGAAGCTGGCGCTTGACCTCATTCTGAGCCTTTTTCACATTTTTCCCAGCTGATGGTATCTGATAGAAATTCCTCTCCTGCTTTCAGTGGAAGCAGGGTCGAACCCCCATTTTGGGGACCCCTTAAATCTTGTGCACACCTCCATTCACACACTATTAGGAAAATAGTTTTTTGGGATCGTTCTTACCTTTCTGGGTGGTGACTTCAAATATCTCCGAGCTCTGTCCGGGAGTGAAGTGCTTGAAGTAGGAGCAGTTGTGTTCTGAAAGCCAAAAGGAGATTGAATTACGTGCGCTTGGAAGCCTCTGATAAAATGTAGGAAAACTGAATTTGCTTTTTATTGATGTATCAGCCTTGCAGTGTTTTTAAGGCTCCCTACCCTTGGTGATACTGGAAAATTGGAGTCGGATCTGTTTTATCTGAGGGCAGATGAGTGGCACACACAGGCCAGGCCACCAGCTCCAGCACGGACACACTGAAGCCCCCTCTGATACCTTTCGGGGGCTGCTCCCTCCGAGAGCTTTGTGCACTGATTGCTCATCTGTTTAAAATATGAATTACGGATAATTTTTTCTCATTCTGTCTTTGGCCATCACATGTTCCTGCCTCTCCATGTAGCTGTATGCCCTGGTGATGAGACCTGCTGAGCTGGCACCTCGGCTCCCCTCCCCTCGCCACTGCCAACCCGCCCCGCAATGCCATCGCCCCTCGGCCGCGGGGGGTCACCACCCCTTGGGGCTGCCAAAAGGGAGGATGCTGTGTCCTCGTCCACCTTCTCCCTCCCGGCTCTTCCCCGCTCCAGCTCACGGCACCCCGTTGCCCAGAGGGGAGCAGCCCAGGGCGTTTGCTGCGGGTGGGGGATGTCACCGCCTGACGGGGGTCCCAGAGGGGGGGCTGCAGTGTGCTCTACTACGACAGGGACACGAAAGGCTTTTTTTTGGCGGTCAGTAAAAAAAACCCAAAAGCTATCTGAAGCCACAAACTGTTGTCCAGGGAAGGGAAGGCTGCTGAAAGCCGTATGAGTCAAGGGCAAAGGGGCTGTCACACAGCCTGGCTTTACGGAATTTCTCTCCCATCAGAGCAGCCTGTTAAGTTAATTGGGTAAGAGCAGAGTTAGATAGCAGGAACTTTTTCAAACTCTATCTGGATCTAATGTGAGCACGCTGCCGTGGGGTGTTTATGGAGTGGTTATTTAAGTGAGTAGGGGTCAAGATTGTGGGGCAGGGGCGTACTGGGAGGGGGGAAGTTGGCAGCCGAGTCTCTTGATGGCCACAATGCTGTTTCATACTCGGTCTAGTGCGAGTCAGCCGGAGAAGCAATGTCACTGCTGTCAGTGGGCATGGGAGGCTCAGCCTCAGCGTCTCAGCAGGATGGGGAAGGGTCTGGTGAGGACCTGCTGACTCGAAGCTTTGGCAGCAGCAGGGTCGGGATGGAGGGTGTTCTCGCTATTTATAACTGATTTAATTGAAGGTTTGAAGGGGTGCGGAGCTGGGAGAACAGTTGCTCGCCAGGAATTTGGCTGGAAGGGTGCAATCGCGGAGGCGCATTGAGTAGCGCCAGCTCTGATTGCGCTATTCTGCTGAGCCGGGCTGGAGACGACACGCTCGGCACCTGCCCCAGCACCCGTCCGCACCCCAGGCTGGACTCCCATCCCACTGGGAAATCATGCCAGGATTGCATGGAAGACAGGCACTGCTTGCAGCAAGGGACCAGCATCTCCTGCCCAGTAAAACCCAGAGTTAACGCCAGCTTCCAGGAGATGCTGGGAGAAGGTCTCGAGGACTTTGTGGTCCTCTCCAGCACCCGGGCTGGGACAGGCTGCTCTGGGTCGTGGGATAAAGCCTGAGCCAAGTCCCGGCGCAGGACCATGCAGGGTGGTTTCTGCCTGGGGGCATGCACTGCGCTTTGCTGGTTATTTACATTAATTTCTGGTGGGAAGAAGACACCAGTGTACTGTATGTTCCCTGTCGGTTCGTGTGGGTTTTTTCTGTCATGTAAATGGCAGATGTTCGAGTTACTGATTCGAGAAGGATTTATGTTCTCTCTCCCAGGAGATAGGCAATTGTAAAGCAGCGTTTTTGCACCCATTAGTGGAAGATTCCTTCGAGATGCTCTTATCTACTTAATTTTATAAGCTGACTTTTATTTCGGCTTCAGCTTCTCCTTGCTAGAGACTAGGTTCATTTTCCGCTCTGCCATCTCCTGACCTGTTCTTTATTATCCTTGCAAATGACTGGAGGAAACATACTTGAACTCAGACCTCTGTGACTGAAATTGCAAATTTTGAGCCCCAGAGCGGAGGCTGTGTGCCTCTGCTGGCGACCGAGGGGTGGCTGAGGCTGAGCACCGTGTCTGCTGATCCCAGTCTGGGGAGCTTTTGGCTCCTGTGCTAAAGGGGAGGGAAACGGGGTGAAACTGGGACACTTTATTTCGCGACTGTTTGGTTCGGTTTTTAATTAATTCTCTGAAAAACCTGAACTCAAAGGAGTCCTGGGGCGTGTTGGCTGTACAAAACCCAAGGTGAAGCCATCCAGACACGGCGTGACGTGGGACACAGCGCAGCCTTGGGTCCCTTGCAGGTGATGCAAGCCAGCCTGGTCCTCCCTCCGGTCCATGGAAACTCATCAGGGGGGAGCACACACAACTTTCTTTCGGAGACGGACTTGTCCGCAGGACAAGGAGCTGCCTCTGTGTCTGGTGGCTTACAGCAGAGCTCTGCCAAGGTACAGCAAGGGGGGTTATTGCAGAGATGGGCTGGCTCCAGAGGAGGTGGTTTTGGAAAATGCATTTATTGTGGAAAAATATAACTAGATTGGTTTGGGTGAAATGATATATTGTTTTCAGTTTAAAGATGCTTTGGTGCTCTGCTGAGCTGGGAATATCTATTTCAGCAAGGCTCCCTGTTATTCAAGAGAACTGAGGCACTTCAAGGCCTCTCTGGTGCCATCATGAATAAGAGAAAAGCCCATTTGTGTCACACCACATTTACATAATGGATAGGATTTAAAATGGCTTTTATAATGGATGAAAACTGGCAATCTTTGTTTCTCTCCACCCCTAATTGCATTATCTCTGCCACGAGGTCACCTCAGCGGGCTGATGGGAACAGTCCAGGGGCTCTGTGGGCATTAACGCTTGGATGATCTTCAGGGCTGTAACCTGGTTTATCACAGTGTGATAACCCTCCAGACCCAGCACTCCTGGGGGGGCAAAGGGGCCAATTCACCCTCCCGCCGTTTGGGCAGAGCCGAGCTCCCAGCCGCTCGCGCCGCAGGGCTGGATGCAGCCGCGGGACACGGCAGAGGTGCGATCCCACAGAACCGCAGCTGAGCCGTGGGGGGCTGCGGTATGGGGACCTCGTGGGGGAAGGAAGGGCAGCAAGGCCACCAGATGTTTGGGCCATGCAGAGTTTCAGGTGGCAGCTATGCCCCCTGGAGCGGCAGGCTGGGAAAGGGCTGGAGCCCACCTTGCTCCTGGACACGGGCTGGACACTAGCACGTGGGGTTTTGTGGCAGGTGGGATGGTTAGAGAACCCGGGGTTTTAATGTGAGGTTTCCACGTGCGTTACGTTGGGGAGACAGGACCGGCTGCTGTGATTAGAGGAGGTGATAAGGTGGGGGCTGGGTGGTGGAGGGGGCCAGACCTTGGGCTCTGACCTGGCCAGCAAGCCCGGGGAAGGTCTCTGACTCACACTGGGGTTTGGAGATTGTATCTCCAGACAGGTTAATTTCCTATCAGTCTTGCAGAGTGAGTCTCTTGTACGGACACGGGGACGAGACAGCCCTGCTGCTAACCCATTTGCTCAAGCGCTTTTCCCCTCCGGTTGCCCGAACTCAGGTTCCCGTATGCACAAGGACCTGTTTAACTTGCTGGCAGCACACACGGGCTGCAGAGCATCCCCGCTGCCGCCCAGCCTGCGGGCGCCGAGACCCTGCTCCGTAGGGCGATGCCAACGCTGGGGTTACCGGCAGCGAAGGCAAACTCAGTTTACGACCAGTAGTAAACTGCCCCAGTGCCCACTGACCACCATGAAACATGTTTCAGTATTAATCTGAATTTGCTCGGTTTTATCCGCCATCTCCCTCAGCGTTTTATTTCTTACACCAGGATGCTGAGCCCTTTCCAATTTGTCAACATCCTCAGAAAAGCACTGTAAAATTTTAAAGCTCTGCCTAAATCACAGCCCTGCTTTGTGGACAGCAAGCCAAGTCATCCTCCCCATTTTGCACCGTGCTGAGCTCAAAGCCTAATAAATAATGTTAATCATGCCATCCGTTTCCTCCTCAGGGAGTGACTGGTAAATGGTTATTAATGCAATGATAAATTCTTATGTTTCCTTCCCAGTCCCGGCAGTGGCAGTAACGTCTGGTTACGTCTCATGATTTTCAGGAAAACCAGTGCCCGCCCGCATCTGCTTCTTTACCGCACGCTTGTTCATTCACGTTTTTTCTCGGCTGCTGCAGGTTTCACAGCCCTGGTGTTGCCCTGCCGACATCCCTTTCCCAGAAGTGTGAAATCAATCCTGTGCGGCCGCAGCACCGCTCAGCGCTGATCCCATGGGAACTGTACTCCCCCCATGGGGGCTGTGCTCCCCCTGCCCCCCCCCCCCCGTGCTGCCTTCCCTGCCTGAGGAAAACAGGCAGCGAGGTATTGCTTATAACCCAGGTGCACATTTCGAAACCTGGGATGCTGATTGTGACGCGGGCTATCAGCCAAATTCCCAAATATCTTGAAAAACTGGAAAACCACCGCTGGTGTGGGTGGGCGGCCCATCCTCCCCCAGTTATTCGCTGTGCCCAGCAGAACGGCAGCACTGGGACGTGATTCAGTGCCTGTGCGAGCACATGCTGGTGTCTGTCAAAGAGAGAAGCTGCTTTCGCGCTGCCCTGCCCGCAAATCTGCTTTTTGCAGACAGCTGGGTATTTATGAGTTTTATATTTACCCCGCAGTTGTGCAATTTGGGTGTATATCCACCGATTTCTGGTGTTTTTCCTTTTGTGGGAGTTTTCCTCCACGTGCAAGGAAAGGTGTGCTGTGAGGAATCTGTTTCTAGGCATAGAAGTACCACTGGGAGAGGCACTGAGCATATGGATGTCACACTCCCAAAGTGGGCCAGAGGCAGATCTGAACACCGGGATTCAGCTCCTCTCTTCGGAACGTGTAATTTGGCCAAAGAGATAAAGAACTGCATTAATACAGAGAACATACAGTAAGCCCAGGCAGTAAGATTTTTCATAGGAAATTTTCAAATATGTCTTAACATCCATATTTCATTGCAAGCAGCGGCTCTAACGTGACGGCAATCCTGTTATTTCTGTTCTGGAAAGCATCCAGTACCCTATGAGCCTTCTAAAAAAGCAGTGTAGCTCTGTCAGGGGGAGGGTGTGTTAGCACGTACAGGGCGAGTATTGCTGACTCTGTGATCAGCAAAAACCTAACGAGCTCCTTTGGCCAGGGAAACATAATGGTCTTCCCGGAAAGCAGCCGTGCCCACTCCCCCGCTGCCCTCCCTATTGCTGGCACTGGAGGGACCCATGGTGGGGACGTGTGTGGGACCAGGCTGCCTCCACCAAGAGGCTCGGAGGCTCGGTAAGGCACTGAGAAGTTGCTTCAAATTCAGTTTATGACATTTTTTTTTTTTTAAAAAAAATATAAGTTGGAAGAGCACTTTGCTGTGGGTCCCTCTTCCTCCCTGCCCTGAGAAATGGCTGTTACTGAAATAGCTGGGAGATAACCTAGTGCCCGCCGGGAGCAGGCTGTTCCTCCACAGCTATATGGATCTGGAAATCCTAAAGATCCAGCTATGTATGGTGGATCCATAAATCTTCTTTCTTGCCTGCTGCTGTCAGCCTGCCTGGGTGCAGGCGGATGGTTAGAAAAACCTGGGCTTTAATGTGAGGTTTCCACCATCCCAATATCCCTCTGTGATTTCCACCGTGTCCGATCCTCCTCCCCTTCTCCCCGCCACTCCCGTCGCTGCACAGGAGGCTCAGATACGGTCACAAACAGCCATGCAAGGCAGCGCAGCGCACACCTACAGCGAGAGGGGTGGCACCGAGGCGTGTTTGCAGCCCCGCATGAAAACGGCCCCATGCCAAACCAAGTGCCGTGGGACATGGACCCCGTCTTCCTTCTGCCACGTCCTGCAGCCTCCTAAGCAAAGCCTGGTGTGGCTGCCTGGGGCTTTCTCCCGTGCATCGCTGGGTGGTCACCTACCTCCTGGCAGGCTTATGGGCCCGCAGCCCTTCTCTTTGGGACCTTGCTCCTGCATAAAAATCCGCTTTGTACAGAGCCGCCAAAGCCCGAAATGAGCCGCTTCACAGGTGGCATTGTATTCCTCCACTCTGGGGCTCAGCACGGCCCAGTGGTCAGTCACTACGGCTGCAAACAGGAGCGAGACGCCCACCAGGATCACAGAGAACGTCAGCCGGACCTTCAGGGGTTTGTTCTCATCCATCCTGCTCCAGCCTGCTGCTCCCGGCGGAGCGCGGTGGGTGATTCACCAGGGCTCCGCTCCCGAGATCCTGGCGCATCCGAGTGTTTGCAAATGTCAGCCCTGCGTCGCCGAGCGGCTGCAGGCAGCTGCTGGGCTGTGTCAGCCAGCGCAGTGAGGAGGTCATTAACGCACGTAACGAGAGCGGCGCCCCGCAGAGCTCAGCTTTCGCCCCGTCCCACCGCGCTGCTTGTGCATTCCCACCCGCCGATCCCCACAGCCACCCCAGCCGCCGCGCAAAGGCTGGGATCTCTTGACTTGGGGCATGCCCAGAAACAGCTTTAATAGGACAATTAACTTTTCAGCGAGGTTATAAACCATCTGTGCTTAGACTAGTGCTGGGCCTGAGCTCGGACTGACTGGGAGCAGTTGAAGAGCCCTGGCAGTCCTTCAGCTTGTGGCAGCCCCTGCGAGGAGTCGGGGGCTGGACACCCCTCCAGAGCCGAGCGTTGCGGCGTAAAGGATGGCAAAACAAGCAAACATTGATTTTAGTGTTTATTTTTTATCACAGTTACTGTTAACTAACCTGAAGTAGTCTGAGTAGTTGGCGTGTGTGTTTCTTTTGCCTTTTGCCCGTTTTTTCTAATGCAAACCCACTGGAGCGCTTGCTTGCTTTCCCACCGCGCAGGTTTCCCTCCATGCGTACAGCACCTCCGGCGTCTGCTCCTTCTTCCACAAGTGACTTCAGTCACCCTGAACCCAGACTGCCAGGGCTGGGGCCAACACCTCTCCTTCTCTTTGGTATTTCAGCTGATTGTAATGTGAATGTGACGATAATGTCATTGCAGAGGCCACTATGGAGATGACATTATAACTGGGATGTCAAACTGAGGAGGGTGACGGTACCTGAATGTCAAAGGAATGGTTAAAAAATGCCAGTGGAAAGCTGCAAATATCATGTTATCGCGTCAAGATAATGTCAAAGCTACTCCAGCCCTGTTTTATGAACACCCCAATTTGATGTCAAAATAAAGGTGTGCAGAGGTGTCAGCTCAAATTAATGAGGGCAATCTGAAGCAAGGAGTTAAGGCGGAAGGGGAGCGTGGGAAAGGGAGAGGAAATAAGGAATAAGATAAAAGGTATTGATCCAAAATAACTGTAACTGAAATATGACTTCAAGGGGTTAACATTACTCTGCTGGATGTGTGACAGTGCTGGTTTAGACACCCCTGGGGAACAGGGTGACTGCCTAAAGCCGGCACAGCATCTGGTGCCCCGGCCCTGCTGCAGAGGAGCTGGGAAGGAGCGAAGGTACGTGGTGCAGAAGATGAGAAGGGGACCAGGAAGGGCACTGGGGACACGGGGCAAGGCAGGGCCCACAGACCATGGACATGTCTGAAGGAAGCTGCTCACAGCCTTGCATAGGACTGTGATGTGCTGTGTTGGGGCTGGGGGAATTAGAGGCTTACATTTAAACCAGAACCAAGAGTTCTCATGAAAGTGGAAAAGCCTAAAGGGAACAGACTTTAAGCCAGAAAAGGAATGCATTAAAAATGTAATGCCTTTTCCTTTGAAGTAGTCTCTTGTTAAATTTCACTAGACATCAGTCGATCTTGGGAGCTGCATCCTAATTTTGCCTCCTTGATGCTACGGACTCCACAGGTCCTCCGCAAGTTGAGCAAGGCAAAGAGAATGTGTGTTTGCAAATGTGGGCACAAAGCAAGGTTCTGGTTGCTGAGGAAGCAAGTGCTAATGATCACGCTTTAGACTAATTACAACCCACAAGGACTGCAGGGGTGGGAACTCATTAATCTTTTTTTGGTGTTGGTCTTTGTCTCTCTTCCAGTGTTGGCAAGGCTCATGCTTTTTGTTCTCATTGAAGTCCTCTGATCTGGTTAAGTTCCTCAGGGTTGGGTTTTGTTTTGAGTTCCCTAATAATAGCCAGGAAACAACTAAAGTGAAATCAGAGGGGGAAAAACATCCATCCTCCCTCCCCCACCGAGCGGGGCTGGGGGTGTGAACCAGCTCTGATGAGCTCCAGCGTGAGCGGCAGTGCCTTCCCCAGAGACGTTACTGCAGATGAGGTGAAACATTGTCCCCAGCCCCCAAAAAAAGGGGACCCAGAGCCACTGGTCCATGGGAAAGAAGGTGTTCTGTAGGGTCCATGGGCTCGCTGGGTTTGCTGCGTGCACGTGTGTAGCCGCATCGCAAGGGCACTGCGGCCACCTCCTGCCAGCCCTGGCTCCCGCTGCCGGTGGGGGTGGCTGGTGGGTGTGCGGTGGCACCGCCTGCAGCCCCTCCGGCCGGCGTGGGGAGAGCTGAAAGGCTGCCGTGCCCACGGGCTGAGCCTCCGTCCCCAGCCTGGGGGCGAAGTTGGCCTCCCCGGGGGGCTGGTGGCCACCCGCAGATGCAGAAGCAAAGCTGATTTCTGGAGGAGTGAAGGGCTAAGGGAAACCTCAGAAGCTTTCTGCACATCCAGAAGACCACGATGCCTAAATCCTGTAGGAACGGTTCCTGCCGTCTCCCTGCGTCAGCTGGCAAGTATTCACATTTAAAAATCAATATCACGTGAAATATAAACAGACTATTAATGAGGACCTGTTGGGAAGCAGGGTGTGTTGTAATTAGCGCTTTAGCAGCAGCGAGTGAGAGACACAATTATGTTTCTCTGCTGGAGAAAATGCCCAAGGAGGTGTCTCAAGACCAGCCGTGGCATGGTTTTTCCCTGGCAGGGTGCGGGCTTGCTCTGCTCCCCAGCACTTGCACCTTCCCATATTCCGTTCAGACCAGCCTTGGTATTTCCCACAAGCGGATTAACCCAACTCGGTGGTTCCCCTCCTGCAGAAGCGCGTTCTGCAGGTGAGAATGGACCCGGGTGGAGGAGATGGTGCCTGGTCTGCTCTCGGCTCAAACAGCTTCCCAGCAAGTGGCTTCCTTCAGACTGGAGCTCCCCCGCAGCGCTCGGGCTGGTACCCGGGGATGCCACCAGTGCCATCTCCAAAAGCTCCCCAGTCCTGGGGCTGAAATCCTGCCATCACTGAAGGCAAGAGAAAAATGTGTGTGTGTGTGTGTGTTTTGGTTGGGTTTTTAATTTTTTTATTTTTATTTTTTGTCTGTAATAGATTCCCACGGCCATGAAGAAGGAGGCCGTGGTCCCGCAGCACTGGGCACAGCCAGCCTCTCGCCAGCCCCGCAGCCCCAGGGAGCTCCAGCCACCGCCTGCACGCCTGATCCACAGCTCTGTCCTCTTAAAATACCGACTGCCATGCCCCGCCACCGCCTGCACGCCTGATCCACGGCTTCATCCTCTTAAAATACTGCCCGCCGTGCCGGCTGTGCCGTGCCGGTAAGCGATCCCTGCGGCTCTGGCGAAGCGAGGCGGCGGTAAGACGAGCCGCTCAGCGGACAGGTGCAGAGCACTCCTCATTCCCTTTTATTTTCGGCACCTCCCATGTTTGTTAGTTTTCTCGTTCCAAGGAAATGCCACATCCTCCTCGCTGGGCTCTTTTGCCACTTTCTGAAGCCTCAAGGATTCTGTCTTTGCTTCCCCCTCAGCATCATTTTCGACGCACCCCTGTTCGCAGCGGGGCGGGTGCGGCTCTTGGGGTCAGTGTTTACCCCCAGACCTGCCCAGCAACGTGTGTGTGGGAAGAGCCTTTATTTATTTTAGTTCCATGGAATCAGCCTGGGGATTGAGCTTCAAATTGCTTCACTAGGAGTGTCACAGGCATTTGGAAAGACAAGTCCCTGCCTCCATCCAGACGTGCCCATTGATGGGGAGAGGTGGGCAGACAGAGGTGCACCGGTGGTCTTCCTCTTTAAGACAATCTGGAGGCTCAGGAACTGGGAAGGTAAAGCTAAAAGAAGTATTTGAAGAAGAAATACTGTCTGTCATGCAGGGATGGCTTGGGATGCCTGGGAACAGTGAGAGGCTGCTGAAGTGCTGCCTCTCATTCGGTGCTGCCCGCACCACTGGGATTTTGTGGTGGTGACCATAGCCAGGTTTTCGTGGAGCTTCAGCACACGGGGTCGAGCTTTCTTCAGGCAAAACGGACAAGCCCAGGGAGAGGAGGATGCTCAGAAGTGAATTCATGTCAGCCTTCAGAAGGTGGAGGGAAAGCACAGGCTCGGGGCTAGTGCTTCAGAAGACACTGGCTCATTTTTCTTGACGGTGGTTTGCAGTGCCGCTGGCCACCGTACCAGCCTCAAACCAGGCACTGAAACCAGTGTGTGAATCATATGGGCCAAGTTTAAGCTGGAAACAAGAAGGTTTTTCTTAGTTTCCAACCCAAATGTCTGGAAGTATCATGAATATAGCTTATCTTGGAGATTTTGTGGTCTGTGGGACCACAAGAAGAGGTTTTTTCCCTCTGACATACAGGCTTGCAGTAACATTCCCAGCTGCAATCAAACTATGTAGAAATGCAGAAAAACAAACACAGAAATCTCAGCTCAGAGAATCTGGAAGTTAAAAATCTATATACCTTTATCCACACCAAACACATACATTTAAAATGGTTTATTTAAAAAGTAAGGATTAAGTACATTATACATGGTTGTGACTATACCAGTAGAACTGAAGCACAGTGGGAATAACACTTCAGAACTGCAGACAGAAACGGAGCCTCAAGGGACATGATATATTAGCCCTTGCGGATATGTGATCCATACAGAAAGTAAAGGAAATATAAAAATAGTTTATTGTTAGTTGTATGGGCATATGAAGTGATTTCTCCTTTGACTCCTATTGAGGAGGACAAACTAGGAGGAGAGCGCTGACGATAGACCTGAAACTTTTGTTTTTCAGAAAACCGAATCTGGTCTGATAGCTGGTTTTTCGGTCTGCTGTTACAGTGTGCTATAGGATAACACCAAAAGACTGATTATCATTAATGGTATGATGATGATACCTGCAGGCCTTTTTGAGAAACGGGGGCTCATTTGTTTGGTGCTGTCCAGGGAAACCAGAGAGATGTGGAAGAACAGATGATTATTTTTTTTATTTATTTATTTTTTTTTAACTGTGACTGAGTGGTTTGAAAGTCTGAGCACAAACTAATTCTGTAGAGAGAGATCAGCCATGAAGCAAGACACTGTTCATGGGCAGGTATGCTGCAAATTTCTCAGTTTTGTCAGAATCAGGTTTTCCACAGGAAAAGACTGATTTTTGGAGGATTTTTTTTTTTTTACTGGAATTGTCAAATGAGACGATTATTTTTTTTGCTTTGGTTGCACAAATTACTGCGCTGCAATTTGATGTAGACCATGAGTTTTAAATCGCAGCCCCCATTCTCCCACAGGACTAAAACTCTTGTCCCTGGTATCTCCCTGTGCCTTTGTTCCCTGTCCAGACCCCGTATCCCATGAGCATCCCATGAATATTTCCCTGCTCCAGCTCTGTTTTTCAAAGATGCCTGCTGGAGCAGGAGCGGATGCTCTGGCTGGGAGCGGAGCAGGGCATCGTGCCCAGGAGAGCTGCTGTAACCAGCCCAGCTCCGGGGCAAGGCGCTCCGGCAAAGCGGGACATCCCGAAACGCTCGGCAAGACTTTCTTTTTTTTGCTGATGTGGCATAAAAACACTGCAGGTGCCTCTGCAGGTCTGACCCAGGCTGTAGCAAAGCCTCGGACTTTGGCTGGCATCACATGGTCGGTTGGTTTTAAACACGTTCACTGGAGAAAATGAGGATTAAAAGAACAAAACGGACGCGTGAAGCAAACCTCACACTGTCAACTTCCAGTTCAATGTACATGGGTTTAGAAAAACAGCCTATATCTAACTCCTGGTTTTAAAGGGAATGGTTTTATTCTTAATTACAGTAAACACGGATGAGGACTTATTTCTAACTATTAGTTTATTAACACAGTGGGAAACAAATAGTTCTGGGAAATTGCACTTGAAAAATACATCGACTATAATTAGATGTAAATTAATTAGCACTTAGTATGACACACTAATGAGACAGAAGGTTTTTTTTTCATTGCAAACTTCTACTTCTATCATAGCTAATCAAAGTATTTTAATATTACGAAGTCTCAAAAAGTAGGAAATAATTTATTGTTTGAAAGCATAAAGATTCTTGTAAAAAAAACCTTTCATCAAGAACTTTTAACAATTTTAGAGCTCTTTTATGTTGTCCTAGCCGAAAAGTAGGTAAAAAAGTTTTCTCGTCTGCCTCTGAATTTTTTTTTAAAAAGCTTGTGTAACATCTTTCTCCATAGTGTGTTGATACAGAAAGTAGCACAACATTTTCTACTTTTAAATCGTTCCCATCACTCTGTTCGCTTTAGCTGTCAGAGTTCAGAGGTTTGAAAAAGGATCCCAGCAGAGTTTTAACCTGAATGGAAACTCTTAACAAGCAGGGATGAAGGCTCCAACCCACCTCTGCCAAAATGACGATGCTGCTCTGTGAGGCTGAGGGCTGGGCAGAGCTGAACAGCAACTAGGGGAAGACTTTTGCTTAAAAATTGTGAGAATTGTGTCTTGGTTCTTGCAAGGAGAGAGGCTTAGGCAGGGTTTACCTCGGGGGGAGAGGAGGTTCAACTTGCTTTTTGGGATGTTAAGGCAGCTCCTCCGGGATTTCCCCGGAGGACTTGGTTCCACCAGCTGAAAGCCTCGTATCCAAACCACCACCGAGTCACAGGCGCCGCGGCCATCGCGGGGTAAATTAAGACTAAAGAGGTTTTAACAGTTTGGCTGAGATCACCCACCATCAGTGAGCCAAGCTTTCCAAATCATGATTTATTTTTTTTCTCATCACCACTTCTCTAGTCTTCTGGTAGCAAAGATTTTCTAGGCAAAGATGACGGGTATATTCAAAGGAATCTACAGGAATTAGATGCTCCTCTCCCGCTGCACCTGATCCATCCACGGGGAATCGGGCACCTCCCTCATTCTCATATGGCTTGGTCGAGCGGTCACTAAGATCAACGTGAGTACTGCTAAATTAAATTACCTTTGAGTCAGGCCCTCGAGATTTGAGATTCCAAGCCTAAGTGTAAAAATTGAAAGCAGGAATTTGAAGGGGAAAAAAAAAAAAGTATTTCAGACCTTTTTAGAAACATATGGAAGCAAAGGGTACAAATTAGTTCCCCCCTTAGGTGATGCATAGAGTTTTCTGTGGGCTCTCTGCACGTAAGTAGATTCGTCATTACAAAATAAATTAAATTAGGTCGAACCATCATTTCCATCTAAAAGCAACTATACCTTGCACCATGCGGCACTTATTCATAATAAAAAGAGTTTAATAAATATCTCATAAACGGTGATTCTTTTTGTTCTATTTTAAAAAATACAAAGTTGTCATCCGTTCTGTTAACACTCAGTTCCCGTTGCTGCAGGACGTTTTGCTAGTCCGAACGTATTAGCTTCTCGTTTTCTGACGCACATTGCTTAGATATCTTAGTTTCCAGTAGCGTTAGTGTTGCACTTGTGAAGCAGTAAGGAAAACAGGAATGCAGTCGCAGGGAACTGGCGGCTTCGCCTGCGCGGGCCACCCCGGCTCAGCTCTGCTTCTCCCTCTTGCCTTAAGTAGTCTATAGGGGCTCCTGACAGACAGCACTCAGCACCTTGCCGGATCAGGCACTAGGGCTAGTCAAAATGAGAATTCAAGTTTTCTAAATGTTAGGCAAGAAATGATATTTGCAAATATGCTCAAGTCCCACCTGTTTCAATCCTTCCCTTCCTAGGTGTTTCAAGATGCACCCACCCTTCTCTCCCCCACCTGCATTGCCCTGAGGGATGCCTTATGCCCAGGAACGGGAGACCCCCTTACCATCCCATCAGGGAGTCGGCAATGCTCAGTACACGGGTGCTCTACGGTTTCAGTAGCACAGGTCAGTTTTACAAAGTGTTGCCTTCAAAAATATTTCCTTTTTTTTTCCCTTTTTTTTTTTTTTTTTTTTTTTTTTAAAGAGGCAAAGCTTATGCTGTGTCAAAGGAAAGTGGCTCACTTGATGAGTAGTTCGCATTCATCCTTGGACTTGGTTATAAATTATATTTGCAAGTCTGTATTAAGGGATCTCAATATTAGAAAAAAAAAAAAAGTCATACAATTTTTCTGTAATCCTTTAAAACACACCGGTGGCAAGTCCTTTGTAGTTTCTCCAAGACTTTTTACACACCACAAAAGTGCAGGAACATGAACGGCCTTCATCTCGTGACACCAAGAACTGAAAGAAACAAACTCCGAATAGCTTCAAAAAAAGCTATGAGCATGTAACATCTTTATGTTGGTCCAGAGGATCTCCACTTGCTACCTCAGCACATGCCACAGTTAGAGAGGTGAGAGGGTACTTCAACATCGCTCCTTCTCTTTCATGACAGATCCATTCTCTTTCAATATTTCTTTAAAAAGCGCCAGGAAGGAAGGTTCTTCAAACAGGCGTCGTTCTCCTGTTGACCATGTTGACATGGAGTCCTTCCTTAAACTCCTTCTGAAGGAAGTTGTGAACCTGCAGAAAACTGGCTTCTTGGTCTGCGTTGTAGCTGGCGGCCGTTGTAACCTTCAAAGGCTCTCTGGAAAGAGTGTACATGGAAATTTCGTTCATGGGAATGGTGCTTGCTATCTTCATGCCAACCGGAGAAATGTCTCTAGATGGAGAAGGCTCTGTAGATCGAGAACTGGATCTGGACCTCCGCCTCCTGTACCTGTAACTTGGCATCCTGGCATAAGGAGAACTGGAAGAAGTCTTAAGGAATTCCCTCTTGGTCTTAAACCTCAGCTCTTTGTTCTTCTCGATATAAATGTTCACAGCCAGAACACCTATGGTCTCGGCCACGATAAAAGACAAGGCTCCAAAATAAAAAGACCAGCCATAGTTGTAATGGTTCTTTTTGTCCTCATCTCGCTTGTCACTTGGGTCACCTGCGTTGCTTGATATGTAGACAATGATCCCTATGATATTACTTAGTCCTAAAGACAGAAAAACATAAATCAGCGGTTATGTGGCTGGGAAGATCAAACTCAAGCCACATTACTTTCTGGACCTGAATCGTTCAAAGATTATGACCAGGAAATTTTATTACATTTATTTACTCTTTCATTTATCTCAAGATTTCGTTCATTCTTGAAAAACAAAGAACAGATCCACATCCGGGTCACGTATGCTCACACGGATCCCAAAATATCCAGCAGGATTTGTTCCCTTCATTGCCACAGCGGGAAAGAAGTATTATATGGGAGCTCACTAACATTGTTAGTGGGCTTCTAACATTCAGGATAATAATAAAAATAAATACATTTTGAGCTCAGGGCTATGGCTGTTCACCTTGATCAAGATAAGTTCTCATCCACCTTACTGAATTTTCATCTAAATGCAGCATGCTTAATCTCGGCTTCAGGGAAAGCTATTGACAATGTGGCTGACTCTTTCAGATGTTTCTAGTGTGAAAAACGGGCTCACCTATAACAGGTGAATATTTTTCTGCCATCGTATAAAAGAAAAGGGCCCTGGATGTAAGAGATGCCTGATTCATCTAATGTTTAATACATTTTAAACAGTGTAAAACCTGCTTGTTACTGAATTTAGCTTCCTGGTTTTCAGGAAAACCGAAAGCTTTTCTAGAATATACTTATTGTAGAGCTTCAAAATCCTATTTTTCTCTTGAGAAATTTGCTTAGTGTGTTGTTGCTCATGCCCTCGATCCAGGAAAGGGGTAAGGCACAGAGCTGCCGACAGGCTTAGCCGCCCTTCTTTCCAGTTTAGAAAGGCAGCACTTCCGAAGGACTCAGTTTAAGGAGAACATACCTGCTGCAACAAAGAGAATCCCAGCGCTGAGAATAATGTTGTTTTTGCTGTTGTAAATCCTTCCTGCTCCGACACAGAGTCCTCCCAGCAACAGCAATATTGTGCTTAGGATGGGGAACACACTGGAGGCACGGACAATGCCTGGAGGGAGAGCCCAGACAGACAGGAATCATTTCAGATGCTCCTTGGGTGCAAGGGTTTGTAACTGCCAGAGTACCACATCTCAACTCCCCGCCCCCCCCCCTCCGGGCTTTTGCTGGAATGATCACTGATTCTGCATCTCTGGGCACGTTTTTGGGAGCCAAGGCCACGCGTAGGCAGCCAGTGGGACACTGACACTCTTAACTAAGTTCACTAATTTGAGCCTTCTCCTAGGAAGCCCAGCGTTGTTGCCATCAGCTGATGCCACCGCGTACGGAACGCTTCTGGCAGAGCATGCGGGAAGTGACAGCAAGATCCAGCATCACGCGGGGAACAGCAGTGAAAAATTCATGAGCTGGCTATGAACCCTGCGACGTGGGGGGATGGCCTGAGTGGGGGGACCGGCTCCTCCACACGTGCACAAGGTGAGCAAATTACACCTTGGGAAGCCCGCGGCATCCGCGTTCCTGGGGAGCGCAGCTAATAACCCCTTTTTCTTTTGATGAATATTAAGGACATTGAAACCTTTCCGATTTCTGAGGAAGAAATTTTAACAAGTGCATCTCGGATGTTTGTGTTTAGCTTCCTGACAGCTAAGTAGAGTCATTTAAGATTCTGTATGCTTTAGTCCATTCACCAGTGTGGGCTATAAATTCCCTGAAAAAAAAAAACCCAACAACCACCACTTCAAGCTGGCTTCCCGAGTCAGGTCACCCCAAGAGTAAGCAGCAATCAAAAGGGAAGTGGCAGTAAGGGAGTGAAAGGGCTGAGAAAAAATAAACAAGCACAAGAAGAGAGATGTCTGTACTATAAAAACCGAAGGGGTAAACCCTGGCAGGCATTCCAGAGAGGCAGAGTGAGGAACGGAGTGATGTTGTTATAGCCAGTGGATTTTTTTGGAAGAAGGGGAGATAAGGTGCTTTGGAAAACAGGCTTGCCCTGGGGCGGGGGGCCGTGGCAAGGCAAAGGCGCAGGGGGCAGCCCAGGAGGGTGAGTGGGTGCCAGGCCACGGGGAAGCCCGAAGAGGTGCCCCCCCCGCCCCCCGGCACACGGGGGGGCTGAGCGCAGGGAGAGGAGAAACCCACCATCTGGCCCGACTGCTGATGCGGTGCCGGCAGCACCGCGGTCCCTCCCGGGTGCCATCCTCCTGGCTGACACGCACAGCGAGCGGCGCCTGCTTCCCGAGGAGAAACAGCCAGATGTTCCAGCTGATGCTTTCTCATTTTACTTTTGATGGCTGTGGCGTTCCCAACTTAGTGAATCGCTTCCTAACGATTCCCCTGGTAACTGGTGGCAAAACTCTGCTGACTGCAAGAGGGACAGGACTGGGCATTTCGTAACGGCATTGCAAAGCCCCCAGGAGCCCCCGCTATGGGCCCAGCCTCATTAGGATGGTGCAAATGTAAAATAAAAAAAGACAGTCCCTGCTTGGGAGGCTTATGCCTGTATCGATTTGAAACAGCGAGAAAAGTCCGTCTCCCACCAAAAACTAGCAACGCCGCTGCATGTGTCCTTTACAGACGGGGCATTTTCTGGCTGGATCTAAACCCAATTCAGACAGACGCATTACTATTCAGACAGCGTCTTGCAGGAATTGGCAAATCCAAGTAGTGAGGGTGCAACGTCTTTAATCAAAAGCCCACGGGGTGCTGAGAGCCCGTGCTGTTGTCCTGGGTGTACCCACGTGTGTGGGATGAAGTAACAGTACTTCGACTTTTGGGTCAGTTTTTAGAGTCAATTAATTATTAAAACAAGATTCAGCATCTGTCTCTGGGCTGCTGGATGCGGAGGCACCCCAAATCCTCATCTGTCTGTTAGTGTCCTGGCAAAAGGCAGCACGGGCTTAAAATCTACCGTGGCCCACCCTTTCTGGTTGTGTCCTGTATTTTACGGCCATCCTATTTATAATGATTTCAATTAAATCAAAGATCTTTCCTAAAGTGCTTCAGTGATACCATCGGAAGGATCTTCCCAGACACACCAAGTATAGAGGGTGGGTTGTTCTACTTGTAGCAATAATCTCCAGAGAGAATTTTTCTGTAGCAGGTAATTAATGTGAAGAGAAACAAAACACACAGTGTTCTCTTCCTGTAAAACTCTACAGTATATTTTTTGATACAACATACACTTTTAGCTCTGAAATTTAAAAGGATGCTCATAGGTACCACGTAGAATTTACATATGTCTCCTGATAGTGGTAATAAAATGGCAGCACATCAAAAAACATTAGGGCAATCTGGATTTTGCTTTCTCCCCTGCTTTTTTTTTTCTTTTTTTTTTTTTTTTCTTGTTTACCGTCCTGTCTGTTTGCATTGGCTGCTCTGCACCGCTATGCGTTGTGACACCTCCTTCGGTGAACCGCCGCAGCGCACCATGCTGCTGCTCCCCACGGGGCTCTGCACCCCAGTGTGCTGCTTGTGCTTTTTTTTCTTCTCCGAAAGGCAGGAGCCAAGCCAACGGCTTTAAAAAGGGGACGCTACAGCACGCAGGGAAGAAGTGCGTGAAGGTGTAGACACGCCCGAGGTGCCCAGTCCCCCTCCTCATGGCTGTGCTTCTGCACCGCAGCAGAGCCCTGCCATCCTCACGCAGGCAGCGAGGATGAGTATGGTTGAAATCCCCCCTTCTGCCAAGGGGGGGGTGGATGTGCTTCGTGCTGGCTCGGGGCAGCTTGGGGGGCGGCTGCAGAATGGCAGGAGCGGAGGGAAGCCAGGGCACATGCGTGGGTGGCAGCCCCGGGGACGTGTGGGCTTCCCATGCACGGCAGCGATCCCGCGGTCACTTGCTGGGGCTCTGCACAGACATGGGAAGGGCAGCGAGTCAGGCACGCAGGTCGGCTGTGTGGTCACGGGGATGGGCCCCTAGGAGGGTCTTGTTTGAGCTCCTCTGCAGGCGTGCGCTGGCACTGTGGCTGTTGCTTGCTTGGTTTCACAGGGAGCAGCCTCAATGCCAACAGGGCAAAATCCAAACTCCTGCTCCTACCTCATCCCAGACCCAATTCTCCTAAACCCAGTCTTTTTTTCACTGAATTCAACAGGGTTTTGAACCATCGATTCTGTTAGAACCACCACGTTTACGTTTATCTGAAGCCTGTGTCAGACTGGCCCCTGTGGAGCAGGCTGAGACCACTCGTACTGCTCTTTCAGAAGATGCACACAGCGTTGGTCGCTTGTCTATGCCAGACAGGTGAAATAAGGGTTACGCCCGACGTGGCCCTCTGAGAAGCTTGTGCCCAGAAATGGCTAAAAAGCACAGTGAGTGACAGAAACAGCCGATTGCAAAGGTGTTGCACAGAGGGCAACACTGGGACGGAAGGGCTCACGTCTCTGGAACAGGATGCAGATACCCTCTTGCCTTAGACAATGATTCGGTCCCCATTACATATAGGGATGAGCTCATCTCTCCTGGATTTAGGTCACAACCTTTCAGTAATCTCTAAATCAACCGTATGCATTTTAAGTGGAGCCGCAGGTTTTTTTTACGAAGGTTAAAGTGAAGGAGTCCTGTTTGTGCCGAGTGCGGGAGAACGAGCTCTCCTCTGCTGGGGGAGCTGCTCCAGGCCGATTCTGCGGAACACATAAAGGTTGGACCAACTGGTTCTTAACATCTGTACTTAGTCCCCTTTGAAAAAGCTTTTAGGAACACCCATCACAAGTAGCCTTGCAAACAATTCACCAAGCTCTTGCCTTACTGCGGAGCCCGAGACTGTCTTCTCCCTTCTCTCCAAGCGCTTTTATCAAGATGCTACTTAATTCCTCTTTCCTTTACAGTCCTTTTGCTAATGACGTTTGTTTCCTAAAGCTGACTTGGCATCAATTTAACATTAGTTCCAAGGCTTTGTATGAAAGATAAATGCAGCTGTGCTCACACTCTGCTCGCCCGCCTGCGCCTGAGCACTGAAATCACGTCACCCGAGCGCTGTGACTGATCTGAATTGACAAGAGTAAAGATGAAAAAAAAGCTGGGTTTTCTGGTAAAACATACTTTTCGTAAATTTTGTTTCTCTCTTCTTGTCTTAACAACTGGAAGTTGTTTTCCAGTAGTGAGCAGAAGGGCAGAGCGGTTCTCTGAGTGGTGTTTCAGGTAATTAACAGCAGTGTAATTGAGAAGTGTTTTGCCTCGCCGGGGGTTTCAGCCAGCAGCGTCACTCGCTGCTCCCTGAAGGTTTCCCAGCACCTTGTGAACTGCGGTTCCTTCTCTGGTAAAGGGCACTGCTTTCAGCTTGGCTGCTCAGAATGTTCAAAAGCAACAGCTAGGCAAGGTGTCCTCTGGGGAAGGGGAAATCTGCCTCAAACTTTGCAGGATTCATGAGGTTTCACGCTTGAGTTCCGAAACTTCCCATCAGCTGAGCGAACGCTCATCTGGAGGAGATGAAACCCTTGCCCTTCTTTTGAGCAACTGGGCTGGGGTACGGAACGACTTCTGTGGCTGGTTGCAGGCCAGCCCAGAGCAGCAATGGCTGGCTGGCCACGCAGGGAAGCCACAGCCTGTGTTTTGCTGAGATTTTGCTGTTAGCTGCAGAAATTTCAGCTTCCTTCCTACAGTGCAGCAATTTCACTGCAGGGGGAGGTGGCTCGGCAGCTGCAAAGGATGAGGCTTGCATAAGGGTTGAGTTTAAGCATTAGGAAAAGCTTCCTAACGGGCTGGAACCCACTCCTCAAACCTGCTTTGATGCACTTATCAGATAAATACACCTTCGCCCATCCGGGAATAATAGCTGTAGTTTTCATCTGGAAATTTTCCATATAATGTTTAAAGAGTAACATGGGTGTCCCCCTGGCTGAAGAAAACCCTTGAAACGGGGGTCCCCAAGGGTCACAACTGCACCATCCGCAGCGTGAACTGGACATACATCACCACTGCTCTGTGCCACCCAGTTTGGGCCAGTCTCTTGCCATGAATAAGACCTGGGTGGCACTCTACAGTAGAGGCACCCAGGGAATTCCCTCTGGCCTGCCTGGTAAACCTGTGCATTAGGGGTTACTGTTCACTTACGGAGAAGGTATTCTGAGCTGTCGTGGTCATAGTCATTATCTTCAGGGAAGTGGTTGATTCGGAAGCAATGTCCTTTGTAGATTCCTAAATGAAAACAAAGCAAACATGACACATAAGGAATAGAACCAGGTAGATGCGCTTCTGCCAGCTCTGTTTTATTTCCTTTCCCTCCCAGGCTGTTTAAGTAAATTATTTGTCTGTAGTGTTGGTCACTGGGGTTTTTTATGCCATCGAGAAACCACCTCTAAGGTCACGAATCTGGGGCAGATTGGGCTGAAGGCCAGCTGAAGGAAGGGAGAGCCAGGATTCCTGGGCTCTTTTCGCCAGTCTGCCACTAATACAGTTCTCCTGAGTTTTTTTAACCTCTCTGTGCTTTACTTTATCAATGCCGTGCTTATCTTACAAACATACTGAATTCACAAAGCTGCTTTTTGTGCCTGGAGCGACTGTCACTCTGGGTCCCTGCTCTGTGGCGGGGGCTCCGTGGCAAAGCCAGGTGCCAATCCAGCACCCATCACCCCTCCCGTCTCATCCCGAGGGGAGCGCTGGCTTCCCTTATCAGAGCCGGTAGATGTTGAACAGTCTGAGGCCTCTTCAGGTACTCTCTAGGCTTTGGAAAACAAGTCCATAAATCTCCTCCTGCTGCAATTTAAAGCCACATGTCCCCCTCAAGGTTGGCTCGGCTTTTAATGGCATATTTGTTTAGTTAACCGGGAGCCTGTGCAGTAAGTCAGGGTGCGAGTGTGCGCTCCTGATACCTGCAGGAACAACGCCAGAGGGGGCGAGGTGAATCCCTCAGTCGACCAAACAAGATGAGGTTCGGCACTTTGTCCATCTGCATAAAGCTTTAATTAGTATTTTGTATTATCTTCTACGATGGTTATCCATAGCCACATCCAGGCTCGGCTGCAGCTGGGGAGGTGCTGCATGGCGAGCTGCACGGGGACCTCCCCAGAGAGCGTACTGCAGGAGCGAAGCCCTGAGGTGCGACTCTGCCTTGGTGCTTTCATTATTCATTAACCAGCGCTTTCATGCTCAGGAGCATCCATCACCCAGGATGAGTTATCCTCTGCACAGGAGCTGCGGTGCTTACAGCTCGAGCTGGCAGAAGGATTTAAACCCCACCAGTTAATACTGCTTTAACAGAAGCACAGCTGCAGTCTGTAGGATATAAATGTGGATTTATTTCACTACCTATTACCGATGATTACAAAGATCTCAAAAGAATTACTAATCCGGAGGATTTAAATTGCACCCTGTGAGTGTCAACTGCAGGTTTGCTACTGTGTGTTTAATTCCTCCAGTAAATGATGTATCTACTCTAATTGCGGTAACGGCTCAGGCTTTCTCAGCACAGCACTTCAAAGGCTGTGAACAAGAAAGTGGCTGATGCCACATCTGGAGGTGACACACCTGTCCTGCCTGCCAGGTGACGGGAGCGCTTCAGCTGGGACTGCTCCTGCTAAGCACCTCTGCCCATGCCTCCCTCTGTTTGCCATCAGCTGGCTTGTTGCTCCTGATGGCTCTCCAGCAGGGCTATCCAAAATTCAGATTTTAAAGATCCCGGTGCTTATTTTTATGGCAGTTGACACAATGAAACTAATTCACTCCCAGCATAACAGGGCCTTTGAGACTGGATGGTCATTTCTTTGAGTCTCTCTGTTATGGCATGCCAGTTCAGAGGCAATACAGAGTATGATTTTTATCCTCTCCTATTGATTAAGGAAAAAGTATCAATAGTCTCCTCACCCTAATTTCCTATGGAAATAGGCTTTTCAGTGACTCTGTGCTTTTGTGCGTATAGGTGGGGCCGTCTCTCAGCCTGGATGTATTTCTGCAATAACTTTTAAGGTAGTTGGTTGAATTCAGCCAGAGCTGATACAACAGCAGAAGCATCACAGGGACCTGAGCTCCCACAGCTTCCACGCAGACAGGCAGGGGCATCAGCAGAGAGCTCCATCCGTGGAAAGCTGCTCTGGGAACCTGCACGTCCACGGCATGTGGAGGTGGGCAACAACCCAAACTGATGTCCTGCTTCCAGAGTTAAGAGACAAGCCGTCTGCAGGGCTGGAATGCTCCCCAGCCTCTTGTGTCTGCAGCACTGATGGACTGATGGAGGGGTCTGACCCCTGTAGAATGGCCTTACATTATCCAGCCTCAGCAGGAGCTTCCCTGAGGCCACGCAGCCATCCCCTCGCCATCCCTTCCACTGCAGGGCTGCCAGGCTGCGGCAGGACGGGGCGCGCCGGCACGAGCAGCGCCTGCGCTCTTCCTCTGCTATGGCTGGGACCTGCAGCTCCTGCTGCTTAGATCTGGAACCTTCCACACGAGAGAGTATTAGCAAGTCCAGCAGAGGCAAAAAAAAAGAGGATAATTAGTCCCAAACAGAAAATTCTAGGTAAGCTTGAGAGTTCCTTTCTATTTCCAGTTTTTAGGAATTCCGAGATTGGTCATTCTGGCCAACTTTTTATAGAAATAGCAAATGACTGTGAAATTTGGACCTGTACCAAAGCCTGGGAACCCAAAATATTCTTCCCAGTATTTCTGCTGTACTTCAGAGCACAGATATTGGTTCAGGGTCCTCTCTAGTGCCTACAGGATTTGATAGCCGCTAACAGCAGCAGGCTGGATAAATGTTTTCCATAAACTTCACAGGTGTATCATAACTCAGCAGCAGCTTATTAAACTCTCAGTGAAGCCTGAAGTTGCTATCAAGAACTCTGGTGATCTGTCGGGTACTGAGGGCTCTTTTAACCCACAATGTATCAGAAACAGAATATTGCCAGGAAATGTAACAATACCTTTTTTTATTGCATAATGACGGACTTCAAAACTCAGATTTGGGAAAAACTAACACTAGCTGGGTAGAAGCTACCGAAGCAGTGGTCAGCTTTAAAGGCACAAAGTTTGACTTGTACTTAAGCATGAAAAAACAAAAACAAAACGAAGATTTGGTGACATACCCAGCTCCCCGCCCCAGCGTGCGAAGCAATGCAAAAGAATAAAAGCCATGAAATAGAAGAGGTGCCAGAAAAGGGAACGCCTCAATTCCATGCAGTAGCAACCACCCTGCAGCATCTGCACAGGGTCCGGACTCCTCAAAGCTCTTCTCGACGGCTTCACAAGGGGATGCCTCAAAGAAACATGCAGCCAAAGGCGGCCACTGGGCCATGCTCCAGAAGGCAGACGTGGGCCACTTCCACACCAGGATGTGATGTGGAAGAGAGACTTCCTTCTTCACTTGAGTATGGGGCTGCAGTCCCTTATACCCTTGGGAGAGGGAGATGGAATATTTATCTCCTACTGCTGTACCCACTAGAGAGAGATAAATAAACTGCAATCACTGCCTAACAGATACTAAAATATTGAGAAGTACTTCTGGATATCTCTTGAGAGTAAGCCATAATATCCCACTGAGATGCTGTGAGTATTATTCCTTTCTTTGAATGATTACTGATATGTTTTAAATGATGCTTTTAGAAATACAAATATTATAAGGCCTTTTTTTCCCTCATAATAATAACATCTTTGTTCTGAATTTTGAGCTAGGACTTCAGGATCTGAGTTAATGATAATGCAGAGGCAGATTTTTGGAAGTGTTGCTGATGGTGTAAGGACATTTTTTCCCCCCCACTGGTTACAGCGGGCATTGAAAAAGTAAAAATTGTTTCTGACTCAGTTTTACTCTATGTTCAAGGGCTTCTGTGACAAGGTTAATACTTGCCAGTCTCACTAAGTGTTGCTCAGATAACTGTAATTACAGTGTGATGTACTCAGATAATGTGATAAGGGAGGCAACTGTAGTGCCTAAGTGAAGATTAAGCTTTGTTTTGGGGTTTGAGATCTCAAAGTACATAGAGTTTTCATCAGTAAATCAAAGTAGTGATCCTAAATTCTGATGACATACTACCTTCTCCTTGCTCTTTCTCAAGCAATCCTTTAATAATCCTGCCTGTACCACTGCAGAATAGTTCGCTGAGGGGTTAGTTTTTCATGACTGAGAGCGATGGTCAGTGCTGTAGGATGCAAACACTTGTTAACTTTGTTTGTGGCCATGCACTACATGATCACGTTGTTGTTGGCTACGTCTTCCCAACAGCCGTTTCCCGTGGTTAGTATTTATCAGTGACATCATTCCCTGATGCCCTGGAAGTGTTTGCACAAATCGGCACTGGAAGAGAGAGCATTTAAATCTCGGACAATATTTGCCAAGGCAGGCTGTACTTTTCTCCCCGCCCTAATCTTGAAAGCTATATACAACAAGATCTTCCCGTAACGTTAGCGTTCAGTTGGCATTTAAAGCAGGTTTCCACCATGCAAGATGCTAGCAGCTCTGCAGCAGAGGACCCTGTCTGCGGGGGACATCCCCTTACACGAGCTTACAGGAGGCGATATCTGATAGCAGCGGTGGACATGGGGCGAGCCACCACCTCCTTCTCCATCAAAGCTTGTGCAGCGCTATTGCTCGATTAACTACTTCATCTTCCAGCCCTCTCCCCCACCCTCGTTGGTGACACTATGCAGTAAGACATCGGTTTGGGGGCTTGGTTGAGGAGCCTTTCTTGTTTTCTCATTGGACACCAGACACCTGCGACCTCCTTGGATCAAACTCATCCCTGCCAACGTGCCGCATTCTTGTAGCTCTTGAGCAGCTACGGATACCTTGTGTGCACACATGCACGCTATTAATAGAGTGGAGCAGGGTTTTCTCCTGCGGGGGTTATACGGATGGAATGAGTGCTATGAATGTCAGCGGCAGAAGTGGTCGTACGGCTACAGCAGTTACCTGCAGGCAGGTAAACATGCCCCATAATTGTCTAGCCTCAAATCCTCCAACCAGCTGATTTCTTTCTGGCAAATGTGGGTCTTCTGGGATGAAGATGTGGAAGGAAATGATTTTCAAGATCATTTGACAGTAAGTGCTTGCAGGTACAGGGAATACAAGTTGCAAGGAGCTGCCTGTATATTAAACATGAGACAATTAGTAAGGAACCACGGGAAACGTGGCCTGATGCTTCCACTCATTGCACCTATTCTGTGATTAAATGCTGTGCTTCGGTTCCAGCGCAACCGTTAGCCCGATTTACCACTACCCTTGGATATCTGAATGTTTAAATGACAAATTTTCAGAATATATCAGCACAGGGAAGGCTGACTGACAGATAGCATCACAGACAACAAGAGAAGTGTGACATGCAGAGCAGGGCTGTGGTAACAGCAGTTATCTGAACACAGTGTCCATCCGAGCATGGCGTGTGGGACAGGGTTTCCTTAATGGCATGGCTTTGCGCTTCCCTTATTTATAGTAAGTGAGGGTGTGCCAGCGCCGGACTGTGCCAGCAGAGAAGGGAAACAGTTTGGGTTTTTTTTTTCCTTAGGAAGATTTCTCTGCTGACAAGTTCTGAAATCCTTTGCTGCGTGATTTGAGCAATAGTGAGCAAAGGAGATCAGACATGCCAAAAAATGTTTGTCTACGCAAAATTTAAAGCGTGGAGCCTATCTGTGCACTGCGTTCATTTCTTTGATTTTCCACTGGCACAGCTCCCCTGTCTCCTGGACTGACACACCGCAGCGAGCGCAGCCGCCCAGTTAACTTTCTTTTCTCTTCATTCCTCTCATTGCGAACTAACCCTTGAAAAGAGGAATGGGTGATGGACCTCCTCTTACTTCCAGAACCTGTTTCCTGGTGCTGATGGTTGAACAGGGACTGTTGCAGTCCTGAGCTCCCCACTCAGGCCACAAGAAATAGCATTAGGTGTTTTCATCTAACTTGGCACTTTCTACGTTAAACAGTCCTGAGCTCGATGCTTTGTCTCCTGCTGTTTGCTGAGAGTTTCACCAGCCTGTCCTTCAGTTACCTGAATGAGCACAGCCCCTGTGAGCCTCCTCCAGAGGACCTTTAATGCTGTCATTATAAAAGAAATCATGAAGTATTGATGCAGATCATGTGCAAAACGCACCCCATGTGAATCTGCTACCCCGCATTGCTGCTGTAACACCGCCTTCATCGCCACGGAGGATGGAGCCAGCAAAGAAGCCTCAGGAGGTTAAACACACGTTTATTGGGTGTCTGCTTTGAGAAAAGTTTGGCTGTTGTGAGAGCCTCACGAAGCTGGAAACTTCAAAGCAGAGGCTGTTTTTGAGATGGATGCTCTCTGACACCCCCTGAGCCCTGCCAGTCCAGGGAATATTTGTCCATATGACAGTTTGTGGTTTTGTTTCATCCCGAAGGTGAATTCAATGAAGAGCCCTGCTAGTACCTGGGGTCCTCTACAGGTGTTGAGGCAGTGAAACAATAATCATTTATTTTTCCTTGTAAAACTCCTTTCCTCCTTCCTCCGACTTTCATCTCGTAGCTCAGATTTCACTTGTCTCTCGTCGCAGGGTGCTGAACTGCCTACTCAAGGGCCAGATCCTGATTTCAGTGCGGTGGACTCTGATCTGTCTCACCCAGTAACAGTGATCTCAGAATCTGGTCTTCTCCCTTTGCTCCCCCTCTACTTTCCGGGCAAAAAGAAAATGATTTTAAAATGTTGAAATGTATGAAATTTGCCCCACTTTCTTCCTTAGGAGCTGTCAGCTGTAACAAACCCTTTGGGTTCTTCTTTTGATCTATTTTCAATTGTCTGGTGGGCAAAGAAAAGCTCCTCCTCAGGTCTCTTATTTTCTTATCTTCTGCTGTGACGTGAATTTCCCCCTTTCCCAGTACCCCCCCTCCGCCGCCTACAGACCCTCCGCTGCTCCCAGCTTTCTACCAGTCCCCTCAGCGCCACGTGAGTAACCACCGGTCGCTTTTACTGCCTGCTCCAGCTTACTCCTCTGTAATGTTTTTCAAGGCAAAACACCTTCGCGGTGTGTTAAACACCTCACGAGGGCTCAGAGCGCCCGGCACCAGCGGCGCCGGAGGAGACGCACACTGGAGCAGCTCGCAGCTGCTTCTGCCCACGCACTTGCAAATGAGCTGGTGCTGGCAGGGGCTCGCGCTCTGCTGTCACCCTGGCCTTTATTCTTAGCACTTGCCATTCTCTTCAAGACCAGCAAAAGCACGTTTTCTCTAGGAACAGGTCTCAGTTTATCTTGTCATTTGACATGCTCAGTCCCACCATTAACCTCGCTTCACTTCTTCTCTGGCCTTCACACAGTGGTTAACGCTCCCTCCTGTATTTATCATAGATTTTCTGTGAGAGAAGGGACTGTCTTACACCACCGCTCTCAAGTATTTGCTCTAGGACATTAGAACCCACTTTCCTCGACTTGCCTGCGCTGTGGCAGTGCCTGGTCTGATTGCCTGTGGCCCTCTGCAGCCTCTCCTCGGTGCTCCTCTACAAAGCCCTCTCTGTTGGAAGCAGAGGCAGCTCGCAGCTTCCCCTTTCACCATCTCCCCGCAGAATGAAGGTTGTGTTGCTCGACTCCTTGCATGGCTTTTTTCTGCCGTGGTCTCAGACCGTAGTGGAGCTCATGCTCTGCATTGCAGAAGAGCCACCTCCACTGACGCGAGTGCCAATTTCACAGCCGTAAAGAGCAACCAGCCAGGTTCCCGCTTGGGCAGTCTGACCTTCATGTCATGACCCACCACCCTTTTCTCTTCCAACACTCTTGAATTCCCCGTGGCCCAGATGTGGTGCCTTAGCTGTTCTCCTCCAGTATCTGTGGATGCTCACCGCTGCCTGAAGAAGTTAGGCACATGGGAGAAGATGTATCTTGCTTCAGTGGTGAGGAAGGCTGCTGCTGGGTGGCGACTTCTAGTTTTGGCTTGAACCATTTTACTCTTCAAGCAGTATTATTTTGGCATGCTGCAATCCAGGACCTAACACCTGAATGCTGTTTTGTACAGCCTGGCAACGCATCTTCAGATTCTGGATCACCTACACCACGAGGCATCCAGGGAAATGCTCGCAGAGGCTCGGTTGGTTGTAATTCGCGTGGGCACGCACAGCCCTAGCAGCCGACCTTCTGTTTTCAGCTGGGCAAATATCATCAAAGATGTTGTGCACGTGTATTTCTGTGTAAGAAATGAACAGATGCAGGAAAGATGCTTGCCAAAGATGACTTGAAAATTCTATGACAGCCTTTTATTCCATTATAAGATTTTATTGGAGACCTTGAGTGACGTTAGAAAATCCATGGCTGCGAAACTCATTTCCCAAAGATTCACCTCACCTGCACATCTGGGAGCTAATAAAACACATCACAGTGTCTGGCTGCTGTCCTTTCAATCCTCTTCAGTCATTGCAAAACTGCTGCCAAGAGTACTAAGTGTCCTTGTGCTACCACAGTGAATACCAATGGTATCAGGGAAATGCAGGACAGCAGCAAAGCCGGTAAGAGTTGATTCTACGTTACCTGTTGTTTTGAGCTACTTAATTTCCATTTTCTTTGAATGTTCCTCTCATAAACCAGATAGATAAAAAGATAACTGAGGTTATTGAGCAACACTCCTATCCTTTTCCCACCTGCCTTTCCTCGGCCAAAGCAGATAAAATAGCGTGCTGCGTTATTCCGCCACCACGGCTCAGGCATCCCCCGTAGCCTCTCCGTGCGTTCCTACTACCATTTGCAATTTGCTCCTTATTAACCGTGTCTTCTTGTGCTGCTGCTTGGATGGCAAAGTGAGGGAAATTTTGGGGCGAGAGGTGTGTGCCTGTGGCTTGTTTTAGCCTTTCTTGTTCTCGTTTATGGAGCTTATTGAGGGAACAGCTCTGTGTTTTCTAGGAAGAAACCCTGACGCACTTCCAGCCCTGATGTTCAGTTTGCATTTTGTAAAGCATCTGCATGGGGAAATAGGGGCAATTCCTCAACCTGCCTATGACTTGATTTTTTGGGGGCAATGCTGGCGACGCTGCTCGAGGAACATTTTCAAGTCAGAGATAAGTTAGCCCTGCCACGGCGAGCGAACGTTCCCATGCCTGGCTCAGTCCCAAGAAACTGTCAGCGTTTCTAGTTGTCACGAGGTTGTTAACTCACTTCTCTGTGTCTGCTTTTCTATCTACCACCAACGGCCCACGCTTGCTGTGTTCTGCCTTCACACCTCGTCTCGTCCTGCATCTTCATGCCGCAGTCCTTTATCCCGGCAGCCCAGAAGTTTGGCTCATCACTCAACTCCATACTTTGCTCTGCTACCACTTTGCCAAAGCTGTTGCTGGGTGGCTGATATAATCATCCTTGTCCTTTTAAAATAAATTTGGAGCTTGGCTAGAAACCTCCATTAGAGTTCTGTAGTTGGCTTTTCTACTTTGGCTGAAATTGGTCTAACACTCGAGGAGTTGGTGTTGGCTTCTCAGGCAAGCATCTTCACCCATCACAGCTTTGAACTGAAGGTCATTCTCCAACAGCTTTCCAGCTCTTGCTTATATTCTGGTCCAAAATGCCTTAATTTAAAGCGGTACTTTAGTAGCCAGCAGCGCTTTTGGCACAGTGTGTCAGAGACTAACTCGTTATTCACAGCTGTAACTACACAGTGGCGATCGTCGCTCCAGCACCTCAGAGAGCAGTGGGAAATAAGCTGTGGTGGCCTGTATGCTAGCCAGGATTCAGGTATATATTGATTTGGACCAAAATTACCTTTTTTCCCCCCCATTGTTCTTGACATATTGTTTCCTGACATATTCACCAGTACAAAGACTGCTCATTCAGGCAGGCTGCTGCCAGTCCATCATAGAATCCATAGACTTATAAAGACCTTTAAGATCGTCAAGTCCAACCGCTAACCCAGCACTGCCAAGGCCACCGCTGACCCATGTCCCTAAGTGCCACATCTACAGGGCTTTTCAATCCCTCCGGGGTGGTGAGTCAACCACTTCCCTGGCAGCCTGTTCCAGTGCTTGATAACCCTTTTGGTGAAGAAATTTCCCCACCAATCATCATGAACGGGCTGAAATGCCAAATTGTACCGGATGTTTGGAGAACAGACAGTCATTTTGCCTGATGAAGCGTTCATATGCTGTAAAATGACAAATTGTGTTTATTTTCACACTGTCAAACTGTGCTGTTTTCCTGTGCTAGCACAATTGGAATAGAGTTTCCCTTAAGGGATAGTTTGGTTTTTATCCATATGGTTTCCCTTACTTCAGCAAGTCATCAGTTCTCCCTCATTAACATGGTGATCAACCAGGGCTTGATGGTTTTACCTCTTATGATCGCAGCACGTCTATAAAGCCTGTATTGTGGCTCGGCGCTACCTGGGGGAGGAAATTTAAGGAAATGGACATTCACATCTCTTAAAAGTCCCTACTGAGTTTATAATATGAGACATAGTCATGGTCATGCCTGGGGAATGACTATAGTTCTCGAACTAGATGAAACATACCCAGTACAACGTGAGATGCTTTGTCCCCTGTATCTTCTGCCACTTCAACTTTCATACATGTGCCTTCTCATTCTTAATTCCTACTTTTAGACCCTCTTAAATTGCCATTTTTTCACGTTCCTGAAATACCCTCATTTCACAACAGGTAAGGTTTGCAGTTGTCATATCACAGTCTAAAATTTAAGAAACAACTCTCCAGAATGAGGACCTGGGTGGTCCTTGGGGATGTTTGGGGTAACATGCACAGGATGCGCTCGGTCTTCTTATGTAACGGAAAAACCCTCCAGATCTAGGCAGTAGAAAAATGGTTCATATTTTCGATACTTCTTTGAGATCTCATGGTGTAGCAGAAGCTTACAAGGCATCACCTTGTAATTTAATATATATATTAATATATATTAAATATATATATAATTATATATATATATACATATATTATATATATATATTATATATATATACACACAGATATATATATTTAAATATACATTAATAATAACAATAACAATAATCATAATAATAATCTTCATCATCATCATCATCTCTGCATAAAATGAATTATTGCCTGCTCTAATAGCAGGAACATCTTCAACCTGACATCTAGAACTGAACTCTTTCTTTACAAACCTTCTTTTGGCTCACTTATGCACCACAAATTTTTTCTTATGAAGAAAAAGCAAAGGTTAAACTAGAAAGTAGTGATATAGGACCTCGCTAGTTAACTGATGGGGATTGCTCAGGATATTTGGGCACTCCTGCAATCTTGTAATGATTCCATGTCTCTTCAATCCATGGTGATTCATCATAAGATGATGGCATTTAAAAAAATAGTTGGATATTGAAGAAGCAATAGGGAAATTTCACTCCATAGATCATCTTAATTGAAGAGAATGTTTGTGGTATGTCTGTCTTCATAACGCAGTGACCTTGAGTAGGATCTGCAGGCATTTTGGAGTATGTCTTCCTCATTCCTATGCCAGCTTCTTCAGTTATACATAGAAGCTGAACCTCTAGAGACTGATCATGCACAACCAGTGATGCGGGACCGAAACAAGGCAGATGACATCGGGGAATCTAAAGGTGAGGAGAAAGGGGCATAACTGCCGAGCCCTGCTGATGGCTGGATTTGGGAAATGCAAGGCAAAGGTTTCAAAAATCATCTGCATGATGTATTAGTGGAAGAAGACACTCCACTAGGAGAGGTTAGTGCGGTGCGTGTGGTCTAGTTGAATACTCAGGGCTGATGTCTAACCTTGGGAACAAACAACAGCGCTGCTGGTTAGAAAGAATAGGGTTTGGTATGAAAAAATGAAGGGAACAAAATTATTTTGCAAGTGTAATATATCCTAGAAGAAACGATAAAGGAAATATGAAGGACTTTAGCTTGAATGAGAGTTACTACTGATCTGGTTATCCCTGGTTTCCAGCCGAATGTGCACCCCGTAAGGTGCCAGAGCCTCCCGGGGGGTGCAGATGCTGGCAGGCTCGGGTGCCTCGCATGTTTGGTGGTGGAGGGTGGCTTGGCAGGACGGCGTGTCCCTGGCTGCGGCCAGCCTCCCGTAGGGGCTGGGAGGGGAAGGCAAAGGGTGAGCAGCTCGGGGGGAGGAAGGCAGAGAGCAAGGTGAAAAAGGAGGCGGAGAAGGAGAGCTTCGGGGCAGAGCCGGGAGGAACGGGAGGTGGTTCGCAGGGGAGGAGGAAAGGAAGCTTGGAAGAAAGTGGGAGGGAGAGGGAGCTGAGGAGGAGGAGGAGGAGACGGGAAGGGTGGGCGGTGGGTGGCCGGAGGCGAGGAAGGGCCGAGGAGGAGAGCAGGAGCTTGGCAGATTGGTGGTGCCTGTGGAGACAGGGACCAGATGGCAACCTGGGTCCTCCCTGAGCAGCTCTGCCTGCATCCACAGTCCTGCCCGGCTGGGAAGTCGGTGCTCGTACTGCTGACAGAAGGTGAGGGGATGCGCAACGCCACTGCCTGATGAAAATTAAGAGCCTGAAACTTATAATTCCCAGGACGGATTTAAATTATTACAGTTAACATATGGCCTAATACATAAAAATGGAGATGGCTACCAAATAGATCTGTATAAATGAACACACGTAGAAGGGATTTCATTTGGCTCCTGCACCTGAAACTTTCTATTTCCTAATGCAAACTAAGCAGTCACAAATAAAAACGAGACTGCAAAAGCTGCATGACCTCTTTAAGCTTTAATTATTCATTAGAACTGTTTGCTTCTCTGCTGAGATTCAGAGCAACACATTGAAGCAGGTTCCTCTCAGGTTTATGGAAGACGTAACTTCCTTGTTACACCAGCTAATAAATACGACTAAACACAATGGCCCAACAATGGTTGTAGAAACAGCATTTGGGAAAATGTGCTTAATGAATCAGAAGTGCCTTAATCTAGTCAGTCTTGAAAAGCAAAGCATATCATGCAAAATTACAATGCACTAAAGCACAGATGCATAAATATTTTATTGTTGAGATTTCTGAGTTTACTTTCAGTATTTCAGAATTGCATTTTACACTGAAATGTCTCTACCTGCATTGGGGAAGGATAATGGTTCTGGTGGCTTTGGGCAATCTAGCCTGGGATCGCAGAACTGGATTTAAATATTGTATCTGGCAGACTCAGCCCTTATCAGCATCAGGCACATCTTTGTAACCAGAGCCACTAATTGCTTTTTGCTGTCCTAGGATGGCAGGGGAGTGTCTGGGAAGGTTTACAGCTGGGAGGAGAACCACCAAGACATTTTCCTTTCTTCTGGGAAGCCTGGGCAGAAGGTAGGTGCCACCGTGCCATGAACTCCTCACAGCCCTCCCTCCCCAGGCCTCTGTCTTTCTCCCTGCCCTTGTAAAACAGCATCTCAGGGACCATATTTCCTCCCGAGTTCTGAAAGCAGGAGAGGACCAGTTTGTCACCATCTTGGCCAGACCTCCTGAGAGGTAGGCAGCTCGGGAGGCAGGCAGCGGCTCCGACTGCCCGGGAACGGTGCCATGCACAGGGGGAGATTTACAGCTCCTCTCCCCTTCAGACATTTCATCTGGTGCGATGCAGAGATGACAGCGCCTCATTTCAGGTATTACAAACTCCTCTTCCTCCACAGGAGCCTGCAGGGGCTGTTTGGGGTGTGTCCCGTCCCGTCGCCCCCCCCGCCCCGAAGCCCCCCAGGGCAGCATCCCTATGATGGTCCTAGCAGATGGGTGCAGGCAGCCCAAGGGCAGCTCTCCAAAACCCGCTTCTCTTAATGGGGCCACGCTCCCGTACTTACTCAATCTTTACAACTCAGTGATATGCTGCCAATATATTTTTGCCAAGGAGACAAAAATACGTCTCTTCTTCCTACTCCCTCAGCCTATGAAAAATCTCAGTTGTGTGCAAAGAGACTCTGGGTCTGTGTGTGTATACGTCTGTATATTTGAGGTGGGGGAAACAGAGTTTCTGTTAATTTATTTTCCAGTTGAAAGTCTGCCTCGTAGCCAGGGAAGCACAGTTTTCACCGTATACAAATTCAGGGAGAAAAGCCTTACTTGGTGCTGAGCAGAAATGGCAGCACGCGCAGCGGGAATTGGGAGCAAATCCTTTAACTGCTCCATGTCCCAGGTTCTCCTCTCCAGGATGGAGACATGATGGCTTATAAATAGTTTGGGGATTTAGGGGTCAAAGAGCTTTATATTAGCAAAGTTGCCTAATAATGGATGAAGAAGAGTGGCATAATCCTTCCAAGGTGGAGAGCACTCTGTTTAAAAAGTGCTTCAGTCTCCCCAAGGGCCAGAGAGACTCCAGGTATTTAAGACGTTAACTTAACTTTTAATTAAGCAAGACTCTCCCACACAGCCATGGTTTGGGATTCTACCTATGCTCTCGGAATGGTTTGGGTACCTTAAGAGCACCAGGTACAAAGAATAGGGGTCGGAGGCTTTTTCTAAGCTTCACAGCAACTTGGCAAACTACATGCTCCAAAAAAGGTGTATTTCTTTTTCCTCCTTCCTCTCTCCCTTTTCCCCCAGACCTCGCATGACTTCAAGGCATCAAATGTTAATGAAAGTTTGCCAGGCTTCAAGGGCTGTGAAATGGAAGTTAAAAATCCTGCACCATAGGATGGCTCTAAAAATACTCAGTCGTGTCGAAATATCAGCCGGCTCCAGCAGCTCTCCTGCACACAGTGCTGCCGATGCATCAGGGCTTTCTCTCCTAAATAAGCTCTTGAGAAAGTTTGCCTAGTGACTATAGATCACGTATGCTCTATAGCCTGGATTCACCAGGTTATGTGCCAGCAAATATCTACCGGAGAGCGAAGATCTGCCGTGACACTTAACTCTAACGGTGCTGCGAGGGAAGTGCCAGTATCCGAGGGGATCCACCGATACATGCCTGCTCTGCCGTGACTCCATCCAGAGGACTCATACATGTGATGTCCATCCCTCGGGACGAGCACAGCCCCATACACCAGCCCTGTGGGTTTGCAGAGCTGGGGTCTGGTGCCAGCCTGCTCACCATTAGGGTCCAGCTCATGAGCTCTGCTCTCCAGTGTCCCGTATTGTCCAGGGCGCTGGGGTTTGTAGGCTGAGTTGCTCATTTTAGGCATGGCAACACCTAACCCCCCCTGAAGATCTGCTCCAAAGTATTCCCGAGCAGGACAGCCGTACCCTCATGAGACGTCAACGCTTTTCCACAGCAGCTCCGCACGCCCCAGGCTATCCTAGCTGATGCGTCCTGCTAACCGGCAAATACTCAATATGCCAGGTGTACCTTCACCGACTTCTGAGGGGCTCCAGCGGAGATACTGTCACCCCTTTGTGCTTTAAAGGTGTTTTTTGTTGGATTTCTTTTTTTCCTAACAGTGCTCTCAGGAGTGGGAATCCAGGAGGTGGGTTTCCTGCACCACAGACTCCCTTTTCTTCTCCAAGTGCAACATACTTTCTCCCTGTGAAGCAAATGAGGAGCCTGAACACAATGATTTGGATCGTGACTTCAAGCACAATCTCGAATACGGTGTCTAACCCATTCCCATCACAGGAGAAGCCAGGGGAGGCTGTGACTCAGCTGTGCCTCTGAGTCACGCAGCATGATGCTCCCCTGCTCTCGGGGGACAGCACTTTGCCATTAGCCTCTCTTGGCAACGAGCTACAGCTCTCCCTCGCTGGCTCAGACCCTAGTGAGATGTCTGCACCCCGAACTCTGTCCGTTCCCTGCTGATCCGTGCCAGGGGAGGGACGAGGGGCACCGGGAGCGTGTCCCCAGCCCGCCGTGCCAGAGCCAAGCAGGGGTATTTTGTTCAGGTGTGTGCAGAAAGTTTCGTGCGCCCAGGCATGGGCAGGCTGCCTGGCCGCACTCCAGCCCTGTGTAAGTACATTGCGAATCAGGCTCAAATTGCTATTTTTGAGCAAGTCACTAGAAATAATTCATGTACGTGCAAGTTAAAATTCTGCTTAAAAATCACCGCCTGCCTCGGAAGCTTAAAACCTGGGAGATCTATAGCAGCAGATACTGAATTTCATTTTACTAAGTTCTTTCCAGCTGTTATGGTAAACTTAGATCCTCATCCTGCATTTCTTCACTTTAAGGATCTTCTCTCCTGCAAATATCTCCAATTCTAGTGCTGGCAGGACCAGCCGCACATGTAAGTGTTGTGAAGAATCTGCCCCTTTGGCTGGACCGGACAAAGTCTGGCACGAAATGCTGAGAAGCACGGTATTTTTAAAGTGAAAGTTCAAGTAATAAACCTTCTTCTTTTAAGGTTTTCAAAATAAATTTCTGAATATCGTATTAATTTATTTGACGGTATGAACCAAGGTTTTGGAGAGCTGGAGGGTACAGGTTTGTGTGTGTTAACTGTGTGAGCAACAGCACAAAACGAAAATGCTTTTTCATCTGTATGAGCTTCTGTAAATTGTGTTCTATTCTTAGGAGAGTAAACATAATGTAAAAAAGAAATCTAATCATTTAAACTTTGCAGGAAAAGAGGCAGGAGCGACGGGAACCTCCGAGATGATAAATGAATGAATTTATTCCGCTGCCACTGTAGGGTTTTAAATTAGTTTTATTTTTCTTTTATTTCTTGTTGTTGACAAGTTGGGTTGCATTGCTATACAGTTATAATGTTTACAGGTAAGAAAATCTTGAAGGTCAAAAATTCGTAGTTATTCTTGTATAAGGTAATCTCCTTGTGTTGGTGACAATGCAGAGTGTGTCGCCATGGGTACCTGAATCACGTCGAACAGCAACATTCTCCATTCCTATCCCTTCCCCTTGAGTTCTTACAGAGAAAATAAAAAGAGATCTACCAGAAAAGCTCCATGCATGATGCAAAGGATGGACTGGAGGAAAGGCTTTTCTTTAAGAACGCGCACTGTGCCAGCGGTCTCTCGTACCACACCCATGCAATGGGGTGAGGAGTTGGTACCTCACCAGCTGGGATTCTGCCACCAAGACTCCAAAAGGCAGATTAAGGTTAACGTGTTATTAGTGTCCATCACGGTGCCCACATGCAGGCTGGTGTGTCTAATGCCTACGTAAAGTGCCAGAGTCCAGCTGGGTGGCTGTGTGCTCATGGAGCCCTGGTGCCCAGCAAGCTCAGCTGCAGCTCTGACTGCTCTTACACCAGCACGAGGAAACTTGAAAACTGCTGGAGTCCAGGTTCTGGGGGAGAAGTGAGACCAGCATCTGCCCACAGCTGATCGCAGCAGGGAAACACAGAAGCACGGTGAAATGAAGGTGAAAAAAACCCAAGACAACCTTAATTACACCTTCCCATGCTCCTGCAGGTTCAGTTCAGTGCTCTAATGCCTGCTGGATGTGGTTTTCCTTGACAGTTTTGTAACATCTAAAGGGAAGAAAAGAAAATGAAGAGGAAGCAATGCGTACGGGCCTTGATCATGACAGGGCTACAGCTCTTTGAATGTTAGCTTTGCTCCCTGCTGCAGCATGAAAAGTTTTTGGTCTCTGCTAAATCGTGCTTTGAGTCAATGTGGGTGGATCATGCACATGAAAGACCAGGAGCAACAGTTCCTAGAGGCTGACAGCATGGCTGTGGATCAAGACTTCTGCCTTTTTCTCTATCGATGGGAGGGACTGAAGTCTACATTGGGGTCTTTGTGCAGAAAGTTTTTATACAATCTCATTTTAAGGGGGGGGGGGGAGGGGAACCCTGCAACAACAACAGCAAGAAAGAATACTCTCCAGGCAGGGGGATCAAGCAGAGCAAGCTGTACCTTTTCCTTAATAGCAGGATTTCCTTTTTACTAAACCACTTTTGACCCCAGTATGCAGCAACCAGGTAAACCAGAAACTTCAGCTGGAAGGTTTGGCCCTGCAGCTTCTGGCAACAGGACAATATAGTGGAAATCAGATAAAGCCGCTTGTACACACCACCTTGCTGTGAATTAGGACTGTTTTTGTGCTTTGCTGTTGAACAATCAATTTTCCGAACAAGAGCCTTTCTTTTACATGGTCAGGGGGCTTAATTCAACCCTGGAATAAATGGGCAGCTACCAATGGGCCAAACTCAGCTTGAATGTTGCTCCAGTTAATTAAGAAGAGTAGCATCAGGGCTAAATTTGGCAAGGAGTGTTTAAGTGACTGCCTTCAGAAGCAGGGAAGAAAAACCCTTGCTTAGCTCACTGCATCCAGCTCTTCAAATGCAAATTAACCTGTCAACATCTGCATGCAGCCACCCAGGACAGCTGCAAAAAGGAGCTCCCAGCACCCAGAAGAAGGGCTGGAAATGTTTAGTTCCAAACAGCTATTTTCTAAAATAATTTCTAGTAAATAAGAATACATTTAAAGTGGTAAACTGAGCATCTGCTACATGAAACGAATGGAGAACAGCATGTGAAAAGAAGCATATGTCAAGTATGCACTTCAGATGCATTGACTACTTGCCTCCAAAACAGAGAAAATTTAAACATATTTGCAGCACACACTGAGAAAAAATTGCCTCTGCAACCCAACGAAGAGCCTCAAATAACAGCACAATTTAAGTTTGGCCATATCTTGCCTTTCCCATGGTGGAAGGGAGCAGTTCATTGTATTTCAACTGCTGCCTGGCTTCTCCTACCAAGGCACGCGTCGGGAATGCCAAGCCCAGACAGCTTTTGTTTGGAGCAAACAGTGTGCCTTTACTGGTACATTTAAAAACCCAGCAAACCAAGTTGCTGCCGGAGCCAAATTATACCAGATTTGGTTCATTGGAGGGAAGACAGAAAAATACCCCCGTGCTTTTTACAAATTATCTTATCTGCCAGCCTAAGAGACGGTGACATCCTTCCTCAGACTGATACAGCCACGTGTACAGCAGGAACCCAGCTCCGTCGCTGCGAGGGGATTGCTTCTGACTCAGTCTCTTCTTCAATACACTACAACTCGGGGAAATTGCATTTCAGTATTTTGTTGAGACTGTTATCCTCAGACAAAGTCTCTACTGACTTCACTGAAGCTCTGACTTACAAAACAAGCACAGGATAAGGCCCCTTCAGCAGGGAGGAGACGCTGCCTTTCAGCTCCAGCTCTTCCTTGCGAGGCGGCGTGCAGGAATATTTCGCTCTCACTTTCAGTAGAACAGGGCACAGGACAAGCTCTGATTTTTTTTTTTTTTTTCCTGTGCCACCTGTCACTCTGCCAAGGCTTTGCTAAGTTTTTGGTTCCGCAGCCGCGATCTCACGGTGCAGCCATCTCCTCTGGTCCCTTCAGGAAAGAGGGAAACTGGAATGGAAACAAGCCATGAGCAGCTTCTGCAGAAATCATTTTGCTATGATAATGCGGTATAATTAAACAAGACTCATAAATCCCACCATCACAAAAACCCATGGCTTGTGCCAACACTTTTACTCATCGGTGGGTTTTCAGCCTGAATCGGAGCCGAGGAAATAGTAAAGACCTTTGGCTCCGTTGCACTTTGTCCTGGTCACCTTGGCATACCGTAGCATCTTACTAACCAACAGAAAATGAGAAGACGAAAGAGAAAAGCCTCCAGAAAATCCTGCAACCTGCCAGCCACAACTGCAGTTCCCAGGGAGCACCTCAGAACGGAGGTCCCACTCCCTGCCCCTTCGCAGCGCTGCCACCTCTTTGCTCGGGTTTGCTTCAGTATTTTTCCTCCTCCTGATCCTGGGAACTACGATTAGGAAAAGGAAGAGCTGCCATTGCAACGGCGGTGAACTGACACGGGCCAGCAGCGGAGCCGAGGTTTTCGCCCCCTTGGCTTGCAGAGCAGCGCAGCGTGGTGCTGAGTGCGCGTCCACTACGGCAACAGCCGTGGTGCTCCAGGAATTCCATTTCCACCGTGCCTCTGGGCCTTGCCTTGGCATCTTCATTGTTCCACAGCGAAATAAATAAATAAAAATCCAAGGGTGGCATAAAGGCAGTACAAGATAGGGAACGCTATAGAACAGGGTTACCTAATGGTTAATTTAGAAAGGAACGTATTAAAAACATATGAAGGTAGCTACATATTGATGCTGTATAAATATTTAAAGGGATGCCTCCATAAGGGCAGCATTCCAAGCTACACCTAAAATAACGCGTGTGAAGGAAAATTAAAAGAATATTTCACCATTTGGACTTGTTTAATCTGCCTTTGAAAGGCTTTTTCAGCCCAGCTACCGAATATTAGCATGGGAAAGGATATCAGACAAAACTCAGTTTTGGTGTAATTCTACCACAGTCAGCAGAGTTAAACTGAAGATGATTTTCCTGGCCTTTTAAATAGAGGGTAATTTTCTCCATGGGTAGTTATTAAACACTATTGAGAGAGATTGCTGCTGCTGTTGGAAAGGCTTCCTGGAGAAGTCACTCTGTCCCGTATGAATAGCACCAGTGAAAAACCAGAAGGTTTGTAGTTCTTACAACTTGAAGAGTCCCTGAGGGCACTAACTACACCACACATCACTGCCTGACCCAAAGCTAAGAGCACATATCTATTCCGAGTTGAGATATCCTGGCTTGACATCCACTCCTACATTACAAGAATTCTGCCTGTAGAAATTGCTTAAAATATTGGAAAGGGCATTGCACAAGATATCCATGTGGACATTCGGTCCCATCTCCATCCGAGAGGACATATTCCTTAAGTGCACTTTCTGAGGCTCAGCTGCTCTGTGTTGCCGTTTCGGGGCTGGTTAGCCTTTCACCAGCTGTCCGAAGCACTGGCTTGGGAAAGGCATCCCCTTCCCTTCTTAGTTTGGAATCCGATTCCTGGTGCCTTGTCTGCACCTGGACCAGTTTGAAGGGTGCAAACACACCCAGCTGAGTACCTACTGCACGTCCTCACAACGTGACAGGCATCTTCAGGCTGATAAGTCCTAGACTGAAAGGTTTCTATTTTTTTTAGCATTGGCAAATTGCTGTCAGCAGCCCTCAAAAGGCACCTCAAGGATCTGGATCTCAAGGGGATGGTGCTGCCCCTCACGTGGGGCGCTGAGTCAAGCCGTGGCACAGCATCAACCCTCCTGCACGCTGACAGGGGCAGCCCCCCCAGCACACGTATTTCCAGAACTGCTCTTCCAAGGCACCTGCCTAGCCAAGGACCCTGCCCTGTCTTGCAGAAATCAGCAGCTCCATACTTAGGAACACAGCACCAAACTTTGTCTGGATCATGCATAAATCCAGATAAATCCTGGCTTAAATGGAGGCCAGACCCAGGGAATTATTTAACCATTCTACAAAAAGCCTAACTAGAAAGACTCTGGGGATGAAAACACGTGAGACCTCATAATTTATATATGTACTAACATCCCACTGGTGAAATTAAAATGCAAAATAGTATCTCTAAACAAAATTGTGAAGCTCTGTCCCTTGAGATAATTAAAAATTAAATGGGCAAAGCATATACCGGAGGATCTGTGCTTATCCTTATAGGACTCTGGGCTAGATCGTAGGTATTCTTGCTCTCTCACAACTACAATGCCGAGCTCCAAGAAAGGGTTTGTCTGTGCAACACAGCAAAGCTCCGCAATAATTACCCATTGTGCTACGTGATGAGCCATCCTTTTGGTTCTTCAGTAACCCGTGCACCTGGACTTTAACTAAAAGCAAATAATATGCACAGAAAACATTTTTATGTAAGAGGAGGTGAACATCACTAAAAATCAGAGAGCTTTTGTATGGCATGCCAAACTGCTGAAGCGAAAAAATGTCTTCAGTGAAAGGGCTCAGATGTGAGCATGTTTCAGTGCACAGCTCCAGGAAAAACTCTGATAATAAATGTGAGCTTGTTATCGTTGCTTTTCAGTGGGAAGTAAAGCCGGAAGCAGGGTCGTGCTGGCTAATTGAGGCTTACATTTTCATTCAAGCACTGCATTTTAATTATAAACTGGTGACACAAGTGTCACTTAGTCCTTACCCTATTTTAAGTGTGCATACATATAAAAAATATTTTCAGTTATTAATTTATTCTTGTGATCATATTCATTATCCTACATTATGTCTACCAGGCACGTGTCTAATGACATGTTTGATACACGCTAATTCTTACGCCTCTCCTAATACAGGGCTTACACGCAGATTTTAGGCTGAGTACAGTGCCAGTTGGCCACCAAAACAGGTGCACATCAATGCTATAAAATCAGCATTAGGAACTGTGTACCCATATTCTGGCCAGCTGCAGCCACTTGCTCAGCCGTCCCAGGGCAGAGCACTCATGCCAGGAAAAGGGATAACCTGTGGGAGTAGCTGCATCCAGCGCCGACGCCTGGAGATGCCGACAGCGAGGTCCTGGCTGCCCAGGTCTGGCGCGGATCCTGAACCACTTGCCCCTCGCCCCGCTCCTGCGTGCGAGCGCTCCTCTGATCCGGCAAAGTCCAGCGTGTTGGCTCTTTGTGCAGCCAAAGCCCCGGGTAAGACTTAGAATTCAGGTGGAAAATTTCTGGCCTGTTTTTCCTTCTCTATGGGGTTTTGCTGCTGCATCCAAAGACTGTCTCCAGCTAGAACACTGCCATTTATATACAGGAATTAAAATAAAATGAGGAAAAAGTCACTGGGAATTTGCTGCTGAGAGACACACAGTCATTAAAAATCAGACCAGGAGTACAAGTAAAAACAAGGGAATATCCCTAGAAAGCAAGTTATGAGGGTAAACCTCCTTCAAAGACATTGGATGGAATGGGATAGCCAGGTTTTTCCCCTCTTAATTTGCCAGCAAACTATAAAGAGGATTCTATTTTAATAAGCGCTAGCGTAGTGGGACATTGCAAATGAATTGTTCAAATGGCTATAATTAGAAGTGATACTGTGAACACAGCCCTAGCATTATTCCTAAATACTACATGTTTTATTTCAGGTCTTGCATCTTTAAGGATCCCAAAGCATCTCCAAAACCGCCTGCACTTGCCAGCGCTAAAGGCAAGGGCAAGAGTACAGCAAAATGTGCAGAGCGAAGGAGAAATGCTTACCAACCTCCAAAGCAAACCTTCAGTCTACTGAGGAGAATCACAAGAATCTTTAATCTCATGATTAGCAGGTAGTGGCATAGTCCTGGATAAATATTTTTGGAAACACCTAAGTAACGTACAAAATGAAATCCTGTTGACTCCCAGTGCAACAGAAGCTTCAAAGACAAACCTTCACTGGAAATGCAGTTAAGAGTTCACAAGCCACAGTCTTTGAAAAGACTGCTCATCATCTCGGAGCATCTTTTGTCGACAGACAAAGACGTGTTTTCGCAGTGGGCAGAGCTGGGGGGACGCGGCCCAGCTCTGATCCAAACGCAGGGTGGGCAGATCCAAGCAGCGCGAAGCCTGAGCCAAGAAACTCAGCCTCTTGCCAGGTCTGTTGGCTTGGGTTCAGCGCCTGCATAAATGTAGAGGGGCTTTTGGACTGGGGCCGTCTGCGTCCTACCGGTCTGTCTGGAAGAGGTTGGTCTGTCTGCAAAGAGCACGCCGGCGAACCCAAAATTGCTGTACTGGCAAATCACTGGCGCCCCGCTGCCTGCCGGCAGGAGGAGGAGGGTATGCACCCCGCTGGCTACGGTAAGCAGCTCTGGGTTTAAGAAGCCACTTCCAAACTGTTACTTAGCTCCCTGATTTATTAATTGATCATATTTTTGTCATATCTAGGATAGCTCTGCTCGATACGGATGTTTTCCAAGTTTCCCTAAGAAATCCCGATTGAAATAGTTAATAAAGTTGCTGAGCTCTGGTTGTACAGAATAAACCGCAGGCAGCCGGCTGTACGCCAGGGGACAGGGCAGGACCAGGGGGTGTCACATTTGGGGCGAAATAAATGAAGAGTCTGGAGCTCTCCCTCTGCAACCCACACTGGAAACCGAGTTCCTGAAGTCTGGGCAGTTCACCATTGCCAAGAAATAACCTGCCCACCAGCCGCAGAGGCGTATCTGCAGAATAACAATCTATTTTGGGCTATTACTCCACTGGCTCAAGTAACAGAGCTCTGCTCAGTCAATCTGAGGGCTTCGACCATGGTCATGATCCACGTGGGTAAAAATGTGATGCGACATAATGCAACTTGCTGTTTCATCACTTTGCTAAAAACAGACGTAACACACAAAGAAACTAACTCTAGCTAATTTTGCATTAAAATGTATGTAAGTATGTAAACCAGCATTGCTATAGTTTACCTGAGTTTAGAAGAGCCACTGGATGAAGATGATTCAAGCCCACTATTGCCATTAGTGAGTCATACACAAAGGAATATTACTAACTTTCATATCTGGCTACCTTCGAAAACTCAGTCTAAATAGTCACAAGGTCTTCCAGCATTAAGAATTTGCTATTTCTTTTGCTTGCGGGCAGCTGGATGCTGAAGGCTGAGCTTTAGAAAAAAAAAAACCAATGGCACGGCAATTCTTATAACAAAATTATCCAGCGTCTTGCTAATAGCCATCACTGATATTCAGCGAGCCATGAGATAGGTACGCACAGCCCTAAGATAGGTATATGCAATAAGTTGTATTTTAGATTTGATTATATTTAGGCAATATACCTCTGGCAAGATCCTATTTCAAGCCATAATTGCGACATGTCATGCTTCCTTTTTAATGCCTCGCAGCAACAATAGATAAACTGTGCCTCTGGGATGCAAGTAAGACACAATAACAATCCTAACACTATTGAATGCTATATATTTGGACAGGAGAAAATACTCAGTCATCCATATTCTACACAAAATTGCATTATTTAAAATGTATAAACGGGAGAAAACTGATCTGAAACCTCTGGCAGAGAATTGGCAGTGACTTAAAAACGGTTATTAACAAACTTGTAAAAAAACACCTGGCAGCCAAACCAGGGTGGTAATTCCTTGCTGAGCTGGGTGACTCTCCCACTCGAAGAGGGGACGCCTGTCGCTTCTTTATATCTTTGAAATCTTTGGCATTATCAAGCTAACAGGACTGGCTAAGTGAGAAGCATTCAAAGGGCATAACCAAGTGGCACAATTCCAAAATAGCAATTAAAAGGCGGAATGCTTGAAAGAGAACAATAAAAGAGGTTAATTCGTATCAGGGCCTGGCAATCTGCAGAGGAAATTCTGTAATCCCATAATGCGCTCTCCCTTCATCCCTCTCTCCGAACCATGACCACGTTTATAATCTAGCATTCCTTCACATACCACATTTGACATGAAATCCCTAAACTCCATTGAAGAAGAACTTACAGCACCATTTGTAAAGTAAGCAAGAGCCTGGATAAACACACGGGAAACAAAGTAAAAAAGGTGGAGACAAGAGAACCCAAACCTCCTGCCTTTTGACAAGGACATGACGACACATTTTTCATCGGCAGGAAGGCACAGAGATGCTCAAGAGTTAAGAAGAGAAATTAAAAATCCTAAATTTCTACTTGGGGCAGTATCTACCAGTTTTCTAAAGACAGACTCTCACACCATCATTGAAAAGGTGCCTTTTTAGCCGAAGGAAAGTTACCTTTCAGTAAAGAGAGGCAAAGAGAGAATGAGAACAAAGAATTTAAGATGACACGATGCCAGAAGGAGAAGGAGAAAAGAGGGGCCGGACTATCTGCCAGGCTAAATCAAGAACTGCTTCAACGCTTTCACTGCATTTGACCCACAGCATGCAACAACTGGCAAAAATGCCCCCAGATTTGAAGGGAAATCTAGCTAAAGTCTGTCTCGGCTGGGCTATCCATCCTGCAGGCAGCTTGCCCTGAGGCTTGCTATTTTGAGATTTTAGAGAGGCCACTTATCATTAATATTACAATAAATCCCAATGCAGAGAAAGTCACCATCTCAAACGTTGCTGTGGTGCCCAGCACCTCTGTGTACCCCTCAAAATAACCAAAACAACCACTCCGAAAGGAAAAATACAATCCGAAGCCCAGAAAAGAGCGACCTCCTACTCCAGAATTTTGAAGGTAAAATGAACTGATGTACTTTGGGAGCAAAGGCAGATAACTAAAGGGAACAACTCTCTGGGAACAGGGGAGAGAGGACAAAAGATATTGTAATTTAGCTGAACGAAGTATGTGGAAGAAGCGAGAGGCTTTAGGGCCAGGCAGAAAATGTCGAGAAGCCCTGCACAGCGCTGGAGCTGCCTACTGAACACATCCTTTTGTTCTGAAGTCATAAATGTGTATCAGCCTCTCAGACATATGGGCAGTTGTGCATTTATCCTGTTTATTTTACTACTCCTGTGCATCCTGCCTTGCCATCTGTTGGTAAGAATTTGGATGCTGAACCATAAGTCTGCGACATAATAAATACCAGTAAACAGAAATCGAAAATGAAGATAAGCACGAAGTAATGTTTGGAAGCAGGACCAATTTTTCAGTTTGGTAGTATGATTTATTTCCTGAGATGAGTCTTGGCTCAGAAAAGAAGGACCAGCAGGAAAGGGTCCAATTGAAGGGGCAGATCTATGATCCCTTCTCTTTATCGGCTTCTTATTGGCATCATTCCACTGCCTTCCTAGAAAGCAGTTAAATTTACGTAGGTGGAGAATCAGACTTAATCCTGTCCCTCAAGGAAGACATGCTTAAACACAAAATATTGCATGTATAAAACATAAGTTGCAAGCAAAATGCTTCAAACCCAGTTAAAGCAGCGTTCCTGCACCTTCTCTGAGCTATGGGACACCCTACGGCCGTGTCCCAGTTTCTCCACATCTCTTCCCTTTTGTTATCAGTATGAGGGAAGCGCAGCCACCCCTCCAGGCCAGGGGCAGAAGGTAACCGGCCCCGAATCGGGCAGGACACCCAGCCAAGCCGAGACCCACAAGCCCTTACGTTCTCCTCCTCCCTCACCATTCCCGGTTTGGGGAGACAGAAATCACTGCTCAGGTCTTCGACACACCAACCACACAGACACCAACCACGTATCTGGGTGCCGAGAGGCATTAACAGCAGACTTCAAACGACACTCGGTACCTACGTACTCCTACCTCCTCAAAAGAATTAAAAATGAGATGACAGCACTAGCCTCCGCTCCTAATATTTTTCCTTTTTTCCCCTCTCTGTTTCTGTGCAGCTGCACAAGGCTGCAGGACGGAGAGAGCACACAGATGCCCCTTCTCCCCCAGCTTTTTAAGGACTTCACCTATCTTGCAGCTGGCAAGACCCTGACCACAGCTGCGGGGTGGACAGTGTGACCTGGGCACAAGTAAGGCAGGGTGACCAGCGGGTGGGACAGCACGCACTGCAGAAACGACCACTGCGCTGAAATCTTACGGGAACCCAAACCCATGTTGTTAGATTTGCCTGTTTTACCGGTTTCCAGCCATGTGGGTTAGTAGAGCTGCCAGAAGGCAGGGCAAGCCCTGACGAGGTGCAATGGCTACAAGCTTCTGCCAGTATCTAAAAAGAGTGATACAAGCCCATGGCAGAAGGTCAGTTGAAGGTAATGGCTGCTGGAAGAAGCTCAAAACCTCCATTATATTACATTAAAAAGGTCCCCACGAACCCCAAAATAACTTACTATGCCTCTGAGAGATACTACCACAAATGCCATCTGTCAACCACCTACAATATGCAGCATAATTCTACACAGAATAAAAAAGTAACTACAGCACAACACAGACGCCAGTATCCTATTTGTATAACCCAGTGCTTCCTTGACTCTTCACAAAACATTTCTGAAACCTAGGTAAGATTAACATTCTCCACATTACATCTTGCACAGATGAAGAAGCTTTACAGCTGGATTACAAATGTGCTTTCATCGGTTTGCAGCCTTCAGGGAGTATTGCTAATGTACAGAAAGTCTTTGGGTTCTAAGTTTTGCATTGGGATATGTGACATGCTGAGAGCCAACAAGAAAAAGCCAAAACCTTCATGTAGCCTGATAGCTCCCTACTGGCTATATAGTAGATCGAGTTCAAGAAAGCAAATTAATTTGTTAAAGCAACGTATATTCAGTCAATTAGCTTTAGATGCCTGTTTCATAGAGCATCTCAGGAAGAATAGATGTTTTGTTACATCGATACGGTCATTTGAGAACCTCAGTTACAGATGTTCAAAGACGTGCACGTAGGAGATCCCTGCTTTTTTGAGAATAGATAATGCCTTAACCCATCTTCTGCTGACAGTTCCTCCAGCACAAAAATTTCTCAGCATTTTAAAATGTGTTATACTATGGACAATAATTCAAAGAGACTGAACTCTGTATCCCGAAAGATCGCTCCGAATTCAGAAACTGTCTCTTGCAAATGGAATGCTCTTGAAAAAAATCAGCCTAAAAAGGCTGTCAAAAATCACTCCATCAGCTGCTACCAAAACTACGCTGCTTCGAACACTGTTGCAAAGGTGATGTTGGAGCTCTAAGAATTGCTTTTAAAAACGCCTGCAGCATAGCTCTTTCTCAACAGCACGTGTTTTACCAAGGAAACCAAGATGCTACGAGCAGGATGTATGGAAAGAAAGAATGAAAATGTGGGCTGAGTCTCAGAAAAGTCCTTCTTCAATGCATTTACATTGGCTTTGAAGGATTCACAGACAAAAGTTCACTCTTCAGGACCTATAACGCACATACAAAATGCATATATCTTGTTCTAGAAACAGGCTACAGCACAGAGTAAGTTTCTTGTAGCAGAGACACCCATGTGTGCGTTCTCCATTCGCAGCTACCTTCTTCCATAGTGTGCATGTAAGTGTAAAGTGTAAAGACTGAGAAGATCAACCACCTCTTAATGTGCCTGTGGATATAACCTCCAAGGCAGGCCATGGCTGATACTAAAGTCCTATAACATTTGCTCTTCAACAAACACAACTTTGGCAATAGCATTTGAATATAAAGCCTGCACTGTATTTAGTTTACTACAAATAGTGCTGGTGCTAGGACTTCATAGCTTTGCTTTGAGAATACTAAAGAATATCCATTCTTCTTGGATTAGCCATGAATTTGCAGTATTGATGGAGAGCAGCCTGCCTTTATTTGCTTGCCTCAAACATTTGTATAAGCATTTTTATTTTGTTTTCAAGAGTATCCATGGAAGCAGTGCATGCGCGTGCCACAGTTCCCATGTTTGTGCGCATTCATCCAAGCTGGAAGACTTGCGAATAATTGTGCAAATGTGCATTTGTGCAAGTTTTCAAGTAATAAATGATTTACTTGATCCTTCCTCCCAATTGTAAATGTTCCAACCGCCCAGTCAGGAAGGACACGTGGTTCCTCGGGAATTAAATAACCAATTGCAGCACTTGAAAAGTAAATGGCAAACAGGGAATACTAAAAGCAGTAGACATAATGGGTTCAAAGAGATTCTTATTCTGAAGTGTTTAATAAAATACTCTTTGAATAAATTTAAATTACAAGTACATTACTTGATTTCATATCTTGATGTCACAGAGCCTGCAGAGCTCTCTATTGTGAGCTGTCCTATTAACTTCAGCACGATTGTTCACCAAGATAAGCAGTTTCAGTGGATAAAGTGGTGTTTTTAAAATCTTTTTTTTTTTTTTTTTCCCTAGGCACATATTATAACAGCAGATCCTCCTTGTGAGTAAGACTGCGTAAGGCTTACATAGTTGTGCTGTACATTTATCATAGGTATAGGGGATGCTGGAAAACTATGGTGGTTCCATCTCTCTTTCTCGGGTTAGCTTGGCCATGAAATTATTATGCCTAAGACACAGCATGTGCTATGTTCGCAAGACTCTGCTCTGCACCAGCTTGACGGAGACCCACAGCTTGTGACAACTCCCCTAACTCGAGTGTGGACATGGGGCATAACAGCAGCCACGTGAAATGGGGACGATTTGCTCTTATTAATAATGTGTGGGTTGGGGTGCAGGCATGAGGTGTGGGTGGCTGCACGGGGGCTTCATTGGAAGCTTCGTACTCCAGTGACAGTTTAACTTGAGCTGTCAAAACGGCAGTAATTGTAGATGCCGTGGCCCCAGAAAACCAAAGCCCAGCTTTGCCAGGGACCCTCACGGCCATTTCACCGCAGAGCCTCAGCTGAACAGCACCCACTTCTGCTACATGCACATTCATACCAAGAATTATTTTAAACAGTTTTTTAACTAAGGCAATTACCTTGGATATAAGTTTTAAAAATACACACAGAAATACTGCTATTATTTAAAATTCACTCAATGAGCCTCCTACCTCCACCTTTGACAAACACGCTAAAAGAACAAAATTAGGATTATACAGGCAAGAGTTTGACTGATGTATCATTAATGCTACTTCTTGAGTGACTAAGCTCCATAGTAGTATCGACTACTAGTACTGAAGCATGATTTCATCCCCAAGACAACTGCAGCTCCAAAAAACAATAATATGCTGGATCCCTAAACTGTATCACTCCAGTTATCACCACAATGCTAATTTGTTGTAAAATATGTTGTCTCAAAGAAGAAAAACAGGAAACCATTGAGCAACACCTAATAATTTCATTAGGAGGTTATTCTTTTCCATTCTATTTCAATAATTTTGTTTGAAATCTTAGAACTGGGGGTACTAAACAGGTGCTTCTTCAAAATCCATTGTACAGGTTGTTTTATGGATATAGTTGAGAAACATTTTAATGGAAAATTTCAGCCAACCTGAAATTTACTCAATGAAATGCTTTATTCATGTCAAAAGCAACTGGAGAAGCTGTTTAAGGTATTTTCAGCTTTTGTACATTTGCGTTTTAGATTTGTCTTTTTGAGATAAGAGGGAAATGGTGCTTAAGGCCATTAAAATAAATTAAGTAGGTTTTTATAATTATTACTCCAAAACACAAAAAGAGTTCTGAAAATAGGTTTGAAGCCAGACCATTTAATCACATATGAAAATCTAGAACTGAAATTATTTTCTTGCTATGCATCTCCTCTGAGTTGCAACTATTATGTTGATTTTACTAAAAGACCCATCCACTCTGAACGAGCGATGCTCTGTAACAATCAAGGGGGTGTTGTTTTAAATCAGCTTCTAGAAATGGTTTTATTATTTTATGAAACAAAGGAGCCTTTCCATGTGGAAATCAAAGTCCCACGATATGGTTTAAAACATAAAATCTATAGACACATTAAATTATTCATCTTACAAAGACAGAACATACTGAAAATGTAGGAGAGAATGAAGTCTCTGTTCCTCATATCTGTGAACAGATGACAGCTTTCTCAAATTGTCCACTCTTAGCACACATTTGACAACTTTAAAATCTGTAACTTTGTAATTCGATTATGAGCATCTGAATTTTGAGCAGAACAGCTCAACTACCGTCGGAGAGATGGAGCTCCTGAAACGCTTTTTTGTGCCCTGAACTGATGAGGATTCCAGGCTCACTTGCACACAGCTGCTGGGTGCGATTTTTCAGCAAATACCCTTGCACATACCATGTGCACCAGCTCACCGGGCAGTTGCAGTGCTGCCCATCGCTCAGGGCTCCAACGACTACTCCTTTTTTAAATGAAGTTCTGACTTAAACCCAGCTGAAACCAAGGCAAACGTTCCACCAGTTTCAAAGCTGCACATTTCTATGAATGAGATTCCTGGAAGCCCATACAGAAATCCTGACTTTGGGAAACTCGGGGGTTTCTCCTGGAGACAACAGGCCTGGTCTAGCAGATCTAGCAGAGCAAGCTCAGCAACTCCCGCAAGATACAAACAAACTTATTTTCCGTGGAAGACGGAGACTGAAGACACCAGAACAAGCTCAGTGAAGATCAGAAGATTCGGCTGAAGTGGAGGATACTCAGCATCTCTCAAGCAAACTCCAGAGCTCTCACACCTAAGCCCTCATTTTCCAGGTGTCATAAAAGCCCAAACAGACAGATTTCCTTTAGGAGTCATAAAGCCAAGCATTATTATTACCCGTAAACCTTCACATTTCAGTAATTCTTTCTCTCGTTACCGTCCAAAAATACTTCCTTCTCCTACAGCTATTCTATGTATGCATACTATTGCTAGGTAGCTGATATTTTAAGAGAAAAACCACATTACGCTGTAGCCTGAAATCGTTAGCGAAAGGAGAAGATGAGAACAGCCACGAGGACGAGGTGCTTCTACCATGGCACAGCCTTTTCTGGGGAGAAGCACCGCTCTGAACACAGCTGTGGACTGAGCCACGGCTGGGCTGGGCTGAGCCGGGTGGCAGTTAGAATAAACCATAACACCAGGTTTGCAAAGTTCACGCGTGCTAAGTTGTGCTGATGGAACTAGGTGCACTGCAGCGTGGGGCCAAGTGCATCACGGCGGGGGGGGGGGGGGGGGGGGGGTGGGGAGAAAGACTCCGGCGTCCCCTCCCCGCCCCGAGGCACAAAGCGGCTGGGCAGGGGTCCCCGGCATTCCTCCGCGCTCTCCTTGCACCCAGCATCACTGGGCTCGGGGAGGGGGTGAGGGCCTCCCCGTGGCCCTGGACCCCTGGTGCCCACCCGCGGCGCGGGCCCTTCCCTAGGGATGCGCCGCGCTCCCACGCCACGCGCGGCGGGCAGATGTTCCCCAGCTGGGCTTCCCGAGCTGCTGCGCCAAACCCCGGCACACCCGCGTGTTTCTTTGTCCCGGGAGCTCCCGCCGCGCCGTCCCTGCAACTCCGTGTCCGAGGGAGCCACACGCTCGGCCCCTGCGGGGAGCGGGGTGTCCCCCCGCCGCCCACCCCTGCCGCCACCACACGGCTCATTGGCTTTGTCCCCGTCACCCAGCCTGGCCCTGGGGGTGCGTTCGGCAGCCCCCGGCCCGCACCGAAGCACCTGCCCAGCACCAGGACGCTTTGAACCGGTTCCAGGTGCCTCTGTCCGAGCAGAGACGGGAGCTCGGGTCCCCGCTGTCCCGCCCCACAGCCGCGGCGGAGCCCCGAGGCCAAAGCCCCGCGGGGTCCCGGCCCCAGCCCTGCGCGCCCCAAAGCCCCCCAGCGCCCCGCACCCGTCGGGAGCTCCCCAAAGCCCTGAAGCCCCCGGGGCGGGAGGGGGGGGGGGCGGCGGAGCGAGGTCGCTCCCCCGGGCAGAGCTCCGCATCCCGCCGCTCGGTTCCCATGGCAATCTCGGAGATGCCGGTTGCCAGGGTAACGCCATCCTCCTCCTCGGCCGTGTCCGAGGCAGCGGCGCGGCTCCGGCTCCGGCTGGGCTCTGCCCGGCGGACCCGGGCGCGCAGCCGCCGCCCCCCCCCGCCCCCGCCGCCCGGCCCGGCGCAGCACCCCGGTACCTTCGAGGCAGCAGATCCTCCAGAGCCCCGAGTGCGTGAGATCGCCCCGCGCCCGCCGCGGCGGCCCCTGCGCCTCGTCCGCCGTGATGTTGGTGCCGTTGCAGATGTGGGCGCTGGAGTAGAGCCAGTAGTCGGTGCCGATGGCGATGGCCATGAGGCTGAAGGCGGCGAAGGCGCCCACCGTGGTCAGCAGCATCTGGACGCCACGGTCACACCACACCATGGTGCTTCATAGTCCCCGCACGGGCGCGGGGGGCCGCACGACACCGCCCGGCAGCCGCCGCCGCCGCCCGCGGGAGGCAGCCGAGTCACGGGGCGGGGGGCGGAGGCGGTGGCGGGGCCGCGGCGGGGGGGGCGGGGGGGGCGGGGGGCTGCTCGCCGCTCGCCGCCGCCGCGGGGCCGGGCTCCGCCGCCAGCCGCGCCCCGCCCCGGCCGCCGGAGGGAGGGGCCACCCGGCCGCGGACCCTGGCGGGGCTGAGCCGCCCGGACCCCCGGCCCGCCGCCCCGCCGGTGCTGAGCCGCCCGGACCCCGGCCGCGGAGCCCAGTGGGGCTGAGCCGCCCCGGCCCGCTGGGCAGAGCCCGGCCGCGGAGCCCCAGCACCGCCGTGTTCCTCGGCTGCCGGTGGGCGCCGTGAAGCGGCAGCTGGACGGGGGATGAAGGTGTGAGCGGGTGCGATCGCGGCCAAGAGCTGTCCGGGGATGCGGAGGGGGTTGCCCCCCTCATGGGTGCGAAGCTCCGCACCCTCGGTGCTGCCCCTGGGGTGGGCTGTGCCCCCCCTCCTGCTGCTGCACAGGAACCACCGTAGCAATGGTGCCAAACCCTGCGGGGCCCCGGTGGTGGGATGCCAGGGGGATCCCCCTCATTGTCCGAGAGCTGTGGCAGAGAAACTGGGGGTTTAGCCCCGATTCCCTCCGTCCACCTTGCTCTGCCATTACTTACACCAGGAGGTTGTGGGCAGGTGTTTTGAGTTGCTGGTTTTCTCCTGTTTGGAAGGGGATGGGGAGAATCCAGCACCTGAAAGTATTTTCCCTTGGGAAAACCAAGGGGAGAAATACCCACACCATTTTTTATCGTGTTAGCCTGCCTTCCACCCCTGACTCTCAGCCCTGCGAGTTGACAAGTCCTGCCTCCACCTCATCCCGGTGACAAGGCAGATGAATGGGAAGCCTTCCCGATCAGCTAATGCGTTTGTGCGGAGGGAGCGTGGCAGCACACCAGTTTTATGTATATGAATTAGGGAGTGGGAGGACAAGAGCTACAAACCTCGAGAAATACAGCGCTCTTCCCAAGCTGTGCGTGGATGGCTGCAGGTGCTTGTGTGACTCCGCTGCTCGGCATACCAACGCAGAGACGCTTTTCAGCTGCTCGTCCTTTTCATAAAAACTGGGAAAGCAAAAAGCAGATAGGAATTAAAAGCTGGTCTTTATTTCACAGAGAACTTGGCAAATTGCTCAGCCATGAAGCCTATAAGCATAGCAGAGCTCCAAAGTTAGGGTGCTTGGTCTAAGCATGTAAATTACGCTTTTCTTTTCAGCCGTAGTTTGCAGGTCTATCAGTGCCTTTGCAAAATCACCTTCTAAAATGAATGTCTCCATTAGGGATGGAAGAATGAAGTCAGGTAAACTCAAAAGCAGAGCAAAGCCTCGTTCAGAAAAACTGGATCGAGCATTTAAGTTTAATGAGGTTCAACAAACTTCTCATTTAAAATATATGTTTGTACCTCTGGGCTTTGGGGGTTTGCACAGAATGGGAAAATGAGATACTGAAACAGCAGGAGGGAAGCTATTTCCATAGCTTTTTAAACCAATCGAGCCTTAATTAATATTATTTATTTGTATTAGCCTATTGCCCGAGAGAGCTGCTTCTGGCTGGCGCTCTCCGCAGTGAGGAGCAGGGGAAGGGCTGGGTGGGCTGTAACCGGGGCAGGGATCCTGCTCGGCACAGAAACAGCCTCCTCAGTGCTCCCAGGCCAGCCAGGAGACAGGATGAACGGTGCTTGGTCTGAGGGGTTCTCAGCACCCTCCACCAGCTGAGAGGGAGCACACAGCTGCAGGGTTCTCCATGGGCTCACAGCCACCAGCCCTGTGGCCACCCTCCCAACACCATCCTGTCCATTGTGCAAGGTAACAGCCCGTTAACAAAATTCGTAATAAAACCTCTTACTCCTTTTCCTCCCTCTGCATTTTGGCAAAGAAAATGTCTATTTCTGTTTCTGCCACCCTGTGAGAAATAACTCAGGCTCCTAAAGGGTTACAGAGAAGCATCCAAGGCAATCATTTTCTGTCCAAGCTATCTTCTTTAGTTTAAAAATGTTCCCAATTCTTTTGAAATGCATGAAGTAGATTGTGGGAGAGCTAATATTATATTCCACTACTGAAAGCTGGTGGAGTATTTTACATTGATGTCTGGCTCTAGTGATTTTCTAAGGATTTTGAATTCATTAAATCCAACCATTGAATAATCTCCATTCGTGGCGGAAGGAAGGCAAAAGTGCTTACACTCTTCAATAGCAAAAAAGCATGTAGTCTTCTCTTAAATGCGAAAGCTATCTGACCCACTATATGTAGTAAAGGTTGCCCATCGTGTAACCTTTGATTTGCAGGCTTTGCTTATGATACAGCCTTACAATACTGCCATTGAAGGTGGCAGTAAAGCGGCCTTGGCAGGGTGCTTTGTGCTACAGTAGCATCCTCCATCCTCAATCAGAATTAAGACCTAATTGTTCCACACTCAGACCAGAGGCAGAAGCCCACGGCAACGAGAAGAGAAAGCCCCACAGCATCTCCTTGCTGCAAAGCCCCCTGCCCCAGCTGACACCGTGCAAGGGCGGGTGTCCAAATCCAGAAATACCTTTTACACAACAGAAACTTGAAACTGAATTGTTTTGGTTCTTTGGTGTTGATGTTCAAAGCTTTAAATGAAATCCCGTGCATGATCATTTTATTTCTGAACTGAATAACAGTGACTTTGGAGATGAAACTTCGGCTTAACTGAATTCAGTGAGAGCTGTCACTGATAAAATCCTGGCCCAGAGACACCGCTGGTATCAGAGGAAAACTGCAAGGTGTTACCATTTAGCATTACTGCTTCTGCTCCTAAGAGTCAAACACATTGGCTTTAATAGAATAGGCTTTTTTGTTTGTTTTTTTTTTTTTTTTAATGTATCATCTAGAAAAATAACACTAGAATTTCACTAAAAGAAACTTGGAAATTGCTCAGGAAAAACTCAAGAGAATTCTTTCTCAGAATGAAAATAATCACATCAATTAAATAAAGCTTTTGATGTAGATACAGTCTAACCATTGTCAAAGCCTGCAACAAATATTTCATCCTCCCTTGTCCTTTCTCATCTTTTAGCTCTACACATGTGAGAATGAATTTTAGCATCTAGGTATGTCCTAAATCCAATAACATCTATATAATTGACTATTGTCATCTCTTATGGGTCTTGATATCTTTCTTATCTAACTCAATGCTGATATTAGGAAAAAAAATAATCCTCATTAATTTCCTTCAGATTATGCTACATATGAAGGACTGGAAAAACATTTGATGCATTTTGTACCGTGTCAGATAATGTCCTTTTATACACAGGGCAGTGCTGGGATTCGATTCAACTCACCAGGTTAGCAGCAGGTGAGTTCACCAGCACGAAGATCTCCAGCCTGAGCAAAGAACCTTGCAAGAACACGGGATGTGGCAGAAGGTATCAGTTGTGTCACAGGTATATTTAAGAAGGAGTAATATCAAAGTTGTTCATGGACCTATATCTTCATACAACTTTGATGAGATCTTGCAGATCAGCGTGGTCCCTACTGAACTACATGGGGAGACCTTTGCAGAGCTGGATCCAAATGACCTGCCAAGCTCATAAATTCTGTGGCAAAACAAAGGCTGAATTCACTTCTGCTGAGGGCTGGTACAGTACCTGACCTCCCAACCCCCACATTTCTTCTGTTATCGTTCATCAGATATTGCAAGGACATAGAGTCTCTCACCTCTGAAGACCCCACTCTGTGTGGAGAGTCTTCTTCCTCCAGCAAGGGAAGGCTGGCAGAGAAGTCACCATCGCATTTCAACTGAGTCTAAAAAAAGGTGAGCTTGAATTTTGCTCGAGGAGTTATAAGGCTGAATTTCTGGTTTAGTCCTATAAAAGATCATCTGGAGTCAGCATGAATAGTTTGCTTGTCCTTCAGAGCTGAAGAAACAGTCATCTTAAAGGAAAAATATTGTCATTCTCTTGCCACTTGAGGGACAACAGCTTGGCCTCGGTTCTATTATTCTTTTTAATATATTAAATATTCTTTGGCTTAGTCATGGGAAGCAAAACAACACAACTGCTTTCTAATAAATAAAATGTGCTCAGAAGCAACTCTGAAGCTTTCCAGATAACTGCATTTTGAGTTTGCCAGGAAGCCAGATGCTGCTGTTGGAAAAGTGGCTGCTATGGTTTGTTGTCTGAGCCTAGAAATTGATACCCAAGAATGATATGATGAGACAGACTCGATGACAGCACTGCTCTTTCTATAAATAATTTGAAGAAAACTTTTTTCATTCTAAGAGAAAAAAGAGACTTGCACAGCAAACCAGAAAATTAAAAAGGATAGGCATGCTGTGTTTGAATAGGGCCATCAAAAGAACATGATATACACAATTTATAGAAGAATATATAGTGGCTCTCGCACATTTCACACTACATGGGCTGTATTTTTCCCATAATACCAATAGTTATGAAACTCATTATCTTTTTGACAATGGAGAAACGGAGTATTATTCCTTTACTTGCTTGATCATGTCAAATGTCAAAGCAAATTATGAATGCTTGTCCTTCAAATACTCATCCCTCCCGGTAAGATATTAAATATCAAAAGTGTTCACATTCAGCTACAGAATGAACTAATATCGCACACTTCTCACAGATCTAAAGTTCACTGTGCCTGTTACCTGTCATGCTATTTCATCTCTCCAGTCCCACCTCTTGTCCATGTCTTAAGAGCTGGGAAATTCATCGCAGTGGTAAATGCCACGTTAAAGATTATCCAGAGTATGAGTTAAAAACATGAGCGGGGGTTACTCGTGGATTTAAAGTGTTAAAAAGGGAGTGGGAGGAAGAACACGGGGTAATAGGACTAGAACCTTGATTATGCATCATGTTTCAAAGGATTTAGAGAGCCAGTATCCTGACCAGATGCTACGGGAAGGTTTTAGCGCAGGAGTGCAGTGAAAACACATCTGTGTGATGGTGGCGAAACGCACGGGCTGTTGCCACCAAGGGTGGATCCAGACAGGGCGCTGCCGGAATGAGCTGCCTTCGCTCTCAGGGCAGCATCCCGAGGGAAATACAGATTCTCCTTGGGAATATGGTATGAGGAGGAGAGGTGCGGAAAGGGGAAAAAAAAAATGCCTGTGTGTTTTTCTCATTCCACCAATTATCAATCAGTGCTAAGAAATAACGAGGCACTTGTAAACAGCCCAGCAGCAGGCTCTTTATGCTCTACAAACACAGAGGCAGCTACCCCACACAAGTGCACGCTGACTTCAGACAGACTCAAAGATGAAACATGGACTCAGATGTCACCGTGATGGATGGTGCTTCCAAGGCTCTCTCCAAGCCCGTGTGTGGCTGCGCGCATCCTGCCCATCGCTGCCAGGGCTCCTGAGCACTGGTGCCTAATCGCTCCACAAACAAAGCAAAATTAGCCTCTTAGATGTCCTTTTTGTAAACAAAAATATAAATCCTCTTTCAAACAAGCGTTCCTTCTCAGGCCTAAGGGAGAAGGTGCTGTAGCAGGGCGGCACGGCGAGGCTTGCTGGAGTCACATGAAGTGTAAAATGCAATCTGTCGGGAGGCACCTTGCCTTTGAAACCCCCCCATCACCCACACACCCGGGGGATGGAGGAGAGTTACCCCTGGCCAGCCACGGGGGAATTGCTCGCTGCACTCAGATTGCATCATAACCTGAAAGGAAGCACTTCGATAGGAACGTGTTAGGAGGTGGATTGAGTGAAACAGGTTTTTGGGATGTCTTAAATACTTAAATCAATCACGATAACTTGCTGCACTGAATTCATCTCCTAAGCTGCCTAACGTAAACTCCTCAGATCTGTCTGAATAATTTCGAGCTGATAATGCAGCATTTGAGTAGGAAAGCCGTTGCCCAGTGAAAGGATTTTCTCATTAGAATTTCAGCTGATTATGCACCAGAGAGATGGTCTTTCAGGAGGACACCCTGGCAGCTCCCTTGAAAAAGTTTTATAAACATTCAGCCTACTAAAAAAGGAAATGGAAGGTAAAATTAAAGCTAGTCATTACTTCTGAGGAGTCAGTGACAGAACAATCAGCCAAAACAAGGCTGATCTGATCTTCCCTGTGCTCTCATTCCTTTATTTCGACAGAAGACACTGGGAAATCCTGCGGGAGCTGGGACTGCAGCCTCTGGTGCTGAGCACAGGTTACCAAAACCACACTCTTGATCAGTTGTTTGTAACATTTATGGGTCTGAAGAGCTGTTTTTCCATAGAATCATGCTTAGGAGATGGGTACTGAACCAGGTAATCAAAGCTTTACTGGGAGACTCCTGCCTCTACTGGACTGAGATTACCTAAATGGAAAAAGCTTTAAGCCAGTCTCTGTCAAGGACTCCTCGTTTCGTTGCTCTTCTCCGCTTTCAGTGCAAGTAGTTTTTTTGGATAGAGAGATCAGCAAGCATGGGGAAACAGTAGGTGAGAAACAGGAAAACCCAAGGGGGTGTTTTGCTGAGGAGAGCAGAACTGTAAACCCATTCCCAATTCCCCGACTGAGCTGGAATAAGTGCTGAGAGAGTCCAGGCACCTCTTCCTCATTTAGCAACTGTGCATGGAGTGGCAGAAACCCCTTCCCACAGACTCTTCTGTGATAGCAGCAGTGAGAAGGAGAAGAAAAGCAGTAGCAAACAAAACAAAACACCCTGACATAGCGTTTTAAATGAGCTGTAAATACGGCCAGCAGGACGCCATAAAGCCTTGCCATACCCACGGCGGCGGAACCATAATTTCTGCCATCACTTTTTAAAGCTACACTGGTGTCTCAATGAAGTATTTTGTTTGGGCTGAGTAAATGGTAAATGGTGTATTTATTGATTTTTATCTCTCTTCACACCTCAAACGGTGCCTGTCTGCTCAAGGCCAGGTCACGGCACGCTTCCTTATTCAGGGAACACCTACCCCATGGCTGAACCATCAGCTCCTTTGGACAAAGACAGTATCTTTAATCAGCATAAGGTCCCAAGGGTCTCCTGTCCTCCCCATCTTTTTCCAAAGACACCCAGTGGTGACCCTGATGGAACGCAGAGCTCCAGAGGAAAGACTGGCAGGACCAGTAATGCTTTACCTCCTGCTAATGTCACATATAAAATTGAACTTGGTACAGTTTAAGCTGAAGTTTCTGCACTCAACACTGTGATTAAGCACATCTGGTAACATCTGCAGGTTGTGCTTAAATGCTTCTCATGGTGGGGTGGAATTTTTTTTTTTGGGGGGTGGGGGGTAGGGAAAGACCTCTCCAACAGACATTCAGCAGTAAACTGTAAATGCAGAAAATTTTGTAAAACAGCTTTTTCTAGAGCAGGCAGTCTACTGTAAACATGAACCAAATCTAAAGTAATGTGAAAGGAAAACCTCAACCCCCCTTATATGTGACATTATCAAGAAATAAGTCAGAAACACCTCAAAAGAACAAGAAGATCACAAACCAGCATGTCCTTCTCTGTTCACCCACCAAGAAACTCTCCTCAAAAGGATAATTAGGACACGGAAGAGATCAGCAAGATTCTGGGTTGCCTAGTGGGACTTTGCATCCTTTGGGGTCCTCGCGCTGAGGTGGCAGCACCGGTGCCACCAGCACCCCTGCCGGGATGGATGGGGTGCGCTGAGGCTGGGAGGAGCCCAGGAATGCCTCCCTTATCCCAGGATCTGACCACTTATCAGCTTGGGAGGTACAAGAGCAACTAGGGGTTATCTGAGGAGCAGCAGAGCCCCGTCCCCACGGTGGAGTGGGCAAACCCACCTGCTTCCAGCCCCTGAGCTCCTGCTTTCGCTCCCCCTTCCCGGGCACGTGCAAGGGCAATGCCAGGCTGGAGCCACCAAAGCTCCAGTGCCGGATCGGTGCTGCACTGGCACGGCATCGCTCTCCAGGGCTCCTAAAGAGCATCCAGGAGACAGGAGGGTTTGTCCAAGAGAGTGCAAGTCTTACCGGCTTGGAAGAAAAACACCTTTTGAAGGAAGATGAGAAATTGCAGCAGCCGGAGCTGTGAAAAGCCATGACAAAGTATTTAAGACAGAGAAAAAGGGAACGCTTGCCAATTGCTAGAACCTTCCTCATTCAGGTTATTAGATGGTTACTGCCCTGTTATTAAAAAGGCACAATTTTCCAGCCCTTCTTCGCCAAGATCACTTGGAACACACCTACAGGTTTTCCATGTGCTTTTAGCTCTGCTAATGAAGAAAAAAAATTCCTCTCATGTGACTCCATTGAATAATTATTCAACTCAATTAATAAATAAGTAATGTGCTATTTTGGGATGTAGCCAGTAAATACATGCCTAAGATTTATCTATTGCATTTCCAAATACTGTTTTAGGTTCATCGCACGTATGTTGATGCAACTGGATTATTTTTTTTTTTTTAATCTGAGGAAATTGTTAAAGAGTGAGGATTGTGGTCTCAAAAAAACCTGAAAGGAATTAGCTTTCCACTGGGCTCCACACATCATTGGTATCATGTGAGTAATTCTACTACAATTTACTTAGCAGAATGAAAAATAACAACAGCTATTCTGATTGTAGATAACCCTCTTTTCTTACAGCAGAGACCCATTACAAGGTCAACATCATCTACTGTCAGACTTCATGATTAGGCTCATTAACACTGCCCTGTTGAATTTATTTATTAATTTTTAAGAAAACTGTGGTTTCAACTGAGATTTTTTTTCAGAAAGTGCCTGCTTTTCTTGAAATTTGTACACGTTCTCACATGGAACTTGAAAATCTAAAATATGAATGTCTGATCCTTCCCCACGCCATCCCCCCCACAGGTCCCTTTTTTTGCATTATTTAGGTGAATGATTCTAGCAAGAATACTTTTGCCTTTTTTCTGGAAATTTTACATTTTTCACAGGAAAGCATTCCAATAAGATCTCTATCAATACAATGGTTTCTAACTAGCAAGGACAACCCCCCACAAGCACCTCTGCTGAAAAAGCTGGCAGATGTTGATTTTTTACCCATAACTGTAATGCCTCTATAAAAAGGAACATTCCAGTCTTACAAGCGGTAAAATGGAAAATAAATAGAAGTGGCAAATATGGCACACTGAAGATTACATGTGAGGGACCAGAAATTCAAATTCCCTCTCAGAGGGGACATTGCAGGGCTAATGAGAAGATGCAGAAGCTTTTCAATCTCCAAAATCTGTCCCTCATGGAACATCATGGAGGCAGACAAACCGAATGGGGCAGCATGGGCGAAAAGGATTATTTAATGAGCATCGTCTGATGCGAGACACCCACAGCCACCCCAGACTGCAGCCTTGCCAAAGAAAGTGCCAGAAACCATTCCCATCTGGAATAAACAAATTACCTGTCAGGGATTTTCTTCTTGTTGAGACAAACCGTACTGTTTAATTTGCGGTTCTTTGCAGCCTCACGGAGGTGGGAAAGGGTGCGGGGGTTTCCTGGGTGGCAGCCTCACTGCCATGGGATGCCGGGGAGTCCTGGGTGATGCCTGTTTTATCAGAAAGTCTTGAATGCAGCAAATACCATCCAGACCTCGTGGGTTTTCCTAGTGGGCTGGAGCAAGTGGTCCAACACCATCCTCCCAAGATGATATTTTAGCAATGCGATGGAAATACCACGCACACAGCAGGCTGGGGATGCACAGGCTTTTGCCATCCCACAAGAGCATCCTGGTGCCAGATGGAACAGCAGCTGCCGCATGGCACGGGGAGAGGTTGTGGGGACCACAGGGGCTCCCTCCCTTTTTGGATGGGCGGGAGGGTTTTGTTGCTAAACATCTAAGCAAAACCAGCTCAATAATCATATAGAAATCTACCTTACTGAGAATAAGCCAACAGCCAGGTCCAGGCTGCACACACATGTACTTCCACCTTCCCTGGGCTCGTAGCCCGCAGGGTACCTTCCCCCTCCGCTTCTGTAACACGGCCAGCACTTGTTCCCACAACCCCAACCCAGGGCTGAAGAAGAAAGAAAGGTGAAGTGGATGCTGCTCAGTTGTTAAGAGCTTGGAGTAATTTGTGCAGTTGCAATTCCAGCAGTTGAGATAGCCAGAAAAATATGTTTAATATTTCATTTTTTTCTGCTTCTCCCCCCCCCCAAGACATTTTTTCCTCAGTGGGGAAGAGTGCTAACAATGACTTCAATAGCAGAATGAAGTTTAAAGCCCAGATCTTTCCTATTCTGCTTATTCCTTTAAGCTACTCCAATCCCCTTTATGTTCTTTCTGCATAGACACATCCATCTTCTTCAAAGCCTTAACCATCTTTGACACACCTGACCTTTCCATCCAAGCGCAATGGTTAGATGCAAAAAAATAAAAACCCCTTTACCTACAACAAGTAACTCTTTGTTTTGCCAGTGCCATGCCTGAAAATTTTGCTGCTGCAGGAAGTAAAACAGTGAGCAACCTTTCCTTCTCTTTTGAAAAATAGAGCTGTCATTTCTTTGAGAGAAATAACAGCTTATCTTTATTTTGTCAGACATGACTGTTAGTTACTAGAGTCTTCTTAAGAAAATGCTACAAGAAGAATTAGGACAGCATTGTCGCAGAAATGTCAAGAGTTCAGAAATTAATTTGACAAGATCTGCGAGATCTCAGATATCTAATTAAACTTCCTGTGACAGTTACATTGTGTAAATACTGGAAAACTATTAAAATAAAGAATCAGGTAAAACTAGCTTCCATATTCAATTAATAGATGTTACACATATTCAACAGCCATTACTCTGATTAGACCCATTCAATTCATGCCAGTAAATATAATTTCATCTATTCATGCACAAAAAGTTCATCTATTTTTAACTAAAATATCTGATAAACTTACTATGTTTGGTAGTACTGCTATATTTTTGGCTGGAGTTTATAAAACACCCCCCTCCCTCTCTTCCACTTAGGGAATGAGACCATACATTGCTCTATGACAGCACATGCGGCTCCGTCTGAGGGTTTTAGAATAATTTCTGTAGGAAAGGCTCATTCTATAGATGAAGAGAATTTAGGCTAAGAGGAACGACGGCTAATAGATTCTGACCTCAACTGGCTGTAATGCAGGCTGGCTTTGCACTCAGTAATACTTGCATCAAACCCATATCTCATCACTGTGCTAAACCATATCAATTCATCATTTAAAGAAGCCACTACATCCATTAGTAAATTGTTTTAACAGTTAATTATTAGCAGTATAAAAAGGATGCGATTATCCCCAGCCTGCGTCTCCAGGGGCACTGTCAGCATGCGGATTCTGTGGCTGCTGCGGCTCCTACCCAAAGTCATCAGTTTAATGAAACGTGAGGAACAGTTTTTGAAACCAAAGATGTTGGCTCTGGTTAGCCAACAGCTGGATATTAGAGCTGCCGGTCTAGGATTAGACAGAGGGTGAACAGCGTTCAGACATCAACCCCAGTCCCACGGCTGCACACCCCGGCAGCCCGCACTGGTACCACTGCATGGCAGTAACTGGGGAGGAGGTGGCACAAGCCCATCCTCACCTGCCTCGTCCCCCAGTGCTGCTCTGCCACGGGACAGGTCTTCTGGGCCAAGGATGCTGAGGTTGTGCATCCCCAGGGATCACTGGCCAGCAGTTGCTAAGCAAGTTCATCAATACTAATTAATGGTGGAAGCGACCTCTCCCGCACGCAAGCATGGCCAGGAGGTGCCTGTCCTGCAGCTGGAGGATGTGATTTATAACCACAGCTTCCATGGATAAGGTGGCCGGTGCTTCCGTCAGCACTGCAAATGGAAGTGACAACTCACCCAGCCAGCTCCTTGCTGCCAGACACAGAGCTGCACGGTCATCTCCAGTCGGTGCGAGTGAGAAACACTTCAGGAGCAAGGCTCAGAAGCTGCTCAGTACACAAAGTGGGTTTGTTTGACAGAGTACGATAAGAAGTATCATAAATCAGTTGCTTCCATTATTTGCTGCAATTTCTTTAACGGATCATTTGTCTTCTTAGCACTGGGGCTGGCTAGGAAGGAAGAGGAGCATTTGCCATTAAAGCTTTTGAAAGGAACTCCAACAGTTCAATTCAACTCGCCTCCCAAATTATTTTCTGATGCAAAGGCATGAAAATTATTAGTTGAATTTCAAGTTCATTTTGTTCTTTGATAGGTGAACAATCCTTATTTCTCCACTGGCATTTTGTCTCTTGCTGCACCCTCAGTTGCTCCCACCACCACCTTTCTCCACCCGTCACCCTGCTCGCCCAGCTCAGCCCCACGCTCAGGGTGCCTGGCAGGGGGGGTGTGTGTGTGTGGGGGGGCAGTTACCCCTGCAGGTCCCTTGGGGCCAGCGGCCAGTGCTGCTTGGGCAGCCAAAGGGGGAACGTGCCTCCCTCCAGCAGCATCCCCAGCTGAGGAATGATGCACCACACCCTCTGTCACCGAAAATCAACGAGGCTTAACCTGCACGTCCACGCTGACCAGCGTTTGTATCTAAGGGGAAGGTGCAGCCCAGTGAAATGATCTGAGACTAAGAAGAATGTAGAAAGAAGAAAAGACAAGTGCTTTTTTTTTTTCCTCCTGTAAAGGTTTTTCCAATGATTAAAAAAAGGAAAAACCCAAACCCCTACCAGTGTGATTTGTTCTGGAGGCAGGATAAGACAACATCAAATCCCATAAGCAATTTGCAGTGCTCTCTTAGCGAGCTCAGTCTGGCAGCCTTAACTCCCCGCCCCACTTAAAACAGCCTCACTGTTCCTGGATAACCCCCAAACCCATGGCAAGTAATGAATAAGAAAACAACGGGTTGTTGTTGTTTTCCTTCCCATTCCCAACACTCACCCTGCATTAGGCTCCATCATTTCACAACTCGCCTGATGTAACACGATGTGGCAGAACGTACCCTGATCCAGAAGTGAACCCTGATGCAATGCAGAATGGATGCCTTGAACTGACACTGCTCCTTCCTTGCCTTTCCTACCTTTGATCCACATTTTCTGCTTGTGACAGTCTATTAAATAAATATCAGTGACAAGGCTTGGTATGCATTAGTTTTTCTGCAGCTTGCTTGCTTTTTGGTCAGCTCTCCGAGCAGAGTGTCTTGTTGACAAATACACAGACTCCATTACCAATTAATGATTTTAGCCTGGTGTCCTCTACTCTCTTTACTCCCCGGTGCGAGTTCTACACATTAGCCTGGGTGACATTCAAAGATAACTGCGTTTTGTTTATTTGTTTTGAGGAGCAATGGCAATCAGACAGGCAAATCCCAGGCCTTACCAAAGCTGTAATTCTGTTTTCAAGTGTAGCCTGCTCTGAGGAAAGCTGGAGGAGCACACACTACATTTGCTCAAGGTGAAACCCTACTTTTCTTCTTTCACTCTTAACTTTTTTTTTTTCTTCTTCCAAGAACAGGACATTTTTCTCAGCACTCAGGGCTTTTTGCAGGTTTTGCACATCTAGGGGCAGGATTTGTGCAAACCCTTGATTTGTTTCTGTCACTTTTTGGAGCCCACGCTTGTTGTGCACTGCAGTTAATTGAAAATGAGAAGTCATTCTTGGTAACACATGCCAGCCCCAGCACACATACATGGTCAGGATCACACAGATTTGTGCACAGAGACACATCTCAGTGTTTGAAGAAACATTTCATGTTTTCAAAGGTCGTGATTGACTTTGGGTACTTCAGTTTCCAACACAGCTGAAGAAGTGTAATTTTTGAAGATGGGTTACATGGGATCTTTGCAAGCAGGAAACCAAATAATCTGATACCCTTAGGAATCTGGGTAAAGTAAGTTCCTGCAAGTCCTCTGTGGAAGAAAAACAGTCTGATTAACACTGTAAGTGGAGGCAGAGGTGGTTTGAACACATTAACATAGCTGCACAAGAGAGTGAGCAAGGGGTGAGCTTAACTCAGCTTCCAGAGATGCAAAGCCTGGCTGAACAGTCGTGACCATGCTACATGTTAACCGATGAAACACAGTTGGCAAAACATATTAGCATCTTCCGCTCTGATAATTAGTTTAGTGAAAAATTATTGCATTATCTGTTTGGTTTCACTAGCGACCAATTGCAGTCTTAAAAAAAAAAGGGCTCACACTAGATGCTTTTAATAAGACAATAAACTCTACAGTGTTTCCAAACAAGATTTGAAACCCATTCAGCACATGAGTAATTAGCACAGGTCAGGTTGGAGGCCAAATGCATTATTTAGTAATGGAAATAAATTTGCTTAGAAAAAAAGAAGCCCTTTACAATCCACAGAAATGCCTAAGTGTCAAGGCAGTGTATTTAAAACATACTGCAACAGAACTGCTAACCCTGCGCTGGGGTGTGGTATATTTTCGCAAATATACACCCAACCTTGTGGTCAACGATGGAGATTTTACTCCAGCTATACAGGGAGAAATAACCCTGGCAGAGCCATATTGCACAGCAGGTGTTCGTCTTGCAGATGGGTTGAAATCAATTAACAACACTGACTGCCATGCCATTGGGCAAGAAGTCGGAGATCCTCCAAATTACCCTCAGATTGTCCATATTTGCATCCCAAAGAGACACTGGAGATGGTTTTTCTGGTACAGAAAGCCCTTTCCCTAAAAGAACAACCTGTCTTTTCTGCAAAGAATGTGACAAAGCTGTATTTTTTTTTTAATGATGTGGCATGGGCAAATGTACTTATCAGTACAAAGGATTCAGAAAAAATAGACTATGCTTAGCAACCTCCAGCAAAACGAGCAGAATGCGCTCAACAGAACTTGTGCTCTATAATGAAATTCCTATGAAGGCATTCAGCTCTTAAAAAAAACTAGGACAAATTATGCTGTAAGGAGTAGAATATGTAAACGTGGCAAGGAGCTTCATTTTATATTCTGGCTTCAGAGGGGTTACTTCCAGTTGACAGCAGCATAAAGGAGACAAGGATAAGACCCATACCAGCAGAAAGACAAAGCTGTCTTTGTATAAGAGAAATACAGGAACATCCCTCAACCAGGTCCGTGTGCAGGGTATTCTGAGAAAGCAGGTGGAGCGTTTGCCCCTGCCATGAGTACATTCAGACCCTCTCTTACACAGCAGCTTAAGAACTGACAATCTGAGCCAAACTACCAGCTCAAACACACCAGTGCCTGGCCAGCTCATCCCTGTGGTAACTGTGCAAGCCCAGCGGTGCGTGCACCCTGCATCCGCAGTACTAACAGGATGGGATAATTTCCATAATAGTCAGCCAGCAGTGACAAATAGAAAAGAAAAAAAAAAAAGAAAAAAGGCAAAAAAATACAGCAGCCCACTTGAACCAGAGACTGGTGGCTCTGGGAAGGCAAAGGGATGGCTGCTGGTCTCTGGTGTAAGTGCATGAGGTTTTCAAGTCCCCCTGCAGACCCCTTGGCTGTGGGGCTTCTCCCGTAAGCATGCCTGGCTGTGTGTGCCTTTGAGGCTCCTGTGTTCCTTTGCAAATCAGCAGCAGACCTGGGAGGGAGACGAGGTGCCTGGCTCCCCAACAGGACTCACAGATAAGCACTTGCTGCAGAGTCATTTACATTTCCAGGATTTGGACATATTCCTGCCTCCCTGGGGCAGCTGTTTACTTTCAGAGCCAATTTCCCTGATGGAGCAGGGATATCCACATCTTGCTTTTCTTTCCTTTTTCTTCCCGTCCCCGCACAGGGAGCCAGGGAAGGGCCTGTGTGTTACCTAGAGAAGAGCAGCTCTCCCCCAGCCACACGCCTGGGTTCCAGAAGGGTCGCTGCCCTCACAGAACGCAGAACGACTCTGGGCTGATAGAAAATTCAAGCAAACCAAACAGCTCAGACTGCTGGCATCTTTATTTGCCGCCTACAGTCAAACTTACTTACTTCTCCTTCAATGATGCCAATGATAATGCAGCGCTGGCTGGGATGCACCCCACCCCCCACCCCCGCAAGCCCCGGCCAGACAAACCCACAGGCTGCAGAAAAGGGCTTGGGTCCGCATTGCCCACCCAGCCCTAACAGCCTCTGCTCCAAGTTCACAGCAACACACCCGGACACAGGCACCCCTCGCTGCAAGGTCTGAACAAAGCTGAAGCACAAACCAGCCTGACAGTCCTGAAAGAAGTCAGTGATCTAAGGAAAATGGGTTTGTAGGTGATGCAAAGCTCTCACAGATTCACTCTGAAGCTGATGAGCCTCTTAATGTCTTCAAAACCTATTTTCTCCTCTGGGGTCACAAAGGAGGCTGCGTTTCCTGGAAGGCAGCTTTGAGGCTCTAGGAAAGCCACGACATTAGCAAATGTCCTGCCACAACCACTTGTAAAACCAGGAGACCCAGCTCTCCGTAGTGCATTCATCCTCCTTTCAGACACTTGCCCTCATTTCTGAGCTGCCACTGCAGTGAGGAACCATCCCACCAGTGATACTGAACTCCACAGGCAGCTTTATGCTCCATTTTTTCCATCTTGGCCCTTCAGGCAAGTTCTCCAAAGGCAACATCCTTGCAGGGGCCTTCTCCTAACAGTGTCAAGCTGGCAGCAGCTGGACTAGGCAATGCATGGTGAGATGGGGAAGTAGCACATCCCCCCAGCATCCCTTCGGCACGTCAGGTCAGGGTCTCGTCTCCCTTCCAGTGCCCAGCTCCCTGCTGGTCCTGGGAAAAGCTCAGAGATCAGCCCAAGCTGGGGTGGCAAAACCTCAAGCTTTGGGCTAAAAGTTATCATGGCCATAAAAGCGTCTCACCAACTGCAGAGTCAGTCCAGTTTTTCCAGCAGCTAACCTATTTAATGAGGGCCTTGGAAACGTGACCAGAGGTGAGAGCATGGCCTGAAGAGCAGTTTTGCATGAAGCGCCATCAGCTCACACACCAGCAAGAGCCCCTTCCCCAGCCATTTCTGTAATGAGTTCAGCTGCTGCATAGCTAATGACTGTCACACACCAAAACCCAACCAGGACACTTGGCTGGGGACAAAATCAGACATTTCCATCATCACTGTTACTAAAACAGAGATCTGTGAAGGATTACTTGCATATTATGGCAAACTTTGGTTGAAATGGACCATTACTTACCTTGTTAATATTTCAGGTGTGCTTGAATGCACTATGGCAAACACGTATTACTCTGAAACAAATTCAGGTAGAAGGAAAAAACCTCCACAAAACAAGTGTCATTAAATAATGAACGTGCGCTACACTAAGCCATCCTGAGATTCAGCCCAAGAGCATCAAAGACAAAAAAATCCTGGTGTTCTACTTATTTATAAAGCAAAATTATCTACTCAATTAGGAAAAAGTAATCATGCTCAGTTAGACACACCAGGCAAGCATGCGAAAAGAAAAATGGCTTTGAAGCTGCTCCTGGTAGCAAGCCTAGACAGCTCAAAAAGAAAACTCTGCAATCCAGGCTTTTTTAAATTATTTTTCAAAGTATACATTAGAAAGTCTATTAATAAAGTGGCATGAATGGACAATTTTTTGTTGCATAACATTTTCAAATCTTTAAGAGAACACCAATGCAATGCAGTTCCTTTTTCCAGTACCCACGCACTCCAGCTGAAAACAATTCCCAGCTGAAGGTGTTCTTTATAAATTGGATATTAGCAGGGAACCAAATAGAAGATACACCCCTACTGCTGTCCTCTGTCTCTAGATGGAGCACGGCTTATCAATTTTCCAGAGATACAGCATATGAAAATTACCTTTCGTTTTAAAGTTTTGAACTACCATGAATTAGCCTAACTTCAGTAGGGAAGGCTCGTTACTTACCTCTATTTGTTCATATGTCAATGGGTATTGCTAAGATCAAGCATTGAAGAAATGAGGGGTTTGGTCAAAAATTTCCACTGGGGATCTCAAAGGATCCTGCTCTCTGCTAGGCTCGAGGGTCTCCATCTGAATTTGCACAAAGCCATAGATAAACAAGAGAAAAAATAAAAGTATCTTGGTACGGAGAGAAAGCACAGCCAGAGTTTTCCATCATCACTTGGAAGCATGATTATTCCTTGTTCTGGGAGACGGCAGCTGGAGCCAAACCTCCCCGAAAATTGGATTTGCCCCCAGATATGATTTTGCAGTGAATGACTGACAGTTCAGTCCCACCACACAGAGGTAAAGAAGCAGCTCCCTCCACACATGAGGCCTGAAGAGACTTCTCTGAAGCTAAGAAATCAGTTTCTTGGGATGTTGATGTTATTTTTTTTTTTTTACCATCTTTCCTTGTTAAAGGAAATTAATGGGAGATGAGCAACATCAAGCTGCACCCTGATGATTCCGTGGGAACAGAAAGTCCCAACTGCAACATGGGCTTTGCCACAGTGGCTAGAGGAACTGGTGGCCTGGTTTACCCACTCAGGAGTTCACCACCTGATTACAGTATTCTCTGGTTGAGAGTTGGAGGAACTCATGAGTATTTTTTAATCAAAGTATTCTTCACCGAGACCATAATTATTTCCTCTGGCCCATCTCCCCCAGCCTGCTCCTGCTTAGGGAGCAACATCTCTCCTTTTAATCCACACATGGTCCATACACACGCCAGGAGAGCTTTGCTGTTGTTGCAAAGACAGGAACTTAAAAGCTGTATCTTTATAAGCAAACAGACAGCAGCTTTCACATCACTTGAAGCCCTTCACATCAACAAACCCTCTTCCTTCCCATTGTGCCCATGACACAGCCCAGCACAGGGGGACCCCAGGGAAGCCTGGACCTCACCACAGCTGAGACCCCAAGACACAGGGTCTGCAACCCCAGTTTGCCTGATCTTTCCCTAGGCAAGCAGCTCTTCGAGGAGGCTCAAACTGCAGCCCCAGCAGGTTCTCCAGCACCCCTGGGCATAGCAAGAGCCCTCTGCTGATGCCTGCAGAGGCTCCTGAGATAAACTTCAGTCAAAAAGCAGCAATGCTAGAGCAGGGAGGAGGACCCTTACCTGAGCTACTGCCCTCAGCCAGCCAGGCTGCTGCAACTCTACCAGCCAGAGCAGAACCTCCTCACAGGGAGCACTGCAGACCCTTTATAGCCCCACTGCTTCCCACCTGCCAGCAATCATTAAAGGGGCCAGAACCCTCTGGAGCCTGAAAGCAAATCCAGCTGCCCATGGTGGGCAGGCAGCAGCCCAGGGGGGCCCAGGAGGGGAGGCTGCCAGCCCCCCATGTGGAGGAGCTTTGAAGGGGGCTGGGGGGGTCGCGGCAGACTGACGCACCCGCCTCGCGCCTTTGCTTTGCCCTTTCTCACTAATGAGACCCACTGGGGTGCCAGCCCTCGGCACATGGAGCAAAGCCAGCCACAGGCAAGTGGTGTCTTCTCTTTTTCTGCACCGGGCAAGATTACTGTCCTGCACAGACGCATTGCAAACAAGAGGAAAAAAAATGCAGCAGTTTCCTTCTGCTGCACTGGATGCATTGGGGTACTGCCTCTTGCGTGGACCATGTCAGGGTTAGCTCCATCACTCCGTTCTCAGATGTGTGTTAGGTGCTGGCTACATGAGCACCTTACAAAAAAAAAAGCAATTACTGAGAAAAATGTCTTAAACTGAAAGGCTTTATGATGTCCCAGTTTTCCCAGTTTATTGCTCTGCCTGTAGTTTAAACACTAAAAGCTAACAAATAGCAGGTATCTTGATTTTACAATAGAAACCCTCTGAGCTGAGCAATCCCGGGCCCGTTTCCAAGGTTAGCACCCTGGCGGGTAGGGTGTTTCGCCAGCAGTGCCGTAACAGAGGCTGTGCCAAGCACCCGTACACCCGAGAGCTCGTCACCCGCTGCCGTGGGTGCATGCTGTGCACCCAGAAATTAAGTGCTTTAAAACTTAGTAATATCACAGCTACTTCTGCCAGGCACTCGGAGCAAACTCGTCTGCCACCTTCTGTTCCTGGAAGGATATAACGTCCATGGAAGAGCATTTTCCCGTTTTTCTTTGGGCGGGGCTGGTAGGCAGGGACAAGGGAGAGGAGTTTTTGGAGTTAGGGGCTGATGGCTGGCTCCTGCACCCCTGTGCCGGAGCCTGGGGCACAGCCACAGCACACAAACATGGTAAGCAGCAAAAGCACTTGCATTTCAAGGCTAATTTACAAACAGAAGGAGACAGATAAATGATGGGTGCCAGGGCCTTGGCTTCCAGCACACGTGCTGAGAGGCATTTCCCCCAGGTACATTTGATGGTGATAGGAATTTCCTTCCAGGGAAAGCACAGGCTGGTTTTGCATTGCAGCAATGCAAAATGACAGCTGCACATGGCCATATGGCTGAAAACTCAGTTGCCTTTAGCCATATTGATGAATCACTGTGTTTGCTTTGTGATGGACTTGCTTAACCAGGCAGGAATAACCTTGGGTACCCAGGAATGCCGCGTCACCTTTGCTGATGGGATGCGAGCTGCAGCCCAGAAAGCGTCTCGGCACAGCTCTGTGTGGCTCCTGGGAAGGCACAGGAAGAAAAAAACCACCAAAGTGGCATTTTCTCTGTCCCCAGACTTGTGACTGAATGGATAATTGAGAAAAATAATCAAGAACAATGACTGCTCGACAATGGCGGCAAATTGGGTTGATACTCTCAGTAGTCCTCAATTACTCTGTACAAATGCTAATTGGAATAGTTCCTTTCTGTGGTGCAGTCAGCACAAATCTCCAAACCCGAGATAGTTTTTCTTTTTCTGCAAGCCATCTGTCACGCTAATGTATCTTGTTGCTGGGAGTTGGTGCTTGGTTTTTTCCTTTAGCACCGTTCCGAAGCGAGAGCCCAGCCCCAGCCCCGCGCTCCTCCATGGCTGATTGTTTCTGTACGGAAACCCGCTAAGGGCTGCGTGGGGAGATTCATATCCAGGGAGCCCGGTGCCCTCTGGCACACCTTGGCATTGCTCTGGAGGGGAGTTGCAAATATGACCCTCAGCTGATGCTTCTCTTTCCTGGGGATTGATTTATCCTGATAGCTATGACTGCATCTCAAGGTGCATTTAATGATTCATTCTTTTTAATAATGCAAACAGATATTGAGGAGGTCTTCAGTTTCCCGAGATGGGCTCTTTTAATAATAATAATAATAAAAATTTTTTCATTCGTTCTCAAAATAATAACAGGAAAGCTCAGGGGAGTTCTTGGTCTTGGCACATCCTTAGTTTATAAGGAATTTTTTGAGCTCTCTCCTCCTGCCATGCTCTTGTCCTCAGCGAGCTGCTATTGGATGTGGGGGGATGCACTGATCTGTCCTTGCACAATGATGGACATTTTCTGTTCCATCTCCCCTCCTCCAGCCTTTGTCAGGTAAGGTGGTCGGGTCATTTCCCTTGATCCCCCTGCCCCAGTCTGTCCGTGTTTAAGCGGGAGCAGCCCACCTTTAGCTGCCCAGTGTTGCAGCCTGGCTGATGCAAGGCAGCTTTTATTAGGGCAGTATTTACCAAGGTCAAGTCTGTCCACACTGAGGCATTCAATTCTTATCAGCAAAAATCCATGCGTTATGTGTAGCTGTATCCCCGAGGTAGTTGCAGAGGCCATGCAAATCAAAGTCCAGCTGCCAGAAATTGCACCAAAGAGGCGTTTATTGACAGATCTCTTTTGCCAGAATAAAAACTGTTCCATTATTATATGATAAAGCTCCTGTCCTGGAGCTATGGACCCAGAGAACGGCAGGATATTCCCCATGGCAGGCTCGCTCTCCTCTGGGGTATTTGTTCCCATTATGCTTTCCCCTATCTAACAGTGTAAACATTGAGTACCCTGAATGTCTAAGCAAAGGCAGGACTGTGCTAGCTTTTTCTTGAATGTCATAAAAGCAGCATCCCTACAGAGCAGAAAGTCCAGGTACACCAAAGCCTTCAGTAATCGCATGTGACAGCATCTGGCAACTGGAGCCTGACACCTGCAGTCGGCGCGTCACCCAGGGTTTCCTGCCAGAGCCCGTACTCAGAGCCACTGACAAGTGAAAAATACAGAACAAAATCAATTATTCAGCTCCAAGATGCCCTCCCCGGTGCGTGGGGCAGGAGGGGTGGGAAGACATGCTGAAGTTGGTGGGACCACCCATGCAGCGGGTTCTCAGGCTTGCAGGAAAACTTTAACCTGGTTGTTTGCTGCTGTGTTTTTGCTGCTGTTTTGCAGAAAGTTCTCGATTCCTCCTTTCTACCACCACCAGCACAGGAGTGGGTGCTGCCCCCATTCCCTCCTGCTGCTCCATGCCGGTTTAAGTGTCTCCTTTGCTTTTGCACTTTCTGCTTCCTTTTTCCAAGCCCACACTCTTATTTGGTTTTGTCTGCTTGAACGTAGTGTATTTTCCCATCATAGTACTACTTAAGTGGCACTTTAGAGATCCTTCATTCTGCCCCAAAGCCCTTTCATATTGTATTTCTGTTCACAGCGTTTCCCTTGTCTGCTAAGAATTCATAAGAACTTGAGCCGCCTTTTTTTTTTTTTTTTTTTTTAAACCCTTCCTTCCTAAGAGAACGTGGTTTGTGTGATCAGTCCGCAATGCTGGCCCTCGGCTTTTGAATATCTGTAACTTCGCATAACTGTTGACCTGTCAGTCTCTCTCCACACCTTTTGAACCTTTGAGCTGTTTCAGCGTGATGTAGGATACAAGCTGGAACACCATCAGAGTGCTACAAGTCACTGCAAATAGCTGGATGAAAGAAGATGAGGATGCTGATGCATCCCTACCAGACATCAGAGAATCTGCCCACAGGTTCATCAGCATCCAGGCTCTGGTCATTATTTTGCTGCTTGCAAAAGTGTTAATTTCCCTAAAAAATAAAATTCACATCCCTCCAGCGCCCCAGGTTTTCTGCTGATTCAGCAATGTGGCTAGTGTAGCTCAGAGCAAGCACATCTGCGAGAGCTTGCACCACGGCTGGGCCAGAGCACTGCAAGGGGATGGTGATGGTGTCACTGCCTCTTTGGTCACTGCTCGGTCCCAAAGCAACACTTTTTGTCACCGGCCAAAGGACTTTACACGTCTTTGCCTGTATTAATTGCTCCAGCCGCACAGTGTGCCACTATGGCAGCAGGTATCAAGTGGGTGATGTTCATATCATAGATATATATTTTTTAGCTGAGCCTAACCCAGTCCTTGGGTTTTTTTTAAAAAAATGTTTTGCCTCTGGCAAAATCCTGATAGTCTACCGGGGTTACATCTCTGAGGAGTCTGGGCTGTACTTTTACTATTAGAAAAAAACATTTTCTGCAGGCGAAACATAATTTCTGAAGGCAGCAGCACCCCTGCCTCCCCAGGAGCTCCAGCCGCTTGCTCAGCAGCCTGCGCTCCCAGGCATTAACCGGGGGGCTCGGTGGCACTGGGAGCCTTTGCTGGATCCCTGGAGATGGGACAAGCGGTTCCTGGGATACGGTCCCAGCCTGCCCGGGCTGCAGTTCCCCGCAGGAGCAGGAGGGGGCGCTGCGGGGCTGCGGCTGCTGCCGCTGGAGGCGGGGGGGCGCGGGGGTACCACCTCTGCTGTCACACAGCCCGTCAAGTGTCCCAACGATGGGCAGCTCAGGGTGGAAACTGCTCATTCCGTAAAAATTTTAACTAAAAAAAGAAAAAAAAAAGGTTCATAAACCCACAGTTTAAATCTAGTTCTCAGGTTTTCTGTCTCTGGGATTAATGATTAATTTTGCAATCTGTTGTGACTCTCATGAAGGAGGAACGGGTGAGGATTCTCCTGTGGCTGTTATTTATTTATATATATATAAAAATATATTTTTATATATAATATATTTTATATATAAACACAGAGAGAGAGAGAGAGAGATAAAAATTATTAACCCATGCCTGGAATAAGTGCAAACTCTGGGAGTGGCAAAAGTTACTCACACGGGTGCCAGGCCAGCAGCAGCGCCCGGTCAGGCTGGGGCTGTGCCCTGGGATGTGACTTTCCCATCTCATCCCACCAGTGATGCTGCGTTGGGCACTTGGCATCCAGGTACCCTGGTGCAGTTTGCAAAGGAAAAACAAATGTCAGGAATTTTCAGTGCTGAAAACCAGCACAACCTGGGCAGGGAGTGCAGGGATCACGCTGAGACCCTGCTTTATCCACGGAGCCCGTGGCAGTGGGATGCACCGGGCAGGGGCAGGCAGGGAGCCTGTGCCCTGGAACCGCAGGAGAAATGGGTTTCATTTTTTTTTTTTTCCAGCTTTTTTTTTTTCTCAGCTCCAGCTATTTTTTTTTTTAATTTCAGCTATTATTATATTATATTCAGATAAATAAATATTTATCTATTTATTTCAGCTACTTTCACTGTAGCTCCTTGCACAGAACCTATCCGGAGCAAGAAATCCCTGGGGGTGTTAGGGGAGGGAGGCCCCAGTGGGAGCAGTCTGGGGGTGCTGGGTGCTGTCACGCAGCCCCAGCTGATGCCCACACAGCAAAGGATCCACCAAGTGCTGCCCGTCACCATTCGGAGCTGCTGAGCTGCTCTTGGGAGGCTGGTGGCTGCAAGCGCGTATGGAGCTGCTGCAGAGCTGCCAGCGCAGGGCTGGTCTCCTCGGGGTAGTTACAAGGGAACGGTCCTGGCTGCTCTTAAATATTTCAATCTGTGGGGCTCCCCCCAGCCTCGATAGCGAAGGTCCCTCCAGTCCCTTCCCAACAGGCGCTTGCCCAGGTCTGACGCTGGCTGTCAGGGGTGCAGCCTGCCGGCGAGGTGGGCTGCCGGAGCTTTCTTCATCCATTTGGATCATGAATATTGGATGCGGTGAGTGCTCCAGCTGGGCTGCCACAGAAGCCACTGGTTTTCCCAAGCCTGCTGCTGAGCCTCGCTGCGTGCCCAGGACGTGGTGAGCAGCCCAAGCCTCAACGCTGGCACTGCTGCAGGGCCGGAGCTGGGAGCGGGAGCTTCTCTGTAATGGCTGCAAGTTTTGGTTGAATTTTGTCCCATTCCAGCCTCCTCCAGCCCAGCAGTGTCTTTTTCCAGTAGACTGAAGGGTCCTCTTGTAGCCAACGTCTTCTGTGCTGTGACCCATGGTCTCCCCAGCTTCTCTCTGATGTTTTAAATAGCTGCTGCTTTGCCTCAGTTTCCTTGTAAATTGTGAAAATCTTTAACTCCGTCACTGAGGGAGTATGAAATAGGGACCATACTTCGGGGTTTCTTACCCTTCCACTCTTCCCATGGGTTAGCCCACTGATGGGAAGTCATCGCCCCCAGGGCGGGATGCGCGGATGCCTTCCACACGCAAGCGCTATCAGCAGAGAGACGCGCCTGCTCCTTCGCATTTCTAGGGATGAGGTTGGAGATGCAGAATGAAATTGCTTTAAATGAGACAGGCTGGAGTAGCTGGTGATGGAGAAAAGCTCCCCAGGGAGAAGCCCACAATGTTGCAGGTTAGGGATCAGCCGGAAGGTCATGAAGGACAGTTAGAGCTGGCCGATGCAAACATGTTGGATTAATGGCCTCACCTTCAAACGTCCCGGTCTGAAGGGCTCCCAGCCAGACTAGGACAGTGAAATACAAAGGTACACATCATTATGTGCCAATCTTTTAATTGTTTTGCCTAAATGGGCCCTGACCATTCCAAGTTTTAATTGTTACTCTGAGCTAAATGAAACCTAATTTATTTTCAAGCATCTTTCCTGACATCTTGAAAAACCCAGCCGAACAAAAACCCAAAGACCCTCCAGCAAACAGGGCAGGTTGACAGATCTTTTTTCCCCACGGTACTTTAAACTGCAGTTTAATCTTCCTGACCTCTTGTTTCTTGTTCCAGCATGGAGCAGGAGGAGCATCCCTCGCTGGCTGGGAAAGGGTGCTGTGCGTGGGGAGGACAAGTCTACCCCTAACACAACAAGGAGACATAACCAACCAAAGGAAAACCCCAGCTGAATGGCACCACCGGGAACAAGGACAGGCCTGTCAAAGAGGGGAGAGGAAGAGTTTCTTCCCCCTGTCCCTGACCCATGATGCCTGCAGCATTGGTGCTGCCCGAGGTTTGCCTTGGTGCAGCTTGGGCTGGGGTTGGCGCTGTGAAACCCTCCTTGCACACCCCTCTGGGGAGCTTCAGGGCATCACCGTCTCCCCTTCCTTCTCAAATAAAGGCCACCTGGACCTAAACCCATTTTTTTTTTTTTTTTCTCTCATTACAAATAAAGTACCAGAAAAATAGGAAAATATGGTAGAAACCCCCATTCTTTCTAGCTCTTTTTCTCCTCTTGTCTCTGGTTTAGGCTCCTCATTTTTTTGGAGGTGCAGGTCCCTAGGACAGCCCTGACATCCCTCGTATGACAGCTTCTATAAGCAGCTCCAGTTGCTGTTGCAGTGGTAAAACGAAGCCCCACATCGGGCAGGGAGCATCTTGCAAAAGAGGAGCTCAGTGCTAATCACCATCCAGTGCAAACAAAGCATTAAACCCCCACAAACCCCCATTACTAATTAACCGTATGCATACTAAGGGCAACAAATTTCATCCAAGGTTCCTAAAGTACCAAGATGTCAATCAAGAATATAGTTTCTGTTTTATAAGTAGGGAAACTGAGACAGCCAAGCCACAGTTTACCGCAGAGGTGTTTTTCCCCGTGGGCTGCAGCCCCACGCACGCTGTGGGTCATTGCACAGGGTGCTACCTGTGGGTACCCATCAGAAGCAGCTCTGATTTGCCCCAAAGTATTTTACGGGACCAGATGAAAACATGGATATTGCTGCTGAACACACTCTCGGTACACACCAGGAGAGGGGCTAATGGCATTGCTGTTGCACTTCTCCCCGCGTGCCAAGCAATTCCCAGCTTGCTCAAGAGCCTTTGGAGAACGGTAACAGGCTTGAAAAAAATGCAAATATACCAGAGCTGAAAGAGGGGAGGGGAAAGCAAAGAAAAAGCCCCCAGCAGTGCGGAGGTGGCAGTGTTATAATCTCAGGCTGTCATCGGTTTAACATTATTAAACAACTTCTTAAAATAGCAGACATAATTATTCCTATATGAAGCTCAATCTGGAGAGCTTTAAGGGCTTTCGCTGCTCTCCAGCTTTGCTGCTCCCGCACGGTGGGCTGGGACCCTTGCCCAGCCTGTCCGGCAGCGAGGCTGTATCCCGAGGAAGCCTGGGCATCAGCCCTAACCCAGTTTCATGGGCTCAGCTCTGCTGACAGGAGCATAGTTTTTTGTTGCATTTTTAATTGTAAAAAAAAGTATACATGAATAAAATACAGCTCATTTGGGGATATGACCTACTTCTTATGGGAAGATAAAACAACCACAGGTTTGTTTTTTTATTTAATTTATTTCAGCTGTTCTAAGTCAGATTGAAGCAGATCAATAGGAAATCCATAACTACTAGGATGCTTTTTTCTGTAAATAATCACTATCTGATTGAAATGATAGGGCGCTGTTACATTTCCATGATGAAGCCTTTAAACTTCAGATCAGTAGAGCAGTTTTGACAGTGCATAATTTATATGGAAATAAATAATTTGATGGGGATTTTATATGTACGTGTTCTGCACTGCTAGAGAGTCCTTCTCTGTTTACCTAAATTATGAATAATAACACTAAATAATGTATAATCCTATCGTCCTGGACAAACACAGGTCATTCTGAAGTTCGTTAAGCACAGCAGGAGCTGCGGATGCTCTCTCAAGAAGCAGACCCTGTAATTCCTGCTAAAATAAAGCACAATTTGCTTTTCAAGAGTAAATAAGAGCTTTCACTCAGATATTTGAACTTGTCTAACACTGAAGCAAGGCAGCTTTAACAGCCGCATTATTTCAGTGTAAGATGTTGGCTGGGCACTACGCAGCCTCGGGAAGTGTTGCTTGCCCCCTCACTGCAGCAGCCTCTGGTGAGCTGAGCTGGAGATGTTAAACCAGCATCGAGGTGCACACAGCCCTCAGTTATGCTAAATCTAAATACCATAGATTTACTTATTAAATATGAAGAAATGAGCAGGATCTGGCCCGCGCTGACATGACAGCATGCTGAGACTTCAGACGCTGCTGCTCCTTGCTTGTGAGCATGACACCAATAGTGTCCCTTGCCTTCAGAAATGTCCCATTTCTCCATGGAGGTGAAATCACCAAGCTCACCTCCGGAGAAGCTGAGTGACATTTCGGTACTTATTCAAATTAGCTGTTATTAATTAAATAACACCTTTCAGCTTTCTCTGCAGATTTTCTCCCTGAAGTTGCAGTGGGAAGCTGGCGTGTGTCAAGATGCCAGGAAGATGCAAGAACCTCAGGGTTATATTTTCATGAACACGCACCTCATTAAAGATGTTATCACTGTAGGAAAAAGAGAAATGTATAGTCATGCCTCTTTACCATCTCCTCTTTTGTGCTTTCCATCTCCTCTAGCCCAGAAGCCCACCACCATATGCTTTTAAACACGCCTAGAAAGGCAGGTCTTGTTCAGCAGCACTTCGCTTGGGCTTTGTTTTGGCTCTGATGTGAGTCCTGGGGTCCGAGGGGTGTCAACATGTGTCGATACACTTTGTGATCAGCAACGGAGAGCTGCATCTCAGGTCTGGGGCTTTGTTTATGTGCAGATTTACAGGTGCTTGATGGTATCTGGGACTGGCTGGGGTAACAGGGGCTTTGTTCCAAAGCCAGCGTTGGCTCACGCAGCCCTTGGAGCAGATGGAGCCGCATCAGCCCCAGCTCAAGCAGCCGCCAGCCTGAATGGGCCCAAGGCATCAAACACCTCCGCACCCCAGCCACACGTGGCTTGCCTCTTAGAAAAATGAATTCCTGCTGCCCTAACATTAAAGATTAAAAGCAGCTGCATCTCATCACAGCCAGAAGATCTATCTGGAGACGATGACAAAAATGACTTATTGGGGAATAACCTTGAATGCTGGTGCTGCGTATTCTCAGGGCATATTAATCACAATTAGTGCGTGAATACTTCTCCTTTAACTGGACATGGAGAGAAGGGTGAGGCCTTGGGGATTTCGGAGATGGTTTGATTAAAAATGTTGGACAGAGCCTGCAGAACACCATGGTACAGACTGCTTGGGGCTTGAAAACATCCAGTTAGAGCCAACGGATTCCTCAAATACAGCCCTTGGGATAGGAGTCGGGCAACACAGCGGAGCGGGCTAACCTTTCGGTTGATATACTGCTTTCCTGTGTTGCAAGTTGTAGTAATAATAAAAAATAATCTTTTCCCTATAAAGTATACTGGAAGACTGAATTGGCCAGAGACTTGAAGATGAAGCAGTGTAAAAACAAGAAGGATGCTGGCACAGTGACGCCACATCCTGACTGCAGCTGCTGCGGTGATGGGCACCAGGCTAAGGACAGCAATGCTGACGGTGTCACCTCCTCTTCATCCATCTCTCTTTCCACTGGAATTGTTTGTGGCACAAGCCAGTGTGACTGACTGGCTAAAGGCCCTTCAATACATCACCCGTAGGGACACCGGGGTAAAACTGATCAGGGTACACAGCACCGCAGTGCCCGTCACTGAAATCAATGTGACCTGACACTTATTTTGCTAATGGCACCTATTTTGCTAATGGCACGTTCTGCAGCCGTGGGGAGGGCCAGGCGAGGGGCAGGCCCACGCCATCCACAGCCACCTCTCCTTTCCTTTCAAGGCTCACATCTGAGTGGCTGGTTTGCGATTAAATGTACATGGGGTAATCGCTGCAGCCGTCACCTACCCATTATAACCACTGCCCGCTGAGGTCACCTTAATCCAGAAAACTAAGGTATATAAAACCTTACATGAAGATAAAGCAAAGAGGCAGCTCTTCCCTTTCTATAACGTCCTGTATCCATGGGAACAGGTTGCAATCAGATATCTACACAACAGCGATAGGCAGAAACCCTGCGGTGCACGGAGGAAAGGTCAGCCTGGCACCCTGGCTGCCGTGGGGCACTTGGGGGCACCCACCGAGCAGCCGGGATGCTGGGGACACCCTGCTCCCTGCCATGCGAGGCACAGGTTTAACACGTACAGCACGGCTGTGGGGCAGCCAGTTTGCAGAAAGAAAAGCTGAAGTGCCGATGTGGTTGTTCTCAGGGAGGGAGAGCTGGTGGGGCAAGCAAGGGATGCTGCCGCTGAGTGAAGGAGACCCCACCAGAAGACCCTAAAACTGGGTGAGAAAAAGCAAGGAGGGAAAATGCTATTTTTTCTAGTTATATTTAAACACCAACCTTTTGTGGTTGGAAAAAAAAATAGAAGTAAATAGATAAATCTCAGAAGGAAGGAAGAAGAAGAGAATAAATATCTCTCAGCTACTTCTCATTAGTGGAGGAGTATTAACTTGGGTGAGTATTTTGCCTGTTGACACAGCATCCCCACCACAGACGCACTGGTTCTGCACAGCTAACAAGCTACCAGCAGGGAGGAATAAGACTATTTAATTTCTTAGCACACCTTGAACAGCCCATGGGGCTAGCTCACATTTGGGAAAATGAACACACAGCCCTGACAAATAGCATTAATAATGCAACACAAGGACTTGTGAGCAGACCACCGTGTGCTAGAAACCCCCAAACCACATACACGGCACCTGAGTCAGCTCTTTACCCTGCCACAGCCACGTGTGGCTGAAACCCACCCTCATAAAATACCTTTGAGTCTTGTCTCCTTGAAACTGGTGAAAGGTCTTCAGTCCTATGTCCAGAGGAGGTAACAGTGAGGTTCACATGCAGGGATTTGCAAGAGCTCCACGCCGTCCTCCTGGGCAAAAGCAGGACAAGGATGCCCCAAAACACTTGCCCAAACCTCACGTCACCACAGCAGCAGCTTCCCCAGCAGCCTGAACAGCTCAGCAGTGCTCTTGGTGCCCATCCCTGCAGGATCGGGCCGTTGCCTAGCAGGGGCTCTTGCCTTACCTTGACCTTCCCAGTGGATCCTCACCTCTACTAGCAACACAAGTGTAAGAGGAGCAGCACTGGAGAGCATTTCAGCTATACCTAAATGTATATTTATAGGTATAATGATATTTTTTTTCCACTGGGTAAAAAAGGTCTCTAGAGCCACAAGCTGCTCCAGCAGCAATTAAAGGAGAACATGACCCATCACAGCCTTATTATTCCTGGCTACTTGATTACTGCTCATGATTGGTCTCTAATGAACCTCTTGCACCCACACCTCATGATTCAATAAGTGTTTTCAGGACACTCCTAACTAACGGGCAAATGGAGCTGGTTCCCACCGGGCCCCCACCACACCTGGGGCCATAGGAATGACGTGCTACAAGGGTGCAGTGAAGGCAGCATGTCCTAGGGGTGGGAGGAGATGCTGCCAGAGAGGGTCTTTCATGTCCTGGGAGATACAGGCCAAAAAATGCCTTCCTGAGCTTACAGAAAGGGGATTGGATTTAACCCCCCCCTAACACACAGTTGGAGGGTGGCCCCCAGGAGCTCGCTGAGGTCTCAGAGTGCCCATCTTCCTGGCCAGCCTCCCCCGAGCTGCGCGGGCTGGGGGCTCGCTTGCCTCCCACGTGGAGTTTCTTGGGTTGCATCCCTCGCTCCCGGTGCTGTGCACTCCATATGGCACCCCGGCTGCGGGATGATGTGTGTGCTGTGGGGGAGGCTGATGGCAGGGACAGAAGCAGCTCCAGCCCGCTGCAGTCCCGAGCAGCTCCAGGGGAGCAGTGAACTGCCCGGGCATCAGGCAGCGCCGGGTTTTTATTTAACCCTTCATCCCAGTAATTTGCTCTGATGCTATAGTTCAAGCAGACACAGCTGCACGCACGAGAAGTCTGACACCAATTAGTTGTTCATGCAAAACAAGATATTTTTTTTGCTTCTAAGTGCAAACAATTTTCTGCCAAGTGTCAGATGAGCAATTACCTTCCTATGGGCCCAGAGGCGGCTTGACTCGTCCCATCAGGCAAATTTAAGGACCTCAATCTCCTAGGGGTTAAACCTCTAATTTAATTGCTAGTTCATCCTTAAACTTCACTTTTTATTTATTGCAATCCAAGCAACAGCCACAGAAAAACACAACGGGAGGCCAGCATGGAAAGAGAGGTGGAAGGGAGACCAAAGGAGGCAACTGAACCGTGGTATTCAAGGAGGGGCGTGGTTTTAACGGGGATTAAGGTGTGGTGAAACCATGCCAGATGACTAGAAGTGTTTAAATGACAAGTAGGTATTACATTTATTTACTCAGTATTTATTGCTGTGGAGAACATCAGCCCTGGGGTGATGCTCAGCGGAGAAGGACCTCGCAGGGTGGCTGGGTGAGGTGCCGTCCATGCTTCGGAGGCTCAGGAGAGGTTTCTCCACAGCCAGCAAAGGTGTGACACTCACGCTTCGTGGCCCACAACCATCCAGGCCAAGAGCTGCTGCTGTGCAAGGTACAGTAACACCACCCGGCGGCACAACCGCCGCTGCTGGCGCTTCACCGCACACCACAATCCTGCCCCGAACCGGCGTTTGCTGAAAAAACAGCAAACAATTAATGTGACAGATTTTGTTCGTCAGTCCTGTGATTACAAGGGCTTGTGCTCACTGGGTGAATGTGCGAACTCCCGGGCTCATAAATGCAGCCACATGATGACAATCTCTCCAATGAATTAAAATAATTACTTTTCTAATTCGCCTCTGGACTCTGCTAAACCTTTTGGGGCCTTGAAGAAGGCATGAAGGTTTTTTTCCACATCTTCTGCTTATGTAGGCAGACGTTTTAATTTATAAAATGAATAATTCTGTATTTAATCAGTACAAAGGAAAATTCCACTTGGGGACAGGGATGTCTCATGATGCTGCAGAGGATTAACCACACTAAATGACTCCCCAGTGTGGAGGAATGTGGCCGTGTGGGACAGCCCTCGCTCCTCTGAGCACCAGCGATTTTGGTGATCCTGGAGGTCTCCCTTCCAAGAAGGACTGAGAATATAAAGAATCCATCAAGGGGGAGACACAGAGGTAACTTTGAGTTGTGTCTTTGAGCCACCAGAAGCCACTTACACTAAGCCTAGAAAACTAGACCTGGCTCTGGGAAAGGCAAGGTCATCATCACTTGTGAACTCCAGCACTTTCTTGGAGCCTAATTCACATCAAACATAGAGATCCCAGTGGAAAACTGATGGTTTATCTGGCTGGGGCAAACAGATGAGGACCAGCAAACTTTGTCGCTGGATGGTGGGGCTGGGCTGGGCTTTAACGCTTGAACCTTCCCAGCAGCGAACCCATCATGTAGCATGCACAAACTGGGTTATAAAATGAGAACAGAGATGCTTGAGGGTAATAGAAAAACTAAAGGTAAATCAAACTGTGTCTACCAAAAGATGCCCTGGTTTTACAACTTAGCAAATCAGGAGTCAGTGACACTAGATAGATACTAGATATATGTTACCTGCTTATCCAAAGGAACTGGAGAGGAAATAATTGTTCAAGAGGTGGCTGGATGTGTGCCTGCGCTGAGGTCCCACGGGATGGGCATCACAGTCGATGCAAATAGTGGTGCTGCACCACAATTTGGACCTTACTTTGGAGTAATTTATACATATTTAATAATAAATAATAAATATTAACTAATAAATATTAAATTACAACAAAGAGGTGAACCATTCATTACACAGTATGCTACAAATGAGTTTAAAAGTGCTTATATTGGATTTCTTTTAATTACAGTAAGACAAAACAAGCTAAACTATACCAAGGATCCCTACAGGGTTTTGTTTTGCAGAAAGGTAGTCTTCAGAAAGGTGTAAAATAACAAGAATAGAAATAAAGTTTGGACAAAGCTCTTCCTCCTGCGAGGTGACAAGCTGGTGGCTTGCACAGGGGTGCACGAGGGAGCACTGCCTTTTCCTTCCCTGCCCTCCGTTGTCAATCAGAGTGATGCTTTCACCCCAGCATCTGTCTAAGACCAAAATGCCAAGGCATCATATGAAATTTCAAAACTTAAAAATCTCAAAATAAGATTTATACATGCACAGAAAAAGCAGCTAAAATAGCATTTTCTTGCCAAAATGAAATGTAAGCCAACGACTTTGCTACAGTGGACTCGCTACAGTGCTACATCGCTTTACATCGGTTTGGGATCTTGCCTTTCACTGAAATAACTTGCAATTCCGGCTATAATTTCCCCTAAATCCTGCACCTAATGTTTCCTATGGGAAGGTTTTAGGTAGTTTTCCACTCAACGCTGCACTGAAATTCTCCCAGTTGCTCCTCAGACCTCCAGTCTATGGGGTGACGGAGGAAAAGGAGGTGCCTGAGCCCCCTCAAGAGCCCGTACACCCCAGGGCTGTAGCACCTCCATCCTACCGCGGGATGTTTAACAACAGTTCGCCAGTGGCCATAGGGAGACCGGCTGAGGTACAGTTGAGAAAGATGGCTATTTCCCATTACAGCCTGGTTAAAAGTGAAATCCAGCAGTGAGAGATATCAATCACCAAATACTGAATCAAGAAAAAATTTATGTTTTTCTAATGATGGTTATTTCTTGGAAATCTTCTATGCCTGCTTGCGCTGAGGCCAGTGAATCTGCCAGTAAATCTATAATGAAATGACCGTCAAATGCACAAACTTTTGCAGCCTACCTAAACCAAAAAGTAAACTTTTTTTTTTTCCTTAGTTCTACTCTATTTTCTTTTTTCTGCTGTCGAGTCCAGCCCTGGATTTATCCCCCAGGCGGAACTGCTGCTTGCTCAGCGGGATGAGCTGAAATAAGAGGACTTTGGAGAGATTTTTAGTTATGCAGGGAAGAATAAAAAAAACAACCCTAAAACCAAGAAAGGAAAATATCCCAATTCTTTAGGTTACATTACTGGTTATATAACCAATTTCTCTGGTTATTTTTATGTCCTATTGCCCTGAAAGAGTGGCCTAAAAAAAAAAACCAAAACCAAAAAAACCCCCTACAAACGTAGTGAGGATGTGGCCACCCTGGGCACGGGGGTGGCGGGGCTCAACAGGGGGACGAGGACATCTGGTCGTAGTCGGGGCACTTGAGCAGGGCCGGGTAGTTACTGTTCATCTGCAGGGACGCCTCGCTGGAGATATCCGAAGGGCTGCGTCCCCGCGCCCACGCGTCCGGGTGCAGGAACTGCCCCGAGTAGTCCGAGCAGTTGCTCAGACGGGGCCGGTAGAAGCCGGGGTGAGGTCGGTAGATGTCCTCGGCCGTGTACCGCTTCATGAACAGGTAAACAGACATCACCCCGGCGCTCTGCAGGGGAGAGAGACACGGCCTGACACTCACCCTGCTAGTGGCTGCCTTCTCCGCCAACAGCAAAAGAGAAAAAAGATTTAATGTGCTTTTTTTGTGCTGTGCTGACGATACACAAGAGCTTCTCAGGGCAGCCCCTTCCCTGCCCTGTGCCTTGGATCTGTGCAATAAATAACATGGCGCAACCACGTCTCCTCCTGTCACACTTGGCATCAAATTATGATCAAACGCCCCATCAGAGTTCCAGGCCTGGGGTCTGTCCCCACTGTATGTCTCCCACCATACTATCCATTACCCACCTGCCCTCATAGCCTGCCCTTAAACCCCGTCTGCGTCCTTTTCTTCCTACCAGCCCCAATGCCCCCCGCCCCAGGAGCATGAGATGTGAGAGCTACTGGTACCTCCGTCAGAAGGAACGAGATGGCAGAGAAGGCAAATGACCATCCGTATTTGTAATTGAAGAACGTTTCCGAGTCCTTGGTCCTGTTCAGCATCTCATCGTTAATGCTGGATATGTAGAGCACCAGCCCCACCACCAAGGACAGACCTGGAGAGAAACCAAGGAAAAGGACAGTAGGAAACGCTTCAGGGATGAAGCCGCTGAAGAAGCACCTTCCTTTAAGACCTGGCTTGGGGGTGAAAGGGTGAAACTGTGGAAATGTGCTTGAAATCCCTGGGGAAAGGAGCTGCTTTCCTGCCGGGCTAACCCAGGGCACTCCTCATTTCAGCCAAACTGATACCTGCTCAAGCAGGTCCATGTGCACTGGGTAGGAGCTGGCTCCAAAGCTCGGCCACCACTGCTGTTTCTTTAACACCAGCACAACACCATGAATAAAACGTGCACTTGTCTCATGTAGAAGCCTCCCAGCTGAGCAGTTCAAAGTTTCAGGTCTCTCCTGTGACGGAGGTGCTGTGAGAGATGTCCTCTCCCCCGGCACCTGCTCCTGCAGGGCTGGTGTGCGCTTGGCCCTGCATCTCCATCTCCCTGCCACCGCCAGCGGCGAGTGCTGCTCTGGGTGATTTTCCATCCTGCAAAGCCCGAGCAGGCTGCGGGGCTGAGCCGGGAGCCCCTGTGGGTGATGATCCCCCAAGGAGCCACCCCAGCGGCTTAGGAGAGCTCCAGCAGCTGCAAAAGCAAAAGTGTTCCACCCTCAAGGATTTCCAGGAGAAAATCTGGCTAGCAAAACTCACCTGACAGGATGAAGAATATCCCCGAGACGAAGGCGAGGATGGTCCTGTGAGGCCGAATGTGGCCAATGTTGCTCAGGATGAAGCCGATGAACATGAAGAAAAGGCTGACCAGAGGGAAGGGGGTGGCAGAGCGGATCATCTCTGGTGGGAGAGGAGCAGAGGAGAGTGAGAACGGGTCAGCCCTCCCCCCACAGCACAAGAGGTGGGCTTGGTGGGGTGAGATGGCTCCAGCCCTTCTGCTCTCTGACCACCCTGTGTCCTCCCTCGCTCCTGGTTAGTGTGGGTGCCTCTGCGATGCTCCCCAGCCCCTGCCAGGGGTTCCCCTCTTTGCTAAGGAGCTGAGTAGGGATGTGACTCGGCTGTGGGAATGCCTGCCAAGGACTGACTGCATTTCTGAGAGTTTCTGTGGGAAGCGTTACATAGGAAAAAAACATTGGAACATGCGCTTTTCTCTGGCTTCACTGCAAAACTGTTTGTGGAACACTTATTTATTAAACCAGAAAGGGCTGCAGAATTCATCGTGTGAGCTGCGGCGCTCCATCCTTCATTCATCCCACTGTGTAATGTGTACAATTGACTGCTACAGAATAAATACAGCTGCAAATTATGGAGAGGACACTATAAAGCCAAACACTTCCATAAACATAGACTCATAGAATCAGAGAATATCTCAAGTTGAAAGGGACCCATAAGGATCACTGACTCCAACCCCCTGCTCCTCACAGAAGCCTTACCGAAACCCAAATTACAGTCTTTACAACCATGGTAAAAAGTCTAAAACCATAAGTGAAGAGCACCATGAAGGTTCAAAACCAAATGCCACATAAAAGAAACAAAGAATGCCTGTAGTTTTTAACCCAGTATTTTTTCAGTCAACTTTATAATCAGTGCTGCATAGGCAGTGACGAGAAATGGTACAGCTCAGAGCCTCTGTGAGCATCCTGCCGTCAGAAAGGGATGTCCCCAAATGGTTAGGAGTGCACTAGGTAACTCTCACAGTAAAAGATGTAGTTGCACCCTTGCACGGTAGCACTGTCGAGGAACTAGGAGCTTCTTCAGCAAGGACACAAAGAGCATTTCTTGGGGAGATCCCGTGACCCCTCGGTGCTCTGCAGGATGCAGAGGGTAAGACCCCACCGAACCACTTACTGAGGACATTGACTGTGGATTCAGACGTCAGCTGGATGTTCATGGGCATGACGTATTCGATAGTGAAGCACCGGCCACGCTCTTCACCTGCAGCAGACACAGACCGAGTCGCACCCGCAGTGTGTTCATCTGATTGTTTTTGGTGGGGGAGAGGATGGCTTTAAAATTAATTTTGGTGCATGCATAGAAACAGTCCTGCTTTTTAATGCTGCTTCCATCTCGGCTGTCGGTGTTTGGGACTGAAGAAAGGCATCTCTTAACTACCATCTCTTGCGCACAAGGATTCCCTTGTATACAAAACCATGAACCCTGTGGCCAGAGAGTTTAAGGTCACCCCAGGGGCGGTATGAGAGCTCCTCAGTCCCCTGACTTTTTCAAAGCGGTGGTTGAAACTTGATGACATTTCAGATTAGTCACTTTGAGATTCCCATTCCCTTGGGTTTTATTCAACTCCGTCCCTGCAGCCAAGTTGCTTCATCAAACTTGGCGCAGAGGGAGGGAACGGTCCAGCTGACATGAATCTAAATTTTTCAGGGACAAAAAGGAATGTTTTGAGCTGCTGCCCAAGGCATAGGAGTGGGATGGGAGGCAGCAGGGTCTGGCACGGCAGCAGCAAACTCACCCAAAGCCTGCAAGCAAAGGCACATTTACCCATCTGGCTATTAAAGCCAGTCGTGGGGTGATAGTGTTACTTGCCAAAGGTTGTGCCTGAGTTTGGAAGCAAAGATGGGCAGAACCTTTAAAACTCCTATTTTCCCCATCCCTTTCCCACAATACGATGCTGCCACGCAGTGAGCATCACCTGAGCAGGGGGTGTTTTTGGGAGGGAGGCCGTACCTGCCAGAAAGCAGACCCTCCAGAGCCCCGAGTGCAGCGACAGTTTGATCTCCGCCGTCTGGTTCTGGGGCTGGACGATGCCCTCCTCCAGGTAGAGCCAGTAGTCGGTGCTGACGGAGATGCCCAAGAGGCCGAGGCCGCAGACGGCGAACACGCTGCTGAGCAGGGTCAGCGCCCTCCTGCCGCAGGCGCTCATTCCCGGCAGCGCGGGGGGCCGAGGCGGGGGGCACGGCTGCCAGCGGAGGGGATGCGGCCGTCGGCACGTCTACCGCTTCACAGGGGAATGGATGTGTCAAAGCTTTGCCCTCTGCCCTTAATTGCTTCTATACGTCGAGCTGAAATAAGCCATTAAAACAATCACAGCCAGCCCTGACAGATGGAGAGTTTGAACCAAATCCCACCCGACTGCTGCCCCGCGCCGGCCCAGGGCTCGGGAACGGGCTGGAGCCCCGCTCCTGGGGCAGCAGCGGCACGGGGTGGGCTGGCCAGGAGCAGCTCATCCGCTCCCGGTTTATTTGCTGCAGGTGAATTCCTGCTGCTCCAGCCAAACCTGGCGCTTGTCACCCCAAGGACGTAGCCAAACCGCAGCACAGGAGCCTGCTGAGGCTCATGGAGACCACATCAGCAGATCAGCAAGGATACTTTTAGCTGCCGGACCAAAACCCACTCCCAAGCAGCTCCGGCCATCACCCCGCCCCCCAGTACTGCCATTTTTCCTCTTCCCGGGTGTAGATTTACTCATTGGGGGATCAAGATCCCAATTTTGCAAAAATCACGCTACACTTCTGCACGCTGAATGGCATCACCAAACGCCTCCAAGCAGAGCAGCACGATGCAATAGTTTGCCTTTTTTTTGCTTGTTATTGCACTTGCTGGGTCAGAGCTGGTGGTGCCGGTATCGGCCGAACGCACAGACTGAACCGCTCCAAACCCAGCTTGTTCCAGGTGGGGGCAGGGAGCTGCGGTCAGGCCCTGGGCAAACATGAGAGGAGGAGGCAAAAAATCTTCCCTTGTCCCCATGTCGCTTATGGATAGAATATTTTTTCCCCTTTCCTTCTCTTCTTTTTTTGCTAATTTGTGGAATTTAGCAGTTCTCATGGTGCCCTGCAGAGTGATAAAATGTCACCAGAAAGAAGAGTTCTTGGCGCAGCGGAGAAAAAGTGCAATTAATATGAGGAGGAAAAAAGCCACAGAAATGAAAGATTAGAGGAATAAGAGCAAGAAGGAAAAGATACACACAAGAGACAGTCTTCTGGGGAGTGGGAACAAGGCAGATAGCACTATTGACTGCTTTCATAAAGGCAGTATGAATCACGGATAAGTGCCATGTCATGTATATTTTCCAAGGCACAATTTGCTGTTGTTAGCAGTGCAAACAATAAGGTAAAAAAGACTAAATCCAGCTAGACAACAAAAGCTACCAAATTTAACACAGTAGCAGCAGGATGCATCTTCCTCGGGCTGTCTTCAAAATGACACGGGCCCCATTCACACTGCGGGAAGGTTCGAGGGGCGACAAACGGAAGAGGGCTGGGGGCAGAGCAAGCTCGGGAAGGAGGGCAGAATCCTCCCAGCCACACGCTGCACTTGGAACACCAGTTCCCAAAATAACAGTGGGTAGGCAATGGCGCCGGGGCAGGTGCGTCGTGCATCTCCCCAGGTGCCAGCTTTGGAAGAGCCCCACCACGCCTGCACTCACGGCCGGCATGTGCTGTCATGGCAGGTGGCAGAGACGTCTCCTTGCTGTATCCCTGCAGCGAAGGTGGTGGGTTTTAGCGACTGGATCTGGAGATGTGGCTCCTGCCTGGGCCGGGAGACCAAGCCTGGCTGTTCCCACACATCTGGGTGGGTGAGCAGCCTCGCGGGGGGGCTTCATTCCTTGCACCTCTGATGCAAATATATTAATGCTTGCTTGCTTGCAGTGACTCTCAGAGATGCCAAAAGTCCTCACAGCTTGCACTTTTACACTGGAAAGCCTCCGAAGATAACGCTCTGCCATAGTTCCCTCATGATTAATAGGTGCAGACGATGCTGATCGTTATGTCCTGCTGCCGAGCTCCCAGGGAACTCCGTGCTCTTGCAGTGTCCGTCCCTGGCACATCCATGGCAAACGCACGGCACCAAGCTCCCTGGCAGCCCGGCCCTGGGCTGATCCTGCAGCAAATTTCATACCAGACTGATGTGAAGGAAACTTGCGGTTACTGTGGAGTCCAAATAACTGCATTTACTGCACAGAGGCAACACCCAAGGCCTGCCTGTACCTCCAGCTCGCTGCTCTGGGCAGCAGTAAGAGAGAAAAGCAGGGAATGCTGCTGCAGGAGTTTCAGTGAAAGAGAGAAAGGGAGAGAGAGACTTTTATTACCATGTCCCACCCTGAGTCCAAAGCAGACAAGTACATCTTGGTAGGAAGCAGATGTACTTGCACCCTCACACTGCAACAGCTCTGACAATTCTCTTCCACATGAAGTTAAGGATTTGGCTCTTCCTATGTTCACACCGAGACATTTCCCAGAAGGTACCAACCTACGGGGCGTGCTGTTGCTTACAGACAGCCCAAGCAAATGCTCCAGCTCATGCTACTGCAAGCTTTCCACCTTTGGCTCTGCTAACGAGCCTCATTTTTAATGCCCTTATTTAATGTTTCCCTCAGCTCAAGAAAATCGGGACATTTCCCAGGAGGAAAACCTCCCTGCCAGGGGTCCGAGGAGCAAGATGCGCAGAGGAGATGCTCAGCTTTGCTTTTTCCTGTGGAATTAGGAGGCAGCAGCTAAAGAAGAAACTGGTAGCTATGGGGCAGAGAAGCACGTCCTGCAGAGGTAGCCCTGCACCTTGGTGGCCTGAGGACAACCTTCCTGTCAACAGGAGCGACCGGCACAGAGCTGTAGATGTTAGGACACCGCTTTACCCCTTCACTGGATGGGAATACACCATTTCCCATCTCGTTACAGGTCCCATTTGATCCAACAATATGACCAGGCAAAGCACAGATCCTCTGGCTCATCCATTCTTCTCCCTAACTCAGTCAGAGCCCTATTTTCTAGTTGCTGCCACAAAATGAGCAGTGTTTACTACAGGGTGTCTCATCCCTCTTGGCATTTTGGTGCCAAAATGGTACGAGGAGCTGGAATCTATTCTTGGCTCATGTATCATCAACAACCATCCTCCCTGCATATTTTTCGCTAATAAGGAGCCAAAAATCAAAGTAGGGAGTACGTGAAGGTCCAGATAAAGCCACTCAGGGGGAAATCGCCGAGTATTTCCTGTGATTTGTTGTCCATCAATACCAGGCACTGGAAAATATACCTATTTGGCATCATTTATATTGGTCATTGGGGTGATGCTAGCAGCAGGGAGAGGGGTCAGGCGTCAGTCATGCCTCTCAATTGCCTCATTTCTTTTCTCTCTCACACTTCAATTTCCATGTAATCACGGATGCAATAGACAGTGATACCTATTACTGCCTTGCTGGCACATAAAATCGAGCCCGATGTGATGGGGAACAGGAGGCAGGGATGGTGCGGAGCAGCCACTCAGAACAGACCTTCCCCCATGTCCAATGCCTGGACAATTAGCCGGGCTCCCAAAAGAAAGATTTTTCAAGGACACAAACAGGAGCTGGCTTGATTTTCAGCAAGGCTTTAGTCCCCAGTAACCTTTACCGATTGTGTTATGCTTCTTACAGCTGAAAAGGTGATGCTGTTTGGTTTCCAACAGTAGCTGTATTTTAAATTAAATGAATCTAGCCCCAAAGATTTCCAAGAAATAGGACCTTAGAACTGTTCCGGCTCCTTCAATCACACTGTGCCTTCTGGTAGTAGTCCAGGGAATAATAAAGGCAGTCTGCAATGTAATCTGCAGTCCTCATAATGAATTTCTTTTTGTCTTGGAGCCATAGCTTCTGATAGAAACAGCACATGGCCCTTGCTGGGACTGACCCCTTCAGAACATGAGATGAATATTGGCGTTGTTCCTAATGCAGTTCACCCAGGTCTAGGTGTGAGAGAAGTCCTTACCTATTGCTCCATGGTCACAAAAACAAAATATTATCCTGGTCCAGATTTCTGAGCCCACCTCTCCGTGACCTAACCCCCAGCACAAGCCACCACTCTGGGCTACATGGATGGGCTAAGAAAAATAAATATATTGCTGGTCAGCTGCCCAGACAGGATGGGTCACGTCAATAAATCACGGCTCCGAGTTCAGCAGAAAACAAAGCTCCCTCCTGCCCTGGGTAAAGGTGGAAAGAGCAGGGCCAAGCCAGGCCAAGGAGGCAGCTATTGATTTTTATGTGGCTAGAGCATCATTTCCAATTTCCTGACATTTGTGAGGAGGGGAAGCACTGCCAAAGCTATTGGAGCAGACGGGAGGGAAGATTTTGTTTGTGGAGGGATGCTGGGATCCAGGACAAGCCTGGCGACCTGCCTCTGTGCTTGTGAAAGCATGGTCCCTGCTGCAAGCCAAGGGCAGGGGGAAAGCAGAGGTTAAGCTGTGGACCTGGGGCAGTGGGAGAGGCTGGGCAGAACGTAAAGAAAGAACAATGCCTGGTGGAAGGGGGGTGGGGAACCCACTGAGTGAGCGATCCATACAAAGAGCATCAGGGAATTGGGTAAGTCGGCAAACGCAGGAGAGAGTGAGCTGTGATGGAGCTGAGCTGAAAGGACCAGCTCCCACTAAGCTGAGACAAGAAAATTGGGCTGGCTAAAAATAAAGGGCCTCCAGGCAGCAGAGTCTCTTCCTCCGGACACAATGCAGGCCACAAATGTGGGCAAAATAAATAGGTCAAGGAGAGTGGCTCTTTCAGAGCTAAACTTCTCAGCACTGGCATCACTCGGGCAGGCAGGACCACGCCGGGGGAGCTGGACGAGGCCACCGCCGCATCATCACCCTCCTTCAGACAGTGCAACAGCACCTTGGCTCCCTCCTGGGCAAACCCAGAAAAGCCGAATCTGGCCTTTAATAACCCCAATGGAACGGAAAGGTGGTGGCAAAATGGCATAGCGGTTCCCACCGAGCGTACGGGTGCAAATGCTCTGGTCCTAGAACAGCGAGTGCAAGGTGCAGCTGCATCCAGCTGCCTCGAACCGATGCTCTGTCGGTTTGCAGGGAGGGTTCTACCAGTGGGAGGTGGCTTTAGTCACAGCTGGGCGTATGCAGCTCAGCAGAGAGGAAGAGGAGGTGGTTTGGGCAGAGCCTGCTGCTCCATCTGGGGACGCAGGAGAAGCAGATCCACAAACCTGACCTGGAAAACTGGGCGACTGGGAAAGATAGTTTTGGGTTTGGAATTACCTCTTGGGAAGCAACAGTCCCTCCTGAAGCCTGGAAAAGGTGTACCGCAGGCAGAAGAGAAACACCAGACGGCTCTGCTTCCATGTAACAGCCAAAGGGGAGCAGGGATGGCTCCAGGGAAAAGCAGCATCTCCTGCTGGGTACACTGGGAAGGAAATGGTCCAAGGGGATGTGGGCTGGACTGGTCTGTAGGATTCCCAGGAGCCCTCTCCTGGGCTGCTGGCACCCGCCACCTCCCGTGGTACACGGGAAGACAGAAATATATATGGCAGCTTTACAGAGCTGCATTAGTGCCATATAGAAATGTCAGCTAGATTTCTGGGAGAGAAATTATGTATTGGAAAAATTAAGTACAGAAATAAATCTTTTTGATGCGGAGGAGGTTAAGGCTGATATTAAGAAATGAAGCAGTCCATCTCATGGCAGTTTGAACAAGCACTAGTAACTGCCACTACGAGCAGCCATAAACTTCAAAAGGATCAATACTGGACTTGAAAGCTTCCCCTCGGCTGCTAACAGCGTGCTGCACGGCCAGCCCCGCGCGCAGCACTGCCATTACAGCCCGATAGACACAGCAGCATCGACTCAGTCAAGCACACTGGGCTCACAGGCTCTCCAGAGAGGTGGTTTCTTATTAAAAAAAAATTAAATAATTAAAAAGGCTGGTTATGAGTTATTTAAACCTACATTGAGCCACAGCAATCATAAACCTATTAATTTTTTGCTTGTCATCAGACACAAGGAGCAGCTGAAAAATAATCAGAAGAAACAATGTGTGACTGCCACACACTGTAATGCTCACCACTGATTTTACGAGTGGGATTACTTGGGGTTTTTCTCTTAAACTTGACTTCCATCATTTTTCTGAGATATTTCCCTTTTCCCTAGCACTTCCCATGTTGCATTTCTTATCCAAGTTCTTTTTAAGCTTGATCAAAAATCCTTTCACGGCAGCATAAGAGTGAAGGAAATGCTGCATAGGCAGTGCCGTATTTTCCTGCCGAACCCACAGCCTGCCCAGCGAACCCCCCAGGCTGACCCCCAGCTTCCCTCTCCTTCTTCACCACGCACCAGCCTTTTTGCTCCAGGCTGCTCAAAATCTGCCCTTTTTGCCTGTGCTGGGTTTGCAAGGATGGTTGTTACCGATTGAGCTGGAACCTTCCGCTCCAGCACCAAAGACCAGGAGATCAGATGATATTCCCAAGGTCAAAGGAGCAGCAACTGAGATTTATTTCCCCATCCCAGCCCTCTAAGCAGACACTTCCCTGCATGGACTGCCCCTGCCGTGCCCACACCGCTGTGCTGGCCAGGGTGATGGCTCTGCTCCAGCTCACTCCCACTAATGGCTTCGGGTGATGCCAGCAACTTTCAACAAATAAAATCATCTACCGAACAGCCCCCCTAGTCCCGGCTCACACGCTGCTGGCGCGGCGTACAGCTGTGTGCGCACTGCTAGTGTTCGCTCACATGGTCTTTCTGGATCCACAAATATTCCCCCCCCAAACCTCTCAGAGAGCACATCCCACCCACGTGCCTCCTTTCTCCTTGGCCTTTAAGGCTCTTACCTCTTTTAACCCCAGCTGAGGCGATGCTTTGGCAAGTGGAAAGCCTGCGATGTTGGCTGTGAAGGTGGGAAGCTCAGGTTCTGGCAGCCCGACTGTGAAGCACGTGGCACAGCGAGGAGGGTCCTGGATGGGTGCTTGGGCTACTGGGCAGCACTGGGAGGAGCTGGGAGTGGGGTGGCTTTGGCAGCGGGCGGGGGAGACCTCCCGGGCTGTAGGAGAGGGCACTGCCTCAACTCTCCACCTCCAGCCGTCTCACATGAGGGATGCACGACGCTGGGACACGGGGACAGGTGGGTGGCAGGCAGGTCTCTGTATCCACGTGCCAGCAGCTCCTACCCTGTGGTTTTGTAGGAAAGCGTTACTCCAAGTGCATTCCTCACGAGGGAAGGAGGAGCTAAAGCTCTGGGCTTGCAATATCGCCTATATGCACCCAGGTCCAGTTCTCCAGGTCTGAACTATGTATATACACACTCAAAGTTTCCATCACTAACAATAGCTGAGCCCTTTCCTTTGCAGAGCCCTTCCCAGCGCCCTCTCACCCTCTGCATATCAAAGCTGACATACAACGTTCACCTACTTGCAGCGTGTCAGAGTGCTCGCAGTCAGCTGCTGGTTTCCATACCCTACAAAGAGCTACAAAAGCAGAATAAAAGGGGGACTGCCTGGTGCTGCAAAGCAAACCAGCTGGGGATTTCGCTGTAAGAGCTGCAGAAATCTCGTCGCTGTGTGCAGTGCAGAGCAGTGCTTGCCCACTGACCTCTGCATGCTGCGTGTTACAGGTTGTACTTTATATCCTAAATACATAAACTCCAGTAACCCGATGATCTAGTGACCCTCTTTTGGCTTCGGTGTAGTGCTTCCCTCTGCTCCAGCCAAGGTGAGCGGAGGGAGCCCCAGCACAGCCAGCAGCAGGGATAAGTAAAGGCAATGTAACCTCCAACAATGGCTGGAGGAGAGCAGCTGGCTCAGGTGCAAGCAGCCACTTCACACCAGGATCAAGGCTGGGCTGATCTAGTGGAGCTGTAAATCTTTAACAGCTGGTTCTTGTTCACTTCGATGTGTCATTTAAGCTGGCAAGAAATCCTGCAATGGCTTTGTATATTAAAGAGAGGCGAATAAGCCTTTTCCTTGCACAAGCTCTCTGTGTCCTTCCAGGAGCAAGGCAGGTCACAGCGTGGTTGAAGATCTCGGGCACCTTTTCCATAAGGTATTTATGTTGTTTTAAACTGAAGTGGGTATGAAGAGAACGCACAAATGCACCATAAGCCCTGCAAGAACCATGTATTACGAACGCCAGCACATTAAATTTCTCTGGGCTATAAGCTTTTCCTGCTACAGAGGTCTAAGAAAAGACTCTGTTACCAGCCCAGGTTGCAGGAGATGAGGCTGCTCCCACCAGGCTGCTCAGCAGAGAGGGGCCAACACCCTCCTTTCCTTCTTTTCCCCTTAACGCTCAGTGAATGACAGCTTGAGCTAAATTAAGCAGTGCTGGGGGGGTTAAAAATAGCATCAAGAGCTAATTAAAACTCTCCCACCTCCCCCGTGCCAGCGCTGGGGTGAGGCGAGCCCCGGGTACCTGTGCCGTGGAGGCAGGGCAGCCCGCCACAGCTCTTCCCCTGCCGCTGCAGCTCTTCTCACCAGCGCTGGCAGCTGGAGTGCTTTTATGAACACTTTCAGTGTGATAAATGAAGAAAGCAAGAATTCCCCCGAGTGCCATTGGCATCTCTGAACGCTGAAGGCTGCAGACAAGCGGCACGTTGGGCAGGCTGCATGCAGCGGTCACAGCCACCCAGACCTCCGTCGCCTCGGTGGGATTAAACACAATTGCCAGCGTAAAGCAGATGCCTTGTTATCCAGGAGATTGCCTTCCCCCTTCCTTCCCCTTTCCTCGCTTAGAAATCCACTTTACCACAGAGCCTCCGAGTACTGAAACAATGGCATAAAGGAAGCAGACAAAGGCTGTACCGTCCGCACCTCAGGCAAACAGCTCAATAACCCAAGTGCCATTTGGGGCTGCCATTCAACCCGGTTCCCAAACACAACGGCTGCTCCATCCCTTTGCTTAAGCGGTTTGGGACGCAGCTGCTCAGATGCCGGTGGTGGTGTCGTCGTGCACGAGCTCTCCAGGTTTGATGCTGAGCAGCCTCAGAAGTTTCATCCCATCCTCACATGGAGATGGTCTTTGCTTTGTGCAGCTTGTTGGGTTTAATAGTCAGGAATATTAAAGTACATAATAAGCGTTTCTACAGCACTGGAGATACTAAACTTAGTACCACCCAGATTTTAGCAAGATTCATTGCCAGTTCCAGGAGTTAATGGTAAAATGTCCCGGCAGACAGGGTAAGACAAATGAGGCAGGACATGGAGCAGCCTGAGACCACCACAGGCAGTGTGACCCAGCCAGAGGAGCTCTGCTCGGTACCAAGCCCAGCATGGCCCCAGGAGGACATCAGCCTGCCCTGCTCAGCATGGGAAGCACTGCCACGTCCTGGGAACGGGCGGGGAACAGGCTTGGTCTCGCCCTTTCTCCATCCTTCCCCCAGGCCAGCACCTATTACCAGGTGAAACGCTCCGGCTGCGTGTATCTGGTCCTTACCTACACCCCACCCCTACTCCCACTGTCCCTTTGCATCGCCATGTGCTCATTCCTGCGCACCCACCCAGCAGTGCCCCTCCGGCCACCCATACAATGACCTCCTATTTTCTTCTCCGTGCAGTCTGTAAGATATTTTACCGTAAGAACTGTCAAACAGTTGACACACAACACTGACATTGCTTTCCTCTTCAGCTCTCCCCGCTTTCCTTCTGTCACTGTACAGAAAAGGGCAGTTTTGTCCCAGTTTCTTTCCTGCCTGTAGCCCACCTCTGTGCTTTGGGAGGGATGTGCAGCTTCCCAAGCAGCAACTCCAGCATCAGAAGGGTTTAACACAACTTTCCAAACCACCCGGATTTCTAGGTGGGGTTTGCTGTGTTGCTTCTGGCTGTCTGCAGCTTCCAGGCTCTCCCAAAGGCATCCAGGAGGGGATTATTTTCTATCGAATACAAAGTCAGTGCACTCTGAGCATCCCCCCAAGAGCCCCCAGGAGCCACCACCGCTCAGCCACCATGGTGGCAGGAACTGGGGAAAATCTGGCACAAGGGAAGCTGGGGTTGGCAAGAAATAAAAGCAGAGCCCCAGCTTGGGTCAGGTATTTTGGCAATGCCAAAGGCAAAGCTTTCTGTTCCTGTAGGAAGCGATGGCACCCACCCTTGCTCAGGTAAAAGGCACGGCCGCAGGAGGCGAAGGCAGAGCAGTCACCAGTCCCACCACAGCTTCACCCAGACCCTGTTGCGGTTCTGGGAAGTGCTGTCTGATAACTGGCTTTGAGTCGCACCTTCAGCTGGGAGACCAGCAGGATGTTACGGTCCATCCCTCCGTGAGAGTGGATAGAGAATGCTCCAGGATTTGCCATCCCACCTTGTGCCAGCACCGGCCATGAGCCCTCACATCGGTGCCTCTCACCTGGCTTTGGTACAGTCTGTGGTGTCTGACCTGAGCATCCCCTCGGTATTTCCCAAAGAGTTAAAAAATTTTCTCCTGTGATGTACTGTGTCTCAGTCCCTGAAGTACTAACTCTTACAGCCAGCCAGCTCAGCTTTTCCTTGCGATGTGGTACCCAGGGAGCAACTCTGTCTTGAGAAAGGGAGGACTGGAAAACTCTTCCTACCTGGACATGTCTAAGCAATGGTTGGAACATCTCACCTAGGCTTGGCATTACGGTATCCACCTCTGCTGCTGAATTTTTAACAACCAAACCCACACAGAGACTCTCCTCCTACCTACACCCAACTTTCCGACTGCTGCAGAAGGGGAGGTTTCCACCCGCCATGCCCGCAGCCCTGCTCTCCTGTGGGCTGGAGAAGGTGGTGGGACACGGATGCCTGGCTGGGACCCTGCTCCCATCCCACCTCTGCCAAACATAACCCACCACACCTCTCTGAGCAAGCAGAGAGAGTCCCAGGCAAAGCTGCCACAGGGAGAAGGGACATCTATTTGTAGCCGAGGGTTTGATGCCTCCCGAGGAGAAGCCAGAGCTGCGGGGTGCCCACCTGAAGGGCTTTGAGGGTGCACAAGGTCCTGCCCTGGCAGCCCTGAGCCTCTGCTCCCTGCAGGTGGGGATGTCGCCCAGCAGCACTGACGGGCAGCGAGTGGGAAAATGAATTATCTGCAAGTTGTCTTGGGTCAGTGGATGCCATCTGCCACGCTGCTCAGCTAATCCCCCCTCAGCGCAGCCGTGAGAATCACTCTAACGAGGTTTTTTCACTAATGAGCAATGATACCCTCCTCATAATAAAGGAAAAGCTGTAAGTCCCGTCTTCCACAGGGACCAGACACAAACTCCACTCAACGCTAACAGCCCATTTTCTCAGCCTCATGGTGCAGCAGTGTCATCCTTTGACAAGTTCTTTTCCCAGTAAATATTTTACTATAAACATCAGAAACTTGTGGCTATACAGCAATAAAATCTGTGTGACTGACTCCAAATCCTCTTTCTAGAACACACCTAGAACCCAAACGCCCTTTAATTTCAGTGAGATTAAGACTCCCAGACAACTTTTGACCTAGCCCCCATCACCTAGTTATTTTAAAAATGCCACCTTAAAACCAGGGCTTTAAATCTTCCCCGGCTGACTTAGGAAAAGCTCCCAGTGCTCGCTCCAGCCGTACACTTGCACAGCTCACAGCTTGCCGGTACTGTTGAAGCCTCTGCAGGCTTGTGCATTATTTCCCTTTTGCATTTTATATTCCCTTCCCTCTCCATAAAGGAAGCTGAAGCTGCAAATGCTGCGGTATGGATGCTGCCAGGTGGGGATTCATTCAGCTCAATGAATATATTCAACAGCCACAATAACGCAGCGAGGGACTGGAGAAATAAACACACAGAAGCATTTCTGTCCCCGGGATGCCACGTGGGGCAGCCACAGGGGAGCCGTGATGGCAGCAGGACGGGCTGCTGAGAGCTGCTCTCCTGCCCTTTGGCTTTTTACACAGGTCACGATGTGACAGACTGAAGTGGTGCCCCCAAAATTCAGCAGCAGATGAGCCTCTGAAGGGAGCCCGGACACGTGGCACTTGTGAAACCAAAGGGCAGCCGTGATGGAAACGTGGGAACGCTCCTCCAGCAAAGCTGCCTGCCCGGATCACGCCACTGGCACCCTGCTACTGCACAACACTCCGCGGGAAGATCCTTTTTAGCCGGAATACTGCTCTCGGCTGCTCCTGCTGAAGCAGGGCTATTTTCAGCGAACGCGACGCCCTTGCTGCCCCTCCCAAAGACTCACCTGCACCATGCGGCCACCTACCAGCTCCGGCGAGGCCCCCTCTTTGCTGCCCTCTCCCCTGCGGGGGGTCGTGGGGTGTGAGGGACACGGTGGGGACAGTGGTGGGGACAGTGGCAGGGACACTGGTGCTGCAGGTTAGACCTGCTCCGTGGACACCACCCAGGAGCCTCCTGCTGCTTCGTGCCTGGAAGACCCAACCCTAAAAGCTGCAAAAAGCATCTCGCGTCAGGGGCTGATGAAGTTGTACAAAATGCCGAGCAATTAATCAGCGGCCCAGGGCTGCGCCAGCCCCCTGCCCTGGCCGCGGGAGCGCCCGCCTCTCACCCCCTCTGGCAGGGTCGCAGTCAGGAGCATGTGGAGAAGCGAAGGCAGGTGCCATGTCCCCCCACCCGCCTGCTCGTTTCCCACCCCCACGTTACTTCACTTAACCGGGTCAGGTTTTTCGCAGCTGGCCTCACCTGAATCCGCCACCCCCTCACGCCCCGGAGCGCCTCCAGCCCCTGCCGCCCGCAGGTCTCCGGCCCCGGGCGCACACACGCCCCGAGGTCGGGGGGCGCAGGCGGGGATGCGCCCAGGGACCGCCCGGGACCCCCGGTGCCTGCGCAGCCGGGCGGGGGCAGCCCCGGGAGCGGGAGCGCTGGGCGCTGCGGGGACCCGCGCCCTCCGGCCGGGCAGGATGCGCCCCCCGCGCCCGCTTCGGCTGCGGGGCTGGGGGGGGTGCGGAGCTGGGGGGGCTGCGGGGCAAGGACAGGGCTGAGGCTGCGGAGCAGGGACGGGCTGAGGGGCTGTGGCGGCTGCGGGGCCGGGGCAGCTGCGGAGCACGGGGTGGGGGGCTCGGGGCCGCGCTGGGGCTGCGGAGCCGCGGTTTCGGAGCCGGGGCTGCGGGGCCGGGCTGGAGACGCTGCCCGCACCGCTGCCCTCCCGGAGCTACCGAGGGCACGGCCGGCTCCGACCCCGACCCCGAGGGGGGCCGGGAGAGCACAGGAACACGCGCCCCAAACGCTGCCCCTCCGCGCGCGGGCGGCACCTCCCGGCTCGCCCCCCGCCCCGGCTTTAAACTTTGAGGGTGTCACACCCGGTTCGCCCCCCCGGCACCCCCCGCAGGACGGTGCCCCCTGCCCCGCCCGCACACCGAGGGTGGCCGGCCCCCCCGCCGCCCCCCGCGCTCACCGGCCCCGCGGGCGCTGCTCCGGCGGCGGGACGCGCCCGTCGGCCCCGGGGATGCTCCGCGCCGCGCCGGGGAGGGCCGGGGAGCCCGGGGAGGAGAGGGCATCACATGGCGCCGGCGGGGACAGCCCACCGCTCCCTCCCTCCGTGCCCCCTTTCCCTCCCTCCTTCATCCCTCCTTCCCTTCATCCGTCCTTCCCTTTCTCCATCCTCCCCTTCTTCCCTCCCTCTTCCCTCCCTCCCTCTCTCTCCAGCCACCCCTACTCCCTCCCTCCCCCGCCCCCCTTACTTCCCTCTGTCCCTCCTTTCTCCATACCTCCCTCCCCTTTCACCCTTTCCCTTTATTCCCCCACTTTCCCTCTGCTTCCCCCTTTTTTCCTCTGGTCCCCTCCCTTCCCTTCTCCCTGCTTCCCAGTCCCTCAGCTGTGGCTGGTGGCTCCAGTTTAACACCAGGGCAGGGGTGGGAGCCAGCACTGCCCCTCTTGTGCATCCTCCCCTCCACGCACCCCCAGCTCCTCTGAACCCCCCACCTGTAAAATCACAGCCCCCTCTGCAGTGGGACTGGTCGGGGGAGTTGCGCTCCTGGGTCATGACTCTTTTGAGATCTGGGGAAGGGAAAACTGGCTCTGGCCACCAGTGTCAAACGAATCCCCAGCTAAGGACACAGCAGACACCGGGGAGGATTGGAGGGCAGCGAGCCAGAGTGCTGGAGAGAGCCAGCTTGGCAGAGCTGGGACCAGGGCAGGGAGAAAGCCAGGGCTAAAGGAGAGAGGGACACAGGGGCAGATGCTCTGGGCTCTGGAAACCACCGCCAGACGGAGTGATTCAGCCAAGACACATAGAAAATTAGCAGCAGAGCCAAGAATAAGGACACAGCTCCATCAGAGCGTCCAGCAATGGGACACTTCCTTGGATACAGCGGGAAGGACAAGAAAAGGGTCACACAGCACGCAGGCGACTCCTGCTTCATGAGCTGCCAGCCCAGGCAGCAGGGCCGAGGGCAGCTCACGGCCACCACCGCAGCTCGCTGCCACCATCGCTGCTCACTGCTGCTCGCCGCCACCACCACCGCTGCTCGCCACCACCGCAGTGCCTGAAGCTCGGGCTTGCACAGCAGTTTCTGCAGCAAGAGCTTATTCTGTGCAAGGGCTTTGCATGTGCCATGGTCACTCCTCCAGCCGGGTCCCTGCAGCCAGGAGCAGGGCAGCAGCAGCAGCAGCAGTGCAGGACAGCAGGGTGGCTCCAAGGGAAGACACAGCAGGAGAACAACAGAAGCAATTTATTAATTACAAGCCTAATAAATTCAGTCTCTAATAAGTACTGGGTCACCAATTCCCAGTGCTCTGGCTAAAACGTGCCGCATGTCTGCCCGAGGCGCCCTCAGTTAGCCAAGCTAAATGGAGTAATTCAAAGTAAAGTGAAATATGAGATGTGGAGGAGGTGTCTGTTGGATGGCTTGTTTCAAGTCAGCGGAGCCATGTGCTCCAGCTTGTTGAGCTCTATTTTGATTTATAGAAATAACAGAAGCTGATGCAGATGTGTAAGTTTTCATTTCTCCACCGAGAACACGGTGGAGTCTAATATAGCGAAGCCTCAGTGAGATCCAGGCTGGTGAAAACCTGCCTCCCAGAAGGACCCCAGCTGGCAGCCAGAGCATACTGGTTATTTGTCTTTGAGGGACTGCACCTCTGCACATGTTCTTTTGCACAAAATTACAGCGATATTTAAATTATAGCGAGTTCAGCATGTTTTCCTGGGCTCATCTCTCAGCCCCCTAAGGAAAAACTGGCTGGCGTTGCAAGGATGCGCCTTTCAGTGTACCCTTCCTTGCAGCTGGAGCTCTCGGAACAACCCCCAAAGGTATTTAGTACCTCTCGTTCGCATTCAAGCAAGAACCAAAGGCAGCAAATCCATCGGGGGATGGACAGTAAGGAGAGAACAGGGATGCGGTCAGCAGAATGGATTCTGCAGTAGAAAAAGGTGGTCGAAAGGCGATGCCCTCTGGGACCCCCGGCCCCACGCAACCCCAGGGAGGAGGAGGCTTCCCTGGGGTGGAGCTAATCAGCAGGGAATCAGCAATAAAGTCAAAAAGCTACAAGAGGCAGGTTAGACCTGGACGTTCATCATGTTCTGTCAGCGTACATTATTTTAATACAGTAATTGGCTGTTCATCATTTTTCTTCTCTCGATATTGTTAAAAAAAACCCAAACAAAGCAGGCCTTCATTTTTCTCCAGGCAGGCAATCTGCTGTATTAGCCGCCTGGGCACTGTGCAGGATTATTTGAATACAGCACGTATAAAGGCTGCAGCGCGTACTGCCAGTGACATAATTAACCATTACAGTGTAAGAGGCCCCCAGCAGCCATGCGTATAATCAATTAGAAATACACATTTTGGCCTTCAGTCTCTCCCCCTCCCCCCTTGCTTCTATGCAAATGTACTTAGGCTAAAACACTCGGATGGATTTTCCGTTGCTGCTTGTCTCGTACAGCAACTTCTGCTGAGGCGGTGAAGTGCGTGCACCGGGAGCATTTCCCACCGGCATGCCCAGGCCAGGCTGCCAGAGGGTACCAGTGATGCCTCCCCAAACCCAGGAGCACAGCTAAGCTCTCCTACCTCATTAGCAGCTATCCATAATTCCTTCCCATCACACCCATCTCCTTGCTGACGGCAAAAGATGGTGAAGACGAAGCAGAACCCCCTTCTCCAGGCCAGGGGCTCAGCGTGGCTGTCCCAGGCAGGACAATTAGCACTTTGCATCTTCTCAGCATTTTCTAAAACTGGGGGCAGGGCTTTGCCAAATCCTGCAACAGCTGCTTTGGGTTAGTTGTTTGATGCAACCCCAGCTGGTGCCATCCCAGGCCCTTCCAGAGTTGCTTCCCTTTGACATCCCCACTCTTCACTGCCTCCTGCTGAGCTCTCCCCTCCCCGAGAGGGAGGATCCTCCACACAGCCACATGTGGGGTGAGTGAAGCCGGGTGGGATCTTGCACATCACAGGACGCCCTGCAGCTGTGCCAGCCCTGGTGGGGCTGGAGCCCACCCCAGCCGGAGCAGCTCTGCCAAGCCCCGTGCTGCTGCAGCCGCCTGTCACACCACGCTCACACCCGCCATGGAAGCATGCAGCATCACGGGCACTGGAGCAGGCAGCTTTTGGGATGCACCCAAAGTCAGATCTTATTAGTGAGGAGGGACTGAAGCTTTAAGAATGGCTCAGGCCAGAAGCAATTCCTTACAGCAGCATCCCTGGGCTGCCAGTGGTGCAGAGGGGTGCTGAGGGCCTGTCTCCTTGCAGCTGCAAGTGTTTAATTCCTGCAGGTGACATATACAGGGAACCTTTTCCCTGGTCTTTTCCCTTCCAGCAGAAGCCACCTTGAAGGCACTCAGGACACCATACAAGAAAAGGCCTGGTCCTGTCAACCTGGGCCATGAACCGACAGCAAACCTCAGGTTTGCCTCCCCTCCCATCCCCCTCTAATTTGCTCTATGCCTGATTACTCAGACAGCAAATCTGCCCAGCAAACAGGCTGGGATGAGCCGCCCCACGGGCAGCCACCCCTCGAGCCCACGTGTGGCTCTGGTCTGGTGTCGGACAACGGGCATCTTTAATTTTTCAATTGTATCTGGGGCTGAAAGAGGCGTTCTGGGCTGGGCGCAGGAAGGGAAGGTCTGCACCAGCCAGAAATTGCAGCGTTCGCCTGAGGAAAGAGGAGAGAGAGCAGGTAGATGCAACAAACCGGCGACGCGGTGCCGAAGCTGCTGTGACTTGTGTGGGAGGTGACGGATGCTCCATGCCAGCTGCCTCGGCACTTGCTATTTTTTGTCGTTTTGTGGGCAGCGCAGCCGGGGAGAGGCTCGGGGAGATGCCGGAGCACGGCAGAGATGCGCAGCAGCCCCGGCACAACGCTTGGGGGAACCCGCTGCTGCCCCACTGCCATCCCCGTGTGGCTTCCAAATGCTGAGAGCCACTTGCTAGAGAGACTATGGAGATTTTCTCTTTCCATGAGAGGGTGTTTGCGGGACAGGTTTTGCACCGGGTGGCAAAACTGGCATCAGCGGCCTGGGTTTGGGATCCACAGCCACAGCGCTCCTGTGCTGGCAGGATGCCACCTTGGGATGGGCTGCTCCAGCCGGGTCCTGTTACGTGGCAGCAGTCAGTGCACGCTCGTATGATGTCTGCTCCTTATTCCAGCAGCAACATTATTATTTTTTTTAGCTTTCCAACACTGAAAGTAGGAAAAGAGGGAAAACTCATGGCACCAAAGAACACCAGCCGCTCTCTCCTCTCTGGGGAGGGTTTTCATCTCCTGCTTGCACCGTGACTAAATCAGAGGCATTAACTCCTGTGGGCTGTTGGAGCTGAAGCTCCGTTCGCTGTTTCTCCTGCACATCCCTCCGCCTGGAGTTGCTGCTCAGGAGGAAGCGCAAAGAGAGGTGCAACATTATTTTTATCTCTGCACCCACATGCTGTGCGAAAGCTTGAAAAAAAAGTGCAGCGCCTTTCGCAGCCAGCCTCCCCGAGAGGCTCTGACTCACAGAACAACAAAGGCGCACGTGTGAACGGAAGTTGGATCCTTTATTTGAAATAAAATACCCTCTGTAACCATATGGGACTAAATGAAATGAATAAAAGCTGAGGATGCAGCCACTCGGCCGGTTGCATCCCTTAGCCCCACAGTGGTCCGGGGCCAGCAGGCACCACTGCCTGGCTCGTGCAGCCCCACACCGGAGGGAAGGGGGTTTGAAAGGGCATGGAGTGCCCACGTCCCACCGCTTCACTGGGACAAGCTTGCAGAGGTGCTGCAGTCAGTTTTCTCTCACTGCTGGTGTTTTCTGTCAACCCTCTGCGAAAGGAGCAGAGGTACCAGCAGCACCACCCCTCTCACGCCTGGTGCCTGGGATGGGACCTGTCTGGGTCCCCATCGCTGGCCACCCAGCCTGGCTGGCAAACAGGCTGCTTGCAGGATGAGGGATGGCTCCTGCCAGAGCAATCAGATTTCAAAGGTCATGTTTTGGAAAACAGTTTAGATGACATTAATTATTAAAGCCTCATAATGCTTGTATTAAGGGAGTTTTCCATGTGATTTATACAGCACTGAAATTCATTACCAATCTTTTAATGATGTTAGGGTCAAGCAGGCACAGGAGTGCTAAATGACTTATCCCAAATGGACCGGGAACTGATCCAAGGAGTTTTGGGATGCTGTCTTTGCTGGCCTGTGCTCTTTCCCTCCTTGTGCCCTTGCGCTCATTGCTGGTTGCTTTTATAACCACTTCTGATGAATTTTTCATGAAATCACCCCTAATCAGTGTCTTGGGCATGGTTACACTTGTAGGAGAAGCAAATGAATCCTGTTAGAAAAGAGTGTTTCTGGAGGTGTCTCTGAAAACGTTGAAGCTTTGATGAAGTTTTATGGACATTGTTGTGGAGTGTTTTATATGGATTAGGAAACCTCCCTGTTGGGGGCACTGGGTTTTATTAAGCGCTTTGAGTAGAGGAGCAAGGTAAGGGCTGATGGATCAAGGCCTGAAGGTTAAATGAAAAGCAGCGCAGATGTGAGCCGGACAGTGGCTGGCAACCTGGGCAACATCTGGGGTGGGTGCAGGCTGCCCGGGTGCCCGCGCCTCCTGGCGCCACAGGCAGCGGCAAGTAGGAAATAAGCACAGGTTTGCTGCAAGGCTGATCCCTGAAAACCGGGCGCCACTGGGCAAACCCAGCAGCTGAAACGCTGCTGCAAACATCCGAGCGTCCTGATCCCCCAGGCATCCCTGCCCAGCTGGGTGCCGGTGGACACATGTACAGCCGGAGCTCGCAGGAGCGGGGGTGGGGACGGGGCACAGCTAACACGAGGGAGGTCAAACCAGCGGTTTTGTAGGAACGAGGATTGCCGCAGACCCCCCTGGGTATTGCCAGCCCCTACGAGCGCTGTGAGCCCCTCTGAGCAGCTCCGGCTCACCCTCGCTGCGCGGCGACGGAGGGGAATTTGTCTTCATTAAACTAACGCAGGGAACATCAGGATGTATTGCAGCCTCCCATAGCGCAGCTCTTTTAAAAAATAGTTTTACCAGGAAATTTGCAGTAACCCAAACACTCAGCAGTAACTACAGCACGTGCATCTCATGCTCCCAAGAGGCAGAGTCAGGCCCTTACTCCATCTGCCACAGCATCCAGCCACAGGGACCAAATGCTTTATGTGACAATAAAATCTCCATCACCAGGTCAGCCGGCGGCCGCGGTGCCGCCGCCTTCGGGGAGCCGTGCATGTTTGCTCCCAGCTGAGCCCTGGTGCTGTGGGGAGGGGTCTGAGCCCTCCGAGGAGAGGAAAATTCATTCTCGGCATGGGAGTCCCTGGTTCCGTGGCAGAGAAAGAGATGGGTGAATTTTGCCAGCCTTGCTGGGCAAGAGTAAGATCTAAACCACTCCTAAGCACACTTGCGTTGCGGGTTCCCCCCCTCCCTCGCTCAGGTGTTGTGCTTTAAATTGGTTTTGGAATTTCTTTTTCTCCTCCTTCATCAGACAGTCCTACAACATCTCCTGAGGCAGGACGCTGGGTGCTGACTCAGAGACCAGTAATGAACACTGGAAGTGGCAGCTGGTGTCTGACACCGTCACCCTGGCAGCGAATGCAGCAAGTCCCTTGAGAAGGAGACAGTGTTGACTCATTTCCCATGAGACCCGCCTCATGTCATTCTCCTCCTTTGGGAAAAGCAGGAAAAAAACAAAACCACCTGAAAAGAAACCCTTGCCGGTAACTCCATGGGTCCAGACTTGCCACCAACTGTTCTCCTGGTCAGATCCCTGCTTCTATGGGTTTACCATCACTTTGGGAAGGTGACAAGTGACAGATGCAGCTGGGGAAAGCATCTCTTTGAGGACAAACCATCCACACATGGCAAAAGCTTTCCTGATTTGCGCCCCTCGTTGTTTTGTCTTTGCTTTACCATCGCTCTCCAGGCTTCCTTGGGGCTTTTTTTGGCCAAGCAGCAAGAATTGCCTTTGCCGAAGCAGGTGGGATTGTAATTACCTTGTGGTAATTAAAGCAGTCATCATTTTAGCTACCCTAGCAGTTCTCAGAGGAGACGGTTATATTTGCAGCTCATGTACCAACGCTGTAAAAATATTCTGCGATTTCTAAGTCAAATACCCAAATCTCTAAAGAGAAATTGGGGCTGGAGGAGGCTGCCACGACTAATTGCTGTGATTTATCGAGCGCTGGGTGCTGCAAGTGTTTTCTCGTGCACGGGCTGTGGCGGGCACAGAGAGATTCAGCCTCTCCTGCAGAAACCTTTAACTCTTTGTTTTTCCCAGAACCACCAGCCTGGTCATGCCTGCTTAGAAAAAGTCAACACCACCCCCCGCCCCCCCCCCCCCCCCCCCCCCCCCCGCACAGTTTGTGCGCATCCCCTCTGCTGCCCACTCATCCCGGTGGGAGCCATGTGACTGTCCTGCTCGTGAGACCACTGGCATGGGAAGGTGCAGAGTGTGCCCGGGGGGTGGCCGGGGGCTCTACCACCCCCAGGGATCCTGGCCAGGGCAGCAGGTGCCTGCAGCCGCCTGCAGCTCCTCAGATGCCTGTTACTGATACCCGGGTCAGGCTGCAGTAATTTCCACGCACGCCTCCGCCAGACTTGCCTTGCCCCAGGGACAAGTCTGGGGGGTGTTTAGAGGCTTTCACCTAATGAGCTGTCACCCAAAAAGCCACCGACCCCATGAGGGGCTGCTGTGCTGCCCGTGCTTTGGTTAAGCCGCAGCTGGAGAGGGCGACATGTGTGCGCCCACCGCCTGGGTGCTTCGCTGGCAAGGGGAGCAGAAATGAGCTACAAACGTTAGTTTTTTTGGTTTTGTTTTTCTTTTTCCTTTTTTTTTTCCTTTTTTCTCCTTAATAGCCTGATATTGAGACTGCAAATAGCCTTTTTGCATTTGGTACAATATTTCTGAGAGGTTGTAAGGCTGCGTTGAGTGTATTGGTCAGCAATGCTCATTTAGAGCATTAGGAGCCTTGACACATCCAAACATCCCAATGTTGTGTTTCTGGGGAGCTGAGAGCTCCCCTTGCAGCGAGGCCAGCTCCTGAGTCCACCCTGGAGGTCACAGCTAGGGATGAAATCCCACCCAGCCCCTGTCTAAACAGCCAAGGTGATGGGAGATGCCGGTCTGGCAGCACGGAGCTCTGAGGACCCCTTTCCTCTCGCCCTGGAGGCACCGACGCCACGTGTGCACCAGCTCCGGGCAACACTGTTTCCTCAAACACCCTCTTCTGCTCTGCAGAAAGCTTGCAAGGGCTGAAAAGAGACGTGTTCATGGGCTTCAGGAGAAGCCCAGCACGGTAGGTGAAGGCTGAGCAGCACGTAGCAGCCTGCAGACTCTGTGCCTGTGAAAAAAAATAATGAATTTCCACCATTCCTTTGGGCAAACTCTGCCAGAATTTCCTGCAAATTAAACTAACCCAATTATTGAATTAGCACGAGATTTGATACATTTGAGAGCAAGCAAGGAAGTTCTCTGTCAAGTTGTCACAATATTTGTACCTTGCTTTCAAATTTTGAAAATAAAATGATGGCACCTAAACAAGGCAAGTGCCTGGAGCCAGGATGGGTACGGCTGGTGGCACTCGGAGGTCGTAGCCTCTCCGGGAGCATTGAAACAAGTATTTCATGGCAAAGGTGGGCCCCTGAGTGTCATCAACCACCATGAGACAAACCCTCTTCCCGGGAAGAAGTGGCAGAGGGTGGAATGAACCTGCTGGGGCTCATGCATAGAGTGATGTGAGAAAGTGCAGTTTGACTTTTCTTGGGGTCTAACTGCTAAGAAGGAGGGTGCATCCCTCCCCCACCAAGTCTCACAACAAGCTTTGAACCAGACCCTCCGACCTGAGGCCTCGCTTGGCTCCTGGGGCCGTTTTTCCCTGTGGTACCCATGCCTGAAGGGGCTCAGAGATGCCAAGCCCAAGCAGGTCAGCCAGGGACCTGCTGGCTCAGCCACCAGCTCACCTCTCAGCATGCAGAAATAATTCTACATACCCTTTCCCCAGTTAAACCTCTTTTTCTCTTGATTTATTAACAGGAATTTTAAAAGAGTCCAAGTTAAAATTTTGAGTATGAATGGAGAATCAAGGTCTGGACCTGGGCAGCCTCTGTGGTCGCTCGTGCCATCATCTTTGCAGTCTCTGGACTTTGTGGAGTCAATTTTGAAATGCAATTTCATAAAGGCAGGCCAAAGTCCCACAAAAATAATGATCAGTATTTTTATTCATACACCTTGGTTTGAAACTACAATTAATATTTAACAAAAGCATTTCATGCAAACAAAGATTGAAGATATTGTGGATTAAGAAAAAAAACCTGCTGTAATTTATACTTCAGTCTTGCCCACTATACTTCTGATGATTTTTTAAAATTATTTTTTGAAAAATGGATGGCTTCTTCAAATTTTCTGGTAGCATCTTGCAGATAAATGATAAGAAAATAAATAATGTTCTCCTCTTCATAAATACAAAATTTGGGTCTTAAAATAATATTAAAAAATATGAATGAATTCAAGTCGGGATTACTCCTTCTTTAAAAAACGATAAAGTAATATACAATCATTTTGGAAGTTTCCAGTGTGGTCTGTATTGTTGCGCAAAACCATACCTGCGTTGGGAAATGCACGTTTTTAGAAGAGACAATGAGCTTCAGTTCGTTGAAATTATTTTCCTTACAATCATTTTCACAGCACATGAGCGAATACATGAAAGGCTTCACGGGGAACAAGCCCCCAATTAAATCTGTGTTATCACTGCAAGAATGTTTTTTTTGCACGGCCTCAGAGGAGTGACTTCTGCGGGAGGTGCCGCGCTGCCAAGGGTGAGCCCGAGCTCCACCGAGCAATGCCGGGTGCCCGCACGTGCTCGGGGTTTTGCTGCGTTGGGGCTTACAGGCTTTGTGCTGCCCGGTGCTGGTGCCGTGGCAAAGCACGTGGCGCACGCGAGCTCCGAGCACGTCGGTTCCGCTGGGCGCCTTGGAAAACTGGGACAGGAGCATGTGGACCTCTGGAAGGATGGAGCCATGGGCAGTATCGCCTCTCAGGGCTCCAACAGAAGGGAAATCAATACAGTTCAAATAGCTCTTAGGAAAAAGTTTATCAAGATCAGACACATAATTTTCCTTTCTATCAGAATGTTCCTGTCATCAATTTATGGTTACAAAACTAAAAGCGGTAGACTTCCCAATGTATCCCATTCCATGGAAGCAGGCTGGGGCTGGTTATCAGTGCTGTTGCTACTCTTCCTGCATGTCACTGTTTAAATTATTCATAGATTCCTGATTTTTTTTTTTTTTTTCAGTCAGCCAGCATCAATGGAAGAAACCCCATAGCTTCTAGGGTGGTTTTCTTTCAAATTTGAACTACAGTGTCACACACAAGGAAAAGAAAAGCATGGAGACATATGACACAGGAATACATTAAAATATCAACGGAATAAACCTGTCGTGGCTGGAGCAGCTGCGTAAAGAACATCGCTTCTCCTTCAACAGGAGTCAGCATAAACATTACTAGAAAACAGCTGTGCTGAGGTTATCTATCCATAGGGAATCTCACCCTTCAGTAACCAGTTCTGCTAAGACTTCCATTTACATGGAATCCTTAAATTGCACATAGAAATCTCTGTAAGTGGAGAAGAGGTAAGAGCAGCTGAGCTACACGACCAGCGAGCATCGCTCCCCACTGCACCCTGGCTCCACTTAACAAAAGCTGGACTCCAGATTCTGTAAGAAATGTATCAGATCTGATTTTATTTCTCTTCAAACGGTTTCAGCAGAATTACTAAAAATTCTATTAAAAAAGTAGAAATAGCATGGTATATCCAGCCATACCACGTGAATCGAGTAAGCTGATTTAATATTAAAAACGATAATAATACTTACACAACTCTTTTCAGGTTAAAAGTGTATTAGAAACGTTACTCAAGAAGTCCTCACACCTGCCGGTGAGGTAAGTAAGTATTATTACTCCCATTTTACAATGGGGCAACTGAGGCAGAGAGGTTAACAACTGCCCCGCTCTCTCTCAAGGTTGTCCTAGGAACAGGAGGGCTGTAGCGCACTATGATTATTCATTATAAGGCTATTTAATTACCAGTCAGTACTGGCTGATGGGAACCCACAGCCGTTTATGGAATCAATTCTTATTTAATTCTTCCACTGAACTCCTTCAGATTGCATCTAAGAGTGTGGAGCCACGGAAAAAAGTGCTTTTAGCTTGCCTATTTTTTTTTCCGACTGGGCAGCGCCGTGCCTACCCGCCCAGCAGCGCCCAGCACCACCATGCGTGGCTGCCAAGGGACAAAACCTACGTACCATAATTTATGTTAGTGACCAAAAGAACCAAAATGCACATTAAACGCTTCCAGGAGTTTTGTGGCAGGTCCGAAAGCCCACTGTAAACTTGATACTGTAAATATGGCTTCTCCTCAGAGCAAAGCTTCATTATTGGATGATTGTTATTGTTATCTCCAGTGATGCATTTTGCTTCGTGAGGAGGATCTTCCCCCTCTGCTAAATGCACGTGTCTCCCACGGCGTTTATCAGGGATTGCATCCAGACGCACTGGCTGATAAAACAGACTGTGCAAGTGGTCCCACTCAATCCCGGCCCTTGGCTGGGTCATCTGTCCAGCCAGAAGACAAGTTCCTCTCTCACTTGACCGTATTAATTTTACAGGAGCCCAGCATTATTCAATTGCATTCACCCCAAAAGACAGGATGGATTTCAAAGGCCACCAGCATTTTGGTATGATGAGTTTCTTTTAAACTAAGAGCTGATTGCCAGAAGAACTTTCTTCAGTTTGTAAAAGGAAATTCAATTGTATTTCTGGAAAGAATGAAGGCTCAGAAAGCTAAATTGCATTTCTCCTCTAGATTGGATTAAGAGGGGAGTATTTTATTATGGGAATGTGCTCTCGCCTTCTCACATATGTGCAACCCTTGCTAAGAGCACTGAGACTGGCCAGCGGGCAAAGCGGCTGTCCGGGAAACCCACCGCCCTGCTGGAGTGACTCGAAGGTGGATAAAAACAGCCAGATGCCTGAGTAACAAAAAAAATGTGCCTAGAAGCCAGCAAAGTCCCATTTCACCCCTGAAAACAGCTTGGAAGTTTTGTGTGGCAGATCTGTGCCCCTCCTGGCAGGAACGGGGTTGCTCCGGAGCCCCTCGGGACTGGAGCACACGTGGGATGGAAACGGCTCCTCCAACTCCCACCCCAGCTTCAGCGTATTGTGATTTGCAATTTGACTTTTAGAAATCTTTGTGATAACGTGGGCGTTCAGATTAGAGTTGCTGTTGAACACAAATGAAAGAAAAGCAGTTCTAATGCCTTTCCCTCTGTTGATACATGTTCTCTAGAAAACAAAATTTGTGAAAAATATTATATAGATAACATCTGTATTTCAAAATCTATGAAAATGCTTGCTGGTTACTCAAGTTTTTACTCTCCATTAGAAATTTCAATTTATATTGATAATAATAATATAATTTTAATTATATTGGATAATAAGCAAGCCACTCGGAGTTCTCGTTAAAGGGCTGGTCCAAGCGTGAGTGCTCACACATGAGTGCATTGGGCAGAGCAGCGAGGGGTCACCCAAACATTGAATCCCTGCTCAACATGACCGCCTTGTTCCTTTTTGTAGGTGTTCCAGACACCTACCGAAGGTGACACGAGCTGTCGCAAGCTCAGGGACTTGAGGTAACCAGGTTCAAGAGGAACTTCTGCGTCTACAGCAGAAAAACTGGGGGACAAACGGCAGTGCCCAAGCAACGGGTGATGAGAAGCAGACAGAAAACGAGCAGCTCTCTGAAGGTGTTGGACCAGCTCTTTAACACCGCGTTCTGGTGTGAACAGCCCTGACCGTCACAGCTGCGCCAGCAACGGGACCTCCCGGTACAATTCACATTTTACCAAGGAAACCAGAAATGCTGGGGAGCATCAACCCACGGGACCCTCCTGCCTGTTTCTGGCTCGGCTCAGCCCTGCCCCCGTACCGCTCCTCTTCCTTCCCAAACCTGTGCGCTTGTATTTCTCCCAGTATTTTCCTTTTTCACAAGCCTCCATTTCGCTTCACATTCTTAAAACACCTGTAACGCTGCTCTCGGCAGACTGACTTACTGGAGAGTCCCTTCAAAATTCAAAATCTGAGCCTCAGTCATCTGTTGAATTTATTATCTTCTACAGCACGATACTCGAGTCTCCTAACCTATGGCAGGCTAATAATATTCAGAAAGACATAAATAGTCATGGTTACTGCACTAGTCCACATGCTCTACAGTGAATACCATAATTTTTGAAGTATATAATATACAAAGAAGAAAATGAACTCCCGGACATGGTTGATAACATATTTGACACAGAACGGTTTCAAAATTTTACTCCTAAAATGTTTTAAAAATTTTGAGTTCTGTTTATTTAGGCAACAATCTGAGTTCTTGTTGGTGGGTCAATGCCCCTCGTTAGCCGTGGGATTCCCCGTGCCTCAGAATTGTTTGGGTCGCCCACGAAAGCCTGCTCACTTCTCCCCGGGGAGATGCTCCTTGCTGGGAGCTGGGGCTGCAAAAGGACCACGACTGGGCAAAAGCCAAACCTTCCGCAGCGCTGCTGGCACTGGCGCGTCCTAGGCACCAAAGGGATGGCTGAGGGCACCGCGGGGCACCCACGGCTGCCGTTCATCACCCAGCCGTGTTTGACTCCCAAACCGTCCCACTCCACCACAGGTCACCCCCGTCAGTCAGACCCATCCACTTGGCTACCAATTTGCAGGACTGGATCTTTCTACCAATCTTTGGCACAGGTTCCATGGTTTATTGTCATAAAAGATGACTAAAAGCAGATTGCCCACCTCCCCCCCACCCCCCACCCCCGCCAGTTACAGATTCTAGTATAAATGTAAGTCTTTTATGGCAAATATCTTACTTTTTGAATATGTTTACATGCTGGAAAAATTGTAATCAGTCTGCATGCAGCAACAGAGACATCATGCTTCTGCTATCGTCATGCACATCTGACAGACAAAAAGTGCCTATGGCTGCTAACAGTAACAAGGCAGAAGGAAAAAAGAAAAGGAAAAAGCACTGAGTACTATTTTACATGCTGTAACAAAAGCAAAATATGCACAAAAAATATTTACTGATATTTGGATTAATATCTTCTGGTAAGTTGTAAGAGGAAATATCAAAATTTTTTTTTATCTAAGTGATAGGAGAGGAGAAGATTGCATTAATTACAGTGTTCATCATTGCAAATAAAGTCTATTTCCTTCTCTGTAAGTAATAAGCAGACGTGAAATGAAAGCCTAATTGAACCTCGTATAAAACCTGCAGGTAGTAATTATTGTTTAAAAGTATATCTACTTTTAAAAAAAGAGATTATACCCTAAGCCATTAACAATATCCAAAACCTAAAGTAAAAATCAAAACAACAGCAATAAAACATTTAGCTAAATCTAAATGATGTCATTCAGAACAAGAACTTTCACAAATAAAGCACAATTTGTTTTATAAAATTTTTATAATACTCCTTATGCTTGATATGATTATGTCGATAATATAGATCTGCTTATTATTAACCCTTATTATTAAGAGTTATTACTAAACATGCAAAATTCATTGCATGAAGCGTATGTAAAATGTATTAAATTCCATTCTATCAATAAAACAATTTTTAGGTGCTGCTTCTTTCAGGCTTGATTATTCTACAGCCCAAAGTTTTCTGAATTAAACCTGATTATTTTAAGACTAAATCTCACTTGATTTTCATGAGTTATTCTGGAGAAATCAGGAAGTCACTCGGGGCTGCATTTTTTGTTAATTTAGTATACATAATGCTTTCTTCAGTTTCCTGCCCTATACCGCGGACCATAAATAAACACATGTAAATAACATTTAAAGGATTACAGTTTGTCTGACATTCCAGGTTAACAAATTTCATAGTAAAATACTGGTATTAGAACTGGTTAAGAGTAAACTTGAGAAGCGGTGTAAATTAAATTAACTGAACAAACAATGGCACCCTGGATCACAGAATAATCTCATGGAGATTAAAATTCACAAAAATATTATTAAAATTATTACTATTATTATTACTATTATTATTATTATTATTAAAGACAACATTTCACCCTTGAGTTTATCACATGCTACTCAGCAAAGATCCTAAAGATCTGGCCACTGCTGAAGTGTGTTTAAACTTGGTGCTGATACAGGATCGCCTGACGAAGCCTCAGGGTCTAATTTGATTTCATCCCCCCCTCCCACCATGTTTCTGCCACATTTGCAAAGCAACTACTTTCCACATTTTTTTTGCAATGCCTCTCCTGCCCGGTGCCGCCGCCGTTCCAGTCTCTTTGCGCTGGTCTCCCTGAAGTCACCCACCGGGAAGGGCAGGGAGCAGCGGTCCCTCGAGGCCGAGTGCTCCATCTCCCAGCATCCACACGGACGGGCCAAACATCTGAGCCGGTTCTGTTTTCAGACCATGTGTCAGACTATTTCTAACCCAGCAGAGCGGAAAAGGGAGCACAAGGACAGTGGGAAGTTAAAAAAATATATAACGTACCAAACCTGGGGAAGTTTAGACAAGTCAGGGGTGACTTCTAGAGGAATAAGTGGGCACTGGACATTAATTTATCTCCCATTAAGACAACATCGCTGTTGCAAAGCCAAAACCCTGACTAAGTGGCCCTTCCCCATCTTACACTTTCTAACCCTACAGTTTCCAGGCCCAAATGGAATCAACAAGGCAAAAGCCTAAAAATTGTAGGGTTAAAGGACAGTTCCCCACTGCAGGATTTGTTCCTGTTCTGCTTTTTCATGCTACATTTTGTAAAAGGGGGTGTACGAACTGGGGGTTGACGTAAGAGAACCCTTCAAAATCTGTTTGGTCTATGTTAGCAATGACCAGCTGATCCGGAGGTGTTAAGACCGGCTGTCCTCGTGTAAAGAATTTATCGAAGTTTTCGGCACCCTTGCCACACTGCAAGAAAAAAAAAGGAAAAACAGAAAAAAGGCTGAAAAAAGTCAGCAAGACATCAGCAGTTCTAGCTTTTTGCAGATTTTTCAGGACACATGCAAGACTTTCCCTAATTTCTTATGAGTAGTTAAGAAAAAATTTCCTTTTTAGCTATTTTAAGAGAAAATCTCAAGCAAACAGAGGATTTTTAATAGATGAATTCTGAGGAAAAACAGTCAGAAGAGTTTCCATCCATCAGCATAAGGTGATGAGGTAGAGAGGCCTAAGTATTTAGACTTACTGGGACACAGAAGGAAAATTAAAGTATTTTTACGGACATGTACTGGCAAGAGATACTTTAGCTGTCGTCATTTCATTCTTCCCAAAACCTTTACGATGTAAATTAAATTTTCGTGTTAAGTCTGTTTCCTTCACAATCTGCAGAAAGCTTAACGTAATTCATTTAGATGATTTGATTCTTCATTGCAGAGCCTATAAACTCTCGTAGATTCATAAATGACAGCGGAGCTTTAGTCCTGGGGACTGCACGAGGGAGCTGGGGCAGGGGGTGCAGCCTGGGAACAGGTCCTCATCACAAAACACGTTATCACAGGTTTCCTTTTTTTTTTTTTTTTTTTTTTTTTACCTAAGAGGAGAGCCACGTGCTCTCACAAAGCCCAGCCGAGGCGGGGGTTATATGTAGCTACACGCTGAACACAACTCATTCAGAATGGAAAACAAAAGAAAGCAGGTTTGCAGAAAGGATAGTTTTGAGTAATGCAGAAAACACTTGAAAGGCAGGGAAGTATGATTAGAGGCAAGTTAAAAAGGTGGAAGGTGGGACCAGAACAAAATTAGCTTGGGCACAAGAAAAAATGCAATCTGAAGAAAACTAGGCATTGAAGATTGTGGAGAGGTCTAAAGGAAACTGGTAAATCTGCTTATCCCCAAACTATCCACTATAACAGATCTTCGAACAACGTGGCTGTATAACAAAGGCGCTGACTGTTTCTTCTCGTTGTCCCTGATCCTGTGCTCTGTCCGTCCCTACAATGCAGCTACACGTGGATTACATCACACTAGTATCTTCAGACTTAGAGGATAACTTGGAAAGGGTGTAATATGGCACGTACGATAGACCAATATTAAACATCGATTTTCCTGAACTAACACAACACGAAGCAAGCTGTGCGTTTATAGGAAAAACCAGCTGAAGAGGGACCCGTTAAGGGAACCCGCGGGTGAGATATTTGGCTGCCTCGAAAACAGCTCAGTCACCGTTTCCAATCTTCTTGCAAAGCACCTGGCACGTCCTGGACTGGGACACACCATCCAATCTGAGCTGCAAAGGACTTTTGCTGCCTTGGGCACACGTTGGTTTATATTTCAGATGAAAAATGCACGCTCAGGTACTGGACCGCACTGGACACTTGTTCAGCCTTGGGAGAACACAAGCAGAGGAACACTGCAACGGGTTAAGGGCTAAGGCAGTCTGCTTTTCCACCTGGGGTTCTGCACTCACCGAATACCGTGGTGCCCGGTGAAGCCAATGCATTTTGGTACAGAATCTTTGGAGAACAAGAATGGATAGAGCTGAACTTTGACAAGGGGGAAACTCTGCATCATTGGGATGAAAGTCGATGTGTCTCCAAATTAACAGTCAAATTTATTTAGAGGCAGTACAGTCAACTCAGAGCAGCAACAAAAGGGCTATTTATACAGAAAGATCTTACTAAAAAGATGTTCTATAGATATGCATCATCCTTCCACAAAACTATGCTCTTTTTTCTTTTTTCTTTTTTCCCCTCTTCTTTTTCAGCAAATGGAAGATATTCAAATAAGCTGTACATTGAAGCCAAAGTCCCTGACTCCATTAGGTCTCTCGCTATTGTTTGTACTAGTAGAGGTCAAGAAATAACTCATGCAAAATTCTGGTATTTTTTGTGTGCGAATATAATCATTTATCAATAAATTTGCATCTACAGTTATGTATTTATCTTCGCATGAAAGAGCAGAATTGCTATTGTGAGTGTTAATGCAGTATTAAAGCAGAACTGAAAATACAGGACTCCCAGAACTCCTAAACTTACAAATAGGAATAAACCATCCTTCTTGCCAAATAATCAATTTATGCCTATAGACTGTGAAATGTTGGTCTGGAAGGGAACACATTCCTTAAACTGACCAGCTGCTGACCCAAAATCTGCAGCTCCATGTTCAAGTGAGAACCATGCCTGTGTGCAAAAGCAGCAGGATTATTCCTGCAGCACTGCATTTTCTAGGGAAGATGCACCTACAAATGTTTTCTGAAAAAAACCCACTCCAAACAAAGCCTATAAATACATCCATATCTTCAAACAGATTAAAGGTTGTGTGTTTTTTCTTTTTTAGAATCAATACCCATCCCTGGAGGTGTTTAAAAGATGTGTAGATGTGGTGCCTGGGGACACGGCTCAGTAGTGGACTTGGCAGTGCTGGGTTAACGGTTGGACTTGATGATCTTAAAGGTCTTTTCCAACCTAAACGATTCTATGATTCTAATATAAATAGAATCAGAAATCAAAATAAATGAGTTATACTGAGGGTATGTAAATATCAGGCTTGGATTTTAAATTATTTTTGTCTGGGAAAGTTATGCTCCATGTGAATAAAACTTGGTGTATTTTAATAGCAGCCTATATAAACAAAACAGGTCATGATAACCATGGAGATAGAGCACAGCTGCTCTAAACCGGAGCCAGGATCTGCCGTGAAACGTGCTGGGATGGAACCAGACCGTATTTTAGTACCTTCATTTTGGTGTTACTTTTAACTTCAAGGAGAGACTAAGCAATCGGTTTCTGAGCTAATAAAACTCCCAGATGTGAAGGCAGACTTGCTTTATGATCAGCTTTAAATTTGCCTCAAGGAGCATGCAATGCAAACCTCCCACAAGATGTGCTTTAACAAGGTGCAGGGCGCCGTCGGCCGGACCGCTCCGGGGTCAGCAGCACCAGGCATGTCTCTTCCTTACTTACACCCTTCCCTGCGTGCAAAATCCGCGCCATATGGACAGGGTATCTTCCCTAGCATCCTTTCAGCCTGCAGCTCTCCTCCCGATGATGCGAAAGAGTCATTTGTATGCAAAAAGAGAGGAATATACACTGCCACTGGATAGTGGCCTCCCTCTGTTCATTCGTCTGTGATACCACGCTAGCGTGCCTGTATTGGTAAATAAATCAGTGTACAGACCAAGGACCCAATACCCGCAGTGCTACAGCCAGCTCACACCTCAGCTGAAACAAGGAAAGTGTTAGAGAAGAAAGATTCAACGTTAGGACATAACAATTTACAGCTGTTCCTGAAAACGTGTATTCTGGTGTGCAAACATCTTTCTTTGCCTGTCAATCAAGCAAAGCACATGCTGAAAGAAATTCTGTATCAACAAATGCGGCTCTTCAAATTCTATGATGCACACGATTCTCACGGTAAGGACATCTTTCAGTTGTTCAGATTTCTGAAATATTCCTACAGATACATGTGTGCAAACCATAACAAACATCAAAAATCAACCAGGGATTATTCTTGCAAACTCAGCAGTTGTCACTCTAGGATGGGGAATACAAGCCCCCTGTGCTGTGTAGCCCACTGTGGAGCAAATATTAATACCAGTAATTCAGATACCTTTAATCATGGATTTTAGATGTTGTTCGGAGGAGACAGTTGGGAACTGCATTTATTACAGGTCTCAAGTGGCCGATGTGATTATGGCAATTTTCCCTGTTCTCAACTTCTCACGCAGTGCATGACCATCCAGTCAGGACTCCAAGCACTGAGCGACTTTTTTTGCAAGGAACAAAGTACACTGAGTTATGCCACAAGGTGCCAAAACATTAGCAGAGTTAGAGACTGCTCTGCCATCATCAAATTGCCTTATTTTAGAAGTGTCCCAGATTTGCAGCACCATCAAGCCAGCATTAATCTCACCCCACAAGCAGGCATGCCTGCCGACACATTTAGCGAGGGAAGTACTTGGCATCGCACTCACCACTTTAGGTTTGAAAGGTGGCTGAATCTCTCTGTTTTCCAGTTTTTCCCAGTCAATTCTCCTGAAGAAAGCGTGCTCCCTGATGTCTCTCTCACCTTCAAGGCCACAGCCAAGGCGTTTTGCGGGATGTTTAGTCATTAGCTATTAGGAAGAGAACAACAAATGGTTAAATTTAACACTGGAATGAAAGCAAGACAGACTTTCCCCAGATTGCAATGCTCTGGCTCCTCTCCTGAAGACGCAAGTTGCTAATAAAATTGCTCTGAAAAGCTAAGATTCATTTTTTGAAGATTAGTTTTCTTGTTTGGTCACTGGAGATGGCATGTCAGCAGCAAAACTAAGGGTTGCACTTGAGAACGTTTTCCCATTCGGCAGAGGTGGCCGCTGGAGGTGGGGGGGCAGGCGAGGCCCAGGGCACGCTGCCATCCTATTCGTTCACAACTCCTGAGTTTTGCCTTTGGTCTTTCAGTTCAGTCTTATAAATCTCCAGAACAGCTTCTGCCCTATCTCAACGATCAATGAAATTTAATAAATTCCAATATACTAAAGCTGTACAAAGTACACACACCACCCCCCCCCCCCCCCCCCCCCATTTTTCTGGACTTGTTTAAGACATCTCATTACAGACCCTACAATTTCTTGGCACCCAGCTGAAAATATCTAATCTGTGTTTCCTCCCTTGCATCCTTAATGACATCTTGGTCAATACCATACCCAGTTGCATAGATTAAGCACACTTGGGGATAAAAAACCCACCCCAAACCCACCAGCATCACACACTTGGAAACAGTAACATGCTCCCTAATTAACAAGTTCCTCAAAATGTTTTCAATTGATATGTACGTAAGGAATTGAGCAATGTAGCCTTTAACCCTCAGTTCCAGTATTGTGCGGACTTTTTAAAGCTCTTTTACAAATGATATATGATTAATGTACTGCTGGGAGTGATACCTCAACGCAGCTTTTTAAAACCTCAGCTGTACCACTTTAGTCTCCCTCCAAATGTTGAGTTGATCAGATTCCAAATTCGAACCTAAAATAAAAGCGGCTCTAAGCAGGCTCTGGGAAGTCAGCTGTGCACCGGCCTAGAACCACATTCTTCAAGCTTGACAGCGGCTTTCTCATTTTTGTTACCTTCTCTAAACCCCTTGCTTTACCAGCAGGTGAGATAAGAAAAGGGCAATAATGATTCCAGCAGTTTTAATTCTTTCCAAAGCTACCGCATTTAACAAACCCAACCGACTCTGCATCCGTGGGAGACATCAAGCAGCCAACTCCATTGCAAGAGCACGGTGAGCACGTATGTTCACCTTGCCCAATGGATCCCAAGGTCCAGAGGCTCTCTCATACTGACTTCTTAGCTCAGGTGTTTAATTCCTTAGTTTAATAGAGGAATGAACATGTTATTATCACAGAGATGTGACCTTCAACCTAGCGGTGCAGTGCAGTTTTAGCTTTCTGACCTCCCTTTGCATAAGCACCTAGCAGAAGAGCAGCAAGCAGGAGAGCTGAAAACAGGATAATTAAATCAAGTTCAAACTGTGCTGTTTGAATGTATGTTTCTCACGACAAGGCATCAATCTGCATGTACTTTACAAGAATATATCCTGTTCAGTTGCTGTTGGCCAGCACATCTACACTGGGACAGGCTCCAAAACTAGTGGTCTTTCCTTTTACCTTGTTGTTCTAAATGGCTTTTCTTTTCCTTGCTGATTTTTCCTTAAGGGATTAATATCCAGCTCATGTACAATCCTTCATAAATGGTTGAAAAGGAAAGGAAGAAAGTAAATACCAAATTAACTGACACTAAGTGCAGCGATATTTTATCAGTGTAAGTAAGACATCAAATAACGCTTTATAGACGGCGGTTTGGAAAATCTGCAGACTGACAGTGCTCTAGGGAATCACACGGAGTCGAAGTAAAGTCAAATGAATTCTCTTTTCCTGAGATAATGCCCTGAAGTCAAATCTATTCTTTTCTTAAAAAAAAAAAAAAAACAAAACCAAAACCAACCCAAAAAAACCAACTTAGACTCTCAGATCAATTTTAGGCCAGACAGGTTACCACAGGGTCAGGATTTCCCCGCGGTTTCCTTGCATTTTCGCTGAAGATTTTCACATAAGCTCATCTTTACCTACATTTAAAAATGATTCTTTTTAACTCTTTTGCTCTGCTGCTGTCATGAAGCATACTGGGCTGAGGATTTGCTGGAGTATCTGGTATCCATCCAAGCTGAGAAATCTCCTCACCCTGCAAAATTGGGACTCTGCTGCCAAGGGCTGAGAGGCAAGGCGGGTAGAGGTATTGCACACCATTACCCTGTTTATAAATCCTGCTTTGGATTTGGCAGCTACTGATTCTGACATTTGTTCTTACCAGAAAACAAGCTGCCCCAGTGGGAAAAGTTGAATACTTACCAGTGACACCAAGTGAGGAGCACTTCGTGACAACACAGCTTAGCACTGCCTGACACAAGTCGCACTTCAAAATACTACAGTGCCACATCAAAGCCAGACAAATGTAGTTATTCACCAGGATTGCCAAAAAGGAACTTAATGATAAAGAAGCATCTATCTCACCCCCTTGCAGATGGAGACAGCTTCTTTGGACAGTGATTTTGGATAGGAAACATTATGCTCCATTATGGACTGGAAAAGTTCATCTTCATCTTCTCCATCAAACGGAGGCTGTTGAAAATAAATCACAGGTAAGTTACTTATTGTTTTGGTTTGGTTTTAAAAATTCTCTGGTTTTTATGAAATGGCATGACAATATTATGGCCACACTGGGTCAGGGAAAGGTGGATCCAGCCCAGCAACCTGCCTGCAATCACTCATAGATGTCCAAAGGGATTGGTACACAGCAGCAGCCCTTGCCCAGGAACACAGCAGCCTCCCAGGCACCTCAGCCTGGGGATCTTCTGACCCAGAAGTTTAGCGTTTAACAGTCTCAGGTAGAAATCGAGGATAAATGTTCATTTCTGCCCTCAGCATGGCAGCCAGGTTAATGAAATAAATGCAGGATTATCTTTTGATCATCTTTAATCAGCTTTTAAAGCCAGCGTATACCAGACAGACAAAATACTTTCAAGGGTGAAGTCTGGAGACTGTAACTTTCAATTACCGTGTGCTAAGGTATATCCATTCCTCACTTAATTCCAGTTAAACTCCAGTTTGTTTTATAAAACATGGCTGTACGCTCTGCTTCTGTAAAGGGGAGACAATCACAAAAAACGGCTGCATTTTATTTTTAAATGTACGTGATGGAAAAGTGCCTGTGGGTGAGTCCCCAGGACACGGGCACTGTGCAAGGCTCAGCTAATGGTAAATCTCATTTTCGCAAAGGCATTCAGATGCCTAATATTTGCAATGCAGACTGCAAATGTTAACAACTGCAAGTGCTACACTTTAAAAACTTTTAAAACGTCACCTGGAATTTAGTAGAGAAACTATTTAAGGCATTTGTTAAAAATGTATCTTTTAAGCTTAGGAAATGTATGCCTTTCAGCCAACGTTCATTGGAAGCCGACTGCAGAATTCTTTTCCAACACAAGACTAATAGAATTCCTTACAGGTGGTAGTTATCTGCCATTTACTGCAGAACAGGGTTGCTTTTCTACTTGAGTGACTTAGAGAGCAGCATCTCATTAGCTGTGCAGAATAAGGGGTCTGTAACGGAGCATATTTCAAGTGGCAAGCCCTGTACTTTACCCCCTAGGACAAACCACACAAAAACTGTATTCTTGTGACTTAACTGCAATGCGGGGCATATACACACTCTTATTATGTTTCCCTCCGGTTTCAAACTACTAAATGGTATTTCTGCCATTTGACATGCATTTTCTGGCTCAAGTGTCTCCCATTCAATTTTGAGGTGGCTGTTTATAACATTATTACAGTACAAAGAAGCCATATTCAAAGGCAGTGCTTGATTATGTGGGCGCAATATAAAGACCTTCAAGCCTAAATACATTCTCAGTCGAGTCACTCAAGTGTACAAGGAGATAATAGCAGTACGAAAGGCCCCACTCTTGTCTTCTAATGGCCTAACCCTTCAGGAAGCCTTGAAACAGAGCGTTGTGTGGCGAGGCGGGAGGAGGTCACAGCGCACACGGGAGGGTGGCTCTTACCTGGCCAGCTAACATCTCATAGAGCAGCACTCCGTACGCCCACCAATCCACAGACTTCCCGTAGGGCTGGTAAGCAATAATCTGTACAATCACGAAAAAAAACAAACAAAAAAACCCACCCCTATGTTAACTGACACCTGGTGACATATTAGATAAATAGCGATATACAGAGATGAACTTATTTCCTTGAAAAAGCCCAGAAAGCCAATCCCGTAATCCTCACTCCCGTTAATCACTGGTTTTAGCGGGAGTTGTGTTGTTTTGCAAATGTTAGTCTAAATCTGCCTGCATCTTTTGGTGCTCTGATATCTTGGGAAATGCGGCTCTTAGGAGACCTTGGGATGCACGTTTGAAGGCAAAGGAGGAGGTACTGCAGCACAGTGTAGGAGACAAGGCAAAAATGTTATCCCTCCATTCCTGTCGAAGCTTGAAATCATGACACTCACTTAACTTACAGACTATCAATAATTAAGCTTTTCATTTCAATATTTATATTTTTGTTCCACTGTAAAAGGAATGAAAATTTAAGAAAAGGGCAAACCGCTGAAAAGCTCGGTTCTGTTTTTCTAAGTTGCATGATGAAGATACTCCATATGAAGCTAGATACCAGTGACACCAAAAAGAAAGGGGTTTCTGCTGCTCATCCCAGTGGAAATGTCAAGTAGTTTGCATCCTCTGGGTTGGCATCTGACTCACATAGAAACACAAATTGAGGGCTGACACAACGGAAGGCTGCAAGTGCCAACAGCACACAGGTCCCCTCGTGCGTCATTTTCTTTAATTGAGGCCTCTTCAGAGATCAGTGTTAATTTATTTAAGAGATGCATTTGGGCATGCTATAGAGGAGTTCTGAAGTGCAGACGTTCTCCTCTCGGATCTCTCGCTAAAGAGCTGGGAAGGGATGTTCTGAGGCGTGAGGGGATGCAGGTGGTCCCAGCCACTGCCCATCTACCTTGGGGACGGCAGTGTCAGAGCCTCCAGCCCCAGCGCCACCGCTCCACTGAACAAGCAGAGAACCGAGGCAGGCATTACTCGAGATGGGCTTGCAATTCTTTTCTTCTCTGCATGTGTTTTTATTCTTTGTGAAACACATTGCTAAGACAAGTACACATCACATATCCTAGATTTTTTAGTTGCCTGAAAGAGAAGTTCAGCAGTTTCTCAGAAAAACTGTGAGTCACCACTCAATAAAGCAGGACAGCCTGGCTACTAAACAAAATTATCGTCTCTGTGTGAATATATGTTCTTCCCTGGGATAACAGCAGCGCATGAATTAAAAATTACTGCAATGTTTCTATGCAACGGATTTCAAAATCAATCCCACTTTGAAATACATTGCCCAACCAGAGGTAATAAGATTCTCAGCTGGAAGGTCCTGCATAAAGGCAATCTTTATGTGTTGCCTTTTAGTAGCAATATGGGCTTTAAAAGACGTATTTGGGACATTCGTTTCATATTATAGTAGTTGATGTATTTGGTTACTTCCTCTCTAATTTCTACCACCAGTAAGTTCCCAGAGGGCCACTGGAATTGATGTTGCTTCTTGGAAGACCAAACACTTCCAAAATTTTATCCAGAAAAAATACCGGTGTTTACACACAGAAAATGATAAAACCTCACCATCCTCAACCCTGCCCTGACAATCTCTCCTTGCCTTATAGAAAAAAGTATTTTTTTTAAATCAATAAAAAGGGGTACTTTTCAGCTCACTAATATATAAGGGCAGAACGTTTTGTACAGTAACTGCGCTTCATGTAGGTGATTTTGGTAGGAACAGTTTATTTCAATTAGCAAATGAGAAAACGATGGATCTGTAGCAGTGGGAGAGAAAATGCTGCTGTGTTGTCATGGTTCTCAGCCTGGCAGTCAGGTCTGTCCAGGAGGCCACAGGCTGCTCCTTTTCCTACTGTGAAAGCCTTTGATGGGATTATTGAGGAGAGGAAATCTTTGAAATATGGCGAGGCAATGTCATCAAATGAAAGATGTAACGAAGCACGGACTCAATGACGCTGTTTGTTTATCCAGCAAGAGGTGAGTCAAGATTTGGTTGTTCTCTAAATAGCATTCTCATCAGCAAATGTAATCTGCCGCAATTAAATCTGCCTTTGTGAGAGAATATCAGGCAGAATCATCAAGAGAGACAGAATTAACATGAAAAAAGCTCCTGCATTTAATCTAACATATGGTCAAAGTCACTAAAATTTTTGTCCTATTTGATGCCACATGTCAACATCAGCAGAAGCACCCGATGAACAGGCCAGTGCCCCCTCTGAGCTGGCACACACCTCCCTTGCCCGAACCGGTTACATGATGAAAGAGAGGGACTCGAGAAATAAATACAGACATCAAGACTGGAAAGGTCCCACGGCAGAAAAATCCCACTGAAAATGCAATGAAAACACTTGTTTCCTTGAACCTACCACAAAGTAGGAAAAGGTGGCACTGGTCTGCTGCTGGACACTGGAAGGTTTTTTTCATTTAATCTTAATTAAATGCACCCAATTTGAATCACCAGCTTAATCCTGATAAGGATATGATACAAATGAAACACAAAAAAAGCAATATGTCATGTTCTTTCACCAACTGCATGTCATGTACGGAAACTGGTGGTTATACTCATCATATTGGGAGCTATTCAAGGCATTAATTGGACAATGTAAACGAGAGGAAAGATGGCTCACTTCAAGGAAGGAATTACACGTGGGAGGAAGCAGATGAGTTTTCAATATACAGTCAAACATGCATTGGTACAAAGTCAGCAAGTTCTCAATGCTGTATTTTCAGTAGCTCCCTCCTCCTCCTCATGTATTACCTACAGCTGCTGTGCTCAAAGCCATCCCTGGCTGTCTCACAGCAGCTGCCAAAATAATCCCATCCACACGTACATATTCTGGTACCTTTTAGAACAAAGAGGGCTGTATTCACCGGCCCTCCTGCTTCCCCGCAGTGTGCACAGCAGATCCACAGAGCGGCGAGGGAGCTCATGTGCCTGGAAATGAAGACCTGGACCTCCTCCAGCTACGATCTCTGCTTCCTACTGGCCAGGGAGGAGCGGAAAGTTGCTAGGACCCTTCCCTTCCCCTCAATTCCCCATCATTAATTTAAATGATTGCCTTTTTAATCTCCTTTTGCATTTCAAACGTCTCATTTTACCTATCTATTACTCTATTTTAAGAGCTCTGCATTTTCAGCTCTGCCTTTTCAGGTTCTGTGGATTTGAGAGCTCAGGAAGAACTTCTCTCACCAAGCCAAATTGGCAGAGGAATGCTGATTACTGCTTTTTCCCTTCCTTTCTTCTCCAACCCACCCACCCCCACCCCACTCCACCTCCCCCCCACCTTTTGCCTTCAAGGAAGGCACAGTTAAGACCAGGACACTGAGATTAATACCAGCAATTTGTAGGAATGTTTAGATCATTGCAGCTGGTAGCCAGTTGGGATGCAAAGATTATATCCCAGGGGCAAGAGAAAGTTTTTCGTGAGCGTATCTTATGTCTACTGGAAAAGTTAAAACTCAGTTATTAAAAGAAATAAATATTACTATCACAGGAAACAGTCAAATACACACTTTCCAAACCTTTGTAATACCTATTAGCCTCCATAACCTTGGCCAGCGCAAGGTTGGAACTTAAGGTTTTGAGGCTATTAGATGGAGGAGAAGGGAAATGGAGTTTCTAATTTAAATTCTTCTCAAAATGAACATCGGTGCTCTAGCTGCTGCAGGGATGCTGATGGTGGGGTTCAGGACCGCACCAGGGGCAGCTGTGCTGGCAGAATCCCTCCCTGCTAATCCTCTTGACATCCATCTCCTCCTGTCTCTCTTGACTGGTCAAGGAAATACAAAGTATTAATTGATTTCACAGCTATTTTAACACTCTGACCATAAATATTTAAGTTCAGCACATCAATAAAAATTCTTTACCGGATAACCACTTCCTGCCTGACAGAAGTGATCAGACCTGGGATTCTACCAGTTTAACCTCTGTGCATTTCTCAGATTGCACAGGATAAGAATATTAATTTCAGTGCATTATACACCTAAGTAAAAACAAATGCTTAAAATAATAAAAAAGCATTATTTTATAGTACACCAAAGTGTGCAGGTCTGCTTTGCTGAATGCAGCACCACATTCCCCTGCTTTTCTGCCTGGAGACCATACGTGTGAAGCCAGTCGAGATGCCCCTGTTCGGTCCTTCCAGCCGTGTTCTCTCTGCCTGTGGGTCGCTCGTGTCGAGGCACCGTGGGCTCCTGCACTACAGTCACGACGTTATTTTCCCAGAAGTGATGAAAAGAGCTCGTTTTCTGTCTGAGCACAGCACACTCGCAGGACTGCTCTACCCTAGGTACCTTCCACAGTTTATTTAGATTTAGCTCATTTATCGCCACCCAGCAGGGAATGGTACTGTGTACATGCATCCTCATTATAATCTATTATAAATTTATAAATTTTAGCCCACGGAAACGTGCTGAAATGCTCTTGCAAGGAAATCATGAACCTAACTTTGAAGTTTACCACAGACACAGTTAGCAATTTGTCAGTCACAATAAAGAGAACATCAGCCAACTAAAATAAATAAATAAATATCTGTTTGTGAGATAATAGAAAGACTAATTTCCTCCCAGTTACTGAATGTTTTGGTAAAAGGTTTATTTCTTTATATGAGATTTCCAAATAAAGTGAAATAAATCATGCCAGCACTGACCCATATTGAGCATTTTGGCACTGAAATCACATTCTTTGGTATTAACTGGCACAAGACTATTGCCACAGAAAGGACACTTTTTAATTTGTAATATTGGCTTCACTTATGTTTTGACAGAAGAAAATGAAATACTGCTCTGGTTGTTCCGATACCCTGCTGCAAGCAACAGCAATTTGTGGAAAAACAAGCTTTCATAATACACAATATTTCAATCTGAAAAGCACGAATTAGGAACTGGGAAAAAAAAACAAACTACTTTTCATTCCAATTTCACAGAGACGACAAAATTCACCTTAGACACTAATTTACTTGTCCATGTATAAATCACCCATATTCCAACAAACATTCAATTACAGCCAGAAACGTTCCAGCCAGAGCTGCCTCTTGCCCAGCACTCAGCGAAAAGCAGAGTGAAAAATCTTGGATCAGGATACAGCCTCTTGTACTGAATTTGCAGCCAAACAAATCAAGACTCCTGAAAGCTCAGTATGCACAAATACCAGATTTCAATACTCATATATTTGAATCAACTCCAAATCACCACATGTGCTCTTTTTTAGTGTTTTATACCTAAACTATTGAAATATAAATCATATCCAGACTAAAAATCTTAACTCTAAGCTTGCATTTATCACAGTGCTTTAAAGTAGAACAGTGTTTCTCATGATCAGATTTCCATTTTAGACCCTCTGCAGTTAGATTCATGTTTGTGTGTGATTTTCAGTGGCTCGGACGCAGCATAGGTGTCACCAGGTCACAGCAAAGCCTAGGCAAATTATGGATTTATGATGTCAGCTCCATTCAAGCCCTGATCTTACAGCTTTGTTCAGGCTTTCAATGACTGGAGCTTTCCTGAGATGAAGAACTCCCGACACCTGTGTACCATTTGTAGGACATGGCTTGGAAAAGACTACAATAGTTTTGCAGGGAGGTCAGCGAAAAGCTTCAAGACCTTGTGAGTCCCTTCCCAAAAATCAATGAGGGATCTGTGATTTCCTGAAAATGCCAAACAATCCTTTAAATCTATATATTTTGGCAGCTGTGTGAACCTAGGAAGAAATACATTAATGAAGCTATGTTTGCTCCCAATAAAATGTTTGCTGACCTCATTGACAACCTCAGCAACACCCATGAACTCTCTATGGCTTCACAAATTGAAGCACAAAGTTTAGCATAGTAACATTTCCAGGCTACAAATTTAAAACCATAAGGTGGTGATCCTGCTTTTCAGTCTTTTGCTAGTATGATCGAAATCGGAAGCAGAGATGACTTGAAAAGTTAGGTTTTCTATCAACTAGATATTTTGTCAAATAGTGAAGCCTTACTGATAATACCGTATGGATTCACCAAGTTATTCAAAATACCTGCAGGAGTATAAATGGTACCATCCACCGAGTATCCAGAGTTACAGCCATCCAGATCGGTGGTGTGAAATTTGTGTAGGGACAATTTTCATCTGAGAGACCGAAAGGTTCATGAAACGGTAGGGAGTTACCTCTGGTGCAATGTAGTCTGGAGTGCCACAGAAGGTCCTGGTTGTTACTCCATCTAACATGTGTTCTTTGCACATTCCAAAATCAGCAATTTTAATGTGTCCTTCTGAATCCAACATCACGTTATCTAATTTCAGATCTCTATGAAGAATCACAGTAATTTAATGTTAATGTTTAGGATCAACTAGGGCCAACTTAGCTACTTGTGAGGTCAGGTGAGGAATATCTGCAGCTGGGGGCGGAGGGGACAGGGGTGCACAGGGACAGCAGTCCACAGCCTGCAGGGAGCTGGGCACCTCACTGTGGACACGTAAGAATGACCACAAGTCCTGAAATGGGACAATTAATGGAGAAATAGTTGTACATGACCATGAACACACTCACACCGAGACTTCAGAACGTATACAAGTATTAAGCATCCCACAGGAATGCACAAGATAATGTTTTACATCGTCAAGAGTTTTCATTTGAGTTGGGCAGAGCACAGAAGTCGGGAAAGCTCACAACAAAAAGAACGCTACAGTGACTGCTTTTTAGAAAATGTTTTAAAAATGCCCTGAAACATTAAAGAAACCGATCCTTCTGGGATTTCAAAAACAGTTCAGAAATTACTTATGTCAGATTATACTCACCTATAAATAATCCCTCTGTTATGGAGAAAGAATAACCCAACTGAGATCTCAGCTGCATAGAACCTGTATGAAAAAAAAACCCAACAGATTTCTTACTGCCTCATGATTTCCTTCAGACAAAATATTTTGGAAATGCATCATGGTGAGGAATGATTGTATAATAGCATATTAAGTATATAATATATAGTGTGTGTATATGTATATTAAAGTATAAGAATATATATTACAGGCAGATTACATAAGACACCTTATGTCAACCGGACTTTAACATACACATTTTGAGTATTTGATGATAAAATAATGCAGAATTAAAAAAAAAAATAAATTGAAAATGTCTCCCTAGACCACAAAAAAATGGTGCAGCTGGGGCACAGCATTTTGCTGCACTGATCTAACTGCCGGCAAAGGTCATTATCTCTATTCACATATCAATGCTGAGTTCAGGATGCTGCTCAATTTACACTGCAATTCGCATGGTATGAAATAATTTGTAGAAATAGTATTCCTTTATACAGGCTGTTAATGGATGCATTACATACAGCTAATTAAAATTATTACCATATAAAATATAATTGCCGAATGTAGTTAAAAGATACATAATATCGATGGATGGTTGAATCCAGGTGCTGTGGAACTGTGCAAAATATAGGCAAGAGGATTATTTAAAGATGAGGTTAATTTTTTAGGCCAGCACAAGGGAGAGGAAGGCTCAGCTCTGACACTTGATCAGAGGTGTTTGGGAACGTGTGTGCTGGAAGATGCTCTACAGGCGTAAGCTGTCATAAAGCACCATAGTTTTCAATGGGTGTTGGCAAGTTACATTAGCTGGGAGTCAGGGATGATCTGCCACCATCTAGTTTATATTCAGCGAGTTGTTGAAATCTTGTTTTATATCTCAAATGCTTCTATTTAGAAAGCCTCTTATTCAAACAAGCCCTGATTACTTAAAACGAAATGAGAAATTATTTCAGCTGAATTCTTAGAACAGTTGGTCACACTTGATTTTAAAGTTTCGTTGGTAAATGATTTATGAAACACTAATAAATGATGACGAGATGTTATAAGCATGACTAAAATGTTACTGATGGATCTAGTCACATTTGAAGATGCTACAGTTCATTATCAGCTGCTCACTGATATGTCAGATGTACAATTACCTGAAAGGGACCATGTATATCAGCAACTTCTAATAATTTATTAACTCGTCACAAATAAAACTTCTATAAAAAACTAGGATCACAGAAATTCTTATAAGCTATGCACTGAATTTATCTCGTATAAACTGTAATTTATATTGCAATGCTGACCCTATTTGTATTGCCTTTCCCTGTAACATTAATTCAGACTGAAATGTTCTAACCACTTTTTTTTTTTTTATATTCAGTGCTAAAAACACCAGAATACCAAGTAACATCTTTAATTTCCTGTTGCCTTGTTTAAATTCTTGTCACTTTTAAAGCAGACATTGCATGCCTTTGTTTGTGCTGTGTTTTTGAACAAAAAGGCACAGCTACCTTTGGTCTATGTGTGCCACCAACATATTTGACATAAACTTCAGGTTTTGGGGGCCTTAGAAAAACACACTCAAAACCCACCAGCCTGGACTTCATACTGAACCTGGGAAGAAGACAGTAAAATTCAGATGATGACATGATTTAAATACATAAACACGAACACTCACACTGCTTGTGGCTCCTTAAATTTTCCTACTTGCTGAATGTGATACATGAGATCACCACCATTCACATACTCCATAACGAAATACAGGCGGTCCTAGGGTAAAGTATTAAAAATGCACATAAATACATTAGAGAAAATATTAGATATGCATTGATCAGCAAAAAAGTCACGAATATGTTATTATAAAGCTTTTAAGATTATTAGGACTGGTTGTACATTCTGGCAAAATTTATAGATCAGGAAATGGAAGTGGAATGTTTTGTAAAACGGGCAAGAGTAAATGACTGATGAGATCTGCCTACGTTTACTAATTTTAGTGATGTTATTTCATATATTATTTGTCTACAATGGTTCCCACAATTGTCCACATATAGTTCTGTCTGAAAAATCTATTTCTCTAAAAAAAAAAAAATTCTAAAAAGAAAATTGGAGATGGTTGAAAATTCTTGTTTTGAGACCATTTCTAATCCTCCCTAATAAATTTTCCTTTGGAAGATGGCAGGTATTAAATAAATATATTTTTTTATTATTATTAAAAGAAGGCAAGAAGAAAAACAATTGTAGGGTTTACAAAAGTATCTGGAACCTTTACATGTGACACTAAATTAACTTCTTGTAGGCACACATTTCAGCTAGCGGGAGATGGCAATACTGTTTTGGAGGGAGAGTTTTCCTGCACAGTGAGGGTATTTAAAGGCCAGATCCAGCTGTCTCAAAGCAAACGTGACCGTAACATATTTGAGTGCACTCAAAAGTAGTATTTTCCCACTCAGTGACCTTCAGACAATAAGACTTAAAAGAGTGGGTCTGTCTCCCAGTTTTTAGAGGACTAAGACTGGGCTTTTCCAAGTGACTTCAGTAAGAATACGTTGATTACACTCTACAGACACCTTTGACTTAGGGTGGAAGATTTTGACCACCTAACATTAACAATTCTGGTGGACAATATCATGGCAAGCTTACTACCTGCCATTACAACATGACCCAGACAGTGTACAAGATGCATTAAAAGTCTTCCTCCCCGTTATGGAAGAAATATTTTTGGCTTCCTCTGATTTTCCTTTAGATATTTTGGACAGAAACATTATCCTGAAGTATCTGTACAAAAGTTCCTACCCAATACTCTGATGAGAAAGAGACTCGTTACTAAGATGCTCTGGTTCAGTCTCTTTCCTTCAGCACTGATTGAAAGTCTCCAATCATCCAATAACTAAGATTTCAAACATTAACATACCTTTAAAATCTGTGATTTCCTAAGCTGGGCTCAACAGACCAGCCATGGGCAAAATGCTTAATTAGCCAGAACGGATTTATAAAATTTAGATTTTTATATGAATTGTCTTTATTGTAAAATCCATGGCAATAGCAGCCTGCATCTAAAAGCACTAACCAAAATTTAGTAATTTTTCCTATGGTCATACAGTCTATGCCTTTTCTTCTCTTTATACAATTTCTCATTTTTGTAGCTAATATTAATCCCACAGAATATTTCATAGCACCAAGCACAAACTACTCAATGCTTTGGAAAACATTAAGTAGATTAGGCAAAGGCAAAGCTGTTAATGATTTATCTGGGCCTTTATGCAGCTCCACTGCTTTTGTACATGATTAAAAAAATAAAAAGTTAATGTAAATACTAAAAACCCTCAATTTTTTTCTTTCATTCCCCTTAACTAGAAAATACTAGACATTTGTACTTTTAAGATTTTACATTTAAAACGTACTTGCTCAAAAGATAAGATTAAACAAAGTGTTTTTTTCATTTACTGATGAGACTAAGCTTTTTGGCTACTAATGAAGTTATCTAAAGATAAAGAATGAAAGGGAGCTAGAATACTATTTCTACTAGGACATCTCTTACCTTATTACAACCATCTTCATATTATAAGTAGAGGTAGGAAATACATTTTAGAAAGCAAAAATTACCAAATGTAATAGTTCCCAGATTCACATTTTCTTGTGATTAATTATGTCTGCAGATCTGTTGCATTCAGTCCATTTTCTGTCAGAGACTGGCAGACGTTAATTGGAGTTTGAAAATGCCTCTAACACCACAGGGAATGATGCTGTGAGATGCTAGAAGGGTGACGTGGCTTGTTTGTGGAATGTTGCGATGTTATTACTGCAAACTACCGGCTGCTTGGTTGTTCACTTCTTTTTAGATTAAAACCCATCAACAGTGTAAGAGGTAAAAGATATAGAATAGTCGAGTGGAAAACCAAGGTATGTCCTTTCATCGCTGCGTTAGGTAACAATCCAGCCCTGGGGCACAGTTCAAGGCCTTAGCTGTAAGACGGCTACCAGGCGAGGCAGGAAGGGCCTCAGTTTCTTGTGAATAAATACCTGTAGCCAGCTCGGGACACCTGGAGCCAGGCCGCTAGCCCCAGGGTGTATCCATGGCCGCTCGAAACCCAGGCCAGCTGCCTGCCACGCAGCTTTCCAGGCCATCCAAGCGACCGGCACGGTGCTGCCATCCCACAGGCTGTCCCTGGGAAAGGTTTTGCAACGTGATGGGGAAACGCCGCTTCACGTATTTATAAGAATTAAAAAAAACCCCTCAACGCTTTCCTCTGTGCCAAGGGGTGCCAGAAAACTAAATTAAGTTCATCAACATTGATTGAGGACTAATCACCTCACGATACAGTAACAGCCACTGAGACTTTTCATGTACTATCCTCAGATCCTTAAAAGCATTTAGGAATGTTTGGGGATCTGGGCTTAAGGCTCTGACGCAGCAAAGCACACGTTATTAAATTTATGAATTGTCACACTGCTCTGCTTGAATTAGTGTATGAAGAAAAATCTTTAAACCTAGGTTTTATATTAAAAATACTAGCGGTAATTACATGCGGTATCTCCTTCTTTACCATCTCCTATGCACAGAAGCTATGATATATACGTTGCATGATAATACATATCATGGAATGGATAAAATCCATGACCATATGGAAAACATCCAGGTGACAAGAAAGACAGAGCTCACGTACAACTGTTTGGAAACAAGAGTGAAGCTGTGTCAGGAATGGTGGTTTATCTTGCAATGCCAGGACTCGTTTTTCAACCATTGTACATTCAACATCATCATCCTGAATCACCACATCTTTTTTCAGTATTTTTATTGCATAGAGCTCCTCTGTCCCCTTCCTGTCTGCCAGCATCACCTGCGCAAAGAGAAACAACAGGGTGAAAATATTCCTAGCTGCCAAGGAGGGAAGGTGACTCATACGCCCGAAGATTTGTATAGATGGCAATCCAGCTTTTTTTTTTTTTTTATTGGTATAGACTAACTTGATCAAAACTCCAAAAATATCGTCATTACTCACCCACTGCAACGAGCTGTACCAGTCATTGCAGACAAAGCCTGTGCCAAACCCCTCTGGTTAATCACAGGCACGCTGCCAAAGGGTTGCTCAAATGTTAAGTCCTGGGGGACACTTCAGTAAAGGGTACTTGAGCACGTAAGTGGTTGTTCAAACAGACAGAAAAATAGCAACCCCTTCTTTCGACTAAGAGGTTTCAAATATACATATATATATGCTACTCCTAGTTTTTCCCTATATATTCAGCCCTACTGATGCTGGTGACTTCCAGAACTGGCAGAATGACCTAGGTAGTAAAGCCAGAAAAGTAGATTTCACTTCCTTGAAACTGCCGGGAAGTGAGGATCTAAAAGTCACCAACTGTTTCTTACATCCTGACCAACAGTCTGAGGGCTTTTAAAATTTTTTTTCAAGAAAAACTGCCAAATGTGACTGAAGCCTGCTAGTCCTTAGGGAATCACCCTACTCCATGTTGAGAAATCCTCCCTCCAAAATGCACAGCCTTTTGGCTCTGGAATTGGCTTCTTGGAGAATTAGTCATGCATTCTTCCTCAAGAAAAATAAAAGAAAAAAAAGAAAAAAAAAACCCAAACAAAAAAAAAACCAACGCGAGTGGAATAGTTATCAAGAATTCTTACCTTCCCAAAGCTCCCCTTTCCAAGAACCATGAGAAAGTTGAAATCTGTCAGCTTCACCCTGTCCAGATTGTTGGACGGCACACTTGAGTTCTTGTCTTCTGTTGGAGTAATGACTTTGTTACCAGCTGGCCCAAGTTTGGCTTTCTGAAGAACATACACACACGTACACACACAGAAATAGGAAAGTAAGAAGAGCAGCCTGTTTCCTTGCCAGAAGGGATCACTGGGTGGAGGTCACAATTGGAGATGACCCTATCTGAGGTGGCATTCCCAGGAGAAAGGCTGCACAGCAACATTTGCGCAGACACAACTTGGAAGACTCATTCCAACGATACTTTGACACTACTGAATTAAAGTGGAAAACTGTGTTCATGTATAACCAGATAAAAGCAGCTACACTTATCTGGTTAGAAGAGCAAAACCAAAGCAAAAATCAAAGCCAAAGGAAAAAAAAAATCACTTATTTTCATGCCAAAAGCAGGCTTATCTGGTGCTTTTGTTTTGAAATACAAAAAATGCTTTCCAAAAATACCATGCTAGATTCTACATAAGGTATTTTAGGACATAAACAGTCTCTTCAGTACATTCTCTTTTAAAATGTAATTTTTAAGTCACTGCATAGCAAGAGTTAGGAGATTTTTGACATGCATTAAGAAAAATAACCTACATTAAAAAAACCCAACAACACACCACATGAGAATTAATGCAGATGAACATGGCCACTTTCAAACTAGCAATACAATCAACTTTGATTTTCAATCAAGTGTTGATCTGGAAAAGGAAGGAAGGGAAATATTTCATACAAAAGCTCTGCCTTGGCAAGACAGTCTGGTTTGCAGAAGGTTGCAACAAAGTCTCAGTATTTCATATGAGACACCATGTAATTGCTCAAGTAAGTTGCACTTCAAATCTCAAAGTTAACAAGAGAGAAAAAAGTAAGACTCACCGAAAGATAATGCGGGCTACAACATAATATCCCTCTTTTTCTCAAAATAATCCCATATACCAGCAGAAGCAAAACCAAGAAGGTTTAATAATACTTTAGGATAGAACTGCTTTCCCCCCATCTATCCAGTGTCTTGGTCTCGTAAATAACCTCTAATATGGTTAATTTACTTTGTGCCATTGACATATGGTTGACATTTAAGGATAAATACTTTTCTCACTGCACCGCAAAAGGACAATGTTTGCGTATTAGAGCAGCCTGCCAGTACCTAAAGGGGCTGATGAGAAAGGGGCATGCAGCAACAGGACAAGGGGGAATGGTTTTAAGCTGAAAGAGGGGACATTTAGGTGAGATATTAGGAAGAAATTCTCCCCTGTGAGGGTGGCAGGACACCGGCACGGGGTGCCCAGAGCAGCTGTGGGTGCCCCATCCCTGGCAGTGTCCCAGGCCAGGCTGGACGGGGCTGGGGGTAACCTGGGCTGGTGGGAGGGGTCCCTGCCCAGGGCAGGGGGGTGGAACCAGATGATCTTTAAGGTCCCTTCCAACTCAAACCGTTCTGTGTTTCTACGGCATTATCACTGTTTTGCAGATAAAGAAAATTATAGAAGTTAAAGTTTATTCAAAGTCACACAATAAATCACCTCCAAAGCCTGGTCCCGCATACACCTTTGGCAGCTCATTGCAAACTGGAAGATAAAAACTTTCCCCTCCCCAGACAAGTTTAAAACTTGATGATTGAAAGGGGTGACTCAATTCATAGACTCCAGCCTTCTGCTACTGCAGGCAGTAATGTCAAGTAATCATCTGATAAAATAACCACACATCACTTGAAAAGCACATTCAGATTGGATGACTCTTCCTGCAACTTTAGAAATGCAGGAAGCCTCATACCTGCCACAGGGATATGAATTTGGGGAGTTTAGATATATTTTTTTTTGTGTGTGTATGTTTGGTTTGGATTGTAATACAGATTAAAACGTGGAATTTCTGCTATCGCTAATATTACTTCCTGGCATGAAAGCAGCACTTGGAGATGCTAAGCATGATCATGTGCTGTGCAAATGTTTAGGAAGAGCCAGTCCTGGGAGTCAGCCTAAAGTCCCTGATCCTGCAAGGGATGGTCCTGCAGCAGATCCGGCTGCTGGCACAAATCCAGGGTCTGCAATGGCCCTCTTTGTCGGGACAAAGCTCCTTTCAAGGCCACAATACAAGACTGAGCCATAAGCAGAACAAGTTAAAAAAGAAAAATCCTAATATCCTTTATTTGTAGGGGGTGAGTGGTTTAAAGGAGCAGCTTTGCTGGCCAGGTCTTTGTGATGCTCTCACATATGGGGTCTCAGATAACAGAACCTGCTTTTCTGATACAAGAAGGAATTTCAGTATCTGCCTTTTCACCCAGTAATGGAGATCGAAATCAGGCACTGAGTGGAAAACACTGGCTTTATTTCTTACACTTAAAACCCCCTGGGTAGGTTGTTGGCAGCCTGTTTGAAAAATGTATCACTCGAAACAACAAACTGCATTTTGTTCCAAGGCAGATTGTGTCTCTGGGTACAAACCTGCCGCTCGGGCAGGGGGTGCTTTCTGCCACCCCAGGCTCGGGGCTATCAGCAGATTTTCCACAAGAGAAGAGTGGCAGATCCGTCAGCAGGCTCCTGTGCCCTCTGCCGGCTCCCGGAGCCGAAAGCACCGCGCTCGCTGCGATCAAACACACGCGAGACAAAATTGTCAGCATCTGACGGCGGCGCCTTGAAATAATATCAGAGAACCAAGCCAAGGCCTCCCTGTGCCCTCCAAGAAAACCCTTGGATTCAAAGAGCAACAGAGACATGCTCCTTTTACTTCCATTTTCTATCTTTTTTGAATTAGATGTCACTCTCAGTTTGGTAATTTCTTTTTTCATACAGTAAATTTTTAAGGAGAACATCAGGCGCCTGCTGTTTGGTCAGGTGGGCTTCTGTGCCATCTGCTGCGGGTGGATGGCTAAGGCAGGCGGGAGCTTATCTGCCTGCCCTTATCCTGACGGGAAGCCGCCGATCCTGGTTATCACCTCGCTGGTGCTGAGCTAGCTCCGTGCGTTAGCCCCGGCGGTGGTAGGTGTAAAGAGAGAACACTGCTGCAAACCGTCTATAAGGAAATACAGGAATGTGGCATCCATGAAATGCTCAACAGCGACCAGGCTGACTCAATGAAAGCACACGGACCCAAAGGGGAACGGCCTAATGACCTGATTAAATTGTCACCACCTTATCAGAGGTCCCCATTTCCCTTCAACAGGGCCACCAACCCTTGTTGGTGTTGTTCATGAGCACGCCAATAAAAGTTTTTCACATTTAGCATGTGAATTCCTTTTACTGCTTTTTGGCTTCAGGACCTACTGAAAGTATAGTCGGAATTTCAACACTGGCAAACATATACTGGGAGGCAAAAAAAAAAAAAAAAAAAGAAACAGTAATAATCCAAAACAAAACATTTCACAGATGATCCATTAAGATCTTCCCAAAATACTACCGCAACATGTTTTGATTATGACTTAGCCTCAGGCATATCACTTTGTTGTCTTAGTACTACTTAAAAAAACTTTCCAGAGCTATTGGAACAGAATTAGGCTATGGGCATGGAAATAAAATTAGGTAAACATGGTCAAGCCATTACAGATGTTACATGTGCCATCAAGATTTTGATGGGACGGTAAGACATCTTTATGAAATAAATCCTGAAAGATCTAGTACTTAATACCCATCTTCGAGAATTAGCTGCTGTGTATATTCCGTGTTTTTCAATTCATCCTGAAGTACAAACCCAAACCAAAACATCACTTACACGCTGCATGGAAGTTTCTACACTCAGCAGAAATGTCACAAATCGTCACTAACAATTGATGTTGATGGATTTAAGGAAAGGCTTTAACCTTACCCCTTTACCGCAGAGCCTAACCCAGAATATGGGGCAAGACAGAAGTATTTCAGAAACTCAACTGACGATTTATAGTTATGATTAAAAGATTAGGAAATGTCGTCAAGTATCAACATTGCTTTACATTAAACTACAGAAAATCTACAGTGGACGAATGTTGTGCCTTATTGCAAGCAATGGGTGAAGATACAGGGAAACAAGCATTTGCTTACCAGATTTAGCAAAGGTTTGGAGCAAACACATCCGAAATGTGCTGAGCTCAGTGTGCGTGTGGAGCAGACCCCATCCACCCACATGCTGTGGCCACTTCGCAGGTTTCCTGTCACCTGCGTGAGCCTTCCCCTCACCCGCTGGGTGAATATTTAGTTGGCTGTGCCCACTGGAGCTGTTTAATGACATTCTATACAATGTGATGACTTGCAAACTTTCCTCACACACAGCAATGTTAATTTCTTACTATGTCCCACATGGGAAATAACTTGCTAAACATATTTTGCTAGAAAACCGCTTTTCCTCTGTTTTTTTAATACCTCAACATGTGGGACGTTGTTTTTTCACATAAAGTACAATTTATATATTTTAGATACTTCAGATGGGGAAGTACAAAATAAAACTACTGTTAAAATGCAGTCAAGGAGAGGAGCACAATAAAAATAAATATACTAGAGAAAACATTACATTACTGGTGCATTTTAATTTGAAAAAATGAAATGTAAAACCACACAGCATCACTTTCACGTCACCTCTGCATCCAGGATTGCCCACGATGAATAGCTTTACTGTTTATTAGAAGGGAAGAGAATCTGTTTGAGGCTTGTGCTCTGTTAAGACCAACTTAAGAACTAAAAATAGGACAGATATTGGATAGAAGTGATTTCCAGAGCTCCTGGGGATGCTGTTTCAACTAACCACAGAGGAATGAAGAGACGCGGGGCTCTGCTGGCTAGAGAAACTGCGTGTAAGGACAGCAGTTTGTGATGGAGAGCTTCACACACACAAAACTGAAGAGCAGGGCATTGGAACTGGGACATACACAGGTCAGGGCACCTGATGTGACACCACAGGCAGATGTCTTGTGCCCTAAAGCTGTTAAATGGTGTCCAGATCTTTCTCGATCTTGCACAGAGCCATCATTCTCTCTTCAAGCTCTAGCCTTATAAACAGCCCCAAAAATGTATTTTCTCAGGTATTTATCTAAACAAACTTTGAAGAGGATCAGGTTTTCTTACGGTTGGATATAGCTAGAAAAAAGGAGGAATATGGAAAACACCTGGACCAGGCAGAGAGGTGGGTCTGAAAGGAGGAAGAGCTCACCAGAACCACAGCCTACTGCTTGCTGGCTTAGAGGAAAGCATATTTCATAAAAAGCAGATTTACTTAAAATATTCCGTATTATTTTGGGACCTACTCGTTCTTACATCATTACAAATATCACAGTTCATTTAACTGATTTTATATATTAGGGTGTTTTATGCTTGTTTTCTTTTTTTACAATAGCAGGAATGCCTCAGCTTGCTTTAAATTCTCCACAAACTCTTTTACAACAAAGAACTACTTTTATTCAGATTAGTCTAACGTAGCGTCCAGTGACTGTAATACTTACAAATCTTCTTTTAGCAGCTGTAGAGGCAGAGCGCAAAAATGGGAATTCTAATTTCTGTGTGCCCACAGCCAGCTGCAGCGTATGTTAGTGTACTCTCATGAGCTCAAGAACATAAAACATTTTAACGTGCTCTTACTGAGCTCTGCCATAAGTTTTACATCTGATATGCCATGAACACTGCAGAGAGAAAATGCCATGCAACCAACACACTCTTCCAGATTCCTGACGCAAAACCAGTTTTGCAGCTACAGAAGGGACATAAATTCAAATGATTCATAAAAGCTTATTAGAAAAGAGCAATGATATTTTGCTTCTTCCTACCATGACTAAAGTTGAAAATGGCAGAATTCTACTTGAATTCACCTTTATTTTTTTATAGATATTCTAACTTGCTGAAGTTGAAGATGGCATTTCAGGCCTTGGATTAATTTTCAATTTACAATCCGACTGCTTGGCTTAATATCTTCAATAAAAACACAGTATTGTTACAACGAAGCCAGCTTGCAGCAAACAAACCAGGAAAACAGTTCGTTAAAGGTAAATTAGTCTGCACTGGTAGCAGAAGAGTTAATCCAAAGAGAAAACAAGACATGCACATCATCTTACTTCCTTTGGGTTGGACGCACCTTATCTCGGCCCGTTCTTTTACCCTGAAACCACAGGTGAGACACACTTTATATATTCAGCCCCGATTTGCTTCTCCATGGAGTGTTACAGAAGTTACAGTGTGTTACATGGGAGACGCTCTTGGAATTTGGTGTGCGCTTTCTGGAAAAGCTATCTCAGGTTTTGCTGTAAAAATAATTCCTTTTTTTTTTTTTTTTTAATCTAAGTGTAACAATTGTTCTTTTAATTAGATATGGGGGGGGGGGGGGGGGGGGGGGGGGGAAGACTTCCAAAACCTAATCAGAAGTGTGATGCAAAGATCAGAAGTGTGATGCAAAGAAGAAAAAGAAATGATTTAGGGAATAGTAATCATTATTGCACTCAATTTTCCACTGCAGTAAAGTTCTCATCGAGTCTTTTCAAAACTTTCTTTCTGATTTTTTACTGTGAAGACAACCTAATAGGACAAAACAACAAATTGGAACATATCTGAACATTGGCTCTTCTGCCCTCCAGTTATTACCTACGGAGCAAAAAGATGAAACTGGTAATTTTTCCCATTAGCCAATAAATAAATAAAACTTGTAAGAAATTAAACCTCCAAAAAATCTACCCAATTCACTTTCCCACCCTCAGTCTCTTTAGGGGAACCAGCTGCATATCACGATGTTAGTGCTTTAACACCTTGTAATGCTCACCTTCATTATTCCTCCCCTGTTGCTGTTTGCAACATTCAGCTTTGTTCCCATACAGAAAAAGAAGCGCTGGATTCCCAAACTGCCCAAACTTGCGGCCACCCCCTGCCACCCCCAAGCACAGCTTCAGAAGGGAGAAACCCACATCAATTCCCGCGGAAAAATATTCCAGCCAACAAAAGGCCTGGCGACTGCAGTCACTAGAGGATGCACTTTTCGGTTGCCAAGGCAACTCGCTCTTAGCAAGTTCACAGATGCCCAGCATGGATATCTATTGGTAACAAATTTTCAAGAGGAGAAAGTGATAAACGAAAAAAATATTTAACAACAACACTGAATCCCCATCACGTGTGTGGAGGTATAGACACAGACAGCACACGCAACCGCGGTTTGGAAGCAGCGGGTTTATCGCCACATTTCATCTGTTACTTATTGGCTCCGCTGACACCTGCCGGGAAAAGAAATGAAAGGGAGAGCTTTGTTCCCGGCAGCCGAGCCTCCTCCAGACTCACAGCGCTGCCGCACATCACACACCAGCATCCTCTCCCCTCCTCTACGGCAGGTTCCTCCCAGCACCCACCGCTTTGCCCATACAGTCGCACTCAGCTGTAAATAGCACACGAAGGGTGGAACGACAGAGAGCAGCACTGGCTCCAGTCGCCGCTGCAAAAACCCACGATGGTGACAGCACGAGGGTCAGAAATCTAAGGGCTGACTAAGCAGGCTTTATTTTGGCTCCCGAGACTTTCTTGGGATCCGTGGAGCAGGAATGTCCTCTGGCCACAATTCAACCCCTCTGCAAAACTCTACAAAAGTCCTGCCTCTCATGCTGCAACAAGTTCTCACCAGGTCTTTGCTAGGGCCCAACACACTCTTCAAATGTCACTGGTGATGGAACCAGCCATCTCATGCTAGTCTGCCTTGCTCCCAATGTTTCTGCTCCTAATTCTTAAATTAACCCAAAGCCATAGCAGAGCTGCATGTAACACTCTGCATAACACATAAAAAAAAAAAAAAAAAAAAAAAAAAAAGCAAGCAAAAGGCGTGGTGAGAAGTGAGGAAAGGAACAGTCTGAACAGTAACATTCCAGTTTCGCTATTACAGCCCAGGAGGCTTCGGCTGCAAGTGTGAAATTAATGCTCAGTTCTGTCTGTCGCTACCTGGATGCTCCGCAAGAAGCATCAGAGCAGCTCAGATCTGAGACAAACCATAGAAAATGTCACTGACAGAACTGGCAAAACTCATCCTAAGGATGTGAGAAGGAGAAACTGAAATAATTTAGCCAAGTCTCAAGGAAGGAGAAAAAAAAGCCCTATTCAGGTTTCCAGTCATGAAAGCTCAGTGGGGATTTTGATCAACAAGTTGAGCCATTAGCAAGCCTTTAATAAAGTAAATAAATCCAATAAATTTCAAGTCAAAATCTGGAGGAAAAACCCTCCCATTCACTGAAAAGTTCTCCATCATTGTGGCAGCTTGTTTCTTACATTATTGCATTTCCAATTCCATGTAATTATAGATGCTATAAAGGACTATCAATTTCCTGGTTTATACAACTCAATTATCAGGATGCTGAGAATTTGAAATGAGAAGAGCCCATTTCTGAGCCCCAGCAAGACCTAATTCTTCACCAGGCTGAGTTTTAAGCTTAATACCATAACCTAATGCAAGCTTATAATTCATTAGCGGGGAGTTCTGTAGTCATGGAAACAACAGAGGAAAGAGAAAGTTCGAGCCTAAGCTGTGGATGGTTTAGCAGCTCTGAGCGCAGAGGGGGTGGCACCAGTGTCACATCTTGGTCCAGTCCCAGCTCATGTCTCTGCTGTTGCAGGTCACCAGAGGGAAGGAACTTCCTTGGCCATTTTACCTGTTTCCCTACAAAACCTGTGCTGAGCAATCTGGGGAGATGCTTTGGCATTAGATTACCCAAGAAACGTAACAGAAGAGACCGTTTCTGTTCTTTCCTTGGCTTAAATGCTTCTGAAGAAGGTGGCAACACATGGCTTTTCCTCATCTTACTGCGCATTCTCCCTGATTCCTATTTGTTTCTTTCAAGGGCAAACGAACTAATGAACTAAATTACGGAACTGCATTGCACTAACGCCTGTATAGACACATATTCACCCATATAGAAAGCAGCACTCTGGGATTAGCCTGCAGCAGACTGACGATGCCTACGCAAGACACTGCAATACAGCAAGACCCACCGTACCAGGGGATGCACCATGCCACGGCCATTATCCAGGCTTCGTGAGGTTTACACAGACTGTTTTTCAGCTGTGCATTCCCCTGGTGAAATTATATTCTAGCAAGACTTCTTTGCAGCAAGGAGAACACTGAAAAGATGCAAATAAGCAGAAAGCTGTTCATGTGCACTCAGGTTTCTTTTCACGACGGCAATATCACTGTGGTGAACTATGATGTAATTCACAAAAAAAGGCAGTATCTAAAAATGAAAGTGCATTTTTACTTCAATAGCTAAAATAGTTATTGAAAAAATAGCTAGGAAAAAAACTTCCCATCGTGCCCATTGCTAATAAAAAGGCATGAAGGCAAACAGGATGTTTCATACAAATGCAGACGGGGAGGGTGATAAAACTGTACCTGGCAGTTAAATATGGACTATTTTATGTCTTTAATTTACCTTTCCCCTCATCATTTCCTCTCCTCCTCCCCTTAAACCTGTGTCATATTTACCTTTTTGGTTAGTAATAGCAAATTTATTTAAAGGATCTGCCTATAAAAACGTTTGTGCCATATGTGAAAAGGATTAAAAATGCCTTTTTGCAGAAAACATGTCCTAGGACACAGGACCCCCTTCCTGAAGCCCACGCACGTGCTGTACTGCTTTGCTCATCACGTAGGAACGCTGACATCGAGTGTCCACGAGCTAACCTGGGTTACAAATAGCATTGCGTCCCACAATGAATTCTGGATGATTAGTAAGACTGAGTTACTTTGTCTAATCCTACCAGGAGCTGTGTGTTTGGAACCCATGCCTCTTCTAACACCTTGCAGGCTCACAAAATTCATGAGATAATTCCACTTAGTGCCTGGGAGATTGCTGCAGAGGTCCGTTTCTCTCGCCTAGCACATAAAGCTGGGCACAACGGAGGCAGAAAGGCAGGTAATTACAGAATTCATGAGGCACCCAATGGCAGAGATAAACTGAGCAACACAGAGGTGAGCAGAGGCAGCACTCACTTTTACAGCTGCAAATTATGAAATAATTCGATCAGAGCAAAAATTAGCATCAGTGCCAGATAAAAGCCTTAAATGAAGGGCTGTATGAAAAGCAGCATACTGAATATTATCAAAAGAGCGGTTTCATCTAACAGGTTTGTATCTTTCTACGTATATACAAACAAACGATTTGCATTATTTCATTTCTTTCAGGACTTTGCCAGAGCTTGCTTGCAGCTTTGGGAGCTATTCTGTGTTCTTTACTGACCCCTCGTGGATTCTCCTCCGAGGAGAAATGATTTTCTCAAGCTCAACATTATGTTAAATGGATGTTTACTTGGGATAAAGGCAATAAGAGAATCCTAAAGGACAATACAACAGTTTAATATACCATACAGCATCTCAATGGAGCTGCTTATTTGGGGGGTTTATAATCACATTCCCTATTCAATATTTTTTTTAAATATTTTTTTTCTGTGTTGCTGCATAGAAGTCAAAACTGTGTCAAGTACATAAATACATGATTTCTAAAAAACTTCCCAGATTTTCCAGGCACACGACTGAGGTAACCATGAGCCCTAGAAAATGCAGACAATGAAGTCAAATGACTATGAACGATACTAATTTGAAAAGGGATGTGTGTATCCTACAAACAGCAGTTCCAGGGGATATTGCCCTGGACAACGGATATCTGGCTGTAAGCAGTGAAATCTGGAGAGGGAAGAGTTTCCAGTTACCCATTTGGCACTGTCAATATGTTTAATCTGTTTAATAATCCTGTGGCCACCTGAGTCTACTTTGTTTTCTGCCTTTATTGCCAAACATGCTACCCCCTGCAACAGAGCAGTGTCTAACTAGATGAAATGTAATTAAAGAGGCTGCCTAGGAATAATATTCAAAAATTCTTGCAGAAATATCCTGTGGTAGTGGTAAAAAAAACCCCAAACGTGATACTAGAACTGCAAATCCCTAAGTGTCAAAAAAAAGGATTGCTTTTATATATGCTCCTTTATTTTTTAATTATGCAAATGGATGCTAACTTTCAGTAATAAAAAACCCTAGCATGTAAAATTGCTTTTGAGGATAACGCTCATTGCAATATGGACAAAAGAATAATAAAATTCTGCTCTAAATTCATATTTAAGGACTTCAGTTCTACTTGATCTCAGCACAAATCCCTGCAATCAACCACCACAGCCATGAAAAGCTGCAGACCAGGACTGATCTTAAAACCTTGGGATTCTGTATCCAAGTCTTAACGTGCTATGGAATTACTTAACGCACACAAGCACACACACAAAGATGAAAGTGTTTTCTGCATGACGTTGTGAAAATAATCTATTTAAACATACTCTTTGCTGGCAAAAAAAAAAAAGCAGCATAAATGCAGGATCCTTCTCAGTATCTGATAATTTCATAAACAAGTATTTATACTGTTTGACCTTGTTCACAGCATTCTCAAATTTGCCACGATAAAATAATTTTTGTACATTTTGACTGGTTTCTAGCTCAGAAGTGTCACATTATCCTCAGGAACACAGCCTGCCTTCTTCCTCTGCTCCTGCTGTTTCCTTTCAATTCCAATCTTGTAAACTTGGGAACACAACCTCCCCAGCAGTCCCACATAAACTGATTACTTACAAAATTATTTCCAAAGACATGCTAACGTCAGTGGCGATTAGCATGCAGAATGCAGCATGCAGTGACGCTTCTGAGCTTAGGTTAGTGATGCTAAGTCACTGTCAGCAGCAAGCAGAATGGGCATTTGTTATCATTCAGAGAGAAAAGACAGACAATAAACGAGGAAGCATTTTTTTTTCCCATCAGAAAAAGAGAAGTCTTGAGTCTCCTCTTCACATCAGAACAGAGTGCAACTTACTTTGTTGGAATTCATGTTTATAATTCACAAGGCCTAAGTACGAATTTTGCCCATGGAGCAGCAGCTGTAGGAAACTGTTCAGCTCTTTTTTTAGGTGCACTCCTATGGTGAGAACACGAATTGACCACAGACTTTGGTCAGTTTATATCAGCGCACTTCAGGGTCTGGGTTTTACAATGAAGTGACAACACGGTGTTAGATGTAACTTTGTATTTACCCCAGATGCATTTTTTCAGGGTAGCTTTTGCTCTGGTTTAAAATACATTTAAACAGAGAAACTTGCAACTTCCCTGCATTAAACAAGTTTCATCAATGAAACCACTGTGTGGTTTTACTTTCAAATAAGCAGAGGTGTAAAGGATTGAGGAAGGGCAGTCCTCTTCTGTACAGGCTTTTCTGAGATAAAGATACCAGATAAAGAATCAAGGTTAAGAAAAAATAAGTTACTGATTGCATGACAAATGATTACTGTGTTAGGAAATATTTGGCAATTGACAAATAGTCTTATTCTTTGTTTTTATCATTCACTATTAAATCGTTTGGTAAAATCATGCATTATAATATAAACAACTCTTCAAAAATGAAATCTGATTTTTAAATTCTAAGAATTCTAAGCTCTGAGCTATAACATGTAAACTGCTCTAGATCAACTTACAGTGTAAAAATACTATTTGAAGATGATAACGGCTTCAATAACCTTAGATTCTTAAAACAGTTTACAGCACAGGGCCTTCAAGTTACAATCTAAATTAAAATTTAATGAATGTGTGAAACTGAAAGTGTGATTTGTGTCAGTAACCTTTGCCCTAATAAAGCAAGACAATTTGTTAGAGATACATGCAAATAAAAAGTCCATACATGTACGTTTGCAATGCTGATATATATCTTTTATGGCAGTAATTATGTGATGTGGTGGTTAGTGAAAGAAGTAAAATGGGAATTAAACAGGTGAAGTGGTATGTCATGTATCAGAGCATCTGTGCATATGGGTAATACCTCTTATGATATAGTATACTCCAACTAACATATAGCAATATATGGTGTATATTATATCATAAACCATGCATGCTATATTATGTAAATTTATATATATATAAATATACAGTGAACATGAGCATTATTTGATCTGTGGAAGTGATTTAAAGTTCCATGAGTATCTTTCCAATTAAAGATGCACCATTTTCCATTTGCCATGAGAAGGCAGCATTCATTTCACTAACTCTTTCCAAAGGAAAGGCACACTGTATCAGCTGAGGTTCCATGACTCCTTTTTTGTAAGTAAACTTCTAATCTGGGGAGCACTTTGTGACAAATTATGGAAGATTAATACTTCAATTATTTTTTTTTTAATCCATTAGAAAAACTTAAACTGGGGAAAAAACAAGTGCATCCTTAAAACATGGTGAGAATGAAACTGAATTTAATATACTTCAAACATTGGTAAAGAGGGTTGTGTGAAGAGAAAGGTGCAGAAGAACACCAAGGAGAAAACTACCTTGAAGAAGCGGCTATTTACATGACAGTCCTGGAAGAGACAGGAAAGGGAGAAACACTGCTTGGTTAGTGACGGGCTTGCGAAGCAAAGCAACAACAATTAGTAGCAGAAGTAAACAAAGACACAGCAGCGAGAATACAGAAATGGACACATCTGTTATGCACAGAAAAATCATGAAAAAGAAACCGTGGTGTTAATCACCCTAAGAGTAAGGAGCACAGTGCAGCACAGCACGGTGAAGTACAGATCTTCACGTAACTGCGCGGCAGCGTTACCTTAGCCTTGTACATACATCTGCTTCATGCATAACACATTCCTCATGTTAAACCACAGCAATGCAGAAAGCTACATGTATGTACAGATGTGTGGAGTCTGGGCTCTTAACAATCAAGGAGCACTGTAAAGGGGTGACAGTACAGAAGTTCGGGGTTTTTTTTTGCCTTGAGCCACACATTTAACCTTTATAGCAGGGATACAGAAACCCCTGCTATCACTACAGTTTTCTACGTACATTCTTCACCTTAAATCGTAACACACAGACTGAGAAGAGCCTTACAGAATTCACAAGCTGATAGGAACTGAGACCAGAGATGTACGTCATCTGGTTAGGAAATTTCAAGTTCTCTAGTTTCAGATACGGTGAGTAGATGAGAAACCTCCAGATAACTGCATATGGGAATTCCCCACACCAAACTATAGTATGGAACAGATGGAGTCATCTAACAGCAACTCTATAATGCTGCAAACTATTCTCTAATGATTAAATATGCACAATTTAAAAATAGGAATGAGTGCCATGGCCAAAAAAAGCAGCTCTTCTTTTTATATCACTGTATACATAATGAGTGTGGATTGATGTGCCAGTGATATTTTGGCTGGTCATGATTTCAGTGTAGCTTAGTGTCTTTCCTGAAAATTAAATTTAGTCTATTCATTTACGATTTGAAGTGTCAGCAACGTTATTTCTCTTTTCCATGTCACCTTTACTGAACTGTCTGAAGTTACAGTTATTGCTTCAAAGTGGGAATGCATATTGGCTAGATATAGAGATCATATATTTTATTTATTAACATACATACACAAAAAAACCCCCAGTGAAGTAGCTCTGGGGCAAAAATGTCACCATCCTTCAAAGACTTCAAATAAATATCTCCTTCCCAGCCCTTGCAAGACTTTAACCAGAGACCTGAAGAACTTAACTCACAAAACAACAAAATCACAAGCTCCTGTAGTTGTGGGTCTTTTTGAATGAAAATATCATACTTAATTAGAAAACTCATTGGATTCTTAAGAAGCTACTGAAACAGTTACTGGAGCCTTCTGCTAAGGGCCTCCTGGCTGTGCAACTGCAGCATCTTTATCCAGCCTCCAGCTCAAAATTAAAACTGCTCGAGGATGTCCTGGCCGTTGATTAAAGAAAAGAAAGAAAATGTATTTTTGACTTAAAACTGTTGTGAATATAGAAAAATGCCAGATTAATGCAGAAAGTGCTGGCCTTCTCCTTTCTCATAAAGCAGCCAGAAACTGCTTAAAAAAAACCCCAATCTAAAGCGAGTGTTAAAGATCTAAGAAATACAGTACTGGCAGTGAATGACCAGAAATGATGTACTGACATTCCGAAAGGGAATGAGACAGGTTTCTTTAGCATTAGACTATAGCAACATCGAAACTCATCAGAGAGCTTTAATTGTGCCCTGAAATCTCTGGACATTTCCAAACACAATTTAACTCCAGCTGTACTGCCACAAAGCCAGGCCCGATGGTGTAAATCAGTGTTAGCTCTGTATGCAACAGGTATATACATACAGACTGAGATACGCTACTTGTTTGTAAATCCACATCTGCACAAGGATTAACACACAAGTTTGGTCAAGCAAAAGGCTGCCTTGCATCCTGGAGGAGTTCAGTAGCACATCAGACGCAGAAGCTCCTGCGTCACTGGAGAGGTTCTAGGTATTTATAACCAAGCCTGATGGCCAAGCACCACATTGTCCCCGTTCTCATCTTTAAAATGGTAAGGCATTTAAAAAGATGTTTTCTTTAGGACGATAATAATAGTTATGTTTAGAAGCACTGAGATGTCACCAAAATGTCATGACAACTGTACGCTTCCAGTTTGCAGATACAGCACCTACCCTGCCCCCTCCCTCCTTCTGCTTCGATCTGTTTAGCCTGCGATAGGAAACTACGGGTCTCACTGCTGCACAGCCTTCATCAGCGATCCCACTGGCACAAAGCCGCTCAAGACGTGAAGTCAGGTAATGGAAACCCGACAGCAGCCAAAGCAACAGCACGGGGGGTCCAGCCCCACCAGCTACAGCCCTGGGGAACCGCTGCCCAGCTGGGCACGTCACCTCTCGGCGGCAAAACCAGCCCATCAGGCAAGTGGGCAAGAAGCAGTGCAGAGCTGCTCCTGGATGGGTGAGCTCGTCCCTGGGTCAGCCCCAGGAAGGGGAGGTGGGGCATACAGCACACCACCGGCACGGCCACTTTCCCTGGATACCTGGTGCCTTCCCACCACACGTGCCTTGGGTGGGTCTGCCCCACAACGTTGACTAAGGCATAATCCAGCACCTGCTTTTACTAACTGGGAATTATTTTGCAGAAAACGTACTTATCAGCATAATGTCGTCTTATTGTGGAGTGATTTTATTGTTATTCACTTAATTAAAGGGAATGATACAAAACTAACAGCCATGAAAAGCCACTCGCACCTGATGTCTCAGATGTCTCGACCACAAAACCAGCTGGAAGCCAGCAGCCGTGGTGTGGATGTATGTCCTCAAGGAAGCACCTCCCCTGGTCCACCAGAATGGCCCCGCAGGGATCCCCACAGTGGGGACACTAGTCTGAGCTCTCTCAGAAACCAAGGGAACAATTTTGTCCTACTGAAACCCACACAGAGCACTATGCTAAAGAAAATAATTAGAAAAAAAGAAAAAGCCTGACATCTTCAGAGCGCGTACCAGGAAGGCCGTTACATACCTTCCCCACAGACGCCTTAAAGTGAAGATTCTATGAGCCGTAACCTATTCCCGCGTAACAACTCGCTTGGATCACTTCAATTACCAAAGCTGGCTGTAGTGACTCACATTGCTCCCATCACGTAACGTATCTTGTACTTGGTAAATGTAGCCACATGTAAGGATTATAGCTACTCTGTTCTTTTTTTAATTAAAAAAATCATTGATATGGACCATAACAGCCGCTTTATTTTTAATAATGTTTGTCGTGATGATGATGTGGAAAGAAGGGGACAGACAGAGTAATTAACCAGCCTACTTTTAAACCAGCATTATCCTATTGTTATTCTAAGGTGATATTTAAATATCAAGAAGTGCTTTACTAAGCAGCAAATTACAGGAAACAGGGCTTGACAAAACTGAAATAACTTCCCACAACAGAAGTTTTAGAATTTTCACATTTCTTTTCCCCAAATAAAAAACCAGAACAAAGCCCTGAAAAGCAGAAATATAGCGCTGCTCGCATCATTGCCAGGTATGAAAAACACAGTACGGTCGCATTATTTCAATATTCTGCTTTTTTCTTTGAGTAGCCAAATACTGTAAGAGGAAAACAAGTATATAACAAATAGTAGACACTGCAGCTAAAAGACTTGCTCGTTTGGGTCCATGGAGCCACCTGGGACTGTTGGGAGTTCCCATGGCAACCTCAGCATGGACAATTATGGAGCAGCTCCAATTATTCACAATATGCCTGCTGAGAACGGAGTTTCATTTTGAGCTGGCCACAAATAATGCCATTCTGGAGAGAAAATTCACAACCAAAGGTTAAAACGAAATGAAAAACAGTGACAGATTTTATCCTGCCTCCACTTCCTACAGGAGTGTATTTTTATCTCTAAATATTAATGATGATGTATCATCTATAAATCACTGAAGACAGATTTGGTCATACTGCTAAATGAGCAGATAATTGATTCGTAAGCTTTAGTGATAGGTGAGATCCAGAAAATATATAGATTGATTAAAATTTGTTGTATTGAAAATACTGCACCATACCTGTGGCATAATATACCTCAGTTTCTATATACTGGACAACCTCATATAGATAATACATAGACAGTACATAACCCAAAAATTCCTTGCAATAAAATCTAAAAATACTTAGTGAGGTCGCTGCGTGGTTCCATTAATAAAACCACCATCCTTCTCAACTCTTCTCTTGCCTTTCCAAATGTGGTCCCGTTGGTCGGATCGGATCTATAACCTCTGGGCACAAGTGAGGTGTTAATTTTTCAACCGGTTTAGATCTGGCAGAATGGGTCACGAGGAAGCTTTGTCTTGTGACTAATAGCTTTTACTGTTCAATTACAAATGTAAGTGAAGAGAATGTTTGAATATATCATTTATTTACTTATTTATAATCTCTACCGCTATTTTATGGTAGATTTACATTGAATAAATGACTTAAAGAATCTGTGCCAGAAGGTCCAGTAAGTAAAGCAGCACATCAATGAGATTTGTGTGACTAATAACCACATTTAAGTAAGAAATCTGGGCTGTTAAAGTGGAGCTAGAAGGACGTGATAGGGTTGTGTAAACAGTTTAAAATCAATGAGAGCCTGAGGCCAAACCTTAAAAGATGTCTGTTGAACTATAGGCACAGGCAGATACTTTAAAAATTCTCACTGATTTAAACGGGAGGTAGAATCTTGGAGATTCTACTAAGCACATTTCTGAACTGTAGTCAAAAGGGCAAACTCAGTTTTAAGAATGACTTAGGCTTTTTTTTTTTTTTTTTTAATTTTTAAGACCAGAAACTGGTTTCAGAAATTTCACATCTACCAGTTTTCTGTTCTTTTAACCTGAAAATATTCTTTCTCATTCTGAAGTTTTTCTGTTCTTATATATAGCTTAGGTTTGTGTACAGCCCTTTACTCTGAAGACCACCATTACTCATTTTAAGTATTTGATATTAGTAATGCAATACTTTTGTAGCAATTGTTGTAATTTTGTACTAAAAATCAAATCAATGTAGCCTGGATATCAATCACACTGTCATATATCGAAAAGTAGACCAAGCACCACAAATACAGACTTGATTAACAAGCACTCTGAAGTTACTCTTTCCTATAAACTGATAAATGAGAAGATAGCCCAGTATGACCTCTTGGTCTATGTATATTCTTAATCTTCCTGACAAGTACACTCCCCTAATGAAATGGCAGCCAAGACCTGCAACCTTTCGGTAAGGTTTCAAAGCTGATTTCAGCTCAGTGGAAATAATTATTTAGATGATGTCATTGGAGCGCTGCAACAGTTGGCTATAAACTTCCAGAAGGGACAGGCGCAGGAGGAGAGGTGGGGGTAGCCCTATGTTAGGGAGTGCTTTGATTGTCTAGAGCTTAATGATGGTGACGATCACGTAGAGTGTTTATGGGTATGAACCAGGGGAAAGGGCAACAAGGCAGATGCCGTGGTGGGAGTCTGTTATAGACCACCCGACCGGGTGAAGAGGCAGATGAAATATTCTATAAGCAGCTGAGAGAAGTCTCACAGTCGCTAGCCCTTGTTCTAGTGGGAGACTTCAACTTACCAGATGTCTGCTGGAAATACAGAACAGCAGAGAGGAAAATCTAGGATGTTCCTGGAGTGTGTGGAAAAGACCTTCCCGACAGCTGGTGAGGGAGCCAGCTATGGAAGGCGCCCACTGGACCTGCTGTTTGTGAACAGAGAAGGACTTGTGGGTGATGTGGTAGCTGGAGGATGTCTTGGGCACAGCGATCATGAAAGACAGAGGTTTTGATTCTTGGAGAAGTAAGGAGGGGGTCAGCAGAGCTGCCACTTGGACTCCCTGAGGGCTGCCTTTGCTCTGTTTAGGAGCCTGGTTGACAAGTCCCCTGGGAGGCAGCCCTGAGGGGCCAAGGTCTCCAGGAAGGCTGGACATTCTTCAGAAAAGGAAATCTTAAAAGGTGCAGGATCAGGCCGTCCTCATGCTGAAAGACAAGCTGGTGGGGAAGAAGACCAGTCTGGCTGAACAGAGAGCTTTGGCTGGAACTCAGGAAAAAAACCAAGAGAATTTATGGCCTTTAGGCGAAGGGACAGGCAACTCAGGAGGACTACAAGGATGTCGTGAGGTTACACAGGGTGAAAATTAGAAGGGCCAAAGCCCAGCTGGAACTTAACCCGGATACTGCTGTAAAAGACAGTAACAAATGTTTCAATAACTACATCAGCAACAAAAGGAGGGCTAAGAAGGCCCAGAAGGAGTATCTGTGGAACTACAGGCCTGTCAGCCTGACCTTGGTGCCAGGGAAGGTTATGGAGCAGATCATCTTAAGTGCCATCACACAGCACATCCAAGGCCCAGTCAGCATGGGTGCTGAAAGGCAGGTCCTGCTTGCCTAACCTGATCTCCTCCTGTGACAAGGCAACCCACTTAGTCATGCTGTCTACCTCAGCTTCAGTAAAGCTTTTGACACTGCTTCCCACAGCATTCTCCTGGAGAAACTGGCTGCTCGTGGCTTGGACGGGGCTACTGTTAGCTGGGTAAAAAACTGGCTGGATGGCAGAGCCCCGAGTTATGGTGAATGGAGTGACATCCAGCTGGTGGCCAGTCACACGTGGGCTGGGGCCAGCTCTGTGCAATACCTTTATCAACGATCTGGAGGAGGGGATCGAGTGCACCCTCAGTCAGTTTGCAGATGACGCCGAGTTGGGCAGGACTGTTGATCTGCTGGAGGGCAGGAAGGCTCTGCAGGGAGGTCTGGGCAGGCTGGACTGATGGGCCGAGGCCAGTTGTATGAGGCTGAACAAGGAGAAGTGCTGGGTCCTGCCCATGGGTCACTGCAGCCCCACGCAGCGCTGCAGGCTGGGGCAGAGCAGCTGGGAAGCTGCCCAGTGGGAAAGGACCTGGGGTGCTGGTTGACAGTCCGCTGAACATGGGCCAGCAGTGTGCCCAGGTGGGCAAGAAGGCCAACAGCATCCTGGCTTGTAGCGTGGCCAGCAGGACCAGGGCCGTGAACGTCCCCCTGTGCTCAGCACTGGTGAGGTCGCACCTCAAATCCTGGGTTCAGCTTTGGGCCCCTCACTCCAAGGGGGACGCAGAGGGGCTGGAGCGTGTCCAGAGACAGGCAGTGGGGCTGGGCCATGAGTCTGATGGGGAGCAGCTGGGGGAACTGGGGTGGTTTAGCCTGGAGAGGAGGGGGCTCGGGGGGACCTTATCGCTCCCTACAGCTGCCTGACAGGGGCTGTAGGTGGAGGGGTCAGTCTCTTCCCCAGGTAACAAGCGACAGGACAAGAGGCAACAGCCCCAAGGTGCGCCAGGAGACGCTTAGATTGGAGAGCAGGAAACATTCCTTCACCAAAAGGGTTGTCCAGCACTGGAACAGGCTGCCCAGGGAGGTGGTGGACTCACCACCCCTGGAGGCTTTTAAAAGCCCTGTAGATGTGGCACTTAGGGACATGGGTCAGCGGTGGCCTTGGCAGTGCTGGGTTCGCGGTTGGACTTGATGATCTTAAAGGTCTTTTCCAACCTAAACGTTTTTATGATTAAATCACAAATAGCAGCATATTTCTCAGTGGTATTTACTTGTTCCTTAGTATAGAGTACCTAAAATAAAATAACTGTGTAAAGCAAGATATAAATGATAAGAAAAATAGCGTAAAAGATGATCAGAGTCAGCACCACTTCTGTGCCATACCAGAATAGCTGATTAGTTAAATACCACCATCCAGACATCTGTGCTGTTAATTTTTGTAAGCCATCACATTAATTCCCCTTGAAACCAAGTAAGAACATTACTTGGAGAGAGCTGATTCCCTCTGTTCCTTCTCACAGCGGTAAACTTTGAGAGAGAGTAAGAGGCTGAACCTAAATCCTTTTACCACGTAGTACTGCATTATACGAGCCTTGGTCTAGTTACAATTACATGTTTTGTTTGGCTACCAATATTCCCACGTATCGTCACCAAGTTTCAAAACTGTCCATTACGCAACTCTCTAAATACTCCTGGAGACACGCGTGCTCAGGGAAAACCTATTCCCTTTCTTTGATTAATTCAGACCACTAAAATAGCATCAACCAGGCTACTTCCAGAACTGGGAAAGCCTCAAATACACACTGCTGAAGCTGAATTAATTAGACTTTGAGACAGACTAATTATTTCTGAGGCAGAGGTGACCCTATGTGAAGCTGCCATTTCTGGGACTCAATCCAGGAGCTGCACACGATGCAACCTCTCAGGATTTCTGCTCCACTCCAGTGCAGGACACAGATAAATCCTGACTATTCATTCTGCAACCAATGTATTTACAGTAGGCTTAAGAAAAAAAACCCTAAGAGACTGTAAATTCAATATGCAAACATATTGCATATAATAACTGACACTTTTAAATAGACAGTTTTAGTGATTTGTCTCTGTCCTGAGAAAAAACAGGTAGATTTCTATACCTATATCAACAGCATATACATATCCACCTAATTTCAGACTCTGTACATTGCACAGAGACGCGTAGGGGGTGCAAAGAACTACTTTTGAAGCTCTTCTTTCTAGAGAGGATAAAAAGTAAATATGATCTTGAAGAGAAAATGACCTAGTGCAGCAAAATAAAATCACACTGGTCAGATCACAATTGTAAAGAAAGGAAAATGGAATGGAGATTCAAATACTTCTCAAATGTGTAACAAAAATCATAGTTCATGCTGCAGACAAAAGTATGGTAGCTGATCCAAATGCGTTCAGAAGAAATTGATGCACCTTTTCTTTTTCTTTCTTGAAAGTTGAACATGTGCCGTTTTTCCTCACTTTCTTGGGTTAACCCATCTTTTATAATAACAATGTAGAATTCTGCCTGATGGTGAACATAAAAAATTGCTATTTCAGGTTGAAAGGAACAGGCGTAAGTGTTTATGCACAACAGGTATATTAATTACTTTTTGGATTAACAGCTAAAGTTGTAAATGTTCAACCAGAAAAAAGAAAACAATACTGTGGCCTGTGATATTTCAAATTCAAAACTGAGTGCGCAGCTGGAAAGAGTAGTCAAGTCAGATGAGCTGAATCCAGTACAGCCATTAGCAAAACACTTCCCAAACCATCTCTCTCCCTCTTGCTGGGTTTAATGGCCAGCGAGTATTTTGCTGTAATACCAGCTGTAGCAGTCAGAAGAGGGAGAGTTGCTGGCTGAGTCTCTTCATTAAGAAACGATTCCTTTGCAGGGCACGGTGAGACCATGCTTGTGACCACTAACCACTCCAATTTGCACCACAGAAAGCAGGATGACTGTGGGAAGTATTGCTTTTCTTCAGCATCTCTTTTCTGTACAAAACCAGCAATACCTCTTATCCTTAAAAACATCCACACCCTCATTTAAGGTATCAGAATTTCAGATGACAACCTTCTACAAAGATTCTGAGGCTCCAAATAATCAGCAATTAACACTGTCAATATTTTCTTTAAAAAAAAAAAAGAAAAAGCATTTAGTGTGAAACATTCTAAGTATTAAAATATTGTTTTGGAGAATTTCATTTGTCAAATAACATAGATACTAGTGATGACTAGCAGATTTTGCAACAAGTATTAAAAGACACTGAAATTATTACATATACTTGACGTACAATGTTTTAAAATACCAACTCCACAAGTGTCATAGCAGAGAAGCTGAACTCTCAGAAAAATGCTACCACTACTGAATTAATCTATTTGGTCCAATCTTCAGGAAACCCAAAGGCACATACTGCTGTCACAGGCAACAGAAACATAGATAAAAATAAAGATAGCACTCTAATATAGATCTTTTAATGAACTTTTTTTTTTCTTGGTGCAATAAAGTGAAAAAATGTATGCAATATATAGTTGCACCCATCTGTATCTAATCCTCACCTCAAACTTCTGCCGGAGCTCTGCATTTCCATCTTCATCGGCATCTGGAATCGGAACATTATAATATTCACCTTCTTCTTGATTCAGCAGCTTGTACCTGTGGAACATTTGGGGAAAAAAATGGTGACTTAACAGTTTTTTTCCTGTTAGATTTAAAATCTGATTTAGTTGTTTGTGTGTGGTTTGTATCAATGTCACAGGTATGTAAAGAACTGCTTTCAAAGATGTAAAGCAAACCCAGAAACTGAATATATTTAACCTAAAATTAGATCTTTAATCCCAAACTATCTACCAAGGCAGTTTAATGGACAAGGAAATTCTTCCCACTCATCCTGTAATACGATGGGAGACATCAACCCTGAAGAACCTTTCCCTCCAGTGCACCTGTCGCCCTAAACAATTATTTTTGACGAAAGGTACTTTTTGAGAAGATGTGATGAGCTCTACCCCTAGCTTGGTAAGTAATGAGATGGCATTTTATAAAATCAGTTCCCATGTACTTTGAATTTGCAGAGCTATATATAACATGATGTTATAACATAACTTAGTAATGAATATATCGTATTTGAGATAAAAATAAAATTCATATCACAAGGCGATGTACACAGAATTGAGTTTGCAGCAGCTCTTGGCTCCAGCAGAAGTTTCATGAACACCAGTTCCTTTTGTTATCATCCTTTTTTATATATAGACTGTGTTTCCTAGGTTTAGTTGCATATTCAGTGAATTTATAGTCTGAGATACAGTGAAAAGCTCCCAAAAATGTAGATTATATTGAAGAAAAATATTGGGTTTAAACTTTTTCCACTCTCTTTTCAGAAACTCTTACCATCCACTGGCTGGCATCTTCATAAGCTCTGACACCCCGAATGAAAGAGATCCCATGAAATCATTTCTGGTTGTTCGATCCCAGTCCCAGACCTCTACAGATAACCGTCGATCTTTGTCTGTAGGTTTTAATTTACTAAAAAGGAGAGAAATAGAGGAGTTTTCAATGCCACACTGAAATGGATTCAATACATACAAATATACTTCATTACAAGGCATTAAAACTTACAATGTGAATGACTCATTCCAGTCTGGATTCAGAGTAGAACGGATGGTTTTTGTTTTTTGTTTACTTTCATTCTTAGGATCTGGGATGAGCTTCAGTTTAACGTAAGGATCGGAAAGTCCATTTGGATCCATGGGAATTAGGTTTTTCGCTTCTCGCACTGTCAATATAAAACACCGCTAATTTGTATAGGATTACAAATCAACATTAAGCAAGCAGTGACGTGTCAAATCAGAGTTAGTGAAACGTGTTGAAAATAAAACAAGTCGTGAAACCTGCTTGTCAGACTCGGCATGGAAGGAACTACTCTTTGTAAAGTAAAGCTGTGCTCAGTGATATTTATCAGAACAGTAGAGAGAAATGACAGGAGAGAAGAGCAATTGGCAAATGACATGAGCTTCCAGGCAACTCTTTTCCCTGCAATGGAATGATTAAATGTCCAAATCCATCAATATAAATTTTTAAGCAGGTAGCAATTCTTTGTGCATTTATTTCTTCTTAGGTTATATAACTACAGGACTATCAGCCAAATACTTTAAGGGCACTAGCCAGATCACAATAGATGTCAGGAAGATGGGTTATTTTATATTATTTGATACAATCCCTCATTGGAAGGTATCTAACACTAAACTTCCGTCAGATCCATGGTTTGTTAGTTGTCAGATGGGATCGCTGTAAGCATTATGTCACGACAGCAAGCAAAGTTAACAGCGCAGAGAAGACAAGTTTAACTTCAGCTTCACAAAAATGTTAATGCAGCTTCTATTTTTACAATGTCAAAAGAAGGCATAAAGCGAGTTAATATATCTCATGTTGCTACCAATCCTCAAAGAGAGAGAGACAAGAATAGGCAGCAATGCGCACGGGGTGCTGTTCCCGCAGGGCTACATCCCGATGTGGAACCAGGCAGGCAGGCAATGGTGGGTTACAAAGGCATCCACCGGGGGCTTGGCAGCTTTCGGGGGTTCAGCCCGGCTGGAGTTACTGCAGCAGCTGCCAGGTTCGTTAGGCAGCTCACACGTCACCGCAGGGCAGTGGAGTATTGCAGCGGACGAGCAAAGGCAGCACCCCTCTCCCTCTTGCAGAGGACCAGTAACGCCCACGTAACCTACATACAGCACGTAGGGTTTCATTCTGTGTTAACAGCATTCAGCCATCAGCTTCTGCTGCACCTCAGAAGAAGAGGTGGATTTTCCTCATACCGAAACCCCGTCCCACCCAAACTGGTCACGCTGTGATGAGCTGTGGTGATTGAGTTGGGATGGGGAATTCAGACCTCACAACTGGGCATCTCAAAACCTACTGGGAGCAGCAGTAACCCTCTGGGCTCAGTTTGGACAGAAAAGAGCTTTGCTCATTTGGAAATTCTTTTGTGAGATTCATAGTTGTAGATTAGACTTGTTTCTGGAAGGAAAATCACAAGAAGCTTTGAGGGTGACGGTTCCTAGGGTATGAAGGCAGGCCAGCATTTAAGGGTCACCAAAGAGATTATTCCGGATCAACAGTGGCCTCAGCTACTGCTTTCTCAGTGTCAGCATCAGGAGGGCTTTTTTGATTTATCTATGTGACTGAAGAAATCAGAAAGAAAATTTAGGAAGGGTCAACCCTTAAGTCACCTAATATTTCTTGGTGGAAAGCATTTCCTTAAAAATTCGAACTTTAGAGTCACTTAACTCAATCAGAGCTAACATGAAAAACAACAATAAAAAAAAAATGCTGCCAGGATCTTCAGCAACAGATAGTTTCCGTTTGCTGAAGGCTCCCTGCTCCATTCCCCCCAGATTAAAATGGCATTTTCATATAACAAACAGAAATTGTAGACTTTCCCAGGATTTCAACCTGTTATTTCCCAGCACGGAGGTTGAAAGGCATCCAAGCAATACAGATACTTTATAATCTGTTGTTTACTCTCATTATTTATAAAATAAGAAGGGGACGGTTTTCAGGCAACAGTCTAATGACGTAAACCAGCTAAGTACCTCTTTTCAAAATGTCTTTTTGTTCTCCCTTTAGAAACAAAGGCAGGACCGTGGTGGATGAGAACTGTGCACTAATGCTTCCGTCAGAAGGAGAAGGGCAATGAATTAAAGCGCAGGACATATTATTGTGCTTTACTTAAGGACAGTGAAATGAAAGACTGTGGTGTTGACAACACCCCCGCTAGAACGTAGCACTGAATTTACTAAGCCGTGTAACGGTTCTGTTCCATTTCCTAGACACCAGGTGTATTGACAAGTTGATGTAATTAGCTCTAGGCTGATATTTTATTTGTACAGGATGGAAAGAGTGTTTGAGTGTTCATAATGATTATGCTCCTTCAAAGGACATAACCGCTTGTCCTGGTTTCAGCTGGAATAGGGTTAATTTTCTAAGTAGAGCACTTTAGTGCAAATCTACTGTGGTAGACGGAAAACCGGGGGGGTGGGGGTGGGAGGAGAGAGTGCCCACTGCAATAGAAAACAATTTCAAAATGTTTTTGACCTGCTCTTTTTATTTATTATTTATTTACTTATTATTTATGCATTTATTTATTTATTTAATGAGAGTACTAGATGAGGGAGAACAAGTTGGAAGAAAGAAATACCAGATACAACTGGTACCTTATAGCCAAAATAGCTGTTGAAAAAAAGGTAGCGTACAGGAATGCAAGCTACTTATTTGGAACACACTGGTTTGTCAAGACAATTCTCATGCAGAACAGATATCCTGATGTAAATCAATTATTGAAATTAGATCACGGCTGGCAGGGAATCACATCAACTTGAACAAACAGTTGATACCGATCAAGTTATGTTTCTTAAATTTGTGTTTACAAAACGAGAGACAGAAAATGCTCATGGGCTAAAATTTTAAAATAAAATGTAATTCTATTCACTAACTATATTACTTAAGTAATTCTACCAGAAAAAATACACTGTGTTCTAAATGAACAGAACAGAAACAAGCATCTTTCTTGCAGAGCATCTCATCTGTAGTTTTTCACAACCCCGTATAAAGCTGACCGGGCTTTGAAACTGGAGAAATGACAGCTGTCCGTGCAGGGAAACTGCCTCCACTCTCAGCTACTCCGAGTTTTCCTCCACACCCAGCGGTCAGCTGGAAAACCATTTCTGTTTTCAACCCACGAAAAAAATACCCCACCCAATATTAACATTTAGCCCACTGAAAACGGTCTTCAAATACTTCTGAGGAATAACATCAAGATTAAATAACTTATTTTAAATATTACCATCCCAAAGGGACTAAGAGCCATAAAGTGAGTGAAGGATGAAGTGACAATACAAATTGCTCTTTCCCTCATCCTATATTTGGTTTTATTTTTGTTTCGGGGGTTTTTTTGGTCTTCTTGTACATGGCACTTCTGATTGCACTGCCAGGTTTGGCACATCAACTATTACTTCAAAATCCACTTTCTGATTTTTATTTCTGTACTGTAGTTTGGTGTAAGTGAGGAGCAGAACTCTCAACATTTCACAGCTTTCCAGAGATATACATTAGTAAGTTTTTCATTAAAATTCCTTGAACAAAACTGCTCTAATTTTAACATGGCCTCTTCACAGGGATCCTTTATGCTTAATTTTTACCTGGATGCTCAGTGTGAAACCAGGCAGAATTTTGAGAAATTGGCTGGGTGGATGCAGAGCCATTCTCCGCGGCTCTGCTACAGAGAGGTCCCTGGAGAAAGCCAGCACTGATTAGCCTTGATACCTGCTGCTGAGCCTAGAAAACACCACCGACAGCAGGAGGGCATGGCAGCCTGGGCAAGGCTACTTTTCTTTTGCAGCAAACACAGAAAAAGAAAAAAAGCCCTCTAAATACAAGAAAAAAAGAGAGGCTCAGAGATGAATTGGGATGGAAAGATGCAACATATACTAAATACAGGCTGCCAAAGAAGTCATTATCTCACTCCTTGTTTTAAGATATCTGGCCTATTTGTACTTTTGTCTGCATAATTAGTACCTCTAGACATCTTTTTTCAACTGACTTAGCACTTGTTTTATGGAGGAAACAGAATGATGATACTTGTGCTAAAGAGTGCTTATAAAGAATTAGCATCTAAGTGGTCCACCTCTTTAAGAGCACCCTATTTTTAACAGCCTGGGTCAGGTTTCTGTAAGAGGACCCGCAAGAAGAAGAGATTTCCCCTTCCCACCAAAGGCATTCCCTTCTTGTGTGTGGTTGAAACAGAAAAACTTAAATAAACAACTCCAAGAAAATATATCAACTCGGACTGGCTGAGTTCTGCTATAGCTGTAATGATAGCAAGCACTCTCATACTGCTTTAGAATTATTAGTTGATTAAACTCAACACTGTCATAGAGATGCTACTCTGATTATTAGATGGTTGAAGTGAGATACAGTTCAGCATCACTTACAGCATAACTTGGACAGAAACCTAAAATACTACTTGCCAGTTTTCTGTCGCAACTATTAAGCATGATAATGACCTCTGTACTGAGAAAAGTAGCTGGTACTAGTTAAAATTCCTAACATTTTGTCCAGATTAGACTCTTCAAGGGGACTGAGAAAGCACACAGATGAAAAGACAGTGAAGACGAGTATATATTGAAGTTTCTAGCAAATCCAACCTTGCCCAGGTTTTCCTTCTAAAAACCAGAAATAGATGTCAACTTGCCATAAAAAAAAAAAAAGGTGCCATTTTCCAACTCATTGTTAATGAAGAAGAGATCATAAATGTTTATTCAACAGAAGATGCAGACTATTTGATGACTGTCCTATGGCTGTTCTGTTATGTGCTGCTTATAATCCAGCAGTATCCATCCAGAAGCCCCGTCTAAAACTGGGACGTCCACCTTTCCAGGAATAGTATAAAGACATAAGCAAATACAGAGCTCATTCTTAGGTATTCATACTTTAAATAAATATCTAAATAAGACAGAGTGGGCTGGCAGAGAATAACTGTCATTTTATGTAAAGAGAAGAAATTCAGGCAGAATGTTGAGAAATTCAGAGCAAATAACAAAAACGGAATTTTTTCCATGAGATTGTATAGGTCAAATGTTGCAATCCATATGCACTTACGGATTTATAACTTCTTGTGCTACCAACAAATAAATTTAGTCATGGGAATGAGTACATAAATGTTTCTGTCCCTACAACAAAGCTGAATTATTAGCAGCATGAGTTTACTCAGTTCCTTCTCCAGTGAGTCACAGCTACCTTTTTCCTGAATTCCCAAATGTTGACAACAAAACAGTTTACTAATCACAGCAACCATTTCTGGCCAATCTTTGACTCCCTACAGGCAACTCAGATGAACAGAAATCTCTCAGCTGCACAGGAATAGCTGTTTTTAGAAGATGCTTCAAGTCTCAAATGGTGTCGTCTGGCAAGCTATCCAGCGAAAAGGAAGAGAAGGGAGAGCGCTGTTAGCGCCAACACAGTGTAAAGTTTCTGTCTGCCCACAATGAAGCACTAGTAAATTATTCTGTAATTCTCATTATTTCCTGAAGAAGACTCTGGTAGAGATTCCAGTGATCTGCCCAGTTTACAGATGACTTAGGTGAGCGACAGAGGATCTTGTACTCCCAGCCACGGAACTTTCTTCCAGCACCTTAACGCACGCTTCATCACAGTTTGAAAGTTTCACCTGGTACTGAAAAGTCTTTCTCACAATTTGTGTGCATGTCCTCTCTGTATGCCAAGTCCAAAGCTGCCTCCAAAACTGCTCAGCTTTCATTAAAGATTTATGATTTCACTAAAACTACCTCTGAATGCTTGCTTTCTGGAGCTGGTTGTGACTCACAACTGGTTCCAAAACAAATCCTACTTTTCAGGCAATTTCCAATTCTATACAGTTTTCATCACTAAAAGGGCTTTCAAGAGTGACACTTTTCACTATTCCATAACTACTCACCTGCCCAGCCAAAATTTCTTTTAATACTCCTTCCGAGACCAGCGCCTACTCATTACACCCCATTTCCTGAGTACTGAGAGATGGCAAGGTAATGAGTGTACTATTGGAGCACCTGCACTTCACAGGTGATTTACACACAAGAAACAGATTATTAACTTCCTAACCTAGAACAAGATGAAAAATAAACCAATGTTGCATGATACTTTATTCCTTTGCATTTCTTAAGATACTCTCTCCTACCAACAAAAAATGTACCACCATCTCTGACGCAACTTAATGTCTTGTGCCTGCAATAGGTTTAATTTCAACTAGAAATCTCATAGGAGCAACTGTATTTTATTTTTAACATAAGGTTACCTTTATGAAAATTATAATTGAAAAAAAAAGTGTACTACTGGGTAGGACAGCTACTTAATAAAACATAAGTTAACACAGGATGTATCAAGCCATCTGAAAAGGGATCCAGACTGTTCTTGTCTATTCATATACTTAGATAAATACGTAGCATTTTAGTTATATTTTATGGACACTTATGAAAAAAAAAATGTTTATTTTAAATACTATGCATTGCCTATTTCTTCATGGTGAAGTAAATTTAATGAATGAAATGGGAAGCATCCAGTTGCTACCGGGGTTGGCACTTGTTAGAGGCACAGCTCTTTCTGTAATGAATGCAGCAACCCTGCAGATTCTGGGAATGCCAGAAAAGAGATAAAATATTAGTGAGGTAAAACATGAGATCTGCATTTTTTGGAGCCATCAAAAATGCTTCCCATGTGCAAGTAATTATTTGGGATCACTTTATAGGTACTTGGTACTAAAAGCTGGTCAAATAGCTAGAATATTCAAGTATGTTCCCTTTTAAAATCATTTGCAGGTATTATGAAATTAATGCTAACAATGGCAGACACTAATACTAACCTAGACAATCACAAATAAAATTATTTGAGTGTGTATATGTGTGGTGGGGTCTTTTAAGAGAATCTAGAAATGTGCCAAAATTCTCCAGTTCATCTCTCGGGCTGCTCGGGCAGAGGCTCTTAACCCAGCTGTCCACAGCAAGCCGTGTGACAAGACGTCAATATGCAGTGCCATAGGGTGGCTCAGCATTCGTACATGCATAAATCATTTGAAAAATGTACGGTGGGGAGCAGAGAACTCCTAGGAAGATTATTGTTGGAGAGCCTGTTACATGCTCCCAACCTCTGCAGAGATGACTGCTAGGTTTCCTCTTTTAATAACAGAAGCATCACTGAGGAATAAAAGCAGATTTTCTGTATTCTTTCAGCTAAGAAAAACACACTTAGAAACCCTGAAAACGCTGGGTTGTGTGTATATATAGATATATTTTAATAATGTTTATGTAACAGTAGGGTGCATTAGCTGACAGCGAGTCACTAACACCCTGCCTCTAAATCGGTGCCTGTGTCGGGAGGGCAGTTCTGCAGCGGCAGCTGCTGTCAAATCCAACTCCCAGCAACTCACAGGTCACAGTTGAGGATCCCAATAATGTGGCAGATTTGCATGTCAGTGCACCAGATGGGGTTATTTTCTCACAAAGGTTATTATTTACTCACTCTAAATATAATTCAAAAATCAAATAAAAAATGAAACCTGTGATTCAACCACCTACAAAGCTGCTCAGAAGGGCCCCAAATTATAAGATGGGCCAAGAAGTAAATGTAAGAGTGACAAAACTTTTAATGCACATCAGGAGGAAGAAAATTCAGTGCAAAAAGCATAGATTAAGAATAGCTAAAACTGCTTCACTATGTCTAAAAGAAAAAACCCCAAGTCAGTTCAACGTATGAAAGGGTCACAAATTCAGTGATTTCAGGAAAAAGCAATGCAGGAGCGTTCCTATAAAAAGAAAACTACCATGTTGATTTACTGCAAGTGCAATGAATTATTAATATCCAATGCAACTCTCAAGCTAGCAGCTATAAAATAACCCACTGATATTTAAGAACTGCAACACAAATAAGCACCGAATGTGGCATATTGACTAGCCCGGGGAAGACGGTGAGGTTTTGGCCAAGTATACCAATAGAAAATTCCTACTCGGTTGTGAAAAAGTGTTGCAGAGTCTCTAACATTCACACAGAAAAGACTGTATGTCTGCCTTCAAGCACCCAGACTGAAAATCCGACCTAGCAAACTGGAATTAAGTTTGTTTACATATAGGACTCAATCATTCCCACTGTTAGTTCAATTCAAAACCTGCCAAAGTACTTAGATATAACCTGACCGAAGCACTGGCCAACTCCATGTGGCAGCACTCTGCCTTGCCTCCTTCCCAGTAATCACTGGGAAAACCCCCAGTCCTACTTACCTATTTTATCAGGAACACACTTAGTAAGTGTGCGTACTGTGGCCTTTTTTGGAAACAAAAGCCATCACAAAATCCTCAAGGCAATTATGTAGCAGACAAACTGCCACGTACTAAACAGTGTCCCCTAAACAACTACCTCTTGCAGCCGCCATCAAGCACGCTGCATCCTCGACGGGCTGTCCTGGCTGCAACCGGGATGGTTGAGTTGCCTATCAAAATTATTTGCAAGATGCCAACCAGAGTGGCACGTCTCCATTTAGCAGCACAAATGTTTTGCATGCAATCAAGGCTGGCTGTGAAAGAATCAGCAGGAGCTAATTAACAACCAAAACAGGACGCAGAGCAGAGATATTAAGGAATTCAGCTAAAGGAGTTCAACACCTATAAAGTATTTCCTTTGAAAAAGGTTCAAACCAAAAAGGCAGTAATTGATTATTTTTCCTGATATTCCTAAGCCTCCTGGGCATTTAATTCACCTCCTTTCCTGAAGCTGAAGGCAGAGGTATCATCCTTGGCAGCTCTGGGAACCGTATATTCTAACAAAGGTTTTGTTAATAAATATTTTAGAAGCAATGCCATGCTGAGAGAGAAAAGGAGTTCAACACTTTTGCATAGCAGTATATCCATAAGCTAACAGACAACTGATAATTTCATTTTCAGTTAAACATGCAGAAAAGGTGTCTGAAACTTGACCCAGCCTGGGCTTAGTCTGTATATATCTTTTATTTAAAAAGCTAAAAAAGCTTACTTTCAGGGCAACTGCCCTTTTTATTTAAAGAAATATTCTGGAAGCTTGGAAATGCTGACAAGCCTCACTCAAAACAACCTACCAGTTTTATGTATCATTATTATATACAGAACATCATTATTATATACATAACAAAGTTAAAGTAAACATTTTTCGTGTGGACCAGAAAGCTATTTAATTGTGGGGTGGAAATGTTTCATTTATAAACACAGAAGTAACAGCATTTGCCAAGTGCACTCACACCAAAAAGGGCTCATGAGGAAAACCTAGAAAATACCCGTAACAGCATCACCATACCCATGTCTCAGACAAGACCTTTACAAATAAAATTGTGACCTCAAAGAGCACCCACTTGTGTAATTGGTTTATAGTGCTTTAGTACCATGAAGACTTGTGACAAACATTTTTGTCCCTAAAAGGATTATAAACGTGCTGAATCATCAGAAAATAAGTACATGTTATTTGTCAAATTCCGTGCGTTATGGCAGGAAGTTTAAGCCGTATTTAAGAACCTTGCTGCCAAGTGGCCTAGAATAATGCAAATATTAAATTTTGTCACTTGGATGATTTTCAGATTAGTTCTCTCTCGTGGTACAATTACTTTCAGCACCTGCATCAGCATCTTTGAAACGCCTCACTACTTAGCAAAACCACCTTTCTGTTAACGACAGGAGCTTGGACAAATTTACCCCTCCTACGTTGACAGGAAGCTATTTGAAAAGTTAAGCTACAATTAAGTACCGCTTGGGATCCGTTCTCATCCTTTCTAACTAAATTTTATCATCCTTCTCCAGTTCATTTTACAAGGTTTGACAGGAGAATATGGAGGTATTTGGATTCAGAGAGAACAAAGCCATGAATGAATACAGTGCCAGGAGGGAAGTTCGCTCGTTCTGCAAGTGAAAATTCAGTGTGATGGTCTGAGTTCCTTTATGTTGCCTGCAAGAGGCTATGGTTAACAGTTGGACTAGATGATCTCAAAGGTCTTTTCCAACCTAAATGATTCAATGGTCTCTGTTGAGACTCATTCCCCGAAGAGAAGGGCAGAGGCAGAAGGAACAGCCTTTTGCCATATAACAGGCTCTAGCCTTCCAACGGAGCAGTGCTGAGCAACACAACATCCCCAGCTTGCCAACAACTACATGAAGAAACAAAGTCAGAAGCCGAGACCGTCCAGGAAACCTCCCGCTTTGTCGTGCTCTAACTTTGCCCTTGGATTTAATTCCATTTTCCAACACCCAAGGGGCAGACACAAGCACTGTAGCCTGTTCTTTCATAGTGTGCACACTGATTTCAGTTTCTTGCTGTACTACTCTTAAAGATGTGTCAGTGTGCATCTATTGTCATGTATTAAGATTTGTTGCCTTCAAGTTTTCTTCACTGAAGAAGCAGTTTTGGTCACCTGTGATGACACACTAACCAACCCACTCTCCTGAGGTCAAAGCTTTTGACAATTTGTGTTTTACGAGTGTCTCCTACTGCACCTCCTACATTATATTATATTTATTTTGGTTCTAGTTACTATGGCACATATTTGAAATTTCCTTAAAGTTTTGAGCCATAAAAAATTGGGACTTTCTTTCAGAATTTAATTTGTTTTGCAGACTTGCAGACCTATTAAAAAAAAACATGAACAAAATTTTCTGTTATTCCTTCCCTTATTTTATTTCTGTCCACCCTAATTCTTGTCCTGTGCTCTCCCTTTGAGTAAATACACTACAATCTGATTGGCAAAGAACGTTTTTTGCATATTTGTGTCCAACAGAATGGAAAAATCAACAATAAAGTTCACTACCAACTTCACATTTCGGATATCAGATACACTAATTATCGGTCGATCCCAGCTAAAACAGAAAGCATACACAGAACAAATATAATAGGCTGTAAACACAAATTCTTATGTAAATTCTGAGCAATAAACTCCAATCTTGATACCGCACAAGGAAGTTCTGCTGGAGGTAAACAACCTATTACATGTCTATTTAGGAGGACAAATAGTCCTTTCCTTCAACTTGTAAAATACATTTTCCACAATTTTTTCTGCAACTTCAGACTCGGAGTGGGTCGGGGTGTGTGTGTGGGTGTGCGTGTGTGCACACAACCGACGCTTACTCATAAATCCTGGGACAAACGCTTCCAAGGAAATGAACTGCCACCCTCTCCTTCCTTCCTCTCCCTCCCTCCTCCCCATTTTGGTAACCTTAACCTTACAGAATGTGATAATTTATTTTTTTTTATTTTAAAACTCACTGGGAGTAATATTTGGGATTGAATCCAAGTTGCTTTTATTTATCAAATACTCTGAAATGCAGGAAACAACTCCTCAGCTGATGAAAGCTCAGAGTATTTCTTATGTTCTGAAGATGATGGCCAACTTCCTGAACAGCTAGCTATCCCACTGGGCTGCTTTCTACACAAAAAACTGACATTACAGTGATCTTTCTAATTAATAGTCCTGAGTTTTTAACACTATTATTACAGCTTTCATTTTTCTATTCATTTTTATGAACACCAGTTCGTAGAGTTTCTCGATTCAAGGACATGTTGAACGAAATCCTCACACTTGTGAAGGGAAATACTCTTGTCACTGGCTTTAATGCAGAAAGATCTGACCAAGTTACATAAACCCACAGTGTATATTACACATTTATATAACCCTCAAAGTCCCCAAACGAGTTGTTTACCTGTTACTTCCAGTTTGTCACCAGTGACTTCAGCTTTCAGGTAAATCCTTCCTCTTTTCTCTGTGTGATCCATGCCGCAGAGGCTTGGGACGTTAATTACACATTGCTTATGAACGTTCATATCACAGGCTGTGGATATAAAAATGATGCAGACAGCTATGAGAAGATAATAATTTGATTAAACTGCAAACACTGAGCAAAGTGAAAGTTAAGATTACAACGCAGAACTGTTGGCAAGACTTCTGGATACAGCTGCACGGTTTTCAACTGAATGGCAGGACTAGTTTCCATCTTACAACACACTTAATAGACAGTGAATGAAACGGAGAATAAAATAATCTAATACAGAAACCTAAAGAGAGCATTAATGAAGTGCAAGGAAATAAAAGTGAAAATGGAATACAGACTTGCTGGGAACATGACGAAGAAAAAACAGTGCATTCATGCCAGTGTTAGCAATGAAGGGAGTTAGGTTTAAATTGATTATTAGGTTTTTCTAGCAGGAGACTTCCAAGACAAATGAAATACAAGGAAATGGACCTTGGCTACCAGTTGAAGTGACATTTCAGTTTTCAACAGTGCGTTCAGCAGAGCAGTCCCAAAAAAGGCCTTTGCAAAACCGCCATGGCAAGGGCTCTTCAGCCACATCAAGCCGAATACACCACGTTCTCAGCAACAGAAGTGATTCTCATTAGTGTATTATTATAGTACAGAAATATCCACTTGAAATATAACAGTACTATAAATAGCTGACATTTGAAATGGTATTTTCCGCAGAAAAGAAGTAAGAAGCTGCTACTCAGTGTTTCCACTGACTTTCTAAAATATCCTTTTGGTAACATAGAAAGATTTCACTTACTGTCACATTTCATCCCTTGGTGCAGAAGCCCATAAAGCAGTGACCCACAATGGTCACAAAAGGTTGGGCTCCCATACGTGTGGATCTTAAATTTGTGCTTGCTTCTGGGATCCTGAAGGATAAAAAAACCAAAACAAAACAAAACAGAAAGTGATTCTCAAGTCATAAAAAAAAATAATGAAAAAATTATTAGTCCAAATAGCAAAAAAATTCTGGCTCTGCAACTTATGCTACAGAAAAATATATCTCAGCATGTGGCTTAATCACAACCTACATCGGTGCAGGTACCTTGGTTCCTAATTTTCCTTTGCTTCGGTGGTGTTAAGAAAGAGCGTGTCAGCTCAGAGAACACAGGCTTGTTCCTGTGATTCACCTGCACAAAAACTTCCATTTACCGACTGTACATAGACGTAAAGTATAATGACATATGTATATATGACATATGTACATGAAGTATAATGACAGCATTCAACCTGTAGCTAAAGTGTCGTATAGTTTTTGACACTTCTTTTAATACTTTTTAATACTTTTTTTTTTTTTTAAATACTTTTGGGTGTTATCATCACCATTCTGAAACAATGTCTCCAAATACAGCAGGAGAGGAGGGAAGTAACGGATAATGGGCTGATCTGAAATACAGTCAAATGGCTGTGAATATGGCATCATCTTGAAATGTCGCGAATTTGTTATCTATATTGCAAATGAAAGTGAACATATTCTAACTTGGCATGTAGTAAATATTTTACAGAGACAGCTACTCCCATCTGCTTTTCGAACAGAGAAACTTATAGCGAGGACATTTTAAGGCCAGCAGCGGAGTGGAAATGGTTTCTAATTTAGGACCAGTGAAAGGAAATACACCCAAATCACTTAAATGTATGACACTTCCAAATACATTTGCTGTTTCTCTAGGCATAGAGGTCCCGTTTGAAAACCCAAGAACATCGATATGAAAAAAAGGAATCACATCTTCAATATGTCAGGCTCATTGCACATAGACACAGCCCCAGAACTCCGTGCAGCAGGCTCACGCAGCTCCCACCGCGTGGGGATATGCACTGCCAAAATAAACAGTGTGAAAGCCCTAGACTTCTACGCACAGCGTCTACATTTTGGTATTCTTCATGACCACTTCCAGCCCCAACTGTATTTTAATCAAAACTACAACTGCGCAATCTTGATCAGAAATTGAGAATAGCAGTAATTCTTCTTCATGAAAAAAAAAAAATACACTGGGGTTTGAAATCAATTCTTGCTAACGTTCTTTGAGGAAGGATCATGGAAATTATGAAATGCCAGGTCTTTCGTGCATTACCACATCCTCAACAAAAACACAACTGCCAAATGAGACATCAAAACATTCTTCTTCTGTTTACATTTTATATTAATATACCTTTATATTAGGTAAGATTTATTAAATTGTCTTAAAGCATAAACTATTTTTTCAATTTGCATCTGCCAATAAAAGCTTTCCAAGAAATCAAAAGCAAAGCACAGCATGTTATACAAAATGGAAAACCTGCCAAATCCTTCTTCAAAAATAAAAGATTCCTCCAGTTTAAATGCTTTCTCAAGAAATTCAAGCAATTTGGGGACTTCTAACTGTAATTATCATAAAAATGTGACTATGAGAAGGCAAAATCTTGCCTTCAAAATTTAATATTTTACCATACTATACTTTGTGAAGGTTGGTGGTTTTTTGTTTTTGTTGTGGTAAGCATTCTCTGTGTGAATTTATTTGGTACCAATTCTAAGTTTTATGATAAATCTATAATCACTACTTTTACTGCACAGATAGAAATTATATAGCATCAAGGATAACAAGTAAAAACTTTACAGGAAGAATTGGAATTGAGACTATTTCAATAGTTGTGTTTAACAAATAGCCCGAGATATGAAATGCAAACTGCTACCAACCATATTTATTTTGTAAACAGAGTTAACCTAAATGGAATGACATTCAAGGCTCCAGAGAACATCTGTTTCGTTATTTATTAAAGATATAGCCAACGGGTCTTGTGCTGCAGGGTCATGGGAACGTTGCTTTACTGAAGGGTTATCTGATGGATCGACTCTAACTATATGCCTTCCAAAAAATTTAAAATGCATTTTCAAAGCTAATTCTTTCTTAAATTGTTTTGTTAGAGGACATAAGGGGACTTGTTGCCTTATGAATATATACACTTAAACATCAGTCTGGTAAGCGCATCTGTCGCTGAGAAGGACAAAACCCACACCTTCTAAGAATGACACTGAATAAACAGATTTTTAAAGTTGTATTTAACATCTGACATAAGTGGTATTTATGAGCATGAAGTTTACGATATAGAGGGGAAAGGACTATGGGAAATTATTATAGTGAATGTCTACTAAATACATTGAACTTGTATATTATACTGAAATTATATAACAAACACTACCAAATAATTCCATTCCAATCAATGGAATATATATGTAATTAAGTTAAGCAGGGGTATGTGGCTTTAAAAGGTTGTGACATGTGACAACTACACTGCACTCACTACAAAGCAGCACCATATGAGCAAAGGCTCGTGCACTCCTGCACCTAGTTGTAACTGCAACATACCAGCAAAAGCATTCTTATAAACCAAAGAAATAAAACCAGTCCCGTGAATAAATACATATAGTTGGATCAAACTTCGAAGCTGACCCTGCATGAATCCGTGTACATAATGTTAATCATCATGTGCTTTCTGTAATAAATGTTAGTTTTCTATCATCATGTGAAATGCCTACTGTATGATGTTTAAAATGAACGATTCCATACATACATTTATTTTTTAAAGAGTAGCAATTATGTTCTGGCTATTAGTAGTTATTATTCCATATGCACACGCGAAGTTCCTTATTCCAGACAGAGCATAAGAGATGAGGACAAAGGAAAACGGTACCAAAACTGCTCCTGAACGAAAACTTTGCATGTCAGAAATCTCTTTTAAAATCCCTTTAATAGAACTAAACAGAAGAACCTAAAAAAATATTTTAAAGCTAACAAATAAGAGAGTGTAGTCTCCATCAATATTTAATCCTATTTTCTGTGTCAATCCTATGCATTTTTTTATTTTTGGTCAACTGAAGTATACAAAACCTTGTTATTTTGCAACATATAGAGAGCACCAAGAGATCGCTCTACACACATCATAGACGTTTAAACCTTTTAATTTTTTTCCCTATATTAACACAGGCTTCTCATGCACTTATACTGTAAAGTATACATTCAAGGGTAGTTCTAAGTCACCATATTAATAATAATTACTATATTGCCTGTACTAATTACTAAGTATCATTAACAGCAATTAACTTACTGGTTGTTAATACAGTTTAATACTTCCCAGCGTTAAACATGCTTTAAGTGACATACGAATTATTGAGGAAATAGCATTGTCTGTAGTATTTTTCAGCTAGAGGTAAACTACTGAGTTCGAGGTAAGCTCGTGCAAATTTTCTTCAAATATCCCCTTTTAATCAATGTAAACTTTCAATAATTCCCGAAGCAGAGCTGGCAGTCATATTTCATAGTAAACACAGGGAGCCAAGCCAGGATATGACAGATGAACTGCCAAATAATGGCTGCTATTTGCAAGAGAATTGAACTTTGCACTAAACTTGGCATAGATTAATTGTGAAACTCTAAAGGGAAAACCCACTTCTGTTTCCAAAATCCATCAAAATTATGAAGGGGGAAAGTGGCAATGGGAAAGCACTTGTTAAGCAGTGATGAATGATACGCTTTATTAAAATTCATGTTATTTTCATGCTAAAAAGTGAATTCTTTGCTATTATTAAAACAATCCCCCATTTTTGTAAGTACAACGGAACGCAATATAGTATAATTAAATGGGAAAGGAAGTCCAGGGCAATCGATATCACAGACATTTAAATATTTGTCTTCGAAAAACCTTTTAAATCGGCAGAAATTTAGCCAGTGCTCTGCAACTTGACTGCAATACAATGGGCTGGAGCTTCAGAGCCTGTACTGCCATGTAGGGGTGCAGCATCCCTGTCAAGATGAAGAGCAACTGGGCATCTGCTCCCCATACAGCTCTGAAAAAATCAAAATATTATTCATTAGCCTCAAAGCTGAGACTTATACCGAGACAGAGGGCCATAGAATCGCCCTGACTGGGAGATCTGTGCTGCACTCAGACTCGCACTATGTGGACCTACTGAAAGAAAACCAAAACCGGAGCAGAAACCTTTGAAAAATAAATAGCTGAGTTTACAGAAGTGACTCGCCCAGGCAGCCAGCTCTGGATCGGCTACAAGGGGTTCAGATCTGCTCTGACGCCTGGGAGCTGGGCACGCATCCTGCTGCGCCCCAGCAGAGGGAAGCAGAACACAGAGGCATCTCACCAAAACCCACCGTTTTTCAGTCCATGCGCTGCCATTGAACTGCATTTTGCCCCCCCTGCAGCAGCACTGCCAGCATCCCTGCCTTTTTTCTTTGTTTTGCACAAATGAATCCATTTCCTTTATTGAACAGTAATGGAAAGCACCCCCCTGCGAGAAATCATTCCGTAATTTTTCTGGCTCAAAGAAGGGGGTGTGCAATAATTGAAAGCGCATGGTTAACCAGCAGCGCATGTCAAACTGGGCTTTAACACATTACAAAACAGTTTATGAGCATTATATTTCTGAATTCTTTCTAAAAGCTCCCTTTTGATTAGAATTTTATTCCCCTTGATAACAACATTGAACTGACTATAATTTTGCAGGCATTAAACCATCACATTTTTAAGTGTAAAATATATAAGAAACACTTTGTGTGAGGTTGCAGCGGAGATTTTACATACAAAGCAGCATCGCATTATTCCTTGTTGAAGTCCTTTCATAGTACAGAACTCGATAGCATCAATAACTGTCACTGTAACCAGGTACCTAAGACCAAAACCTCTGAAACTATACCTGGTTTGTCTTTAATTTGGCACCTTCTAGGTAACATTGCTCGAATTAGTGAGATTTTTGGAAGGAATTTAAATCAACACCGCCAGCAGATCTGTCTGTGCCAGATCCTGTGGTAGTGATCAAGGTGGGGAGAAAATGACTGTCTTCAGTCGTTAATACCAACACACACAGAGCAACAAGGTGTTAGGCAGGATACAATATTGGTATTTTTTCTAAACCGCCTAGGCTTTGTAAAAGGTGTTTTTTTTTCCACATATGAACTTATATTTTTGTGATTGTTAAGAAGCAGAAAATGCAAAAATGCAAATGTAAAAGTATTTTTTGAGAAACAGAAAACTGTATTTTCTTTTACAAAAATAACTTAAAGGAGGTCTGCAGTGGATGACCCGTAAGGTCCTAAGGTTGTATCAGGGCCCCCAACAACAAAGAGCAATTCTGTGTCAATAAATGCAAATGTACCGTTTTCCACTTCCTACCTCCATGACAGAACCACAGAATTGTTCTTCATCTCTAACCAAACACTTACAAATATATCTATTTGCTAATTTAAAAGGTGTAAAGGAAAAGTAAGCTTAGAACATCCCAAATTACTTCACTTAGACAAAAGAAAAAATAATTCCATAACCTCAGTGGCACAAATTGCGGTACTGAATTTTGTATTTCTATTGAAAACAGGAGGGGAGACAATACGTTAAATATATGCAAAACCATATACAAATCGTTATAAGAAGTAAGAGATCACCGTTCCTCTTTACAAACAGAAAAGCCCCAGAAGACTGGCAGGTCTGTTTTCCTCATATTAATACACAACCTTTAAACGTTTCTTGCAGTGACAGAAACACGAATCCTACATCCTTCTTTGTCCGCCCCCAAATCTCTTTAGAGCATGGAAGGCGAGGAACACTGCTCTGTAGAGCAATGAAACCACGCCGTTTGTACTGCATACATTTGACTTAAACTAGATTTAACTTCCCAAGCAAATACCAAGTTAAAAAAACATTTTTAAGAAGAACCTAGTGTGTTTTTCTCTGCATGGAGCCAAATCCCATCCTCACCCCATGCTGTCCACAGGCAATCTCCCATTTATGAAAGTCATCTGACTCCAGCTTTTCCAAACACCTTCCAACCAGTGACTGCAACATCTAAGACCCCAGTCTTTGAAGAATCAAACAGACACCATGTCTGTTTGAGTGACTTATTTGTTTGCTCTTTATTTTCCTGTTGAGATAACAAAACTATCAGTTGGTAATTTGCATGGCATCTTAATTTGGGAAAGCAGCTTCAACCTCAACGAGCTGCGAGAGCCAAGGAGCCAGATGCTTCTACTGGAAATAACTTCCAGGGCTTAAAATATGGCTTCTACCATCAGTGCTCAGAAGAAAGAAACAGCAAAAACCTATTGTTTGACTCATCATAAAGTTCTTCTCCGACTGAATGAGGTACGTGGGAAAGGGATAGCAAGGAGAGTCTCCTGGGACGGAGTAAGATCATATCAATTTGTATTACAAAACGTAGAAGTGCTTGAAGCTCGTTTGATACTTCCTCACTCAGAGCTGCAATGCAGAAAAGTTTTGTTGCTTTTGGTAAAATACAATAAAAGATAAAGCTTCCACTGCCTGAAGAATCAAAAATGTCACAGAAGGGCTGAGGCTGGCAGGGACCTCTGGAGTCCAGCGACCCCAACCCCTGGCTCAGAGCAGGGCCAGCTGCTTGGTGGGGTTTGGCAGTGGTTCCCAGCGTCACTCCTTCTCAGCTGCAGGACTCCATAAAGCTCCAAATCTACCTGCCCAGCACCCCCCCAAAAACGTCTACAGGTTGACATATAGCTACTGAGTGCCTTCCTGCAGCGGAGGAGGAAAGCAATGGCATGACCATGACCGTCCACCCCACTGACATCTGCAGGATGGGAAACCACGCTTCAGAGCGTTCAGAGCATAAGCAGGGTTGCATTCAACTCTGTGATAACAAAGGTAGTGGTGAGATAAGAAAACAAAGACTAAGCAAAAATACAAGCAATAAACCCAATGCAAATTAGTCTTTAAGACTGTACAACAGGGATGCACTGGAGAAGAGGCAGGCTCTTCTCATGATGTATTTCAGAGAGAACTGAGGTAAGGAAAGCCCTGCGCTTATGCATACACACAGCAGGGCGCTGTGCAAACACCGCTGTGCCGCTTCCAGACCCACGCGAGCACATCTGAAAGCAGCTGCAGGACAGGGAGTTCAAAATACAGCCCATTCATCCCTGGGCTCAAGGATGCAGTTACATTTGGAAACGAAGACGGATTCTCAAGTTCTGCAGAAGAAAAGCCTTTCGTCATCGTCAGTGACGCCCCAGCCAAAAATGAAAACAAAAATCTCTTTTCCCATCACTGTTCCTAAGGCCATTTCTATTCTTTATTACTCTGAAGAGAGTTACTAAAGTACACAAAAAGAAAAAAAATGTATTTCATTAATATCGACAATTCTCAATCAACTGTTTCCTTCTCTACACTTCTATAGAAGAGGACACTGACCACAGTTCACAAATGATTCAAAGGCAGATTTTTCAGTCCTCTCCTGGAATTCACACTGAATTATTATTTTCAATTAAAAGAAACAGGTGGTCATTGAATCAACTGATTTGGAGCGCTGCCTTTTGTTTGTGTTCTTCTTGTATAGAATAGGACTGATTGAACTGGCAAACGGAGGAAGAATTGCTGCAGGACTGTACTCACAGGGATTTGTAATTTCCTAATTACTATAAAGACAGTTAAATTCAGAAAGGACTCGGTGTTTACTGGCTACTTTTCCTTCATTCTTTTTTAATGAAGAAACTGCAGCATAATTACAGAAAGTGCATAAACAAAAAATCAAGTCAGAAACTGATTCACGACTAGGAAGAAAGGGAGCAAGATTTTGTTTCAGGTATAACTCAACGTCATGTTATGATGCATAAATCAATAAAGATTGAATCCAGGGCACTGGATTCAAAAGGAGTACTAGAAAAACAGAGGCATGTCTGTATATGCCTTGCCTAAAAAAACCTGATTTGTTTTATTTATTATTTATTAATTTATCTCTCGAACATACACAATTTTCAACACAGAGTATCCTTTACACCTTGAATACATGTTACAATATATAGTTTAACATTATCAGACTGAAGTAATTTAAACAAAATCCTGCTGTATAAAAGAATATTGCTTCTTCTTGATAAGTACCATACGTTGAATTGTTTAATACCACAAGTTACAATGCAAGTTACTATGTTGTTTCTATGCTTTCCAATGGAGTTGAAAGGTGGCAAGGTGCAGAGCATCATTAATGTCATAAAGGACTTAGCAGCAATAGGTAATGTTGTTATTGCACTGTGACATCAATTATTTTGCACTAATATATCAGTGTACAATAGCTTCTGATCAGTTTTTTAAAATATCATTGGGTGCCAACTTGCTTATGCTGGAAATGACATGACTTAATTTTTTCCCCCTGTTCTCAGCTGGAGCCCATACTACCCTTCCTTCCTTCATTTACACAGAGGTGAAATGAGATGAAGGTTGAAACCCACCCTCATCTGCAGTGCTGTGGTTTCTCTGTAGAAGCAGTGACCCTGAGCGCAGGGTACAGGGTCAAACCACAACACCTGCCCCAGCGCCGACGCTGTTCACCCAGGAAAGCGGGACGCGTTTATCCATCCATCCATCCAGAGGGACATGGGAATGGCTCCCAGCTCCCCTTCAGAAGCCATCGCAGCCACAGACCGAGTTCATTGCCAGCGTGTTAAGCCTTAAGAACGTAATTGGTGACCCCAAACTTCCTGACTGCAGCAAAAATGAAACAAACTTAAGATTTCATTTGTAAAGCCAAACCTGCTCCCTCAGTTAGTTCTGTCTAATGTGGTTTGAACGAGGGTCTTTACAACTATTAAGTGACGGATCTGAGCACATAAAGATGAGTTCATTTGCCAAAGAATCTCAGCGTGAAGCAGCAGCGGCGCTATGAGCACAGCTAACGCATGCAGCTTGCTAAGCGATGCTTCTTGCCTCCGAGCTACTTCAGTATGCAAGACCCTGAGTAATAACTGGTTTACATTTCCCACTCCTCCTCACATCGCAGGCAGAACTCTGCTCTCCCCGCTAAAACGGTGAGTGCCACCAGAAAAGCCCACTGATTTCTAAAGGCACACCTTCCGTGTTCTCACTCAACCCTTACCCACTTATTTACATCGCGCCCTGGCTCCTTCCCACCTCCCACGGCAGCATCTGCACGCTTCAGAATACTTCCAAGGAAAGACATTTATACGTCTGGATGTATTGCTACCCAACAGGAAAATGTAATATCCATATACATCAACATATGGTTCAAAATCTAAAGCCAACCCCGCTAACTTCTGTACAGATTTGTTTGTGGAAACGGAGTAGTGCAGGAAGGTGTTTCCTAACAGTGGGAAGAGCAGCGTGTGTGTCCCATGGTATGACACCCCCTGGAGATCCTCTCCCTCTTACCTTTACTTCAGGTTAAGTATTGGCACATACAACTCTTTTTTTTTTTTTTTTTTTGACAAACTTCACTGAAATCTTGCATTGATGTTTCAACGGCAGAGTTTTTAAAAACTGTACATTGATCTTCCCAAAAGAAGAGAGGACTCTTGTCTTCCTGGAGAAAGGGTTCTAGGAGGAACTGTTCAGGAAAATCAGACTACACGGGGAGCGATTACAACCACCTGAAGTTTTTTAGAGATGACAGTTATGTGTCATTTTAAAAGGTTTCTCCTCTAAATACTTTGTCCTTACTTTTAATACTAAATAGCTTTAAGAGGGCTGTTTTGCGTGTCAGGGAGGGCATCCACACCACTAACTTGAGGCATCTTTGCAGTAAAAGATTCCTCTCTCATGGGCTCTCACTTGTCCTTTGGAAATGTTCTCAACTGCGTTTACAAGGTAACTTCAACGTGCCCCTCTCATCACAGAGCCCCAGATCACAGACACCAAAACCAGTTCCCACACAAAATACTACAATCCAGGACTTGATCTACGGAATAGCACTCCAGAAAGGAAGGTAGGGTACAGCTCAACAGCTGTGGAAAGGCACATAGTAACAGTAAAATCAGAGCTGCAAAGAAGTCTTGCAGCCATGACAAATGCCACAGTGCAAGAACTTTATATTTGTCATCACTTTATCCAGTTCCTTATGTCACAGCTCAGCAGCTCACTTAAATGCAAGGCCAACAGTATACTTGCATTTTTGTAATTTGTAAAGAAAGACCTTATATTCCTTTTTCTAACACCTACATTTAACAAAAACCACATACGTGCTAATAAACAAATTTTAAACATTTCTCGTCCATTACAAAATTACCCATGTGTTTATTCTGGTATAATGGCAAAACTGCGCTAATCATGCACAAAATCAGAAACAGTGATTTCTGAAAAGTCAGAAAAGTTTTTGGTCCAAAATCAGTCAGATTTTCATGACTCAGCAGCGTCCTCATACGAGAACTTGTGGGGTGCTCTACTGCTCCTCAATTGACAAGTTTTATTAGAGACATACATGAATTTGAAACACCCGAGAATTTTCTTCAAAGTTACTCACTGAATAATTCATTTTTGCCTGGTTAATCACACACACACAGAGGGGGGGCGGGGGGGAAGGCAGGAAGGAGGGTAAAATACGCATAAATTAAACATCCCATTTCATTTTTGTTCTTCATCTCAGCCCTGTCTTTTCAGGAGTATGGCATTTAGTACCTAAAAACTCGGCAGACATTTCATAACATTGGCAGAATTTTGTTCTCCAGAGATAAAAATCCCACGGAACAATTGTATATACAAATTCTATCAATGATTGAAGGATTTGATTCAAACATGTTTATCTCAAAATCTACAGTTCAATGTGAAAGATGCTGCTTTCCAGAAATCATAGCCAGAATCATGCCATGGTAGCTACTAAGGCACAGAGTCCTTGAATGGTCTTTTACATTGTATAACCACAGAAAAACTATTTATTTATGTCTTGAACAGATGTTTTTCCATATGTCTAAATAACCCTTCTTCAGAAAAGTAATTCAAGCACGTTAAATTCTGCAGACCAAGGAATATGGAGACATGAGACTCGTTAGTATTTATACAGCATTTGGTATCTTTTCTATAGCGAAGTCAGTATCTTCTTTTTTGAAAATGTCACTAATCCTACTCCTCTGAGTAAAATAAAAACCCCTATAAATAGGCAGCTAAGACTGACTGTGCGAGATGCTCTGACAATAGCTTTTGTACTCAAATCCTGACCTTACAACAGAGATCACAGCCAAGCTGTCTGATCCATAGCATTTTTCCATAGCAGTGTAGCAGTTGCTATTTATTAGCTCATTACAAATTCAGAAAACAAGACTGAAACTCGAAGGCGAAGTTAACAGTGCACAATAATCCCCTGGAAGAATGACAGGCTTTTAGCGCAGCCTCTTGATTCTCCAACATTTGGCAGCGCTGTTTGTGATTTAAAACCCAAACTCAGCGCTACTATTTGAGGAGAAAAGAGCTTCATTGTGACCACAGTGGCGAGCACGCTTAAGATTAAAAATAAGAACTGACACATATCTTCTCTCCCTTGGGCAGAATTTGACCATTTTGAGGTTTGCTAATCAAAAATCTGAACACAATAAGGACTGCTGTAACCACATTAGAAGAAGGGTGAGCCCCAGTGCTCGAAGCCCTGCAAGGAGGGTTTCCTGGGGGCTGCCACCTCCGCTTGCTCCTAAGGCTGAATGAGCCCCAGCTGCTTTACAGCAACAGGAAAAGTCCTTACAGCATTCAGCAATTAATAATAAAATCTATAAATATTTAATACCTGTCAATTAACTCTGTGCTGTTCAAAGCAAAAAACCCCACCAACCCATCCAAACCCCAGCCCCCCCAAACCTCACCAAACCCTTCAGCGGCACTGCAACATCATCTCCTAGCTAGGTGTTTTGAGTATGTGCATCCTGACACCATTCCATGGACACAAGTTTCGGTAATAAGCATTTTTCCTTCTCCTTCTTTAATGAGGGTGTTTTTCTCAAGGCTGTTGATGGCAAAAGAGCTTCCCAGATTACACTGAAGGCTTTTCATTTGGAAGAAAGCCTGCACAGAAGCGTTTTGCTGGCAGAGTACTTCCAACGAAGGGAAGACGAGTTTAGACTCCTGCTTTTTATTTCTCAGAAATCACTTGTGGGTAAGAATATTACCTAGTGAAGCCCACAACTAGGAAGATTTTGTAGCTGTAGAAAGCGCTGCAGTGTATGCCCTACACCAGGCACTGTGAACCTCTATAAATATTATGTCCTCCTTGTAACTGGAAACATAAACCAACAAACCAAGGCCAAACTTTCAAAGAAGCCTCGTCTATGACATGTAACATCTCTTGTGTTTACAGGTCAAGTAAGACTCTTCTGCATACAATTCTCTTTCCTCCTCCTCTTTGGCATGAAAGCTCCCAGCCACTGCAGATGAATGGTGCCCTCAACGATGCTGTGCACGTCATCCATCATTGTTACAGTTCCTCCTCTTGAGTGCTACTAGTTCCATTTTATACAGAAAACGTATATCCAAGAGCAATGGACAAAAACGCAGTGTGAAAAATTAATAGCTTTTTTTTAAAAAAAAAAAAATCCTAACAAAGGAGAAAAAGTACCATTTTAGCTCTAGCCTGGTTTTACAAAATTCAGTCAGAAAACATGTACTGGGAGTCCCTGCAATGACTACAATTGTAATTAATCTGCCAATATGAGGCAAGCCAGGCTGGACACTTGTCTGCTCATTGCATCATGTACCACTTAGATACCGTCTTTAGCTAGGAGCTCTGCAGACTGATATTACTACGGAGGCAATAAAAAAATCGAAAAGATCTGAAGTTGTATTCATAAAAGGTATTACAGTGCAGTACTAAGTCAGGCATTACAACGCTTGCATGTACCGCTGCAGAATAAATGCATTTTCCCTCATCTGCAAGTAATGCAATGTTTAAAAAGAAGAAGAAAAGAAACTGGTCTTCCTCTATAATCCCAGTATGTGGATCAATACAGACTGTTTCTAGCGCTGCTGGCTAAGCCTTTGTAAGGCTGCATCAAAAACAATTATTGAAATTAATCCCAGGTACAAATGGCATTGCACAATATTAATCCTGCTGAAAGAAAAATCTGATGTGATAAACATGTAGAAGACTGACATGAGGAGCAAAGAAAGGGGGAAAAAAATCTCTGAAACACAGTTTTATTAGCACTGGTCAAGTGATGGATAGAATCACATGAAAGTGAAGATAGAATCACAACGTAAGATGTACATCTGTCCTTCTGTAGTGACCATCTTAGCAAGAAATTCGGCATTCATAGTCTATCAAGAAGCAGCTGGAGGAAATTCAAGGTGTTTTTTTTTTTTTTGTTGAAGATAAAACAAAACACAAAAACTGGGGAGAAAAATCCTTCCATAATAGACTACCCCAAGTGCAAAACATAAAAAAAACTTAAATGCAAAGCAAATATTCATACACTGGCAGCCAGAAATTAGGTCTCCAAGAGTCCTTAGGAAAACTCACTTCACTGGAAACCTCTCTTGTGACCCAAGGAGACAATAACAGATCTCCTCCAGATGAACTTTCAAATTTAAAAGAAAACAAATGCTTTCAGATAACACTTTTACAACATGCATAATCTAAGTTATTAGATGGCAATATAATGCAATCAGCCGGACATTGCTTACTACTAACATAAATGCTTCTGTTAGAGTTTACATTGAAAACACGTTTCATACATTGCTCTTCACTGGGCCTTTGATTTTTTGATACCGATAAATGAATTGATGAATTTTAGCTTTATACTAAATGCTTTATGGGTTAAAAAAAATAAAGATGTACTGCATCATCAAGCAGAGGTAGTATTTTTCTGCATCTTATTCAATGCACTGTACATGGATTGCATGCTTTGCACAAGGCAGCTACAATTAGGGTACAAAATGTCTTGTAGTCCCTCTGATCCAAGACTAACATTAAGCATCACTTCATAGAAGAGGCACGCAGAAAATGTGTAAACTTCATGAAGTGGAGGGGACAGAAGGTATAAAGATGTATGACTAAGCCTCATGTGGCTGCTACAATCCTAATCAGATTTATGGCATGTCCATCAAATTCTTGGAGGAGCTGTGCAAATAAAAAACAATTTATGACACCAGAAAACCCCCATCTTTTTTTCAGAAATAATCAACATCTTAACCTCTATCTCATACTCTGGGCATTCGTGCTCAGTCAAGATCATGCCTGAATGATAATGCCACTTAGATTTCAGTTAGAACACTTTACATTGCCCTTTTATGAGCTTTACAGCCAGCTACAACGCCTAGTAACAGTCAGCCACAACGGAAAATGACAAAGCACTTGTTTGCTAGAGCAGACGCAGCCTTTGCAGGTGCTTTTGTCATCTGACGTGTTTTTAAAGCCAAAACTGATGGTCGCCTTTGCATTTACCACCCTTCAAATTAATTCCAGAGAAACAAATCGTGCGGGATATAACCTATAGAAGGGCAAACCTCAGTTCAACCGTCAGACAGAAAGCAGTACATTATAGAGACGGCTGTTCTGCCCCACGAACGACGCTCGAGCCCAGCTGCACTGCAGTGCTGAAGCTACTGAGAACAAACTGTTTAAGCATTTTCTGCAAATCAGTCGGTGAGAACTGCAAGGCGGCTCTTTGGAGATCTGATTCAAAGAAGTTATCGGACAATTTGTAACATCCTTTCGTTACAAGAAAATTATAAGACAGACAATTCGCAAAGGAGATGAGGTGTATAAAATAAAAAGTCCTTTCTAATTTATCTGGTGCCAGAAATACAGGCAACAACCACTGCTATGTATTTCATCATTTCTGCTGTCACCAAGACCAGCCATCAGTTCCACCTACGTGTGCATCAGGGGCAAGGGAAAAGAGCCTGACCCGCTTTAACGTCAACCTTTTCTGACCTGCTATCAAAGCAAAATCAGATTCAATTCCCAAACGAGGAAGAGTTTTTCTGCACCTATGACAATTACTTTATTGCCATGCCTTAAGACTCTCCCCCCAGCTGACACGCAGCATTGCAACAGGCTTCAATTCAACATTAAACAACCTGCCCCTAGGTTACTATGAGCAAGGTGAAAAAAATCCAAACCACAAAAAAACCCCGGGGCTGATCATGACTGACTGAATCTGGCACAGAAATCTATCAAAATACATTATTTAAGAAAATATGAATTGAAAATCTGAAATAATATTAGTTCAAGTTCAAACAAAACTATAGTTTCAAAATAAATGTCGGTTAGAAAAAGGCAAATTAGACTTGCAATAAAATAACACGTGGCTACAAGATGAAAAAACATAACGTGTTAAATAGTTAAAAAATTGTATTATCTTCCCTAAAGTAAACATGTTTTTAAAAGTGGTTAAAACAAATGTGTGCCTATTAACCACTGTTACTGCTAGTTCCAAATTCACCCAACTGCTTTAAATTCATTCGTTGCCTTGTATCCTTGCCCACAGTTTCTGCCATTACCTGTGTGCCTGGCTCGTCAATCACAGCATTAAAGATTGGCACCTCTCTACTTACATTCATCACTTTTCCATTTTCCTTCAGCACTTAGCATCATTAATTTATCAAGTCTCATTCCATTCAACTCCCACGGCTACTTTAAGCATGACAGAGCAAGGTCTTGTTTTATTATTTTTACTTTTTACATATTTCACGTCAGGCACAACAAAGGAGGCTACTCTGCAACAGCATTACAACATTAAAAGAAAAGCTTTTATCACAGCTTAATCAAAGTTCAAGTGCACAAAGCACAAACACAGCTCTACACTGCATTTATACAGCATTTTTATTTATAACGAAGCAACACCTGAGACAACTGGACCATTTTCCAAGTACTGAGGCAGGCACATTCCCACCCTTGTATTATACAACCTATTTGATTTGCAAAGCATTTAGAGATGTCTTATTATCACAGTCATAACATTTTTGTCAAAAAGTTCTTTGGAAATAGAGGAAATTAACAGGCTGCCCAGGGAGGTGGTGGAACCACCATCCCTGAGCTGTTCAAACACGGTGTAGCCGTGGTGCTTGGGGATGTGGGTCAGCGCTGGCCTTGGCAGTCCTGGGGTAACGGTAGGACTCGATGACCTTAAAGGTCTTTTCCAACATAAATGAGTCTATGATTCTATGAAATTTTGAGCCTGTCTGCCAGCTGATACTCCAAAATATATTATCCTACAAAACAGCACAATTCAGTTAACTTATTAAGTAACGCCAGACACCGTGGAAGCCTTTCTTAAAGAGTCATCTGGGCAGTTTCAAAGGTCACAGCAAACCTGTTTTTTGACATGCCATGTCAGATTCTCTAAGCAGAAGCTCTACCTACATAGCCAGGACTGCTGAATTTTTTGTCATTTTGGTTTGGTTTTTAAGATTTTTCAAGTAACTGCTGTTCTAGAACCCGAAAAATAAACTAAAAAACAAACAACAACAAAAAAAGTCAAAACAGAGGTCTCCTGCCTTCCTTTTATAATCAATAACAAAACAATTCTGTTTGGAAGGCATTGCACTGTTGTCCAGAGATTTTACATTATGCAGCTGGCAGTCCTGTCTATCAGCAAACTAGTACATATGTACAACTAAGAGAAGAGAAAGAATCACAACAGGTTTGATCAAGTATGGCATTTATCTTTGCAACTAAGACCACCGAGCCACTTATTTCACAGACTAAACACAGACATCATTACTCAGATTTTCTCTTCTCTCATTATTACTTTTTGTATTATACTGTGTTCCATGTAACAAAGAAAAAACAATTGAAGCCTTGCCCAACAAAATCACTGCACGAGCAGCAATTCTCAAATGCTCCAAAAGTAATATTCAAGCAGTATGCACGATTGAGAGATATTAAAGTCCAACAGCTGTGCACTTGTTTTTTCATATTTTATATGACATGGTTACATTACTGCACTTCATCTTCTGGCCAGTGCTTCAGATGTATCGTATTCATCTGTGCTCATGATCTATGGATGGCGACAGAGGCTAATAAAGTATAGATTTAAAATTGCATGACTGACTTTATCCTATCATTTTTCCTTTTACTACCAGCTACTCTGTCAATATACCTACCGCTTATGTATGACTTCTGTTCTAGACGCAGTTCAACCTTCTTATTGACCTGAACATTTATACTTTTTCTGTTTAGTCTGCCAACAAATCACAGGTTTCAGACCCAACACTCACTACCAGTACAGATAGGTTCTAGTGTCTTCTAAAATATATAACTTCTTTTTGTTTTAAACAACGTCAGGACCCTATATAACATATTTGATGGCCTAAATTGGGAAGAGTTTAGAAAGCAGGTTACCTGCTGCGCCAGTAACGTATGCAAAGCTTTGATTTTACAGGACAGCGGACAAGTAATCCTCTTGCTGTGAAATTATTAGGCCCCAAAAGCACAGAGCCAAACACATAAAATAAAGTCGATATACTGTGCCTTTAACGAGACATATACTTGTGCTCTACCTACATCCTTTAGGACCCGTAGCGCTGATTCCTCAGAAAAAGCTTCTTTCCCCAAAATAAGCGGTAGGTAAAACTGACATGTCCTCGGGTCCCCTTGGGATTAAAACCCATCTGAGCTGTGCTCAGGGTACAGTAGCAGCTTGTACCCCCGCGGATGACAGCGGGAGCCCCCATGTGCCCCACACCGCACCGCCCAGCCCTGCCCCAGCCCCCGGGGAGGGGACGGGCAGCCCTGCCCGGGGGTGTCCGCTGGCATCGTCCCCCGGCCAGGTGACAGGGCTCTCTGCAGGTAGCAAAGAAATCTGAACCTGAAGATCAAGCAAGACTGCTTTATACCGAACTACTTGCTTTTGAGAGCCACTCAAGTCTTCCCCTGAAAAAAATTACTTTCCATTAATTTAACGCAATTAAATGGTAGTTTATTTTCAGTCTGCCTCAAGACTATACCAAGTAACTATATTAAAAACAACAGGATAGCAATCTCATGTCTGTCTAATCAAAGATGCTGTGAATCAGGTAGGTATTGTTTAAATCAAAGCTTTTGCTGTTAAGGAAAGAAATGTTGACTACACAGACCAAAATAATGCCCGAAATATGAATTCTGAATGTTTCTTAGCTAAGATTACATGCATAAATCCCTCCCCTCCAGAAAATATCACGCACAATTACAACTGTCTTTACATAAACTGCAGGTTAAAGAAAGAACAGTGACAAAAGCCATGGATGAAAACCACTACAGGAAAGTATTAATTGCTCTAGTGTTAACGGAAAAAAACCCCTTCATGTTAAATCTTTACCCTAAAGCTTTCTATAACGCTCCTTAATTAAACATCTATTTGTGTTCCAGTATTACCAGTTCACTTATCATGCCCACAGCACCATGAAAATAACAGTTTAGAATAAGCAGTCAATACAATAAAATGGTAATTTATTTTTGTAATGGCAGGTTAAAACGGCAAGATCTATTTAAAAACGTAAACTCCTCTGTTTGCAGAGGGGCATATCTGTACAGAGTCACTGAACGTGCTAGAATTGTTAAGAGAAAAAAAAGTAATGACAAAGGAATAAAGAACAGAAACACGAGACAGTAAAATGAAAGGTGGCAAATTGGAGATGCCACGCTAAGGGAACAGGGCGAGGGGTGGTGTGGGCACAGCAGCTCCCAAGCTCCTTACGCCAGGCTGTCGCGTGTGGATGTACCGGGCTGGGGTCAGGCACCGACACCATATGAGGCCACCCTCATGTCAGTGTACACCAGGCCAACCACGGAGGAATGCATGCTCAGCCTGCACGGGGACGTTTCATGGATCTGGCGTGACCCCAGGCAGGTGGCACCTCCAGCATCCCCATGGGACAGGCAGTGCTGGTGGGCTGTGGCAAGACAGACCTCAACATTATTCCCACTGGTTTTTTTTTTAATGTTTGGAAATAATCTTTTGGTACTAAGGTTGAGGTGCCTATTATATACCTGAGGATGCCGGCTCAGACTGGAGCAGTGATTATCCCGAGTTAAAAAAAAAACCAAACCACAACACCTCCAAATCCCCAGTCTATAAAAACGATGCTTTAACCAGTGGAAAAAGGAACTTTTCTGCGAATAAATGGGTGCCACATGAATATGAAATCAGTATGCTGACAATGAGATATTCCCCTTCCTGGGGCCTTATGAATCCTGAGGCACAGACGTCTGCTTCCAGATCTCTGGGGTTTTGAATTATTTTTAAACTCTGAACAAAGAACACTTAGTACCAAATACTTCCAGTTTCACAGCTGGGTTATTTTAAGTAGGCAAAAAACTCATTGGAATATAACTTTTTTATTTTGAAATATTTTAGCTTGAAGTTATTAATCTGTCCCTTGAGAATTCAGAACATCTCAGAACACTCAGTTTGAATATTCAGTATCTTTCAAAGATACAACCTTCTCACATGGCCTTAAAATAAATGCCTGAAACACCACACTATAATAACCCAAATGGAGCCTTTGTTAAGGAAGGAATTCATTTTTTTCTTGATTAGAAAACTTATTCTCCCAATCTTCAATTCCCTCTCCTCTAAAAGGAAAAATGCTATTCCCATAAAGATTTCCTGAAGATGAGATGCAAATACCACTTATTTTGACAGTGCTTTGCAAAGGCAAAGAGAGCCCCAGACAGGCATGCTCTGCAACGCGGTGGGGGCAGAACAAATTTGAGGTCAGGAGAATGGGAACTGCGTCCAGTTCCCTGTAGGATCCAGGCAGGACTCATTTTCTCGGCGTCTAATTACCAATTTGCAAAGTACCTGCGTTAAGAGTTCCTTATCCTGCAGGGACATAGAGAGGTGTGATGATGGCGGAGTGACTCGAAGGCTTGTGAGAGGTGCTGTGAGAATGCCAAGTGCCCAGCTAACACCTTCTGCTCGCCGAGAGCAGGCGCAGGGCTGGAGAGCACCGGGAATCCCTCAGCGCAACATCAGACACCTGAGTGTCTAACCGGTGGGGAAACAGTCAGGAGAAAGAAGCCATCACGTTAATTAATTAGTGTAACGTGACAGACAAGCGTCCTCACAAGCCGCATGGAGTTTCCTTGCAAAATCAGCCTAAAACCTGGGAAAAATACAGGTAGCGGTAAGAAGCGTGCAGCCAGCTCCACAAAATCTGTGCTAATATTAAAAGCCTGCTTTCGCGTTTGCTACTGTTTCATTACTGACTTGATGAGTGTTCCTAGGTTCTTAATGAATTCAAACTCAATTTACTCACAGTAACATCTAGCTTTAGTAAATTTTCATCTTATGCGTTGACAATGAAATTAAATTTTCCTCTTTATTGCAGGATGACAAATTTTGTAGCTAAATCTCGAACTCCAAAGTCCTTAACACATACCCCATCAGCCTTCACCGAATCACCCAAACAGCCAGCAAAAATTAATGTTTGTCTTCTCTGTTGTTCTGTAACAGACAAAAAGCATTTCCCACCCCCCCTGCAGACTAATTAAGTGTCTTTTAAAATATCATTAAATGTGTTCTAAAGAAAATTGTGGAATACTATTGTACAGTCACAGCACCTCGGGATGTAATCACGGAGGATATTCTGGATGCCGCAGGTTTATGCAAGGTCGGGGAGGTGAAATATCCCACAGGCAAACCCAGCACAGTTCACAAACTGCTTTTGCTTCAACCACGCTGTTACAGAACTGTTTGCTTAAGACAGAGTTTGAAGCCTGCTGGACAGTTATTTATAACAAATTAATCTGGAGGACAAAACCCGGTTGGTATATTTCACTGTCATTTCCAATTTTTTTTTAACTCAACTCTCCTGCATGAACTACGAACAACATAACTAGCAGAACCTCCAAAACTTCATTCTCATTGACAAGACCTGTAGCATGCTGCTACGTTCGCCAGTTCTCACACTTCCAAGGATGGCTAAAACGGCAAACTGAAGGCCACTAACAATTCTAAAAGATTTGCCAAAATGATTTTATCATCCAAAGGGAAGGTGGTCAATCCCTCAAAACTTCCGCCAGCTAGTTAATAAAGACACTTTGGCAGGTCTTCTGCAGAGCCTACTTCCAGCAAGAACTGAAACGCCATCTGCGTGCATAGAGAGGGGAAAAACAGTGGCTTTGTATTAAAGATGAATTCCTGATCAGATGTCCAACATGAGGGGAGAGTTAGGGCTCAAGAGAGTAATAAAAGGCTAAATACTTGTGTTAAAAACATAACTAAGTAATTAAAGATCTTAAACAAACACTGAAGTAAACTTAAGGAAAATATCATTATCGATGTCCAGTCAAGTCAAGTCCATTTAATAATAGCAGCAGAATCAAAAATCATTGTTTACCTTGCTATAGAGAAGAAAAGAACTGTTAGACCTGCCTCCACTGACACGGACAGGTAATAACTTAAAAGCCTACCAGTAGTCCATACGCTTTACCAATTTTATCTTTTGCTAGCTGTTCAAGAGACGCTCAGAAATCTCTGAAATAGGGTTAAAACTTAAGACACTACCTAAAGCACAGATGTAGTGGAATAATTCAATGCTATTAATTATCATTAGAAAAGTCACATAGAAAACACAAAACTACTTAAAGATTTTTCATGTCTCCTGATTTTAAGTTTTGACTAGGGAACATTTGTCAAGTCATGATACACGAAGCATCGTATCTGTTTATCTGTTAGCGAAGCACAATGCTGTATCTGTACCGAGAGCACCCTCGCTTATTTGTTTGGAGACGGCTGGTCCTTTCATACTCAGTACAAGAGACACCTGCTTCATCAAAGAGCTCTGAAGACAATCTTCTGAGCATCAGAAAAACACAACCAGCAGAGAAGACTACAATGCAAGAAGACATCATTAACGCAGTGCAAACCATGCCAAAATGCCGGCGCCCACAGTGACACCCACGGATGGGAAAAGGGTCAGGGCAGGAACTCTGGGGGAGCCCCACAGGGAGGGGGGAAGGGGAAGCACCGCTATGGAACAAGAAAAGGAACCCTAGTTAGGAAAAAACCAAAACAAAACGCCAAAACAAAGACCAAAAATAATCAAAGCTGAGGAAGAATGCGTATTAAAGAAGTGTGTCAAAGACAGCTTAGTAGCCCAAGACAACAAATCCTGAACCACAGACCTCGTTAGAAACTTTTATTAGATTTTGCAGAGAAACAAACATGCAGAATCCCAGACTGAAAGTACCTTTGAACATGACACGAGGAAGCTGCTAAACCGAAGCTGTAATGAAGCTGGAGGCACAGGAGGAAAAGGAGTTGTGCAGACAGGCTGGTAGAAGCTGAAACCACAGTACGATCTTGGGGCAGCGCACACAAATACGAAATGAAACGCTGCCCACGGTAACCTGGACACCTGCCACAGCGCTGGGTCAGAAATTTCAGTCCCCGTGCCTGGGGGGGGACCTCACCCCTGAGAGGTGACTGCGCACCCACTCGCCTGCCCGGCTGCCGGCAGCCCCGGGGCTCCCACGGGATGCGGGATTGGGGAGCATCCCTCCTCCACTCCCTGCCACGCGTGAGGATGCCAGCCTTCCTCCCGCATGGCTGAGCTCCACCGCCACCAGCCCAGCTCCATCTCTTACCAGCAGACACTGCATGTGTGTTGTAACCTGGTGGTATTCCTACTTGCACCTGATGCCACTTCACAGGGGTTTACTGTTTTGTTAACTGTTTCCTTAAGTTTCTGTTATAAACAGAGAGATACTTTTTTTTTTTTTTTTTTTTCATTTTAGTTACTCAGATTGGCATTTTTTGTAACTTTTTTCAAACAGACTGTAAGTATTGTCTCAAGAGATGACAAGTTCGCTTGAAGGGACTATACAGACTAGTAACATGCTTTGAAGAGTATTAAGGAGGTCAATCTGTCCAATTCATTTTAATTGAACTAGACACAGATGGTATATGATTTAGTTTAATTAGGCTGTAGATAAAGAACATCTCAACATAAGGCATGCCAGTCAAGGATAAATCATTAAATAGCAGCGTATACTTGAAAATACATACGGCTTAAAAACTTGCCACATAACTGAGAACATTGGTGCAACATTCCTTTCCATCAAAGGACCAAAAGATCAGTCCCATTAGAAAGAATACGGAAAAAATTCAAAAGTTGATATATAAATGTCTAGTAAACTGAGAAGAAGAGAGCATTTTGAGAAAAATGCATTTATTACAAAAGTAATGCCGGTTCTTTCATTATAGAGACATAATACAATAAGGCATAGTACTCTGCCAGAAACTATAGTTACAATTAAATAGATTATTCTACCCATCCATTAAGGAGATCTAATTATGGAATATCATTAGCGAGGACTTAATTCAATTCTTTTCTTTGTTTTTTGATTAGTACGTATTAGTTTTCTCCCTTTATTGACAGACTTCACTTTGAAGTTGTTATCTTTTAAGTTAGAAGAGCATTAACAGTCTTCTAAAAGCTGGCTGTACTTGGATAATTTTGCACAAGGCTGGGGACATTGGAGAAATCTAGTTAAAACATTTTTTCCTAGTCTATGCTTTTATATTACTATTACAGCAAGTTTTTGGAACCAACTGCTTCCTGCCACTGGTCTTATTTACACCTCCACCTCTTTTTCATCACAATGAATAAAATGCATATAAAAGCTGCAAAGCTTATATAAAAAGGAAGGGGGTGACTGTGTAACACTGTATTTTAGGCAAAATACACGGTGCTCATCAGCACATTTACTTCAACAAACTGTGCAGCAAATGTACAGCTTATCATCATGACCCCAGGCAGGTAGTCACCCACAGTGGTGGAGACATCCTCCTGCAGGAGGAATTTCTCCCTGCTGTGGTTAGCTGAGCCTCCTAAGACAGAAGAACAGCAGGAGTACGCCATATACCTACGTTATCATTTCATATTCCATTTCCTACTAAATGAACTATGAATTTTTTATCTGATTTTATAGGCATCACTCACCATCATTACCACCGCAGCAGAGTGCGTTCACTCCGTCCCCACCAAAGCCAAAGGTGCTTCTGCCTGGCAGCTTGTAGGAGACACGCTGAGCACTTCTACATAATCAACATTTTCCTCAGCTCTCTGAACCGAAGAGAAGCAACTAGTATATTTGGCATCTTTTTAGTTTTTATTACAGTTGTAATCGTACATACTCTTTAGCTTTATTTGTGTGTTAAAGAAACAGTTTAAATACCGAGTTTGTAAATCAAGCACAGTTCATTAAGCACTGAAAAGGCTCCCACTGACTCAGATGCAAATTTTGAACTAATGTTAGAAATGCCTAGAAACCCACTGTTTCTGAGACCTTTTCTGAAATTTGTCTTTACCACCAAGATTTCCAAAGCACCATTTTGCATTCAGTACATTTTACAACACCCAACCATTAGCCCGCTCAATTCAGAGCAGCTCTCATTTGTATAGAGAGAACTTTCCCTTGAAAAATTAGTGATTTCTTAAAATCGGTATGCTAAGCCATATTACTTCCAGTACTGTTTTTTTTCCATCCAGATATTAGTTTAATGCTTTTTAAATATATTGGTACCATAAATACTTTATGATATATTGTGATAATTTTTATGCACAAATAGCCGTGCAACTGCATAAGAAAAAGGCAGTGCAAAGCATACAACACACTCCCACACTCCCAGATTAGATGTTTATGATTTATTTGCCTAATATGCAAATGCGCCAAGTGCCTACCTGCAGCTCCTGTTGACCTTGCTGATGAACACAAACACTAACGAGCACGTGAAATGCACACGATCTGTACGTATGCGTCAGACGTGTGCATGGATCAGGATTTTCATATCCTCTTTTGAGTAGGGCAATTTTGCCTTAATTTAAAAAAGAATTTAAAAAATAATTTTAAAAATTATATAAATTTCACATTAAAACATCCTCATTTGTGACACTCTCAAAGACAAAAAAAAAATAAAAATCTCCTACATTTTAAGGAGGAATTTGATTTTTAAATGTGATCATTTTGAACGGCAACTTCAGGAAACGTTTAATTTTTGGAAGCCTGTATCGATTAAGAAGCATTGGTCTTATTGTAATGACTAGTAATCCAAATTCTTGGAGCACATCCCAACAGTATTGGCAAAACCAGCAGTAACAAACCTGAGCGAATGGACTGCTGTGACAGGAGTAGATAGGTTAGAAAAATAAAATGCAGTACAATGACAGCTAATGTGAAAAAAATTAAAATGGCAGTTTTTTTCCTCATTCATTTTAGAACTACTTGAAAAGACACTGTAATTGTTAAGAGTAGCCATTTCTGGACTATTATGTCACTAAAGTGATGTAACTTACATATACAACGTATCTCGTCTATAGGGTGCCTGGAGTAGTTGAGGTGTATGTTCTGGTGCAAAAGCCATCTCCTCATTTGACCCAAGGGCTTGATCGTTGCCAAAACCAAAGCACTAGGAAACACTTTGATTTTATTTGACCTTTAAGATCAGTAAACAGCTGTACCTTCTCACAGAAGAGCAAAGGATTAATCTGGAATGGTAGAACAGAACATTTTCTACCCCTCTCATTCCATAATGCGTTTTCAGCAAATAACAAAAAAAATAATGGATGTGTATTTCTATTTCTCTTAATTTTACCTCTGTGTGGTATGTTTCTAAATTAAGCACGTTAAACATAAAACCATTTGTGTTTGACTGAAGCCTTCCATATTATTTATCACAAATCCCCTTTGCAGGAATACTGAACAAAGTCTGTTGATTGCGCAGTTTTTTTGATTTTCATGAATGGTCCAATCACACTCTTGGCACATGAAGTTACAAAACAGATGTTAAAACTCTGAGGGATTATACATTTCTCCTAAAAGTTACAGGACTGCTTTCATTTCTACTGTTTGGGTTTTTTTTTCACTGTGCTCCTATCATTTTTTTTTTTTTTTTGCTCCTGTTTCCTTTCTCTTGCACCCTTGAGAGGCCAGAGCATTTGAGAGATGCCAGCAGCGTATGTTCCACTCTCTTATTCTAATTGCCAATATTTAATCAGGGTACTGACTTCACTAAGTCTCAAGACTGAGAACGATATTTCACTGGGTGGAGCAAGGTCAACACCTCGAAGTTGTTTGTTTGTTTGTTGTTTTTTAACAACCACATAAATTAAGGTCTCTGGTTATTAAAATTCTTATTTGTTTTGATTAAGTGAAATAAAAAAGAAAAAAAGAAATGGTAAAAAAAAGGATCGTCACTAATTGTGTGTAGAGGAATGGGATTTTAGACTTCAGGTTTAACAATACATCACTACTCATTTACTCATAAGTAGGTCAATCTGTAGGTACTAATGTAGATCTTGAAAAATAAAAGTGGATTTTGTCTAAGGAAGGATTTCATAAAGTTATTTATAAGAAGAGACAGCCAGTCTTCTTCCTTGTTGCATCCTAGGATTGTAGGGCTCAAGTTATCTTTAATTAAATGCAAAGAATATCCTCATAAAGAAAACAGTGATTTGGGATAATCCCAGATTTCAAGTGATTCTAGGAAAAAAACATTCCAGAAAATTATTCTAGAAAAAAAATAATCTGTGACAATGCAACTAAGAATCTTCCTTGTAAACACAACAAGTATAGAGGTTTGTCCTATATAATATAGGGTTTATATATATTATTCCTGACTGTTGCCAGCTCCTCATCACTGCAGTCAAGTCGCTTTTTAGCCTACTTTTTTAGACAAGGTATACAAGAATTTTTATATATCCCTACTTACATAAACACTCTGAAAGTAACCCTTCACTCATGCAGTCCCTACCCAGTCAAACAAACATGTTTTACTCTTCACTTCAGCAATCAGACTGTGCAGCTGCAGCTGCTCGCTACTTCCAAGTCAACGGATTAGGAATGGCCACTCGAAATCGTGTGATCGTGGCTGGGTTTGGTGGTGTGGTTTTTTTGAAACATTCCATAAAGACATTACGAGAAATAAGAACCATAAAAAACTGGTATCACATTTCTATAAGGGAATGACATAGTAATTTCTTCCAATAATACGGCAAGTGTTTTGCTGTGTTATTTATGCACATTAAGAATCCAAGTAAATTAAACAGCAACACATTGCAAAGCACCTGTAAGGACCTTGTATAAGAAATACCTGAAGTACAAAACCTAGAGTTAGATTATTGACAATAGGTTTCTTCCTCTCTAAATAAAGATCGTAGTTTTCTACAATACAAGTAAACCAGATAAATATGCACCCCATTTTTTACATAGATTTTTTTTTCCTTTGAAACTGTAAAACAATGAGGGAACCATTAAAAAAGAAGGCTTACCTAAAAATAGAGATCAGGAGATTTCATTTTCAAGAAGTATCAGAGTACTAACATCAAGTTCAGATGTATATTGCACTAATTACACACTTTCTTCATTAGTGTTTGGGATGGCCCCTTTCTACTCGAATGACAATCGTTAAACATTTGAAAGATGGAGGAGAAGGCATTTAATTCTTCTTTTTCACATGGTCTTACCCCATCTCCGGCAACGCAAGGACAAAGAGAAGAACACTGACTGCGTGGACTGCCAGTATCTGATTTACAATTCTCATACTTGCAATAAGACACCAGAAAGAAAAAATTAATTATAATAAAGCAACTAGTTGGATAGGAGAAAAGGCTATTTCTAGACCAATGATCTACCATTTCCCATCTCGTTATAACGTCAAAAAAGAATGAAGACTCTAAGATTCAGAAATATTTTTTTTAAAAGGGGTTCCATAAAATCACTTTAAGAATTATATTGTTTCTAGTAAATTTAGATTTGAGATTTAATTGTTTTATAAACTCTTCTTCATTATGTCCAAAATTAATCATTTTCTATTATTCTACTAGTGCTCCAGTGCCAATAGGGTCTAACCTAAATAACTACTATAACAGACAGGTTTCAAAAAACCCCAGGTTCTGGGCTTTACCCTTGGGGAAAAAAAAAAAAAAAAAAGAAAAAAAAAAGAAAGGAAAAAAAAGAAAAAAAAGTAGCCAAAGCTATGCATATGCTTTTTATAACTATCTTTATAGAGGCTTTTATCTCCTTTCTCGTCCATTCTTTGCTGGTCTGATGCTCTTGTTGCCATAGAAACAGACCTGAAGGTAGCTTTGTTACAGATTACAACGGTTTTCCCAACAGAGAAATTTCTTTTATGCCTTAGTTCAGCAGGTACCCTTCTCATGGGGACAAAACGAAAAAAAAAAAAAAAAAAAAATCACTCTCTGATTCATATCTATTAAGTTCTCATTACCAGATTTTATTCTATGCTTTTCCTTTTAGTTATGAGCTCAGCCTATGATCACTGGTACTGTAAGGATTAAGTTCCATTAATTACATGGGCCACGCTAGTTTGTTTATTTGCAAGGGAATAGCGGAAATCAAATTACGAAAGGAATCATGACTGGCACAACGTTACTTCAACAGAAGCATCAGGATTTTGTTTTGCAGCAGAGGTAGCGTGCAGTTCGTTTAAAAAACCTGTTTGTATCAGGTTTCAGTAGATTATTATAAAAATCTGACCGGTTATAAAAATCCAACTAAAACCAAACCCACGATAATATTTTGTGACAATGAATATCATCTAATGCGTGCTCCCGGAGGTCACTAGCTATTTCAAGACGAATCCAATCTTTTCTAAACTGAAGAAAAACCTGTGAAGTATTTGGATCTCTGAAGAATATTACCCCAGTAATGGACAGCGAAAATTAGAAGGAAATGAACAAAATAACAAAAGCATGCGCAAGAATGGAACTAAACAATTCTGGCTCACGCAGAGCTACCCAAATGCTTTACCAGGACCAGTCAGAGAATCAGAGCTGGAATGGAAAAGGATGGCAGCTGCTCCCGAGCCAGGCAGGGGGTCTCTGCCTCTCCCCTCTGCACTTTTCTCTCTTTCATCTTTCTATTCCAGGGTCAAAACACCTTGCTAAAAGAAACTTGCCCTCTCCTACAGAGTACAAGTTCTTCTTTTTCTCCCCAAGCCCACAGGTGATTTATATTAAGAAACTGAGGCGATACCAGCTGAACTCAGCAGCAATTAGCAAATTTCTCCCAGCACCCCAAGGAAATCGTTACCAATAATCTACCAAGCTAGGTATGCTCCCTGGTGACACATTCTAGAATTATTTGTAGCATATGGGACCTACAGCGCTTTTCAAAATTAGCCCACTCATTTTATTCCAAACTAAGATTTCATCTAATTTTGGTGTAAGAACTGCCACCTCAAAAAACAGACAGTGCTAAAAACGTTTGGCATTCTGCAAGGTTTCCTCAGTGGTCTGTGGCTGTGTATGTTCCTCCTAGCTAATAAGTTCAGTGTGTCATAATCAGACTTTAAAAAAACCCAAAAACCACCATGATTGTGGGGTTGGAACCTGATAGAAATGTCTATGGTACATTTGGCACATGACATCCTACGTAAAAAATATTCGATTATTAGTAAGTCTTAAGCATTCTTCTCTCCTTAACCCCAATATCACGTCGCCATATTTACATAGTTTGACACAACTTTTGCAAAGGGTAAGATGAAAAATAAAATGAAAAGGAAATACTTAAATTCAATTTGAATTGCACAACTAAATATACTTTAACAATTGGAAAATAGGGCTGTTGGAATGTCAACTTCAATTTGAGGAATTAGAAGAAGCTTTGATTGTGAAATTAGCACCCAGCAGATTGCTTAATCAGTTGTAGTTACTGCCACTAAGATTACAACCCTATTGACAAGATTTCGTTTTACTGTTGGGAATAACTTTGCTGACAGTTCTTCTTTTATAATATCACCACTAATCGTTCTCCAATGCTAACTTATGAAAATCGCTGATATTTTTAGATTCATCATATATATAAATTTCCTCTCTTAGCAGTACTGTCTCTGTTTAACTCTTAACTCTTACAAGGATCATCTATGTTACACTGTATATTGCACAGCAAAAGCCTAGAAAATAAAAATAAAAATTCTAATTTTTCATGACACAGTTATTCAGACTTTGAATTGTTCTGGATTAGGAAAAAAAAAATATTCTTCCTACACAAAAAGCTTTCAAAAGCTATGAGCCTGCAAAGCTCAGAGACTATAACAGAAAACGAGTTCAACGACGTGCCCAGTGTCCCAGCTGCAGGCTCCGTGAACTGGAGGACTACAAAAAAGACAGACTCCTGAAAGGGTGCAATGGGAGACGTAAGCAAACGTGCCTTTGGAGTTACACACCTTGTGTAGGCAGTCACCCACCACGCAGTTCCTATAATCCAGGTGTGTACAAGGAGAGGATTCATACAGCTCTTTCCAACACCGCAATAAATTTTTTTCCATGCATCTTCTGCAGACCGACAACTAAGAGAGTCAATTCTGGGATTGCGTGGCAAGGCACAGGGAAGGGGTGGGAATTAGTAGTAGTTATAGAAGTTCATGAACCTTTTTAGAGCCTTTGTAATTTAATTCTATTTTCTTGAGGATCGTTCACTCTAGCTTAAAAGCTATTTTAGTTGCAATAAAAGGAGCCTGCATTTTAATTTAGGAATAGAAGGTACAAATGCCTTCTCAGTAGATGATAAATGCAAACATGTTCCATTACATGAAATGCCTTCAAGTAACCTGTGAAGCTGCTTCCAAGCACTTAATCGAAGGCATTCCGGCGAGCAGCGCCATGAACACCTCCGTGCAGCCAGCTAACAGCAATTAAAACCCATCTCTGAAGCAGCACTGAACCGGTTGATCAGCAAACAAGCTGCACACGGGCACCGAGCAGTGGCAAACCACCCACCGGCAGGTGAGGAGCAAATTTCTGAGCACAGGCAGTTCCTGCCAGCCGGGGATGAACATAAGGTGGAGAGGGTGACATATGGCTGGAATTTATTTATTGAGATGGGTGGGAAAACAGCACTGGGATTCTGAAGTATCCAGTAAGGGGAGAGGAATGTCATGGGACATTGTGCTGTCCCGGGGACAAATGCTGCCTCCATCAAGAGCGCTTGATGGAGGAAACTGAGGCCAGTCCTCCCCTGGTATATGTATAACATACATCAGCCTCCCTCAGATGCCGGCTGAGTATGAGCAGAATAGATACTCAATATATACAGAGCCCTGTGTAGTAGATTTCTTTCTTTAATTCCTATTCCATTAAAAGGAGTCTTACCTTCAGACTGATTCTGTTCAAATTGAAATTTCATTGTCCATATACTCCAATACCCACATGCCCTAATGAGCCGTTATAGCTGTGCAAGGTACCATTTAAAACCAATAATAATAATAAAAAAAAGGAGAAAAGTTATATAAACAAGTTTTTCCTACGGTTAATTTTTAGGGCTTTAAGGTTGAAACCATAAGCATGAAACCTTTATTTCTCCACGAACTACTTCAGATCCTCTGCAGAGATTCAAAGTCAGGGTAATCACAAAAAATAAAATACTTATTTTTGTAATAAAAATATTCATGCTGTCCTGTAAAAGTTGTTTTAAAGTACTTACTGCACTGACCGTGATCATCTTTATTTTGGAAACCTATGACCAGCTTTTTGGGAAAGGGGAGTAGTACTATAGTAAGGACTATCGTATTTTGACAAAAGTATGTTTGCCTTGTAATTGTTTTATAGTAAGAATGTGACCTACTGTTCCCATCTAATAATGCCTATTGTAAACAAAGTCATCATGATTAATAATTTTCATAATAAGAAAAAATAGGCATACACACACATTGAGTGTTATCTCAATTTGTAAATAGAGGGGGAGTTACAACTTCTTGTTTTAGGGTATACAATGAAAAATCAATAAATTTATTGCATCATAGCAGTTTAAGAATCACTTCAAAAAATTCATACAGGCTTGTCTTTAGAAGAGCATTTTTGTTAATCTGGCAAGTGGTAAACTGTAACTTGCCAGATCTTCCTGCCTTTGTGTGTCTTTTGCAACAGAGTGAGATTATTTTCATTAAAAAAGGAAATATTTCTAGGACAAGACTGCCTATTATCCAAAATCCAGATGAGCAATTTAAAAATCAACCTTGGTGGCTTATGTTTGGACTGGATCTTATAGGTAATTTCCAACCTAAATGATTCTATGATTCCATAATAGTTATCAGTGATGCTTGCTGCTCAGGTCACTCATGACGTCTAACATCGGTAAGAGTTGCTTTTCATTGTAAACCAAATGGTTAAAAGCAAAACAGACATGCCCTGCTGCTGCATTTCATTATCCCTGGAAGAAGACTACAAAGCTTTCTGATTAAAATCCCTTTTTAACTAGTTCTAAAGCAAGTCTTAATACTTTGCTTCCAGTTACTGTCTTTTCTTGAGTTTTTTGTTTTGTTTTGTTTTGTTTCGGTGGTGTGTGTGTGGGGGGTATTTTTGGTGGTGGTGGTTTTGGGTTTGGTTTTGTTGTTGTTATTGGGGGGTGTGTTTAATTCCCAAGATCAGTAAAGCGACTATTTTTTTTCACTCTGAAACCAGCCTCCTACATGTTAACAGTCTGGAAGCGTAATTAAAGGCCAGCGAGCAAACAAGAACTAAAAAAATTATTTTTTTTTTTTTTTTTTTCCAGAATTTCAGCATTACCTGGAACTGAACAGAAAAATCAATCTGGTCAAAACAACTAAACCCCCCAGGAGAACCCAATTATATTAATTTATTCCTGCTTTGCATAGAGGTGTGACACAAGGAAAAAGATCCCTCATATCATTTGCGTCACATCCAGAACTATCAAACCGAACAGCCTAATCCTGCTGTAAATGTGGACATCAGCATTGCTCCACACCTAAGCCAAACTCAAGCCCACTGCTGTCATACTGTCAGTTATCATTTACAGATGGTGGTTTCCCACTGGTCCCCCAGCATATGAATTTTTGAGGGTCAATCTTTCTCCTTCCAACTCAAAAATCATAGAACTCATAAAATGACAAGCATGATGGAGCCTTACAGGACTCACCTCACCCCTCCCCTAGGTCCGATGAGGGCACAGATAATATCTGCAGCACTGTTTAGAGCAGTAAACCCCAAAAGAAAAAATTAATTTCTTCATTTGGTCACCCACTGCAGCAGTTACCCATCATTATACCTAAAATCTTCAGCGTTATGTAGGTAACGCAGGCAGCTTGGGGCAAGGGGGTATGGGACCTGGTTGCAACTTAAGAGACATGGAAAATATTCAAAGGTCATGATTTAAAGACCTTTAAAATTTTACTTCTTTTCTAAAATCCTCTCCTGAAGAGCTGCATAATTCTACATAAAACATCTCACTAAAAATGGAATATTCGCTTCAAACGTACTCCTGAGGAAATTCATTGCCTTTGTATCAGAGGTGCACTGCCGGCACCGAGTTTATGACCTACTGTAAGAGCTGCTTCATTTTCTTCTACACTGGTCCCTTCACAATACTTTCATGTTGATTTTTTTTTCTTCCCCTCTCAATTGTGGTTTTTTTCCCCACTTGTTTTATGAAACTGTATCTTAATATATGAAAAAAAAAATCTGAACTTAAATATTGTCCTCTAGAGTTCTCAGAAGCCTCCCTACTGTCAACTGCCTTTGTGTAGCTATACATTATTCCAACATCCAAACCACCGACGAAAATATTCAGCTCCTGCATCATCTCACAGAACCTCACAGTTGTTCAAATTTAGACTGATTTTTCAAACATGCTTAAGATAATAAAGCTCCTGAACAATTTCAGTATCAAGGGGCTTATTAACTTTAAAGTCCTTTGCGTATATGTCATCTTCAACATCCACGAGGTCAGCTGCCCTGCCAAATGGGATGAGATGGCTTTGCCTTTTCATTTTGCATCAACCCACATCTGTATCTCATCAATTCATTCACTTCTAGGTGCTTAAATACTAAGAACTCACTGCGATTCTGAGAAGTCAGATTTAATCTCCCTTGCCTGTACAGTCACTTGCCCTCATTTAGATTTTTTCCACTTTTTAAGTTCTATTTATTTTGCTCGTAAGCCTCCTGTGGATCCTATAGTATTATAATAACTGAAAGGAAAATAGTGCAGATCCAGAGGTGGGGATGTCCAAGTTCTTGTGCACTCTATATTAAGTTTTATAAACTTGTACTAAAAATAAAAGAATACAGTCAAACACCATTTTAAATCACTAGTGGCTTGTTGTTTGGTTGGGGTTTTTTATTATTAATTTATGCGCATTGGAACTGGGAACACTGTAATACATCACATGCAGTTTGAAAACACTTTTTGTCATTATGATCCACTAACAAGGGGAAAAAAGATTTAACTCTCAATTTCAAAGTATCCTTTTTGAAAAAAAACTTGACGAGATTCCTCAACATGAAACACAACAAAGCTGCTTACAGCAGCAGTCAGTTTTTGAGGCTGCTCTTACATTTTTTACAGTAATTTACTCAAATTCTAAAGCATTTCAGCAATGGCTTTAAATAGTTTTTATGAACACCGAGCAATCTTCCAAAAACAAGCATCTGAATTGGAGACAGTGTTTCATGTAACTTTAGAGTACAATAGCAGCAGGAGCTGTTAAATTGTACTCAATAGCATCACCATAAGAGAGTTGGCCAAGAAGAGAAGATGAATAATTTCTATTCAAACTACAGAGAGCCCTTAGATAGCAGCAAAATAACTTCCTGAGTCGGTATTTTGCTGAGACACCAGAGCTTACACCCTGCCAAGTATGAAGGAAACGTAGAATTTTTTGATTGTATGAATTCTTATTTCATCTGAAACAGGATATTGTTCCCCAGACACCATCATTTCAGTACTAGTCAAGGACGACCACTTTATTCCCAAGTATTATTTTCCTTTTGGCACAAACACAGACCTTTCAACCAACCATTTCAGCTCGTCTGAGTAACGCAAAAAGAGGGTGATTACAAGCTTTTGTCTCTCTTACACTGCCTTTATTAAGGCATTTAATTTTAAAGTAATAAAAATAATTTATTCCCTCTTTCACAGCGATAGAATGCCATAGCAAATAAAAATGTTACATGAGGAGACAATATTTGTACACCACTATTTTTAGCATGGTACAGAACACAGGACTTTTATACAGCTGAGCAGTCAGTTTATTAAATACCTGGCATGTAAGAAAGGCTAGGAAATAAGAAGAGGTCTGTGGATGGCATAGTCTGAAATACCTTTTGTTTCCCAAATGACTGCATTTAAGTATCCAGCAATAAAAAAAATAACTCTAATTGCAACTGTAAATATATTTGAAGAATTTAGTGAAACTCAGTGGAGCTCTCCCTTCCGCAGGGGATTGCTGCAGCCAAAACGTGCTACAAAGTCTGGAAAACAACTACGCGGCAGAAATCAAGCAGGAAGAAATAATAATAAAAATATTTTTAAAGTTCAACTCTCTCTTTCAAAGGAGCATTATTTTACGGTATAATTTGACCTCACGCTTCAGCCACATATACGCATTCAGCTTTCATGGAAGCCAGAAGGAAGTTTCTAAAAATTACGGGGTTTCTCCCCTTTGGAGTCTATCTAACCAGCTAATAACCCTGCTGCTCCGAAACTCTCCGTATCCCTGGAGGCATGGAGCGTGCATGCCATCCTATCTTGCCTCAAGACAAATCTATAAATAAGCCCTCGCTGCCGTGTCCTAGATAGCTCAGGCCGCAGCAGGCAGGTCGGTGAACGCTCACCTGCAGGAGCTGCCTGCAAGAAACGCCCCTCTGCCTGCCAACGGCCTTCTGCGTCCGGCTGGGGCAGGCTTCTGCACTGGCATTCTAACGTGCACAATCATCTAAAAATTACAAGATGCAATAAATATCACACCATATATTTATTATAATTTGTACTTATTACTCTGGAAAAAAAATGTTTTATTAATTACAATATTACTCTTACAATTAATGGAAAGGTTACATCACGCAAAAACACTGGAGAATTTGAGTATGTAAATTAATTGTGCACCTGCATGACATAATTTAGAAAAGGACTATTTAGTATTTAAAACTCTGCCAATTATTATGATAAGCTTTATAGCACGCTACATTTCAGAACAAAGCTTGTGCTAACTCAGGAATAAGTTACTGAATTGTAAAAGGGTAGACATTATAGTCAAACATTTCAGTAAATTAAAAGTGTAAGATTCTACAATCCTCTTTGTGTAATAGGACCCACTAATGTATCACAATTTTAATAAAACATTTATTTTCTGTTTGCTTTTAATCTTCAAATTGTTTTTGTCATATCACTTCCGTGTAAGTATTGAAAATGGTCATTTGGTAACCCCATTTCTAAAATAAAGCATTAGGCTGATTTATTTAATCACCGAGGCCAAAAACCAAAAGTCACAAAAGGCAGTCAGCAATATTAAATATTATTAACAACCTGCCACACAACAGATTCTACCACCATGAAGAGATTCTCGATAAAATTAAATGGCCTCACACAAATGTGTGTTCTCATTTATGAACTTCAGGAGAAAAAACCCTGAAGTTTCAAAACAATTAATCAAGAACACTCTCAAGACTCAAACCATACATTATAAACACAGAAGACCTGCTTGTGAGCGTCACCACTAAAATTTTCAATCACCCATAACTTCCATTAACATCTTACATCACAATTGAGCACCAGTTGTAAAAACTAGGCTGTTGGGGTTTTTGGTTTTGTTTTGGTTTTATTTTTTTTATTGTGCTACTTGTGTTTTAGGACCGACTGAAGCAAATCAACAGTGTATTGCTTATGTTAATGAGTAATCAAACAGATATTCTGTAATTGTCCAGACTGCTGATGAAGTTCTGGCTCTTCGATGCCCAGCGGGTATTTTGCCACCGACACTTCTCCTCGCCTGGGTGCTGCTAAAGCAGTGACAGGCAGACGCATCGGGATGAACCTGGCACGTTGCCTCCCTTGGTCCGCAGCTGGTACTGGTGACCTTTACTCAGTTTGGTAATAGCAGCCACTCACCCGATACACAAATTTTGCCTAATAAACTGGAGGTAAGAGTTTCTAGGAAAGCAGGTCCCGTAGCAGATAGCTCCGTGCAATGCGGGTACTGGCACTGCCCACGTACACAATATATAAGGTGTATGGAGCATTACAGAGCTCCGAGCATCACCCAAATGCCATCCAGTGGGATGGAAATGGTTCAACTATACCTGAAGGCATCTGGACCGCAACAAAAAGTGGTGGCTATGGCTACTTTCTTTTAGAAGCAGGACATGGGGAGAGAGTAGGTGTTGCCACCTGCATTCTGCATGACAGTTCAGTGATGGGGACACTCACCCGGACAGGGGGAGACCTGGATTTCAGCTTTTCTGTATCTCTAGGCACTTCTAATGTACAATTTCCAATTCCAAAAGACTGCTTTAACTGTTACACTTAATAGACAGAGCTAATCTCCACACTTCACTTCAAAACTTTAAAAATTCAAGAACTTTCAGAAAAAGAAAGGTATGAAGAATAATTTGGGTTTCTTGTTCCTGCCTTCATGATTGCTTTAATAGTAGCCTCCTTTGACAGAATAATGCACTAAGGAACACGGAGCAAGGCCAGCCTGAGGACTGGCTGCCTTCCCGCTCGGTGAATGCCTTATGCCCCTGCCCTGGCTTCCACGCGAGTGCTCTGCCTACCTCGTTATTGTCAAAAGTCTCTTCCTTTGACTTTCGCCATAACCATTGACCTCAGCTCAGTCAAGTGACTTCAAGAAAGCTGTGCCCTATGCTAAGTGGAAAGAGATGCTTTATGTAGAGCCTGGAATAACTCCTGAGGGATGCATCGTGGCTGCACTGGCACTTCTGATGCCCTGGTCCCATTCGACATGCTTAACGAACCTTTGGCAGTATCCACATTCTTTGCACAGGTAATCAACGTAATTGCTCCGTGTTTGAATCTTGACTTTTGGAATCTTACTCCCTGACGTGATTTGTGGATGTCCATAACTTCTGGTGACTGCATCCATACGTAGCAGGGCCCTTAGCTTAGATATGCCGAATCTCACTGTTGGAGCAATGTTTTTGGGGTTGTCACGGCTCTTAAATGGCAACAAGCAACCAGGGCTGCAGCAGGAGCAGCTGATGAAAGATGAAGGAAGTTTGAGATGAGGAGCTGAGCGCAGAAAAGTGAATAGGAAAAGAAAGGTGGCTGGAGATACAGAGAGCGATGAAATAACAGCGCATTTCATGAATTATCAGAACTGAATATGGAAAAAGATGGAAAGGTGAAAAGAAAGGCTTCTGTTACAATTACGTTTTTAACATCATTCTGTTGATTTTAGCAATATTTTGAGTACTGTGAAACTTCTTCCATTGTAAACAGTCACCAAAGTAGCAGTAATTGAAGCCAGGTGATCCCTGGGGAAAGGTACTGTTCAGGAGCAGACCCAGGAGATGTTCACCTCTCCATAACGGGGGGCTGGGCAAGGGGAAAGTTTGGAAGAGATGAGATGGATGTCGAGGACAGCAGTGTCTCTGTCATCACCTTCAGTGTGCTGCCACAGGACTGTCAGATCTGCCCCCACTAACTCTCCCTGCGACCAGTGGAGAAGCACCAACCTGGTTTGCTCTCTGGAGGTGACTATCAGCTGAACAGGGAAAACCGAGTAGGGTAACTACACTCCTAACATAAGCACTTTTCTTATGTACCTAAATTTAGATTATGTTAAATGTTTAAAAACCAAACCACTTCAAAAATTCTTCGCAGTTCTTCGCCATTTCCCTGTATTTAAACCTAAAAATAAGAAAACTTTTAACATCTCACATTTTCCAAATACCCTTGTGGCTTCTGCCCATACATTGTTCATTGATCTCATGGCTAGCACATTAAAACAATTCATGAGAAGCTCATTAAAAATGAGCAAGAGAAGTCTTCTGGTGCATTTCATCAGAGGAGATAATAGCCTGCAATCTAGAGCATGAATATGTTGTAAGAAACAAAACAGGGCCGGCCAGACAAAGAACACTTGGAATGTATTGTTCCCATAAGCAGATGTTAAATTACTTCACTGTAAAGTATTATTTATAAAACCCAAAGAAACTTTATTTTTATGTGAACAAACACGTTTAGTTTATTATTTCAGCAGGGTGATACAAAATTCTTGTACATGTGTCTCACCGTGTAAGCCGATGTGTTGAAAGTGAAAACTCGTTGACCAAAAATGCTACATGTATATAGAAATATTGACGGAGCAGGACAGAACGGGTGTATCCCGACTGGTACACCAGCTCGAGAATGAACATAATTGTTTCAATAACCTGCCTCAGATAAGCCAGCTGGCTCAAGATTAAACTGTCATCTGACTGCAGCTATAGATCCTCGTGTGCAGAGAGGACAAGGGCCAGAGTTAGTTCTGAAGATACACCTTGAGATAAGATAAGATACAAAGAAAGCTCAGAAAAAGCCTCAGCCTTTCCTGGAAATTGTTAATATCAAATGCAACCAACAAAGTAAAACGCTGGCTTCACACTTGGATAAACACCTAAGGATTGTCACATTCTGAAGGATATTGTTCTTAGTCACGCGTTCATTGCCACTTTTCTTACCAAAAATAGACCTTACTGTCCATAAATATACACTTCAGAACTGTTAAAAACCCCTCAGACTAATATTATCTATCATAAAGAGCCTATTGATGTTGTTTGTAATTCATTCTCACCGGTGAAACAGCAGCAAACTCCGTGTAAAAGCAGCGTATGAAATGTCGATGTACTTACATCAGTGTCGGGTCCCTTGTCAGCCCCCGGGCAAGAGAAGGTAACAAACTCATGGCACCTCTTATGAACCACAAAACAGCAAACTAGTGAGAGAAGGGAAACCAACAGTTAGAATGGCATCATTTAAATTACTATTTTTTTTCTGTTGTAACCAATTACAGAGGAAATGAAACTTACAATCCAATATTTCATCTGCAAGTCAATGAAAGAAAGCAGAGCCTAATGTTAAATAAAGACGCACGAGGAAGGCAGACATCAAGTAAACAATATAATTAAAGAGAAGATAAACATGTGCATTTAAAAATCAAGACTCTACCAAATGATAAATTTTTACTGTTTAAGACAGCACACAGTGTTAAAGCATAGCGTGGGATGGACAATTCTAAGAAGCCACATTTCCTAAATCTGAATCCCTCTCTGTAACGGGAACTGTCACTGGAGCAAAACCCATCCTTGGGTACGGGATGTGTCCACCTGCATGCCTGGGTGAACATGTCTACGAAGATCCAGTGATTTTACTAGTTAATTACTTCTGTGAGAAACTAAAGCTCTGAGTGAAGACTGTTGTAGAGAACAAAGTGTTCCCGTATCACAGAATGGCAGGAGATAATGGGAAAAGAAAATTAGCTCCTGATTACAATATGACTGCCATTTAAAATTTATGAATGACCTGAAAGAACTTTTTCTTTCTGGAAATAAGGAAAGCTTCTTTTAATTTAATTATGTCAGGTGACCAAGGCTACAGGCTGTGTCACAGCATAGGTTGTGCATGTCCCCCCAAACCACGTAGAAAGAACAATTTGCTTGAGTGTGCTTACTTTGAGAAGCAGGTATTTTACTTTTTACCCTCACTACAGGTTCTTTCTTAACGTTAAGCTTAGTTCAGATATTTCAAAATTGGTCCGCATTCCAACAAAACAGAACAATCCAGATTTCAGATTGTGAAGCATACCGTCAAGCAATGAGTTGGGAGATTATAATGAACGATCCATAAGTAACTCACAATTTCTTTACAGATAACATTCCCTGACCACTTCAAATTTTCATTTCCAATACGTAAAAGTACACTATTTCAAGGGACACTTCTAAATAACAAAACAGAGTTCAGTTGATTGTGATTGCATGAGCTTCCTCAACTTCAGTGATAACGAAATCAAATTATGTCAGTACTTCTAAGCAGCTCATTTCATGCGGCACCTTTAACAGTTCTCTTCCCCGTTTAAAAGGTGTATTAATTTCTTTCACCTAATGAAGACAGCTGAGGAAGATGTTACCAAGTGCACCTTATGTCACTGCAGCACACATCCATGAGGCCACCATCGTGCCAGGCTGGCCTCACCTCCATCCTTCAGTCAGCCGCTGACTTTAACCAAGTCTGATCACCCTCACATGTTTCTCCAGCTATCTTTCATCAGCATCCCAGGCAGCAATTGTTTCCCACTGTTCTATTTCTGACATGGCATATGTTTATTCTTTGGGCAAATGGAATAAAACGGGCTTTGCTCCACCGATTGCAGATAAGCTATGCCGACTTCACATGAGCCAGAGCTCTGGCTCGATGCACGCTGCCCACTTGGTTGTCTGGTTTGTTAATCAACCTAAACCCCAATGAATCCTACAATTATCATTTTGATGGTTTGTTTCTACCAACTGAAAGATCACTTAGTGGCAATTACTATTAATATTACTTGCAGCTGGAAAAATGCTTCACTTCCAAACTGTATTTTTGGTTTCAAACCTTCCCCTCTTGAAGACAATAGCCTGATTTATGTTTGCAGGGGTAAGTCACATGCAAAAATATAATCTCATTACATCCTTCAGGAAACAAAGAAGTTAATAATTACTTTGTACACAGTGATCATACAGTTAGAAAACGCAACACAATCATCAATGCAAAAGATCTGAGAAATATCTCTGGAAAGGCTGAAGAACAGAACTCCTTTACCGATGTCTGTTTTTCAAATTAGGATCTTAGGCTATTCCAACACTGCCTTTGCCCAGCAGGAGGGCGTGTTGCAAAAATTGCACATCTGGGGATCTATTTTGGGGCAATATTTATAAAATACTGTAGTCACTTCCTAGGTCTGAGTTGACAGCCTCTCGTAGTGTGCTACATTCATTCAACTAGAGACAACGTTGACCTTATTTTTAATATGATAGATCATAAGTGTCAAGATAGGTAGAAAAACCAGCACCACTCATTGCTACAGCCTTGGTCTGTGGTTATGAACTTCAGCTGCTAACTTCCGTGACAACAATGCTAATCACGCTACAATGGAAACTCCAATTCAGCTGCCAAAGTAAGCAAACCAGACAGCACGTGTCCTTTTGAACTTTCAGCTACACTTCAAAAAAAAAGGGACTTTATTAAGGCTTTGATTACCGATGTTGGCTACTCAACTTTTAAAAACGTTTCTGCCCAGTCTACTAATAGACTGCTGTGTGCACCTCAACATGGAGAGTCTTCTCAACTCTTTCTCCTTTATTTCCCAATTGTACTTATGATGGGTTGCCTACCTGCAAAGAAGCTGGTCCCTTAGTAGGCAATTTGAAAGCATCAGACCTGTCTCACCTTTTGAGAATACTCAGATGGGAACCAAATAGTCTGACAAAAAAATAAACAAAGGAATAGGCAGCTCTCATGGAATCATAAATCTAAAGGGAACTGAGGGTCAGCTAACATCCTTTGTTAGCAGCCATCATTTCCATACATAACATTGAACATCCACATTTTCATTTTGAAATCCAGCCGTTAAGAGTGTATTTCAGCATTAGTTTTTAAAGTTTTCTTAATTTTATAAAGCATTACAGAGCTAGAGAATTCATGTAAAGATTTAATTAGTTCAGGTAAGTGCAAGCAAAATGTTGCCTGCTTAAAATAACACGCCGTTATTTTAGGAATAGAGATGAAAAATAACCTCTCACTTGTTACTTGTTTTGAAAAGAAGTTAATAGCCTCACATCGCTTACTGCAGCTGTTAAGAAGTCACATTATGTTCACCACCTTCTTGTAACGAAAGTTATATTACACTACTTTGAGGGGACTGCCAGAAAATTTGTTGCTTTACATTTTAAGACGAGTATAAGTAGAAGGGAGCTGGCACACATTATGCATAGTAGCTTGAGAGCAAGTAGTATCTTGAGGCTGACAGTTAAAATGAAAAAGAAAATTATTGAGGCATTTTCCTGTTTTGACAGCCTGATTTTGATCTGTGGTGTATATAATACGGCTGTGAGCTTCCATCCTTCCTAGCTCAGGGCTTGCAGGAGACAAACACCCTCTGAGAAGCCCGGGGGGGCGGGGGGGGCACAGGGAGGAAAGGAGAGAACAAAACAGGCCTTGTGTGGCAAAACCAGAGGGACTGCTAGTTCTCCACTGGCATGCTGCATCTACCAGGCTGATCCCTCGCCCTCCGTCCTCCCAGCAATGCTGCGGAGAGCAGAAAATGCTAAATGGCTATCAAGAAAAAAAGGAAGAATGTGGTGAGAAGCACTCAGTGCGTTCTCAAAGCAAACAAGCAGAAGATGCACTACATGATTGTGGGATTTATGATACATAATGGAGGGTAATTTATTCTATCCAACACTTTTCTGTTGGTGCACAATACCATGAAAAATATGTTGTTATTAATAATATATATAGTCATCAGTCACTTAGAGTTACAAGGCACTGCTGCAATTTTCAAACTGTTTTTCTGAATTATGTGATAAGTGAAGGTTATCATGATATATTGTCAGGTGAGAGTTATCTGCTAAAGAAAAATACGTTTCTAGTAGCTTTGACACAGACTGATGAGACAGAAATGAAATACTACAATAACAAATAACAGATGCAATCTTCTCTATTACATGATTTGTAAAGGAGAAAAGCCATTGTTGAGATCCAGTCACCCATGTACCTGAAGCGCTCTACAACCCACAAAGAACCGGGATCAAAAATGTCAAAAGTCCTATACTTTACCATTTGGAATAAGAAAAGTCCAACCGATATTAAAAAATGAAAATTACTTTCATACTCCCACTTTTGGAGGAAAACCAACAGGTTAGATGAGCCTTTCCAACAAACACCACACACCACAGTATTTCTTTATTCAGTAAAACAAATTAAGCGGCAAACTTAAAAGGGGGAGACAGTATATTTCTAAGACAATCTAACTGAACTGCCAGTTATTATTATTGCCTGTAATCAGCGAGGTTTCTTCAAGTCATCTTTGACTCATTTTTGTGATGCTCAAGACTATTCTCCCAACTGAAATGTTAGCTTTAGAAAATCCCAACCACCATAAAAATCATGTATTATCTTCCCATCTAAATAAACTTTAATGCCATGGCCAAACTGTTAAGATGTAATTAGTTGACCACCACCACCACATATACATATTCTTGCCTGCGTAATTTGCGTCCAGGTTTCAAGCATCGATTCTTGCAAAGGAAGCGCTAGAAGGGGTCTGATGGGCAGCAATGGGGAAATAGCTCCATGTGCACCCAGTATTTGTGGTTGGGTTTCTGCTTTGGGGTTTTGTTGTTGGGTTCTGAACAAAAATTTGTTCTGAATTGGAGTAAGGAGTTACAACAGAAATAAACCAAGCATGAAATCACTCTCTGCATTACTCTCAGAGGATACTAGAGAAATTTAAGGGCTTCTCCAGTAGCTTGGAGCACTGCGTAATTTTTATGTTCCTGTTTCACATGCTTTGCATATTCGGTGAGGCCACAGAATTTTCCCAAGGGGCCCATATTACTGGCTGGCTTGTATTTTCTGCACGACACCAAGCAGTGAATGAATTTGTCACATGGCATGCATTAGTTCATTCTAAGATTAAATATAGCTATTACATTAAATGGAAATAGGGTACTACCTCAAAACAGACAAATAGTTTAAATACCAAATACATTTGTTATTTAAATAAGCAGTACTGTTTTAATCTAGTCCTAGTAAATTAATTTAACTCGGGAACAGAAGCTATTTCCAGAGCAAGAAGAGTAACAATTAAATAGGATTTAGCTAGGATTTAGCAATACTTGTCTTTCTCCTTCTCTGAATCTGTTATAAATTGTGAAAAAAAAAATGAAAATCATTTTATATTGAATATAAACAAGGCCATAGATTACAAACAGACACAAGTCAGAAGCAGCGCTAGCTCTGAATGTTATTAGCGTTACTGAATCCACAGGGAATTTTGGAAAATTACATTACCCTAACTTTTTCAACATATATAATTTATAACAAATCTGCGAGTTTTTCTGCCAGTGTTTCATCCCATCTAGAAGAGAGTGCTATCTCAAGAGAGTACCGAGGCTAACACTTACAACTGCTGTACGCAATCTTTCCACTTGGCATTTACAACACTTGTCTCACTAAAACAGCCTACAGCCCAGCAAGATACAGCCTCTTCCAGGATAACATAGTCAATAAGAAAAACACCACCTCTCCACATTCACCTTAACCTGCTACTAAGCTTCTTAAAGCTCTTTTGTAACACCATGAGGTCACGCAGCACCTTTACAGCACTAATCTGCATAGTACTACAGATTCCTTGCTTCATGGATTATCTTTATTGCAGGTTCTGCAAAACTCAAACTACCTTCTCAAAGAGGCATCGAAACTCCACCCTGAAGTACAGAGACTACACGAGATCAATATCGATAAATTAGGGCCGATTCCTACTTCTAAGCTACAACTCTACCAGTCAATAACTGGTTTGTGTATTCTCACGTTCGTACATCTGACCTTGCTGCACAGATTTTCTTTTTCAATTCTGTCAAGTTCAGTTAAGCTAAGGCAGTCAAGGGGAGGACAGAAATGAGATCTCTACTACCTATTTTTAAAAATTAAAGAGAAAGTAATGTTTAACTGAAACAATATCTTATTTGTGTGAAAGGATTATACAGATCGTCCGGATAGTCTTAACTACTCAGGTCATTAACTCCTTTACGCTGAGTATAAAACAGATGGATGTCGCTGGTAAGCTGGCTTTGCAAGATCTACAACAGTGTGCAAATAGTCTGTAGGTCTGGCAGAGAATGCACATACATTTTCATTTACCCAAACAACTTCAATGGAGCTGGTAGTACTGTAGGATAAAATTATGAGTATATACCTGCAGCTATATTTTAAGGTGTTTATAAAACAGTTTGGATTTAGCAAAATACCTCACATAACATATTCAGGCACATACTATAGATTTGTCATTTCTGCCTTCCATGACAGGGAAAAGAAGGTAAATGATAAAGGTTTTTTTCCCCTAAAACTATAGCACAATGTTTGCAAAACTGACAGTTTCAAAATATTAAAGTATTTAACGTAATATGAACTATTCAACACACTTTCAATCTACTTGTTAATGATGTACTTTTAAAAAGACAGATATCATCATTTCTATGTAAAGTCCTTGCTAAAGTTTCACAAAGCTATTAATCTCTCTCCTTTGAGGCGTCCCATTTTATAAAAGAATAATAACCCAGAAGTCATTTATCAAAAATGGTGCTGGAATAGCTATTTCAAGAACTTGTAACAGCAAAAAAGATGACCCAGTATCACAGACTTTTTATATCGCTTCTGTAGTCTGAATTCACTTTAGTTTAAAAATCTGCTGATCTTAACATGTTGTATGCCAGCAACAAAGACACTCCGGGTGGCTGCTGTAATCTGCTTTGTAGCTGTGTACAGGCACATCAGCAAGGAACAGCACGGCTCTTTCAATTAAAGAACTCAACAACATAAAAGCCCGTAAATGTTTCTTGTTGAACGCCGAACATTCATTCTTCAGATTTTTCAACGCAACTAATTCAGCAGTGACCCTAATCGCAGAAACAGGATGTCTTAAATAAAGCAGCTGCCTTCGGTCTGATGCATTACCTAAAGCAAAAATAAAGGGCCGAGAAAGTGAGCAGCATGAAGCAGCACAGGCTGCACATGTTTTAAGACTGTAGGAAACAACGGGATGCAAGATGAAACCGATCCCCACAATGCAGCTGTTGGATTTTATTTTGTTTTGTAATACAGCTGGAATCCTGGACGGCAGCAGAAAGCAAAGTGCTTTTGGAAAATCATGGTAGCTGCCCTCTGCAGGGCACAGCCTCACTGAATCCGGTCGTGTTACCTAGCACGAGAAAAGAATGAGGTCCTCGGTGAGTAAACCTTCTCTAAACCCAAGAGCAATCACAATGACTTTGCTCTTAGAAGCCCAGTGGCCACCGCACCCCACGTCCTTCCAGTGGTGCCTCCATCCACCCAGCCCAGGACCAGCCCAGCAGAGCCCCAGCTCCAGAAGCCAGCGTGGGCAGAGCTGCTCCTCCCGCCAGCCAAGCTGAAAACTTCATTGTTCGCTCATGAGAAGCCTGATGCACTGAAGACAAACATCTGAACGACTCAGGCGATTTCTTAATCTTTCATCTCATATTAAATCACCCACATGGTCAGTTTAACACAGCCCGCGCCACGCTTCACAGCAACGTCTGAATCCATTCACAGCTCGAAGCATGGAAAACTGAGGAAATACAGAAAGCATGCTAGCACAGCTGTAAGGTATTACTGTGAGGTTTTTAGAAAGAAGTTAGAATGCTTTAGTACCATTGTTACAGCTTGTTTTTTCTCAGCACTTCATAATTTAATGATATCAAGCTACTGGTGGCTGTAAACCAAAACATTTCCTTCTTTGAGTATGATTTGTATGGACACAAATACAACAAGTGAAATGCCAGATCTGAACGCCAAAAGCTGAACGCTAAGTATTTTAGTATATTTTGAATTTAAGTCTGGGCTTTCAGTTGTGTTTGAGAAACCTTGTAACGTACTGAACAACATTAACGAACCTCGCTTGCCAGTAGACACAATCCATACAGTAATTCCGTTATTGCCAAAAGATGGTATTTATTCTTCTTCAGGATAGGAAGAAGTGAAGCCAGGATAACAGCAAACAAGCTGTTTGAAACATGAACAGAGCCATATCCCAAGTACTACACTAAAAGAAATAAACTTCCCGTGATACCTGTTTGGACATAATCCTGATAAAAGAATTACTTCAGAACTGCTCATACAACAAGGATAATGACATAATTCTACATTTACTTACATATGCAGAAGTCACCAAAAAGATGATAGAACCCTCTGACATTTGCTTTCACATAATCATAATTCCAAAATAGCGCAATGGGACTTCAAATGTATTAGAGCAAAAAACTCATGCCTTGCTTATTTACTTATTTATTTTTAAAAGACACCAGTTCTTTCTAAAGGATCAAAGATCTAATTTCACAAAACAAGTGTTATAATAGCATGTAGGTGCCATTTAACGTTTATGCCTGGTATAGAATCATATAAATTTAAATATGGAGAAAATCATGATACTGATCCACAGAAACATCAGCCCAGCCACCCCTTGTTCTCTTCAGCCAATCTCATTTGCTCTTTCCAGTTCCTTTCAGCATGGGGAAGGTATAAATTAAAAGATAATTATAAAAACTTCTTGAATCTTGTCACAAAAACCCCACCTGGTATTGTTTAATGACAATGATTATCGCCATAAGAGTTAAACTTGCTATCTAAATGCACTTTAAACTGCAACAATTAGCTCATTTTTGTTTGCCCAATTAATGAATTCTGTAGACCGCTCTATGGTATATTCTGTGCTAAAGTGACTGCATTAAAAATGAAAGATATTCACACTGTGCCCCAAAGTCACAAAAAAACCCTTGCAAAGGCACTATCTAGTCTCTTGCTGACACCACACCAAATCCTTTGGATATAATGAAATTGCCGGTATTCATTGTATGATGGTATTTTCAGTGCTCCATATAGTGTCTTTAGTTAGAAGATACAGATACATTCCCATTTGGTACAGGATTGTAATTACTATTAAGATTCAGATCCGGTAATTTATTCTACGTTAGCTCCAATGTCCTGAACACAAAAAAGGTATTAATACATACGTTACAATTCTGTTAATTTATAACTTATATGAAAATAATAGTCCAATCCACTAACGAAGGGAAGCAATTAAAGACAGGTGAACAGCACCAACGGGCACCAGGGGCAGCAGCAGGTGGCTGCAGCAGCAGGTGGCTGCAGCAGCATGGCCCTCGGTCCCGGTGTCATACTACGCGAAGCAATTGCTTAATGCAGAATTCTGAAGTGAATGGTTATTATAATTGAAAGACAGATGATTACCAGATTACTTCTTATATACCTTGGCAGCGACCCGCTAGAACAGGCCAAGAGTAGAAGCAGGGGATGGGATGGATGTCACAAGTGTCACACAGCAGCAGCTTGCATTGGTCTGCACTAACGTGCCTCTTGCCTCCTGTTCTCTCCAGGATTTTTGGACAACTAGGACTTCACTGTCAACGCCGCTCACCATTCCTGCCCTCCAGAAGTTCCATTTTTATCCAACACAGATATTTTTTATTTTTTTTTTATGGCAATAACTATACTCTGCCTCTCTCAACCTATCAAGAGTGTGGCTCGAATAGCAAAAAAAAACATTTTAAAATAAAGAGGTGCAAAAGATGTGGCTGAAATTTTCAAAGGATCCAGCGGAAAAAGAGAACATTCACCTCCTTTTGGACGTGAGGGATACTAATAAAACCAACTGACAATCACTTTAGACACTTCCCTCAAAGGGCTGAAGCTGGGGTTTTTTACCTGACCTACCCATTATGTCTCAGCAGTAGCAGTATATCAGGATATTGAAGAGGTTTTGTTTAAGGTTTTTCCTGTTGCTGTTTCTTTTAATTATTTTTATGTTACCCAACAGATGCTCAATATTTGTTGCAAGTCTTACCCAGTTGCATACATCTTATTAAAGGGTCATTGCTAGAAATTTCAGTATCACTTTCCTACTCTCATCAGTCACTGAAAACATTGTTTCATCATAAAGTAACTGCAAGCTCTCAGGAAGAAAAACACACACACCAAAAACCCCAACAACTCTGCATTAGACTAATTTCAGTCTGAAATTTATTGCCAGTGTAAGACAACAAACACACAAAGAAACCCATTACAGAATTAAGGAAAATCACCGTCGGCCAATAGGTGGAAGATTTTTTCCCTAGTATGTTTGAAGGGTACATTACTCATAACAAGCCGATTAATTTCTTTGGTTTAGTAGTTATCAAAATTTACATGGTGGAGTGAATGACGTAAGTTTCAGTAATTCATTCAAAATAGCATAAGTGGTATTTATAGGAAATACCTGTAGACTCAGAGGTAGGTAGCACATACATAACGAAATATGAAACCGTGGAAACTTGTCATTTAATTATGAATGAATTATTTACATTTGCATTGTAAAACATTTACAGGGGAAAAAAATTCTAAACAAAGAAGTAGTTCAGCTGGGAGATTTGCAGCAAAAAAACCAGCACAGCAACCGTCAGTGGAATCTGTCACCATATAGTCACTGGAACTTTTGAAGTGAAAGGTATATTTTGAGCATGAATTCAGGAAAATTGAATTAATTGTACCCATCAATCTATTAATTCAGCACTAGGCTCTCATGTAAAGCCCGTCTTAGTTTACGCATCTTGGTTCCCAGTGCTTTGCCAGCACAAACGTTTGCACTCCCAGGGAAACACAACATCAGCACGCAGAGCCGGCATAGTGATGATTTCTTAAGTCATGGTTAAGTGACCACTTAAATTTGACGTATGGCACATTGCTATCAAAACCAGTGGCCCTGTCTTCTTGCTTCTGTGTTTTAACATTTATGCAGTCAATTTTTTTTGGCAGGGTTAGGTTTTAGCTGGACCAGTTCCCTGAGCTAGCTCAATACACAGAACATCAAAGTTCACGTAGCACAAAAATAGAACTACAAAACCACCAAAGCAGCCTCAATTTGTGCTAGATTTATACTAGATAAAGCACCCATGTAATAACAACCTATATGAATATTAAAACTCAATCCATCCTGCATGATTAAGTAGAAGAACTGAGGGAATGTCTCCGGTCTGTCTACATGGTTGACAAAGATTTCGAAACGTTTTTCAAGTTCCTAGAAATTGATCTTTATCTCAAAATGCTCCTGCAAATTTAGCCTATGTTTCAGTTCATAGTTCTTAGAAAGAAAAATGGCTATTCTTGTTGCCTTGACTATGAAAATGGTATACAAGCATTTTCCACCATATGGTTATAATTGGGCAGTTTTTTCTTGCTCACTGACGCAGCAATATAAACAGTATTTCTTAGTATATGTCAGATTGAATGAGTAGTCTTCCCATGATATGGAAAGGTAAACATTATTTCCTATCCCATGTATTTACCAAAAGCAATATCTTAGCTTAAGTAAAAAACGAGGCATGAATGTCAGTGACATGTTAGCTGATGTTCATCTGAGAATACCGTTTACAACAAGCCAAGAATTTTCAAGCGGTAGTAAGGGACTGGAATTCATTAAGCCATGACGCAACACCCCTCACCCGCCCCCCCCCCCCCCCCCAAACAAAACAAAACACCAAAAAACCCCAAAACCGAGATTGCAACTCATTCCTGCTCACCATGGAACATGCATAAAGGGTCTACAGTCCAAAAGCAAAGCAAATCCATTTCTGTCATTGCTGTCTTTTCAGACTGCTTTTATTCAAGGTTTTACTGTATGACATATTGGCACTTTAGAAGAGATCATAAAGGCAACTGAAAAAATTAAGGCATTCCATAATTGCCCAACAAATCTATAACTTAAGGAAAACAACAGTGACAATTTGAGCTTTCAGTTGACAGTTCTTAAAATCACAAATTACTAACAGGCAAAATAAGAAATCTCTATTTTTCACGTGTTTAAAAATGTTAACAAACTTTATGAAAGTTTCTTGAAAAACTGATGAAATCACTTTCTTTCGAACTTTAAAGCTTTTCTGACATAAAATATTATTTATTTCCTCACTAACTTAACTATCCCCCTTCTTATATACAGTGCAGCAAAGCAATTCAGCCTTTCAATAATACACATTTAACATGGTTATAAACTAGTCTTTTACAAAGACTCCACAATGCACTTATCAATAACCTGGGATGCTGTGTTGTTCCAAAACTAAGGGAAGTACTTCTGGCTCTACTCATTCTAAAAGATAAAATATTGCTAGAGGCACAGTATACATCACCCCATTAGGTATCTGGACAAGTTAAAATGGACCTATTTTATTTTTACCCAGGAAGAATTAAGTATAGGTCGGAAATGTAAGCATCATTAGACTCCCTGCTTAACTGTAGCGCTTTCCTAGCACTCCAGTGAGTTGAGGGGGGGAACAGACACTCAGTCTGGCATCCAGCCCCAAAATGACATCTGGGAGCAGTTAGTCACTAGACACACAATGCATGAAATGCGGATCTGCTTTCTACCGGGCAGCACAGCACAGCGCAGCAGTTGGTTGCAATCAGGTCCCACATTTCCAAACCACACTGGTGTAAGAACGGAACTGCATGCACCCACAGATGCAAGCGCACAAACACGAGTGCGAGAAAATCCATACAATCACGGCAGAGGATCACACGCAGACAGTACTGTCGATTAGCTTCCATGAGCCCACACAGAGGAAGGCCAGGGATACCAAAATTAAAGCATTTCAACATCAGATTTCTTTGCCGTGCAACAAAGCCCATACTGTGGTGGTGGGAAGAGGTGAAAACTGGGAACAGATGACAAAACCTCAAGGTTGATCCGGAAAGCCTGGGGCAAGTCACCTCTCCAACAGTTTTCCCAGCGCTACAATCTATATTTACGCATCTCTTCCTTCCCAGGTTGTATAATTCAGACATGCAATGTTGCCCATTGAATGTCTCAGTTCCAATAGATCAACGTTTGTACTTGGCCATGTTGCTCCTTAGGTCGCAGTTTAGTAACAGAGATTATTCCATATCTAGTTTGGAGCAAGATAAAAACCCCACTTTTTCCCATGCAAGATTTATATTTAAGTCTTTATAATCAACAGCCTGAATAATGCCCTTTTATGCAATGCAGCTCATTCATTACATCTCACCCACACTTCTTAAATGCTGTTTAATAATTCTGATTATGAATATTCCATTATTTCAGCCAAAACCAGTTTTTATTTTCAATCACTTTATGCCTTTTAATGCTCCAGACTGCAGGGTACTTAAACCCTTCAAAAGTTGAATAAAATAATGCAGTAAAACTGTATGAAAGCAAGTGATTTATGTAAAACTGCATGTTCTCTCTGTAAACAATGTGAAACTGTTACACAAGTGGATGGAAAATAACAGATTCCAGTAGATTCCAACAGGCATGCAAACAGATGAATTCTACATGAATTATGTTGAAGTGGTATAATAAATGTAGAACTAATTTCAGACTCCAGCATTTGAAAAAGTGCATCCCACATACAGAACAGTATCATACATCAACAAACTACTGCGTAAGAAATCAAGCTGCCATTAATACCTGGATGCAAGGTGAATTTTCAGTGCGGCAGGAACTTTGCTTTGAAGCTCTCATGATTAAATTGTGAATATGTCATTCATATATTCATTGCAGAACGTTAAAATGTGAGTAAACTGTGTCTTAGGGAAATGGCCAGGAGAAGAGGAGGGAATGTGAAGAGCTGACAAGACTCCAGATAGAGTCTTTCCATAGAAGGTTCTCTGCGAAGTTAGTTTCTTCACTAGTCTGGGTAAAAACACCCCTCCAAACTGGAGGGCAAAGCTACAACTAAAGTCTAGTTCCAGTGCAGGAAGGGCTCCCGGTGGCACAGGCTGCCTGTGCGAGATGGGCAGAAGCCATCAAGCCTGTCAAATTCTCTACCGCAGGAAGGACCACTGGTCTGTAGTTTCCCACCTGCTTCACGCCGGCACAAACCAGCATCGCTGCTTGATGAAGCGGTGCCGGTACGTGCCCCCCTCCCCAGCTGCCGACTCCTGCCCTGGAGCAGCCCCTTTCCTGGTGGGACCTGCGCAAGGATTCCCCCTTGGCACGTTACTGGTACTTACATGCTAAAACCCAAGTTACTGCACAGGAAAGGACTGGTGTGCAGACATTAGTCAGGCAACTGCGTGAACCGCAGCTCCGGGGCAGGACCGCGATACTTCCAGCTTGGAGCAGTTTACGTGGGCTGTGGAACAGCACCAGAGTCTTCCCCAAGAAAGGCTCAGCATCTTCACAGGAAAAGTTGTTTCAGGTTTTGTCCCGTTTCCCCAGCTATCTGCTTCTCCTTCATTTTAAAATGATATACCTCTAAAGACAAAGAATGCGCTTTGAAATATTCTTAATTTCTAGGAAAAAAATATATTAAATGTGATCGGTGAGGATTTCTACACCTGAAAAAATCAGTGGATGTATTTGTTCTGAAGCTCGCTGACTGGGTAAAACTAGTTACAAACAGATTTATGAGTGTGACTCAGAATCTGGAACAAACTGAAGATGAGCAACCAAAAAAAAACGAACAGAAAAAATGTGTTCTATCATTTTAAAAACGTGTAGTGCCTACAACTTGCATTGAAGCTGCTGACGATAGAGCCCAGTTTCTTTATTGCAATGCCTTTGTATTTGTTTCCTTCTCTGTACTGCCTTACAGTACAACTGCACAATTAAGAGGGTTTTTTACATCTTTTTGCTCAGACATACTTCTGCTAAGCAACAGCTCACACTACTAATAGCAGCAATACCAGGTACTACTGTAATTGGGAATTCATAATTCATTGCCCTGCTGCATAATGGAATCTCATTCTTACCACAGAACTTTCATATTTTTGAATAACATATTTTTTAAAAGATACTATTTCAATTGCTTTAAGCTTTCGTAGAAAAGCCAGAAAAAAAAGTAACGTTTTCTTTTAAACTACTGCTACATAGCATAAAGTGGTATTCCATGCATTTGAGGGAAAAAAGATCATATTTATGTCTTAAAAGTACACAAAGGCTTTTTTTTGTTGTTTGGATTTTACATCCATTCACAGACATATTAACACAGTAAGTCTATTAACAAATGCAAGGGATTTTACAAATTCAATTGTGGTAATTTGTCATATTTCAGCTTTATAGGACTCTCTGCTCTAAAGAAAAAGATTATGGCTTTTCTTCTTGCTCTATTACCCAATTGGCATTTAAGTCGATCTGCTAAAAGTGTATCTGCTTCAATGGAAGCTCAAAATAACCCATTAAAGGAATATGCAGAGCTATGAGAATTTTATTTATTTTTTTAATACTTCAATAAGAACATACGACATTACTAAGAAGTCCTGGCTGAATGTTATTCAGCTCTCCTTCAGTTTTTCCAAAATTCCACTTTTTCCTGTCATGCATACGACAAAAAAAAAAAAACCCAACATGCAAACAAACAAACAAACCAACCAAATTCAAGTTCTTATATAGGTTGCAGAAAACAACTCCTCGTCCCAACGTACATACGAAGTGTTCAGCATTGTAAGGAAAGCCTTTCCACAATACACAGCACGTACTCAGCCGTTTATTTCAACGCAGATGAGAACACGGCTGCTAACCGAAAAACCATCACCGCACGGACTTGAGAGTTGCTCCCTATACTAAAACGCTACATCAGAAAGTTGCTATTCCCAAAATCCTAACAGCAAAGATGGATTGCCTTTCAGCTATAACACTAGACACAGCTGCATTGTGAAATCCGTTTAGTGATGCTATTAACAAATTTGATAAGTACAAACCATGTTGTACAGAAGGAATATGGAAGAATATTGATTAGACTAACGGTCGTCTGAAATAAGACATTGCCTGCCGTGGTTTTGCTGCCTTCAAAAGAGACAGTGAATTACTGAACCTTGCAGAGAGGCAAGAAAGGAGGCTGGTATCTATTGATTAGTGACAAATAGGTACTGTGAATTCACCAGAAGGGTTACTAAAAGAAAAGAATGCTTTTCATTAAAAGGGTAGGACCTACACCTTCAAAAAAACCTATGTGGATCAAAATACTGACTCTTTAGACTTAACAGCATTTGTAATTCAGTCATTTAATGTAAGCCAAATAGAAATAACAAAAAAACAACCGTTTAACTTTGTAACAGTCTCTGTTTTGCATTAACTGGCTCAAATTTTTGGAGTAAGATGCAAACAAAACCTTACAAAATTTCATTATATTTGTGGTGTTCTGACAGTAACTGGCACATGCTGCTCTGGTTCACGGTGACACACATTTAGCTCGTTTTCAGAAACTTTTGTACAATACAAATTGGCCTGCCATGCTTTATGTTGGCATCTTCATTTCAGGATCTTACATGTGAGGCTTTGTTAAATGGTTTTAAAAGCGGCCTATGGTAAAAGAAGAAAAAAAATGTCATTTTTTAAATGGGTAAATTATTCCTACTTGAGGGTAGTTATTCAATTTGATACAAGAATTATTAAAACTTCAGCATACTCAAAAGGCTTTCTGCCTTTTCAGTGAATGATTCCCCTCGCAGCCATACGTTGTCCACTTAAATTCTACTTCCGGTAATGCTGTACACATCCATCATTCTGTTCGCAAGGACTTTACAAGTCTTACTTGCTTTAAGAAGAAAAAGCATTTACATTCACAGGATGGCTTCAATTGCATAGCGCTTACGTTCGTGTTAATACATCCATGTTAATGCCCTCCTGGCTTCCTCCAAACAGGAAGCCAGCAGGGCTTTCCTACCTGTTAGACACTATTGTTAAAACATAAATCCAGGTCTTTACTTTTACTTTTGGCTTCTCTCCTTGTTTACAGTTGACTTTTCTTTGTAAATAAAAATGTTATCCTTCTTCCTGCCTGAAGCGTTATGATTCATCAAGTTACAGTAGAGGCGGGGATTGGCTTGGGTTTCCCAGTTATTAGATTTATAAATGAACACCAGGGGGATTTCTCTTATCTACATGTTTGGACGCTTAAAGAGACCATACCTGTTTGAGCTCATTACTTAATAATCAATGGAGGGAAGCAGACATTTCGTCTAGAAGTGCTATGTCACATCCTGATGTAAATTGCCTGCATCACGTGGAAAGGTCCCCCATTAGAGAAGATGGATACTCACTCTTTACAATAGGCTTTAGGATGAGATTAATCACATCTGAGGAGAGTCCATTTCTCTCCAGAAGCTACGAAGGGATCCAAGACATCTCTCAAGTGTTTAAAATTTACAACGTTGGCATTTAAATCTGAATGGATTAATCTCATCCTATATGCTGGCTAAACTAAAATAAGGTTTAAATTAACAGGGTACTAATCTGTGTATACATCGGGCTTGGAGCCAGCTGCTGCTGATGCGCCTGGCTCACTTGCCCGAGCACAAGGCATCACAACACGAGAATTCCCTGCGCCGGGGTGACCAAACGAGAACTAATGCATTGCCTCCTGCCTTCTGGTTTCCATTAGTAGGACACTTACTGAAGATTTCCTTCCTAGGGATTTCACGTAAAAACCTGATTTATCTTTGTTCTGGTGCCTAAGTGCAGCCCTCCTCCTACATAGTGAGTGCTTCAGTATTTGATCATGTCAACTTTTATGTCTGTCTCCATATACTGAAGATGCAGCACAAAGCTCGTTTAGGACCAAGCAGCATGTGTGTAAGGGCAGCCAAACCAGGGTCCCCGATAAATAGAGCGCACTGACTTTCATCATTTTCAGTTCATTCCTTCCCTTTTTGGACCAATTTCTGGACATATTATGCAAGCTGGAAGAATGGATGCAAATTCCCTACTGACTATTAGTGTGTCTAGACACATTCATTGACCTAGATGATGTCTTAATTGCCTCTTTTCTATCTGATGAGGAAAATATACTCTAACTTTCCCTGGCTGCAACCTTTGTCATTAAGTTTTCTAACTGAAATCACTGAATTTAACGAAAAGCTGCTATACCGCATGCTCTCCGAGACTGATTTATGAGGAGCACTTATCACAGGCTTAATATGATCCACAGTAAACCTGTCCATTTAAATCTTTGTTTGCAGGACTTCAGATTTTCTGGCTTTTGGCTACTAGGCAAGGTAGTAGTTGCTACCTATGAATCCTACTACCTTTTACAACATACTAGCTTAGATTAGGATAAGAAGTTCAATTTACATATGTGTTTTTATCATCATTTAACATTTTTGTGTTATGGAAAAGTTTAACCATTTTCAGATGCATCCAACTTTACAAGTTGCCTGTAAAATTATGAGTTTACAAACCAGGATGTATTCTCACACCATGCTCTGCACAGAAAAAACAAGATGAAAATAAAATGGAGCCAGAGGTGGTGGTGTAACTTCTGCTATTATTGCTTTTCAAGTGGAGAATTAACGTGTTTTCTCTTTGCATGGCTTGCCAAATGCTAGTGTAGCCAGCCACTACACAGATTAGCGATGCAATTTTTAGATTAATTGGTAAAGAATTCAAACCTCAAGATGAAAAATCTGTGTTCATGTGATAGATGTTCATTTGTAGCAAGGAGCCTGTCCCTCAGATGAAGCAACATGTTGGGTAGATGCATCATTTTATGATTTTAAGATTAAAAGAGCCTAAGAAGCTTTTGGACTGCATGCTGCATCAAATTTACACTGCTGCGTCAGTGAGCACTAAAAGCCAAAAAGTATTAGTAGATTTAGCAGATTTAAGTAAGGATGCATTTCACTGATTACTTCCTGCTAATGAAATTTTGTTTTAATCATTTAAACTATTAATGTATCATTTGTATCAAGAATGCAATAAAGAGGTATATTGTACACTGTACATCATGGGTCGCTTACAGGATATTTTTCTCTCTATGGAATTTCCAGTTTGAATAATAGGTTTTTATACAAAAGCAATCAGTTTGTAATGTTAACCTCTTTTATTCCAATCCTTCTCTGTGCAATGCCCAATAGAAACAGTAATTGAAAACTGCTTTTGAAAAGTCTCCCAGATTTCCAAAGTAAAAGGAAGCACAAGGACTAGACCATTGCAAAGTCTGGGCAACACAGGGAAGAAGTACCCTGTGTCATCCAGGATGGATATAGATAGCTCACCTCAATTTAAGGTGCAGAAATCCACCGCAGGAATTATTCTTCGTCTGTGCTTTCTTTGTGGGAGCAGAGTGACTTTGCTGCCAAAATATTCAGACCTTTGATCCTGTGATGGCATTTTAGGACTTTACAGGCCCATTCTAGCATATACACAAGCACAGAAAAGGCAACAAAACACTATCCCAAAGCTTATTATAATGTAAACTTGAAATAAACCACATTTTGTAAAATGAGATTGTTGTTCCTTTACTTAATACACTTAATACTCTTTTCCGTTTATTCAACTACTATTTTTATTCTGTTCAAAACATGACTGTCTTCAGGGACAACGTGTTCATTGACAGTATGAATGTTTCATTCATGGCCATTGACAGCCTGAAAAAGAATTTTACTGCAGAATATATAGTCGTATATTTTCCTTCACCCAAGTCCCATAATGAATAATACTCTTTCACAGTAGTTTAAGTAATTTCCTGGAAAAATATGAGGACTACAGTCCTTTGGCTCTTCATGTTTGTGTTTTTTCCCTTAACACATTCTAAAAAACATATTCACTACTAAGGCAGCAAATCCTTTCTTGGTGTGGCTGATCACAGCTCCTCTCAGATCTACAAAAGGATTATACCAGAGAAGGTTCTAGATCTAAGATTATATCTGTATTGTTTGAGTAATTTGCCTATCTGCTGAACAGCATCGAGCTTCCAAAACTGAATCCTGAAACCGTTAGGATGAACTCTGAGCTTAATTTTCTGCTGTAATAATTCAGTCTTAAGAACGATCCAGGGAAAACAGAAACAAACTGGAAGTCTGTAACTGAAACACAAGACTTCCTCGCGGTTTCTGAAGGAGTTGACACTTATTTTAATGTGTCAGTCTACATCTTGTCATGCCATACAACGCGATGACGACTTCTGCTGACAGCTGTATCCTGCTACAGATCTATCTGGATGCAAAATTTCCATCCACTTCAGTTAAATGTCAGGCAGCAGGAATTTTGTAAGCAGCGATGTTACAGCCAGGTTCAAGGTGCTACAGAGTAAGAAAGTTTTCAAGGGATTCTTGGTTTAGGTCTAACAAAATTATATCCTAAAATACTTCTTTTACAGCATTTTAACAGGACTATTATCACCGTAAGCATTGTGAAGAAGTGCATGCAAAACAAAAGAATTATTTTTTTTTAATATGGTTATATAGAGACTAATTTTGCCTCCTTTTTAACGGGTTCCAATTTCCACTATAGATTGCCAAATGAACACTTCATATTACCATAAGCATGGTACTGTATTTTTTCCCAGTAATAACGGTGTTCTAAACATCATTCTAAAGAAGTTGTATCACAAATATGAGATCTTTTGCATGTTTTAATAGTTCAATAAGGCAGACCCACAAAGAGATCAAAACAACTCAAGGATTTTTATGGTGTGGTATCATTCAGTACTGGGGAGACCAGGCTGAAATCACTCCTGAGATTTGTCCCCTTTCAGTAACACGTAAAACACTTCAGTGATTCATTACGAGTTTTACTGAGGGACACTCTTAAGCATTTTCTTACTTCTGGCCACAAAATCATCACTTTACAGAGGAAGTTAACTAAGTATTTCTAAAATTTAAGTGAATTTTGTTAGGTAAGGGAATGAAACTACTGTTACCTCTCCAAATTGTGGTGTGTTGTAGCATTGGCAGTAGGGGAAAAACCACTATCGTTTAACACTTATTCCAGTGCAGAAGACTATGCACATGGCTTTAATTTTAAAACAAAGAAGCATTTGAAGCAATGGGCATTTCTGCTGAGTTGAGCAGACAGATTCCAGCGGTATGCCATTTTCATTATTAGTTCAGTACAATATGCCAAGTTGCTGTGACAGGTACAACCATAAAAGACAAATAAAAGCTTCTTGCACTGAAAGCCCCTTATATGACAAATGCCTTGACACAAACTGGAGGAGTTAAATAAAGTTTTGTCTTGTTTTCTTTAGCAATTCAGAGAAGGTAACAAACACCCTTTTCTATTATGCATATTGTAACATTTTAAAGAGGTAACATTCACATCTTCTGAAATATGGGCAAATGGACACAGTTACCATGCTTTAAAAAATAATTATTGACAATACCGTCCAAGTGATGACCATGACTGTCTTTTAAAATGAACTAATATTGGTGGAATGCAGCATGTGACAGTTCCAAGATAGATCCTACGTAACATAATAGTTCTTACATACTCTCATTTACTTTTGACAGCCTGTGCCCTTTCCTTCCTCTTCATATATTTTTCTAAATATACGTTTGGGTCTGCTAAAATCAACTTGAAGTACATTTTGTCATCTGTTGAATTATAGCGCTTCACTGTGTGTGGCAAGAAGGAAAATCTCTTTCTGACAGTTGCAGAAGAGCTTATTTGGGTATGAAGATGTAGTTGTTAAAGTTGGAATCAAACTAATGCAAGTGTTTATGCAACGTACAAGACAGTAGAAATTTAAATTCTTGCTGGAAACTTTTTTCTGTCTTGGACTTAGGAAGTTTAAACATGCATTTTGGTATCAGATTATCTCAATTCAGGAAAAACGTGGACATATGGAGAGATGTAATACTAAAACATCTGCATGTTTCCCAAACTACCTTCGGTAGCATGCTAACTTGTGAATGGCTTTAAGAAAAATTAAAATCTTAAAATTTTTGGTCCCTACTGGAAATGTATATTTAACAATTAAAGTATAATTCTAATGGGTTCTTGCTGAGTAGTAGCAGCTAACTTCAAGACTCACAGTTTTTCAGTTCAGCTTTTCTGGGACCCTTGTTTTCTTACTGGTTTTGCATTTAGAGATTAACGTTTGAATCGCAGGCCCTTAGAAGTTGCTAGGTGACCGAACTGAAAAAGTCTAACCAAATAAGAGAAGCCCTTCTTGAAGATGAACTGAAAAGGGAAGCAAACACTATTTGTTCACCTCATTGCTGCCTCAGCATGAATAAAAAGACCTTCAAACTAAACCAGAAGTGTTTATTTGAAAAATAAATACCTTCTTTCCTTTTTGGCATAGCCTTTGAACGACCTAACTAAACAGCAAAACATAGCATTAATGAATTTGAGAGCTTACACCTATGTAAGTTAGCTTCCTATAAAAAATAAATGTTTTAAATTACATTGTTCTGAAAAACTTTTGTTACCCTTCTACAGATCACCCAGTTTGAATATGAGCTTAAGCATACCATTTTTGCCACGTTTTGATATTTGCCTTTAATATCCTTATCCTGGCTAAACTGGGTTATTAGGGAAATCAAGACACAGAGACAACTGCAGAACAGAGATCTGAACAACAAAATAGGGAGCAGTACAAGTAAAAAAGAAAATAATCACGCTTAGAAGAATATGAATGGTGTTGCTCATGGGCAGAGTAGTATCATATGGGTTGCTGCCCCCATTAGAAGACCCATCAGGACACAGAGGAAGAATCAGAAGGGTTGAGAAGATTTGCAGAACCCTTTCATGAAATATGAGCTGTGTTTTACACTCATTGTTCTACCATGCTGACCTACAGAGCACTGCAGAGGTAAAAAAAAAAACCCTGTAGCAACTTAGCTAAGAGCATTGCTGTACGTGCAAAACCAGCTTTTTAGGGTCCCTACCTTTATGGGTCCATCCATACAAGAAACACTCTTGCCATGTTTTCAGGAAGCTTTTGAGAAAAATTTCTCAAAAAACCTTGAACAGCTCAGACTAAAAATTATTTTTAGCTGCGGACTGACCTCAGACATTTTTTCTTTTGTTCTTAAGAATTTAACATTTAGAAAGAGTTGATACATTGAGATGACGTTTTTGTATTTTTCAGTTATCAGTCTCGATTTCAATCAAAGATGCAGTTAAAGCAGACAGACAATTCCTACTACGTATGCTAAAACTTGAAACTCCATTCTGAAATAATAAGTTTCCCCACAAGAACACGTTTCAAATGTTTGTGAGGTTTAACCTTTCTTCCTGATTGCTTTTGTTGTCATGCCATCCTTTGTTTCCAAGGTAGCAGGAGCAAACAGGAATGAGTACTGAGCCAATCTTGTGTATTTTGTATGGACTCACGTTATTCCTCTAACTCCAATCTGTTCTTTTGTGCAAAAATACCAGCACTGAGTTCATATAAAATTAGGATACAACAGTGTCTTCAAATGGTAAGGGAATTTATTTCAATCATTCCTAGATGATAGCTAAAAATCAAAGTCAATGAATTGGAGAACTAAAACTGAAATAGAAAGAGCCACAGAGCCAATGGCTCAAAATTCACACAGAGTAATATTGTGAGAAGTTCCATATGGGAAAATACATTCTCCAGTGTTCAGGTACTGTTCAGGAGACAGCCTTATAAATGCAATTCACTGCATGAATCCCACTGCTTCCCCCAATATTCTAAGACATCTATTGCATCTAAATTCTCCTTACTGGCAGAATATCTACTGATTCCTGCCAGCTTTGAACAACCAACCCACTATCTCTACATATGACAAAGAAAACTGGGGCAAACATTCAAATTTGACAGCTTGTTGGAGAAGGATAGAGGAAATCAATTAAAAAAAGATAGGCAAATATCTTCTCCTCCTCCTCTCGTATCATTCAGAAGAGCCATGCCACGCTGTACATTATGGCAACAGCCATGTTTAGTCATCTGGCACCAAAAAGCAAGGCTGAAAGTTTATTGCAAATAACACTCCTGACCCTGCCTGGATAGATTACTTTAAATAAAAACAAAATGTTAATACAGCACTAATTTGTCTGCCAACAGTGTTCAGTTCTTTTGAGACTGGAACTTAGAAAAAGAAAACCTTCTGTAGAGAAGCAAACAAGTGACTGGATTGCAAGTACACAGTACTTGGGTTTGCTCTGAGTTCATTTTAGAAGTTTAAATTTTAATTTGTCTTGTAAAAAGCCTTTAAAAAACTCTGCAGCAAGCTAAAGAACATGGAGATTGCACCAAGTATTTTATATTTTTGCCTTTGCACAGGCTGGAAACAATGCAAATCAAACCCTTCATTTAGCTTATCAAGCCTGAGACTAAACAGAAAAGGCATGGTCAGGAAAAGGAGGGAGGGGAAAAGAAGGAGAAGAATTTGCTGATTTCTGTACACTACACAGATGAGAAAAGAGTTTCCAGATTCTGGCCTCCATAAAGAACTGCATACATGGTACCCGATACTGTGTAGGAAGTGTTTTCAGTTTCACTTGTTTAACAAATATAATAGTATTTATTCCAAACACTCATATCTGGTACAATACAATATGATCAGTTTCTGAAATAAAATTCTTCAGAAGAGCAAGCTTATGAGCAGTTGAACGTCTTCTCCATTCCCAGATCCAATTACTAAGCTGCCCTTCATTACTTTTATTATTCCTTTTCCCTATTTATCCAACTGCATTTTCGTTCTTTCCTTTTACACATGTCTTATATGACCGTCTTCATCTTTCCCACAACACACTCACTGTTGGGAAATAACTGTCTTTCCTAAATTTCCATAGTAAACTGTCTCATGTTCACTTTACTTTCAAAAAAAGAATTTCAAACACTTCTGTAATCTCCTTTCCCCCCCTCTCCTTAATCAATTTTGTAACTACGTATTTTCATTCATAATTTTCTTCTTGTATTTTCTTTTCCTATATTTAACTATGAAAACAACTTGATGTACAGCTAGAAAGACACCATGTAAGATGAAGTCATTCTAATGATGTAATGCCTTAGAATTTCATCACATAGAAATGTTATGAAAAATAACCAAGTTTTCCACGTATGTTTAGTATTTGCCTAATTTCATTTTGGATGTGGTTTTGAAATATTGCACAGACTGAAATGATAGCCCCAATAGCCCACTTAGTTTGTGCTGCCTCAAGAAACAGAATCGCAGCCAACACCAGATAAAGCCAATTCAACAGGGAGCTGAATACTGACTTTGGTTTTTTCACATTAGTATGGACAATCCCAACCGTACTCTCTTTACTTAATACTAAATAGAAAACATTATGTAAGTCTGTTTAAAATATTCAAATGAAGTTTTCTTACATTTTTAGAGCTAGAACATATGACCAGCTTAGCATCACCAAACTACCTAATTAGCCATCTGCTTCTTGAAATCGTGTTAAATATGTATTATATACTTCTAACAAAAGAGTATTTTATCAATCCATGTAGTCTTCTTTAATTATATTAAAGCGCATGACTGGTGAAGTCATGTCTGTACACAGACATGGGAAACCAGCCATCTCAAATAATTTGCAACAACTTCTTGAAAGGCAGGAGAAAAATTAAACAAAACAACCACCCACCCAAACTCAACCCATAGCTCAATAAAAGAAGTTCATACACCACGACCTACTGCCTTCATTTAGTCCTTCACTCCACTATGACACTGCTCTTCCATTATTTCTTTTGATTCTTCTCTCAAGACATGAGGGCTTAGAGCACTTGGAACACACAATTATGCAAAATTTGTTATTTCCAGAAATTGTTAGAAGTGTGAAAGAGCAATAAGAACTTAACTTGCCCGCTTCCCAAGGGCTTGTAACTAACTGAGAGAGCTCTTTTTTTATAGCTGCAGGACCAAGACTGCAAATAGAACCAAAAAAAAAAAAAAATTCTGTGCTGGCACTATTCTCTGTGCCAAGCCACAGGGCTGACCAGAAACGGAAACACGTACAGTTGTTGAACCGGTTCAAAAGGAATACATTGACTAAAGGTAGACAAACAATATAGTTAATTTATTAAGCATTTTCTCCAAAAGTGCCCCTCCTTTGCTTCTAAGAGCAGCAGTTTTCTGGGGAGCAAAGCCTCTTCTCTGAAATTTGAAGTTTCGCTTTCCATTTTGCTGCTTTACTGATCTCTTAACCAGCAAAGGACCATTAGAGCTCAGCTAAACCAGCACAACAATCCTAATGCTATTAAGCAGACAATCCAATTAAGCCATTTCCAAGTAGTGTTTGTCATTAAAGAGAGCTGTAAGTGAACAGCAAGCATGTCCATATCTGAAAATCAGTAATGTTAATTTTCTAGAGATAGTTCTGTCAAGGCTTTTGGCTCAATTTAATAAGAACCATGAGGATATAGTTTCAGAATATTCATATTTTTAACATTTGGAAGTATTTGTGCTCCATGATAAATAGCCTTTTTGTGATTTATACAACGCAGTTTGGTCACAAGCAACATGCAGTAAAAATGTGCTGACAAACACGCAGAAAACTTACTTTGCCAAAATTCTACTGATACGGTTGATGCCAAAGAATATTATCCTCTAATATGCCTAATTCCAATACTAAGTTCAACAACCTTTCCAGCAGTCATTACTTCTGTAATGTAGATCATTACAGGATCTACGCTGCTTCTTAAGAATATTGTTTTTCGCCGCTTTATATTTGCAAAAATGAAACCAAAAGAAGTTAAATAATCTGATGGTGGGCTGGCAGGTTATCACTGCAGAAAACAGCAGAAGCCACAGCACCATGTATTCTTAAATAATAACAATAAAAAAGCATACTTTATATCTAGAGTTGCTTATACGTAATAACATGGAGAGGGCGGAACCAGGAGAGGAGACATGCATACATGTGCAAAGTCATCTGCTAAGCAAGGGGACAACCTTTTCACTACCATTTAATCCTACAAAGGTCACTTTGAATCTACTAAAGGAGAGATCAAGCAGCAGCCAGTTTAAGTGTTGGCAGATTGATTGTAGGATAGCTAATACAGTATCGCTAGCTTAATTATTATGAAATTCAATTAAAATATAAATACATTAATGAATAATTATAATAGCATCCTTATGAAATATTTAATATGCAAGTGGATTAATAAACCACATTTTCCTGAACTATAATACACAAACTCCTACTGGACACAAAATGGAAATAATCCTGCCCAAAGGAGGGAAGCAAACAATTGGTACCCGCCTATAACAAATACAAAAGAAAGAAAAAAAACTGTGAATGAAAAATAATATGTCTCTGTCTTAAAAATAACACTAGGACTTTAGCTGCAGATACTGACACCTAAGCATTGCATACCACGTAAGACAATAAGGAAGCCCATTTCAGGCTGTCTTGATTTTAAGTCAGCTCAATACTTCAGGGTAATTTGGGCAGCATACAAACATTTCTTGCCAAGTAAACTTCAGAGAGCTGGGGAAGACAGGAGAGAAGACTTTCTCTTAAGGAAAGTTTCGTGTGTATTTTTAGTTTAAAAAATAAACTTCTAATCATAGATTTTTAACCATCAATACCTAAGAAAATATAAATTGCCTTAAGTACCTCCTACCTGGAAAACGTGAACAACAGTTTCGTTGCTTATCATTTCTATTAAATTCAGCTTCAATGTATTGCTTCAAGTTTGTGTTCACGAGATGGAAGGAATGTGCATCTAATCTCATTGAAGAAATAGTTTTGCAAATGCAGTCTCTATTGATTGTTTAGGACATCAAAAATCCCAACTGACATTGTGCAACATGAAAGCCAGAGGCGAGTGGTAGCAATGAAGCTATTTATAAAAATACAGGAGAGAGGGAAGAACAAGTGAATTTATTGAAATCTTGATACATTTCCAAGAAACAAACACAAACAAAAATCTGATCTTGTGCTCAAATTGCATCAGAAAATTCTGCCATTTCTTGAAGCAAAAAAGATGACTGAAGAAAGTTTTGATTATATTTTGTATTTTTAACAGACCCACCAAAGACAGTGTTTCTTCTAAGAATTTTGAACCCAAACACTGAGCCATGAGTCATCTAGCTCCATTGTCTTCCATAGCTCATGCATTGTAAAAGAGAAATTGCAATGTTTAATGCAAGGACTTTTGCACTCTGAAATTTAGTACACGAGTAAACAGCTAAGAGGGAATGTTTTCATAGCACACTATGAGAAACACTGCATATAAAAGCAGTTTGGAGAAATGTGAGTGCGGCTGCAAAAGCAGCTTACAGAGCTTAGACAGTATTTTTAATGAAACAGCAACCCAAATCTCCAGCCTAGCTCAATATACCTGTTACAATATTTTTTTTGTTCAACTTAATAGAAAACAATGATAGCTAATGTGAAAAGTAACACTACCAACACACTTCAGGGATATAATACAGCAAGACCACAGATGTATGAAATCTTTTGTCTAAATTTTTTGGATAAGGAAATTCTCAAGATAAACCAGGAGTTTGGCAGCTTTATAGAAGTTCTGACAATTTTTAACAGTTTGCTTACACTATCTCCTAGACAATTCTTTCTCTCATATGAAAAACAGATTTCTCATTAAGACCCCACTGCTTAATTTCTATTAGAAACAAGTGACCAAAGGATCTCATGGTCTTCTCAACAACTCAGTAAAATTCAATCACTAAGCCAACATCAAAAAAAACCCACCGACTCCAAATTTTCCTTGAGAGTGAAAATCCAGCAGAAGGTGGGGTGGCAATGGGGAGAGGAACGCGTGGGGCACGTACCCCGGAATAGCCTGTCATAGCCCCATGTAAGCTACAGGAAAGTCACAGCTCAGAGCGCATACATGACATGGGTAGAAGCCGAAAGAGTTTACAAAAACCCCTATTTAAGCAGCAAGACCATTCCTGATCCCTGCAATTAGAAAGTCACAGAGCGCTACAGAAAAAAAAAAAAAAAAATCGTCATTTAGCACAAGAGAGAGCAACAATATAAAAATAATGCTTTTGTAAGTAAAAAATAAATAAAAAGCAGGTAAAGAAAACAGAAAGGACAGAAGGAATTCAAATGAATTTTTAAATTTGTTCCTGTAGAAACATGATTAGGACTAACATGTATTTCCCAAGTTTTTATTTTTTCCCAGGCGCATCATCCTGGAAATAATATTGGTTATTTGCTTAATTACACTGCCTCTGCAGAGCTGGATAGAAAGATCCCAGCCACGCACCCTGGACACCTCCTCATGCAAACGATTTCCTCAAGACACAGCCTGTATTTTTGCATACACCCAAGGACACGAGCAAGGCATGGCATTGAAATAAACCGACTTTTTCCATGTTACGAAACAGCAGCACTGCATCATTTCCAGAACTAACCTCTCCAGCTCAGCCCCTGGTGCCACCCATAACCACACCAAAAGCCCCGTTTGAATGAAAAGCAGGAGGATTAATTGGGCCAGTGTCTTGCAGCCAAGCAAGCAGGGCAGCCTCAGGTGTGCAGAAGTTGCAATAAGGGAAATTCCAGCCAGACGTGAGGAAAAATATTTTCATGACCAAGGTGGCCCAACACTGCAACAGTGATGCTCTGTTGCCCAGAACGGCTGAGAAATCTCTGTCCTTGGGGATATTCCAACTCCAACCCGACACAGCCTTGAGCAAACCGACAGAACTTCAAAGCTGATCCAAGTTTGAGGTTAGCCCTGCTTTGGGCAGGGGACCAGACCAAATGACTTCCAGAGGTCCCTTCCACCTCCATTTATTCTGTATGTCTGCTGCATGTCACAGTTTCATGGAAAAGTAAAAGGTGGGGGTGGGAGGGAGCAGCTTACTCTCAAAATACCCTGCAGCTTTAAAGCAGAGTGATTCAAAAGGTCATTATTAGTTGGGGAAAGGAAAGAAATGTCATGTTCTACTTTCATTACCGCCCACTGCAACTTTACAGTTGACTGATATTCACAAAGAATATGAAGAGTTAGATAAAAGTTTAATCCTGAGTTTCTGCTGACAGTGTTGCCTGTGCTATTTGCTTATCTATTAATTAGAGAAGACTGTAACTGCACAATAATACAGCTCAATTGTGATCTTAGATCATTCACCATCTCCCTATTTTTATGTACGCACTATTAAATGTATGACAAGTGTGTATTAGCATTGCCAACATTAGCATCATAAAATGCCTTAAAATGTCAAAGAAGGATTAGTGACCGGGTACAGTGAAGAGTTCATATTGCCACAGCTTATTTTAATACAGTATCACAGAAAGGCGATGGTGTGTTATCTTCACAGCTATCTGGGCTAAGCAAGAAGCTGACAGACCTCTGAGACCACCAGCAGGAGCCTGCCTGGCTTTTGGGCAGCACCGCTTATCAACTGACATGAGAACACTGCACGCTGTCCTCGTTATCGGCCTCAGTTCTAACTTTTTAATTTCTGTCGTTAGTGAAAAGTAGGGTAGCATGTCACCCATAAGCCACAAGCTTAAGCTGCCATAAACCCCTAAGCTGCTATAAACAGTCACACACTCAGCACTTAGAAGAACTGCTAAAACTTAAAGGTAAAAATATCCCCGTAGCACAATCACTCCATTTCCATCAGCTTGAAAGGGCAATTTCCTTTGTGAACATTGACAAAAACTCAGCTACAGAAGGACAAGGCCATGACACTGCAACATCAACTGTATGGCAACAGCCAACTGAAGGATTTATTCCTGTTCCACATAGATTTCTGTACATTGCAACTTCCATCCGTAACAGCCGTCATTACATGCTACTTGCCATATCGCTGACACTCCAGCCAAGTATGGCATGGCCTGATGTAGTTTTCAAAGGCTGCAAGCAACATAATCGCTTTGTTTGCTTTTGTCTCTGCTTCACATTACCTTCACCACAACATTTACATTTAAGAGATATTACGAGATGCAAATATGTACAGTTGTAATTGAAGCAAAACAAACTAAAAACATTCATAAGACAGTAAGACTGCTTGATACACCCATAAGGGGATACACTAACTACATAAAAAAACCCAGCAATTATTTTAAAACAAATGCAAAACCTGCTTGCAATTTAAAAAAAAAAAGTACACAAGAGCATCCTCCTGTTTCCAGTTTCCCATATTATTAAAACCGTATCGGTGAAAATTAATACATGAAGAGTGTACATGCTCCCATAACTGACTGAGATAACTCTGCACAAAGGAACCTGAGCAAAATACACCTTAGGACATATTTAAATGACTGCAGCTCGCTCAGCAATACCAAATCCACCTTTAAACTAGTATGCTCAGGCAGCAGCATGTTTCCGCAGAAGAGGGTAACAAGTCAAAGTTGTAAAACCTACTGGAGAGGCTGAATAACTACTTGGCTTACTAGCCCTACGTCACCATGACTTCGCTGATAGCAGTAGTTTAAACCCTGGGTACTTCTACTATTTGGAGTCACTGCAACACATCTCCTAAAGCTCAGTGAAGACTGCATGCAATTACTTCCACATGTTCCGAATTTTCAGCATTCAAGAATTTTGACTGAAGAAATAAGAGGGGGATTTTTTCATAAACCTGCTGTTAGGCACATACCAAATCAATTTGCTATACCACAGGCACAATGTTCAGTACCTTGCAGATTTGAGTTCAGTACCAGGAATTCAGCAACTCGTGAAAACCTGTGTAATTTGAATGAAACAAAACCCAGATGTTCTCGAAGTCAACAAGAAGTGAGCTAATTTAAAGAGACGTAGGAGGGTGTCCCCTGAAAGATTTCTCTCAAGGAAAAAGAAGTGATACATAATGGAAAACCGGGTATCGGTTACATGATCAATGCACCCTGATGGTAACTTGCCTACTGAAATGCACTTGATGTCATTAAGACTGCTCCCATTTTAAGTACTTTTGCTAGGCCAAAAGCATTTGGATTCAAATATTTTGGATTCTGTCTAAGATCTGTTCCACAGTTACATCAGAGAAAATGCTTTCATTTTAGCTCTACAGCTTGAAAAGCCAATGCTATACTTTTCAAATTAAACAAGTATGGCAGTAATAAAAAAAAAAAAATGCTGAGTCCAAAGATATGTTAATATTGCTCAGAAAAGTCAGAAGAGAAATCTACACAAAGGTTGCACATAATGCTGATTTTAAATAGGCAACACAATCTTAAACAATTAGAGAATACTCCAATTAGTCAAAGAACAAATGATTGCAGAACACCAAAAACTTTTAAGAACTGTTTCTGATCACTTAAAGTTTTCTGACTAGTTGATGATTAGTAATTATTTCAGGCTCTAAATGCAACTATGATTATGCAACTACGTGAATAGCTCGAACAATGAAATGAATCCAGACTCCCGACCTCCCCTATCTCATGTTGCAGTGCTTATCTACAGCACATTTTTTTTTATTTTAAAGTCAGCCTACTCATTTTTGGCAGTTCATTTTTCAACAGCTAAAGAAATAATGAAAAAATGAAAAAAGATCAATCAACTTGTTTGTATTCTATTACACTGACTTTGAGGTTTGAAACCCAAATGGTTCAAAATGTATCAGTTCTTATTTTCTGTTTAACAAATAATGATTTCTCTCTGTTTCACTAATGGACCCTGAAATTAAAATGGATTTTCAGTTGAGCTCCTGTTCATACACTGGTGTCATCATCAATATCAGCCTCGCTCTAGGAACAAGATTTATCTCAGCTATCCATTACACACACGGAGGCAAGCTGCTTATAAAAAGCACCAGGCATATTCCCAGGAGTTCCGCAAACAGAAACAAACATCAGGGTTACATAAAGTTTAAGATTCTCTAGGAGTTCACTCACTGGGCTTATAAACCTAAAATTAGGTCAACTTGGAAATCAAACTACCTCAGTGACTGAAAGCAATGGCTTAACAATGTCATTGGGGTCAAACCCTCACATAGGTTGAGCTTCTCTAAAATACCTTAAGCACACCGTAGGCATTCAAAGCCATTTGTACAACAGGGAAGCTGAGCATCTTTATCACAATACAAGTGATGCTGTAGTTCTACTAAAAATTACGGCCACATTTGGCATTATTTTCAGACACCTTTAGTGCAGGTAAGCTAACTGCACAACGTATACAATTTAAAAACTTGGTCTAGGAAAACAGTCTGTATCAAGGAAGTTCAGTCACCACCTCCTGAGACCTTGCTTTCAGTGCAGGAAAAGATATGGGGCAACTCTTTTTCAATTCTGAGCATTTTAAAAACAACACAGGGTTTTGTTATTGCATCTCTAACGTATCCAGTGGACGGGAGTGTCTGCATCTCTCTAAATGCAGAACTCTTAATAAAATATGTATATATTCCTTTAAACAAATTACAGAGGAAATAAGACTGGAGGGGAAAAAAAGCTCTAGCAAACTGTTCAAATCCTGCCTGTTTTTTGCACAAATAAAGAGAGTCTTTAAGACAAACACTTTTCTCCCTCCCCCCACCATCTATCATTTAGGGATGACAGTCCTCCCTTCTTTATACCCAGGGGACGGTCAATTTAGGTCTATTTGGCATAAGAAAATGAAAGGACTGAAAAAAATTCAGCACGAAAACATCAAAGCCAAATTAAGGAGCACGCTGTATTCTAATGAATGTAAAGTAACTTCAAATACGGACTTTCAACACCTTCTGCACATGGTTCTTACAAGCTCATGATACACATTTATGCCCATAATTGTCCTTGTACAAGTTAAGGAAGGTACTTATTTTGCAAAGGAGACCTGAAAAAAAATCAGTAAAGAGACGAATATAGGCAGCTTTTTTCTGCCTACAAGACTGTTAAATTCTCTTAATAACCAGTGCAATTGTTCCAGAAAATGTCTACACAGCAAGATAACAACAACAACAAAAAAAGATAGAATTACATAAATAAGAAAGCTTTCTCAAAAAACGGAACAGAAACATGCATTAAAAAAAAAAAGGGGTAAACATTCTAAAATCATGCAGATTGTCTGGTATTGTTCCTAATGGCCTGATTTTAAGGATTTAAGCCAGGACATACCTCCTTTCTCAAAAAGGGGTTGATTAGGTTAATGCAAGGACAGCTATACAGCTGTTAAGAGTATCCTTTGAAAGCATGTTATAAAATGAAACTGATTTCACAGGGGCCAACTATTTTACCAATAGTGTCTAACATTCTCCATCAAACTAAGCAGTTTATCATAGGATTACAAGAAGATTACTGAAATGCATCATATAAAAACCCCCTCCAAAACAGATTTTGACACAGTGACAGCCTGTAAAGAGGAAAAATATACAAAATCTGGTAAAAACCTTAGAGCTTTTTACTCATGCTTGAGTCCTCATATCATCATATCTTTATACTTCCACTAATATAGCAGCTTCTATAGAGTATAATAGGATTTTCATTTCAATTAATTTTTCTATCTCATATTATCAGCACTTACTAGCTCAATAAAAACTTATTAGCTGAATATAGCAAAATCCTGCTTAATTAGGAACAGAGGACTGAAAAGACCCTCCAAGGGTAATTGAATCCAGCTCCTTGCTCCTACTGGCAACGATGACATAATTCTTTTTGGAAGGTCATATTAAAATCACTTGGTTTCTTGGCCTGTTAACTTCTTCGGAAAGCTATTCCAGGACAACTGTCCTCCAATAGACCTGCAATTTTCATCCTAAATTTGTTAACAAATACATACTTATTTGTCCTTGGGTTAACGCACAATCACTGTCACAAATGATACAAGTACTTCTGAGAGAAAAATGTCACTAGCAGCCTTGGAAGTTCGAAAGAAAAAAGTACTTGGTAGAAATAAAAAGCAGATCAGTGCTAAAATAACAGACTGTATTTTAAATGCACAACAGTAGTCTTCAAGTAGTCAATGAAGAAGTACCTTCAGTATCTGTCAAGCAATTCCAACAGTTACACAGCACAACAACAACAAAAGCAGTAAACAAGCAGTACAGCATAAAAGCAAGTGGTACCACCACCAGAAAGGTAATTTATAATTCTAAAATTGTTGCTGAAGAGAAAGAACAAACCTGTTAGGTTTTACGTTTAAAATAACCACAGGCTAATAAGCTCTCCATTAACAATATTTTGCTTCCTTTTTTAGGATGGCAGAATATGGTGAAAAATCTAGAGCACACCATCCAAGAGACTTAAGGTTTTGCAACACTGTCAAGGAGACACGCAGCCCAGAATAACCAGTTACAGGAACCTCTATACGACGTATACAGAGAGCACTATATAGAGTATTTGGTTGGAAACCTATTTATGGTGTTTAGTTAATGAACATTTGTTGCCTGAAGTAACTATTACTTTGACCATGTAAGCTCCTACATAAATTACCAGACACTGCAAAATATGCAGTGAAAGCGGTCAGAAACACAGACACCTTCCCCTCATTTACATTCACGGGTTTTTAAATACCAAAAATGCCGTCACATACTTCAGTTTCACATATTCCAGCTTCTCCCGTTTAAAACTTCCTGTATTAAATACTGGTATGGGTTTCTACTCACATTTAACAGTGAAAACTACGAAGACAATAATTAAGTCTTCCAATTTAACAGTCTTCTTACATCATATATTTAAAGATATTATTAGAGGCCCTAAAAATAAGCATCATACCGAACAGCCAGGAGAGATACCTAATACTCAACAAAATGCAGTCAAGGGGATGAGCACCACTGCTATTTTTAGCAAGAATATGATTTTCTTTTATATAGGAGCTTAAAGACTAATTAATTTTGTGGGAAAAAGAAAAGGTTGAAAACAAAGTACATCAAACGTGTTACAACTGGCTGGCATCTGGGTGTATGCCTCACCTCCCTGGCACATGGCATTCAAGTAGGAAGAACACTATTTTTGGCACCACTCATTTCAAAATTTTACTACATTTAAATTGTGAAACGTATCATTTCTAGGCCACTGAGTAAGAGCAACAAGAAGGAGGAGAAATTACAGTTAAAACTGAAAAAAAAAATTTATACATAAACATAAATGTATCTGTAATCAAACATTATATAAATATAAATGATGTATCAATGTTCCACAAGGTCCAAAACAGTGGCTCATCACCAAAATCAAACACAAAGGAAATCTTCACTTATAAACATTTTTAAGGCTTTGATGTTATTTAAAAGTAAAACTAAGAATCAAGACATTGATGCATTTCCAAATATTAAAAGCTACAATATTTGGGGGGAAACGTAGACATTTCTTCTAGATGTCATCAAGCTTGAGTCACACATGATTTCATGTTAATGTTATTTCAGTCCTAAACGCTATAGTTACACAATAATTCAAATAGAAATAAGCTCTGAAAGGTTAAAAAAAAAAGACGAGAGATGTCAGCACTCGGTTCAACCAATTCGACTTTAAAAGACAACTGCTGAGTTTATTCCCTAGGTTTGAGCACAGAATAAAAACTTCAAGTGTGGAATATTATGCCTAAATATAGGTTATCATTGAGTATAAATGAGTATTCTGTAGCAAATTTCTGAAACATTTTGAAGACTAAGTGTGTTTCAACAATACTTAGTTATGAATTTACCTACCTTGCACCTAAGATTAATGTAAATGACTAGGAAAACAGAAAAATAAATCACAGCAGGAACAGACCTTGAGAACTTTTCCACAGAGTGATAACAATACAGAAATAAAAATCAATTTGCTTCATTCACACCAGTGTGTAAGCACTGCATTTCATTCAGTTTCTTAAAATTATTCTTTTGGGATTGTTTTTGGTAAGTAAAATTCTTTTCCCTAAACATTCTACATATTGTCAACACGAAGCAAGCTTCAGCGTATAGCTTTTGTTACCATCACTATTAAACCTAGGGTAAGAAATCTTTAATTTTCATAACATTCTTGAAGTAACCTACTTACAGGATAAATGACAAAATGGAAAGGAAAACATTTACATGAGAAGAAAATCAAGCAGTAGTATTCAAACAATGTATCATAGAGAACATATAGTCCGATCAAATATTTAATGATTCCCAACAATCAACACCTCAGAGCATTAATAGGAGTGAAACAAGGTGTTTTAAATCATCTTTTAAAATTCCTTTTACAGTTTCATAAATGGAACACACAACCCTGTAAAATAATCCACTGAAATTTTTAAGGAGGAGGAAGTACGAGATGACACACCGTTAATGCCCATTCAGAACTATCTGCACAGAAACAAACATTCCGAGTCCCAAGGAAAGCTTATCTGGTACCGAGATGAGGCTGGCAGTATCAATAGTCCTTAGTTAATTATTTCTAAAGAGTAATAATTAATGCCTGGGGGAAGTGGAGTGGTTTGCTCCAGATCTTCTATGCCAGATACTCAAAGTCTTACCACTTAAAACATGAAGTATGTTTCCCTTGGCAGAGGTGCTCTACACGGAAAATTGAGAAATTCTCCTTACAAGCTAAAAACGGCATGGCTCTGAAGTGTCGGTTCTCAAATGTTTTAAGTATTTTATTTAAGTATGAGAAGCAAAACACATTGTAAGTATAATAGTAATTTTTATCCATTCTCAAAGGAATCCAAGCAAGGCGTCCGAGGGCTGTGGGCAACGATGCTCAAACTGCCATAAGCCGTGCTAAGGCTGATGCTTCCTGACCCTGATAGACCCCAGGCACGTGCAGGTACCCCTGGCAGGGCAGCCCACAGAGCCAGGGCCAGCGTAGGCTGACAGCCAGACACTTACTCAGCTTCTCAGGCCGGTTCTACAGCTTGTGTCAAATGCTGCTCTGCCAAGGCCATGCTGATACCGATACCTGTACTACCTGATAAGGTCAAACTGCATCTACACAAGCTGCAATCCCCGCAGGAAACGCAGCGCTTACACACGGGTGCCTCTCCCAGCCTGCAAAACAGGAAACAACACAATAGCATTTCATCTGTGGGGCTTGAAAGGAGTCGCAAATTTGGGGGTTCTTCCATATCAACATTAACCTTCCGTTACTACCAGGTATTTCAGATATATTAGCACATACAGCAACTAAACTGTCCTTCCTACACAGCACCGGGGTGCTCACAGAGTCCCTTACTCTGATAAACAGCGTAATACACGGCGCTGTTTTGGCACTTAAATCATGTTCCAATACATTAAATGCCCCACGAAGAGTGCCAGAGTTTTCCTACATTGCACTTCATAAAAGTTACTCTTCCTTGGAATATATCCATAAATAAAAGGCTGTAACGTCACAATGTACAGTACAGGGGTTCCTAGGTTATTTTTAGCCAATACCAGCTGACTGTTGTAGTTTGCTGTGTGATTTGCTAAGCGTAATAAAAGAAAAATCAATCAGACAGTAAATCAAGGGAAAAGATGCAGGTCGCATGGAATTTCATTATAAATTGATTTCTAATTATAATATTAAATTACTACACTTAACATTTAAAGAATCAAAAATTGTTTCAGAATACATTTCTAAAATATTTTTTGTTTATGTGAAAATAACTGCTAGTGGCAAGGAAAAATAGAAGCCGAAGACCCTGCCATTTACCAACTGCATTTGTCATGGAACTACTATCATACAAGGCTTTAATGAGATTAAATAGCATAAACTACATTTCACTTATTGCTCATAATAAAATATGAGTAACTGGAAAATATAAAAAAGATCTTCCTAAAGACTCAACAAGAACTAGAAGGAAATGCTTCATTTCAAATGAAATCTAAATAGTGAAAAAGTGAAATATAAAACTGGTATTTTTTCAATACATGCAAAACAACATCCTGTGGAAGTTTTAGTTTCTTGGAATACATCGAATGTCAACCTTTGAGCAGCAAGGTGTTCAAAAACCACAGATGACCTGTACCAAAGTGCAAACCCAGCTGTCCGTATGCTCCAGGAACCACTGCCTGCTATCCTGGGAGAAGATGCCCAGGCAGGTTTCCAGCTCCACCATTCATGGCACTCGCCCCCCCACCAAAGCTCCTCCTGTTCCCTCTTCTCTGCTTCCTGCTTCCCATTTCCTTCTACCTTTTCACAGGAAAAACTATCACGACAGCATAAACTCAGGGTAGGTAAACTCTTGCCAGGCACAGACCCTTTCAGAGTGGGAGAGAAGAGAATGAGCCCACACAGGTTTCACCCAGAAGCTGGAGCTCTCTGGGCTCCGGAGGCAGGACAGGACAAGCCACGGCGTTCCATGCTAAACTCTTCTGCCCCACCGCTCCAGGCTCCACACACCCCCGCAAGGAAGCAGGCAGGCATGCAAGCATTTTCCAGCTCCGAGATCAGTTACTTACTCTCCCTCCACCTTGAGAGCTGCTAAACTAGAGAAAATCTGACTCAAATTGAGGTCAAAGGAGGAGCTGAAGATGAAATAGGTGTTCCAAGATGAAAGAAGTGGTGTCAATAAGTGCAAACACTTCTGGAACTGCGAGGGTTTCTAGCTATGTTATACCCTGTATTTTTAATACATCTTTATTTCATTCCACCAGCTTCAAATAAGGAAACATCCCAAGGATGGTGACAGCATGCTGAATTTGTAGCTATCTGCAGAAATTAGTTACTATAAATAGTTTACCCAGGCTTTTTAAGACACAGCTGTACCAAGTTTCCACCAGAATCAAAATTGCTAAGACATCAATTTACTGCATTATTGTCTGTTCCACAAAGGTTGTGACAGTATCCCACCACCATCCCATTTTTTTTTTCTGGATACCCTCATCACACATTTTAATCTTATTATCTTTAAAGACGGAACACCATCTGCAACAAGCTTTTAAAAGATTCTTCTGTAGAAACAGAATCCAGCGATGATAACAAGATTCTGTGGGTATGACTGGGTATAATTTTACTGTGTTAATCGTGACCCAAAAACAGTGCCGTGGTCTAGAAAGATGATTCTAAATTTCAGAAATATAGTACAAATCACACTCTAAACCTTAACATACATCCACCTCTTCAGCCCTTACACATAACCTTTCAGCTGCAGCGATTTAACAAAGCCAGGGTAGTAGACACCATCAGTATCCATAACAATTTGCAAAAATTCTCAGACCCACAGGGGTTTCATAAGTTAAATCTTGTAATGGGCTAAAACAGAGGGAGCGGTGGCACTCACTTTCCAACCTAAATACATAAAATCTTTTAACTATGGAATCAGAACTTAAATTCACACCTGTCAAGCAAGTGATAAAGTTACAATACTGCAGCAACAACAAGCTTGGGTCTGGCAGAGGCAGGGTTGTTACAGTTTACAGTAACTCATCACACAGCTAAATTAACACCAGTTACAGGGGTGATCTTAGGAACAGATTACTGGGGAGCAAGTAACTATTAAGAAAGGTATGCATTATAGAATTGTTCTCATTTAAACAACCCTTGAGTCATGTAGCATCCTACAGAAGCAAAAGGTTTAGAAGAGAATACAATTCGCTGTTAGAAAACTAAATGGAAGAGTAAGATAACATAAGTAATTATTCAGGTATAGCAAGTTATTAAAATAATACCTCAGTGAAAGCCAAAACTAACTGAATCTACTTCTAGACAATGACCTCGTCTATAATATTCTGCTTGAAAAACTGCAAGTTCCACCAGCTGAAGAACACACACCTTACTCAGCAAACCCAGGAGAGGCTCTCAGCAAGCAACGCTGTACGGACTACTGGATCACTGCTCGGAATTGCACTGTTCTGCTCTTACACTGACTCATCCCTTCAATATTCAAACTCCTTAGGACAAGGATTCTTGTAAAGCATAAATACATCTTTGCACAAGAGTCTGTGCTACAGTGATTCAAAAAAAAAAAAAAACCAACACCACCCTGTCTTGCATATTTATCTCATGTCCTTGATTCTGATACAATCTGTGTAACCTAAGCACGGCTAAACACCAGTTTTACGGGTGGAGCAGTATTAGTTTAACATACAAATGAGACTCAATGCAATTACATTTTTAGTGTTTTGGAGACCCTTAAATCAATGACAGAAAGGCAGAGTGTTACTGTCTACAGATAACATTTAGAAAAACCAGAGACCTTTTAAATCCAGAGTTCCATAAGCATGTTATAATCTGCAAGTCCACATGTGAAGAGAAAGCCTAAGGGTATGCATACACAGGTTAACAAGCAAAACTAGAACATCTGGATCTCTGATAAATTTCTGCCTTTTAAACATATCAGTAATCTGTAAGTAAAAGTTGTGTTACCAGAGATCTCTGTATTTTCTCAGGAGACAGCATGCAGATTTTTTTAACCCTGAAATAAAACAACATCTTCACAAACGGCTCTTTTCAAAACTGATCTGGAGACACAGACACAATTTTTAAAAATTCACACTGATTTAGTGAATTCTTCTAAAGAAAGCTTGGAGTTTCCCATCAACAGAAAAGGCATTTTGGACACAACTGCTTTGAAGCCAAGCAGGCTTTGACATTTTAAATTGTTCAATAGAGTTTTTGTGTAAACTGGTCTCACAAGATGACTTAACAAATAAGATATACAAAGAGAGGTTTCCATGTCCCAATTTGACTTGAAAGCAATCCATATTTTAAAGCCAGCACTGACTAATTTTAAAACTATTATGCAGAAACTACACATGTTAAATAATAACTAGCGTTCTACCTCTCCTAAAGCCAAAGTCCAAACTACGCATTAGCAAAAAGATATTTTTTTTTCCATTTTCAGTCTGAAATTTTTGAAGGATTCATTACCAAGAGTGCTGAAAGAAACTGATGTTTTATGCTGTGTTAACAAGTAATACAGAACCCGTTATCTTCCTTCAGGGCTCCCACTTCAATGCCACATCAATGCTTTGCAAAGCCCCGGTGCTGTAATTGCTGCTACGTTTTTAAGAACAGGTGAGCGAGGCTTGTGGCACTGGTGCAGAGAGTGTGAGATGGTGAGGAAGGGAAAAAGCTGGGAGCACTTACTTGCTTCAGGGCTTTGTGATAAGCAACTTTAGAATTAGGACATGCTGTTATAAAACACAGCAGGACATCAATTTCTAAGAGCAGACATGTGGCCTTGAAAAGCATCCTCATGGCAACATGGATTATGCCATTAAAACAAATTAATAAAATATCAAAGTTGAGAGCTAAGCAAATGTTAAGGGGTTGATTCATAGTCTTAATGTTTCCCTTTTGAATGCAGAAATTAATACAGTATTCCTTCAAAAACAAGAAGGTAACATACCTAGTGAAGTCAAAACTAAATCTGGAATTATAAGCAACTAAAAGCTGCAAGGTTTAACTGTTGGAAAGCCACAGATGCATTTCGGCTACCACCCACCAACTTGCACACAGGCAAATTTCAGGCTGACAGAAAACCCCGAACAAACTACAGAAAACCCTTATGCAATAGTCTGAGAAACAAAACAGTTGGAGAGAAGCCACACGAACCCAACTCCGGCTAGGTCTGCTCAGATTTCTGAAAAGAGCTCATTCACATGGTCCACACTTTGTTGTTTAGCACAGCTGTTTCTAAAGCTACTCCCCATTCTAGTAATGTTTTTCCCTTCCTATTTCACAAAAGACTTCAACATATTTCCAACAGATGCGTTTTGTACTCCAGTAATTTAGTGATATTTCCTGATGACTGGTTAACACAAAAGCTGTAGCTGGTTGATCCAAAGATTGCATCTGTCACCCTGCATCTCACCATCAGGTCAGAATGAATTTCTAACTGCAGAAAGAGATACCACAGAAGAATAAATTACTCTGGTTTTAAGCCTCAGCCTAGGGATAAATAATTTGTCCATCCAACAACAGCTAGAATTAAGGGTTCGGCTTTTTTCAAAATATGCTGTAACAGGGTAAAATAAAACAAAAGCAAAAAAAAAGCCCAAAAATTCAACCAAACCCAAGGTAAACATTTTCTTATCATTACAGATAGCACAACAGAAAATACTTCTTGATCATTTTCTCATGCAAGATCATCCTCTTTCCCATCACCCATGTGATTTCTGTCATCCTCTTAATTAACTGCATACAGCAAAATAACCTGAATGGATGACCTCACTCACCCTGAAACCCAAGAGTAACTACAGACAGAACTTGGTTCAAGGAGCAAGTTTCTCCTACCACAGCACACACATCCAGATATCCCCCCGAGCTTTCCTTGCACACAACAGCACAACAGGAAAGATATTTAATAAGTGACAAGGACTTATCTGCCGAGAATGAGTTTCAAGTGTATCAGGTTCTGCTCCATTGATAACTATATTCTAAAATGTATGTGTGTGTGTAATGACAACAAAGAATCCTCTCCATATCATTAAACCTGGCAGAACTCTATTTGCTGAGGAAGAGCACTGTAGGCTTTTCCTAACAGGATGAACACTGCGTAGCATGGTAAAATCATCCAAATTACCTCACACAGTGTATTTATGTATTATACATGCACAGGGGATCAAGCCGTTCCCCGAGTTACCTAGGAAGTAAGGGCTGCATCTTCTCACTACAGCTTTGTAATTACTGTTACAAGAGATGTGTGTATAATGAGAATTATTTTTTTTTTTGCATGGTCCATAAGTCAGCCACTTTCTCCTGATGAGGTATATATTATATCCAAGAAACGTTTCAGCTGGCATTTATAGCTCTGTCCTTAAATACAGCCACAACAAGCATAATCTAAACGCTATCAACTATTTATCTGACAATACTTTATGTAAAATTTTAAGAGCTACTATCACATTGTTAAATTGAAATTTCAATACTGAGCTCAAGCGACTAGTTTCCACTTCAAAAAAAATATATACAGAAAGTGACAGGATAGTAAGCGCACATATCAGCACACCGAGTGTCTCTCTAGGTTACTAAACCTTCTGTATCAAGGGCATCTCACGAAATATTAATGCAGAATATGAGGTTTCAGTTTTTCAGAGGATCCCTGCACCGCAAATAAGAATAAGTATTAAAGTCTATACTATTAACTACAGATTAAGGTCAGAGCCCAACGGTTGTTCCATATAAAACAACGTAACAGATAGATGTTCATTGACGGTGATACTGATCCATTCATACAAAGCAGCTTGCAAGATCCAGGCTTTAAAATATTAAGAACATTTATTAGCTCAACATTAATACAATCCTACACTCTTATAAAGAGTGCCCCTGACTGCAGAGCTGCTATGAACTGTATGAAGTGTATTTTGAAGTTCTGGAAATATATCAGTTATGCTACCTGACGGCCAGCCCAGTTTCCATGCTCTACACCTCACATTTGATGGTTCTAAAATTAACTCTACTGATTTTATCACCGATTTCTTCTTCACTTTGCCACATGAAATGTCAAATGATCCCTATGTCTGACACTGCCCTTTTAATTATGACAACAAAAGCTTAAAGATGATACCACACCCACCCCCCTGCCCCTTCAAAGCAAGGCTCAATAAAACATAAGCAACGGTAGGAATTTAAAGGTCAATATTTGCATAAGTTGAGTAAAAGCCAAGAAAGAGCAAGATTTATTAAAAATGTAATTCTATAGTAAGTCCTACAGTTAGTACTCTTTCTAATGTATTGATTTAAATCACAAACTAAGCTCCACAGATAGCGTTTAAGACTTCATTAAAATTTACTGAGCATATTTATCAATGCTTTTTGCAGAAAGCTTGTTATAAAAACCTGCATAAACCCAAACAGACCCCTCCAATACATTAATGATATATGATGAAGTCTTTTATTCCCTTCATCAATCTTCAGCTACACATTTACTTGAATAATCAATACTCCACAATTACGATGTGTCCATAAATTCATTGCCCTACATCAATACTTCAGTTTATTCAGTATCTTCTAAGATGAAGTCTCAGTCACTGTCAGTCTCATTAACCTAACCATCCACATTTTATTGTTCTGTTATCAGGATTCAAAAGCACTTAAGATGACAGTAGCAGTAAAAAGCCCTGGGACTTTATATGCCCATTATGGTGACTGGGTTGTTTAAAAACTGGAGCTGTAGTTGCCAAGTATGATTCCAAATATAAACACTACCACCACCAGTCCAGAGAGAAGCTTAAGGCACAGGCAGGAAACAAGAGAATCTGAAGTCAAAGACCTTCCACAGAAACCAGGAAAGGGATGCAATTGTGACAAAAGTTTGTCCTCCCTCTTTGCAACATTGAAACGGCTCTATTAGCAAGTATTTCACAGTGTTCTTACCACATTTTCTATTCTATATATTAAAAAAAGGAAAGAAGAAACCTGTATTAGGACAAGGCATACGAAGCAAAAATTCAGGCATACCTGCTCCGTTGTAGCTGTCCCAGATACTAAAGCACTCCCAGGCTTCCAGGGATACCCTGTTAGATGGGCCTTCAGGCACAGCCCTGAAAATAAGGGACCTTGTCTTCAGGTTACTTATCGTCAAGTATCCAAACCCATAGAAACTACATAAAACATTTGCTGCCATGAAATGATGATGCAGCGTATACCAAATTATGAATAAAATACAAGCCTTAAATACCTGTAATATAATGTATTTATAATCTAAAACAAAAGCGACACCTAGTCTTGTACCAGGTTTAATAATATACAACATAATGCTGGTTTTGCAAAGTGTTCAAAGAAAAGCAAGCTCAAGCTTAATTAAATGAACAGAACTTTATACAAAGCCGACAGCTACGCTGCTCCTCATTATACAGCTTCAGGAAGCTGACACAAGACTCCAGTTCTGCAGAAATCTTAGAAACAAGCTTAGCTCACTTCTACACACACGTCAACAAGGGCAGGCATCAGTTTTACAGCCTATGAGATTTATCAGGCACACCTGGATATTCAAGGCAGAACAAAACACTTAGAAATAGCATTCAGTGAAACAATCGGCAATAGCATACAGAACAGCAGAGCATAAAAGCACTAATGCAATCGTATGCTGCGCGTTTGGCATGACCACTGCACGATCTATTAGGAAACAATGCCACTTCTAAGAAAAATGTATAAAACACATCCCTCTTCATCAGCCTCTTCGGCAACTATGCAGTTTTTCAATGCTCCTTTTCAGAGGTAAATCGGGGTTCTTACTGCATAGGCAATTCAGAACCTAACACTAAAGAACCTACACTAATTGTACCAACATATAGGTCAGATTTACACAAGCAAGTAGCAACACAAAGAAATAAATTGCCATGAAAAAACGCTAGCTTTTTGCCCACTGATCTATTGGGATAAGAATGGAATTTCAGGAAGTTTTCATGTTTAACAAAATGCACTTTTATTCTCCAGGGTCTTCAGATGGTTGCAACAGTTGCGTTCACTTGTCATGGACATACAACGCAACGGAGGCACGACAAGAAATAGTTTAACTAAGCTGCACAACTAGACTTATGGAGCTTTTACTGTGTTGTAAAGGCTCACACCTGAGGATCTCTGAAGAGTGTCAAAAGGAATTTCAAGCAATATCTAGGCATCAAAACATCTGAAAGAGTATAAAGAAAACATTTTTTTTTCTCCCTTTTTTCTGTAATCTTGCAACATTTGTCTCAATGGGCCCATACACGTACACAAAAACTGAAAAATATCCATCCCAGGAGCGTACCTATTGCTTTCTACCGTGTCCGTACCCACTTATATTAACAGAGAAGCTCCATTTTATAAAAATATATCCAACAGATGTAATTTGTAAGAGCCGATGACAAGAAAGGAAGATACAAAAGTGACATACTTGGAATGCTCTCAAATTTAATTCACTTAAAGTAAAAGTTAGCAAACAAGGTAAGAGCAATCCAAAATCTGACTAATTTAAGGCACAACAGAAATTTCATCAGCTAACTTGTTGTGATGGAAAAACTTGAAAAAAATTAGTCATATCCTTACAATAAATTCTGTTGCATTAGTCTATTTCTATATTTGTTTTAACATGATTATTTTTTAATATTTCCTCTGAGTCAAACAAGTTTAGGGAATTGTTAGGTCAAAATCTATTCGTTTTATAAAATTCTGGAATGGATGAAAATAGAGATGCCCAGAACCTGTCAGCACCTGCAGGATATCATCTTCAGACACACAAAATTTCTCTGTGGATCACAGCTTGTATGCCAAAAACGGTAAACTAGTTTAGGTAACAGGTACTAGAGAACAGCATTAGGTAACACTTCTTTGCCCAGAGAACCAGAGGATGCCACGGAAATGCACGCAGTGTGATACAGAAGCAGAAAGAACGACGCTGCAGACATACTTTAGCAAGCAAAAGCAATTATGAGGGGGGGTGGGGGGGTTGCACTTCCCAAAAGTTTATTTCTGCTTATCTGCAGAGGAAAGCGATAAGAATGCAGATCATGATTACTAACAGTAACATCTTAGGAAACAAAAAAAAATTTTAACATCAACCCACTAAAATACTAACATACACAATAGCTTTCCGTAAGATAAGGCTTATTTCTGCACTCTTTGTCAGAACAGGAAGATTCACATTATTTTTTTAATATTAATGATCAAGCTATTTGAGAACAAGAATACTTTGAAGTTGATTCTGGATGATGTTCTGGTGACTAAAAAACAAAGTAAAAATTCAACACAGACTAGAAGTTGAAAGAAGAAAATAAACTATTCTTCCAACTCATCCTTGTACATGAATAATGTTTTGTTTACTGAGGAACTAAAATAACACATTTAGCACACATTCCAGAGAAGTTAAAAGTGCTATTAATTTTAAATGAAAATGCAGAGTGCAATATCTGTGCTTTGGAAAGAGAATTACACTGGGAATAAAGTTCAGCACTCTTCAAAATGAGAATTTCCATCTTCAGTCCGTACCTTATATTATGTACTTTCTCATATTTAACAGTAAAATAAGGAAGGACAGTTTCTGATCCACTTTTTTGCGTCACTAATCTTTTTTTAACATATATTAATTAGGCACACTCATGTACATTATTAGTGACTTTGAAACCCAAGCATATACAACCCCAATCTCTAAACATATGGTTCTTGTAGATTTAAAATTTCAAAACGGTTAATAAAATTGGTACCAACATTCATTACACTATCATTTTAAGGACCATTTGGAGGGGGAAAAAAACATCTAATTTTCAGAAACTGTCTTCATAAAGTTTGCTCCAGAACAAAAACTGCAACTTTCAAATGCAACTACAAGTTTAATTTATATATATGCAAATACTTGCAATGTATACAATATTAATAGTTTTAGATAATGCTTTTGGATTTAAACTAAAGAATAAAAAGGGTCAATGGCTGCAGCCCTAGTTAAAATTTTTTTGTCATCTGAATATGGGCTATTTTCTCAGCAAAAAAAATAAAAAAGGCAACAACTTGACAGTTATTACATAAGGTAAACAAAGCCTTAAATATGCTGTACAAACTATTGGTGTTGATCATTGTCCATTCATGGACACTTCCGACAACATCAAAACCTATATGAATGTGACTAAACGAAGAACAAATGTTCTTCTACATCTTGACTGACCATCATATAAAGACCAGTATCAATTAGAATTTTGCAGCTTCACTTTAAAAACTAAACAGTAGCAAATTAAGACACTAATAATAACCGGTGTTTCTGGACAAACTTGCATTTTCAGTTCAAAAAAAGTGTTTCTGTATGGGTGTAAACAAATTATTAAGTAAGACACTTTGTAAACAATAGGGGACAGACAAAAATAATAATTCCAGTAAGTTTCTACATTTATAGTGACATATTCCAAACATCTAATAAAGCTTGTTTGATGAAAATATTTTAATTAATAAAAACAGCACTGTGGTTTCAAAATCTACATTAAATCACAAGAAGACATTCTGAAAAAAGGTCTACGTGCCTGCAGTTCCATACAGTCTAAGTTATATAACTGCAGAAATTAACCAGGAAACTTCACGTAAATCGAATTATAATGAAGAGATCAGAGTAAGTGACAGTGAAATCCACATTAAGATACATATGCACGTGTTCTGTTGCCTGACAAGGTAACAGTTATGAATCACATCTGCGGAAGGCAATACTCATAAATTGCTGCCATTGAAAAATTAACAGCTGATGACCGACTCCCGAGCACTCCCAGCCCCTACAAGTCTTCAACAAGCACTGCTGAAATCAGTTAGCATTATAATATTCAGTATCTACAAGAATTTAGAAACACTTGAAGGGTAGTTCCTGTTAGTAATTATACACAAGAGTCCTTCACTCTTAGACTTCCATGCTTTCTACTGCAGATGTCAAAGCTGAGGAACTGAACCTAAAGTACTTATTTAATAACACATAATTTTTACCTTTTGCCCTAAAAAGAAACAACCCACAGAAACAAACATAAAAAATAATTATCACTGCATCCCAACACGGAAATCTGGTTTCTTCATCTTTCTGCAACTTTCTTTCCAACATTTCATTAAATTCTACTCATGCCATAAGTCACATCCACAGAAATCTTGTATAAAATTAACACCATATGTGGCTGCATATAAACAGTTGATATGCAGTATTGCACTAAAGCAGAGGGAAAAATAAAGAATACGCCAAACTTTATCTTGCCCAGGACTCAAACTGGTTTATCTGTCAACTCTGAATGAGCTATCACTCCCACGTGTTTAATTAGAAGCTGAAAAGCTTCATAAAATTACATCCAGGGCACTGGAACAGTCAGTTTCTTTTGACTGTAACACACTGCTGGGATATCTAACTAATTCAAGTAAACAAAACAAAACTTAGTATTTTAGAAGTGTGGGAAGGGTGAAGACTGTTTTAGCCTTCAAATGTAATAAAAGAAAAAAAACCTTTTGCTGCAAGATAAGATTTAATTATGTTCCAGTTTTGATGAGCACAATATCACCAAGGAAACTTTTAAGAAGACAGAAGTGCAATGGCGTATTTCTCTTATTTTACTGTCATGTTTTATGTTGAGTGAATTGTATATTTAATGAATTGTGCATTGGGTATAGAATCATTTAGGTTGGAAAAGACCTTTAAAATAGAGTCCAACCATTAACTTAGCACTGCCAAGTCTACCACTAAATCACATCCCTAAGTGCCGCATCTACACGTCTTGAAGATACCTCCAAGGATGGAGACTCATCCGTATCTATTTGATTTTTATTTTTTTTTTTGCGATACACATAATTGTAGTAACAGAGAATCCTCACCAACATGAATACATGTATCTTCCCTCTTCTGACAAAGATGTCCTATTGTCCTTTCTATAGAGCAATGGTGCTCAGAGACAACATATCCCCTTTCCCCCTCCCAGAAGACAACTGCTGAAAGCATAAACCTGTATGTCTACATTATCAAGTAACGCTCCAACGGGAAAAGTTCTGTAGAAAAAAACAGTACCAAGACCTAGACGCCCATACAGCCCCCATTTCAGTTCAGAGGGTTTACATTTGATGAGCTGCAGTGTGATCCACGAGCCCAACATCCTTTAGTACCTGGAGGACATCAAATGTGCTGCGGTACTGCAGCTCTCTGTGCAGTATCACGCAATGGAAATCCACCCTGCGTGCTCCAAGACCACCCAGCAAAGCAAACCAAAGCATTGTGAAAGCAGGGATGACTGGGATATGCATTTCCAAAGGGCTTCCCTAATCCAAACCAACACTAATGTATTCGCACTCATTAAGACTCAGGAGTTTCATCTGCATGTCAGTGCCGTTCTCAGTAAAAGCCTGGAACGTGGCTAATTTTTCAGAATTCAGCTGCAGGGATAGGAACAGAATCTCAACTTACACTAATATCAGGCAATTAATAGGACCGCATTTCTTCATAATATGGGACATATGTTGCAAAGGGAAGGAAAGGGACACTGAAGGAGGGGAAGAACAAATAAATAAAAGCTGACAAGAAAAATGTACAATAAGCATCTTATCTGCATGCTTATAATCTGTATTTCAGATTATCTGGAGATCATTAAAATTACTATCCTTTGAGGAGGAGTCCACAGGTACACAGTCCACAGATCAGGCTGAGGGTAAAAGGCCAACAGAAAGGGGCAGAGCTGGCGACAGGAATCATTGCAACTGTCTGTGTGCTGATAGAATTTATGCTCCCAAGTGGTGTTGCTGGGTTTGGGTTTTTTTCTTTGATTTTTTTTTTTTTTGGGGGGGGGGGGGGGGGGGGTATTGGGGGTAAGGTGTATGTGGTTGGTTTTTGCTCTGGAGGTTCTATTTTTGAACAGATATCTCCAAGTTATACACAAGAAAATATACTAATTAGCTGCTTTAAATATATTTAAGTTCCTGTTTCAGAAAATGTCATGCTGACCATTAAGTGACATAGAAAGCATCAGTCACAAACTCTTAGTGACTTCCATGGAATTCATTTCTAAATCTCAGGCTTATAGAAACATTAATGTAAACTGTATCACGTGACTAATAAGTAATATAAAGAACACAAAGAAAAACACATTGCCCAACTGTGGTCTGTAATACCTGATCCCACCACAAAAATGATAAAGGTACAAGAGAAGAGATTCTGGTATACAGAGGAGAACTTACTTTGTATCTTATCCACCCTCCGGCAATAACATTTCCAAGTAAGGAAGACAGAAAATATTTTTATGAGAAGCAACACAGCAATGTAATACACTTTTCTTTATTAGGTTGGGGTTTTTTGTTACAAAGAAAAATGAAGATAGTAAAACAGACAAGAAACTCTTGATAGGGGAAACAGAGCTAATGGGATGGAAATCCAAGAACTATGCCTTGATCCATACACAAGAAAGAATGAATTGTGCTGCTTCCTCTATAAACATGTTATAAGAGAACTGAGGACTAATAAAAACTGTACAGGTCACCCAGGTCACAGCTGTTCAGAGGTTTCATTGGTTCAAATCTTCAGAACATAGATATAGCATTAAAAATCCCTCAACCACTTCTTTACAGAGACCTTTAATACAACATTTTTAATGAAAAAACGTGGTTTAAAGAGGAGGCAGCATCAGTGGGTTCTTTTGTCTTTTCACTGTAGAAGAGAGGTCAAGAACTAGCGGACAAAAAAACAACGCAGAGGAAATGGAAGTGCTGGTTTAATGTGCCAATATTATGATATTTGCAAGGACAGTGAAAAAATAAAATCCAACCATTTCTATTTTTAGTGAAGGAGCTACTGCAGATGTCTAACTAGCCCAGAACCAGCAGCATTAAGCAGCATACCTAGCATGACACAAGCTATTCCAAAAAGTTTACCATATCGACTTCAGATAAAATTCAACATTCAGAAAAAGTCTGAAAATAAATTGAAGGAAGGTGGGGGGAAAAAAGGTGGAAAGAGCAATAGTTGCACAGATTAGCTAAGCATAATGATCTGTTTTAATTGATTTCTCTAATATTTATGTGAACTAGAAAACAAACGTGATACTCTTCCTTAGCTAATTATCCTTAAGCCAAATTTATTTCAAAGCTGAAATGTAGCAGAATATGGCACTTCCTTAGATCCTGCAGAAATAGTGTAAAAGAAGGAAAACTTGCAGTTAATAACTATAAATTTTGACCATTTGGAAGAGAATTAACAACAGGCCCTTAATCAGGAACATGACTTGATCGTGTTTATATTACTGTAACTAAAAATATTTTCACCTTGAGGAACTCACTGAGCCTTCAGTGCTGAACTTAAAACCACCGTCTAAACATATATAAACACACGTTCTTCAATGAACACTCTTCACATCTTAGTGAATTGCTATTTCTTGTGCTCTGTTCACCAGAAAAACTTTCTTTACAAACCAAACACAAAGAAACAAATACAGGTTATACTCAGAGTATAACAGTATCAAAGAGTGAAGAAGCCGAAATTTAACTTAAAAGCTTGCTTAATTTGAGCTCTGCTTTCTTAAAAGAGGAACTTTCATGCGATGGCAGATTGAAAAACACTTTACTCCATTTTTCACATTCCTCTTGCAGTATTTCCAGGTGCATATCACAGTAAAGCTTTCAGCTTTACAGACAGCTTGCTGCCCTGCTTGACAACGTAAGAACGCAAAACAAAGCCACAACTCCCTTAAACAATCTCATTATCATGTTTTCACTACCACAAAGAAAATCAAACAGCAAAACCAAAACAGGAGAATAAGAACCCCTGTTTCAAAAGCACAATATTTTAAAATAGTTCATGTTTGTAGAAATCAACAATAAAACACAAACAGCAAACCGCTTCCTACTAACAGCAGGCAGTAACAATATATTCCTTAGGAGAAAATTAATCCAGCTGAACTCTTTCACATTCACACATTACCAGTGACAGGCCCAGACTGTTCCCACTGCTACTTTTTGACCCCAAACCTTCTCTCTGAAAAACTAATTTCTGATAATGCAGCAGAAATCTGCAGCCTTTCCATGAAATAACGTATCACAACTCATAGTTGCAAACCTAACTAGCCATTCTGAGTATCTATTTGCTAGTATATACAGCAGCTAGCCACACCAGAATATACACATGAAGATACAAACTACTTAGGATGCAGACAGTCTCTTGCTAAGCATTTGTGTGGTAATAATGCAATTGCACCCTGAACCTCTGGCACATTAAGGGCATTAGAAGCCATACTAAATTGAATTTATTGTCTTTTGAAAATTCATAGGGATAGCATAAAAATAAGGAGGGGAGGAAAAAAAAAACCACACAAAGAATTTGGCAAGGTTTTTTTAAAAGAAAATAAATGCGAATCCTTCAATCCCAAAGAAGTCACCGAAATGTTTTTACGTAATGCTGAAGCTGAACACTACAGCAGAAACATAGGCATTGAAATCATAAAAATAATTACATGCATTTGAAAACATGTTCCAAGGCTCAAAGCCAGCCTGATGAAAAAAGGTATTAATGGTCCAAAAAAAGATCATCGCAGTATAGCATTAAGTTTTAATTTAAATAAACTTAAACATAAAAATACTTTCTTTTGAGGACATCTCTTAAAAATAAAACTAGAACTGTATTGTGTGTGACACTTTTCTAAAAGAAGCTTTAAAAACATATAAAAGCATACTGTGTTAGCTGCAATGCTTAATACTACATAAACACTAAGTAGGGACTTTTCACAGAACGGGTGGGGTTGGAAGGGACCTCTGGAGATCATCTAGCCCCAGGTTCATCTACAGCAGGTTGCTCAGGATCACATCCAGGTGGGTTTTGTACGTCTCCAGAGAAGGAGGCTCCGCAGCCTCTCTGGGCAGCCTGTTCCAGTGCTCTGTCACCCTCAAGGTAAGGAAGTTCTTCCCCATATCCAGAAGGAACTTCTTGGGTTGCAGTTTGTGCCCGTTGCCCCTTGTCCTGTCGCTGGGCACCACTGAAAAGAGCCTGGCCCCGTCCTCTTGGCACGTGCCCCTAAGGTATTTGTGTGCATGGGTAAGATCCCCTCGGTCTTCTCCAGGCTACGCAGGCCCAGCTCTCCCAGCCTTTCCTCCTAAAGGAGATGCTCCTTGCCCCTCACCAGCTTTGCAGCCTCTGCTGGACCCTCTCCAGCAGTTCCCTGTCTCTCTTGAGCTGGGGAGCCCAGAACTGAACACAGTACTCCAGATTTTTTAAGTAAAGAATTATTAACACAAATATTCATAGAATAAATGCAGTTTCTTGGAGCAGAAGCATCATTTGAGTTTGATACATTACTCTTGTGGACTTTTCCCCTTCCCTTTGGTAACAAAGGCCAGAGAAATTTAAAACAACTTTGGAAATAATAAAACCACCTAACTCTGAAACCTGCCCGACATCAAGTTTCTGTCTGCCAGGAGATTTTACAACACTCCTGAAAACAGCTAAAAAAGTTTCTTATAATGGAAACTCTGACGGACCAAGAACTACAGTTATACTAGGAGCTGTCACTGTAATATTCTTTCCTTTCTTTCATGTCATACTGAAATCTCCATTTTCTTTTTAATTTGTCACTCTTTTCTGTAAAGGTAGCTTATCTAAAGCTTAATTAAAGAAACTAGGGGGTTTTTTGCAACCAACCTTCTAGTTTCACATGTTTTTTTAAAAAAAAAAATCATTCTTCTCACTAATTTTGATCATTAATTTGTCTTCCCAGGTTTAGATGATGATTTTTTAGATAGAAGCTTCAGAAAGTTGAACTGAAAAAACACCGATTCACCTGCTTAACTTTATCATAGAAGTTTTATTTTTCAAGAGTATTATCCGAAGAGTATGAACTTGATTTTCATCAGTCAAATTTAATGAATGATGGCAAAAAAACCCACTACTTAAACTTATTAGCGCACCAACAATAACTTGCTACAAGCTACCTAAAATTTGAATATTTTTTAGAGATTTTGACTGTGTAAGAATACAGACAAGAATGATGAATACAAGTCTTCAAAGGGACACTGCAGAACCTTACTCCAATGCAGACAAAAGTCCAGTTTGAACATATTTAGGTCCCTAAAAAGTATCACTTCCAAAGCATTTAAAAATAAATAAGGCTGCTCTACTGCTTTTACTCTTGGTTGTATTCAGGCATGGAGTTTGGAGGGAAAATGCAACTGAATTCAAGTTTTTAGCTAGCTTTAGCAAGATTAGTCCTCATCAGACAAAACTACTTCTAGCTAACCAGAATTCCAATGGTAAAAGGAATTCTGGGCTCAGAATCCAAAATGCTGGAAATGAACTGCCATAGCAAATTTGATCTGTGGCTCAGATGAGTGGATCATGTCCAATTTGATCCACTACCTGACTGACTGGAAGACAGGAGAAAGTCAACATTGTGCAAACTGCAAAACTTAAGATACATAACAGTATAATTTAAATGCAGCCCAAATTATTTTCTCTATACCAATGGAAAACTGTACTGATCACCTAAGTAATTCCTTAACTATCTGAGCTATGCTGAACGGGATTCAGGAAATGCCATTCCATTTCCGACTGGGGACTACAGACTGACGTATAGCACTACTCTGGGTGCTATGACTAGCAAAAAACTGGAGGATATCTACAAAACTTAGTATTAACATCTTGGGACACAGAGGAAGTTACATACGAGATTCATAGTAAAATCATGGTTGCATGCTTACCTCAATAAGGCATGCAATGTTCTCACAACACGTGTGTGCCTGCAAGTTTCTACTTGCAGAAAGAAAAAATATTTATTGAGACATCTTTAAAAGGCATCATTCTTTTGCATTCAGTTTCTCAGAGGTTTAATTTCAGGAATATCAACTAACATCAACTTTCACAGAAATACCACAGAATCCATAATTTCACTAACTACTAAGTAAAAGCAACATTCAGGATAGTCAAATATGCTCTAAAGCATTAGCAAATAACCATTTAAAAAAATATAATGAAAGAAACAACCAAAAGGCTAGCTAATGAGTACACAATGTACATCTGCAGGTGAAATGATAGGGAAGAAGGTGGGGGAAGAGAAAGAGACAACAAAAAGCCTCATCCTAATTAGGTAAACATATGACAGAGAGAAAAAAACCCAAACAATAGTGGGGTGCGGTTATGTTATGATTAAATGCTAAATAATGATAAGAATTTGGCAAAAATACAGAATATGTGAGAATACAGCATATAATGCTCTGGCTTTCATGTGTGTAGTTATGTTCCACTACAGTACCTTTCAATTTCTCAAGGTTAGTAGAATTTATTATATCAGTGATTTTGTAGCGGTGGATTTTTTTGTAATTGTATATTACATAAGACAGAAAAATGCTGCTTGTCCTAAAATGTAGTTCAAACCAAAGGTCCTCCTAAACATACAGCGCATGAAAATTAAAAACAGGGAGCTTGGGTTATGAAAAGAAGCCATATGACTAAAAAGTGAATCCATTTTCCAAAACGCCCACACAGACAAGAGCTTCTGATGTGAAAAACGGTCTCTGCAAAAGCTAAATTGCACAGATTATTTTCCTGAAAAGTTAGAATCTGCACTACATGCAGATTATGTATTTCCTGTGACGCGATTAAAAAAACCCACAATTTTTTATGTTATTACAGTATGAACAATTAATTGACTGTTCAATGTATATGATAGAAATACCAATACTTATTTAATTGAATAATTGTCTTCCTTTAGAATTTACATAGGCAGAAATGCTTGCTTAGTTTTCCCAGGCTTGTCTCCCTCTTGCTGCAGGCAAGTTTTGGTTAGCTTCAGAATGAGGTGCAACGAGGCATGCCAGCCAACATAGCATTTGTGGCTTACCTTGACACTGAAATCCTTGTTTCCCAAATCCCCTGCATAAAAAAGAAAAAAACAAAAAACAAAAAACTGTCTTAGCATAGTTTAGTTATGATTTCTTCTCAGTGATCTGTAACAACATAAAAATAGCTACATATTAAATTACTCAGATTTTGCTAAGACAGCAACAGATTTTAAAATATACAACACAGAACAGCCCACCCATTTCAAAGCAGAGAACAATACCTGTCACCAGCTATGTAATTTCAGCTTCTGGCAACAATTTTTTTATTATTATTATTTTACAAGCTATTTTGGATCTACAATTATCATCAGCTGTGATTACCGCATAATATTTCAACGCATTTAATGCGACATGTACACTTCACAGCAACGTAAAGTATTCCAAAGTTCTAGCAACGGTGTATAAAACAAATCAGACTTAGGTTTTCATCCAAATTTTAGGATTGCATGCAGACATTGTTATGTGCCTCAGAGATACCAGTGGCTTGTTGTATGGAAAGGAGGCAGGTTAAAGGTTTTGCTTGTTTCAATATAAATGAGAAGACAGGCCCACTGGCTTCATACCCATTATTCTTCCAGCTTCCTTGCTTTATTTCTGTAACAAAATACAAATGTGCGTGTAATACTTTACCAATGAATACAGGGACACACAAGCATGGTGGCACAGGGTATCCGGAGTCCCAGTGTACATTAGACCTCTGGTAAATTGCACTGTTGTTGGTTTTATTTATTTGTTTGTCTTTAAACATTCAATATGCTCTTTCCACAAAAATATATATTTTGAGTATCCTCCCTATAAACATTTCTCTGCATTTTCCCTCTTTGCAGAACATTTTTCATCTGGAGACCTGGAGCTGCTTACACTCAAAGACAAATGAACAAAACCCGTGAACTGTAGAAGTTAGCCAGTATGCTGTATCCAATTAACAACAGAAAGTATGGCCATCGACTTTGAGGAAACGTGTTTGTTTTTTTAAATAATATCAACAATTTCCCCACTTCACTTTTTATTTATTTATTTAAAAGAGAAGAGACAAAAAACATTTAGTATTACTTCAGGTGGAAACTGACATTACACAGCTTCGAGCCTTTCCATAGATTTCTCAAAAGGCTCTACCTGTTATGTTATACATGGGCCTAAACTAAGAAAACCAGAAGAAACATAGAAACGTTTGTTTACTTGGCAGCATGCATGACTACACTATACTGTCATTCTGCTGCTGTTTCCTCTTGTTTTCACAAAAGCAAAAAGCATGTACTGAATGTGTCCAAATGCAATGGCAAGAAAGCTGACAGCAGGACTAAGAACATGAAACAGACTGTAGATAATTTTTCACCCTTTTAAGCAGACTTTTTTGTTAAGAACATTCCTGTATTAGCTACTCTAAAAGCACAGCAGTTCTGCAGTGTTTGAGCTGAATTCATAGGCCAACCAGCTGCAGTCCCTTGACTCCCTGCTCAGTTACAATGTATTTTAAGTAAGAGTTTTTTTAAAAAAACCCAACACTTCAGAAACAAAGCACAGATCAAAGCTGTTTAAGAAGACAAGGAGGCACTGAACAGTTTTAGTAAGTGTTACCTGGTCAAAATAACCTAAGAAAAAAAAAACCCCACCTGTTTGCATAGTTCATGGAAAGGTTGTATTTACTATTCTTTATATCTTAAAACCTATATTAGTTGCCACACTTTATTTTGGAAATAGATAAAGTACTTTTTATGGTGTATGATGCTTATTGAAGAGCTGCCCATCTTCAAATGGGGAAATGAAATAAGAGTTTGAGTTGTCAGGTGCTCATCTGATGAATCTTAAGAGCTTCCTTAGACTCACTAGCAGGACAAGGCAAAAGAGCACAGCTACTCTTGCCACTCTTGTCAGCTACAAGAATACCCTTTTACATTCAAATCCATCCTAGCATTTCATGACAGTATTCCACTTTTGTTTTTTAATTGTGCTACTTATGTGCACACACACAGTCCAACAATAACACTGCAGCATTTTTTCACGCTTCCCAATTAATTCTGTTTTAGATTAACTTCGATGCAGTTTCTGAAGGTCTCTCACTTCTACCATACAAACTTTGAAATTTTTTTTCACATAAGAAAAAAAAAACCCCATGCTCAAAAAGTTGGCTTGTTTCTTCTGCAATCTACCATCCTCAGTTTGCCTTCCTTTCCTGCCTTACTCTGCTAATATATTTCAATTATTTCTGAAGTCTTTCTTCAACACAAGCCGAAGAAAACTCAAGCAGGCAAAGGTCTGCGTCCAGGTGCATAAACATGCAAAAAAGAGCAAGGCACCTGCCACAGACACGGAGCCAGCTGGATACAGCCGCCTCCAGGTGTTTTACAACTTTGCCTAAAATAAATCACAGCTCCCATGCCCAGCGAGGCAGCCTGCGCCTCGCCCTGCGCGGCCGCACGCCAGCGGGGGGGGGAGCAATGCGCACCCGCGGAGTTGCAGCGCTCGCCAGGCGCCCCCGCGGAGGGCAGGCGCGGAGCCCACCGGCCCAACCGGGACCCGTAGGGGTATTTCTCTCCCCCCTCCCCCAACAGCTCAGCAGCGAGGGGGTCGGTAGGAAGTTTTCCTCCCTAGCAAAAGCCCTTCTTTTCCAGACCTCCCTCCCCTTCCTAAACGCGTAACGTAGCGGCGGTGCCTGCGCGCTCCTCGGCTCCCTGCCCTCCCTCTGCCGCAGGAGCAAATAAAGCAGGCACGGCTCGCAAAGTTAAGGCAGGGCTGCAGAACTTGTGCCACACAGCAACACCCACAGCATGAAACAGAAAACCCTCCGCTCCCACCGCGGCAGCTGCAGCGCGGCGGGGCTCCCCGCGGCGGGGCGGGCACGGAGACGGGGCTCCGCGGGTGCGCTCCGCCGAGCCGAGCAACGCCCGGGGGGCGACGGAGGAACGCGAACCCGGCTGATTTGGGAAGCCATCACCCCCACCGATCCAGGCGCCGCCGATCTCTGCGGCACGGGCCGGCGCTGCCCGCCGAGCGCCGGCGAGTTCAGGGGCTGCCCCCGGCCGGGGCGCGGGGCGCGCCGGGCTCAGGCAGGGCGCTGGGGCGCCGGTGGCCGCAGGCAGCCCGCCGGGAGCGCGGCTCCCGCACCGCGGCTCACCTGACCGGCGCCGGGGGCAGCGAGCGGCGGCACCGGCGGCCGGGAGGGGAGGCACGGCCGGGGCTGCCCCGGAGCGGGGAGTCCCCCGGGGTGGGCGGGCCCGGACGGGTGCGGGGGGGGCAGGGCGCTCCCGGGGTCGCTCACCAGATGAAGTCGGTGCAGTGGCTGCAGAACGTGGGCTGCTTGAAGAAGCGCGCGATGAATTTGTGCTCCTTCACCTCGTGCACGTTCTTCTGCCTCAGGGCCCCCTTGCGAGCGAAGCGCCGCGCCGCGTCCGGGGCCGCGCCGGGCTCGGAGCCCGGGAACACGTCGGCCATAGCGCCCTCCTCTCCACCCCCTCGCCGGGAGCCGGGCCGCGCCGCGAGTCGCCGCCCCGACGTCCACCCCGTCCGGCGGCCGCCGAGTCTCTGGCAACGGCGGCGCTGGGCACTGCCTCCCGCTCCCGCGCCTGACGTCGGAGCGGCGCGTAGGGAGCGGGAGGAGGATCCCGGCCCCGGGCCCGCTGCTCCGCCCGCGGGGTGAGCGAGCCCCCGGCCGCCGGCGGGGCGGGGCGGAGCGGGGCGGGGCGGGGCAGGCCCGGCGCGGGGCCGCCCCCGCCGGGGGCAGCGCGTGCGCCGCGGGGGGGGCGCTCCGCAGGGGCGGGGGGTGTCAGCACCTGCCGCCTCCCGTCAGCGGCCCCCGCCCCGCGCACCCGCGCACAGGCACCGGCTCCTCTCACACTCGCACCGGCTCCTCACACCCCCCCACACACACCCCCACACATACACGGCTCCTCACACTCACACACTCGCACACACACACACACCCACACACCCACACACACCGGCTCCTCACACACACACCCACACCCCCCCCCACACACACTCACACACCCACCCCCCCCCCCCACACACACACTCCCACACCCCCACACACACTCACACCCCCACACACACACTCACACACTCACACCCCCCCACACACACACTCACACACTCGCACACACACACACACCCACACCCCCCCACACACCGGCTCCTCACACACACACCCACACCCCCCTCCACACACACTCACACCCCCCCACACACACACTCACACACTCGCACACACACACCCCCCCACACACACCGGCTGCTCACTACCACACCCACACACCCCCACACACACACTCACACACTCGCACACACACACACCCCCCCCCACACACACACTCGCACACACCCACACACACACCCCCACACACACACTCACACACTCGCACACACCCACACACCCACACACACCGGCTCCTCACACCCACACCCCCCCACACACACACTCGCACACACACACTCGCACACCCACACACACCCACACACCCACACACACCGGCTCCTCACACACACACCCACACCCCCACACACACACACTCACACACACTCACACACCCCCTGGCTCCTCACACTCGCACACTCACACACTCACACACACACTCTCTCTCTCACTCACTCACTCTCTCTCTCACACACACTCTCTCTCACTCACTCTCTCTCACACTCCCACACACACACTCTCTCTCTCTCACTCACTCTCTCTCTCACACACACTCTCTCTCTCTCTCACTCACTCACACACACACACACACACACACAGAGGCACCGGTTCCTCTCACGCTCACATCCACACACACCCCCACACACAGGCACCGGTTCCTGTCACACTCACAGACACAGAGACACCGGCTCCTCACACTCACACACACTCACACACACACGCACACACAGAGGCACCGGTTCCTCTCACACTCACATCCACACACACACATCCCCCCCCCGCCGCACCCCCCACCCCCCCCTCCCACCCCCACCCCCTCCACCCGGTTCCTGTCACACACACACAGACACTGGCTCCTCACAGTCACACTCACACACACACACACACACACACACAGGGGCACTGGTTCCTCTCACACACACACGCAGGCACCGGCTCCTCACACTCACACACAGAGGCACAGGCTCCTCTCACACTCTCACACACACAGAGACACACACAGGCACCGGCTCCTCATGCTCACAGGCACAGGCACTGGCTTCTCTCACAGTCACACACACAACACAGAGACACCGGCTCCTCTCGCACTCACACACACACGCAGGCACAGAGGCACCGGCTCCTCACACACACACACACAAGACAGTGGCTCCCCTCACACTTACACACAGACACATACAGACAGCGGCTCCTCTCTCACACACACTCCCCAGCTCTCCCCTGTATGTACAGGGGCTCCTCACACACACACGCACCAGCCCTCCCCCAGAACACACACCGGTTCCTGTCACACACACAGGTTCCTCTGTCTTTCTCACCCATCCACCCACACAGGCTTCCCTCACACATGCAGTGAGGCTCCCCTCACACACAGACACCCACAGAGAAGCTACACACACACACGCATGCGCACACACACACACGCGCGCGTGCGCACACACACACTCCCCGCACACATACACACACACAGAAGCTCCCCTCACACACACACACACACTCCCCGCGCGCCACACACACGCACACACACACGCTCCCCGCACGCACACACACACACACACACACACACGCTCCCCTCACACACACACATACCCCTTGGCTCCCCTCACACACGCACCCACCCACACAGAGGGCGTCCAGCCCCCTTCTCTGCCTCCCACGCAGAGCTGCCTCCCTTCGCACACGCGGAGGGCAGCTCACACACGGACACGGAGTTCCCGCAGTGTCGGCCATGGGAGCTGACACCTTCCTTCCAGGCTGGGCCCAGCACCAAGCGGAGCTGCTGCCCTCAGCAGCCCCAGGGCCTGGGCAGGACTGGCAGCCACGGCACGGGTGACCCTCCGGCACCACTGCCTCCCTCTTCCCTTCACTCAGCACACAGCCTCTACGCCGTGCCACAAGCCCAACCACCGCCATCGCAAAGAGCACGGCTAACTTATACCCAGCTGCTCTCTGCCGCCTTCGCAGCGCGCGCTTCCTGTGCCTGCCGTGAGAGATGTCATTCCACCACCACAACAAACAAAGGTGTAGCCAGACGCTCTCCTTCGCAAACCTCTCCCCTTCCTGCAACTCAGGAACCCGACAGCATACATGTAAACGCCGGGGCCAGACTGTACATCATGCGGAACCCACCGGACCTACAACACATGACAAAAGAGCAGGTGCACTGTCTTGCCCCACTGCAGCATGTCACAGATCTATAATTTACCACACAATACAAATATCCTCAACAAAAAATGCAGGAAACAAGCAGTAAATCTTTTTCACTAACTAATGCATCCAGCACGTACACAAAAGACTTTGACTGTGTTTTTATGCAGTGTGTCAACAATGTAATAAAATGTTCCATAAACTAATAGATCTGTTCATTTATTCCCATTACAAGCAAAATATTCAGAAGTCCCCGGACACAGGAACATCTACCTATGGCAAATGTGCATCCTGTCACATAGCAATTCATACAGTAACTCCATACATTCAGAAAAAACACCACATAAACTATGACTATCTTAACATAAAAACACAATATCTGCATTAAACAAGGAAAACAAGTGCTAATCATATTTTTTTTAATAAGTGCTATTCCCATGGCTACAAATTTTCACATATGGGAAAGAGATGCTTATTAAAAGTTCCTCTACCCCAATATATCTACATACTCATTAAGTCTGTCTGTGTAAGCATGTGTAATATGTTTTATTTCACAAGAATGAAAGCAAGCTAATTTATGGAAATTAAGTCTTATTTGCTGATTGGAGAAGTGCACACGGACATTTACCACAGAACTTGTTGCACGGTATCTCATACTTAATTTTAAACCCTAGGTTTCTGGGCGCAGCCTGGCTGAACTGGTACTGTAGCATTTCATCAACCACCTGATGACGGTGATAGCCCCGTTTTTTCTCTAAGCTTATAGAATCAAGCCAGATGCCCTAGAATCTGTTTCCATATGCCCTTGCTTCATGCACTTTTATTTTGCAAGCAACTACTTTCAAATCTGATCTGAAATTCAATAAAATGTAAAGATTTTTGATTTGGTTTCTACCTATTCTACACATCTTCAAACCTCTTATTCCTCTTCAGAGGGAATAGATATTTCTTGCCTTAATTAACTTATGCCAAAGCATGAGAAGCACTAAGAAACATTTTGTACTCTCATTAAGTGTTCTATCAAGAAATATGGAACGTATTTATTTCTATTCTTTCACTGCGGTATTACAAACATGGCTACTGAAATTGGAGAATATGACTGAATCAGATGCAACTTGCATTACATCTGATTTGGGGCAATCTGTATGTTTAGTAGTTCCTTAAAACCTGCTGAATCATTTTGGATTCCATTTCCTTTCCTGACAGTGACTCTGGTCAAGATTCGTTCACTGAAACATCAGCGAGTGCCCCGGGCTCTTAGTTCCAGCACCTGCTGATTGCCTTGTTAGGCCCCAGAGAAGAGCCAAATGACACCAGTCATGGCACTGCCTGATCATGTTTGGATTGCTTTGTCTCTGTAAAGCAACCATTTTACCTCAAACCTAATAATTATTTTTACGTTGTGATTACACACATTAGGGAAGAGAAAAAAATCTATTATGTGTGCATAGCAATCCTCAGACAACTAAGTAAACCATTACAACACAACCTTCCCTTACTGTATATAACATACAACTCCTCCTACTGCTGTATTTTGGATACACACCACCTACACAATGCTTTTTTTGTATATGTACATATATTTATATATTCACCTTCAATCGTCAAGATTTGTCACTATGACCAGGATACTCTGGCAGCGATACTCCGAGGGGATACTACGTTCCGTTCACCAGACACTTTTGATACATGCTGTTGTAATGTCAGCACCCTCTTGCTGGGAGGCTTTTAATTGCTTGGACACAGGTTTTTCCTACTCTGCACTCAGGTCCTGCGGGTGATACATGAACTCATCCTTCCTCTGCAAATTACTGGAGGAAAGCTGTCTGCCACCTCTTCCTAAGCGCGCACATTCCCACCAGCAGCCCATGACTTGCTCTTCTGCCTAGGGTGGTGTTTGCAATTTGTTTCTGATTCAGGCCATCTGGACAAGGAGTCCGTGTTATCGATGTATGTGTTCAGGCATATACATGGTCATTAAATCAGAGTGCTGGCTTTTCCAATCTCCTGGCAAGCAGCTTCAGAATTCCGACCCCAAAGTGCCATTTACAGGGTCTCCTGGTAACAAATTTACTCCTGTATGAATATTTGGATAATATCCTAAAGAGTTGATCCCTGATAGAAATTCCCATTGGACAGTTTATGAGTTTTTCTCTGAAGAATTTGATTATTGGTGTAACAAACACAACTCCTCAAGTCCTTTGTATATTTGCATCAATATCACCCTTGGTCTGTAAGTGCAAGCATCTGTGTTCATTTTGAAACAGGTTTCTCAGAGTCATTCTGCTGCCTACAAAGCGCCTTCTCCTTTTACTCATCTGGCGGATCAGCATGCTACTGCCTGCACCATTTTTGGATCAAAAAGCAATTGAAACAAGGTCTCCTTCCTAAAGGAAAAGTGTCTGGACTGTTCTGTCCCTATTTACATGTGCTGTGCTGCATCAGATCAACTCAAAGACAAAGCCAAGAACGCCTTCATCGACTTCGGCAATTGTGGCTCTCTATTTTATTATTTCCTGCTTGTCAGACATGTTAAACAAACAGGAATCACTTCCTGCTTGAGACCCATAAGGAAGTTCACAACCTAATTTCTCCTCACATTTGAAAACAAATTACAAACACTTCCTTTTCCAGATACTCATGAGAACAAGTACCTATTTTCCAAACCCCTTCTAGGAAGGATGACTTGATCATTGCAAACTTACTGGTTTCTACCATTTTTACCAGCAACTACTGAGGAATTAATTGCCATAATTAAGTCAAACTAATACATGGACTTTAGAGTAAAATTTCAGAAGCCAGTTTTTCCTAATTTCTTTTTCCACTTCTTCATACTTTGTTACTCTTTTTTGTTTGAAATCACCTCCCGTTCCTAAGTTAGTTTGTCATGTTTTGACCAGGAGCTATTAATTACGAGATAATGTCCACTACTCCTATGTTTTTTCCAGATCCTATTACACATTCACCAACAAAATTGTTTATTGCTCTAACCCAGGTGCTTTGGAAACAATGCACCCTAAATGTTTCAAAAAATCAGAAAAATAAATAAATACACTTGTGTGAGTTTTGTGTGTGGGTTAGCTGGGTGGTGAGAAGGAGGAAGAAATCTTTTGTCTCTCTATATAACAACACTGCTTTCTGCATCTTTCTGTGCCTTTCTGCCTCTGTGTGTTTCCAGTCTGCACAACCCTGCCTGTGCCTCTGTATTTACATTGATTCTCTTCTCTGCCCGTTTCCCCTCAAAGTTACTCTGATTGCAGGTTGGGAAATACTGGGTCATTAGACAGATTTTATTATTGTGACAGACAGCTTGTTTACACATGCTAGTACTAACATGAAAGTTTGAATGTATGTATTAAAACACAGTCAAAAAGAAGGTGAAGTACAGGAAAAAAAAGTCCTATTAGAGATGGGATATCACAGAAAAAATATTTCTGAAAAATCCTGAGGAAAAAAAATGGCATATCATACTAATTAATCATTTGCCAGGGATGAAACTGCAGTTCATTGATATGTCCTAATCAGCAAAATCCTACTCCCCTTTGTGACATGTAAACGATTCCATTATTTCAACTTTAGTTTCCTTGAAAGTGGTGCAAAAACCATTCCTCATGCAGATAGCTTGTAGCTGCCTGTGAATTATCCTCACAGCAGCTCTCCATGGATTTGGAAATAAATGGCAGATGATGTTCAGAATGTTGAGTGTAAAATACGTTTTTTTATATCACTGTTCTCATCAGAATTCTGAGTGACAACCTAGTGCTTTCTTTTCTCACATCTCAGGTGTATGAGGAACATGGTAAAATACCTCCTAGTTATAGAGCTGAATCAGAGCTTGATGCTGTTATACACTGAGATGTGACGGGGGTCCTTTGGGATGTTTCATGGGTTTTGTGTCTTTTTAGATTGTATAAATAAAAATTTCTGCCTCTGCTGGAGTATTTGCCATCGCTGTTTTGCAGATTTTGCCCTTCCCAATAGCAATCACTGTGGAAAACTTTTAATATCTCTTCCAAAAAGTCATTCACATTCTTTTGAGTGCATCAGAACAATTGTCTTGTGTAGGCAAATTTTCAGTCTTCAACTGTACACACAAAAAGGCAGAAAGACACAGACTGAAATACAAACAAAGCACTCAAACCATGTGGAAAAAAGAACAAGCCTCCCTTGTACCAACTAAACAAGACAGCCTCTATTATTTGTGTAGAGAAACATGGCGCACAGGTTTGTTAGAAACAAAGTAGGTGGGTTTTGCAAGGGACAGCTGACCCCTGGAATTCCTTGCCCAGAAGAACCAAACGCAAGAAAGCAGCGCTGGTCAGGACGCTTACGTGGGCTCAGGGGAGCACGGTGGCCTGGGAGAGACAAGCGTTGGGTGTTACAAAATCACAGACCGCAGCTGGCTCAGAAAATTCCCAAAATGGCAAACAATCCAAAAGGGAGATTCTTAGGAGGAAGTATCATATCTGCTTGCCCTTCTCTCACTTCTTCTGAGGTGTGCGCCAGTGGTCACTGTTACTCTAGAGACAGAATTACTAGAGACAAATTAGATGGGTTAGGTGGGCCCTGCCTGAACGAGTACCACCACTTCTGTGGCCTTCGTTTTCTTCCTAACTAAACAAAAAACATTTACGATATACTTAGTGCCAGTGACAAGAAGTTACCCTCAAAATCTTTTTCCAGTCTTCTTGCATGAAAAGCATACTCCATACATGCAGAGTTTAAGTTTGCAGGTAGAGGGAACTCTGTAGGTATGTCTGTATGCAATTCCTCGAAGAGTAAAATATGTCCATCAAAACCAGGTTAGGAAAGCAGAGCCACTATATGCTGTCCTAAAGCCTCTTCCCGATAGTGTGTTTGAATCTCATGTGCTTTTCTGGCACTGAACTGGTACAAAGTAAATTACTTTATACTGTTGATTGCTGGAAAACATCCCTTTCGCCATATCAGTATGTCTAATATCAGATAGATCCGGGTATGGCAGGGCGGTACTTTGAGTTTCTTTATGCTAGTGATGGGCCACATGATGTCATCTCATCGACACTGATGTCAAAGTGAAATGTCCCACCATGTCGATGTGAACAGAAAGGTGTGCTGTATTTTATTTACCATATTCACACAACTCTTCTATTGAAAGGGATTATAATTTTGCAAAAGTAAGCCAAGTAGAATTTTGCCACATGAAGTTAAGGTGTAAATAGACATTATATATATCGTACTTCAAATTATTATTTTTGACAGCTGAATATCATTTATCACAGATACAGGAAATAGTAACCTTCATGTTGCATTTGGTTTATTCTAGACAATAAATGCGATAGGAAAACAAAACCATATCAGCTGGAATATATAGGATATTCACTTCTTTTTCTGTGCCACTGTTACATTGTGGCACGTGGATGTAGAGAAAGCAGAATACCATTTTCAGTGGTTGATTTCCAATTATACCATGTCCGGCTGTGCTCTACACCAGTGTTTACACTTACAGAAACACTAATAATTGAAACGACGAAAGCCTGGCTGGACAAACACAGCTTTAAAATATTTGTTTAATTTAGAAGAACTGAAAAGAGAAAACACTGACGCACAAAACAAGCTGACATTGACTAATTTTATTTTTCTTCCCAAAAACCTAAAGTGACAGTTAACTGAAAAACAAAGTGTGGAAAACCCCTCTGCCACAGAGATGCAACATGAGGAAGGATTCTGTTTGTTAGCATTCAACATCATTCAGCTTCCCACTGGAATTTTCATTTTCCAAAAAATCCCCAGAAATTGTCCTTTAATGACAGCAGAGACTATTTTTTGTCTTTTAATACAGTATTGTGGATTAAAGACTGAAAAGATTAGCAGACTGATACATACCATAACAAGGGAACATCTCCTTTGGTTGTGCTAAGTCTCATGTTACCATTCAGTTTCACAAGGTCCTGTGACCTTAATAGGCCAAAATTGCTATTTATATATAAACAAAACGTGACAGACACTCTTTCAACATGATTTATACTTTAAAATCGTTTTGCTCCAGAGGCATAATTTTAAAAATCGGACATCTCACCCACAATGTTACTAAGGAAAAAAGACCCGGAGCATCCCATATGCAAATGCCAGTGGGTTTTGTTCCAGCTGCGTTATGTCATGTCTGTGAGACAAGAGCTAGGCAGCTTGCTTTCAGAAGGTTTGGAACAGCGGTTAAGCCAACTTGTACAGCAAACTAATATTATTTAACTTGACTATACTCTGATATCCATAGAAAAGCAATGACTCGCTTGTTGATGACCACATAATTAGGTGCCATGAGGGAGAAAAATGAGATTTTTTTACCCCTAGAAATAAAACAAAAAACAAAAGAAACAAAACGTGTCACGAACATACACACATGTGCTTTCTGCATGATTTCAACTTCTATCCTAAATATATTGCCCTTTGTAGAGCGCTCATGATCTGTTCTTTCCAAAACATCTGGACATCTTCTCTTTCAAAACTTAGATTTACGAGAATGTCATGGATATCAGTTCTGGCAATGTTGGAACAGTTGCAATTGTATTTCATTCTGTTGCCAAACAGCATCTTTGTGTCTCCCTGTGCAATGAAAAATCTCTGTGTGCCATGAATAAAGGAAAATCAACCTCTGATATTTATTTTTGTTACTGTAACATAAAATTACAAAACACATGCAAAGCTCCAAGAAAAACCTGGCTAGATGATGATGCAGATTACAACACTAGCATCAAAATCTTTAAAGATATACACACATGTGGAGATCTTCAAAACAGCTGAGTGGCCTTCTGGAAACCAAAAGAGATAGCTACATTTTCCAAAGAACACAATACACCAAAAGTTTACTTTAATAAAGTGAGCACTTTTAAGAGCATGGCCTTCATTTAGTAGTCTAAATACAATTTGAGCCCTTCTGAAAATCTGATTCCAGTTATTGATACTGGCCCCTTCAAAATCTGCTTCCTCTTAGGAAGGCTTCACCCTGGATTTATTGCTGGAGGTTAGAGGCTGTCACAATGTGAAATTAGTTTATTGATATCTTCCTACTGTAATGGTCCACACTATAAAAATACCATGCTTTGTGCTACAATACGAGTCTGTTAACAGGATCCAGACGCAGAATAATGCGATGTCATGAGCATCAGACATAGGCCACATCAACAGAGGTGCATAAGGAAGCTTCAACAGCGGCATGATTTTTCTAGCAAAATGACTAGCTCAAGACAAACTAACCTCTCCTATTGCATTAGCCCTAAACTCATCCACTGATGTTTAAACATTCAAGAACATTTACAAATCAGCTTTTAAAAGTCAATGGCCTTCCCTCTGGATCCAACATTTTGTGAAATTTTCTGTTCTGAGACTACATTTTTAGCTTTTTCAGACTTGTCAGTCAACAGTGAAATGAGGAATTCCCCCTTTTGGAGTTAATTTGCTAAGAATACCAGATTAAAATATATATGAGGAAAAATTATAGTCAGCTATTTGTGTTGACTTGGGAAAGATTTGGGGAAACCTCCTAATTTTGTTAATTGTATATAAATTGATTCAAACCACGTATAAAAACATTGATAACACCCTATTAAGAAAAGCCTCAAATGAGCCCATGACAAGACTTGGGCTGGCTGGTGAAGGTTTTGCTTTAGGCCATAAGGGAGATCAGTATCCACTGTTTGATTACACAGTGCAGGAGATGAATCCCAGGGAAGGTACATTTATTCATCTGGAACACTCTGGACTTCTGCCCAGAAAAAATTTAACGGATGATATCCATGGGTTAATAGAGATCATAGGATCTATCTAGATTGAAGATGTCTATTTATTAGGTGGTACCAATAGATGCCTCTGACACAGCCAAAAAGCATCAATCTTAGGCTGCTTTTAGACATGCATGCTTTCCAATGAAGATTTTAATGTGGATGAATATACCAAGCTGCTTCTTGATTTGTTGATCCTCTTATCTGTCATTTGGGAGAACCAAAGAATGGCAATAAATAAATCTGGTGGTAGCTGAGCTTTCTGATACTATCATGGCAATGTGCCAAGGGAGGCACAGGGTATTTAAGACCGCTCTTGTTTACCCAGACATCCCTTATCGCAAGGGATGGAGTCTTCCTAGCATGAAAACTAGCAAGGATTGCTCAGCTGGATCACAAAGTGGTAAAATACTGACAACAATTTTGAGGTACCAAAAATGTAAAGTGTGTTCTTGTAGCACTGTATTTTCCTTGGAGAACTTGCATCAGATCCTGACCAGATCTGCACTCTCTCCGGCTTGTAAACAAGGTGACAACCAGAGGCAATACATATATATATGAAAAAAAAAAAAAAATTAAAACCAAGGTCAGATGCTGCTCCTGCAGAAATCTGTGGCATCTGGCTTAATAGAAATCAGAAGAATAATGATGAAGTGAACCTTGAAAACTTTGTTTCAAACTTGATGGGAGAAGAGAAACGGTTTGGCCTGAGCTGGGGGAGCACTGGTCTTTTCTGACCTCTCCATTAGGCTGGCTGGCTTCTCCCTTGAATGCAGTTGTGTACCTCTACATCTGCGCTGAGGGAGAAACAGAAAGATGAAGCGAGGCAGAAAAGGGTGAGAAGGTCTGTGGCTCCATACTGTGCTCTTATGTTGAATTCTGAGAAGCTGTCCCTTGCAGAACTGTCACTGCAGATCCAAACTCTCATAAAGAATAATTTGCCCCCAAGGCTTCCTAATTTAACATTCCCGATTGAGAAATTTAACACAGAATATTTCAGACAGCGTTTTGATGAATTTATCAGAGGAACAGATTGTTTCACGACATTTGAGTTGCAGTAGAACTGTGAGAGAGATTCTCCGGATTTTCTGTGCAGAAAATGAGAAGGTGGAGAGGAGGAAGTAGCTGTAAAATCCTCTTGGGTTTTGTACACTGTGAGTTTAATGTATGTGAAAACTAGAACACCTTCATGCCACTGCAAGAGAAGATAGGCCTACAATCACCTAGAAAATTTGTTACTGCCAGCCCTCCACATCTCAGATTAATCCAGGATTAGGTATTTTAATACTACATTTCCAGTGAACTGGTGGGTGCTTGTAACGATTTAAGGTCTAGGACTAAAAAGACAATTATTTCACTAACTTCAGAAAAACCTTTCTGAAACATCAGCGATAACTAGGACTGCAGTCTACTGCTAAAATACACTGCTAAGTGAAAATAATCTTTTTAAGATATACATAGACATTGCTTACTTCTTATTTCACTGAGACATTCTTTCAGGTCAATATTTGTTACTGCGTGTTTACTTCCAACATCTCCAAACACATGAAATGTAAACTTTCACTGGAAAATAACACACTGCAAACAGATCTTGGGCTTCTGGCTGGCTGAATATTTTGCTAATAATGAATGTACATATCCAAATTATCCATACATTAAATAGTAAACACAACTGATATACAGGAAGTTGTAAAAGTCTCAATGTGTCCAGAAAGTAGTTGGGGTTTTTTAAGGCTCAAAATGACTCAGTTTACCTTCTTAATTTCTATTTCTTAACTTTTCAGTGCAACAGAGCATTCACTTCAATATTGGATGTATTGAGTAGAGGTGATAAAAATGTTTGTGCGGTGCATAAATGAACTTTGAACAAATGTTAATAGAACTATCTTGGCAACACGAAGGGCAGTGATTGGACCTGTGACTTAACACCTGCTCCCGCAGAGGAACAGGGATACATCCCTCAGCCATCTGACCATCACCTCTTCACACTCCAGAGGGAGGAAAGGGCGCACACAGGAAAGCTCAGCGACTTTCATGTGAAACAAAAGGAACAGTGTGAAGGAACCTGGAATCTGGATATCCTACCCTTGCAGGAAAAGGATGAGATTGTCTGTCCAAGTACAGTCCCAAGGCCAGCTTTCATGCCAGAAAGAGCGCCTCAGCAAGCAGGTGCTGGCACATAAGGGAGGACTGCATCCAGGCCTCTCTTTATTATTCTGCCTCAGTGTCCCTAATCAATATGTTCCTGTTGATTTGAGAAACCTCTGCATTTTGAACTGACTATGTTGTGCATTTTCTGGTTGAGGGACAGTCATTAAATCTTGAGAACGGTGGGTGATGCAGACCCAACACTCACTGCCCGAATGGACAGACTGCCAGGAAGACTGTGGCAGGATCAGAGGTGTGACATATCCTACAGTATCAGGAAAATTACAGCATCAACTAGAGAAGCAGAAAAACAGAGTAGAGGAAGGACATAAGGTCTGGCTCATTAGCTGGGGAACCTTACCTCGCACTGACCTTCAGACTGTTTAGTTCTTCCAAACTTTCTGCATAATATCTGTAGGAGAGACCAACTCCTGTCTGAAAGTCTTTGTCTACCTTCTTATTATCTTGTACCCTGATTATTACAACGTCTTTTCCCATTGCCATGACAGCTGCAGTTGACCTCTGGTGTCAATGAAGAATGCTGCTGCATAGACTGTTTTTCATTATCATTTTTCTTTCAGCATCCTTCTACTATTTTTTCCCCTCCTTCTCTTCCATATGACAGTTTTACCTTCACTTTTAAAGCCTTTGCTGGCTTATCTTCTTCCTCACTGAAACCACTCTGATCAGCCCAGTGATGCCAGTCTCCATCATTTAATTGCTATCTTTTCAAACATGCACTCTGATCTCTGCTGTGGTGCCCTTCATATTTTTGGCTGGGCAACACCGCTTCCACAAAGCCCGTTTGTTCACATCCCTCCTGCAATCTTTTAGGTTATGCTAGCACAAAACTGGGTAATAATTAGACTGCTGTGATACCAATACCCCACATACAATGCTAGCTGATACCATGTCAGGACATTCTTGAACTACTTTCTCAGCTTACATTTATAATTTCTTTCCTTAGAATATAATATTTTTTGTGGTAGAGACCATCAGTTTGCTCTGTATTTATGTGGTCACTAATGAAACAAAAGTCTGCTTCATGATTTGCTTTATAGGAGCTGTAAAAATAAATAGCAGACATGCTAAAGGAGCAAGCTGGATTACATGGAACATTAGATGATATATATATAATTGTATACTATAACCAAATACAAAAGAACTAGGTTGGTTTGATCACGCTCTGCCAAGGTAAATCCATACAATAATAACCGCATCTTCTCCAGTTACTGGAAAAGACACAGCTATTTGTCACAAACATTCTAAAGTTTCTTATTGCAGAGAAATAAGTTTTCAAAAAGAATCACAACATTGGCAGTTATTATGCAGTTGTGTGAAATGCATACTTAAATATTCATTCCTTAGTTTCAATTTTCAGAGCAGTTATCACACACAAAATCTATGGCAAAATTAAGGTGCGTATAATTTAACATACACACACCCCTTTTTTTTTTTTTTTCCTTCTTCCTCTCTTCCTAAAGTAGTATAGAAAACTTTCCAGTTCAAGTTTCTACCTGTAGGGTATATGGTAGAGTACATTCTGCCATCTGCTGAGCACAGGGAGAAATGCTCGTATGGTCAGCATCGAAACGGATAACACTGTGCCCATCTATTCCTGTGCTATTTTAAACACAGGAAAGAATGTAATCAAAACAGCAGGCGGATCTAAGGAAGGATTTAAACCAGAGGCAAGAAAGTTCATTACAGCATTGCAGTGTGTTAGGAAGGGAAAAGATACTTGTGAAATTTTGTAGAGAAAGAAGAGGAAGAAACAGGCTGTGACAAATGGAAAAATACTCAGATGTAAATACAGAAAATTAAGTCAATTTTTCCTGTTGATTTAGCAGCGGTACTTTGCCCTTAGGCACTGTGCATTTGGTAAATATTTCAAGCAGGACAGTCAGAGCATTTTCTTTCTGAGAAGAATAGCGTGTTCCTAACTGTTCAACGCTGTGGCTAAAATTTGTATTTTAAAAGCAAACAGAGAAACTTTAAAAAACAAAAATAAACAAACTAGAGATCACAGCAGTAAGAGTTTGACACAGCCTAGCTTCTCGTTAGAGCTTCAAATGTCCCTCACTCCCCCTCACAGGCTGTGAGTCAGCAGGGGAGGAGGATACTTAGATTAGAAACACCAAACTGTGGAACAATGATTACACAAATGTTATTTTGGTTGCACTTCAGATGCTCCTGCAGTTAAGATCTGCTAAATTCAGATAACTGCAGTGATCAGAACTTCAGCAGATATCTGTGGAGTTTTGACTTGAGGACCCCAAATCGCTGTGCTAAAACAAATTTTTACACCACCCAAAAATATGGTTTAAGTTTGACCCCCTTGTCACAAACAAGCACAGTCCAGAATCGTTATTTCACTTTTTCTGCAGTGGTGGCATTGTGAGCACTGTCTCTGTTGCTTTTAGTTATCTGTTAATTGAAGGATGCTTATTGACAACATGAATCTGATCAAACAGGCCCCTGAAGCCTGACATTTCAGGCCAAATCATCATCTAGTGTAGACTGGCACCAAATTGGTATTATCGCTAGAGGTGTATGAAAACACCAATTTCACTCCATACTAGAAATTTTGCCTTAAAAAACATTTTGTTATAACTCTCAGGAACCTTTGGTACATTGAAATATACACGCGCAAGTGATAGGTAAACAAGAGCTTCTTAGTGACAGTTCTATTATTTGATCTAATAGCATATTCCAAATATCCTCATCCTCTAAAGAAGCTGAGAAGATAACACTGTTTTTTTAAAAAACATTGGTCCCAACAGGAGATGCTCCACAGAAGCAACCAGAGAGGAGAGGTTTTCAGTGGAAACCGCTATTTCAATTCCTGCATTATGTACGAATGCAACATGTGATGGTTGTTTCATCCTTTATTACAAGCAACACAAGGAATCTTTTATCTTCTGTTTACAAGGATGGGAATAAATACAAAGAGTTAATATGTAACTATCTCTTTGTGGATGCCTTTATTTTTAAGAGAAGAAACACAGGACCGAGGGTCATTTGGGAAGCTTGTGGACTGGCAGCAATGTACTCCCTGGCACTGGTTGCGTGTGTAGTTGCTGTGAGCCACTGTGCTCTTGCAGGGAAAGGTAAGTGTCTTCCACTTTCTAAGGGCAATACTACCCTGAAGTGCAAATGAGGGAAGCTGGAGAAAGCAACAGCATTTTAAAGCCTTTAGAAATTCTGGTCAAGCTTTTTGAACAGGAATTTTCTCTGAAAGCTGTTTCTCTTTTTTCCCCCTTCCATTCCTTCCTCTGTCTCTTCCTATGGTGAGGTGAGTTGTTATATACAAAAGTATAAAATGGAGCCAAACAGAAGAAATATTGACAGAAGTTGTGGAAACCAGGTTGCCTGCATGCTGAGGCACATTGCGTGTGCCAGGACTTAACCTCGCTCTGTCCCTCTGCCCAGCTCCCTGCTCGCCTCGCTCTCCCCTCCGCTGCAGGGGCTGCCTGGCACAGCTCCTGCCTTGCTTTTCTCCTCCTTTCCCCCATTCCAAGAGCTCCTGGCACTGTTCCGTGTACTCTCCCCCTCTGTTTGCCATTCATTTCTACCACATGAGCTCTGTGTCCCCCTGTTCTCCCCCCCCCAAATCTCAGCAGGAACCTCTCTCCGCGTCCTTTGCAGGAGCACAGTCTGCACCCTCTGTTCCTCTCGCTGCTCCCCTCCTGTTCTCGCTCTCTGGGTGATGAGTTGTTCACACTGTCAACACATTAAAGCTGTTCTGGAATCAGAATTGTCTAACGTAAGAGTGTTTGCCCCACTGAACAGAAAAATTGGGGACAGCAGAGAAAAATAAATTTAATAATAATAAAAAAATCATCTCATTTCTGACCCCACCAAACTAGTTTAGATTAAAAATGAAATGCATTTGTTTGCTTCTAAGTCCCTCTCAACCTCTTTTGTCCACAATAATTCACCACACTTGACTCACTTTGCAGAATACCTTCATAAATCTATTCTGAAGCAAAAGTAAATTTTAGTTAAAAAAAAAGTGACAGAAAAATCTAACTGAAGCCATTGATAGAGCTGCTGAGGAGAAGGGTAAGAACGCATTTTTTTCTGGCTAATACTTGGAGCAGCCATCAGCTGCCTCGGTAAGTTACATAGCTATAGATTACAGGGGGACCGGTTAGCTCAGTGCAGGAACATTTTCTGGCTGATGATAATACAGAAACCTGTGCTTCCATTTGAGAAAACTCCCATTTTCTGCCCGATTTCTTGTAAAGCGTCTCCTTTCCTCCAGTCTGTCCCAGGCCACCAGAAGTGCTATTTGCCACAATTGATGTAAACAAAAACGTGTATGAAGTGGGTGAGGAAATAGAATATACCTGTAGGCCCGGGTTCGTCCCCAATAACGGCCAAAGGAAGTACACCTGCCTGCCAACTGGCAAGTGGCCTCTCAATACGCTGCTCTGCCTACGTAAGTAAAACAAAGTAAATCCTACTCCTAGATTTTATGCCATGCACTGATCTGAAAAGGATATTTTACAGTCCACGTGAGGAATCTGATGTATTTAAACTGATATACTCCTGTTCTCCAGTTGTTCTTCCCTTACTTGCTGGGAGACAACTGGGTGTGGGGTCGAAGAGGGGCAAGTGGCGGGGGAAGGATCTTCCCATACATATCCTACACTTCCCTTAAGCTGCTGCTCCCAGGTGGTGATGGACATAGGACCCAGACAAGGTAAATCTTAATTTGACTCAGACCAGCAGTGCTTATACTCTAATGACGTACACTGCTACATAACACCTGCATTTACTGTATCCTTCATTGTTCATTTTTATCATGCCATTGCATAGAAGTTATTTTCCTCAGAAAATCGAATGTTAAAAATTATTTAATCACGAAAACTCTGAAACCACTATGTTTTAAGAGAAATGCAGAATAGCTAATTTATGAAGCATGGTACATGACAGTGGAGAAATGTGAAAGACACCAGGACTCCTTTATGATCAACTTGTTTCCATTATCCTAGCTTCATGCCTTATGAAATAATACTAGTTTTTAAAATCTTAATTAACAGCAAAGAGATGTCCCAGTCCTGGACCCTTGCAGCACGGAAAAATGGATTTTCTAGACCTCCGCTATCAGAGTTCTATAAGTTTTTCATGTGACCCAGGGTAAGTGTTCCCTTCCTCATGCTGTTTAATAAAAAGCCTAAATCACGTATTACATTCCACTATCTCCTGCTGCAGTATAGCAAGCCACAAAACTGAGAAAACTGCACATAAAAACCCACTTCCACTTCAGAATCTTAAAACCAAAAAAACCACACACACACCCCCCTCCCGAATATCTGATGATCCTCCTCTTTTCAGGCTTGGCTATGACATCCTGGAGCTTTGCTGCTCCAAAGCAATGTCTTACAGATGTGGAAACTGTCAAAATATCAGAGATTTTATTCAAAGATTTATTCTGGACTGCTTTCCCCAGCTTTTTAAATCCTCTTATTACATCACAAGATGAAATCCTACAGCAGAGAGAAGATAATCTCTATCTAAGTTGTTATGCTGTTCGGCACTAGAGACTAAAAATTTTGTTTCTATGCCTCTCCAAGCTCAATAAATGAAAACACGACATAAATCCTAATTTGGCCCCAGGAGCAAATGCACTTTTACTCAAGGTTGCTTGCTAGCTTTAGATAGAGATAAGGATGCACTTAAAGAAAAATAGTTATGGCAAATGCAGGGAAATATTTGATAGTAGCATGCAGTTAATTTTACTTGGGTAATTAATGAATAAACAGCGCTTAGCTGGGAAGATCACAGACAGAGCCTAGAGTTTACTGAGAAGTGTCAACAACCTCAACTTCCTCCTCCTCCTGCTCCTGCAAAACAGAAGCAAGATAAGGAATAAATAAATTCAACTGTGACATCAAATGTAGCAATGGGACTTGATTTAATTTTGCTAATTGTAGCTTACTGTTTTTCAGCTGAGTGATAGGGAAATGATAGATATTTGATAAATATTTTTTTAAAACTCAGACTAAGTACTAATAATATAAGTATGGAGGATAGGAGAGAAGCATTTAGAGTGCATATGGAAATTAAATTGGGCTATCTGGCATGAAAATAAAATAATGCATCTCAGTGACTTTAGTTCTTAAGTGCTGAGCTCTTTGCAATTGTTTGATCCCAATTGTCATAATTAGCTAGGAGCTCCTCCCAAGAAACCATAACATTTACATTGGCAAGCACAGATCAGTGTTCACTACTTACATATATTCACAGTATTAATCAGTTGTAAAAATTAATATGCAAGCTAGAATATATAGTTGAAACAGCAAAACATATTGTATCAAGCCTTTTGTCTGGATACTTGGAACACTCAAAGACTAACATTTTTCGTATTTGAACCTAAACTTCCTTTGAGGTCAGTAAGTGCTAGAACTAGAGAATGATTTCAGAACTGGACTCTTAAGTGCGTTTATGAGAAATGATAATCTTTCTTGCAAAGAAAATTGGATTCTTCTCCATGTTCATTAAGCTTTCACATAAGCAGGTGTTTTTGTTTTCAGTTACAACCTTGTTGGGACAAGAACGAGCCAATGCATGGCAGATGGAAAGTGGAGTGGAACTTTTCCACAGTGTGAACGTACGTGTTTGAATACTAAAGAAACAGTCTATCCTTACTCTTATAAAGAAAGATTCCTTTACATTGCTCAGAATTACATGTATTCTTATTCAGAGGCTTCCTATAGTGCCGTGCAAAAAATGATTAGGAGAAATCAAGAAGAACCCTCTAGGTTTTGTTTTAGATGTATGGATTCTAGTTTCAGAAAAACACAGTTTAAAGGTCTGTACAAAAGGCCAGGATCAGGGATGCTATTTACAGCTGAAGGTAAGGTGCTTATCCACTCACATTCATTCTCCCTGTGTACAAAAAGAGGATATTGTTGTGCCTTTGCAACTGTGTTACATGTTTTTGCTATAACCTGTCCTGCATAAACACTACTGAAAAAACAATATACTGCATAATATTGTCTGCAAAATATAGCAAAAATAATGAATTACATACTCTAAGGCTCCTGATACTTTTAATTTGAAATTTTTGGTTTGTTAGCTACACTTCCATAACGGGTGGTGTGGATTAATTTGGTTATAAGCATGTTGCTCCCGTGATTCTAGTAGCAATTTGATATTTAAGCTTTAATTTCTACAAATGCTATGCTTTTCTAGCGGTGACTTGTGCACCTCCCTCGCTTCCTGAATTTGGAGTCCTTTCTTACCGTCGCTTAAAACCTGGAAATATTTCACATTTCCTGGACACAATTATTTTTGAATGTGTACCTCCTCTTGCACTTATTGGGAATGAGACAGCTACTTGCATGGCCAATGGCAACTGGAGCAGCATTCCAGAATGCAAGGGTAAGTTACTTACTTTTATAAACACCTAAAAATATTCCCTAGAATTATATATATTAAACTATATGCACAACCTTAATAATATATATATATATTTTTACAATTGTTACTGCAAGCATACAGTAGAATTATTCTGAAAGTCAGACTCGTGCATGCAAGGTGATTGCTAAGAAGATTGCACTCAACATGGGATTGACGAAATATTTGCTGCAGGTATAAAGGTTATATAAACAAAACCTGCTAAATGTAGCTCACAGCGGGGAATCATAGCCTGGCCTCCAGAGCGCAGCAAGTATTTTATTCTGCTAAGTGCTAGGATTAATCTAAGAAGTAGAAAACTTTACCTTTAGTCCTAAGAACTTCACTGGTTTCACTGAAACGATGCCAGATTTAAGTAGGTTTTGGATATGACCACGGACTGCAATAGATATGTATTTAAAAACAAATAATGTTTATTTATTGTGGTGTTTTAAACTGTCTTTCTTCTGGCTGTGTTTCCCTGTGCCCAAGGCTCAAATGAACCACCACAGAAGTTTCACATATTTTTTGAAGTATACAGCGTGTCTTTTAGAACCACAACATTGCTAAAGCTTTGGTTGTTGTTTTTTTTATTTTTTTTTGTACCACAGTTGTCACATGCCCCACTCCAACAGGAATAGAAAATGGATTCATAGAGTTTGCTGTTCGTAGAACATACCACTATAATGAAAGTGTCAGCTTTGGCTGCCAGTCCAGCTATGTGCTGGATGGACCTAAGCATTCCCGCTGTGAAAAGGATGGAAACTGGTCCACAAAGCCAACCTGTAAAGGTATACACACACTGTCGGTTAGAAACCACGTATCAAACTGACTTTTCCTAAAACACCACTGCTCTGATTTTAGTGAGCTGTTACTTCTTTGTGCAAGAGCTGTCCTCAAAAGAAAACCAAAATAGCAATTTCAAGGCCCTGATAATCTAAGACCACTCCCAACACTGTACGTTGTATGATGTATCTGAATTGACTTCAGTAATCAGCCATGTAAATTTGTCTATCTCCTCTCCTCTTCTTATTTAATAATAATCAGAAATTTTACTAAGGCTGGATTTTCACCGGAAACTTTAGACCCTATACTTAGGGGTCTGAAATTCTTCAGCATTGTAACACCAGCAGAAGTACTATGTATGTGTGGGACACATTATTTTTCATTCCCAAATGTCACTTGTACAGATTTCTGACAGGCTCCAATCTACCCACTTATCAAAATAGAGTCCTAATTATCCTTACATGTTGCTTATAACTGGATTTTTTATAGGACCATGTAAAATACCAGTTAAGAAAGCTGTAGTATTATACAACGGCGAGAAGAAAAGAGTTCAGAATGATCTTAAGGAAGGCATTCAGCATGGTGAAACTATATCCTTCTTCTGCAAGAATAAAGAAAAATCCTGTGCCTATACTGTAGCTGTTCCATGTGTGGATGGCAACCTTACTCTCCCTGCCTGTTTCAAAGGTACAAGCTAGGCTAATCAGAAAACAGCTTGTGTGAGTGGAATGACAAGTACTTTAGTGTGAGAGGAAAAGTCATAATTGATCTTCAAGTACTATTTGACTGGCCAATTCATCTGCCTTGTACTAAAGTTACTGGGTATTAAGGAAGAAATGGCCTGAGAGAAGGAGAGAATGTACCCCAAGACTTTTAGATACATCAGAGCCCTACTTTAATTCCTGTTCTGTTCTTAGAAGGTGTTATTTAGAGGTCTAGCCCCCCCCAAAAAAGGCCATATGTAAAGTATTCTGGAATTTCATGAATCCTTGGGTCAACATCTTCTCTATAGAAGGTATAGAGCCTGAATGCTGCTGCAGCCTTCAGAACCTGATGTATTCACTTCTATTCTGGTGAATTATTCCCGCATTATGCTGATAGGTGACACACTGGTCTGACTTTAGAGAGTTAACAAGCAGCTGATAGCTATAGTGAGGAATTGGTGCTGGACGAACTGGTTCACAGGCACACAGGATATCAGAATAAATACTAAAGTTGGTTAGCAAGAGGAAATGCTTTGCATTTATCATATTATTCTCATTTGTAAGTGATGGAAAAAACACAGCCTATGCATGATGAAAACATCTTCGTATTTGGCTTGGCTTCTGTGTTTATAGCTTAGCTTTCATTAAAATAGGGTATTTCTTCTAGTGGTTTTACTATGATGTGAAGAGTGAGTGCTCACCTAACAGGGTCCATGAGACATACTGTTTTAGCTATCACATTTCAAGAATTTAACCCAAGTTCTTGTTTTCAACAGAACGTGGCTTTTTCTCATCTCTTGTGAAGAAGGACCCATCAGACATGAAACCATGTGAAGACCAAGAATGAATCAGAGAAATAATTCAGTACAAAATTTCTGCCTTACTGAAGCAAAACGTTACATATAAGAGAGGAAAATTGTGAGTGTAAATTTCCAGGTGAACTCTGGACTCTGGGAATGCAGTCTCAGCTGTTTTCCCTACTGCCATCCCTACCAGGCTGTTTCACAAGCTATGACACATTATTTCAGCCATTAACTTACATCCTTTTTTGTCTGCTTTCTTCAAAATCCCTGCAATACAGCTTCTCTTTCCATATTTCCGACATCTATGCAACTACAAATGACTTTCTCAATAGCAGTCCCTTTACAATAAAGTAATTTTCAGCCAACAGCGTGCTCTTATTTAATATTACCTAATCATCAATCAGATCCTTCAGCTCTTAAGTGATTTACACAGAAAGGCCTTAGTCATTGGTAATTAGCTGGGTTCTGATTCCATTACTGCTCCCCTGCGACAGGGGGTAGACCTTTAATTGTAGAGAGACAGAGGGTCATCAGCCTGGGATTTTCCCAGATTCATGTAAGTAGGAAGATCAAGGTTTCCAAGTGAGTTTAGAAGCCAAGTGTCCAACCATGGTTTAAATATCAATAGCACCAGATAAAGGGTTCTTTTTGCACTTTTTAAAAAAAAATTGCTCAAGTTAGTAAGACTGTTTATGTTTTTGAGACTCTAACTTCACCTGAAACTGTTGCTTTAAACAACTGTTAATTTTTACCACTGTTTCAATATTACACAATGTAACTGACTCCTTTTTCTTTTTAATTGCACATCACTGGGCAATAGTAATCATTACGTAGCTTTGAAGAAAACTGTATTTTTAATTTGATTTATGATACACATAGTTCACTGATATGATCCAGTCTGGCAAGTTTTGTGCTTACATCTGTATGCTATTCAGGAAAAATAATTATAACTTCAACATACTAGAAAGTGAGACAGAAATATTTGTTGTACACTTACAGTAAATTGTCATGAGTCATATGCGGCTCCCCCTGAAGTATAAAAGCCTTCTCTCTGATTAACAGCAGAAGCTACACAGTAAGCAAGCTACTGTAGACCTTTTTAAAAGAACCATTTAACATTAAGATCAAACTACTTACACGATGCTACAGCCACCATTAAAAAACACTCAACATATTCTAATTATCTTTTTTTTTGAAGGCTGCACATTAATATTTTAATAGTATGACTGATATAATTTGTTCTTATATTTCCTCTTTTTAAGGAGAGATTGAGGCAGCCATTATTAAGTATTTAATACTTTGTACTCATCAGCAATTTAATTCTCTAATGTAGAGAGAGACCAATTCACGGTAGCAGCTGAAAAGAGTATTTTGTTGGTACAACGTGTACGGTGTTTTGGTTCCTAACATGTTTAAGTGGGATCCTTGAATGACGTTGACTTACAGGCCAAGATATGTGTAACTAGTCTAGATCAGCTGGCAGGAACCTATCTGTTTGGAAATCTAGTCTAAATGTTGTGTGGATACATGTCTGGGATCAGGATGTTCAGGATGGTAGCTGAGATACCACACACAGTTTAATATTAACTTGTCTTTCACAGCAAAACACTGTGAAGTTGGTGTAAGTAAAGTTAGCACTCACTGCCAAAGAAATGCTGCTTCTCCCTGAAATGATTTGTATTTTGCACAAAAACAGCTGCCCCAGGAACATTAGATTTTTCTAAGCAAATTTTCCCAGTTCTAATTACCCATGCAGCAGGATAACAACTGATCGTGTCAGCTGGCCCTGCTTCCTAGCTGGGTATGCGGTATTTGAATACTTGAAAGAACCACCCTTAGGAGCCAATGTTCATACGTGGAATATATTATCTAGTCTCCTGAAGCAGTAAGAGAGAGAAAAAAATCTGTGACCTGATGAGTCTTTGAAGTAGTGAGGTGTTTGTGAATCACAACTTTTCAGACATGAAAGGTTTGCTTAGAAGGTCTGAAAAATGTATTGCAACTAGAGGTATTCCAAATGCTGCTGTGAGGGAGTGAAACCTGCTTTTTTTTTTACATTTTTTTAAGATGTTTGAAATAATGCCTTAAGCTGTGCTCATGTTACTTGTGGCAAACTGCTGAGACAGTTGCAGAGATAAGAGAACATGGTAAAACGAGATGAAGAAAAAAAGTACTGAATGTGTTTTACTTAAATGAACATATTTTTACAATTCAAACTGTGAATTTCTTCTGTATTCTGGTTGGGATACCTGTGTGCTCTCTAACGGTGTATCTATAGTGATTTCCTCAGGAGGGCCAGCGCACATCAGTACTCATCATGTCCAGGCTGCAGCTTTGGCTGGAGACAAGACCTCAGTCATTTCTTGAATCTTTAGTTTCTCTTCCTTTTTTGGATAGAAGTTGTGCAACTGCCAAATCAATGCAGGTAGGCCTCAACCCCTCTGGCCAGCCTGCTCTGCATTGGTAAGCAGACCCAGAAACTGGATCTATTCCCTCAGGGAATTTCTCCTGGAGTACTGGTTCCAGTTTCACTGGTTCCGCTCTGATTCATGTTCTTTTTCACCATATACCAGAAAATCCAGTTTTTTGAAGTATTTTGTGATGAGCATTGCAGAGATACATTCAAAACTGAAGGCAATGTGCAGATACGAATCAATGAACAACGACATACAAAAAAGTTGGCTTAGAAATTGCAACTCTTTTCAGATGTCAAAAAGGAGATTTGCAAAGCTGGACAGAAATGCAAACCTCCCATTGCATCACCGGTCCAATAGGCTGATGTGTTCCTCTTGAAAAACCTGCCTGGAAGGAGTCACGTTGTTAAACCTGTTCAGCCTTCGATATTCTACTAAAAAACTCTTGTCTGTCTCCTGTGATTTGGACAATCTTGGACACATTGATTTCATAATGATTACAAAATTCCCATGACACATCTGCGTAACTGAAGTGGTGATTCAGAGGTGAAAAGTTCAGCACATTCAGTTGTTTGAGCAAGTCAGCCACCCAGTAGTCTTGCTGTGCTGCAAGAACGTACCACTCTTTTAAAACAGATTAAAAGTAGGCATATATTAAAAAAAATAAATAATGAAATGACAGTTGTTTTAAATTTGAAATTTAAAGATAATAAATAAACTTTGTAATCTACTCATGAGGTTCTACCATGGATTAAATACTCCACCACTGATTTCTGCTCTGCTTCTAAGCAACCAGTGTAGCTGTCATAGCCATCACTGAATGAGCCCTAACGCAGAATCATTCCTGCTGAAGATGAGCTAAGAAATCAAAGAAATCAAAGAAAACAGCCAATTTTCTACCATAAATTTAAGAAATTGTTTGATGTATATGTGCATGTGAATCAAGCTTAGAAGAGCTGAAGAGTTTAATCCTTTGAGATAAAAGCATTTTAGATGCTATATACACAGGCTGACGACAGATTTTCGGGAAATAAATGAATCAGAGGTCAGATGTTTTATTTGGGATCACACATACACACAAACATTTCATTAACTGAGGAAGAGACTGAAGAGCTGAAAGGACTAGGAGATTTCTCCAATTATTTTAGATTAATTGATGGTTTTCCTGACATGGCCACAAAACAAGTGTAACCTATGTCTTTTGTGTAGAAACGTCAGGCATGGACTTTCAAATTTTTCTATTCCCCAACACCCTCTCATATGCTCCATCCTTGGGATAGGAGACAAACCATCAATGAAACATGGGCAATATTGAGCATATCAAATGTTTTAATGTGAACTCAAAATCACTGTTTTATCTACAAGGATATACTAGAATAAGTTTTACCTAGAAATAACCAGAAACTGTGGATAACATTTGCTGTGATTATTCAGCCTGTACCCACAATTTCAGTAGATAAAATTTCATTTTATCCGCTCATGTTTCTGGCACCCACTCTGGAGCTACAAAAACATTGCCCAGACTCAAAAGCTGCTTCTGATTTACTAACCTTTAATTTTGGACTGGCAAATATTTTTCACCAAGCTTTGAGTGGAAGCACTTTTATCCCCAGATATTGATCATAATGGAGATATAACAATAGATACAGCTGATCTCCAATTAGCAGCAATTAAACCAAAGAAACACATCCCAAACAACCCGGAGTCATCTCCCACTGCTGCTGCACCCTCATGCTTCCAGCCCAGGCCCTATCCCCACGTAACGCCAACCAGAACCAATATTATATTTGTGGCATCCCCCATTTCTCCCTTGGTGCCCCCTCAGGCTCTGCTGGGCCCTCCCGAGGTTTGTAATGCCTATGTGTGACTGAGTGTATAAATAAACATTTATCTATGTGCATGTATGTATTTTGGAAGGGAAGAGCGTTGGGTGTAGCGGTGATTGTGCTGTTTGGTGCGGTGGGCCCAGCTGGGACAGCTGCTGCTGACCGTGCACCAGGTGACATTAATCACTTTGGTAATTAATAATAGCAGGCGGCGACCGCGTCTCTGCGGTGTCACAGAACCATCCCCAATGCACCGTTTTACTCTCTCAAGCCCACGAGTTTTTTCAGTACTGGCTGACGGGCACACGCCGCTCAAGCTCTGCCGGCCCTGCCTCAGGGCTCTCCTCAGCGGCAGCGCCAGGGTGGGCGGCCACGTCAAGCCTCCCGCCGCCTCAGGGTGGGCGGCCGCCACAGTCAGGCCTCCGGCCGCCTCAGGCCTCCCGCCGCCGGGCTGTGGCCGGCCGCGTCGCCTGGCAACCGGCGGGCGGCCCGCGGAAACGGAAACGCGCGGGGCCGGCCGCCGGCGGGGGCCGCCGGGAGCGGGGGTGGGGTCGGTTTAAACGGTTTGGCCGCTCGGCCGGGCCGGCGGGTTGGAGCCCCCCCTCAGCGGGGAATAGGCCGGCCCGGCCGTCTTTACCACGTGGAGCCAGGCCTGGGCGCTGCGGAGAGCGAGGTAACGGCGGCGGCGTGTCCCGGCGGAGCGGGGCCGGGGGAGTCTCGCCCAGGGGTGCCCGGCGGGGGCTTGGGGGCGGCTTGTGGCATGGCGGGGGCCGGGTGTTTCGCTGAGCGCGGCCCCAGCAAGCGGCCTGGTCGGGCAGCTGAGGGAAGGGAAGCAGGAAAACGCTTGTTCCGGCCCGGCGGCGGGGCTGGAGGTGTTGCGGGGCCAGGCCCGGCGCTGCGGCAGCCCCCCCGCCGTGTGCGGCTGCAGGTGGCCGAGAGACGCTGGTGGCGAGCTGGGGTACAGGGAAGGTGCGGGGCCCAGCTGGGAACCTACTGACAGGTGACCTCGGGTAAGGGGCTCTTGTTGGGCTGTCTTTGCAGTACTCCTTCGTTAAAACCCAATTCTGACAACGTTTGCTTGCTCTATTTCTTTTAACTTACTTATTTGCTTATGTTTATGTGTATTTAACAGGTTTATTTGCTGTTCTCCATCCTTTTTTCCCCTCCTAAAAGATAAGATACTAAGTCTAAGGGAAAAAAACTTAGAATGCAGCTATGACGCAAATGCCTTTAGGTGGTTTATACAAATTGTGTGTAATTGAACACTTGTGTGGTTGACTTTTCATTTTCAAATCTCAGCAAACCCATTTTTGAAATAAGCTGAACATCTGTTGTTTGTGAAGAATCATCTTATGGTGTTTATTTAAACATAATAAAGTACTTAGTTTTATTTTCCATATAGTTCCAAAGTATGTCTTTGCATGGCATAAGATGAACAGAGACTAATGTATAGAATCATAGAATCATTTAGGTTGGAAAAGACCTTTAAGACCATCAAGTCCAACCATTAACCCAGCACTGCCAAGCCCACCGCTGACCCATGTCCCCAAGCACCACATCCAGGTGTTTTTTTAAATACCGCCAGGGATGGTGGTTCCACCACCTCCCTGGGCAGATGTTCCAATGCCTCACCACCCTTTTTGTGAATAAATTTTTCCTCATATCCAATCTAAACCTCCCCTGGTGCAACTTGGGGCTGTTTGCTCTTGTCCTGTCACTTCTTACTTGAGAGATTGCCCCTCACCTTGCTGCAACCTCTTTTCAGGTAGTTGTGGAGAGATAAGGTTTCCCCCCTGAGCGGCCTCCTCTCCAGACTAAACCCATGCCCCCCCCGGTTCCCTCAGCTGCTCCTCACCAGACTTGTGCTCCAGCCCCTTCAGCAGCTGTGTTTCCCTTCTCTGGACATGCTCCAGCACCTCAATGCCCTTGAAGTGAGGGGCCTGAAACTGACCGTAGTGTTTGAGGTGCAGCCTCACCGGTGCTGAGTACCAGGGGATGATCATTGCCCTGGTCCTGCTGACAACACTGTTTTGGACAGAAGCCAGGATGCTGCTGGCCTTCTTGGCTACCTGGGCAAGCTGCTGACCCGTGTTCAGCCGGGTGACATCCAGCACCCCCAGGTCCTTTTTGGCCGGCCAGCTTTCTAGCTGTTGTTCCCCGAGCCTGTGGGGTTGCTGGGACCCAAGGGCAGGACCTAAGCACTGAGCCTTGTTCAAGCTCATACAACTGGCTTTGGCAGTAGTATAGTGGTGTTTGATCTTTTGTACTTAAATGTGAATAATTTTGCAGGTTACCTTGTGTTCTTTCAAAATGAATGGTGAAGAGGAAGTCTGGGAAAAACTAGATGCAGAATTTGATCACTGTGTTGTGGATATAAAGCCTCATGTTCTAAAACTACAGTGTAGGTCAGGTAAATATGTTAACGTGCATGTAAAGAAACACTAATAACAAAATCTACTGATAATTATCATGTGTATTTATATCACTTTATTTAACCATACACTTAATTTTACAAGGCACTGTTTTGATGGGGAGTTTGTACAACATCTGAAGGTGGATTTTTTTTATGTAGCTACTGCTATTGTTTGAGCTTATCTGTCTTACCTTCGTGATGTAAATGTACTTTTGCATAAATACATTAATGTCTTTTTTTTACAAAAACAAATCCAGTAGAAGCTAAAAGCTTTTAAAGGACATTGTTTTTGAGACTGCATTTACAAAATTGCAAATTTTTTCAGAGATAAAGTTTTTAAAATTTGGCTTAGGAATGCATAATAATAGAAACATCAATTGATGATGTTTTGTAAATCTAATGATTAGAACAAACTGGTTATTATTAAGGACATGAACTCTGCAAATTAAGACCTTGTTTTAGAAATATTCAATCAAATGAGTAATTTTATCATGTGGTAGAAAAGCTTGTGTATATAGTGTTTTTTTAAATGAATGAAGATTTATTGTGTGTTTAAAACATTAATGCTCATGCAAGCTTTACGTTATAGTCAGTGGCAGCTCTTGCAGTGAGTTTAGAATTCCTGGTGTTGTATGAGTTCTGTACTTACTAGAGATTGATTCCAAAACATGCTGTTCCTAGAAGACATGTAAACTTCTGGAAAACAGGAATTTATGGAAAATACTTCTGGATGATGTAAATATGAACTATTATTAAAGACTTATTTTTGATCTAGGTGTTCAACCATTTTTGCCCTTTGGTTCATACATTTGGGTTTTTTGTTTTGCTTTAAACTTTTGGATGGAAGGGAAACATCTACAAGATCAGTGACCAGTAATGGCTTCTGTTATCTGTGTGTTGATTTGCTCTGAAAATGTATAGTGATTATATATATCTATATTTTTAGAACGACAAAGGTGTGCACTGTGGATTAAAAAGCTATGCGAACCCTCAGGAGCAGGCACAGGAGCGGCGGGAAGGAAGAATAGAAACCTATATGCAAAACTTTTGCTCCACATGCTAAAGCGAGGTGTGCTGGAAGGTCCTTTTACACATAAACCAGAACCAGGGATACTGAAGACTTTACCTTCATACATGGTGGGTGTAACTTCTTTATAAGACAGACTTGCAGTAAAAGACTCTAGAGGATGTACTTTGTCTTAATCAGCAGATAGTTCTTGTGAAAGAAAAAACCCACTTAAATGAGGTGGTTTTGTAGCCTGAGGTGACTATTGCAGTCTACCTTTCTATGAGAGAAAAGATATTGATATTTCACACAGATATTGTTAAGCTTGTAGTTTGTTTTCTGAAGATGTGATTATACTGTGGCAGTCATTGGCATCAGCTTTAGTGAGGTAACAGTCCTAATTTATGCTAAAATTACCCATACTCAAACAAGTAGAGTACTGGAAAACACTTAGACCATTGCCTGTTGTAGTAGTTTCCATGGGTTGGGAAGGTAATATTTGCATATCTCACTGACTTAATTGGAAAAGGAATTTTTATACTGCAAATATTCCTGCAAGAAATTACGTAACAGTGTAAAGAATATGTTTGTGTAACTATAGTGTTGATTTTACATTTTTTAAATTATAGTCAATTTATTGTGATGAAGCAAATACAAGAGTTCGGAGTAGTAGCCCAGACTGCTTACCTGACTGGGTAGTGGGAGAACTAAGAAACAGTGAATCTAAGCAGGAAGAATCATGGAAGGTATCATCTAAAGAGGAATTACCTTTAGCAACGCCACTTACATATGGGTAAGATTCCTGCATTTGCTTTAATCAATATTTATTCATATTTAATAGATGTTTGATATGATAAGCTCTGTCTGTTTCAATTTGTATGTATGAATTTGTCACGCTGCCTCTGGGACTCAGCTTAAATATGGTGTTTGTACTTTATATACAGAGACTCTGATAATAGCTTCTAATTTATGATAACTTTTATGCTTTTCTGTTATTACGTTCCTCTGTTATGTCTTCTTCTCTGGCTTCTGTAAGTCTTCTTCTGTGTCCCATAGCTCTATCCTCTTTCCCTTCATCTTGTTCTTCCCCTTTCAGTTACAGACACTTAGCATGGAGGATCAAAAAGGCCTAATAGTTTGAGAAATTTAGCAGCCGCTGAAGAGAGGGCTTTACAGTGATTTGGGCTGATGGTTACCATGGGGTACATGTGACTTGCACAAACAGCCTTTCTACAGATGTAGGAATAGTCAAAGTCCACTTTTTTTGCACCACTAGTTGTCTTCATGCTCTGTGTAGACTTCAAATGTAGATAATAGCTATCGTTCTAATATTCTAAATATCTATCAAATAAGCTGGTACTCTGGTTATGTTTTTGAGACCTCAGATACTATGGTGGAAAAGCACAGTGGTCTCAAGGCAAGAGACAGAATTCATACAGAATTATCTAACTGGGAGTGGGAAGCCCAGACAAATGTGGACAGGCAGTAAGGAAGAAATGTGGTAAAAGACTGCAGAGATGCAGAAGACTCTCAGGCCAGATTTTTCTTAAATTAGATAAAAATAGTTGCTGTCCCCTTGGAGTTCTTGTACATTCCTGTTTTCTGCATGTTGATGTATGAAAACTGGAAAGTGGTATTAACTAATGAAGCTGAGGTGGATTAATCTTCACTATTTCTGTACAGTTCAAAATATAAGGAATGTACAGTAAGCAAGTGACAAAAAATGTGGGGAGCATAGATTTATAATATTAAATTTAAAAGTTATAAGGTCCTAATGGTAAAAGGAGCTTTTATATAAAATAGTTTTAAATTATTTTTTCTGTGGAGGATAGAAATATAAGCAGGCATACAGATGGTAGATTTCAAGGATGTTCTATCGTTGTTGCTCACAGCTCTTTTAGAGGAAACAGAATAGGGGCTCCCTGCAGATAGGCAAGTTTTGCTGTTCTGTGACAAAGGAAGAAAAATTAGATGCATACAAAGAAAGAGGAATTTGATCCATCTTTTTGTGAGCATGTTACTTCTTATTAAACACTTACCTGTTTGTCTTACGGCTTTATGAAATAGCAAGATTTCTTCGTATTTCCTTTGAATCTTGGATTACAGAAGGTCAGACTGGACCAGATATACTTGTGAGAGCTGCAGCCTGTGGGTTACTCTGCTGTTTTGTTTTGTTCTCTTGTGTGGGGAAGATTGTTTGCAATGACTCCATCCTTGTTTGAACAATCTCTGAGTTTGATTTAAAATCTTTTGATTTATATCATGCTGTCCACTACAGACATGCTTTGTTGGTGACTAGCACCCCCTATGCCTAGATCGGGTGTTTGTCATTTGGGTAACGCAAAATTTTCAGTATTCCTCATTTGCAGCTGTACAGCAGAATCCTGAATATCTGCAGCTGCACCTTGTTAAGGCAATCCATCAGACAGTCTCTTTTGGTAGGTTTGCAGGAGCCAGTAAACTTAAGCTGCATCGTTGGTTCCAATCCATTGGGTATATAGAGCTGTTTACAGAGCAGGTAGGGGAATGAAATGTATCAGATTAAGGCTTGTTTTCCTCTTGGCTTAGAAAAATGTTGCTGCATTATTGATAGTGTGCCAAGCTGGTTGGTTGGACACTGTTGAAAATCACAAGCTTTTTTTCCTGTCCTGTTTTGTGGGAATCTTGGGTAAATTTCAGTTCAGTTTACATTCTGAAGTATTTTCTTTCTTGTTTTTCTTATACAGTGCAATTTTGTGCTGATTATCAATATCTGTGTTATTTTTTTTAATGTGGCTCTGCATTAAAGAATTCATGGATGGAATTACCTCTTGTTTGCTTGTTTTAAGGTTTAGTTAATGTTTAAACTCTCTGAAATCTTTGGTGAAAAAAGCAGTCTTAGAGGTAGAGTGTGAATATTATTCAAAAATCAGTAGGTGCTGTACAAGAGGAAGTGTGTGTTTGCTCTACTTCTATATGAAACTTCTGGTTTAGTTTCATTCCATTATAAATATGCTCACAGGTTTTGTTTCAGAAGTCTAATGCTCTTCTTATGTGTTTGCTTATATTTTTCATAAATTGTTATCATTAGCTGTTTTTTTTATATATTTTATTTTTAGGTACACTGATGTTTATGCTATATATCACAGTGCAGAGTCCCACATTTTTTAACTTCTCAGTGATTTGAATAGATGACAGATAGGCACTCTTGCAAGTTACATCACATTGATATCGAGTATCATGAAACTTTTCCTCTGTGTAATTCTAACAGTCATTTGAAAAGTTGCTCTTGGGACTCTTGCATCTCCTCTTTCTGAGTACTGCAGTGTTAATGCTAAGGGGTCTTCTGGTTGCTTGAACTCAGATGCTCTGTGGTTTTGATAACAGACTTGTGGTTTAAGAAACAAAAGTGGGGAAGGGAGAAATTGCCAGCTTTGTTACCATTAGTGCTTTAGTCTTGCTGATACAAAGAACTGTTGGGAAGAGCTGTTCAGATGCCCTCAATAAAAAGAATGAAGTTTGATCTTATGAAAATAAGGAATGTGTTATGCTTTAGAAATGCTGTCGTGCCGTGTCAAGATACCTGGCATATATCTGATCAGATTGTCTTGGTTGCTGGGAGTGGTGCCATCATGAGAAAGGATCACTCTGGGTGTTCAAAGTAATTAAGCAATACCAACACAACTGGGCCCTATTAGGCCTAATCTAGCATGTTGGTATCTCTACAAGGCCACATCTGCAGCATAAAAATGCACCTAATTTCTTCAAGTTCCTTACCTGTGCTGTCAGCTGCAGTGTTATTTGAGTGGGATGAGGCAGCATACTTTGGATCCAACTGGGGCTTGTCACCATTTGAGGAAGGCTGAGTACAGTTCCATCTACTCAGTCTCTTGATTCTCTGTGATGTTTTTCCTCTCTTTGGTACTTGGTTTATAGTAGAATATTGGAGATCTGACCCCTTTTCCCATTCACTATCTGAAGCTAAGATTCAGCTTGGTCTGGCAAAGTTCTCAAAGTCGTAGGTGGGCTATTGAGACTTTATTTCATTTACTTTGTCCTGTGGGACTGTAGCAATACCTGACATTGGTGATCAACAGATGGTTCCCAACGCTCTGAGTTTTCTGGAGACCCTTACTGCATATGCATTTCATACCAGCAGAAGCACGTAAATGGTATGGCATAAATTGCTGGTTTAAAGAAATCTGAAAGTGAAATTTAGCTGTATAGGTATGGCTGTGCTAGTGGGTACTCATACTGAGAATGGAGCTGTGTCTAAGGAAATTTGAATTTTGTTGGCAATTAGAAATTTTGATAGCTCTGTAGATTACATACATTAATCTTCATAGAAATGAAAAACTTGTTACATGTATGAGTTATGCAGGAAGAAATAGTGAAGGTAAATGTTTCAGCTGTTACATTTTGTAGAAATAGCTTTTTAAAAACTTATTTACAAGTGTCTATATTAAGATGTTGCTATACTCAACATATAGATCCTGTCTGTCTTTGTATTTACAGTTTTGAATGAGCTGTCAGTTTAAGATGTAAAATATTAATTTCAGGAATCTGCAGTTTGTAGAGAGAGTCAGCAGATGGTGATCTTGTTACATTAGACTTGTCTCTTTACTCAGAATGTGCATCAGGAAAATTGTATCAACAGGCATGTAATATATGTGGTTGGGTGAAAATTTTGCCTTCCAACCATGACTCAGTTCTTACAGATAGACTACAACGTTTTCTCAGGGTAAAATAGATAATGTCAGTGAGAAATGTTTGAGTAATTTTTTTGATGTTGTTTATCTCAAGATTCCCTCCTTTTAAAAAAAGCAAACAAATTGAGAAGTTCTTTTAGAAGTTATTTTTATCTTTCAGTACACAAACAACTTTACATAGAAAAGCCAAAATACTCATACAGAGAAGTATATCTGGCTAAATAAGAAGTAGATAGACAAACCTTACTTGCAAAAACTAGGACGTAAGTGAGTAAGACCAAGCCAGCTGGTGCCAGAAAGGTGCATCTTTATTTTGAAACATGAGAGAATTTGTTTTAGGAATGTGTAGTTTGGTTTGAACAGAAACCTGGTCTTTCTGACCCCATAGGAAAATTCTACTGTATGTTTATAGATAATGCCTGAAGAATATTGTTAAAGGTCAGTGTGTAGCTGTTTTGTACCAGGAGGAACCATTGAGTTTCCCTTACTTTGTTCCTAGTAGGAAATTATTTACTGATTTTTTATTAGCAGCAAATTGCTTCCTTCTTCCAGGCTAGCTCACTGTTTTGGCTGAAGCAGGGCTGTTGTCAAGACTCTGGTGGTTCCCCACTCACCTGTTGTGGGAGGAAAGAAAAAAACTTTGTAATTTCTGGAGCCTGACTTTGTATCAGCAGAAGGCTGGGAAAGGGAGTGAGTGGATAGTATATTCTTGATATGAGCAAAATTGTGGTCCATCCTTAATGGTTTTTCAAATTCTGTTTATAGAATAAAGCAAAGCAATTTCCTTTTCAGTTCCTCTTCAAAATAGCAAATACAGAACTAAGAATGTATCTAGACTTTCCCCTCATTTTGTTAATTTAGAAATATTGCAAGTAACTTGGGTTGGTTTGAATATTTATTGATATTCCTTAATCTCTTAATGATAGGGGCGTGGATTCTGTTTTCTTCCATTTTAAACAATTGAAACTTTATTGAATTTTTAGGTCATCTGAGTATTGTTCAGGAGAGTTGGCTGATGAAAGTGCAGATTTACTGACAGGCATTTGTCTCCTTTTAATGAAAGATAATTTTGTGTCAAATGAACACTTGGTAAGAAATGCATTATTTGGAATGCTAGAGATAGTCATTGCATTATATTTCTTTTGATCTTTTTTACTTCTGAGACTTTGCTTATCTGAAGTATTTACTGCTCTGTAACTGTTATTTTGCGTCCAGGTATGTTGTTGGTATTTGCTGGTGCTGGAAGGGAAGGTATGCTCCCAGTTGTTATATTTCACTGTTCCCTGCTGTTTTGATGAAAGCTGGGGCAGTGTGCTTCATGAACAGTTTGTGTTTGTCTTCCTAGAAGTGACTAGTTTGTATTGTACATCCAACAGTTGTCTTTCTGTTCATAAACACTTAATCCGTCTCTGTCTTTTTGGCATAACTTACTAATTTGCAGCCAGATGGAAGGAAAGAAAGGTATTTTAATGGTCTGATTTGATTTTAATACAATATAGCTAGTCATAGGAAGGTGAATGGATTAAGAGGATTTTTTTAATTACTTTGTGTGGATTTGACAGCGGAGTGTATGCCGAAGGGTGTTTTGCTACTGCTTTGGATCTTTTGCTATATCAACCTATTTAATAACCTTATTTTTATTTTATTTTGTTCCAGGCTGTTCTTTCCTTTCACTGTTCTGTAGTTGAGAAGTGTCTGTTGACCAGGTGCATCAGTGAAGGTTATCTTCACCTGTCTGCTATTCTTAATTTCCTTTTGTTCAAGTGTTTTATTTATGACAAAAGCTTTTCCAGAAAATCCCTGTTCTCTATTTTTCTCTATTGGACAGAGTACTTGTTCATGCTGTACTTGTATCCTGAGTTGTGGGCCTTTCTTTACCATCCCCCCGTACATACCACTGTAGTCCGTAAAATAGAGCTGAAATAAAATGCAACTAATGCAATCTTTATGACTTGTATCTTTGACATTTTACTCTGGCCTTTCAAGTCATCACTTTTCTATTGAGCTGTATGTGTAGTTCTTGTCCTTATCTTTGGGTTTGTATGTTATATGATATACCTTGATCTAACCTATTTTTTTGGTCTTCAGAGTCTTCTCCTCTATGATGTGGCCAAGCATCACCTGAATTCTTTTTTGTTCTCTGACTTGCTGGATTTTATCCTATGCTGTCTCATATGCTTAGCAATTTTGTTTCAAAAATATTCTCCTAGATCAGCCTTGTTGGCCAGCTTAGATGTATTCTAAAATTTGTTGGGAGATGTTGGATCATGTAGTAATAGAAATGCAGAAAATGCCTTTTAATATACTGTGATACACACAATATTGCTGGTGGTTTTGTTGGTGTGGGGTTTTTTGGGTATTGGTTTTTTTAATGGGATGCTTAACGCTTTTGTTTGCCTTTAACAATAATTTTTTCTTCTACTGTTTTTGATCTTTACATCTTGACAGTTATTCTCTTGTATATTTTCAAAGATTTTATTTTAAGATTAACATCCTTTGTGTGGCACAAGTTGTTGAAAATGATTTCTCTTTCTGCTTGCTTTTTTTTTTAATAACAGGGAAAGATTCAAGTACGATGGGAAGTCAGCATTAAGATCACATTCTATGAGTCCTCCTCGCCAGACAGATAGAGATAACCTAGCCACACCACTGTCTGTAAGATGCTTCTCCTTTTTGCCATAAAACTTGTTCTAGTTTCAATTAATTGTTTGTGTATATCCCTGTGAAGCTGTTACATCTAATTGCATGAGTCATGATCCCTGTGTACAAGTGCAGACATTTGGGAAGGAGATTTAGGAAGGACTAAAGCTCATCAAAATCTGCCCTCTGCCAGTGCAGGGGAAAAGAATTTCTTGTAGGATGCTCTCAATTCATCCTAATGGTTGACCTCTGTTTAGTGTAGTGTGTTTAATGTCTGCTGCATTGTTTTCCCTTAGGCTTGGCAAAACTGACTGTATTGACATCATCTTGTATTTTGCAATAGTAGATTAAAGAAAGCTGCATAGATGTCTTTGGCTCTGTTTAGTGATGGTTGACCTCTGAAAGAGTGAATTTTGGACAGTTCGTTTTATCAAACTTTCCACAACTAGCATTATGGCTGATGGAAGGACACTAAACAGACTTTATGTAAAACCCTTTTAGTCCAAAATATTTAATAACATTGTATGTGTAATTGCAGGCATTTAAACTGAAATTTACTCCTGACAAATATGTTATCAACTAGTATGCTGTTTTCCTTCACAAATGTGTACTGTAGCCTTGTAGTGTCTAGTCTTTATTATTGGAGAGGTCTGTCTCGTACGATTCTTTTACCACAACCAGTGCATCTGTAACAGCTCTCATTCCTCCCTGAAACACTGAATTTGCTGTATGTCTGTTGTAGGTCTGCCCACACTTATTTTTTGATTGTATCAGAGGAAGTTTAGAAATATTGCAGCTGGAAGTGGGCTGTTGACACCTGAGCAATTCATATAGATTATTCTTACCCTTCTTTACTGAGCACAATCAAGAATTTATGAGGACATGAAGTGCAAGTGGGTTAAACTGGAAGCTTGGTTGTGAGGTCTGTCTTTCAGAGGAAATTTGTGTTCTGCTATGCATTTGGAATAGAGAACTAGCAAGGGGATGCTTTGTTGTGGCAGGCTGCAAATGGTCTGTGGGCAAAAATCGAATGTCTCTGCTCTAGGCTCTGGTTGGTATGAATGTACTTGTGTGTCTTGGTTGTATATATACAAATGTAATTTTAAAAAGAAATGCCATCATGAAAAATAAAAAATAAAACAGATGCTGGATTTACTAAATTTCTCCTTATTGGTTTCCTGTTTGTTTTACTTAAAGAAATATTTTTTATGGAATGGTTATCGTAAAGAAAAGGATTTCCTTCATCTGAAACCTGGATTTGGGGCTTTAAAGTTTTTTTGGGTTTTTTTTGTTGGCGTGGTTTGTTGTTGGTGGCTTATTTTTTTTTTGTTGTTGTTGTTTTGCTTCGTTTTTGTTCCTGGCTCTGCCACAGGCTTCCAGGGCAGTATTAGACAAATCACTGCACTTCATTGTTCTTCAGCTCCATATACTGGATTCTGCTGGGATTACAGCTTTAAAAGGGCCTTTAAGTGAAATAATCCTCTCTAGCTTTGCCAAACAGTTTGATGGAAGTTTGGCTGGCTGGAACAAATAATATCTTGTTCTGTTGTCAGTGACGCACAGATGTTCTGGCATAATTCAGGCCCAGGTAAAGGAACAGGGAGTCTTTTAAGAAACATTAAGAACTGCTTCAACCAAGTGTTGATTAACTGAAGTCAAAGCTCCATTCACTATATGTTCATAACGAATGAGCAGTTTTAAAAAAGAGGTGCTTGCATGCCAATACACAAACCTCTTGCTGACAAAACTTGGTGAGACGAAGTAATTCATGCTTCATTGTTCTGTTTTTTTAAATAGCCTTATATCTCAGTTAAGGAAAACTTTCTATACCAGCTCCCCTACTTAATACATTAAATACAACCAGTAGTTACTGTTATCGTAGAGGAAAAACTTTCTTCTGAAAGACATAGCCTGGCGCAACAGTAACGACAGTCGTTACAGAATGTTGGAAATTCTTTCTGCAAAGAGGACCCCAGGCTTGAGCTGGGCAGGAGTTAGGCAGTCCTCCGCCTTGGCAGTACTAGCCACTGTAACTATCGCTGCCTTGCTGTGTTTTTTTGTTTTTGTTTTGGTTTTTTTTAAATTTATTTGAAGGCTGATCTCTGAATTCTGGATTAGCCCCACAAAGACACTGTTGAGATGGATCATTTCTAGAAAAAGTATGTTGCCTGAAGAACAAAGTATTTTGATTTTTGTGTAGTAAACTCACTCTTTGTAAAGGAGGCTGTTGCTTTGGAAATAAATAAAATAAAGAACAAAATTAAAGTGAGGAGGCAGGCTAATTTATCATCTGAATTCCTTTCTTAGCACAGTATCCTACTGGTAACTGAGCCATTTAGATTAAAGCTGTCAGAGGTATCGTGACACTACTAAGAAGTGCAGCATAGGCACGGCCAAGTCAATGAGAAGCTTTTTTTTTTTTTTTAGACTATATATCTGCCAACTCTTCTAATATTTTCTTTGACTTTTTTATGTTCCAGGACCATCGTCATAAAAAAACCAGTTCTTTGGATGACAGTGACCTTGAAGCACGTCTCAATAGTTGGAATCTTGGGGTAAAATAAACAGAGTACTTATTTATTGACCTGAAATGACAACTCCTCAATAATGTAGCCTGCATCTGAATTTAGTCAACAAAACTTTATGTAGGAATCCATCTTCTAGAAATGAATTGGTAAAGCTTGGAAAAATTAATGATGAATGCATGTCACTTTGAGAAGAAAATGTTAAAAATGCCTCATTTGTAAACAATAATAATCCTATTGTATTCAATATAGCTACTGATAGATCAAGCAAAATAACAATACCTGCTGGTCAAAACCAAGTGTCTTACTCTGGTAGAAATTCAGACTGTTTCGTGGTAACTCAACAACATAATTTTGTATTTATGCTTGTATAAGAGAAAGAAAAGCTTGCCTTTCTGTATTTTATTTTTTTTTTTTAAGGAATACATAATTTGCAAGCTATTAATACAACTTAACAGGTCTTTTTGTCAGAGTTTGGCTCCATTTGGAATTGTTCAAGAAGTCTTTCAGTGTGTTCACCCCTTTCCTTTTAATAATTAGAATCTTTAGACCAGCTTTGTGGCTTTTTCTCATGGAAAGAATAACATGTCTTTGCAAATGTTTTGCTGAGGAAAGAATCTACCTTTGTGGAAGCTTCTGCAGCACTTTGGCCCATGTTCTTGTTTGGCCTTGACTTTAGAATTTTTTTGTGAATATGGTACTTTTGCTACAATGCTGAGATTTTTTCCTGACTTTGATGCATCAAAACTAAAGTATCTGAAAGAGAATCTGCTGTGGATAGGATAAGGAGGAGTTCTTTCTTGGACATCTCAACAGCTTCAGAACTAGTGTTTATTGGATCTCAGCAAAAACTTAGAAGATACTTTCCCAAAGCTTTCCAAGTTTATATCTCGGAGGAATTTAATCTGTATTAAAATTTTTTAGGCTCTAAACCACTTTTGTAAAACACTGCTGTAAAATCAAATCTATTCTCAAGCTTTCATCTTTTCTTAGGATTTGAACACATCCTCTATATTTTTGGGCTGGTGAAACTCAAGAGGTAAATACAGTGAGGCAGTAAATACATTTTTAAAGGAGAGATGAAGAAATTGCTAGCTATGATTGATGCAAACCTGTGTTAATTTTCTTTGATGTTTGTACAAATTTAATACACGGGGCTTGATCTATGTGGTGTTTCTGAACAGCTAAATATTTTGGACCTAGACATATTAGATGACTTCAAATTTTATTTTAAGTCTACTATCCCCTTGGTTGTATTTTCTGTGGTATTGGTCCACAACAATATTAAGGTCACAGTGAAGTTCCATCTCTCTGTAGCTGTATTCTGCTGTATTTTTTCTGTCATGATGTTTTGTCTTTTTTTTAACCCTTTTGCTTGTACCACCAAATCTTTAACCTGTTTGATTAGGATTAATATCCTCTTAACAATTTAATTTTATGAAGATCACTTATTTTAATAAAGATTGTTCTTTCTTTTCTTTCTCATTTTCTGCTTACTCTCACAGGTTGAAAGCTCACTCAGTTGTGTTTGGGAGAGAGGGCAGCTGAAGTTAGGAGGGATGAGAGCTTGTTTCTAATGAAATACTTCAGCTTTGTTTTTTTAAACATAGTCATGTATTTTCATGTTGTCATTTTAATCAGTTACCAAATAATCTTCCTTCTTTCTACACTATTTCAGCCCAGAGGGATATGACAGCATTTGAAAATCTTGCCTATTACACCCAATGTTTTGCATTGATGGCTAACTTCTCTTCAGTAAAAACATAAATGTTAACTGTTTTGTGTCCTTGGTGTTTCTCGTGCCATTTTGGTGCCTCTTTGCATTCTAAATGCAAATTGCTTGCTTGCTTTGCTTCTGAGAGAGAAGGAAGTCTTGACCTTGAGACAATCCAGGAACTGCCTGACTGCTTTCTCCAAATTGAAGGTGGAGTTTAGTGAAAATGCTGGTCTGGGTGCATGGTATTGCTCTTTGGAACTCCGTGTCTTTTACAGGGTAATACAGGAACCACTTCTAGCGCTTCCAGAGTTAAACAAATGTGTGTTTTTAGGAACTGCAGTTTTGTAAGGTGGGGAGACTGGATCTTCAGAAAGCTTTTTGATAGCAGTCAACTCCAATTTGCAAAAGCACTGTGCAGGTGTCTTTCAGACAATGTGCAAGCAGTCACTTGCAGTTTCTATATGTTTGGGCTGCATAAATACCTGGATTATAAGTGCAGATAATTTTAATACTTTGAGCTCTTAAAGCTTAAGGGGGAAACTTGCTCATGGCCATTTTACAAATTGTTCCAATTGATGCTGACAAAGAATCTTTTTATATCCAACGTTCTTATATCAGTGTTGATCTGCCTACTTGCTTATCTCTTTAATTTTATTTGTTTTTTATTTCTTTTTCTAATTGAAATTCCAGTTTTCAATCACATTGTGTTGATAATGGATGGTTATTAAACTATGATGATCCTCCACTGATATGGGAGCTCTCTTGGATAACAAATTGGCTACCGTGACACATAAATCAGTTTTTCAAGTCTCCTCTCCAGGGATGGTAATTAAACAAGTCGCTAGTGAGAGACTTTGATTGCCTGATAAGACTTGTTGGGAGTTACTTGACAAAGAGGATTTGAGGTTGTAAAAGAGCGGTCTGTCAGCAGTTGCTGTTGAGCAGTGTTTCCTTGCTATGGATCACGGCCCCCAGTGGGTTCTCAAACGGTCATGAAGTGTTAAGTAGAGTTGCATGCTTACAGAAGAATATATAATTAAAAAAAAGAGCTTACTAAATGGTGGCAGCACGTCATAATCTGGAAGGTTTGAGTGTAAGATGTGACTATTATTTTAAGCATTTACATTGCTGTAGGAGCATCTCACTATCTTTTAATTGCTAGCCACATTTGCAGACCATTTTGAGAAACTTAAGTGATCCCACCTCAGATACAGAAGACCCTTGACCCAAAAGAATATTTCAGGAATGGGGAAAAGTTAGGAAATGCAGAACAGCTTTCACTTTCAACTGCCTACTCTAAAGAACAGTTGTTTTTAAAACGCTTTTCAAAATTTCTTTGGTGGTGGATTTTTTTATTTTTAGTTTTTCTTGTGTGTCAAGGAATAAATGTTGAATCGAGGTTGCTAGTCTGGCAGAGAATGTGTGCTTCCATACATTTTCTTTGCAGTGATGGTGACAGCTAATCCTAGGAATTTCAGACAAGTCCTTATACAAGGATTTTTGTCGGTAGCAATCCTTGAAATTTTAGGAAGCTATTTTTGTTTCAAGCAAATATATGTGGAGAATATGCTTTTATTCAAGAATCGGCAAGTATCTAGATAGGTGCTCTGCGTAAAGGTGAAAAAAGTTAACATCTTCCAGCTTGAGTTGTTGCTACACCTTCACTGTTCCAGTATAGTTTGTCTGGATTATAATGACCGTTATAAACTGCTTATCTTTTGGGCTTCTACTTTGATGTATTGTAAACTTCATTGTCTTCAAAGGTTGTGTATTTTTAAGGTCACAGACTGAATGTGTTTTCACTTTTTATTATATGCTTACATCAGTGGCTGAGATACTTTTATAATTAAAAGTATTGTAGAAAGTTTTGGGAAATAATTTTTATTATTTCTCTATTAAGCAGAGACGTCAAATCTTAGGAGACTGTAATATGGAGGCTTCAGATATCTGTTATTAGTAGTAATAACATTTTTTATGCAGGAAGTAAGACTGCTGCCTTACTTTGCAAATATTGTTGCTTCCCGTGAGTAATAAAATATTTTTTTCCATTTGCCTCGCAGCATTCCTGATTATCTCTATCAAACATTTTATTGTTCAAGTTCTTTAGATTCTAGTCATGCATGAATAAATGTTGGTTTCTTTTTTTTAAGTTGAGGTTTGATTGTGATAAATTTGCTTTTCATACATAGAATACTAATATAAGTAATTTAAAATACATTATAAAATGTGTGTTTCTTAGCTTTTATTGACTCTTATCTAAACTGATGTGGGCACTATCCTTTATTAAGTGTTCATTCCTTGAAGTTGCGTTTGCATTGTAGAAAATAAGAAATCCTATTGTGTTGCCATTCAAAGGGAAAAGTTTCAGAGCCAGGAGTTGAGCAGACAAATGCAAGTAATCTTTGGTTGTGTTGCCGCTTTGAACTTTCTTTGTCATTCCTTAGCTGTTTAGGGACAGCCTCAACTTCACATTAGTTATATCTCAAAAATAATAGAAATATTGTGAAATATATTTAATATCGGGAAAAGAAGCTTGCTGGATCGTGGAATTAAACTCGCTACACCCCTACTCCCCAACACCCTTCTTATTTTTTCCTCTTGTAGTTAAGCTTTTTAAACTGTAGACAAACATAATGTTTGGATAGAAAATTTTGTGTAAAGGAACAGCAATGAATTGAACCCCTGCATATTCTTACCTGACCTGCCTATATATATGTTTCATGATGCTTCTGATCCAGCTTTGTTTGTCATTGTAGCCAATTTTAGGTGTGACAAAGTAACTCTTTTAAACATCCCAGGAAATTCAGCACTTCCGTTTTAGGTAAAAAACATACAAAGAGATTGTACCCTCGCAAAGGGGGTTTTAATCAGGGAAAATGTAATTTTTCATCACCGGAATTCAGCCAGGACAAGAATTAACTGTTTAGCTTTTTCCAGCAGTGGTGTGGGGTCTTCATCCCTGGACCCTCAGGACTTGCCCAGAAGAATTTATCATGGGAAACGTTATTGCTTAGTAAAGGTTTAAGAGGACTTAGACCAAAGAAATTCTGTGGTCAGTGGCTGGCATTACATTCTCCTTTCTTGCAGAAATTACATATAACGCAGGGTTAAAGCAGACGCAAGCACAGAGAGTTCTTGGGTGGCTGCAGCAGCAGTGTATGGTATGCCTGTTTTGTGTACTTGGCTCACATCTGCCTGTGTCTTTCCAGTCTAGTTAAGCTCAACCATTTCTGTACAAACCATTTGATTATCTTTTGTTTGGTTTCTTAGTCTGTCTGCTTACTATAAACATACCTACTGTATATGTTGTGGTGTTGGAGGGCAGCAACACTGTAAAAACTTTCCCACAGTGAACTCCAAGTGATGTTGTGACTTCAAAAAATAAATTCAACTTCTATGCTGACAAACAATCTTCATGTGCTTTAATGTCCTTCCACTAAGACTGCAGAAGCAGCATTAAAGTGAACTTCCCTACAAATTATGATGTTAGATAAGAATGTCCTTACTCAAATTTCCTGAAGCTACTCAGCAGTTATTTCTGTAGGGAACATGCTAGCTGGGTTTGTTAGATTAAAGTAAGAATTTAGGGCAAGGTTCAGTTTAGTTGTTTACCATTTCAAAATCTTAAGTGTTCTTAACTCTTTCATGTGTGTGTTTTCCATCCTTGTTTTGAAAACAATCACATTCTCTCTTTGAAGAAGCTTAAGGGGGAATGTGCAACAAGTCTGCTGTTCCAAATGTGGTTTTTTTTCCCTGAATCTTAATACATACAACATACCTTCTGACTCTGTTACCGAACTGTAATAAGCTACAGTCATGCATTACTGAAGATAAGTGTACCTTGATAAACATCTTCCAAAGAACGAAATGCGACTTTGGAAGGGGTAGAATGGAAGCATAACATTAACGTTGTCATTGTGGTGGTATTTACTGTGTCAAAAGAGCAGAAGCTTTGGTATACATGACAGATACAAAGTTTTTGCACTATTTTCAGCCTGAGGGATGAAATGTAGTTGATGTCTGAGGATGAGTCTGGTGCAGGTACTTAGTGCTCAAAATTGTAAATTGTGCTTTTTCTGCACTGTTCTTGATTTTGGGGGAAACCATTTCAGCTCAGTTTACTTTTATCACTGCCTCACTCATTGCTTGCAGTGGTAGCTTATGAATTGTATACTGCAAAAATGTTTCATTTTGACTGCTGTAGGTGGTATTAAATAGAAACTGAAAATACTAAAGTTAAAAATTGCAGCTAATTTGCCTCCAATTCAGTTTTGGAATCTGTGTTTTTATGCAGACTTCTGCCATACCTCTTTCAATTTAGGAGGATAACTATATTTTCATGAAGTAGATAACTCCTCTTAAGTAATAGGGATCTCTTAGTGGGGATCTGATCACCCAAAGCCTTCCCAACTCTGGTTTATGAGGACTCAAGTACTAGAAGGTGACCATGCTAGTCCTCACAAATTGAAACATGGTTTGTTGTCGGTTTGACGGCATAATAGAACAGGAGAATCCAGAATCTTTTCTACAAAGAAATTCAAAATGCCATTTTTGTTAAGAAGTGGTATTTAGAAGTTAGAGTTCAATTCTAGTTCAAATAAAGATGTCTTTCATGATGACATTTATTTGGTTCATAGTCTTAAAAAAGCATGTGATTTACTGTTCTTCTCATGGCCGTCCTTCAGTTTCATACATATGTATTTTGGTTTGTCTTTGACCTTTTGCTTGTTATTTTTAAATTTGCATGTTTCTCATAAATACAAGCTTTTTTCTTTTTTGGGCATTCTTTATTGTGATATTCCCTCTTTAATGTGGTATAATTTTGAGAACAAGAAGTTTTGCAGAAGACCAGCATGAAAAGAATGAATGTTGAGGCATTAAATGTTTACAGATCAGTTTAAGTGGATATAATCCACAACAAGTAACAAAGTGGGAACATTTAACTTCAAAGCACATATGGCTGCTGTTACAAAATCAAAAAATGCAAGACTAAAGCCATACAAAGTATTAGAGACACATTTTCCTTCTTTCTCATAAACAAGTAAGATATACCTTAGCTTTTTACATTGGGTTTGAAATGAAGACTGTAAACATTTCACGGTCAGATAAAGTATTTGAATTAATTGCAAATATTTACAATGATCTTTAGCTTTAAAAAAGCAAAAGTAAAGGGTGACTGCATTCATTCTGCATAAGAGAGGGGGCTTTTGGAAAATAGTTATGCCTTTGAAATGTGGTTCTGCAGCCTTACCTGCTGGAATTCTGCGAAAGCTATTGGTGAAGGCTTTCCGAGTTACCTGCTGCTCTGTTTTCTGGGGAGCCAGATCAGGCGTCTGCCTTGAGCGTTTGGCAAGTTGCCTTTAGTGCTGGGCTATCTGTGCAGGTGGTGGTGAGGTGTGTGGGGGGCATGGGCAAGTAGGTGAAATGACCTAGAAGGAAGAGTAAAACCAGAGAATTATAGACAGAAAATACTCTTGCAGGTACGCATGTCGGACAAAGAAAATCCTCCTAATTTTTTCTGGTTTAGAATGTCTGTACTTTTGACTTCCTCCCTCTCTTGATTATTTATTTATCCCCCTCCACTGTTATCTATCTTCTGTGGTTAATGTCCTGTGATGTTCTCACTCCTGTATTCCTCTCCTCACCATTCTCCTCTTCTGTGTCCAAAATTATATTTTTTTTCTTTTTGCAGTAGGTTCATGCAGGATTCCTTTATTCACTCATGTCCACTCATGTTTTTTGTATGCCAGTCATTGTGGCGTAGTCAAAAAAAGACACCAAAACCCACTGAAATAAAAACAATCTAGGATGTTTTATATGAAAGGAAGTTTAATGCATGTGTTTTAGTGAAGTCATTGACAATAAAGAGGAATAGGTTATTTGTTAGATGACTGGTGTTCTTATACTTTCAGCTACAGTATTAAAATATTAGATAATACTATTCATTGAAATTGAATGTATATGTTAAATGTGAATACCTACAACTACTTTTGGGTGAAATATGACAACTCTTGCACAGCATATAGAAATCCTACATAACCTTTTAGGACAGGAAATGAATAATACTGTATCAAATTGAAATTTCAGAGGGATTAAGCCTCTTTTTCACTGATAAATTCAACACAAATTTATTTCATAGTACTGGGGAAGGTGCAAGCATTTGATAGATTGGCCTGCCTCATAGATCAATTTAATCTTAAAAAAAAAAAAGTAGACTAAATGTTGTAAGAAGTGAATTAGTCACATTCATATTCCAAATCTCACTGCCACATTTTACAAGATTATACCCTTGGAAGCTTTTCTTGGGTGTTACGCATTCTCTGTGATGTGATGTTTGAGCCTCATCGTCTGAGAAAATTAAAAAGATATAGCTGTCTGATAGAGGAAGTGGGTTGTGAACAATGTTTTGTATTCAGTTCTTAAAAATAGTGATTAAAAGAGCTGCTTTAATTATACAGTAGTGTTAATGAATTATTTCCGTATGTTTTGCCTCTATGACTTACATGTGTGGATATAGTTTCAATGCAGTCAAACTGTAGTTTTTCAAAAAGACTAGATGAAAATCACTGTAATCTGTAAATTTATTCTAGCTTTACACTGATTTAAATGAAAAATTATACAATAAAGCTGGAAATCTTTTGCATAAACTATCTATTTCACTGCCAAATTCTTTTAAAACATGCATTGATGGCATTTTTACAACCACTGAAGGGTTGTTTTTTTTTTGGGGGGGGGGGGGGGAAGGTGCGATTTTTGATCCATTTGCATTAGGAAACACTAAAATTTTAAAACTTGCTGAGTAGGTAATGTCCAACAGAATGATCTCTTACAAGGATTTTCTATTTCCATAACTTGTAAAAGGTGGCAGTATGTTATTGGACCTTTGCATTCTGCTGAGTGCTTTTCTTAAGGATTGCTGAAATGTTCTAAAGGAGAAAGAATTACGCCCTGGAAAATTGTGTGTTACTTGTAGGTTACAGACATGTATCTAGGGACAGTGCTATTTTGATTATTTGCAGATTAACTGTGTTTTAATAGATAAAACCTGCTTTCCACTAGAAAATTTGATTGAGCTGGTGTGTATGTCTGAAGGCATGCTTAAATCCCTTCTACTGTTGTTCTTTTGAGTTACGGTGTTATATATAAATATAGTTACTGTGTTAAGTGCATCCTTGCTGATACAGATTACCTCTCAAAGGATGCAACCAAAGTTGTCATTGCAAACTTTTATTAATACTTGGAGATATTTCTTAGTGTTGTAAGAAAAAATAAGGCATAACCGACCTGATTACTTTCTCTCTAACTTGTTTTTCAGTTAGAAAATCCAAGATACTTGCGAGAAAAACCGATGCCAATGTCTTTGGTAGGTGTTTATATTCCCTTGATATTTTATAAGAGTGAGAAAACATGCCTAATAATTTTCATTTCTGGTTGGGATTGATTTTACTTGGAGTTACTGCTTTGAACTTAATCAGTTGTTTTCAACTTGTTCTCATTCAATAGATGACACCCAAATTTGGCCTAGGAAAAAGTAGCACTTTCCGTGATGAACAGACACTATTTCGAATGCATGAAAAAGAGGTAAGATTCTTTTTGGTCTTTTTAGAAAAAGAAAATTACACCCAAATTAGTATTAGGGCATTTTCTTTGGAAATTAAGTATTCACAAAGCGGTTTGTTATAGCAGAAAATCTCATGTAAGAGAATTTTTGCTGAAGTGACAGGGCTTTTCATTAAATACTTAATGTATTTCCCAATTAGGGAATAAGACAGCCTTTCTGAACACATTTACTGTTCCTTTAAAGGAAATTTTAGTGTAGAAGAGTTTAAATTCTGGGAATTTTCCCAACTACCTTTAAACAGAAGCAATGAAACCCTTGATTTAGTGAGGATTTTTGTTTGCTTTCTATATACCATTAAAAATCTGCAGATCTAGACCTTGTTTCTATTAAGACCTATGTTATTTCTACATTTGCCTCATTTAGCTCCATTTCATTTTTATTCATATAGGGTTTTGTATTATTTCTTTTGAGTGTTGTTAATTGGTGAGATTACTGCCAAAGCGTGCCTAATCTGATTCTCTTATACTGTGTAATTTTGTTTTGAACATGTACAAAAGTAAAGTTTTGTGGTCATTTTCACCTTTGCCACAGCTTAAGGAAGTTGTATGCCTATGATACTTTTGTCGTAAACTACTCAGTTTCTCTAAAACATCAGTCATGAGATACAACTCAAACGCGCTATGTTTAGCACATAGATATTTCAGATTATTCTGAAACCATGTGAGCATTACTTTTGTGTGTGTGTGTACAATCAGTTAATCAATACTCTGGTAGACCAAGCTTCAGGAAAGGAAATTCAGTTATGTATTAGGAAAATGAATCAACCCCCCCACCAACCACCAAACAAAAAACCAAATCAAAGCAAAAAAGCCCCAACAAACCAAATCCCACCCCTTCTCTCTTTGCCCTTCAAATTTCTGTTTTCATCCGTAAGCTCTTGGAAAATCGAGGCATATGTAAACGGTTCCCAAGCTATGGACATGGACTTCGACCTACACAGGGCTCCAAATACGTACGAGTGGGAAAGGAGGGGGCATCATCTACAAGCCATGAAACTGTCTCTCCTTTTACTTGGGTGGTTGTAAGAACAGTTATGAGTTAGAACTGTCCTGAAGTTATTTTCAAGACACTTCAGAAGAAGTCTTTAACTGAGATACAGGGGAGGGTAAATTGTTCTGCAGATACTTCCATTGTCAATGAAGTAATGTATATGACAGTCTGCTTTATGTTGCTAGCTGGCGGCCTGGTTTGGTGTTTAAACAAGCAGCCTGATACGGCAGTTGCACAATACATGTGCCTTTCACTCTCTCTGCTCTGCTCTAATATTGACTGTTCTTTTGTATTGACAATATTCAAACCACCATTGCCTCAGGATGATGCAAGGTTTCATAAGATGTGAAAATAGACCAAAAAATAAATAAATTGAAAGCACAATGTTGTCATTTAAATAATATTTTCAAATTAAATAAACAGGAATGCATGCCAAGTAGCCACAGAAACTACTCAACGAATACTTTGCTAGTTCAGTGGAAAATCCTCTAAACCACATAGTAAAAATCCAGTACTCTTTGCTAATGGTACTCAACTGTGGGCTGGTTTAAACTGGAAAGGTTATAGACAGTATTTCACAATCACCATGTGTGTGCTATTAAGTAGAGAACTTAAATGTGTTTTCATCTTATTCTGTTTGTGAAGCTCAATTAAGAGTAAAGCCTTTTCATTTATAGAATGTAAATGTATTAGCAGAAAAATAGTGCTGTACAAAAGAGTTTTGGTAAACCCTTAACTGTTTTCAACCGCTTTGTAGTAGAATGGGAGAACATAAAATAGGATAACTGTGGGTTTCTGCTTTTAACCTTTAGACCTTTGTTCATAAACCATTCCTGCACCTGTTTTGATTCTGTAATGCTAAACACATGGCTCTTTTCAATGATAACCACATCACAGATTTATGAAAATGTGAATATCATCAGGCATTGGTTTTTAGTCGGATTTTCCCTGAATACTTCTGACATGGATTAAACCGTTTGGGAAACTGTCATTACTGAAATACAAGTTCAGACCAGGAAGATGCAACAAAACAGGGATGTATCAGTTTTCAGCAGTACAGCAAAACAGAACAGATGGCATGACTGGCTTATCTTGATAAATAGGAAAAAGTGTCCCTTTGAACTTCACCTTTGGTCATCCTGAATGCCACCCAATACTCCATGGAGCATAGGAGGGGGGAAAGAAATAGTTCTTATTTGTGATTTTTCAGAAAAACAGAACCAATGCATTTTCATGGATTGAGTACCAGAAGTAAGATGAAAGAAGTGATTTTTTTTAATGTATTCCCAAATGCTGTCTTTTAAGATGCAGCCTTTTTAAAAAACTATTTAGAACCTTTATCATCTTAATCTTTATTTATGTTTTTCTCCTTTTTTTTGTGAACACTCTCATTTGCTGCGTGACATAAATTTTGTTTATAAAGACTATCAAGCTGTGTATGTAGTTTTACTACACCAGAAGTGTTGGGATCTAGTGATATATTAATGTTAAGATAAAATCAGCATGCTAAAGTGATGATGTTATAGTTAAGTCTTGGTCTGGCTAGAAGTGTTCTGAATTTAAGGTGTTGAAAGCAGCAGATTTACTGTGCTTCTCACTTATCTGGCAAGAGATAGTAACTTGAAATGGAGAGAATTGCATAAGGGCTGTGATTCAGATTTTCCCCAAAAGGGACCATACGTAAAATGTAGAGGAAAGAATGCAGGGGGGAAAAGTAAGTTGTGGAACTTGGGACGGAGAGTGAATAACATTTGCTGGAAAAGAGGTGGGATTTTAGGGGAAGAAAAAACCCAAATACTTGAACATAAAAATATGTGTCCCGGCAGTTAGGAGGAGAATGGTGATCAGTGAGCATTGCCCTTTTGGATTTGATTTCTTCCTCTTAATTGCTCTCTTCTATAACAAAGTATTTAAATGCATAAATGTTTCATGCATGCCAAATTAAAAGCAATAAATAAAACTAATATGGAGACAGTATCCTAAAAGTAGGACTACTGTAATTAAAGTTAAAATTAATTTTTACCAGTGTTAAAACTAACATTGTGCTTTTAGCTACATCATGGATTTGATATTTTTCCTCACTGAAAACAGCTATTTTGTTCACATCTTCCAAGAACATTAACAAAATATATCAATATTATTCTCTTCTGTATTGTAATAGAAGAAAAGTGTTTGTGTGCTAATGTGTATGTATGTCTCTAGAGTTTAAATCTGCTTGCTAGATGGATATAGATACATATGTGCATCGAACTAGGAAAGCTGAATATAGCTAAAGGAACATACTTAGGCATGTAATGGGGCTGGTGGTCCTGTTTATGCCTTTTAAACTCCAAGGTATTTACTAATAATGAAAGTGTTTTTGATGGACTTTCTGGAAGCATTTGAGTTCCAAAGGTATCTGTAGGTGGGCCCAAAACTTGACTCTTAAAATAACTGGACCTGTGTGTGTTGGAATTTTTTTTTTCATCCGATCCCTCTGTTCTTCACTTCCACTTCTCTTCCTTTACTGTTCCCCTTCTTTTGTCATCCTGTTAATCCAGAACTGTTCCTGTCATACTTCTGCTCAGAAATGTCTTGCTGTTTTCCAAGGAGTAAGAATTGTTAAGTTTTTTAATTCTGGTGAATATTCTTGTTAAAATGTAGGAATGTATGTTGACTCCTGTTCACACAGGTGTGTCCCGTGGGAAGGGACAAGAAAATGCAAAAAGGCAGATATGACATTATTACTTTCATCTTGATTTTTCACTTTTCCGTAACTTTTTTTCTTATGACAACTTGGTTCTGAAAATACTGGTTTTATTCCCTTAAAAATATTCCAAGCCGTGTGTGTTGTGAACTTGACTATTATCTGGTTCATTTGAATTTTCTCCTTTTATCCACAAATCCGATGTCTAGTTTGAATGTGGTGTCTGATTTATATTGAGAATTCAGTTGTAAACTGATTCTCACCACCGAGTAATTGTTCTGAATAGGAATCTGTTAGTTCATGTTTTAAAAACTCAGCAATCTTGACTTCTGTTAGCATGATTCTTGGCTGATTAATGTCCTGTTCCTAAGAACATATGCAAGTTGTCCATTGTCTTCCGTGTGAGGAAATTGCATCCTGTCTTGCTTTGATAACTCTTCAGAATGTAACGTAATAAACCCCAAACTTTATTTTATTGCTAGACTGGTGTGAGACATACAGTCTGTGTCAGGATGAGACATGTTTTCATAAACTGGCTTGTGATTTATAATTCCCAATACTAATTGGTCTGGTCGTGGAGATAGATATGTACATGTACAGTTATTTTTTTTTGCAATATTTTGTGAACTATGTCTTTAATTATTGCACATATGTGCTAGAGACATTGAGAAAGATCAAAGAGGTAGGTTAGCAATTCAAACTAGTGTTTTAACCAGTTGACTGTCCAGATGGTTGCCAAGCAGCTGGGAATTAATCTTTTGCTGCATGATTAATCTCTACCTCAAAGTGTCTGTCTGTCTCTCAAAAAAAAGAAATTTTTTTGTGTGGTTTTTTGGGTTTGTTTGTGGTTTTTTTTAAACCATGTATAGATCCTGGTTTTTAAGGGAGAAAAGGTATTGACTAGGAAAAGTAGGTACTATCCACTGTTATTGCTGCATGTTGCACTTGTGAAATAAAGGTAGGAGTACAGTTTTAATGTCTGTTTCAGGAGATCCTGAAATGAGTGTAAAAAGTTCAGTAGCTGCTGAAATAAAACATATTAAAAAAAGAATAACACTGGGGAGAGAAAGTAGGTGTTTTTGACTGTATACAGACTCATTTACTTCACTGGACTTGCACTGTATGTAGTAATACAAAGTTTTCAAGTAGTGTCTACTCTTCTGTTATACTCGGGTTTTACTAACTGCCTTTGAAATCTGTATGATTTCTGCACGTTTGCAAGGTTTATCTGGGTTCAGTTTTCAGTGCTGGCAATTGAAGAGATGTTTTGTTGCGTTTTTGAGCAGTCTTTTGAGAAATTGCATCTAATAAGTTATTACCACATGTAAGCTTTCACAATTTCTAAACATATTTTGAACTTATTTTGGTACTTACTGGTGTCAGTCTCTGCTACTAGTGGCAGACATGTTTGTTATGTACGGAAGTGGGGCACTTGCCACTCCAAATAAAGCTGTTTTGTAATATATTGTGCTGTGGTGCTAATATGCATGCTATGTTTACTAGCTATATAAAATATCCTTTAGAGTGAAAATACCATTTCAAGCTATTGCAGTTGTTGGGATACAAACTGTATGTTATTCTCCCTATTCCCACTACCCCCAACTTGGAAATCTGTGAAAAATACCTTGTTGTCTCTTGAAAGAGACTAATGACATTTACATATGAATGAGAACAATTGTCCATTCAATTATTTTTCTGTATACAACAAATGTCTATTAATGTTCTGTGTCATTTGAAAAGTCAGACTTTTTCTTGATGGGGGAAGTCTGGTATGATTTGATTTAGGACAAAGCCTTTCATTTTTAGTGGCTATAAAAATGGGGCAATATCATATTAATTTTTTACTTAAGTGAATATCTAGTTTCACTTCAAAGAGTACTCTGTAAAAATGTTGTAACTGGAAGTAGCAGTTGTAGTGTTTTTAAAGAGCAAAGATACAAAGAAGGTTAGATCTGTGGAGAGAAGTATAAATGTTTGTTAGGTCAAATAATATAGTCCAGATCATAAACATAGACTTTTGTGGAAGGACCTTTGAATCTGGGCAAAATGCCATGTTTATAAAAGGTCTTTTTACATTCTAATTTCTGGCTTGCACGTTTCACTTGTTTGATACTGCTTTTCTTTCAGTCAATCTCTGGTTTGTCTGGACTGTAAGCTCTTTGCAACAGAGACTTTACCAGATATTTATTTCACTTTAGGCATTGCGTTGAATAAAAATGTTGATGATATTCAATGCAGAATTTGGAGCAGTTATTGATTACTGTTTCAAAATGTAGTTAGAAATATTTTTTTTTATTTCTGCGTTACACTCGGAGGGATGAGTACAAAACATCAGGCAAAAAACCCCCGATGTTAATGTGAATTCCAGATGGAAGACCTGCTTTTATTGTGTGTAATGTTCCACTAGGAAAAATATTATTTATGACTTCCTTTAATTTATAGGATGTGTTCTTGAAGTCCAATAGAACCTTGGAAATTTCAATCATGTGAAACCAGCTAGGTGGCAAAATTATACACCGCCATCCCCACCCCACCCTCTCTGGACATTTTTGGGAAATGTCTGCATCCAAAACAGTGAGAAATAATGATCTTTGATACTTAAAAGAATCTCCTTTGCATATCATAAAAATCCTTCATGTCAAAAACTCAAAAGAATAGTTCTTTATTGTATAGACCCCCATTTATGAAGGGGACCAAGCTGAAGCTCAGGGAGATGCAGCAGGTACCCCTTTGGGACCTGCAGCTCCTCTTGAAATCTTAACCTGTGAAGAAAAGCAATCTTCTCAATGATGTATTTTATTTTGTTCTCAACAAGATGTTCATCCTTATACCTTGCTTGTTTGTAAGGAGTTTTGGTAGGTCTGCAAGACTGTCTGTAGAGCTACGTTGCTTTACCTTGGCACAGCTTACATCTTTGGGTTTTAGCCTTCCTGGAATTTAGTGAAGTGTTACACACAAGGTCATCCACATCATGTCTGTCTTGTGCTTTGTTCAAGTCTTGAGACTTTTTCACCTGGTATCCCTCAGGAGGGTTTATTCTAAGTGGTTTAAGTGAACAACACAGGCTTGATGGTCTTAATTCTTCTCGAAAGTAATTTTGCCTCTTACCTGTCTTTTAGACTTCGAGTAAAGCTGGCTAAACTCTCCTGCACCGTGTGCTCCTGGAACAGGCTGCACTTGCAGGGAAATCAAACCTGCTCGTGCTTTTAAGACCTGTGGTCACATTTGATACTTTTGTCATGATACACACATTTCATTGTGCTATAGGCCCAGAACATCAATAAGTCTTCTCTCCTAATGTACTTTGCCTGTTTTAATTGTGAAGATTTTCCAGCTCTTGGAAGTCGTGAGAAGGGAAGATGATCACCACATTCATCCATGTGTGAAAGATGAAGTGTATTTCTGAATGAGTCTTACATGGTTTACCCTTTTTGCTTTCTTTTCATATTATAATGCATTTCTCTCTTCAGTTAAAAACACTTCAGGGGTAGATGCTGATCTTTAGAATTGTTTGAGTAAGTATGTAGAAGCTGCTCATTAAATATGAGATGTGTTGTTAAGTTCTGTATTGCGTGACAGACATCTGAATGCAATGAAGCTGGAAGCGAACAGTGTTTTTTCCACATACTGTAAACTAAGCGCAAGTTTTTCAGCAGTTCAGTTTGAAAATGGAAGATTAGTTCCAATGTGATTCAATTTTATACTTAATGTAGAGACTTCTGTTCTAATAAATTGTTATAAAATATGTTTCCTTTTTTTCATGCCATTGAGTTTATGATATTTTGGTGGTTATTCTGACTCTTAAATTGTTCTGAATGTTAGAAGTATGACTATACCTCAAAACTAATCTTAAAAACTTTTGAGGATACAGTCTAAGATACAGAAATAACACAGTGAAAAAAGATAGCTTGTTAATTATGATGTGAGATAGACTATTCCAGATTATTTTGTCTGAAGTCAGCATGTCTTTATGTATAATAAATCTTGAATGTTTCTCAAGTACAGTATCTCCTGCCTTGGCTTGCCTGTATTGTTTAAAACACTATTGTTTATTGTTTATAAATTAGTGATATTTATTTTTTTTAACCCTGGATGCGAAAGTTGAGTAAACATGATGGGTAGAAAGTTCTACTTGTTTGTTGTTTTTGTGGGGGGTTTATTTGGGTTTTTTGTTTGGTTGTTTTTTTAAGAAACCTTTTTCTTTTAAGAAAATATCAAAGCTTTGTATTGTGCACTGATTTCTTTTAGCAGCTGCATAACACCAAGACAAATAAGTTTTGTTATATATTGTAAGATGTACGAGTCATTGTTCTACATTGTTAGTTTGACTTTGAAGTTCTCGTTTATGGTTTACATCCTTCTCCCCCTTCCTCGCTTCCTCCCTCCCTCCCCCGTATATTCATAGACTTGGAAAAAAATCTGGCAAGCAACAAGTACTGTTTTGTCGAATATCCAAAAAAACTCTCTGATGGATGTTAAACCTTCAAGATGCCACCTCTGGCCTAAGGGTGATCCCTGTAATGAAGACAAGTGAATAGGGATCAGTAGTTCAAAGCTATCTCCAATTAATATTGTTAGTCTCCTTATTGATTTACTTTTAAATCAGGTATTTAAATATTTCTACAAATTTTTTGTAAGTGGTGACAAGATGAATGCTTGTCTTGTCATGAAAACCTGAAGTATCACTCCCCCCCCCCGCCCCCCAAAGATTTATGACACTTACAGGTTAGATTTTGACAGTTATGATTTAAAGTTTTGTAGCACTTAACCTGTGCTATTAAAATATAGGACAGTGATAGAAGGAAACCTCATTTTCAGGTAACTATTTGCTGGTTTTGGTGGTGTGGGGTTTTTTTTGAAATTCGGAAGAAAGTGTGACTAGGCACATAAAAGCAGTTCTGTTGATACCACCCTCCATGGCTTTAAATAACAGGGACAGCACAGATGTTTGACATCAGTATTGTTTACATGGCCTTAGGGTTTAATTGCCTCATACTCTTTGTAAGGAGAATAAACAATGACAGAAATCCAAAGGAATGATGCTCAGGCAACAGCAATGGCTGCGTTTCATACCTAGTTGCAGACTGCTCAACTACAGCTAAAATTGCTAAATTGCTATACTTTTTTTTTTTGTCTGAATGGTCATGTGCCATAAATTTCATGTTTTCTGCTACCTTTTAACTGGTAATAAATTGTATTAAAACTGATGAGCATGAGTGCAGTTAATTGCTTCTAACAAGGTGAATGACTTTATGAAGTTGTTTTCATCTATTTTCTCTAAAACTTACAAAGGTCTTTGATACTGTTGTAGCAGATTTTGTTTGTCAATATGTGTTTAATAAATAAAGTAAAGCCGAAGTGCAAAGGGCTCTTCGTAGAAGAGTAGCGCACAAGGTTACAAAACAGGAAATAGAGACTAACTTAGCAAATGAGGTTTGACATTTGGTAACTACAGATATGCAGTTGACACAGTTTGGTATGGTTTTAATTTGAAAGATACTCCTTTATTGAAATTAGTACTTAATAATGTGTTTAAACTTTGAAGGGGAAGGGGAGAAGTTTCACTCCCAGTTGTGAAGGGATGAGCCCATTTGCTTCATCCCCAGCCTTAATGATATCACTTTAAAAAATGTGTTTACATGACTCAGTTTTTTTTATCTACTTATGCGGTGAGATTGGAAGTCTGCCTTACACAAAGGGTCGGTCAAAAAGCAGATTTATAAATGAAACCAGTGCTCCAAGCTTTGCAGTAGGACTTTGGTTGTCCTTGTGCTTTCTGGCTTTTCCAGCAGTTTCTCACAGAAGAAATTCTAAGTGTAAGATTTTTAAACCAATATGTCTTTATTTTTACAGCAAATGCTCAAGTTAACACTTCCAGAAGTTGTGATGAAAGATACCTGTGTGTCTTGGAACTGTGTACCATTATAAAATTAAAATGCTGTTGGAGATTTTTTTGTTTTATTGTATTTTTTACCAGTTACTCATTATAAATACAGCTTTCTTTGTAAGACTAGCTGAAAACTCCACATGCGCATCAACTATTGAATTTCAAACACTTGAATTCAGGATTTCAGAAAGTTTATAGAAGTTGAGGACCTTGAATGCTTCTCAAGGTATCACCTTTTCAGCCCTCAACTGAGGAGGAATTGGTCTTTGTGATTTTCCAAATAAGAGAGAGTTTTCTTTTTGGTCTTAGTTTTAATATTCAAAGTAATCTATTTTGTTATTAGTGTTTGCTGTCATTAAGAGCTGTCTTTTGTGTCTTGGACATGTTTTTCACATTTGTTGTTGTGTTGCAGCTAGCTCTCCTTTTTGGAAATTAGTCTAAATTCTGTGAAATTGTGACACCTGTTCTACTGGAAGTAATGCAATGCATTCATGAACTAGAATTGATGAAAACTGGTGCAAATGCAAGAATGGTGTTAAGTGGGAGATTAATGACGAGAAGTGGGAGCCAACTTTCAAGTACAGGGATTTCCACTGTCAACCTGTGGGAAAACAGCCACGTGCCAGAGAACAATCACTCTCACTAGAAAATATATGTCTGTATTTAATGCAAGACAAATTTTAGATTTTGATTTATTTTTACGTTCTTTCAACGTACAGATTAATGACATGTAGACCAGATCTCAGCTGATGCAAACTGCCAAGGATTAATTTACATCAGCTGAGACATTCTCACTTTATTAATGAGTTTTAAATGCAATATGTTTGTGTGGATCAAATGGCTATGTGATTGCAATAGCTATACATCAGTAATTCATAAGTTTTAATGTAATTCCAGTCGATTGGAGTCTCTTTCATGTTTAGTTTCTGGTATTTGTGTTTTGACAAACCCTTCATATTTATTTATGGAATGCTCACACACTGTCTATCTGGAAGTGGATTACTGCGCACTTTTTTTTTTAAATCAACACATTTATCACCTGGTACTAAGATTTCATTCTGTAACGTCACTTTGTTGGAAGGATTTATGTATGGTTTTTCTTTTTTTTTTAATATATACTATGTGTATATTTCATGAGTAGAACGTGCTTTTGTATCATGAGGCTTATTTTTGGATGGTAGACGGCTGACAGCTGAGAACACTATTTATTTTCTTTGGATTAATTGTAAGTCTTAACCTTTTTTTTTCCCTGGTAATTTGCATAAGTCTACCTATTTAGGCTATGGGGAAATAGCCTGTTGTATGTGGTGTAATAAGCAGGTGGGTACTTTGGATATCAGTGATCTGGAAACTGGAAGAATTTGCTGCTGCTTTTTTCAGTTCTTGGGGAGTCTTCCGTATTTACTGCACAGCATTTTGCATTTTCGAGTTGATTTGGATTTTTGTAGCTCACATTTTCAAGTCACAGTAAACAAATATGTAAGACAAAGTAATCACATAAAAGAAATCAATGATTTGCATGTGTTTATTGTTTGTGTATGTTAGATAAAGAATCATGCTTGAATGACTGCTTTAGGTAAGTCAAAGGAATTAAAGGCAGAATGAATGGTGCTTGTTGGCTGCTTTAGAATGTGTTGGTATTTGAGGGAATTAAAAGGCAGCTTCTTACTGAGCTAAACAGAACGGGAGAACTGGAGGTAGCTGGATGGTGACGGGAGGCCAGTGTCCAGCTCCAAGGGGACTCACCTCAGCACCGTGAGCTCTTAGAAAAAAAATTTCTGTTGACAGCAGACCACAAGTCATCTTCTGGTGAGGTCTTGGTGGTCCCACGTCAGTGATTCTGGTCTGCCCTTTATAGGGTGAAGGGGGGTCGTGGGGCTGCTTGGCTGTGCGCTTTGGCTCTGAGCAGCAGGAGCATCATGTGTGGATGTGGAATAGCCTGAGCCTGAACTCGAGGTGTCACTTCTGTCATTTACAAGACTGAGAAACACGAAATACCTATCGCATTTGCAGAGTCCTGAGGACAGTCTCCAATGGCGTAGTGAAAATATGCAAGGGATGTAAAGATACTTTAAAGGTGAAAATGTAGACTCTAAATAAGAATTGGCAATGTGTGAGCGTGTCACAGGGGTTCAAGTATGCTACTTGGAACAAACAAAAGCAGAAGTAGGAAATGTATTTTAGCAATCCAATTCAGCAGTATATCCTTAATCCCATTATAAGTAACCTTTCAAAGGAAATGTGTTTATAATGTGAACTCTATGAATAATAGAAAACAAACAAAAATAAACATGCATCTGGGCTAACGGACATTCTTTGTATAAATGTAACACCTGCCTAAAGAATAAAAACAAGTTTACCATACTTGGTATATTAACAGAAATGTTAAAAGTTTTGTTCTTAAGTGTTTATTTAAATAAAGGATGATAGCTTTTCCTGGGCAATAGCAGTTGTTTTTATTGCCAACTAAAACATCTTAAAAATTCATTTTTTAAATAAGTAGGTTTAGATCTTTTGTGTTTTATCAAATAAATATGAAAATACTGGGAAACTGAATATAGATTTTTTCATAGCAGTTATTTGTTAGTGACTTCCCATTGCCTTCTTAAAGACATACATGAATAATTCAAAAGTTTTATGCGAAGGTCATTAGTGCAATGTATTCTTTATTTTAAATAAATTATCTGTCTTCTCTATCTTTCTTTTAAAGCTGGACATAAAAATGAAAATAGCGGAAGGTAAATTTCATGAAGAAAAACTTAAATTACAGCAGAAGCATGATACTGATATTCAAAAGGTAAGAAGTGTTTGTATTTTTTCCCCGAAAACAGTATAATTAAACAAAATAGAGAATCTGATTATAATAATTAGCAGTTTTACTTTAGCTTCTTCACCATTGCAATTAATGTTCCTTTAAAGTAAGATTGTAGATAACAGTTTGCATAAGCTGATAAGAATGCAGAATATTCTACGATAACACAAACTTAGGAAGGGAAAAATGCTTGCAGAAAGCATGTGAAAATACAAGGTGATTTGGTTGTTTGAACAAGACAACCTATCTTACCAGCCTAACAGCTTCTGTAGCTTCATATGCTGATGAAATCATAAACCTGCGATTTTTTGTTTAGAGAGAAAGCACTTGTATTATAGAAAAGTGTGAACAAAACCACTTAATTATTTTTTTACGGACAAAATACAAAGAGTAACAGTAGGAAAATCCACAAGTATATCACATGTGTTCCTGCTAATACCGTAATAGTGCTTGTTCTCATGTCTCCATTTTGACACTATCTTAAAGTGTGGGCTGGTCAATAAACAGTTTGTTATTTATGTTATTGCATTGTTAAAGCTATATTGGCTTTTAACTCTTCACAGCAATAAAATGACACCAGATATACTTCCTTTGGATTAAGTTGGATTTGTCTTTATTGTGTTGGGTAACACCACTCTTGGGGAGATTACAGAAAGACTATCAAAGGGCATACTGTTACTTTTAATACCATGTTTTAAACATGTGGGGTAAAGTTCTGCGAGGTCTTAAGTGCCTTCTGAGTCCCTCCTATCCCGGGAATGTAATGTGAGTTAAATGCTCAGCATCAGGATCACGACAACTTATCCTACTGTAAGCTTTGTGTTACTGAGTACCTCTGTTTTGTTTCTTAAGACTGAGTCACAGCCTTGGAGGAAGTCAGTTGACACAACACTATGACACATCAAAGCCTCCTGAAAGGATGTTAATATTTGGTCAGGTGCATATTTGGCTCATCTGTTCCAAAGTCTGTAAGCAGAACTAGCTAGCAAAGCTGAGAGTCTAAAGGAAACAGCTTTGTGAGAATAAGAAATAGTTTAAATGCTTTCTCATCCCTTGAGTTGTCATCCTTTTCTAACTGATGTTAGAATTCAGTCTTTTGAAGTTGTTTAATAACGTTGGATATTTTAGAAAAGGTTAAATAGTGTCGTATTAATCTTTAAAGACACAAAACATTTAATGCAGATGGAGTAATATTGTTTTAAGATGAAAGCTGCTGTTTGATGAGAGATTTGGGGCACTGTTATAAAATGTGTGTGACTTTAATGTTTATCTTACATGCAAAGTTTGAATTAAAATACTGTCTCAAAGTGTGCAAACATTGGAGCATTTTTTTCCCCCCAAATCAGCGTGTACAGAAATAAGAATGTAGTTGCACCTCAGATACTTGCTCTATTCCAACCCATTGTTTCTTGGAGTACATGCAAAGGATTGCAGCTGGTGAAGTACAGAAGAGTGCAATTCACCACTTATTTAAGTATTTCTAAAACCTGATGAGAATTTTAGATGCTTTTAAATAGTATCAGGCAACATAAATATGAAAAGAGAAACAAATCCTTTCTATTTGCAGTAGTAGCACTGTGAAACTTCCAAACTCAACATAAGCAACATTGGATTTGCCCAAGTTTAAAAGAAAATAAAAAGACCATCCTAAAACGTGAAATTCCTTTTTAATCTACTACCTATATTTATCTAAATCTACCCTTTGTTTATGCCTTGGAAGTCTTAGTTGTGAAAATTACTTAGATTTAATCACTTAGTCCTGCACAACCTAAGTGCTTCTTGAAGGCTGCTCCTTTGACCGAGGTCATCGTATATTATTTTGTGCTCTGGTTGTAGTTTTCGGTTTTCGGACTTTTGTTGAAGAATTGTGATTTTTTTCCTACAGATTTTGGATAGAAAGAATGATGAAATAGAGGCATTGAAGTCCCTCTACAAAAACAAACAAAACGAAGCTGAAGAGACGATCAGAAAACTGGAGAAAAAAGGTGATTTTTATCTTCATGACTGTTGTTTTTTGTGTGGTGGGATTGTACTGTACCCTTCTTGTGGCTGTGGGCTTAAAAGTTCCTTCTAGGTGCACATGTCCCTTCCCTCTTCATTTGCCAGTCTTGACCTAATATTTTCCTTTAGATTTTGAGAGGCTTGTCCGGTTGTCTTTGCTGTCCAGTTTCCAAACCGATTTTTCCAAGAGGCAGTATGATCTTGTTCCATCTAATACTTGCAGGTTTTATGAGTATCACCAAAAAAAGTTTCTTTGATGGTACCGAAGTATTTTGACCACTTATTTCAAAATTTTTGGAATCTCTGGCTTAAGGTTAATTTATTTATACGTTCATTACATTTTAATCAAACCACAATGTTTTATTTATTTAGGACTATTGCGGCAAGAGATTTAAAATGTGAGTTGTAGTCTTGAATATGCCATAAGTATGAAACTTGGCCTGTGTGTGGCTTGTCAGCAGTTTTTGAATGTTAGTTTCTTTTAGAATTCCTTGGAGTCCATTTACACTATGGACTAAACCACAACGTAAAATAATACACAAGTTTGGCAATCTTTGTTCGAAAAGGGAAAGTCCCATGTACATTGGTTCCTGCTCCTTGGCAAAGTATAAAGTGTCCAGCAAGGGATCTGGTGCTTCTCTTGGTGGCCTGGTGGTCGCGGTCCTCTGTCACGGGTTGTGTTTGAGTCACCTATGCTCATGCCAGCTAGTGAAAATCATCAGTCACTCCTGAAAAGTGAGTAGGTACCTGCTTTATTTTCCAGAAAAATTGTTAGACTGTGAATTCCTGATGCAATCACTTGCAATTTAAGTTGGGGAACTTAATTTCCTTGTATATCTTGGGTATTCAACCTTTACAAGAACTCTTTCTCTTAAGGATGCACATAAAATCAGGTGAAAAATACCTGTTTTCTTTAAGTCATACAGAATTCTGTTGATGTATATTTACTGCTTCAGTCAGGAGAAGTCACTATGAAATATTTTGTAAATAAAGTAGAGAACACCTTGTAATATTTTAGTGACACAGAATCTTAAGCACTAAATTTTACAGAAGCACATGCATTAAGTACTTTTAAGAGCCAAAAATCCACCAGAAAGTCAGGTCAATTGGAAAACTGATGTAATCTGCATCTGTTGACAACACTGAAAAATCCCCAAGGTATCTCTTGAATGGTTGTTTATTTTCCCATTTTTGACAGTGCAGACCCTTGTTCGTGAATCACAAGTCGTCAGAGAAGCAAAAGAGAAGCAGATTATGGAGCTGAAGAAGATGTGTGAGCAAAGCAGTGATTCTTTGAAAAATGAGTGGGAGAAAAGGGTAATGAATAATACTTGCTTTCTTTCAAAGACTCCTACATTGTGTATGTGGGGTAATACATTCTGTCACTTAGACAAAATTAATATAAGGAGTGTGTTACTTCTAGCAATATTTTCTGATGCTGATTTATTTTTTTTCGGGAGTAATCTTGCAAGACTTCTTTTGCTGATGCTTGTACCCCCACCCCTGGCCAGCTCGTCACTGTTCCTGGGGTTCATCTGCCCCTCTTGGCAACTCTGGGTGCATTAGGGAAATGTTTATTTCTGGTTGACCTGACGTGGAATTTTAATCTCTGTAAACCTGCTGCTACCTGCTGCCACAGTGATGCCTTTGAACTATGATTTTTGCATTGGGTCATGAATTCTTCAATGTATTTTTATTTATTATTAGACTCAAGACAGCAGCAAAGCAGAGAGAAAAAGCATGTTTATTGAGAGACAGCTTCACCTTTGTCCAGTTATTGTCAGTATTTGTCTTGCTTACGCCTCTCAGGAGAGGGAGGGTCACAAGAAGGGCAAACCCACCTCCCATCACAGATGAAGTATGCTGTTTAATTTTTTTGCAGCCCTGCATCTGGAGGTGATGTTGATTTTAATTCTTGTCTTGTAAGAGATAATTTGTAAATCTTGTCCTTTGTGCTTAAGACCTTGAGGCTTTGGTGTTAGGTGGTTGGTTGGTTTTTGTTTTTGTTTTTTTTTTTTTAGAGGAGCATTATTTTTATTCAGAGGTCATCCCACTTTTTTCACTTACCTAGCAAGTGCTGTTCCTACACCTGTAATTGTTGTCAGTGATGCCAGTGTGCAAAACAAGAAGGCAAATTAAAATGCTAATATTAATTTTAACTTAATGAATTCGTAGAAGTGGAATTGGAGCATGTGTTATTATGGAAAAACATGGTTTTTTTCCTTTGAGGTTATTTAAATAGATGTTGCTGACTATAATGCAAATAGTACTGTATTGTGTTGTACAGGAGGAAGAGACATTCCCAGCAATTTTGGTTTTATTTCTATCTTACGCACCTGGAGATTAAATATTTACTTATTTATTTTCCCAAATTATTTTTAAAATGATCTTAAATTCAGTCAATCTTCTGAACACCACACTGTATATATGATACTTATAATTTATTAGCATTCTTTAATTTTGGATGAAGACTTTTATGTTAAGCTACTGCACGCTGTTGAAGTCTGTTAAATAATGGTCCAGATTTACTAACACCACCATAGTTTTGCTTGATAAAAATTCTTTGCTCTGTTGGTAGGCATGGTAACAAATAACTTTCTACTTCTCTACTTGTTGGAGAGAAAAACCCTATATTTGTGCAAATTAACCTGATTTTAGCAATGTGTTTAGAAAGATGCTTTTATATTCCGTATTGCAGCTTTTTCCTTCAGCTGTGAAATAATTGGTTAGAAACTTGAGAAATAATTACTAGCTGTTATACAACTGATACTAGCTGTTATACAACCGATACACTGTACAAGTTTTGTGTGCTAATTTGATGTGACATTATTCTTTACTATTGTATAGATGGAAAATTGCAAGTTGAGGCTGCTTAACTAGAGAGGCCACTGGTTTTCAGAATATAAATCAAGGGTTAGTAATGACACAAATAATCCTTTTGTTAGACAAGTAGATAGTCAAGGCTCTGCAGCTTCTTACAAACTGAGAGGCAGCTAAACTGGCAGTGCAAGTGTCTGGAGAGAGTATTAGTGTTTCTGTGATAGAAATTAATTAATTTTATGCAACAATTATTGGTGTTCAGCGTGAATCTGTAAAGAAATGGAATATCAAAGTGTGTCAAAAATACGTATGTGTTTTAGCATTCTTTATGGATTAAGTTATGCCCTCTACATTTTTAATTTACTTATACCTCTAAATTAATGCTTTGTAGAGTCATAGTAGACCTATTTAGCGAGACAACGATCCCGTTCTTTTATAGAGGACAGAAACGTGGCCTGTGCTTTTTCAGTTATTCTGTTTATATGCTGTAATAATATAATACTTATAAATGCTAGTTTTATATGTCATTTATTATTTTGTAATGTTTTATGATGCAGCTTCACAATGCTGTGGCTGAAATGGAAAAGGAGAAGTTTAATATTCAGAAGAAGCACACAGAAGATATACAGGAACTGGTTGAGGACACCAATGCTTGTCTTAGCAAAATGGGGGAAGATTATATGGAACAGATAAAGTCAACTGTAAGTTTTTTGTAAATACATAACGATAACAAGTGTCTCTTGCAATATTCAAATCTCATGCGTTTGTGCAAAAGCATACGTAAATTCAGTTGGGCTGAGAAATGTTTTTGATGGTGCAATGCAGTGGTTGTGTCTTGGGAGAGGACAGTGTCCTGGCAGCCTGTCCAGCCAAGGATTTTTCCACCAGATAAAATTCAAAGTGCAGCCCTTCAGCGAATATTGCACAGACATATATTTGTATTAAGGACTGCTCCTAGCATTTCTCACTGTTTTTCATTCAAGTTAGCAGAACTCTTGTCTCTGTAGGTTTCTAGACTATACAAAAGGTTTTATATAGTACATGTATTTATTTATATTATTTATAATTATTTATTTATAGTATTTATATGTACATTATATAGTACATTTTTGTAGATACATGTGACTTCTTACCCACCTCCTCTTCAGAAGATCAAATGCTTCTGTTAGATTAAAGATCAGATGAAAAGGATTTTAAAAATAATTATTGTATTAATCTCATTTATTGCATTTTTACTAATTAGAAGCGTATAAGCAGGTGTAATCTGAATTTTGTGCCCACTATATAAATGATGCAAAAAGCTAAAAATTAGCAAGCATCCTCAAGAAAGATGTACTTTTTATCAGGATGAGGTATGAAGAAAATCAAATGAGTGAAAAGACAATGTCAAACAATTTATTCCTTTATTAACGAATGTTGAATTTAAAAATTAGCATTCAGATCATGTCATAGGTAACAGTAAATACAGAGAAAAATGGACACAGTCTGTCAGCAAGATTGAATTTAAGAACCATCAAAACCAGACAGATCTTGCTGAGCAGCTTCTGATTTAATAATTAAACAAGGTAGAGTTCAAGGCACGGCTTAAGATGAAAGACTAGACTGTCACTGGAAATTAGTTTTCTTCTTTTCTCTCTCTTTCTTTCTCTCTTCTGATTTTTGTTGGCTTTTTTTGTTGGCATTTCAGAGTTTCCTTGTTCAGAGTTTCACGTTGTCAAGAATGCCATTGCTGTTAGCAAGTGAAATTAGCTGAACAATTTAACTAATACCATAGAACTGATAAGTAGGGTTTTGTGGATTGAACAATTATTAACTTCCTTGAGGGGTGGAGGGCCAGGGGGGAATTACATATGTGGTGATACGTTAGGTATGTAGGGTTGGGGTTTTTTTTGTTTTTCCTGTGTTTCTTTTTTTTCTTAAAAAAAACCCAACACACACACCCCAAACCTAAAAACACCCCCCAAAACACCCCTGTTCTGTGCAGCTGGCTTTGCAGTGATGGAAGAGTTTGGTGTACTATGTTCATGAAATATCTTAAGCCAGTTGACAAAGTTCAGGTGACCGTTCTGGCTCTGTGAGCTTCTTGCATTAGTCCAGGCTCATTTAATAATCCTGTGACAGTTGGGGCGCTGACTTATGATGGCAGATGTTTTGAGTTTTTATTTTACTTTAACAGAGGGTGAAAATACTGTTCCACTTCCCTCATCTTGGGAGCTTTGTTCATCCAAAAATAACTATGATACATACATCCTGGAAGGACAGCTGTGTTTTATTTTTTGACTCCAGCCTCCTGAGGAGTTCTGTCATTTCCATGCATATTAACATAAATTTAGGGAAGAATGGGAAGTAGTAGAGTAGTCGCATGCTACCTGCTTGTTCTCATTCTGCTCATTTTCAGAATTGTTTATGTTAGGAGATGAAGTTCTAGGAAAAAGATACAACTTTTGATAGCTGTTTGTAATTTGTTGAAAGGAAATCACGGTAACTAAAAAAATTATATGGGGAAGTGCGTTAAGGAAACGTATACCAGCAGAAACCTGAGGAATGTGCTCTGAGTCCTGATACGGGTTTGCTATATTCCTGTGCACAGCACTTTCCCTTTCTGTGTGTCTCCATTTTCCAGTAATTAATTACCTTAGAAGGTTATTGGTGAATTATTTAGTTAATATTTGCTAATTGATTTGAAACACAACTAGACAGCATTTACACTGTTACTGTAGCGTTTGTGTAATAACATTCTTCTTACACCCTCCAAATCCATAGCAGTCATTACTGTGCCTTACTGTTTACATGCTTGGATGTCGTTTTGCCAAAGTGTGCACATAAAAGGCAATTGTGTAGAATCTATAATTCTTTAGCAACCCAAGTTCATTGGTCTTTGTTTTAGATTAGGAATTTGATAAATATTTTTGTGTCTGTAAACACTGATGGTTGTAAAAGTACTCAGAAGAGTGTTTTAGCATGGAAGAGCTACGGACTTCACTGGAGGCTATACAGTTTAATGTTTTCTGGCTGACTTTTATGGCTGCTCATGACCATAATGATCAGTAGAACCTTTATATATATGAAGTTTTTTCCTCAAATACTCTCTCACCTGCAGGTTGTATATATTGCTAGCGATAACATGTTTCTTGGTTAATGGAAGTTTTAAAAATGCTTCACTTGTATTAACATCCCTTACAGTTTTCCATAGAAATATCTTTTCTCTCCCATTTTAAAAGTTTCATAATTCAGAAATTTGTTGCATATATTTTTTTGCTTAAGGGAGAAGACATGTTACTTTGGGGATGTGGAAATAGACATCCATATTTTTAAGATTCTATTTTTTTTATACAACATAGAAGTTACTGTCATGATTGATGACAGCTTTGCTATGGTAACTGTTGTGGTTCTGGGCCACCAAAGAATCTTGGTGCTCTGGGCTACTGAATAACAACAGGGGTATACCCTAGTTTATTCTGGTGTTTTCTCAATGATGACCTATACTTTTAGAACCAGACAGTCAAAAAACTAGAGGCTCGTGTCCAGCAGTTGACTGTTGAAGCTGAAAATAGTAATTTACAGCGTGAAAAATTATCTCAAGAAAAAACTGATGCAGAACAACGTTACCAGGCAGTACGCTCGGAACTTCAAGAAATGAAAGCAAGGTAATTAAATAGCGGTTACTGTTTTTAACACTGACGAATATGGAATTTCTGAAAGCAAACAATGTTAATTTTATTTCAAGAGCTTAATGAGTGATGATTGGCATTAGAAAATTTGTCATGAAAATGTATTAATTGTTGTAAAACTCATTGTGGAACTGACCCAAATGACCATCGTTAGGAGTATGTCACCTTTCCATTATTTATGAGCGTTTCATTCTGTTACAGTGAGCACGTGGTACAGGCAGGCTTGCATGCTCTGTAGAATTGATACTGAGCAGGTAAGATGCCAAAATTTGAAAGCAATTTCCATATTCTGTTTGCTTACTACTTGTAGGCACAGCTCACTTCAGAAAGACAAGGACCGTATTATACAAGAATATGAGGAGAACATTCAGCAACTACAAAGTAAATACGATGTTGATATAAATTTTATGAAGCAGGAACATGCGCTCTCTGCAGCTAAGGTATGCTTCCACATATCATAGGCATTAAAGTGTGTGTTTTTAAAGTGGCCTCATCAATATAAATCTAATGCTTATGGATAAGTCCAAGGAGATGTTTTGTTCCCAAGTTACTCATGCATACATTTTTTTAAAAAAAATTGTGATTTAATTGCTCATTTCCAAATTTAACTGAAAAATCACCCGAAGTTGCCTGGTTATTCTGGCGGGTGTGTGTGTACATAAAAGTGGTATTTCCATAGCTGATTCAGATAAGGTGTAATTGATACTCTGATTTTGTTTATGCTTCTGTAAAAATTCTGGATACCAGAGGACCTTAAAGACTTACTGTTTTTGAAAGGCCTCTTTAATGAGGGGAAAATATTTTTTCCAGAAACAAACTGTCTTGCAGGCCTCTTAGTATGGAATATTATGTTAAATATTTGTGTGTTTATGAGATTATTTAAAAATTCCACCCAAAATGTAATAATTTTGGTTTCTTTCTGTAAAAATATCTTATCAGGTTGATACCTACATTGATGCATAGGTAGATATATAGTACATATTTAATTTCAAGTTAAATAATTGTATAAAAGGCTCATGTTTTAAATACCATCTGCTAATCCTCTAGAGGGATAGGACAAACTGGGGCTTTTGAGTTGATTTACTGGAATTCCGGGAGCTTTGATGATACTCCATTTAATTTACAACGTAGTTTTCTTTCTTTCAGTGGGTAGTGCCGAGGTTCTTTTTATTATTAATTTTTTGGTGGTTTTGTTCACATTTCTAAGTTCACCAGATAGAAGTGACATATCCAGAGTTGTAAACTCACACAAGTTTTTTCTCCACGTTGATAATTTTTCTGATTTCCAGGCACCTTTGAGAAATAAATTTAAGTACACAAAAGATGTATCTGTAGAGCTAATGAAGAATGCAACACAAAAATTCCTTTTCCTGTTAAATCCCTACAGGCATCTGATGCAACTGAAGAATTACAGCATAGTCTGTCTCAATTAAAGCAACAGTTACAAGATTTAGAACATCAAAGACAGCAACAGCTGAAGGTGAGCCCTGAATTTCTTAGTCAAGAATGACCAGCCCTTTTTACTGCTTCTGGTGCCCTGAATGTTTAGATCGCCATACTAAAATACACACATGGAAAACATGCATCTTTATATGCATTTTATTCATAGAAATATGTAAAGTGTCACCCTATGCTTAAAGGTTGATTTAAAAAGGATGACTAAAAGTGATCACTTCATGGATAAGAGCAGAATTTTCACAGGAACATTTTGATCATTTGTTGTAATTCACATGTTAAAACAGTATAAACGTGTACCAGTGGATTTAGAGAAGCATGTCAAAGATTTATAAGTATCTTTTTCTTTTCCTAAACCATAAACAATTCTTAAGTATGTTTCAAAATGGTTTTTATTTCTGTTGCTACTTAACAGTTCGGGTCAATATTCCATCTTTAGGCATTTAAATCAATCCTTCTATCTCAGGGTAATGAGTTCCACATCTGTATCATGTATCAATCCTGTCTGAGTTTTGGCATCTACTTTTCCTCCTCATGTCTTTCATTTCACAGCTGATGTAGTACAGAATGGCATTTTAATAGCTCAGGAGAACAAGTTGCTTTTTCTCTTTAGAAAACATGAATCCTGACTTTTGCGATAGTTTTCTTTATATGTAGATATTTTTTCCTTTGGTTGAATTTTTTTGTATGTCAGAGAATTCCTCAACGATGATATAAAGTGGATTTTTAATTTTTATCGACCACTCTGTATAATAGCACGTGTGTGTGTTTAATGACTACTTTGAAATGAAAGAAGAATGGAATTTGTTTATTTAGAATACAAGTCTCTTTGCAGGATCAAGAATACAAGCTTCAACAGGAAAAACTTCATTTGGAGCATGTATATGAAAAACAGGTAATGTTTTCAGGAAAATATACCATCTTATGCACATTTCCAATTTTATTGTATACATAAAATCATAGAATCATTTAGGTTGGAAAAGACCTTTGAGATCATCAAGTCCAACCTAAAAGTTGGTTAACCCAGGACTGCCAAGACCATCGCTAAACCATGTCACTAAGCATACAGAAGGTGTAAGTTTAAATTCTGAAATCCCCAAAGAAATAGATTTTGGAATCAAAGCATTTCACAGAAGTTGGAAAAATAATTGGACAAATTCAGGCAAGATTTTAAGTACAGATATTTAGGTACACAGATGTTGCTTCTGATTCTAGGAATCTGTTGCCAAATGATGGAGGCTGGGAGAGCACTGTAAGCCTGCCCTGTTTGCATACCTTTCTTTTGTTGGCATCTGATGTTAAGTGCTATTAAAGGAAAAAGATAATGAACTAAACTGAGCTTAGCCTGACCTGTTGTCAGTGTTCATATGTTCTTCCATACTTCTTTTTTCCCCCGTGTGTCTTTATTCTTTACTTCTTCACGATTTGGATATGTTCTCTATATGTTGTCAACATGCACTGTTTTTACATTAGAAGCTTAAATTAATAAAATGTAATTTTCATCAAAACCACTTCATCTTAAAGCACTGTGCAAATACTGTCTACACTTTTAGACTTTAAACATCAATCGATTTCAAATTAAACTTCCATTTTAGTGATGTTATATGTTCAACTCATGCAGTGTTTGGTAAGAGGGTGCGTTAGATGCCTATTTAATTGAAAGGATGTGTTACTCAAACATGTCATTTCCAAATGTGGCAAATTTGTAACATAAAATAATGAAATGTGATCACAGCTACTTGTCACTTGGTAATAGCATTTGCAACATGAATTGTAGTGAGTTTTTGGTTTGAGTTAGTGCCTTCTGCTGACTTGAAGTCAAATACTTTTTTATTCAAAGAGATGTTTTGGTCTAATCCTAGCCTACATTTGTCTTTTTAGACAAGTCATGTATTTTATGAATGTTGGCCTCAAGAAAAGCCTAGGACTGGAATAGTGTTGCAGGTCAAAAGAAAAATATATTGGCATAGTTCGGATATCTTTTAGCTCTTGAAGTATAGTGGGCATTGGTTTATGGCAATACATCCCTTCCCCTGCAGATGAGTCCAGATTAGATGTGGCTGGCAGTGTTTCCAGGCACCAGGTCCAAATGCCATCACATGGCTCCCATCTACACTATTAGACTACAATCCCTGTCGGTGAGGTGGATGCATCTGTATTACCTTTCTGCTGTGGTGCCTGTCCTGTGTGAATCTTGCGTGAGGTTTGAGGATCGTATGGGAGAATGCTACTTAGCATGGACCAAGAGCATGCCAGCAATCACGCTGCACCAGTAAGCACAGATAGTGAAGTTGTAACTCTTTCAGTAAACAAGAAAGTAGACCCCTTATTTTTAATAGGTAACTTTACAGCAATTTTCCTATTCATAAATTTTGTTGTAACTTGGTTTTTGAAATCAAATCTTTGAGAAAGTGGGAGGAAAAAAACCTACACGTGAACAATCTATGGATATAAATCCATAAAATAGCATAGATTGGCCCATAAAGTACTAAAAAAAGCTTGCTTTAAAGTAGAGGAATTGTGAAGTCTGGTACAATCTGTTCGCCTAAGAACCTGCCCATTATCTGATAATCTTTATTAGTCTACAGTGGCTATTGCCTCCTAGGATATTTAAACATCAAACAAATAATAGGTAGTAACCCTAAATGTCGCTGTTTGATTAAATGTGCTTATCTGCTGAATCAGGAACCAGTTAGGCTAAATGGTTTTACAAGCAAAGGAAACACCTGCTTTTTATACATAATCTACCGCTTGTTTTCCAAACATTCAGCAAAGCCTAAGAACAGTGACAGATTATTCCTGAGAGCCATTCTGAAGCCAGCTGTTAAATATATGTAATTTTACCAGGTTTGGCAATACCTTCTTTACCTTCTGATAGACGGCCCATCGGTTTGGAGGCTCCTTCAAACCTACTAAGTATTCAGACTTCCATGTAATATACACCTACATGGAACTGCTTACAGTAGAGAATCCCTAAATTTGTTTTTTCGTGGGTGTATACTCTTATGCTTCTGACGATACACTCATTAAAACATGTTTTTTCTTTATTGTAGTGACTTAATAGCATGTAACGCTGCAAATTATTATAGGTGAATGAAGGATTTCCTGTGCTCCCCATCTGGTAAAGAGAAGCATGCTCAGTACGTCACATTGCCACACTTACATGAGCAACCCTAAAAGCAAAACAAACTCTTGTACCTATTCTGCCTTTGGCAAAACCTGTTGTGAAGACCCGTGGTTTGGACCGTGTGTGGGAAGCTGCCAAATTTCCTTTCTTGATCCAGAAGTACTAGAGAAAAGAATTCTTCATAAAAATGTCTTACTCCTGGTTAGTGAATTTAGGAAGTGGGAGTCAGATTTTGTTCAGCGTTTTTTGTGAGTGTATGGCTTTATAGGGAGACAAGCAATTTCTCAGATTCCTAGAATATGATCCTTCAAAGCTGCTATTTTCATTCTGCATTGATTGAATACTAATGGGATTTAAAATAGTATTTCAAATCTAAATAACTAAAATATACTGTGAAAACCCCCAAACATTTAGAGGGTAATTAAAGGGACTCAAAGTTTTTTTGCAGCTGAATATTTTTAGGAGATTTATGTAAGAAGTCTGTCCCACTTCTGTGTGCAAATGTCTTAAAATATACGTGTATAGGTATTGCCTGGTGTGATGGCAGTTGCACGGAGGAGATGACTTGGAAATGTACAGTTTGCTTGGGGCGATGGAAAGGACGAGCGATGAGCAGTGCGGTGGAGTGGAGGAGAATGGGGAGGTGTGAGGCCCCGTGATGCTGGCAGTAGTGATCCTGCGCGGCGCACTGAGGGCACGTTTCGTGGTGCAGACTGGTTTTATACTGCAAGGTTATTCAAAGTGAGCACATAGACTGATGCTGATCTGGGGAACAGATGAGAAGGAGATGGGGGCAGCTTTTTTCTGTAGGCTTTCGGGTTGCCCTGGGACTGAGTTCTTGCCACGTCCATTGGAGTGACAGATGAATCTTCTGGATTTACTCTGTGTTTTAACCGCATAGGGTCACAGTTTACTATGGAATAATAATGGTTAGCGAAGATGCTCTATCATTTTAGATGTGTCTGTGGGCTTTTTGTGGGTTTGTAAGTTGTGCGCTTACAGAAGAGTGCCATACCCCCACATTTCCAAATGGCACTTTTAATGTCTGGATGCAAAATAGAGGAATGAAAAGTTTTATATAATGATTGAAGCACTCTGGTTTGATTTCGTTGGGTCAGGAATTCGTTAGTAGTAAACTACTTTTCCTCAAATTTTTACTTTTCTTAGGAGCATCTACCCTCAGCTAGTTAATGCTTGAGTATGTATTATTCTGAAGTAATATTATTTACTATCATTTTGTTTAATTTTTTTTTATTTTTGTAATAATTGATAAGTAGTTCACTTTGGGTATTCACAAATTGCTAAGTAGGAACTGTGCACCACAGAGAATACATGTCATTATTTTAGGCAGATTTCTATACGATTTCTGTGTTTATCTAAGGAAAATCAAGTTCCTTTTAATGTAATTACTAATATTTCTTAATTATAGAGAATAGTGTTCATTTTGAGAAGAAAAATAGCTCTATTGACTATTCTCATACTTCATCTCTCTGTTAATTGTTGTTTTTGCATTTCATGTGATTTTAGAAATATATTGATTATCTACATCAGTGCGAAAAATGCAAAATCAATAGTTTTTACAATTTAAAATAACATACTTTTTTTAAAAAAAAAATCAGACTTTGTTTTAGCTGAAATGTGGTATTCTTTCCTTCAAATGGTAGATTCAAGACATCCAGAATGATCTTGATAAAGAAAGAGGAGATGCTCAAAAGAAAATTCGCAGACTGGAAGAAGCTTTGAAGTAAGTGAGTATGGAATATTTGTTGAATCATCCCCAATTTTTTAGTCAAATTTATTAGATAAACTTCTGCTTTGTCTCATCTGACTGCCTTCCTATAATTTGTCTGGGTTGTCTTCCCATTGTAAAGCTGCATCTTCAGGGTTCTAGTCAGCCATAAAAACTAAAAAAGTAAAGCAAGAACCAAGCCACCCAAATCTGTTGACTTTCAAGTGTCAGGAATAAACCAGAATCAGTGATGTCAGCTGGCCTTGCCGGTCAAATAAATCAAACTGGCTTCAAGTTTGAATGGATACATAGTAGGGAAACAACCCAAACTAAAGACTGATTGCTTTGGACTATTCTAAAATTTGAAAGATGTATTTATTTAAATGGTATTTTAATTTGATTTAGTATATGATATTTGTGATTATTTTAATGTCCATACATTACGACTTTAATGTGGATTTTTCCTCTTTGATACCACCCTATTTTGTGTGAATAGTTGTTTTTCAAATGTAGCTAAGGCTCGGAGAAATGGTCTGCAGCATTAACTGACTTGGAACAGCTTTTTTGCTGACGTTGTATATTTAAAAACTGATCAGGATGCAACAAGTTTGATGTTTTCTGAGTAGGGGAGTGGTTTACATAAGTAGATGCACATGTGACAAGATTGACTCTTCTGATGCTGCTTCCATTTTTGATTATGTAAAATATTATTTTCATATGTTTATCCAGATTAAATTAGGGATTCAATTAGGGATTAAATTAAAAATTAGGGAAGTACTATCTAGGGAAAACAGATTATTCTGAAACAAACCAGAAGTTATTTGCTAAAGCTACTCAGTTAAATATCTTACCTAGGCTGACAGAGGCATTGTGAACTTACTTCAATAAAAGTCACAGGGCTGAAGTCTGTATTCCTTTATTTCTGTAATCTGAGGTATTTGGCAAAAATGGGGCTATCTTAGATCACTAGAGACATTAATAAAAATTCTAGCTTTTAATCCTTCAATTCTTTGCACTGAATTTTATAATTCTAGGGAGATTGAATTGATATCAGGTAAACTTAATCTTTTAGTATTTTGAAGTCTGATTCATTGATAATGTGGTTGCATTAATTATCTTCCATGTCTTTCAAATAACTTGTCAGTTTGTGCTAAATTATGTTAATAAAACAAGTCTGACTTTACAGTCCGCTGGCTGCTCAGAATTTATTCCCCATGCAGATGCTCCCAATGCAGAGTAAACACGGTGCTGCTCCACTTGAGGCAGGTGTTTGTAAAGCGGGTTAGTGTGCCGTGGGTTTTGAACTTCCTTTGAATGAGCAGCACCGTGCTGAGAAGCTCTTGTAGATAGTTGAGGAGGTCCTTGTTTATTTTGGGTATTCCCTAGCTATATTTAAGCTTAGGTTTAACATTTGGGTTAGAGTAAGGGTTTGAAAAACCAAAGTTTCAAGAGCCCAGTTTACTGGTGGGTGCATCGGTGCCCACAAATAAAGATGATGCTGGAAGAGGCCAGTCCCAACCTTGTGCTTTGTGAGAGTGGGTCCTTTGGCCAAAACTGCGGATGGGTCAGCCTCTGAGATCAAAGGACCCCTGGAGACTGCATGACAGGTTAAAAGCACGTCTAGGCTATTTCCCCTACAGTGGGCGATTACTATCCCCGGTTTTCAAAGTGTCTTCTAAGCTACTTCCACTCATATTGTGGAGTACTTTTCCCAGGTTCAGTTCCATATGGCACTCTGCTTCTGTTATGCTTTTATTTTGCTTTTTTTATTTTTTTATTATTATGCTTTTGTTTTATTTTATTGCTTTGATTCAGAGTGTTTAAAATGTTGTGATGTCTCACATGAAATGATATATCACTCTCCTAATTTAAAACAGGGAATGTTTTGATTTTGGATATAGGTTACTCTTTAATAATGAATCTATGCTGCTATTCTTTTGGTTGTTTCATAGCAATGATTTGGGGTTAATGTTAAGATTTTGTAATGGAATTAGTAATGCTAGTAAGTAATTATTTTGTAATTGAATACGAAAAAAAATTAGGTTTCATCCATGTTTTTTGTCTGGATGGGGTCAGAGGTTAGCAGAGTCATCAGGGTGCATTTGTGCTCCTAAAGGTTAAAAATACTGTATTTACAGAAATGTAGTGCCCTAGCCTAAGCCCAGCATATATTCTGCTGGCCAGTTCTTTCAGATTTCAACTGTGGTGCAAAACCTCAGTCTTGCATCTGTACGTCTCTGATCACAGATGTGTCGGTGCACGTGACTGCTAAGAACAGGCTCGCGTGCCCATTATAGAAGGACTGCTAATCCTGCAAGGCTGACTTTCTGCAAACCAAGCCATTAATTTAGTACCAACGTTTCTGGAAATTATTAAGATTTTTAGATGTATATGCTTATATACGTAAGTAATACATAACAAGCAGTCACATTTTTTGTGTCAGAAATGGATGGCTTCCTTATGTTGGTTTTTTCCCCCCATTGCTGCAAAAATTAGTCCTTTTAACAATCTCTTGCTAATAATATGAATTCATAAGATCCAATGTCTTATGTGAAAATATTTCATTTTGCTGTATTTCTTTGACTATTTGTGGAATCAGATTAAGTAATTGCGAGCTAAGGCACACACAGTAAACCTTTAGAAAACAACCTTATCTTCCTTGAGATGGGTGAAAATACAGTTCACAGTCTTCAATAGAAACGACTGGTGGAAGTGCAGCTCAGAATCTAGTGGGTGAATCAGTGATTTCTCATAAAGTACTTTGATCTGAAGGCACTTTGATACCGAAATGGCCACCGGATTATATCCTGAGTAGCTAGTCAGCTGCAGACACATAGTAAGGGAAGTGGCAGGCATTTTAGTGGGTGGTTTTATTATTATTATTCTTTTTTCAGTGGTGTGACAGCAAACAGCGCTATGGCAGTTTCAAACATATCCACACAGATGCATAATGAAAGTGGTTTGAGGCATTGCGTGGAATAGTAAAATCCACATTACTAGAAGTACCTTTCACTTCAAAAAACATAGTGTTGCCAGAGTTTTAATACTGAATAGGGGTTTAGATAGTTTATGGAAGGTGTTTTTTTTTTTTTTACTTCCACCATAAATTTCAGAAGAATCTGTCAAAAACAAATTTTTGCAAAAGAATTGAATAGCTCTGATACTCATGACTATTGGTGCTGGCTTGTAGATATCAGTTTTATGTTTAGTTTAGCAATGCATGTCATAGGCATTACCTGATAGTGAAAGTCACTATATAGGAAGTGCGCCAACGATTTTTCTAGAATGTCATTTAAACTGCATTTGTATAATGACAAAGTATTCTTAAAAAGCTTCTGTGTAATTACTTAGGGGGAAAGGTTGTTTCTCTAATCCCTTCAGTTTGGTTGCATAAAATGTGTCATGGGAGTGGGTTGCAAATAGGCTAAATCTCTGCGGTTCTTATTTCTTACTTTAAGTAAAGGAATAGGAAATAAAGAGGTGTAGTTATATTACAATTTGTCACACTACAGACTGAGTTGAATACAACAGAAAAAAAAAACCCAGGAAAAAAAATCTGCATCTATTTGTTCCTGAAGAAGTTACATGGAAGAGAAAGAAAAGGTCATGATGGCTTTACACAGCACTTTTACCAGGAGTAGATCTCAACAGGATCTCTTGTGTCTTGCTTTGTGAAATTTGGATGCCTATTTCTTAAAAATACTTTTTGCCTCCGCTAGTATTTTAATATCCAATTCTTTCATAATTTTAATGTAGTAGGCTGTAGGGAAATATTTCCCATTTTATTGAAGAATTGAAATGCAGAAGCTTAGAGACTTGTGGACATTTAGGGAACTGGAAACTGTCACGGCCTTGATGTGGTTTATAAATGAAGCTAGGACATGTATGTTAAAGGCTTTTTGTCTGTTTTTACTCATATTTCCATTTCTGTGATCATCTTTGAATCTACTTTAATTACCGGATCATCACTTGAGTAATGTTCCCAACAGTTGTATTGCAGGTGGAGGATTTCTGCACTTTTCCTAAAGACCTGACAAATGGCTCTTTTCCACAATAAATAATTGTGTTAAAAAAGAAAGAAAGGAAAAAAAAGTACCTGATCATTATGGTAGAAATGATCAGGATAGACTGTAGTATTTATCACTTACTGTTAATTTTATTGAGTTTAAAATGTTTCTGTGATTAAGCTCCCTTCAGTTTGGACCTGCTTTGCACAGTCTCTTGCTGTGTCTATAAGTAGCAGTTTTTAGTAAATATCTGTCTTAATTACTAAACAAAAGTAGCATTGACCTTGTTTTCATAAAAAGGTGCAAACATTCTGAGCTGTTAATGCTTTAGTTTGATGTGTCAATCACAAACATGAAGTTGCATCTCTTTTCAATAAACGGTGCACTAAATACTGACCTCTGTTCATGTTAGCCCTCAAAATAAAGATGATGAACTCCAGCCCTCTGATTGTAGAATTGTTTGAAGGCATACTGAAGGTTCTGTTTTCTTAAAAATAATACCTTTCCTTTTTTTTATTGTTTCTTTTGGTTCCAAAATAGTAATGTCAACTGCAGACGACCGTCTTCCTAGTCATTGTGAAATTTTCACAAATAATTACAGTAGTAATTTAGTGAAACACCAGTGAGAGTGCATGTTCAATAAGGACTTTGGAGATGATAAGTATATATTATGTTCAGGATTTAAATACTCAGAATTTACCATTAGCATAGTGGTCACAGCAGTAATCCCAAAGGCTTCCAGTGGAAGGATCACAGCCCTGTGCGAGGCAGTATTTGCAGCCAGCCGGAGTGCCTATACTTTAAGGCTGGCCCCATTTATTTCTGATAAACAAAGAAACTTAGAACATTGTTGCTTAAGATTAGCGGTAAAAATCTCTTTTACGGTCCAAACAGTGAGCTGAATGGCCACGTGCGTTATTAGTATTTATATACTCCATCAGTGTTCAAGGTATAGTTGCCAGCTTGACCTACATCAAGGAGGATACCAGGTGTACAGGGGGGAATGATTATTTTGCAGCATTTAGTTTGAAGTCCATGTATATGTTGTTAGTAGTAATATATAAAAAACTAAAGATGAAACAGTAAAGAAGGGAGGTTTTGATTGTAAAAGTAAATAGTTATAGTTACAGGGGTTTATGGAACGTGAATACAGCGTATGTTTAGACCATCTCAGTTGTAACGTGGTTGGGGTTTGCCACGTCCATTCTGGAGTCCATAATACCTTTGTGACTGCGTAGACATAAAGTTGGTCCATCTTGAGATGGAGATGTTGACTAAATTTTGAACATAGGTAAGAGCTGAGGTTGTTTTGTCACCTGCAGGAAGTGCAGACCACCTTGCTGCTGCTGGCTTCTCAGGGTAACGATTGTGATGGTTCTCGCATATCGGAAATAATTATGAAATCTGATTTAATGCTTTTGGGTTTGCATGTCTCATACACAAACTCGTATTTCTTATGCTTCTGAAGTACAGCTTTCCTGATTTCTTACTCTCCTGTTCTGTGGTGTGACTGAAGGAAACAATTTTTAAAAAGTCATGTTAGGAGAACCGAAATGAAACGCTACTTCTCCAGGTGCTGCATTGTAGTTTAACACTGAAGTGTCAAGCAGCACATGCGCACTATTTACAGTTCAGTGCTTCAAAACAGTCTGCCTCTCAATCTTGGCTTTTTTTTTTTCGAAACCTGCCTATGGAGAGCCAAATCTCAGCACTTTGCAAGTGGTGATGATACAGAGCAAATGTTTAGCAGCTGGTTTATTGAAAGTCACTTAATAAAATTGTTTGTTTACATAAGAAACTAGCAACACCTCTTTTTTTCCATTGCTCCTCTACCCCCTCATCTGAACTTGTTTAAAACTCTTCTGGGGAAGAAAGAGAGGCTAAATTTCCCAGAAACCAGCAAAGCCGCTCCTATCTATTAGCAGATTTGTATTTTTACAACAGTTTCTAAAGCACGTACGTACAGTTTTCACAGTATTTTGTGATTTGTTTTGGATGGCAGACCAAAACGTTTCAAAGGCCTTTCAAGCAGAGGTGTGGTATGAAGGGTGGTGCATGTACGTGTTCAATAAAATACAGAAATGAAAATTATTTACTTTTCTTTTCACATCTATACTTGTGTACGTGCACATGTTTTCTCTGGAAATCCTTGACATGAAAGTCAAGGAAAAGAAGTTGATTTGTCTTTGGGGATTGGTGCTGTGGAGTTTCCTCACTGTAGACTTGAAAAGACTCCTTTTGTTGCTTTGCATCGTTCCTAGTATGATAGCTGCATCAGTTCTCTAAACCTCCAGATGCTGATGCTAGACTGCTATTTTAAAGGACTTTGCCAAGTGTGCTTCAGTGATACTAATCTATATTTTAAATTCCAATATTTGTGTATAGTACAGTTGTTACTGCTACAAGGTGTTGTCTCATAGAAGTATCTGATAAAACTGCATTTGTGCTTGTATTTACTAAAACAAGTTGGAAAAATGCTGTTTTGGGAAAGAAATTTTTTTTTTGTACCAGTTACTCTTTTTGAAACCTTGGTCATTTCTCTGTTCAAAGAATAAAGAAATAAGTTGCTTCTACTTCTCATCTCTTAGTACGATTTGCCAGTCATTTGGTTGTTCTGAGTCGTTTAGTCCCTACCTGGCATCGTCACAAGGTAGATGCAGCAATGGAGCTGGAGCTCGTCAGGCTTGTCCTGCGGTTTTAAACTCCATACTGATACTTGTAAAGCCTGAGGAGAATGGCTCTGACATCGCGCTTACTGAAAAGCAGCAGGTAGTGTCAGTACGTTCTGCAAGAAGAAATCTGATTATAATTGTGCTGCAGCCTCAGGCTGAAGCCCTGACAAAAGGGATGCTGGATTGCAGCTCCGCAGACGTTCCGTACGTTCCCATCTCTGCTCAGTTTTACTTCCATGGGGCTTCCATCTGGTTTGGACTCTGGTGCAGTGGAATGATTTGAGTTTCCCTGATCCTGTTATCATGCTGCCCTGAGTATTTTATTTGATTTTTTAATTCTAAGGCTACTTGTCTGCCTCTGGCAGGTGCTTTGCCAGGTGTTTTCCACAGTTCACCTGTGTCGGTGAGATGAGGACAAGACAAAAATGGCAACAGGGCAAGATGGTCCTTCACAGAATCTTTGTTCTACTTTTTCCTACAGCTGTAGCTGTGTAATGACTCATTTTTCATTGTATAGTTTTCTTTGATATACAAAAAGAAGGCCTGGGTTTGTTTGGTCTGAAAGGCTCTTTTTGCTTTGTTCAGAATACATAAAAATGCATCAAAGTTTAGGACCAAAAGTTTTATGTAAGGGCCTTCTAGTCTTTGAGATTAGTAATGTCTTGCAGAATTCCCATGGTGTTTGTATAATTTTTCTTTTCTCTCTGTAATATCATAAAAGGGACAATGTAAAAAAATGAAGGTACCTAAATTTGAGAGAAATGGTGCACATAGTGCTTCTGAGCAAAGAGGGAAACAGATGAAGGCAAGGATAAATAAAAATGTGAAGATAGATGGCAGAAGGAGGTAGAATAAATAGCAGAAAATATAATTTTGTTTTGCAGTTAACAGTTGCATAATTGTTGGATCCCAACATTTTTAAAAATTAAATTTGGACTTTTCAAAATATTCAGAAATTGTATTTTTAAAACCCTGTGATTTACAATGAATCTTGAGGATTTGATTATGCCTAACCCTTTGAGAACTTCATTTTTAAACAGCTGCTTCTTCAGAATATTATTATATGGTTTGTATTGTATGGACTTCTTGTAGTGATACAGGTCCTAAATGCTGTTGCACACAGAGAAATACAGCTGCATGATAATCATCAATAAAATGATAAACAAATGGAGTGATGGCTTTAACAACAAGTTAATTTTTTTGCTTATTTCTTTTTTCCTTTCTTGCTCCTCTAAGTTGAGTCCAGTTTCTGAATAATTGCTTGTTGTTAATAATTTTTAAGTGTAGCTGTTTTCCTGTAGTTAATTCCATTTTTCCTTGAAAATGATGTATTTGTGTGTAGAGGAATTCTTGTAGGAATGGAAAAGCTATTACTATTTAAAGCCGGAAATAATTAAAGAAATATGAGAAGGCATTGTCTTTAATTCCAAATGTTGCAATAAAGAGCAGTTAAGAGTTTATACTTGTTTGTTGTGTTCATCATTTTCTTTTGTTTAGTGTTGTCTTGTTACAGCAGCTGTAATATGATGAAAAAAGCAAACAGTGATTTAAAAATAGTGGTAATGTTAAGTGGCTGAGGAGTTTGGATATAGTTTTACTCTTTCAAACAGGGCTGTGTGTTTTTGGTAGGTTTTTTTTTTTCTCCTCTAATAATCAGTGGAAAAACAGCCAGCTGTTCTCCACTTGGTGCTCTGTTTGAGCATCTGAAACCTTTTAGAGCAAAAACCAGTCAAAGTTTCCAGCATATTGTAAACATTCCTTTAGCCCTAGTGAACATGCTGACATAACCCTCGCTTTAGGGGGCACAATGTAAAGTATGAACAGGGGACAAAAAAATGTGGTAGCTTTATTTAATAGTCTCACTTAAAAGAAAAAATAAAGTGTTCTATTAACTATTTACAGCCTTTCATTTTCTTTCACCAGTTTCTCTGGAGACCTACTGGCAATAATGAAATATGTATTTAAAGGAAAGCTCCAGTTGTACAAAAAAAAAGTTACAGTTGATTTTTAATCCTTGTCTATGGGACTGTTATGTCCCTCAAGATGGTTATAGAGGTGTCATGTGACATCTTATTAATGGTACCAACTACGAAAATGTTTCGATGCAATATACAGCTGTATGAAATAAAAAGTATTGCCTTGTGAGATGAAGCGTACCATGCTATAACACTTAGGTTAGCTGCTGTAAATTGCTATTCTAGTAATTAATGTAATTAAAGGCTGTAGCTTTTGACTTCACTAAATGAATATGCAACTAATTAACGTAAATGTCAGAATTGTTCCCTTAGTATTCTGAAAGGCTTCCCTTTCACATTAGTGTATCTTTTAGATTCAGTGCAGCGTATTTCAAGACTACATAATGCCCATAACACTGATGAAATGAGAAGAGCTAAAGAAAGTCTGACAGCTGATTGAATTCAGTTGCTGATTTTCAATGAGCATAAAATGTTTCAGGCTGTCACCTTGTTTGGGTCACTTAAAAACTATCTACAAAAATAGTACGAGGAATAACTTTGTTCCTTTAGTTGCTGTTGCTAGATGATTGCGATTGCTAGACTTCAATTACACTTGCTAATCTTAAGTTTACTTTTTACATAGTTTGTACAGCTTTCCTCCAGCTTCTTCAAGAACACAACGAGCCTTCACTGAGGAACTGATCTTTCAAACAGTACTTTTACTGGAAAAAATAGTGTGAAAATCCATGTCCACCATACCAGCCCCTTAGAAACTGATGAGCTGAGTAGATACTCATTGTTACTCTGTTGTCCATTACAGCATGCATATTATTATTCTGACTCCTAACCTATAATGGTACAATTATTTTAGCCATAAAAATGGTTACTTTAAATATGTAGAATGACAGAATGAAGACTGTATCCTTGTACCTCCTTGTACAGGCATGCGGCGTGTTTGCTTTTTCGCTTCAAAAACCATTCAAAACTGGTGTGTGCTGGGGTAGCCATCGTTGTCTGAGGGTAGAAGAGAAACGGGATTGTTGGGAAAATATTTTCTTAAAGGCTTTTTGACCCAGGATGTTTTTAGCAGCTGCTCTTTGAACTAATAAACCCGGTGTATTTTTAAGCTGAAGTAATTAGATGTTTCATTTAGAATTCTGTATTGGAAAAACTGGAGGTAGTCTTAATGCTGTTATTTCATCCTTGTCGTCTTTGACTTGCCAGCCACTGTTGGCCCTGCCACTCATAACACATCTTGGGCTGGTCTTTGTTAGTGTTTAGTGATTCTTCTTGCCTGGCTCTCCTCCCCTGCCTGGTGATCGCTCCCATAGTTTGCCCTTTGGGTGGTTTATTTTCTTCGCTCTCCACCTTCCTGTGCCGCAGCACTGTGCTCTGATCCCTATCTTTTCGTCCTTTGCCCCTGTTCTCTGGGTATCTCGTGAATCTATTTATTATCTGTGCAGCTGACTTCTGGTCCACCTTTTAATTACAGTCTTGTCTCCTTTTTTCTGAGCCATTATCTGCCCCCGTCTCTCTAATTCTCCCCTCCATGTTCTCCTTGTTGAGGTTTAGCTGTCATCTCAGCATGTAAAAGCCATGACTATTAATCTCTGTGCTAATCCTCCTCTCTTGATAACTGAGCCTCTGTGGCCTTTCATATATGTGCTGTATCTAAATCTTGGAGACTGTTTCTGCAGTGTTGAGTGAAATTATAACGTTTTCCTTTCCAGCCACATTTACACCACTTGCCCAGCCTTTTAACCCACATCTCATTCATCATTTTGCAGTTCGTTTTTATTCTGTTTGCACAGCACCTAGCACAACAGTACCTTGTCATTATTATAATGAGAAATAGTTATAATAATTATTAGTGTGTTTAACCAATGTCTAGTTAATTTGTGAGCCACTAATTTTGAGTGTAATGCATTATTCTTCTTATTTCACAGAAGTGTGATACTCCACACGTGGAATATTATTTACTCTAAATTAACAGCTTTAAGTAGTGGTTTAATATGTTAATGTTATCTCTTGATTCATTTAAAATGTAAGTATATAGTTTAAAATAATAATTGAATTGTAAATATCATTCAATGTTATAGCTTACTTGAAGGCATGCAGACCAGCTTTTTGACGTTAACATCTCAAATTATGCAAGCTGTAAACAATTTATAAGTGGATTTGTGCTTTTTCTCATAAAGACGAGTTCATCTTATACTTAAAATCAGGGAATGAAAGATGAAATTGTTCTCTAGTTTATATTTTTGGTGTTATTTCTTTGAAATGATGAAACAAGTTAGAATGCTTTCTAACAACTTCGAAATACTAAAGTGCCCAGGGACAGGATAGGGATGATGTTTTGAAGGCAATAAATATTTCAGCTTCACATTTCAGTCTTTCTTCTTTGTTCCTTTGATCTGCCTTTGGTTTAGTTATCATTCCGCTTGAATGACTTCACACTGTCTTTTTTCCTCTCCACACCAGAGAAGTGTTCCGCACATATTCCATATGTTTGGGTGCCCGTGTTGTAGGAGCGCCCTCGCTGCTGCTCGTTGTTTGCGGGTGATAACTGTCCCTACAAGCCAGATGCTCTAACCACAGCTGCGATGGGTGCGTTGGGGCCCACTATGGAATGGGTACAAAAAGCCGTTACTTCTCTATCACGGTTGGTTAAAAATAGTAGAGCAGGAAAAGTAACATCGGGGTTTGTGTATTTCAAAGAATCGCTATTACTACTGAAGCATTTTCCTGTAACAATAAACTAAACCAGTAAGCCCATCTTTCTACAAACATGGTACTTCAGGCCTTAATACATTATTTGTGTAGTTGAAATAGTCTGCATTCTGGAAATTAAATTAAAGGAGCTGCTGCGTGGAGTGTTTTTTAGTGGTTGTCGCACTCAGCTAACACGTGGTGTCGTGGATCTTGCATTTGGCTGAAAACTGATGAACTGCTGCGTTCGCGTGGAGTCCTGCCAGCATCGGGGCACCTCCGTGTGAGAGCCTCTGAGATCGGGGCAGGATCATGGCTTCACATATTTCTGTACACAAAATCTTACATATGCGTCCGCATACTGGATGGATACTCGTGTTTTCTGTAGCTTTTAGACAAGAGATGCTAAAGTAAATTTTCTGAATTTTGCTTTTGCAGGGGAAGATTGTGTATGTTTTGATGGAGGTTATGTTTTTAGCTACTTGATAATCTGTGCATTATGTTGTCTAGCAAGTTGTGTTCTCCTTTGGGAACATGTGCTTATATAGTTTTTGTTAAAATCTAAATGGACTATACAAATCGCGATAACTGATTTTGTTTCAACACAGCTTAGTAAAAGAGTCACATTTCTTATGTCAAGAAATAAAAAGGAAAGCTGTTTGGAAACAAACCCAGCAATATTCTTCCTCAGCTGCCTTCCAGTGCGTGAGTAGTTTGCAGTTTGGGTGGCGAAACTGGTTTCCCTCAGAGGTGTTAGTATTTGGGGAGGAGAGGAAGGAGTGGGCAAAGACTTGTGTAAGTGCAGCAAATCCAAATAGGTAGGATCAGCGTATATATGTAATGCAGCGTCACTGGGGCAATCCGCAGGAGAACCTGGCCTTTCCGAGCAGGTCACCAATGGAAGATCTCGGCTTCATCACCGGGGCTGAAGGCTCAGCCCTTTCTCTGCTTTTCCTGTAACTCAGCCTCATAGCGCAAGATTTGTTTTGCTCTACAAACATAAACCCAGAGTCGTACTGACCTGTGGTAGACTTAGACAAGAGATAAAGCCTTCCCCTCTTGCGGAATCCATCAGAATCTAAGCTTCAGAAGCTTATTCAGTGGCAAAATGTATCCTTAGCATAGAAATTCCTTGCTCTGCTCCAGCAGTCGGGACACAATGGTGCGTTTGGACACGAGCAGCTTTTTGCTGCTGCCAGCAGTATTTGAAAACCTGGCAAAGAATTTGCATAATCACAAATTAAAGCCTGGTATAATTTTTACAAGAACACATCAGGAGTTTCACCATCTAGTTATTTTTCACGTCACTGACAAGCTGTCTAAACTACACACAGGGAGCTTGTGTGCAGATTTGCTGATGGGATGTGAAACTCGCTGTCCATGAGTTGTCCACAGGTAGCTTGTGGAGGTACTCATTTTGTACGCGTGTGTGCTTACATGCCATCTGAAATGTTTTAATTTGTTGAAGAGGTTGAGACCAAGACAGGTGCACCTCCTGCTGTTGTTTGCTGTTGGTGAGCCCTTGCTTTCCTATGGCGAGAACCCTGTGAGTAACCGTGCCAGTTCGTACTACATTTGCTGGGATGTCTTGAGTTGAACCTCTCCTGTAAGTCAAGGGATTGCCCTGTGTTTCAGGAACTTGACTTGCAATGTTGTGATGCCTTACTGTGTTTCGTTGTTACCTCTTGGAAGACATTTTACGAAGCAAGGAAAATATTGATGATAAAGCATGAAGAGGAAGTGTGTAAGATGTTTGTATTCGCTATTTATCAGTACACTTCAGAGTGCTGCTTTCTGAAATTGCAATTTTGGACTTCACAGTCAACTTTCACTGAGATGTTTGTGCTGTCTAAGATTGCTAATTCTGTTGCCGTATCCTTTATACACTGAAACAAAAGGAATTTGCTGCTTTTTAAATTGGGGCCAAAGAGTAAATTCACCCTATTTTTATATTCAAGCCGGCTCAGCTTTAGGGGATTTAAGTGATGTAATTGTATTGTATTCAGCCCCACAACTAGTCCAACTGAAAAAAATAATCTTCAAAGTGAATATTTTAGTGCTTCATGCAAGGCACATTGCTCAGTGTCTTGGGAAAAAAAAAAAAAAGTAAAGCTTTTCTTATATTTGTGAACTGTGGCCCATTGTTGTACATGTTTTCTAAGCTTCTGTACAAATCTTAACTGCACAAAAAGTAGAGAGAGCTAGCTCACACTTCGTTAAAAATGAAGTTTTATTCCTGGTTATAGTGAGACGTTGCGTTTATTCATGGGATTAAGGCCTTAAAAGAAAGGAAGGTACATAAAACTAGATTCCTAAAAGTTTACATCATAATATTTCAAAATAAAAATACATTCCGAAGGAAGAAGATGCATACATTTGGAGGCTTACTATGAGCGCAGGGACCAACATCTTGTCCTTTTATATTTGGATTTGTTGCATTTCCATTTGACTGGACCAGAAATGTTGTTCCAATGTCTCTTGACGTCAGCAGTGTGGATATGCTTGAATACGCTTTGGGTTTTGGTTTTGTTTCCAGTGTGGAGTGCAAGTCTTAGATGTATTTTGCAGGGAGGGAGATTTGCTACCCAGTGCCTATAACTGGATGAAGGTTCTTTGGGAGGAGTAGTTGAGGTTTTCCCCTCTCGGTGTTTCCTCCGAGGTGGAGCAGGTGGGTAGTGCTCTGCTGTGAACTGTGCTGCTGCCCGTCCCATCTTCCCTTCCAGGATGCTGAGCCCTACGTCGGTCTCGGAAGATAGCTCAGCCTCTTATGTATTCTTTACTGTGAACTGCTGGTAGACTTTGTTCTGGGAGACAGGAGCGACGTGCTCACCATCATTCAGTATCAAAAAGCTATTAACACAAAAATTTCTATATTTATCAGCTCTGCAGTAGGTGGGTTTTGGGGGGATAACTGAGCCAAATGCCTTTTGCAGTAGCATTGATGCAGAACGAGCTCGCTAGACAGTTCAGATCATTTTTAGCTCTGGAAGCATCGTTGGTGTGCCCATTCTGAGAAATGTCTGAGGGGTTTTGTGCTTTCAATTTTGATCTTTTGGATCCTTGGTAGTAGAAATTTAAATCCCACACATGCTTTTTACCAGTTGAATTTAGATGGCGGGAGGGGGGCGTGTTGCTTTTGGTGGTCTTGGTTTTTTGCTGTGTGATTTTTATTGTCTCGTAAATGAATGGAGAATATAGTAGCTTAGATGAATATGCTCCCTCATCAAAGGAGTTTAGAAAATGGAATTGCTGAGGCAGTAGAAATAAAGCATATCTGTGTAGGGGTGATGGATGCTCTTTGGCAAATATGAATAAATAAATTTGCACAGTTTTCTATGAACACAAAACCAACCCCCCTAAAGAATTATCACCAAAAATGTGACACAGGATTTTGTTCTGGTTTGCTCCAGTTTCTGCTAGGTAAGGGAAGGTATTTTCCTTTTTCTGTCTCCTTAGGTCTCAATTATTTTGTCAGCTGTGAGTAAGGTACCAAAATCAAATTTAAAAAAAAAAAATATGCATAATGAAAAAACTAGGAAAGTAGACAGTAATACACTTAGGGCTTGTGGCATTTCTTTGATCTCTTTGCTAATAGAATTACCCTGCCCTCCTACACTGCAAACAGATGCTTTGTGAAGATGCAGGATTATGTTCTTTGTCCCATTGTCAGTCTGGTATGGAAACCACAGAAGAGGATGTGAATACTGTAACTTTGGGCCTGGCAGCTTCCTGACCTTTATAAAAGGCTTGCTCAGGGCTGTAATAGCTAGTTAAGTGCTGGCAAGGTGACAGACTAGATGCATTAGCTGGTCTTTTCCGTCTCTTATGTGTCAGGTTCTTTGTTTTATATGGAAATAATTTCTGTCAAAATGGGAAATTTGTCATGAGGTACTTCCTCTGCCTGTAAAATGAAAATGTCAACCACAGGTCTGTCTGAATGTGTCTTCTGTTACAAACCACTGGTGGAGCCAGCTTTGTCCATTGATACCACTGTCACGTTCCCCGGTGTTTTAACGCAAAGTCAGGCTTCTCCACTGACCTGCAGTAATAGAAACATGTAACAGAGAGTTAATAACGCTGCCTGATTGTTTCCTATGGGAGGAATCACATCAAATTTTCCTAAATGTTTACAATTTATCAGAATTCTGGTTTGCGATGTGTCAATATGGTGGATGTCTATTTATTAGGTATGTGTATATATATGTGCATGTACATAAAATGTTATACACGCATTCCTATTGTTATGCTATGATGTCTGGAGAAACCCAACCTGATTTCTATATATGTATTGACTTTAATATGTCAGATAGTATAGGCTGTTAATATGAAATATCTTTGCATAACGATTTCACATCTGTCATTACTTTAAAGGCTGAAGAGATATTACAGCATTACGGGTTTCTAATAGATTAAGAAGGCACCATATGTCACACGTTGCCCTGCTTTGCATTTTGATGTGTGTCAAGCAGTGAATAATCCTGCATCTTGTCTGAAGAAAGATGGCACTGGGATAATCTTTTTGTTTGTTTCTTCTAATGGGAGAAGATGATGCTACTAAAAGGAATTCATTGCAATATGGGGGGGCGGGGGGCCGATATACTTTTAAAGGTGAGATTAAAGACAGGGGCTGATGCAGCGGGTAGTAAACCATTCGAGTCGGCGCAGACTTTGAAGATGGAGGTGTTCTTGTCAGCTGTGAACGCCGTGTTTAGGCGTGCAAAATTCAGTAAGAGAAAGCGAAAATAACTCCAGCCTTCTAGTCCTTTCTTCAAAGTATTGCGAAGGGAAGTTTGGCAGGAGCTGGGACAGGAAATTGAAATCTGAATACTATTTTATACTGATAGGGTTAAAGGCCTCTCTTTTACACTGGCACACTTGTTCTTTTATTTGATACTTGAACTCTGAAAATTTTCTGTGACTTTCTAGGGAGAAGGAGGAGCAGCTGACTCGGGTGACAGAGGTACAGAGGCTGCAGGCCCAGCAGGCAGATGCTGCCCTGGAGGAGTTTAAGCGGCAGGTGGAGCTGAACTCAGAAAAAGTCTATGCTGAAATGAAACAGCAGGTGAGAAGGTCACAATGCCAGCCTTTCTGAAACTCTGTCTCAGTAGGATAGCATATTCTGATCTTATAATGCCAGAAACATGCTTCACTTGAGAGTGCTACATCAAAATCTTTCACAATGTAGTGTCTTTGCTAGCAAGTCAAAAAGGGATGTTAGCAGTTGTTTCATCTGTTTAACAAAGGCAGAATTGTCATTGTTATAAAGGTATCTGCGGTTATGATACTGATTAGGGATTTTTCAGGAGTGAGAGTATAAAGTGTTAGTTTATACACCCCCATGGAGCAACGTTTGTAATTTTCCACTTAAATGTCTGTCTCTTCCTACTCTTTTTGGAACGACTCTGTCTTCCCTTAATGAGGTCTTGTAATCAGTTTGAGCCTAAACAGGGGCAGAGCTGTTTTGGCTGCTGGCAGGCCTGTGCGGAGGACAGAAAAATCCCTTTTTCTGTCCCTGAAAACTAGTAGCAGGCCCTTATGTAAAGAGATTTTAGCGTCTTAAATTCCTTATGGAGCAGACAATAGTTAAACCATTGTCCTGGGGGTTTTACAAATGCAGCACAGTAAAGGAAATAAAGAACAAGCGACAGGTGATGAAAAAGAAGGAGAGCGGGGGGAGTTTTTCCTTTGCTTGCTCATGCGGTCAAAATCGCAATACGTGACTCAGGTTCTAGTTCTACCTGACCATATACTCAGTTTGCCAACCTCACCCATCATAACCAAACTCGCTGCTGACAGTAGGATGCTGCAATCAGACTCTAATGGATTTCTAAAGATGCTGCCTTATAACTAAACAAATTCTCTTTTTGTTGTTCTTGTGAAGTTTTCCTTCTGAAAATCTTAAACAAAAGCGAGAAATTAACTAAGGCATTACTGATAGTTTTAAGACCTACGCAAACAGCAAATAATGTAATTTGAAAATTAAAAAAAGCAAGAACAAACATAAAGGCAAGATTTGTTCTGCAAACTAGACCCATAAGGGCAATACAACAAATCCTACAAATTTTAATCACATTTTCTGTGCTGCGAGACTCTCCTCCAACTTCTTCACGATGACTTAAAGTAATGTCTTATTTCTGCTCCAAAAAGGATATGGTCTAATTCTATAAAGACTAATAATAGTTTCATTCACTTAAAAAAGAAAAAATCCAAACTAAAAGAAATATGCAAAATTATTTGGAAAACTTAAAGTAACTTGTCATTTTAAAAAAGACTGCAGGTTTCATTTAGAATATTGCTGTGTTTTGAAAAAATTTGAAAACACATTTTGCTGGACTCCCAAGAATCAGCCACGGGCTTATTTTTTCCCTACTTGCATGCTAAAATATAGAAATAGTAAATTGTATTGTACGATTGAGCAGTACTGTTCTACAGGAACCGAGGTTCAAGGAAATACATCAAAGAAACACTACTGAGGCTGTCTTCATAGCTTTGTCCTTTCTCATTCTTCTGCATGCACATACTCTTTAGATAAATCACCTGTTAGACTGTAACATATTGGAAAATTCTGGTTTTTGTGGTTAGGTGGAATGTATTACAAAACCTGTAGTAGCTATAGCAACACTGGACTTTTAACTACGCTAGAAATACTGGGCTTCTAAAACCGTGTTTTGGTGTGTGGTAAAGTTAATTATGAAAATAAGCAGGATGGGGTCCGGCATTTTCAGTTCTTGTAATCAATATTTGATTCGTTAGTTTGGCTCTGTCGGTTTTTTGCCATCTGCTTCCTATTTTGTCAAGCTTGTGATTATTCAGAGTCACCTGATGCCTGTGATGGGCAAGTGGTACATTTTAAACTGTAAGATCTGCATTTTTTTCCTAATAGAAACTAGCAAAAGGACAAACAATGCATAGGTTATGTCACGGTACTTTAGATTTAGTGTTTCCTGGGTTTGGCAAATAATGATCAAGAGACCTCGCTGTGCTTGTAGGAAATATATGAATGTGACCTAATGAATAAAGCACAAAAGCCCATAGATTTAAAGCATCTTTGCACATGTTTTGACTATTTCGCTTTTTAGAATATTTTCATTCTCTTAAAAAAAAAAAAAACCAACCCAACCAAAACCCAAAATAAAAATGCTTAAATAAAGTAACAAGATCTTTTATTTTTCTGGGTTTTGAGCTGAATAAAATGTGGCTATGGACATGTAATTTGACTAAGTTTGGAGGTGGAAGAAATTATCTGTAAAAATATTCATTGAAGTCCCATTTTCTTAAGTAGCAGATAGTAGCGGTGAGGTTCAGAAGCTACTGCAAGGATAACCTGTTCCTTTCTATTCTGTTTTTCCACTTTTGCTCTGGCCAACTATTCCTAGTCCCGTATCTTCCTTTCTTGCTGCAGTATTTTCCAATGAAATGCTCTTCCCACTCCGAGTAATGACTTTTCTCCTCTTTCCCTGGCTTAGAAGTGATGTCCAGGCCGACTGGCAAAGACATCTGTTGAAGACAGAACATTCCCTCAGGCCAAACAGGATTTTGGCTTGTGGTTCAGGAATTCATGCGTTTCTTCTTTTGGTGCAGCAGATGGACTTGCAGCGGCGCTGGTCCTCCTGACAGCTACACCCTTTCCCTCTCTGCTTTAGGGAGACGCTTTATTTGCTGCTCGTGCTGGGACCCAGATCTAAAAGTAATTGATGAGTATGCACCACAGCATAGTACTATATATATGTTCCCCTGGAAACACGCCTGATGCACAGCTAACAGTTGTGCTTTTGATACAAAAGCCTTTGTTAATTGAGTTATGAAACCGCTTCCTTGATGCTGGGTGCTGGAATCTGTGGGACTCATTATTCACAGGCGATGACTATCTTCAGAGAGCTTCACTTGCAGCCAAATAATTCTCTTTTAAGTTATTTTACTGATTTAATGTAAACTTACTTTATATGTGTAGTTTGTGCACTGACTCACACATGATTTCCCTTGAATTTCCACCGGCAATATATTTTTGAGTGAATATATTTGAGTCTTAAATAGATCTAGAAAAAAGTATTCACTTAATTTTGATGGGGTGTTCGCTACTGTTAAGTGAAAAACTGAGCCAATATTTTGTCGTCAGGGAGTGACATGGTATAGGTGATCACTATATCCTGAAGTAACTAATAATCCCGTAGCGATTGAATATTCATTTTCACTGCATACAAATAGTGTTGTTATCATTCTCAGCAAGTTATGCTCACCTCTCTGATGGTTTGCAAACAACTGCAGAAACATCAAAACGTTTCAAGCTATGCCTTTAAAAAAAAATTAAATATTCCCTTTCTTTTACCATGTAGATGGAAAAGGTTGAAGCAGATCTAAGCAGATCAAAATCTCTCCGTGAAAAGCAATCCAAAGAATTCTCCTGGCAATTGGAAGAGCTCAAGCAAAGATACGAGCAACAGGTTGGTCAGTTTGCTCCTTCAGGTGGAGGGGAGGAGGGACGTCTTTCCATGCAGCTGTAGGTTGGTTCCTGTGGCAGGCTTAATCCTGTCCTCGTTGAGCCCTGCTATTCTTTGTATAAAGGCAAAATTTATAGGTGTGCAGAACTTATGTACTGGGGGATGGAGGGGGAAGAGTCTACACACAAAATATTTTTGTTTCCTCATTGCAATCCTGTGTACCTCCGACTCTTTCAGATTGTTTCCCAGGCTTACAGGTGGCAACACCTATTTTCATAATGGCCAGATGAAATTTTTTTAATGCGTTATCTGTTTTTCTTCTTGTCAAGAAACAGCGTTTTATTCTTTTTATCATTTTTAACATGGGGAGTGTTCATATGAATGCTTGTTTTGGCCGGCTGATAACGTTTTTCTTTATTGTAATATAATTTTAGGGTTGGGAAATATTCAGGAAACGTTTGGGTGGAGACAAGAGAGTTGACTTCAGTAATGCTATGCCAGTGTAAAGGGGAAAAAACAGAAATAGAAGTGGACAATTTATTGCATGAAATAGGCTTGAGAGCTACACCACTGAAACAGCCCATCTAACGCTTGGGTAAGGTGGTACTTGGAAACTAAAGTGGTGTCAGTTTGGTAGCACCTGTTAAAGGAGGGAAATATTATTTTTTTTTTTTTACTTTATAGCAATGATATGGTTAGTCCGTAAGTTTAAAGGTCTCTCTTATCAATGTTTTTGCGTGGGTATGACTTTACGTTTCCACCAGGGAAATGTAGTTTCATTTCTGTTTTATCTTCTGTGCTGGTCAGAGGATGAAATACTGCAGTTGGCTTGTGGTGTGAGACCTGCTCTGGTCTGGAAGAGGCTTTTTCAAGTGACTAAGGGACAGGATCCCTTGGGCAGGTGTTGAGAGAGACCTTCGCCTGTGCGTGGGAGAAACCACGGTGTGCTTTGTGCCTGGCTGTCTGAATAGAAGAGAGTCTGTTGGTTCAGATCAAAGTATTTTCCTTATCCCCACTCAGAATTCTCAACGTTACTAATTGGGTTCCCACCTGACAAAGGGTGAGAAGCTGTCCTGTGTAATAGTGAGGTATGTCGATGCGGGTGTTGTGTTTAGCTGGGAGATGCTATTTCTGATTCTTGCATTTAATGAGTCGGGAGCAGTCTGGGTCACGGAGGTATTGGGGTTTTGTTCCGTGCTCACATCAAAGGTGAGGAAGTTTGTTGTGTCAGTTAGAGGACGTACTGAAGGGAGGACAATGGGAAGTGTTGGGGTTAGTTGGGCGTCCGCCTCGAGGTGGAATTTTTTTATGGAATCTTTATGTTCACATCATTTTAGTGGGACAGTTGGTTCACTTTCTTTTTTTACAGTCCTCATAATTTGTGGTGCGTCCTTAAAGTCCAAAGTAAGCATTTATTTGAAGATTTTGTTCCCAGGTATAGGAACATGATCTATAGAGATAAATACTAATCTACAGTTTCTCAGATGTCATGACGTTCCTGTTCCTACCTGCAAAGGGTTGTTTATTCTTTCAGTATACATGGTAAGAGCTACCAAGCCACAGAAGCAACCTTCTTCTGCCAAATGCTCAGCTGGTTTTGCACACTAAAGGCAAACGACAGTGCCTGGTAGTGTAACAGTTTGGGGTTTATTCGTTTTCTTGTATCGTCATGCCTATTATATTCAGACCTTCTGGAGAATGGATCAAAAAAAACCCAAACCAAGAAATGAATGTGATAGTTACAACTTTTTTGGTGAATCTTTTTACATTGGTATTCTGTAACAATGTTGATATTGTGGGAACCATTAGTGAAAGTGTTTGCCACTAAGAGGTGGTGTTTACTGTTTCACTTTTATTTCATTTAGGGTAGCTACTTTTTACTGTAAGAAAGAACAGCTACACTTGATGAAACATCACTGAAACCCAAGGAAAGGGTTTCAGCACTAAACAACTAAACAATGAGAGCCTCAGAAGAATGTTCAGAGGAATCCTGTTTATGCCCTCTCTTAAAATTTATTTCTTTTCGTACTTCATTTGGAATGTTCTTTGAAAGCTTGTAAACATGAAAACTATGTGACCCTTCCTGTGGATAGCAGTGGGTTATCGTTGGAAGCGGCGTTCTTTTTGTATTGTCATTTCTGCAGCACAAAGCTCCTCCAGCCACAGAGCAGTATGAGCTCAGTTCTTCCACTCTTAACATTTCCTTTCAGAAGTTCCAGCTTGTGTTTCTCTGTATCACACTCTATTTACGCTTCAGAACTTCTAAACCATTTTTGAAGGAGATTTTTCCTTGCCTTGTTTTACTCCATATTTCTTTGGTTCCCCCTTGGGGAGGAATAGACTGATTGAAAGTGTTTAAATCGAGCAGGGAATTGGAATTGGTGCTGCGTTTCAGCAGCGCTCTTGGAGACTTTCAGGCAAGAAACAGACACCCAGCCCCAAACCCGAATACCTTGGCTACCTGAGAGAAGCAGTAATTGCTTTGAGATGTTCTGCTGCAAGTGTCAGAATCTGTCAAATGGAATTTATACACAAAGGGAAAGAAAATTGACCTTCAGATACATTTTGCATAGGTTGGCATGACGAGTAGCAGAGGTAGCTCTGACAGCATACTGGGCAATTCGGTTGCCCGTAAATTTAATCGAGTTGGTAATGAAGAATCAAATTAACTGATGTGTTATCCAGTTCTCCAATCTGAGAAACAGTTTGGAAGGATAGGAACTTCAGTGCTGTGGTTTTCCCTCTCCACATCATATGAACGGTTGCCTGTGCTTCACGGGGCTCTCCTTGAATATTGATCTCGGATTACTGGGGTGAACGTGGACTGTTGGTTGTGGGGCTGAAAGGTTGCTCTGCCTGTAGATCAGACATGCTGATGTATTGTCTATTGATATTTATCTGATATTTATGTTAATAAATAACCTGATACATATTGAGATATATTTTTTTTATTTTCCTTGAAAAAGAATTAGGAAAAAAACATACAAAACCATGGCAGTTACTATTTTGTTAACTTTTTGAATGCTTTGGAATCCATTAGTAAAGTGAAGAAGAAGTTTGGGATCTTGCAGTATTTGGTTTCAGCTGTCACGTGTCGCTCCTGGTTCCAGCTTCATCTGATTCAGTGCCACGTTCTTTTGAAGTATCCACTGAGAACACTCTTGGAGAGAAACTGGTGGCTTTTTTTTTTTTTTCTTTAAATATACTTTAGCTCAACTTTGTTCTACTTGCAGCTGTTAGATTTGAAAGTATATTTTGAAGAAAAAAAATAACTCCAGCAGCACCACAGTTCCTATCTGCTGGGAGCAGCTGCTTTCGGCACTTCAAAGCCAGTGGACACCACAGCGAAGGCCTCAGCCTTTCCTGCCTTTGAAATGGTTGCAGTATCTATAGTCGGGCTTTATGGCACCGTCAGCACAGGAAAAAAGGTTGTTTGGTTTTTTGCATCCCCTCCCTTTTTTTCCTTTTTTTTTTTTCCTACTTTCTAATTACATCCTCAGTTTAGCTCAAAATATCTGGGAAGTGTTTCTGCTGAAATCGTTTTCCACAAGCCCAAATGTTTGAGAGAGCGTGTGCCCAAACTTACCACTAGTGGGGTTTAGGCAGGAAAATTTGACAAACAAGCTAATGAGTTTGCTTTTTTTCCCCCCTCCACATCATGTCACTGGGCACTTTCGGAGGGCACGTCTCTCGGGGCAAGCTGCGGTGCCACGGCAGGGTGCTCGTGGCGGAACAGGGCTTCACCCAGGGGCGTTTTGCAGCAGTCAAGTACGTACTCACCTTCATTTCAAGCAGATTTTCATAAATTGCCACAAATGGCATGCTTTCAGTGAACTTCTGGAGGTTGTACTATGTAAATGTCATTAGCTCATCCTTCTTTTTTGAAAGAAATACAGTAATAGATCACTATGAACACTGTTACACCCATTTTTTTTTTGCTATAAATAGTTGCTGAAGTGCTGTGACTGCCTAAGTGTGGAAAAAATGGAGATGAAAGATAAGCAAGAGAGCCCAAGTCTATGAAATTTCATTCTCCTAGCAGGTAGAACGCACCATGAAACAGCTGATGGATGACTGGTCGCAGGAGGGTGTTCCTTGCTAGGTTACGGACATACTTCGTGAGATTAGATGCCAACCTGAATGTATAAATAAGCCTTTTGTTTTGGTTCATCTTTTTTTTAACTTGTTTATTCCATTTAAACATAATAATTATTCATGCTTCCATAGCAAAGTGGAAGGCTGTGATGCGATAGCTGAAGAATCTCTCCATATCTCAGGAAATCCTTTCTTGTGACATGTATTGTTGAGTTCTGACTTCTGTAAAACTTGTGAGGGAATAATTAGAGTTTCCGTCTTGTCCTATTTAGGCAAATAGGAAAGAAACAGGACACCTTCAGAAACGTTTTACTGGGTATTTAACAAAATCACTTTGAAATCATGTTAAAGATGAGAAAATAGCCTACCCTTTTAAGTTGGGAGCAAGACGAAGGTGTGGTTGAACTTAAATATGCCTTTTATATGAAAGAAAGAGAGTTAAAAAGTGCAGAATCAGCTGGTTAAAAATGAAAAAAGCATGTCTGTAATCTTACCTGCCAGCAGCAAGGACGAGTATTTGAGGTAGAGTTGGGAAATAGTTCTCCTTTGAGCAGAGGAACGTACTATTAAGAGGAGAGGAAGAATATTCTTTAGATCTTTCTGTATGTTTTCTTTTATAACTTTCTAGTGAGGTTAATTTAAAGAAAAGAATGAAGTTCTCTCAGGTAAAATACGGATTTTGTAATCACAACCATTGCTTTTATACATAAGTGTATATATTTAAAAACAAATACCTTATTCAGTGCTAGCAGCACCATTTAATATTAAGGTTCCAAGCACAATCTCATGCTCGGTTGCTTAAAAATATTCTGAAATGTTGTTTAGATTAACATTTAATGGTTGGGCATCCCCCTTGCCAACTTTTAGCTGTTTAACTTTGTGCCAAGAGATTTCACCGATGTTCGGATGATCAAGGCTGTGATGACACAGTTTTGCTTTTGCTTAGAACTGTAGCCATAGTTCCTTGAAACGCAGGAGATAGGGTGGGTTTGACCTGGGTGTGGTTTTATATTTTTCTCTTAAAGATCTACTCAAGCGTATTTAGGTAATAAACATAGTTTAATTCAGATGTTCAAGGGTTCAGCAGCTAAATGTTCTGAAGAGTCTCGCTGAGAATTTCCAGGTGCTCTCTGGGAAATGGAGCCAGAACAGTCTGTGTGTGAGAGAGTGGTGAAGGGCTGTGACCTTGGGAGAGGCGAAAACACAGCATAGGTGAGGAACAGAGTAAAAGGTGGGGATTAAACATTAAACCACAAAACTGCTGTGACTTAGGGATGGGGCTTGGAGAGGAAGCCCCTCAAGGACAGTAAGTTCTGTCTGTGGAAAGATTTTGTGAGTGGCTCTGAAAGGCAGTGCAGCAGAGTCTAGAGCTGTATTAGTGTCATTTAGTCCCGTGGATCAGGAGCACTGGAGAGGCAGGTCCTGCAGATGGGGTCAGTCGGAGGGCTGGTGTGGACCGAGGGGTGCGTTGAGCATCAGCTGGCTCTTCGAGAGGCACCGTTCCTTATTATCTCCTGCTTTAACTCTGGCCGCTCTGCCTTTCTGCGGTAGGCAGTGGGGAGGATGACTTCTGCATTGCATCAACTGCTTCTGCATTGGATGTGTTGAGTTTACAGTCCTATTGCGTTTATTTGGCATATCGCTTTTAGTTCAATTCATACTCCAGCTGCTGGTCTTCAGAACTGCTACAGACATCATCAGTCTTATCAGAAGAGACAGTCACCAGAGGTGCACCTTAAACTCTGACTCCAGTGCCATGCTCAAGCCTTCAGAGATATTTAGCTGGACACACCAACAGAGATAACAAGCTTAACATTGAGCTCACTCTGTCCCCTTACTTTTTCCCAGTTAAGAGTTCCTGCCACTCCACTTCCATCCTAGCTTTTCTTCTGGCCTTATTCTTCCTTTTCTGTTTCTTCTAACTTCTTTTTGACCAATCCATTACGCACTCGAGTGAAGAAAATGTTTGCAAAGATCTGCTTGAAATACGGTATTCCTCCGACAGACTGATGTTCCTGGCATTTCCTAGCTGTACTTTAAACAGTCCAGTTTTAATCAGAGATTCACGATCCATTTTTAGTGTGCTGGTTTAGGTACAAGGAGAGTCTTTGTAAAAAGCTTTGTTCCTCTCCTCTTTGTCTATAGTCTAAGATAATTGAATTACAGTCCGTTCTTGCGTGGAGGCCAAATGAGCACATTAGCAGAGGCTCTAAATTTTTCATGTCATCAGCAACAAGCTGCATAAATTTCATTTAATAAATTAATCAATCTAGGATGCATAAATGTTTCCTTTGAACCATCCCAATGCGCAGATGAATGCCATTTGCGCAGAGTATCTGAGGAATAGTTTCTTCAATCATCAGCATCAACTTTTCACTTTATGGTATAGCTAAAACTCACAGAAGGGAAAACAATATGAGTTTAACCTCCAAGCAAAGAGCGGCTGGAAATCTTCTCACTGTACCATTGCTGTTTGCAGAATTGTTAAGCAGGCAGATGGGTATTTACACTGTCTCCTTCAGGCATCTAACTTGTGTGTGATTCAGAGTCAAAAGCCTGAGCTCCCTGTATAGTCAATAGAATCAGCTTTGTGGGGAGGAGGGAGAGGGGAGGCGATCGCAGGAACATAAATTGGTGCCTGCAGTAAATAGCAAGTCAGGCTGCCAATGCCTGTGAAGTCAGTTCTGTGTTCAAAGAAGGTCCTTGGATAAACTCTGAATCCCTAAACAAAGGCTATGTACAGTAAATTCTGTACCAGAGCCTGCTACAAACGGGCGTTTGCAGTGACTCGAGGTATATCGGTTTTGAAAGAAGTATTTCTGTTTGCAAACCGCGTTGGCTTTGCCGGAGCAGGTGGGCTGGGGAGTGGGACCTCCTGGCATTTGTCGTGGGCTGAGTGTGATTTAATCATAGGGATGCAACTTCATTTCTAATATGTTGATGCTTTAAAAACAAATTTACTCATGGCAGGAAGACTGGAAAGATTGAGGTGAGGTTTGTGCTGCCCATACTTTAAAAACATTAACGTTCTGAAGGGCCTTTGTAAGTAAAAATGTACAGGTCGGGTATATCATTTTCTATACATGGTGAGACCACTTGGGTATATGGTTGCAGCAGGGAGGATAAATCAATCTGCAGTTTGGCTAAAGGCCAGCTTGTCTCCTTTAGAGAATTTCTTGCAGTTCTTAGTTTGCAATTGAAATAGAGTTATTAGTGGTTGATTATAAGGTGAAGTATAACAGGAAACACAGTCATGCCAATTAAATTATTGCAGTCTGCAATGAAATAGAAAAGAAAATGCATTCGCTGTGCATGTATATTACCCTATATGTATTTGCTGCTTCAGTGGTAATATGTGGTTCCGCACTGATATATTTTTTCACTGTCCCGTTTGCCCTTGGCTCATTACAGCCCTTATATCTTGGGAATATTTTGTGTTCCAAATTATAGCAAAATCTTGAAAAAAAAAATGTGTACCTTTTAAAATCCATTTAATTTATCTGCTACAAAGTAGTTCTGGTATGCTCCCTTGCCTTGCAGTGAAGATTCCTCTTTTCTGTCCAAAGTTATTCTAAGCCAAGCCCAGCATAATTAATACTCGATCCTCCAGCCTGTTATATCAGATTACTTTTAGCAGCAGTCTATTTGTGGAGATGGGTAATCCCCATATCCTCGTGAAACACGCACATTTATTTGTAGGCTTAGGAGGCAGAAAACACTAGATTTTACCAGAGTTGTTAGTTGGGGATAGATTGCATGTGGTACGCTGCGCTGGGCAGAGGTTAGGGCTGGTTTTGAGCAGAGCAATGATAATGAAGACACCTGATTTACACTCTTAAATGCTTATAAAATACAATGGCTGAAAAATAGACGTGCTGCATGTATGCTGTACGAGTGAGTTTTGTTCGGTTCTTTGGCATGGCATGTGTAACTTATTGGTGGCTTCTCCAGCCCTCAGAAGTTCAGTCACACCAAAACAGCACTAATAAAATCATCCTGCCATGCAAGACCATGTTCTGTATAGGTGTTACTTACAACATTTCTGGGATTGTGGACATAAATTTACATGAATTTTCATACTCTCGTGTCAAATATTTAATGTAGCAGTTACATTTTTCAAAGAGGTAGTGAGCTAACTGATTTCCTTTCCCTCCTTTGGGGACTATAAAAAGAATTTCAAAGGCATACTTGTTCTTGAGAACAAGCCGAAATTGTTCTAAAATTGAAAAGCCTAAACTTAGTGAGTGATGGAAAAGCAAAAACTGGATAGTAGAAGGTCTCGTCTATATTAGGGACTTTAAAAAGGTATTTGCTGACGTTGATTATGTTACAAGTATTTGGCTTCTGAAAATATCTTCTGCAATCACAGGCTGTTTACTGATCTTTGTTCTTCAGATGTGCAAAGGGAACCAGTGGAGCAGCAGCGTGATTTCGCTGGAGGTCTGTCTTAGCTTGGCTCCCGTTTTAGCAGGTTGCTCTAAAGCACCTCCCCATTCTGGTGCAGTTACATCTGCCTGCATTAAAGGCCATCGTTCCTCATCATTCCCCAGTCCCTGCGTAGGATGGGCACAAACCACACTGCCAGGTTCGTTTGGCAGTTTGTGTGTATTTATGTGGGTGAATACCAAAAAGCAGCCACAGTTCTCAGATTTGTCTTTTTTAGCTCTTTGTGGAGAATTTTTTCATCTTTTAAAAATTGTTTTCTCTGCAAGAGTAAGGAAATGCTGTTAGATTTCAGTTAAAAGCAGAAACTTAAAAATAAATGCTGTCATTTTGGTGATGGCTTAGTAAATCGGCCCTTGGCTGTTGCGTTGAACATGGTTCTATCACACTGGTTTGGAAGCAGGGTTTTAATTAAAAATTTGTGTAAGAGGTGATCATAATTTTAAAAATAGTTGTCTTGGTAATAGCAGTGTTTCACAGTAAGAACAGCTATATGGGTCGGGCTGTCCCGCTTGGCGTAGTGTCCGGGCCACGGCTGGAGATGGGAGCAGATGTGCAGAGAAGAGAATAAGAGATTTTCATCTTTGGGAGGGCAAGATGAGGAAACATCTAAGCCACAATGAATACAATCTGATTATGGTAATAGGGTGCACACTATTATTTAGTGAATGTTTCTTTTCAGCGTTGCCTCTAATTCCCGTTGTGAATATCATGTTGCTTGTCTGTCTGAAATGTATGGCACCTAAACCTGTCTGTCTTCTGGGCACTTACATACTGGATTTGAGCAGACGTTTTAATGTAATCTGATGAAGTGCTGAGCATCTAGGGGTAGATGAAGAAAGATCTCCACACGATACAGTTTTTAAAGGGGGAGGTTTCGTTATATCATTCATAAAAGGCACTCTTTACCTCAAAGAGGAGACAGAATCCATACTGATTTGTGAAGAAATAATACAATTTTCACGCAGCTCCCTGTGATGAAGAAGCCCTGTTGTTGCTGAGAAACAGCACGGGGTTTTTTTTCTGTTTGTTGGTATACATAATTTTTTTTTCCTTTTAAAAATACCCAATAACGATACAAGAATGAGAGAGGCAGGAGTGGCAGAGAAGCCGTAGCGCTTGGCAGCCGTTGTGGGGAGAACAGGGGGCTCGGGGAGCTTCACCAGTGCTGTCAGATGGCTGCTCCGTGACTTCACGTTGTTCGACAGGAGAGCATGTTTTGTTGGTTACGAAGGTGGAGTGCTCGTTAGCATTCATCAGCAAAGGTGGGCCTTCTAGGCCTTTGAACTTGAGGGAAGAAAATGCAGGGGTCCCCATCCTTTCTCTCCTCTCCTGGCTCTTCACCTCTGCTCCCTGCCAGAAACCTCTAAAAAGCAAAACTGAACCGTTGTGGGGAATACTTTGCTTTAAGTGGTGAGGGTTTTTTTGTCCTTCAGTGAATTTGGCTTTTATAAAACACCTCCCCTCACGCTGCCGTCCTTTCTCTCCCCAGGTAGCGGTCTGAGGGGGCACCCCTCCTGCGTACAGACCCCTCCCTTTCAGCTCTTTCCACCTCTTACATTCAAAAAAGTTGTTTCTATCACATAAACGTTGTGAGTGAAGAGATTACTAAATGAAGCTGTCACTGCTTTGGTTGGGTGAGCTGGTGGCGTGGATGTGTATGTGTAACTGGCTGCTGAAGCAGGATCTGTCCCGTGCCCCCTGCCTTGGCTGCAGTCAAGGAAATGAAAACCTGAAGAACTGCAGATCCCCACCACAAACCGTGTTACCCCAGATCTTACCTGGCACAACCAGCTGAAAATCCAGTAACCGGGAAAAGAAAACGTTTGAGTAAAAAGACCTCTCTTGTTGAGATTTCTTTTTAATCAGGTCTGATTGATGAAAAACTGCTCAACATGTTTTCCCATAACTCAGGGAAAGCCTTTACAGTTATTTTGGGGAGCAAGAATTCCTTCAGTTAGGCACACTGAGGGCACTGCCTTGTACGCAAACCATGGGCAGAACCCTGACTCGGAGAACTTTGCGTGAGGATCCCAGGCCCAGTAGAGATAATGTCTGCCTCCTGGGGGGTAACGCCTTCTGGGATGTCAGATGTCTGCTAATGAGCTCTTTAGTATTATTAAATAATGTAGATACGTTAAACCGTAGAATATTGCATCTGTTCTACTTGTTCCGTTTTCGGAAGGATGCTCCTGGCTGCAGTGCATGTTTGCTAGTCAACTCGGAATACACTGATCTGTAGTTTGAGAAAACGCCTTTTTTTTTTTTTTTTTCCTTCCTTCCTTATATTTTTGGTTTTTTTTTCTTTTCTTGAACTTTGCTTTAAATTTTAAGCCCCAAAGCCACACGAACAGCTAATATCATTCCAGAATAGACTGCTACAGCTTTAAGATAAGGTGCCGGGTGCTCTCAGCGCACACACAGCCGGCTCCTCCCGTTGGCTTTTTTTTTTCTCATGCTGAAAATTACCCACCATATTCATAAGAGCATTTTTTTCCCTTCTTCTTCTTCTCCTTCCCCCCCTCCCCTCCTTCTCCGAAATCCACCAAAACTGAAGAAAAATCCAAGTGACTGTTCTTAGCAGCTGTGTGGCCCGGAGTTCAGTGGGGAAGCGGCTTCCTGCCGTCCCTATTCATCACCTGCTTCAAAGGCAGCCTGGCTGCTCCAGTGTGCAGGCCAGGTAGGGTGCCATTGTGCGCAGGCGGGGAGGATTAGTATCAAAGCTGCGGCAACCAGGCCCTCGGTCTCAGGCTGCCATTCAGGCTAGCGGGGAGAGGCTAAGACTGGCCAAGGTCACAGCATCCAGTGTGGTGCAGACTGGGAAAGGATCCTGAGAATAGAGGGCTTCTTATGAAATCATGGTGCAAGCTTGCAGCACAGCAGGTGCCCTTCTGGAACACATACATCTGTTTATGTTGGGGTAGCGTAGCTGACAACGGGATAATGGAGCTTTGTTTTTTATAATTTTCTTTCTTTTTTTATTAACAAAAAAAAAAGACAACTGTATGTAAGGCAGCGTTGAAGAATATCGAAGGAAGAGCGTTCGCTTCGGAAATCATAAAGAAATCTTTAAAAGACTTAATTGCTAGGGTGGGGGGGTCGTGTGTGTGTACTTACGAAGGGGAGAGCAGGCTGCCTATTAACCATTTAGCATCCTCAGCCCTGCTGGTGAGGAGCAGCAGGGTACGGGGGGACCGTACACAGGATGCGACAATGCAAATTTATTTTTTTTTTTTTGTACGCTCCGACATTTGTACCAACAAATTGGTTAAGGATGCGCTGGATTTGCTCAGTTGTCTCCATTGTTGGAATTGTCTGGAGGAATTCTGTCACACTAGCGGTGGCTTTTTAAAAGGTGAGGTAATAGTGACGTAAAAATAAAATTGCCAACTTGATGAAATTAAGGGGAAAATTAAGCTGTAGACGAGTTGTCATGACGACAAGGATGTTCTATTGATGAACTGTACTCCTCACTGTCCAATCAGATAGTGGAGCTGAAGCTGGAGCATGAACAGGAGAAGACGCACCTATTCCAGCAGCACAACGCAGAGAAGGACTGCCTGGTCCGAGACCATGGACGGGAAATCGAGAAACTGGAAAAACAGCTTTGCGCTGCCATGGCAGAGCATGAGAGTAAAACTCAAGAATGCAGGAAACGAGACACACAGGTAATGATCAATAATGTTTGAAAGGCGTATGCTTATTAGAAAATGCTAGTAATTAGTGTTTCCTGTTTGCCAGCATTGTTGGTGATGCACGCTGTGTGAGCATTTGCGAAACTGGCACATAAACGTGATTTCGTTTTTCTTTTTTCTTTTTTTTTTTCCGCTTTCCCCCCTCCCTTCCCACTGCTGAATAGGGCTTTAACTGCAAAAACCACAGGTAGCCAGATTAAAAATTCCATGGTGCGCTATAACTCGGCCTATTTATAATCTTGTCTCATTTTCTTTCATGATGGATTTGTTTAAGAAAAAAAGGTATCTGTTCTTCTCCCCCCCCCAGCCCTCACACTCACCCCTCCTTTTCTCCTTCCTGGGCAAATCCATATGAATTATATCTGCTTCATTCGTATGCTCTTTTTTGTTTCAAATCCCTGCAGGTAACTCACAAATGGCTTTATTTCATTTTGTTCATGTCTTTTTGTTTCAGTTTTGTATTCTAGATTTGCATTGTGTGTCTGGCAACGTATGTCAGATATTTGATAAGATGATGTGGGTTTGGGGTTGCTTACCATCATGTTTTATTTTCCTACACACACCCCTCCCATCCTCCATCTCTGTGGTCACTGTTGGAAGCCATTTGGCAGAATAACCCCCAGCTGGGGTAGCATTTGACTCTTCAAACTTCTGGATGAAATGCACACTGTCAGCATGGAAAACGATCTTTATGAGTTTTCAGTTCAAAAAACATCTTATTGCATTTTTTTCAATGTATTTTGTGAGGATGGCATGGTATATTTTCCTAAGAGCCTATATTAAAAAGGCCTGCAATGGCAATGTTTAAAAAAATTAAGGTGCTTTTGTGGTTTAAAGAGTATTCAGAAAATAATCTTTACTAATCAGCATTAGAATTGCTTATCATGCATGGATTATTTTATACCAAAACTGGACATTTTGGTAAGGCATCTTTAATGACATGTTTTCCGCGCACCACCGCCTTCCCTATGAGGTGTAAGACTGAGGCATTTTCACTTTACTTTCGTGTAGACTAGTAGGCTGTGTCTTTTACTGGCAGCTTTAATGTAGCTAAGTCAAACTGAATATTTAGGGGTTTGTTTATTTATTTATTTATTTTACACAACTCGGACTCAGTCGAAATCTGGCTTAAGTAATTCCGTTGGAAAACAAATGGCTTGTTGGGGGAGGATGAGGGATGTATTGCAGAGCCAGGACTTATTTCTCCATTCCCACCATTATGGTTTTCCAAGGAAAATGAGAGATACTTTTGTGAGAACGCTTGGGAAGAGGATATTCAGGTGGCTTCTGAAAAATTAAACCTTGCCCTTGATTTCCACTTTATTGTAAAAGTGAACAAAGACTGAAATTGTTAAAGGGATTGGGGTTTATCTTTTTTTCTTTGGCCCAAGACAGATGCATCTTAACTTCATAGCACTTTGCGAGTGCCTTTTTCAAAGTTGGATCGTCCTCTCACCTGCATTCCTGGTGGTGTGTTTGTGTACAAAGGCAGAGCTGGAGCACTCAGGTTAAAAAAAGAGGTTTAGAATTAAACAGAATTACTCTGTCCACCCGCCAGCATTCATTGCAGTTAGTGTATTGCTCTGTGTGACGCTGAATGCAAAGGTAGAGGGGCACCATCCTAAGCAAATTCAGAGAACCTGGAGATGTCTTTTAAGTATCTCTCGCTCTTTCGTTCTGTTGTGGGTCGTTTCTGGGGAAGATTGGAGCCCAAAGCTTTGGTTGTGCTTTCTGTTTACAATAGGATATATAATGCTACTACAGGTGCTATGTAGAAAGCTGGAAATTATCGCAGCTACTAGGAAAATCTGAACAGCCTGAATAGCAAAAACTTTGGCCTTTTTACAGAGCTTTTCTTTGTAGTTTGGATATCCCTGTACAGTCATTTGAGCATTGCTGCCATGAGAATGACATGTAAATCAGGGAAGAAAATGCAGTTGCCTTTGACTAGAAGAGCCGTTGTTTATTTAAATTCTAATAAGAATCTATCAGCTTTCAAGGACGCATATTTTTTCCATCTTTTGAAAATAAATTGTTTTTCTGTCCTTCCTCTGGTCTTTGTGTTAGAATTCACTTTTGTCTTTGCAGTGAGCTCAACAGACAATACAGGTGTTTCTTATGGAATTATGGCACATATTTTTAATACATTTTTTAATTTTTGCATATGTTTACGAAAATGCGTGTTTTGGACATCTAACGTGACTAATGGCTGATGTGCTTTATGAAACATTTGGCAGTCTCTTAACAAAGATACCACAGTGATTTAATGAGTTTATGTAGACATAGCTTTTTAAGAATCTGTTAAAATTGAACCACGTTTGTCAGTAATTTTTAGGACTGCTTTATATTACAGTGAAGGTGCGATGAAACAGGAGAAGAGGCCATTTTGCTTCGCTAAATGAAATGTAGATTTTCTGGCTATTTCAAAAAAATTTAAATAATAATTATTATTAATCACCTACAAGTAGCTTGGTTTGAAGGACCTGTCTGTTCAGTGTTTGGTGAATGATGTAAAAGCACCGTTATTAAAGGTATTGACTGTTTTTCTTTCTTAAATCCTTTTCCATATGAAAGAGTAACAAATGTTTATCCATATTTCTTACTGTATTGCTAAAGACGGCTGTGACTTGAGTACTGCAGAACAATTTCTTATACTGTTATTGAAAAGATTAATTTTTTATTGCATAGCCAAGGTCTCTACTTTCACGTAGGTCTTCAGCTACTGTGAAAGATAGTATACAAAACGGTTAGATTTTATTCAGGTAGGAATAAATTTATTAATGCTTTAATCGGAACTAAAGTATACAAATTAAGATTTCAGTGCATTGCCAGATTTTAATCAAATATAAAACAATGTTACTGCTTCCTTGAAATAAAAGCTTAATATATTTTAAGGGAAGGAACTTGAATTAAGTGGATCACCTTTTCTATTGCTGATGAATTTCTGGATAACAATTGCATTCCACTTTAGTTCTTGGATTTATCCATTTCTAGGAGGCTTGCTTTGATTTTTTCACCTAGGGTTGTAATGCTTGGGGAGGAGTAAATTGACATGTAGGTCAATAAAAGTCAAAGCAGTACAAAGGCTTTTATACCATGCTGTGTTCTTGTAGTCTCTTATATCCTATAGGTTTTCTATGAACTGCCATAATATTGTTATTCTTTAAAAAGTAGCTAATAATACAGGATATTTTCCTAAAAGGGTAGTTTTGAATCGCTATTTCTATTTAATTTAGGGTTTTTTATGTTATCTGGATTTTCTTTAGGAGCATTTTTAAGCTACATTTTGGTTGGTTATTTGTTCCCCGCTGTCCTAAATCATTTTGGTTTATACAGTAGTTCCCAAAACAGGGAACTTCTGGGCTGATAGAGGTCTTCCTTTTGTTTTAATAAAAGCAGCCTTGCTACTGAATCGGCGGTTTTTCTAAAGCAGGACTTCTGATCACAGAGAATAATACATCTAGTTTGCTTCTGTGAAATAAGATAGCAAGGGTAGGAATAACTGGTGCCAGATGGGCTGCGGTGCCAGTTGTGCCCTTATATTTTCCCTTTATCTTGTGAATGTCATTCTCTCCCCAGCATCTGACACGTGCCCTCAACCAGCTCAAAGATGATCGTGTTCCAGCTGCTGTACAGAGCTGGATCATTTTCGTGCTTGTTCTTTGACCATTGACCTTTGGGCAAGAAGAAATAAAAATCGTACCCCTGTAACTTCAAATATAGCGCTTTGCACTAAAGCGGGGGGGGGGGGGGGAGTTTCCGTGAGGAAACTGAATTCCATTTCCAGGTTCTGTTGGGAGGTAATTGGCAAGTCCACTGTTTTCATCCATTCATAATTGGGTCAAGAGTAGCTTGGACGCTGAAGCACGTTTTGCCAGGATGTGTCACGGAAGTCACGGTGTTTAATTTTAAAATATTATGTTTATGCTCTCAGAAATGAGGCTGCTTTGAGAGAAGATCACTGGTGTTTGGGGTGCCTTAGGGCTCTCGATAAACCGTTATTGGTTGGTAAAGGAAAACCTCCAGCAGTTCTGCAGGCATGCAGATGCACACACTAATAGAGGTTGTTAGGGGAAAAAAAAGAAAAAAAAAGAAAAAGAGAAAAAAGCAGGCTGGAGATGGTGAGAAAAGTTAACAAGGTATTTTTCTGTGGCTGAAGTATCCATTTCGTTTTTCCCATCTTGCTTTTTGTATTTTCCGTAACCCACTTAGCCTTTACCATCCCAGTTTGCTTTACCTTCTCAGAAACCAGTGGCTCCTTCCTTGGTGCCCAATGCATGGAGCATCCTTTCACTTCTTTCAGTCTTCCCCTTTTGGAAAACGTCCTTTGCACTTGTAAACAGTGATGTTTCTGCAGCTGTTGCTTTGCACCTGGTTTTGACAGAATTAATTCTGAACTGGTCAAGCCTGTTAACGATAAAGAAAAAAAACACCAAAAAAACCAAGCCAAACCAGTAACGATTGTTATTTTCATTCCAGCGAGTCCTTGGTATATGTTTATGGTTCTGTATAGATAACTACTGTACCAACAAAGCAGGTGGACAGAAGAGATTTATCTTGCCTCCCTATACATAGTCAGGCTGAAGTGGTACTGTGCTGATGTGTTTGTCTGACAGAGAGCTTTACCAACTGTTGACAAGAGAAAATACAGAAAAAATTAATAGAAATACTATATACTTCTTTGATGATGACTGAGCACCCCAACGCACGCACAATTTCTGTCCGTGTGTAAATATTGCTGGAGCAGTAACTTTTTAGTACCATACTATACAGAAGGATTTCAGGAGCATTTGTTTCACAATAGGAGACTTTCTTAAATTTTGATCTGAAAGAGCCTGTTGTTACCGTACAGATCAATCACTGATCAACTCTTCTGTTTCATTTAATTGTTCTAATATTTCCAAATGCTAGCTTCCACAGGGTTATTCTTCCAGTATGAGTGGAAGCAATTGTGTCTGAAGGGTACAGATAGGTGTAGCCCGTGAAACGTTCAGATGTTGATGGTGCTACTGAAATTGCTTTCGAATTCAATTTTGAGTTAATAAATTCTACGACTCGTTTTTTTTTCTTTGACTTTTTTTTTCTTTTCTTAATAGAAGATGTCTTTGGCAGGAGAGGAAATGCATTGTTTGCTATGCAGGCTTTCTCTGCAGACAATCTAAATCATGGAGTTGCAATCTAAATATGTTTGTTACATTTTACTTGGAGAGCAGCTGTTGGCCTGACAGTCAAGCTTCTGTAGACAGCCAGCCGTTCCCTTTTAGCCTTTCCTAAACAAAAGCTTTTGGCTATATTGCAGTGTCTTTAATTTACCACCAATCAACCCAGGATAATGAACATGACTGTTGATGTGAAATATTTAAAGTACCAAATATTTGTTGCAGCACTTGTGTGGTTTTCCTTGGTGGTTATTCATAGTCTGCTGACTCAGGGGTGGCGTGGATCCCATTGATGGGGAATATCTACTAAAATCCAGGATCTGATGATGGGTCCTAAAGAGCCATTCACGCTGGGCTCTAACTAGTAGTATTGCTGCGAAGCTGAGAGTTCCATGAAATGGGCAAAGGCACCAGTTTCCCGGGGAAATACTCAAATACTGTCCCAAACTGGGCTTGGGTAATCAACACCGCTCTTTTCCGCTGTACTTGAGTCAGTGTAGAGGGGCTGCGGGAAGAATTTGGGCTGCAGCGTACACGTAATCGTCGAGATTAGAGGAAGCAATGAGCCTTTGCTCTAAAACTGAAGCACGCAGCTCAGGCTCAGGGTTCCCCCCATCAGGGCGAGGGTCTGGGCCCCCCGTGCACCTTCCCCGTCCCTGCTCGGATGAAGCCACCTTGCCACGTTAGTTGTTTTGTGTCAAGCTCTCTGCTTCTGCTTCCCACTTCTAAGCTGCTGCTTCTGTTTGAGATGCCTTTCAAAAGGCTGTTGAACACGCTATAAACATCTGCCACTTCCTCGCTTAATGGAACCATCAAAGTGTTCTCGTGCTGTAGTGGGTGATCATCTATGATCTCTTCCATATTTTTCCTTGACTCTGGCTTTTTACGATAGGACTGAAATTAGATGGAGAGGAATTTATTGCAGAAGATGCGACTGTACTTGCTACTCTGTCCTTTTATACTTCAGGCTCTTTAGCATCTGAAATACTTACTAAAGATGTTTTTGGAAGCCACACATATTGGTGCATAAATTGTCATTTTCTGATTAAAAATGTTAAGTTAGCTTAGGAGAAAACTGACATTTTGTGCTGTCTACAGTGTATGTAAAGGAGAAAGTAGTTGCCATAGAAACTAGCCCATCATATAATATGAACTCTGATTCTGAGATGGAGTTCTTCTCAGCAAAATGGACTTTCTGTTTAGATAATATGAAATTGAGTATGCATGGTAGTTATCATTACCTTGTAATCATTATTTTATATTCTTTTTAGTTTTAATTTTAAATATTGGCAGCTGAAAATGTGGAGTATGTAATTTCACTTGTGTAAGGGCAGGATGTATATCTTATGGCAGTAATTTTTATTTTATACCCATGCTCCTTGTTTAGGAAAAAGTGATTATTTCCTGTATAGACGTTAATAATTATAGAATAATTGCTCTGACAAAAGATGAGATCAGTCTTGCTCATCAGCAGAACAGAAGGTCTTTATGCCAGTTTTTAACACACAAACTAGGTGTGGCTTTGCATACAGGGTTTGTGTGTGATGGTTGCAAGGAATGATTAACACTAAGAGACAATAATCTATACATGGTGTGGAATTATATTTAAAATTAAAGTTATGTAAAGAAATACTGAAGTCAGAAATTATCAAGTACATGATTAAACACAAAGCAGGTGATAGAAACTGCAGCATTTGAGATGGTGTAATGTAATTTCTAAGCAGAGAGGAGAAAATACTGTGCAGAAGTTGAGACCTCCTGACTCTGCAGAAATGGTCGACTTAACAATGTAAGCTCTTGATTTTGAACAGAAAGGAGCATGCGCCTTCTGTGTGAAGCTCAGTGTATGGCAAGGCCAGACTCTGAAGTTGCTTATTGAAATGACTTTCAGTTGTAAGAATCTAAATCTTCTCTTCTGAATGTAGTTTCTGTGATATTAGATTGTTTTGAATATTAAAACTAATCTGGTTTGGTAAATATCTGCTGTACTGAGAAGAGGATGCTTACTCACAAAGTTCTTTATTAATGTTTTTTTAGCTCTTTTAAAAGTGTTTTTTTAGTGTTATCTTATAATTTGCTTGCGAGAGCTGTTGGATAGAAGGAAGCGAACTTCTCTTAGTCCATGGAATGAGTACAGCAATTTGGAAAACGGCAGTGATGCCTACTTCAAACATTCCACTGAATGGCTGAAGGAACATCCTCTGATGGGAGATCAGGATTCATATTGAAGTGTTTTCACAGCATCATAGAATAATGTGGATTGGAAGGACCTCTGGAGGTCATTGTGTCCAACCTCTTGCTCAAAGCAGGTCTAACTTCAAAATTACACCATGTTCAGGGCCAAGTCCAACTGAGTTTTGAAAGTCTGCACTGATGGGGATTTCACAACCTCCCTGAGCAATCTCTTCCAGCGCTTTCCTAATCCATTGTGAAATTTCCTTTCCTTTATATCCAGTTGGAATATCCAGTGTTAAAATTTGGATCTGTAGCTTCTTATCCTTTCACTGCCACCTTCAAGAAGAGTCTGCCTCTGCCTTCTCTACAATTCCTTACACTCAGTTGAAGACAGCAATTAGATTTCTCCTTAGCCTGCCGTTCTCCAGGCTGAATAAACTCATTTGGTGAACTTCCCGAAGGTCCCAGCGGCCCATTCCTCCTGCTTGCAGAGTTTGAGGTCCCTGTGAAACGCAACCCTGCTCTCCAGCACACTGACAGCTTTCCCCAAAAGATGCCATCCACAGTATTGCATGGGCTTCTTTGTGTTCTGTCATCCAGGTCGTCAGTGAAGATGTTAAGCTGTATCAGCCCTACTTGAACTTTGAGAAATGCCACTTGTAGCTGATCGCCTGTGGACTCCTACTCTTCAAACCCCATGAGTGCTCCACTCACGCTGCAGTACACCCAGCCGGTCTGCGTCTCCTGGGTTTGACTGTTACCGATGCCATAAAAGCCTGTACGAAAAGCCTTGCTGAAGTCAAGATAAAAGACATTGACGGTTCTGCCCTTTCCAGAGTTGGTCATTTCACTGTAGAAGATGATTGGTTTGGTCAGGTGTGATTTGCCCTTGGTATATCCAGGTTGGCTGTTCCCAGTGACTTTTTTATTCCTCATGTGTCAGGAAATTAGTTTCATGGAGTTTCACTCCATCGTTTTTCCTGCAATGGCGTTTAGGGTCTATCCTGTCTGTGACTACCTTCTCAGGTGCTATGCATTGCAAGTGAAGTAGTTAAAATTTTTTAGTGTGCTTTTCTCTCGTCCCTTTTCTAGAGAAAGATTATCCAAAATCAATTTAGTCTTTCTTCCTTAGGTCAGCAGATGTTAATTCCATTCACTCACTGCCACCATAAATCAAGTTTTGAACAGTAGTCTAGCTGTTAAATGATTTATCTGATAGGAGAGATTTTATGATCCATTCAGTTCCTCAATTCAAAGGTATTATAAATACCAAATGAAAGAATGAAACACTAGATGAGAAACTATGACAATCTGCAGTTTGGAATGTTAACACCACTTGTTTTGGCAGCATTACTGGTCTTAAAACAATAAGATCCATATGGATGCTAATTTTCTCAATTTTGAGTAATAAATACAACCTCTTTATGGTTTAAGTAATGATATTACTCAATACCACTGCAGGGTCCAGTAGACGGTTTCATGATGAGGTAATAAATAGCAATTTTGGAGAGCTGATTTATTTGTATTTTTCTTTTATGTGGTTTATGACGGGGGAAGAAGAAATCACAAAGCCAGTGAAAAGCCTTGCCCTCTCCTGTAGCTGACATACTTTGGCTGAAGATATGTCAGTTGAGAAATATGAGATGATCCATAAAGCTCCACACGCTCCCACATTAAAGTCTTATAGAGAAACCTTCAAGTGGAAAACCAGTAACAAATTGCAGCTGAGATGCTTCTGGCATGCTGCACTGTCCTGGGTGCCCTGCCACCCATCTGCTGATTCCTCCGTTATTGCTTTAGTCGGGAAGCGAAGGGGAAGGCTTCCCTGCTTCCCTTCTATTTCATGGACAGGAGCTATGAGGGGGGCAAAAAAGCCCCAAACCCCCATGATGGGTTACCTGCGGGTCTGAAGATGATGTTACTGGCACAGACGCCAGGCTGGCTACTGTTAAACATCTCTGCAGCTGTTTGCCCGCTGGCCCGAGCCTGGTGTCTGTAGCAACTCTTCGAAGTCTCCTTTTCTGCCTCAGCTGTTAGGAATTTGCTAACCCATCAGCTGGGGCAGCCAAGCACTCTGCACACTCTCAGCACCACTCCTCACGCTGGGGCCGCGCTCGGCGTGTGCTCCCAACCCCCTCCCCTTGTTTCAGCTCCAGGAGGCAGTTTCACATCCACTCCTTCCAATCTGCTCAACCCCCTTTCCTACCAAAGCACCGACGCTCGGCGCACCCTGCCATGCGTGCTGCAGGCTGGGGCTTCATCTTCTGCCGGTTCTGAGCAGGAACAAACACGTGCCGCCGGCGGGGTCCTGCCCGGGCTCTGCCAACCGAAGAAACGGGGCAGCTCGGCGCAGGGCGAGCAATCCTCTTGGAGCCGGGTGGTGGAACCTGTTGGTCACTGCTCGTCTGCTCCGCTCAGCCCCGCTGTGACCTAGCTCCTCCCGGGAGGCAGCTCAGGAGGGACCACCGCTGCCCATCCAGAATGGTGCTCAGCCCCAGCTGCCCTGGCAGAGCCTTGGAGGGCCCCAGTAGTTGCTGGGGTTGCTCCACGCTTCCCATCCTGGTGTGCCATCTCCCAGGCTGTTCTCCTGCCGTCCGCGTAAGGGCAGGGATTTTAGGTTCTGCCTTTGGGGAAATTCCAGGCAGAGAAAGTGTCCTGTGTCCTCAGCTATAGGCTTTGGACCTGTGCTAGCCTTGTGTGTTCAGTCTTACAGAAGTGTATGTGCTTTCTTTTTGCAATTTTTCTTCTTGGAAACCTTTTGTTGTTGTTGGGTTTTGTTTGTTTATTTCAGGAACAAATTAGAAAATACATTATTTTAAAATGTGGTGAATATTTTCAATATGAAGTCAGACAGCAGAGCTGTTCTTTGGTCCAGTCACCTTTGAAGAAATGACTGTCATATTACTTTAACAAATACTGTTTCTTCATTTCGAAGGAGTGGCACAGACTCTTGACAGTGATTTAAGCTCTTTAGTGTTGATTTCATGCGAGAAAATATTTTTCACAGTATGACTTTAAAGTAGACTTTTTTCCCCCCAATTACTCTACATGTTGGCAGCAGATTAGCTTTGAGGGAATATTGTGCACATCATAGTTCCCTGTTGATGTATCGGGGAGTCATTTTTGGATCTTTTAGCTCAGTCAGACCAATGACTGATGTTGTTCACGTCTTCTGTTTCTGTAGATTTGAAAGACTTCCTTTTGACAGGGAAGGCGACGTGGAGAAAAAGAAGCCAAAGTACAAGAAATGATTGGCAAAGTGATGATATCATCAAATGTTCAAAGACTTTGCAAATTGAAGCTTATTAGGCTGACATTTTGTCTTCTATTCAGCACTAATTGGAATCATGCCTGGGTGCATGATGTGGAAGGTACTTAATACCTGAGTGTTTATCATGACAAAATGACAGGTATCGATGTCAAGAATGCTGTAGATTTCTGTTTAATGGAGAAAACAATATATTTCAAACTGTAATTACATATCTCATAGTAATTTGTATTCACATTTATGGAAGTCTTCCTGAAATATTGCAAGTAAGAAAAGTTTGTTTGGCCACTAAAATATTGTCCTGATGGTGAATATTCCATTTTCAGGGTTTAAAGTTGTTCTTCAGAGTTCATAAAAACAACACTGATGTACTTTAAAAAAAAAGACAAAAACCCCTTACACAGTGTTTTTACTTGAAACAGATCTGAAAATCCCATGAAGAGTGAACTCGGTCTTTTGCACAGGTGATACAATTCTTCTAAAGTTGTCTCTGACAGCTTGGATTCTTTTGTAGTCTGTGCTTTCTGCTGTATTGGCATCTGTAAAATGAATTGAGAAAAGAGAAATAGAGAGGAAAGTGATTTTTGGAAAGACAGCCAGTGCAAACACAGAGTATGCTGGAATATTTGAAACTAGCTGCATGCTCTGCTGCTGCACTTGGTGTCATTAGGGATTTCTGAGTTCGAGGTGCCTGCCCCTCTCAAGGGCTCATGTGTGCTGTCTGGGGTGGTACACGTGACCAGAGCGTAATTCTACGTCTTAGACCTTGTAAGTTTGAAGTCAGATCTTCAATTAAACCTCTAGTATAATATAAAAGCAATATTTATTCAAAAGCCATTGGAAACAACTAGCTGTTAGTTCAGAAATCATTACCTGAATTACTGTTTCCAATGAAATACAAATTGATCATTACAAAAAGAAAAAAAAAAAACACCAAAACCCAACAAAACAAAAAAAACCAAGAAAAAAACACCCCACCCCCCCCTCCCAAACCAAACAAAAAACAAAACCAAAAAAACCCAAACACAAATCAGTGTAGTCTGGATGCTCATAGGAGATACTGGTCATTATGTGACTGATAGAGCTGCCTGTGTGTTACTGTAAACTCCAGCAATTCTGTAACTAATAAGATGTTGACAAGCAGTAGTTTAGGGGCTGATGGTAATTAATTGTATTGCTGGAATCCTCTCAGGGGTCTGAGTCTACTTTGTGTTAGTGAAAATAGATAATAACAGACAGTTCCTGTCCCAGTAAGCTGGTAACATAAATGTGCTCATAGGATGTGAGAAGTGGGTGCAGCCAGCAGAAGGGTGAGGACCCGTGATAAACAGTGAAGTTTATCAGTAGGTTGCCATGGTTTGAGCAGGAAAGCAGGAGACACAGCACGTGAGCTGCTCCCCTCAAGTGGCTCTGCTAATGGCACCATAAAAATGCCTTTGCGTGATCTGTCTGTAGCATTAAGAGACACCTAAAGTATATTGGATACTTGCCATGGCCGCAGCGGCCGCCGTTATCGCAGGTTTCTTGTGTGACTGAACAGAAAAGTGTTTGACTTTAGGTGGGAGATGACGTAAAGAACGTTTTTTGTCTGTTCAAAGCAAGAGAACCTTCCTAACTATTTACATTTGCTTGTAGAAACGCTAGTTGTTCAATCTACTCAAGCTACGTTTAACAACAACTAACTGCAAACCTGAAACGATGTATTGTATTGAATTCCTTGCAGGAAAGCAAATTTAAAGAATAATTTGTTGTAACTTTTGATCTGTTGGATCCGGTTGTTGGGGGGCTCAGGGGGAGGGAATGGAGCAGGACCCAAGCTGTCAATATACCGCTGGTAATATTAGAGAGAAAATGCTAGTTTTCCAGCTAAAGTCCTCTTGGGGGGTGGGGTGGGCGTGCGGGAGCGTGTGTGTTTGGATGTGCAGATGTGTGTGCGGGTGTATGTGTTATTGCCCTCTAATGGATAGAATCCGAACGGCTCAGCTCTGCAGGCTCGTATGGCTTGCTGTAGCCAAACGTTATTTTCCGAGTGTCTGATATTTCACATTTTAGAAGAATCTTGTAGTGTTTATTTGTAAGTCTGAGACATCTTTTGTGGGTAACATTCCTTTGTTTGTGAAATTAATTTGAAATTCAGTAGGAAGTCCCATTGCTTAGAGAAGCGCCTTTTCTTTGTTCTCTGAAGTTTTATTTCAGCTAAATTATAACCACTTAAAATTGGCCATTTTATTTTCCTATTTTTACCATCGTGCTAAAACAATAACTCTTTATGAACAGAGAGTACTGTGTCTCTGTACAATGGCAACGTCAACAGCCATTGAGGGGAGCAGATGAGCAGAGCTCACCCCTTCTCCCCCCACCCCCCCCCCGCTTAATTACATGCCACGAGTGTCCCTGTCTCAACGCTCCTGACCGGAGCCCCACGTAACCGGCATCTGCTGAGCTCCTGCGGTGTGGTGGGAGAGGGAGGGAGCTCTTCATCTCGCTTCTCTGGCCCACACCTTGGCTGTAGGGGTCGTCCCCTGTGGCCACTTGCGCCCCATCCTGCCAAGCAGCTTCCCAGCTGCTTGTACCTGCCGTTTGCTTTCTAGGAAAAGCGGGGAAAAGCGTGTAACGTAACATTCAGAGAATGAAGTTTCAAGTCTCTGTGAGATTCATGATAAAGTCAAGTATTCTAGTGATGCAGGGTCAGTTAGGCTTTGTGTTCTTAAATAAAACTATCCTTGAAGGTAACTAGAATAACCTGAGAAGGAAGGCTGCAGGCTAGCTGGAAACTGGGTTTACAGTTGTTTGTGCTGACAGTTGTCCACTTCTACATGTTCTTTATAGTGGAATCCTAACATAGGCGTGTTTTTCCCTAGCAGGGCTCTGTTTTCATTCAGTAAATACTTTTGGGAGAACTATATTTCAGAACTACACTTCTCTCTGCAGCCATAGACTTTTCAAAATTTCCAGCGCTTGCTTTTGCGGTTGGATAACCATACAGTGTTTTGGAAACATAGCAGGACACTTGTTGCTCACCACTTTCTTCATCTCCAACTGTAGATGCATCACAGAGCAGCAGTGAATATCCAAGAGTTACCTTCCTCCCCTCGAGGAGGTTCGTGATGGTGGTGGTAGGCAGCACGGTTATTACAGAGAGGTTCCTGACAGATATGGATTGCAACAAGGCAGATATTCATACTTATGAAATCACGTAAATGTGCTGGGGAGACCAGCAACTGATTTCACGAAGCTCTGCTAAGGTACCTCCAATCTCTCTGGATGTTAAGTTTTAGCCGAGCCCCCACCAGATTTCAATTTATGGTCCGATTAACAAGCTGAATCTAATTTGGAAGAGCAGAAAGAACAGTTCGTTAATCAGATTCCCTTATAATGACTGTGTTGTCATGTGAATGACTTCTCTCAGGTGTGACAGAGGGCCAGGCATGCAGTACCGGCTGTTCCTGTCCCTCCCCAGGGCTGGGTGCTGCCTGCGCTCGACCCGCTCAGCTTGGCGGGCACGCTTTCACAAGGGACGATCCAGTGATCGAGAGCTTGCTCCTGGGAGCAAAAGAAGTTGTCCCTGGGGTTTGAGCTACTACAGTTTCCATTCATTGTGAAAACAGGAAAAAATTGCATATGTTAAGAGAGGCACAAAGGATATTGCAGGAGCATCTTCTCAGCCCAAGGTGGGGACTTCATCTGCATTTATAAATATTAGTGTTTTTCTTCTGAAAATGATGTTTCCTAGCACTACGGAGTGTTTTTTCTGAGAAAAGTTATTTTTCCGTTTACAATACATTGGCAGCCATTGTTTGTATTGTTTAGGATCACTTGAGGAATTTTTCTAAATGTTATTTTGATTTGATGACTTTGTTCATCAGTGAGTTTTGAAAGCTGTGATTGTTTAGGGCACTAGAAGGGTACAATACGTTACTGGGTCACATGCTGGCTTAATGCATGCCCATTGTGATGGCAGTAGTAATAGCACCGTTAAAGAACAAAAGGTAGCAACACATAGTAGCTCTGTATCTGGCCAATCCCCTCGAATTACCATAAATATTTGAGCAATCTGAATAGTTTTGGACTCTGTAGTAAAGCTTTCCTGTTCTTATCTGGCACTGAAGGAATGTGGAATAAAGTATTCATTTAACAAAGTATAAAAATATGTATGCTATGCAGTTATAATCATGTGTCATTAATCAGAAAATACTGCAGAAACTCTGACAAATTAAAAACACAAGGATGTGTCTGCAAGGGCTTTTTCAGTCATTAAAAAGCTGCTTCACCTCTCAGGCAAACTATTTAATGGCAACTTCTTGCTCAGTGTACTGACATCTTCAAAGGCTCTGACATCTGTCGGCCTTTGAACTACCATTAAAAAATATTATCCCATTTCCATTCTTTTATGCCCATTTTTTTAATTATAGCCCTTCTTTCAAGTTAGGAACATGGTTGGTTTAAATGATGCTGTCCTTTCGTTTTCAGCCACCCAGCTGCGGTTTGAATAAATTGATGTAGAATCAAAGGCGGGACTTTAAAGGGAAAAGGTTTGATGGACTTGGACTCCGAACCAGATGAGGTTTTATGATGAAAAGGGTTTAATCCCAGCACAGGCATCGCTTCTATCAGTTGAGCAGTACAAAGCGATTCATATATATAGGTTCACGAGAAATGATCTATTTTTTTTTTTAAACAGCACAGATCTCTTCAGGACTTGCAAATGTGGCATTAGCTAATATTCAGAGAGCTGATTTCCTTTCATCCACCAGAAGCTTATGATTATAGTACAGTTCTCGAATTGGAAATGAGAGCTGCAACACAGATTTAAAGCTATGCTGTCTGATTTGTATTCAATATACATGTCACTGCGGGACAAGCTGGTCTAGGCCGAGCTGGTTCAATAAAGGGAAAAACAGTTTCAGCATCTGAAATTCTGGGGGGTGGTGTGGGGGGGGTGGGAAGATACCAATTAATTCTTACCTGCTCTACCTGAGTGTTGTGTTGGATGCTTAGTAGATTACTATCATTTCTGAAGCTGTGCAAACAAACCCTTGTGATAATGTTTCTTTGGCATCTTTGGCATCTTTTGCATCAGAGGCTGCGAGCGAGTACGCAGCATTAATCAGTAATGGCTTCTAATGGAGTCATTTACATGGAAGGCAATGTTGGTTTTTCTGTGCCTGAGTTTCGGGGAGGTTTAGCAGCGACAGCCTTCCTATTCCTTTACAGTAATAGCCTTCATTAACGTGGTAGTTAGGCATGCACGGAGCAAACTGAAATATCTGACTTAATAAATGCATCATTTGTCAAAAATACCGCCTAGTGGTATTCAAGAAAAAAATCTTTTTATTAGTTTCCTCATCTTTGTGTTCATGTTAGTCAAAATGTGGTACACAAGCATGATTTCTTTTACATAATAAGTAATGCATAATAAGACTATGTCCTTCAGAACAGTGATGCTTTCCAGAAAAGTAAAGTAAAATTAAAAAAAAAAAAAGTAAAAGCAGTAATTTCAAAAGTCTGCAAATTATGTCCTCTTAAAAAGACTGTGCTTCATTGTTGTACAGAAAGGAGCCTGCTCCATTTGGTCCTCTGCCTCCAGTCAACAGTTTTTCCTTCGAGCCCTTCCCACAACTGTTGTTCCCTGCCAAAGTATTCAGTTTAGGAGTAGTGCATTGTTCCTCATCTCTTAATGCAATTTTGAGGTTGGATTTATTTTATTTTTATGGCAGGATGTGTAGTAAACATAAACATGGACCTGTATGAATGGATTTATTTGATGGGTTATTTTATTTTGCTGGTATTTCATAGAGTTTGTGTGTTTACATTTAAACTATATATTAATATTTATTCAAAGTACAGTAGATTCAAAACAGTTGCATAAATAAATCTGAAGAAATTCCTGTCCCAGGATGCAGTGGCCTGTTTGTCATTCAGAAAACGAAGTGGCATCAACTGAATTCAAGGACAAACTGAGAAGGATGAAAAGGATAGAGATCAATGTAAAGGTGCCAGAGGAAGATACTGAGCCAAACATACTCTCGATTGCAAGAAAAGGAATGTTATGCACAGTTTTCATTTATTTTGTACACAACATCCTGTGATTGATCTTGTTTTTCTGAACTGGTAGCTGTGGAGCATGATGCGTCCAAAAGGTCTCTGAGCTCAGAAGAGCCACTGTCGAGATGATGGGATTAGTGCAACCAGCACTTGAGGATGAAGGTGCAGAGAGAGGGACTAGAAATGGTGTCAGCTATTGTGTGTGACAGCAGGTACCGTCATCGGATGCCCGTGACTCTGACCTGATGCCTAGGTTAGACTAAAGACTTCCTTCTCGAAGATTTTCATCCGCAGATGGAGGTGACAAATTTATCCACCAGATATAAGGATTGATGCTAAAGATAGTCAACTAGAATATGCTTCTTCCAATTAGAAGTTGATTTCAGAAGGGAGAAAGTCAAAAAGTTGCACATGTCTGTAATTTTGCATCTTATTTGTGTAAGCAGCTAACGTACTGATAAGAATGTCCCACAACTTATTGATTAACAGCAATACCGCAACCACTGTTACTGCCTTACAGAAATGAAGGCTCTTTGTAAAGGTAGAAACTTTAAACCTCTAAGTGACACAATTTTTATTTCTGAAGCTGCTGGATTTCAGGATTTCTGCCCACATGTACCGCCATTCATGAGACCTAGAATGAGGACTTCATGCTTGCTTTGAGACTGTCACCTTCAATACAGCAGATGACATCAGTAATGAGAGGTTCCCGCTGTATGAGGTTCTTCAGCGGAGCAGAACAGTACACACAGGCTAGTGCATTTCAGTCCTCTTCAGGCATCGGCCCAGAGAATAACAGCATTCAGTTCCTTAGTTGCCTTTGTGTGATTACGCTGGAGTCTTGAAAAAATTTATCTTTATCACCTTGATTAACTGTTAGGGCAGAGCTTGGACAGCAACGGGAACCACGAGTCTTCCTCAGGTCCCTCAGCCGCCTGTTGGGGGGCGTCACGGCAGGTCACCTGGACAGGAGTTAGTATCCAACGTTTGCGTTTCTACAAGTAGTAACTTCAGAAGTTGAAGATGGGAGGTATCTTATGTGTGAAGAGCTTATTACTTAGGCTTTTATCTGCATCTTGTCTTACGTCTGTCCTGTCAAGTTCTGCAGCCAATGCCATTTCCATTACAGTCACCATACATAAACCCCTTATGGGACGCGTGGGGTGAAACTTCTGGAATATTCAAAAGATGCACTTGCTTCGAGCAGTAATTTAAACAAATGCATCCAAAAGAGAAGTGTGTGATGCTTTTCTGAGTGGGTTTTTCTGGGGGGTTGGGTTTGTTGTAGCTTTTTTACTTCCAGTGAAGGCTTTTCGTTAGTTGACAGGGAAGAGACATTTCTCATAGACAATACAGCCTGCACCTCTTCTGGGGACAAATTAGGAATGATAATGCGTTTAATTTTGCTGCCTCATAGAGATGAATGTCTGTAGTAATCCTTAAATCTGTAATACATCGTGTCTGCATTTAAATCAGAATTACATGTTGTCCAGGAAATGTTAATGCTTTTAAATTTAATACATGCAAAATTTAAATGCAAATGTTTTTTAAAGCTTTGACTTAGGGGATGCTGGACACAGAAATACTCTCAGGCTGCTGGGTAGCTCTTCCCAGTCCACTGCAGAGATCCTCAGCCTCCATTGCTGTGTTCCGCAGCAGGAAAGTCTTCATCCAAAAGGAACACTTTCCTTTCACATCTTGAAATACCGAAAATAAAGCTTTAGATTTTTTCATAAAGGAAAACAGGGAAAACTAAACACGTGTCTGGTGTAATTTTCATCAATCGTCATTTAGGGATAGGTTGTTATGGTTTGTATGATGCAGCAAACCTGGTATTAGATAGAGATTTTTATTTTTTTAGCCACTCTATTTCATCTATATTCTGCTTTTACAAGCTATTTTAGGGGTTCACTGTGTTAAGCAGGTATTTATGACTGGTTGATTATTATTTTTCTTAATCTCCATCATGCGTAAGTTCCATTAGTGCAGTTAGGTAGATTGTTAGGTGCTCAGCTGAGTATCTCCGTTAAAGTTCTTAGCAGAAAGACAGAAGGAAAAGAGTCCTCCGCCTGATCCTTTCTGGGTAGGACTCTCAGTAGTCTTATTCAAATAATTTTGTTTATATGACGAAAAATACAAATGTAAACATTTCTTTCATCAGATAAAAAGAGAGGCGAAGGCTGGATGTTTTAATTTTTGACTCACTAATGTATTTTAAAGAAAATGCCATAAATCAGGTGATACGAAACTGTTCTGGATCTGTCTTCCAGGAAAAAGGGCCAAGTCTTTTACCAGCCTTACAACTGTTAAATGGAAAATGTGTTTACTTTTATCTCAATTTCAACTTGGGAAGTAATCCTTTTACTCACCAGCGCACTGTATTGTTTAGTTACACGTGTAGGGGTTTGACTAAAAATCACTTTATTAGGAAGGCAGTGACAATAACCAACCTATATGAAGTTCTGCTTTCTAGCTGCTGTTAACTAAATTGGAATCAAATGCACTTATGTAAATTAAGAAATCAAAGTAAGCGCCGTTAATTTTAAGCTCTTTGTGGAGCTGTTCAACTGGATGTCTCATTTTCTTTCTTCCTCACTGTCGTTGTCCGCCCCCCCCTTTTTTTTTTTTTAAAAAAAAAAAAAAAAAAAAGCCCAGTTTGTAGCTTAAGTGCCATTTACATTAACCGGGATTTAGGCAACTAACTGGCTTCTTTAAAAGTCCAGATCTGTTTCAGCGCGCTCCTTTTTGGGGAAAAAATCATAAAAATTTGTGTTTTGCTTAATACCGCGTCACAGCAGGTCTCGAAAATTTGCTGCCCCTTTTTCACATGTAGTCATAGATGTAGAAACAAAAATGATGCCAGTATTTTCAGTGTCACTGTTCCTACTGGCGTTTTGATACCCATCTATTACATATTTCTTTTCAGCCTTCAGAAATACCTGGCAGAGTTAGTGAACAGTTTGGGGTTTAGATTACCTATGGAAAGGAAAAGTTGCCTAAGCATGTTTCTCTATAGGAATTGCAGGGATACACTCTTCATTTTCAATAACATTAATGAAAAAGAGCTAAGCAGAAGGTAACTAACTTCTCTTTATTGTTCTTCATGAGTCAACACTTCCGTGGTGGTTCAGGAAAATGCTGAAGTTGTAGAACAAGAGTAGACAAGATACAGCAAGCGTGTTACTAAGAAGTAAAATGTAGTCTTAAAGGGTGCTGGACTTTTCTTGGGACTCTGTTATGTGCAGGAGTTTGGGGTGGAGGGCGGGAGGTGACCGTGGTTTGAATGTGAAGAACAGGGTGATGTTTAGCCTCCAGCAGCACTGTACAGGTAGGGTGGTGTTAAACCTGCCCCCAGCCCTAACTAACACCCTAGTAGGTACAAAATAAGCAAGGTTGGTAGGAATATACTTTTATCAGATGCCTAAATGTTAGAGGTATTTTTCAGAGCATACACGATGTTGAAAAAATCCAAGTAAAGAATCTTACCAAGGAGGTTTGACGCTTAAAAGCAGCTTAATGCTGTTAAAATTAATAGAATAAATATGTAAGTTAGCAGCTCAGCACCTCACTTTACAAGTCCTAGTGGATATTTTCAAAAGAGATGTCAGAGGTGCATTTGCAAAGGTGAGAAGCTGGGATTGTGTTGAGATGGAGTTGATACACCTTTGCATAAGCCCTATAATACGGGAATTCAGATTTTACATTGGTGAACAGCAAACATTTTACTGTTAGTACTGTTTGCCATCTGCGCTGCTGTTACCTAAGTTTTTTTTTTTGATACTGAACATTCATCTGAGTCTAGAGAGCTGCCACTCTTTGTATGCTGTGCGAGTTAGGGAGTACCACTTTGGTTTGTGTAACGGCTTCCCTACAAGAGAATACCTAAACGTCATATTATACAGCCTGATTTATAAACTGCCAACGTTTGATTTAGGAATGCATTAATAACTTCACCCCATCACTGCAGTGTAGGCACATATAGGATGAAGATGCCTTCTAGTCAGGAAGTTGTGCAACGACACCAGTGTTACGGACGGAGTTTTTTCCCCTCGAGAATGAGAACATTGAAGTATGCACAAAATACTGTATAAGCATAGAGTAAAATGCATCTCTTTGAGTACTGAAGTTTTAGCTTTGCTGATCTTTAATGTTTCCAGGAAGTACTAAACTACTGATAGACTACTTACAATGATGGTGGTGCTACCAGGGCTCCTGTGCTTCCATGATTTCAAGAGCTTGCACAGCCCCATGCTTTTTGGAAGATTCCTTCAGTGCTCCTAGGAGGTGAGACCAACCTGTTGGTCATTGAACTGTTGCTCGTTTTCACTTCACTTCACACCATTTCATTTATCTGCTCCCTTAATTACCATATTTATGGGCCTGTGTGTTCTTACCCAAAAGGCATTTAAACTTGACAGTGTAATAGATTGTGCTGTGAAAGCTAAATAGCTGTTTATTACTTATCCTTGTTAATTTGTGCTTGGCCACATCATTACCCATGTGATAATGTGCGTGACATTTGCAGTAGTTTTCTTTGCAAATCAAATCTATCTTTTTAAGCATTCATAATATTGACAAGTTGCTGATTTTACCAGTCACAAGAGAAACTGAACAATAAATTCTTAACATATATTAATTGAAATTGCTGTAATATAAAAAATATTTTCAATATAGTTGGTTAAAATGGACATAATCGAGTTAATTACAAAACTTTAGATGGGGGTAGTTGCCTAAAACGAGAATGGAATCAAGTGTAAGACCTATTACTGTGACTTGGTGAAACTGCAATCGTAAGACTGATTAATATAAACCAATTTTGTTTTAAACACAAATGAACATTACACATCTTTGAAGGTCTTACAGCTGTACTTTTTTTCTAAGCTTAGGGCTACAAACAAATAACGTGTTTACTTTTTTGCCATTCTTTTATGTTAGATGCATTGCTTATTTTTATGATGTCGGAGAAACTTGTATTATCTGTTTCTCAGGGCTTTCTAAAGCTTTGGTGGTTTAAACTACTTTAGCTTTCATATTAATAATCCCTCCTAAGGTATTTTACAATAAGTATGCCACCAGTTGCTGTGTGTCTGGGATGGTATGCCTCATCCACCTCTTCTGGGACGTTGTACCGATCGTGGGTAAAAAGGGAGTCATTGTCACCACTGAATCACTGGGAGTTTCTACTTTGTTCCTTATTTTCCTTTTAATTCTTCATCATCAAAGTGAGATTTGTTTTTACTACAGACTTCCTTTCCCTTGACTGGCCTGATCTCCTTTCAAAAATAATCTGCTACCCAATAACCAGCGTTACGTATACCTCATCCATCTCTGTCACATCACGCCAGTGTAACAAGACACAAACAAATCTCCCTTTCAGAGGGTTCAGCTGACGGTCCCGCATCGCGCACTGTTCGCGTGCAGGCGCTGATTTTAATATTCTTCCAGTGGAGAAAATGCTGAGACAGTGCTGGCACGTGGAGGCAGAAGGTGGTTCTAACAGGGCTGTTACGGGCTGATATTTTCCGTTATTATCCTAGAAAGGATCATTGTGATCATCTAACCTGACAGTTCATGTCTGAGCTAAGTCCGTGGAACTGCTCAGAGGTTTTGGGGGGTGGTGTTCATTTTTTTAAAATGTTACGTGCAAGCCAAATTCAACACGGCACATTGAGACCTACGCAGTCATCTTCTGCTGAAGCCAAGTTAGCCCAACGCAGAAGAATTTTGGAACTCCCATTTGAAGGGTTGTCCTGATCCACTTGAGAACTGCAGTGGCCTTTGTAAGCGATGCGCTATTTCAGCAGCCGGAGTACGCTCAGCAGCGGAGAGTGGTGAAGGGTTATTGCAGCCTCATCTGCTGGGAGATGTTAGTCACTTACTGTACAAGCTGCTGAAGCAACACCTAAATGACTCTAGATCTGAGCCTCAGGGAATAAGTGCAGAGTGGATTTGATCTTTGCTCTGCACTGCCTTGTTGATGTGACTTTAAAGTGCCTTTGACACTCTTTGGAGCTGAACGTGGCGATGGGGTGGATGTGGTTTGGTGTGTAAGACATTGAGAGGGAGACAGTGGAGTCCGTGTATTCCGTCGCTGTGAGTATAAAAGATGCAGTCATGCTTCAGCCTCTTCCTTAGAAAGTGATCCAAGTAAATGCTTCATGGGGTTGAAGTAGTTGCTCCTGAAAAATAAAGGGAATATTATTTTTATTTTTTTTTAATTAGAATGTAGTCATTTGGTCCATTGCTCATCTCTGTTGCATGTAACTGTTGCAGAGTTTCAGACATCAGCAACAGATTTTAATTTAAACGTTTTGCCAACTTTGTATTTTCTTATGCAATTTACTTTTTAAAATTAAGAGCACATGTTTTCCTTCCAAATAACTTGCAGTACATTTATTGGCATTTTAAATAGGCTAAAGTGAGTGAGCAACCTTCTTTTTTTCTTTCAAGTCTATTTTTTCCCTACAGGCAAATTGCTGTGGGCTTATGACCCACCCTTTTTATGACACTATTTCAGCACAGATATTCTTGGTTAGAATTCTAAGTTATTCCTTTGAAACAGAAATAGAAGTCACCATCTCAGCTAGCAGTTTCTTCAGCTATGGGATTGTCATATAAGGGTGCCATATAAATTCATATAATCTCTAAACCCATGCAGTTTGCATATTTGTATTTTTGTTCCATTTGGGATACTCTGTAAGCTAGCGTTTTCTTTCTATTTGTTTTCCTGTGTGTGGATTAATACTCATTTTGCAAAATGCTTTTGTTTGGGGCACGCTGCTATGGCATGGCCATCCTGTGGAAACACTGCGAGCTTCTGCTTTCCTTGTAAAAAAGATACAGATCTCTTTTGTTTTATTTGCTCATACCTATACAAATGAAATAAAGACCATAACGTTTTGATCCATAAAGGCAGCAAGCAGCAATAAAACTTCGGACCTGTTGTATAGTTTGAAGTCTTTATTTCTTAAGTTTAAGCCTTGTGTTTAGCACAAGAATGATTTGCCCTGGTGGAGTGTTTAAGGTGTATTTCTCACAGCAGCTCTTGTACCCAGGTTGTTGTTTGGACCATGCAAACAATTTGATAGGCATGGCTCACAAATGTGGATTTGAGCAGCCAGGAAAAGAATTTAAGAAACCAATACTGAGCAAGAGGGTTCAATTTTACAAAGAAACCGTGCGTTCCGATCTCAAGCATGAGAAGTGAGCTTTTGTAATTGCATCTTTTGTTTTTCCCCAGAACTGTTAACAGAAGACGGTTACTCTAAAGTTTTATATTTCATGGATTTTTCACAACTGAGAATTATGTCATCTTGGGCTTTTTTTCCTAGTAGTACTAATGTGCCTACATTTAAGTCTAATTATAGTTGTTTAAACCTGGCATGTGGAATAGCAGGATCTTAGTGGTGGGAAGTTTGGGATACATTTCCTTTAGCAGTTTGAAGACATCCGTGTCGCACCAAGTTGTCTTATGCAGCAAGTTGTTCGGTTGTAAGCTGCTTCTGCCAGTGACTTTGTTTATGGGGAAAAAATAATCTGGCTGTGAGAACTAGACTTACTTTAAGTAATTGACAAGAACTGTGTCTGTGATCCCCAATATAAGCTTTTCCCAGTCACTTTGGAGAGATTAGATGTCTCTTAACATCATCTTACTAGCAGTGAAGTTGCTCCAAAAGGACTCATTTAATCATATTAGTTTCGCTGCCATCACCCCGTCTTCAGATTCTTTCTTCTTTCCTAATAGAACCAAATCTGCTTTTGCCATCTATTAGGTCCAACATTAATGCGCCTTTGCATATTAATTACTGTTACTTTACCTATAACATTCAGCCCACTATCTTTTGGCTCCCCACTTTTGCCTCGGAAGGCTTGGAGCTGTTACTACTTCCACGTGGCAGTAGAAAACACTGTATTGTGCTATTCAATTTTCTAAAGGTTTTGTATGAGAATTATTGAATATAGGATGAAGTAAAGTGGAGAGACCTAACAGTTGAGTTGGGAATTCACCCAATCTCTATTTGGGCTTGTAATATGATTTATGAATGAATTTTCCCTATATTATAAGAAGTTAGCCTTAGCTCCTTATCCTAGAGATTTTATCAAACTTTTCAGGAAACTTCTGAGCAATGTAATATCTTAGTTTCACTTATACGGGGGGGGGGGGGGGGGGGGGGGAAGAGTTTAAGGATTTTTTTTTTATTTAAAAAAAAAGGAGGAAAAAGCAAGTGGTAGTGGGAGGGGGGATGAGCTCTCAAAAAGAACACTCACAGATTAAAAGGTAATTGTTACTGTTCCAGGCAGGACTTGCAGTGGAGTGGCTATTAAAAACCCAAATGCTACATATGTCAGTTTAGAACTCAGCGAGTATCATCCTGTAGAAATTGTAGCTGTTATCTTCATTGACCTAGTATTTCTTTGGTTAAGTAGAAGCCAGTTAGGCTATCGGGTTTTTTAAATGCTCTTGAGGTGAAATTATTTTCCAAAAGATTTATAAAAGTATATTGTAGATTGTCATTATAGACTAAAAAGTACTTTACATTTTTCATCTGTGTACAGATTTAATTAAAAATTAAACATGTGTAGAGGAAAAGATCAGGAAAGGAAGGAAAGGATCCAGTGCAGATTATACTATATGAAACATATGTATGAGATGATGCTGATATAGCTGAAGTATGTGACCCGTGTTATACTGCTGTACACAAATTATGTGCTCATTCCATCTCTACGCACACACACACAGAATTTTACCTTTGACGTAGTAGGGAATAATGCCAATGAGTAATTAAGAAAGCATGGAAGCAAAAGTCAGTCCTGTGATAAGTTTCCAAGATGGTTAATATTATTTAATACATGTTACAGCTGTGATAGCTGAAGGACACAACTGAAGGTTTGAGGGGAGACATGTATTTTATTATACCATATAGTTCAATTAGTTTGAAAAAAATAGGCAAACTTTCAAGCCTCAATGTGTTTTTTTTTTATTTTTTTCTTTCTTTCTCTCAGATCACAGTGTTTGTAACTGTCTGTCTTGGGATGTTGATGTACAAGGCAATATATCTGATAGTAACTCATTTCCCAACTTTGGTCAGAAATGAATGTTTCTTTTTGAAAGGTTTGTAGTAATGTGGTTCTCGGGGACTGCAAATAGATGGTTTAGCTGAACACAGACAGTACATTAAAAATGTCTAAAGAAGAAAAACAGTAGTTGGAGAGAGAAATCAGTTCAGAGCTCTAAAATCAATAACTGGCATTCCAGGGCAATGGGATCTGTAAATATACAATCAATTTTCATCGGATTTTCTTGTGAAACTTTAAATAAGCTTGAGCCAAGTCACCTACATCTGTTTGGTAGAACATCAGTTTCTTGTCTCAGTATTGTCACATTTCTATGACACAATTCCAGGGAGCTGTGAAGTTACTTGTAAAGCAGGGAGGAGGAAGGGGGAAATACTGTGTGAGTTTTTTCATGAAAATGCTCATTTTCAGAATTATATTTATGAATGGAAACACATATGTGCTTGCAACACCATAAATGAGAGTTAGCTGTAAGGACAACTGGTTTGCGTCCCAGGTGTGATGCTGCTATACTTCATTTAAGAAGCTACAGAAGAAATGCATTAGAAGAGTAACTAGTAAGAGTTATGTGCAAGTGTAATTCCAAAGTAATAAATGCGTACTCTACTGCTGCTACTGTAACATAGCATTGTGTATTCTGTATGCTGTAGGAGTAACACCACATATAACTGCTGCTGTGTTGCACGATGTGTTTTGCCTCCCAAGGACCGAAGGATAATCTGTGATCACACAAAAGAGAGTTGTGGATTCTGAAGTTTGTCTCTTGCATTTTAAAGGTTGTGTATCTTATCTGTGCTGTGTTTGCAGAGTCATAAGGGTTCTCTGCATTGCCCCGTATCATCCTCTCTCGGCGTGCTCCAGTTCCCTCACCCGGAGGAGGGTGTTCTTTGATACGTTCCTGGTGCGCATTAGCACGTTACGATGAAATACGGTCTATAATCTGTAGCAGCGATTGAGAAATGATTGATGATACACTGATATCTCATTAGAAGGTGGCAGGTCGTTTCTTAAGGGAAAAAAAAAAAAAAAAGAAGACATGGGCATCTCATGTAGTGATTACAGGCCAAAATAAATTTCTTCACCTTTGGGGTACCCTCTTCAAAAAGGTAAATCTAGCTCCATCCATGATTTGGGCAGGGGGAGCTGTATTCATCTGCACGTGTGAAGAGAAAGGGAAGAGCAATAAGAGAATCATTTAAGTCTGCTTCCTACCCCAGCTTAGCAGCCTGTCAGAGAAAATCAAGTGGGTTTTGGTTTGTGGGTGTATTTATTTATCATTTTTTTTTACTTTGTTCTTGGTTTCAGGTTATCTGTGATATGGAGAACCAAATCCACAAGCTGAGGGAAGAGCTTGTCCAGGTGAACGCTCAGTGGAAGAATCAGCTGCTGGAGCTGAGCCATCAGTGGGAAGAGGAGAAGCAGAGGGCAGCTCGAGACCATGAGACAGCAGTGAATAAGCTGAAAGTGGAGGCAGAAAAAATGACATTAGACCTGAAAAAATTTCATGTGTCAGAAACAGAGGTGGCCTTGGACAAGGTAAGAGGCTCACACAGGGCTGCTGCTTGTGGCATGGCAAAGCGGCAGCCATCACCCCAAAAGTCAGATAAGCAAAGTTTTACTGAGGAGAAATATTTAGGGGTCACTTGGGCTGAAAAATGAGATGTATACTGTAGATCTGACATGGGATGCCGCGATCACAACGTGAGTTTTGTGGTTCTACAACGATGGACCTGGAGCACGCAGTGGCAGCGGCTGCTGCTGGGGCCGTTTTCCCTGGGAGCGGTGCCAGGGCAGCACCTTCCAGCCGCGGTGAGTGCGGAACGGGGATGACCATGTGGTCCTCGGGAGCTGGCGGGACTTCAAAAATCCAAAGGATTTCAAAAGCAAAGCCAGCCAAAGACTAGGCTAATCACTTTTCCTTTGCTGGAATAGGTAGAGTAGAAAGGGCAGCTCTGTCTAACCAAGCTTTTTCTCTGTTAAAAAGTGGGGAAGTTCTGAAGGAGGAATAGGTTCAGGCTAAAACTGCAAGGAAATTGGTCTAGTTGGTCACAGTGGCTGGTCTGCTTTTGGCTGCATGCACCGGGTGAGCAAGGGCTCTGTGAAAGGCTTGAAAATACAAATTAACATTTTAGAGGCATCAAGACTCCCCTGCCCCGTGCTGTTCGGTGGGGTCACAGGCTGCGCATCAGTGCTTGCTGAGCATCCCCTGGTACCAGTGTCTGAATTCAAGTATTTCACCACATTACGGATGATATCAGCTAAAACTTGGGAGTTTTATTTCATAAGCTAAACTAAAAAAAAAACCCTACTTAGTATTTGTGGTAGATGCTGTGTATGTAAGCAGATAGTTGTTGAAGTATCTTTTATATGCATTCATGTAATACATCATACGTTTTATTGCAAAGTGATGTTGAGTGGCACAAATTAACGATCTGCATATGCTGTTTGAACAGCCTTTGTGAAAGTGACATTTCATTTACCTGCGTCAGGTTCTTGGTCTGTAATTTTAAACAGCATTTGGAGGATTATGTTGGAAATCAGCCAGTCTGAAGCCATTAAAATGGCTGTGATCAACAATTCAGAATCTTTTCTGAATGTAAGGAAAGCTCCGCTTGGCATAATTATTTAAAGCCAAGGTCACAGAAAGTATTTAAACCTTTGAAATTCATCATTAAAGGATTAATTTTAACTCAGGAAGACATTGTCATTTTTGCTTAAAAATGGAATTTGAATCTCAATTCTTTTCTTTCTTTGATCTTTTTTTACATGTGTAGTATAGCAAAAGAAAAGTTAACTTCTTTACATCCTCAAATTAAAGTTACAAATAATCCTTCATAGGGCAATATCTTTAATACTCTTGAATTGTCATTTCTGTCAGAAATAGTATTTTTTTAATTTGTTGGATTTTTTTCTATTTTTCAAAAAAACCCCTTTAATTTTAAGCTATATTAACTGCTATTGAAATTGTTTTTATTTAACCTACTTCCCCATTTTTACCTCTAATTAGATGAGCACATGTTGAGTAGAAGATAGGAGGGGGGAAAAAAAAGTATCTCTGTTGGAAAGTCTTTCACAGACATGTGAAAATACCTTGCATTACCTTCAAAAAAACCCAAACCATTTAACATTCTGCTTCGTCTCTGTCTTCCAAATGTAGAGCTGTGGAAATTGGCCACAAAGTCCAAAAGTTAAAGTAGCTTAGAGGGCAAACTCCATTTAAAGCTCACAAGTTACAGTTTCGGCTAACTTGGTTCGAATCTTGATCCTATTAAATGCTGCAGAACTTTGATGAAGGAGATTTTATCCAAGTGGGGGGTTAGCAAAAAGCATCTTAATTGCAGCATGAGTTTTGAAACTTGGTTTTAAAGGTCTTTTTATTTTTCTAGCAAATCTTGTTACCTTGAAATTTAGGACAATATGGGAGCAAAATTTGTCCTCTAATTTGATATTTTTTTTCTGCCAAGTCTGTAAAGATTGCTTAAAAATCCAAAGGGAAGCTGAATGTCACTGTTCAGGCATGGAACATCTGACTGTCCAGATTTTCAGGAGGTTGGTCCATTCCCAAGTGAAGGATCTCATTCCTCTGTGGTCTGTGTTGTGAGTAATACTGATTTCTGCGTGGCTTGCTCAGTGTAATTGTGGACTGTCGTTCACGTGAACATGATGAAATACAAAAGAAATGACAAACACTTAAGTGAAAAGAAAAATTGAAGTAAACATGGGGTAGAAGGAGATACAGGATTCATATGGCATTGCCCTCCCCGTAGCCCTGCCACAGTGTGGATGGCAAGGAGGAGAGCAGGGGGCAGAGGAACAGTTTTCATTGCCAGCATGCTGGACATTTAAATATTTGTTGGTATTCGTAGACAGCTTTTCAATATTTAGGGCCACATAATTTACCAAGGTCTTTCATTTTTTGTTGCTTAAAAATCTCAACTTTAAAGATGGTACGTTGTTTATTGCAATATTTCATTCATTTTGTTAGTGATTACAGCGTGCAATGCTAGGAAGTTGCTCAATGAGCATAGTACGAGAATGTTTTTGAACCTGTGATTCTAAAAGCAAATATCTTTTGACAGATATTGCATCTCCCGGTTGCTAGGGAATGATAAGTGGGAAAATATTTAACAGGTTGCCAAATGGCACCACGTAACCTGCACTATAGAAAAATAAACACGGCATCTGCTGTTGTGGAAATAATAACAAAGGTGCGTTGGGTTTGCATGGCAAGGTTTTCATAGGGGGGTCTGCAGGGGTGGCTTCTGTGAGGAGCTGCCAGAAGTTTCCCCTGTGCCTGCTGGCTCCAAGAGGGACCCGGTGCTGGCCACAGCCAAGCCCATCGGCCACGGGGGTGACAGGTTCACAGGGGGTGGGTGGGACAGTGGGGCAAGGGCAACTTCAGCCAAGGAGAGGAGTGAGTCCGTGAGAGCAGCAGCCCTGCAGGCACCGGGGCAGGGCAGGGCGGGCTCCAGGCACCAGGGCCGACAGTCCCCAGCAGCCCGTGATGAAGCCCATGGTGGGGCAGGGGGATGCCCGAAGGAGGTGGTGACCCCGTGGGCAGCTCGCGCTGGAGCAGGTTTGCTGGCAGGGCTGGTGCCCCTGTGGGGACCCTGCTGGCGCAGGCTGCTCCTGAAGGGCTGCAGCCCATGGAAGGACTGGAGAGAAGTTCATGGAGGACTGTCTCCCATGGGAGGGACCCCAGGCTGGCTCAGGAGCCCTGTCCCTGCGGAGGAGGGAGCAGCAGGGGCAACGTGTGATGAGCTGACCACAGCCCCATGCCCGTCCCCTGTGCTGCTGGCAGGGCGGAGGGAGAGAAATCAGGAGCAAAGTTAAGGCGGTGAGTAAGGGAGAAGTGGGAGGATGGTGTTTTTAAGATTTGGGTTTATTTCTCATTCTCCTGGTAATAAATTAAACTAATTTCCCCGAGTCAGGTCAGTTTTGCCTGTGACATTAATTGGTGAGTGGTCTCCCTGTCCTTATCTCAGCCCTCTATAACTTATCTCATTCTGTTTTCTCTCCCCTGTCCAGCTGAGCAGAGGAGTGATAGAGCAGCTTTGGTGGGAACCTGGCCTCCAGCCAGGGTAAAACCACCACAAAATCAAAAAAGTCTGTAATTTTTCAGTGACCCTCCCTGTTGCAGGTATTATTTTCAGTTAAACCCCACTTTCTTTGGCGTTTAACTGAAGTCTCACTTCAGTACTTTCATAATATCTGTTATCTGTCCCTAACACACAAATGACTTGAGAATATCTCCAGTTTATTTCTTGTCTATTTGTTGAGGAATCTCATATATTGTTTCAGAAGAACACTTGTATTCAATCGTAATCATTTTGATTTACTTCTAAAGTTTAAATCTAATTTGCTTGCATTTCATTATATGGAGTGGTTTATAGCATTTTCTGATGAGACGGTGGTTTTATTTGGCTTTATTTGAAGTCATACCTCATTATGATGAAATATAAACTGTTTAAGAAATAAACATACTAGAGAATACCTAGTACTGTGGTTAGGCTCCACTAATGACTAATTTCAGCAGGGAGACAGGTGGGTTATAGGTTGCAGCAGCAGCACTTAGGGCACGAACGCTAATCAGCCAGGTGTAATGGACTCTACAAAGCTTATAGGCATTTTCAGGTTTGCCAGAAATCGCTAAAAGCGAGAGATGAACTGCATTTCTAAGTGCGTGCAGATGTGAAGCTTGGCTAACGCAACTGTTTGTAATGTTCATCTGTGGTATTTTCTTGGCAAAGCAAATGAGCGTTCGGAAAGCATGACCCGAGCAGATCAGCAGACATGCTAACAATGCTCAAAGGAAGCAGCTTTGGAACACTACAAATATCTCATAAAAATGCTCTCTTTGAGCAGCACACATGAGTAAATTGGAGTGGGAGAAAAAAGTGGGTTTTCTTCCCCTCCCCCCCCCCCCCCAAATATTTTTCAACATTTAGGGTTTTATTGACTACTTTTCTATATTTAAATAGGTATTTTGACTCATCCTGTTAAATCTTTGTGCAGATTCCAGGAACATCTAATTCTTTTTCACTGTTGCTTTTCTTGTGGAGAAGTAATTTACATTTTTGTGTATTGACTGTGCTGAACACACGTGATATTTGATTACAGGGTGAAGCTGTAGTCAAAAAAAAAAAAAAAGCGTCAAACACTTTAGTTTCTGGAATACAATTCTTCTGATTTCAGTATTTCTGAAATGCTTTGCTCTGAGAGACAGACTCCAAGATGACATGCAACCTGGCCAGCGCCATGCAAATCATGCTTGGTAGATTTTAATTATGTAGCAGTTAGTTGTACTCTGAGATTTCAGTTATTTTAAATAAATTTTGACATTTTCAATGTTTTCTAGTCTATACCTCTTACAGTCACTCCACCCACATCTGGTGGGAAGTCCACATGAAACTGAAATGCCTGGGGAATTAGAAGTTAAGGTCACTGTGTGAGTACCGCTTCCCTAATTAAGAATAACTGTTTGACAGTTGTGTTGTAATACCATGTTTTTGTAACAGACCCTTTTTCGATAATCTGCAGACAATGTCCTACAATTAGATGCTTAATTTTTGAGCAACTCCTACTTGCATTCAGTTGCAACTAAAGTACTGATGATGTGCCCCAGTGAACATTTCAGTCCTTCCTTTAGCATCAAGCTTTGTGATGCTGGATTAATTAACTCGCAAGTACAGCCCTAGGATGCAGTCCAGTTGGAGATGCTCGTTGGGCATATTTTCACACGGCAGATGTAGGAATCTCTTTGATTCACAATATCTGTTTTGGCGCTATTGTCAGTACTTATACAGATGATGTCATGCTGTTCACCACTGGCAAAGAAATAGAAGATGAAGGGAAAGAATATGACATCTTCAGAGATTAAAGAGATAATCCAAGAGATACTCTATTAAAAGTATTGAGTTTCCCCTAAGCAGTTACTGCTCATAAAGAACAAGCGCTGCATGCTTTCCATTAGCTTACGTTGTTGGATACCGGCGCTCCAGCCCTTGCTCTTCTCTGCCAACTCTACGTTTCATTAACTACCAAAAATGGTTCCATCTTTGTATCTGACACCTTCTGGGAACTGGACCATCTCTGCAGCAGTTCTGTGGGTACCTGCTTAGACTTCTTAGCATAATGAAGTCTTTGCTCTGAGTGACACCTTTCACTTCATTAACTGGAACACTGATAGCCATAGTACGGGGAGCTTTGTTTATGTGAGCATCCACATGAACTATTTTCACACTCGTTGCAGCGATACCCTGGTTATTTACATGGGGGCAAATAATTCAGCCATAAAATGTGGACATGTATTCTTCCCAAGTATAATGATATCATTAAATTGGTATCTAATTATAATGTAGACCTATGTTTTTCTCCTTGCTGAATGCATTCAGTTGTTGTATATGTGGTATTTTTTCAGACTAAAATTTTTAAATGTTTGCTTGAGTCTATTACGTAGATTCTTTTCCCTAGGCCTTAGCTGTGAATAATCTGAAATCTCTAATTCTTACCCAGAAGAGTTGGATGTTTCCTGCATCTCTGAATCTTTGTCATTATAATCTGAGAACTGTTGTCTATGATGCTATCTCTCTGTTCCAGAGTAGCAATATTTTTGGTTTTGTTTCATAAACTCTGTGTACATTTACGTAGATTTGGTTCTTGAACATTCTGACACAGTGTTAGTGATTCACCAACTAATATTAATCAAAATGAACACAGTATGTTGGCTTTGTTGGGGAAAGTCTGCCAAAAGCCTAGAAGATCAAGAAAAAAGAAAAGTTTTTCAAAAAAGATAAAAATTTCTATAGCAAAGTTGGTGTATGTTAGCACAAGGAGTGCAGATTATTTAATCTGCCTTTAATAGTACCTTCACAGCAAATCTTGCAACAAGATTTTGCTCACAGATGAGGGGAGGGAAACCCCTCTCCTCTCTCGTGTGTCCCTTTTGCACTGCTTCTTATTCCTCCAAAGGAAAAGAAAGATGATAGTGGACCAGGAATGTGGTCACAGGAATTGCATCATCCCTTAGGGGAGCCATTTGGAAGAGTCTTCAACCAACAGAGCCAAACATGAACAAAAATATGGCAGAATAATCTCAGGGATATTTCAATCGGATGAGACTAAACGGCATTTATGGCACTCTCCTTGCTGGAGATGTTTCAAAGCAATGGTCTCAGTTATTCACACAAAATTACTCTGCTTCTACCTCCTTTGAAAGAAAACAAACAAACCAAAAAACCCTCAGAAAAACAAAGCAGAAGACAACAGGTATGATTTCTGCCCATCAGTTGTATTTATTAATCTGGCTCCAGAGGTAACCAAGAAGAGTTGGTGTAACTGTCGCTGTGGAAATAAAATAGGTGCCCGTGAGCGTGAGGTTTACTTTTTACCACCTTCATAAATGTTTGGAGAAGAGATCGAGCACCGTGTTATCTGGATTCACAAATAACACCGTAGGGTTAAAAAGTAAAATGACTGATGCAATACTGTTAAGAAATGAGAACCAGACAAGAAGCATTATTTAGCTAGATGCTAAATTATGACAAAATGTGGAATTAAAAAGATACTTTTCAGCAGGGCAAGGACTGATATAATTAAAATTAGAGCTGTGTCACGTGGCCTGTCTTTCAGCACGCTTTATTCACTCATTGTATCAATTATAGTTGGTTAGTAGTTTGAGAACTTTGGTGGGGTTTTTTGGTGTTTTGGAGGTTTTTTTAATTAACTGACATTAATCTAAGGTATCTGTCTAAGAAGTATTTGCAGGTGGGTTTTTTTGTCTTCTCTGTCTCCCGTTTCTTTCTTGAGTCGGTGTCAGACCCCTGCTCCCGCCCCGCCACACCAGGGCACTTCAGATGCTCTGTGGCTTGCAGGCTGTAGGCTTTGGGGCAGCTTCAGAAGGTCAAGACTCACAGAGCCGTGGAGGTGGTGGGTAAGGGGAACGTGGAGTCGTTACTCACCACCCAAGAACTTGGGCGTAGTTGCTGGCAACAAATAAGAGATTGATTGAAGGCTGGTGGAGGAAGGGTTTTCTCTGACCGACAGACGGTGAGCTCCTCCGAGGGATTTCCGTGGTGTTGTGACGGCAGGTATCATCAACAGGGTCAGAAAAGGATTGAACAGCTTTATGAGCAGCATGATGGTAACCAGTCACCGATGGGGATACACAGGGATTTAACCTCTGACTTCCCTGAGGCGCAGCCTGGTGCGGCGGCAATGCGGGGGGCAGGTTTATGCGGTCCCTGCCGTGGCGGCTGGAGAGGACAGTGGGCTCGGTGGCCCAGGAGCCTGCCTAGGGGTGGCGTACCTGGTGGGTTTGGTACCACTGATGGTTCAGTCTTACTTTTCCTGGGAATAAAGCGCAGGAGGCTTTTCCAGTGGCAGAACAACAGTTCTAACTATTTTTTCAGTGGTTTCCTGAGCTACTCTGTCTACTGTACTGTCCAAACAAACTGTAACACACCAACTTTATCTTGTAATACACAATTGCTTATTTTAACTTTATTTAATATTTTCAAAAGCCAAATTGAATCATTACCTCGTTCTGTCTTTTTTTTTCCTTCACAATACTACCTGTCTTGGTGGAGGCTGGTTGCATGTACATACTTCTCCAATTTACCAGTTTCACTTATCTTTACATCCCAGGGTACACTGTAACATTAGGAATAACATTGGCTATTTTCCAGTACGGTGGCTGATTGTAATGTGAGATTTTTTATTTATTTTTTTTTAAACAACTCTGCCAATTCATTCTTAGATTCTTTCAGAATTATTGAATGAATACCATCTGGTCTGGGTGCCTAGCCAGGAGTGAGAGGACAGATCTGACAACCGATGCCCCGTTACTGGATCCCAGTACCTGTGGTGGTCGCTGCTGATTTCACTGGGTCTCGTTCATGGTGGTGTTTATACAAACAACAGTAACTGGTGTTTGTTACCTGGAATTAGTAAGTACTAAATGGAAATTTCTTCTGCATCCCATGCCATGAGCTCCATGTTCTTACTTTTCTTGAAAGTTCCTGGGGGTAGTGCATCCCTTACTCTCAAGTCCCCCAAACCCAAGAGACAGCACAAGCCAAAGCAAAAGCTGCCCCATGGAACATGTCCATCACGTCCCCACTTAGGTCAGTATTTGGATGTTGCAGTTTTTTAATGTAGCTTTCTTTAGAAAAAATGCTCAGTTATCAAGACAAAACTAATATAAACCATCTTTATTGCATATTTAAATTCTGGCACAATTTGAAGACGTTGTTTACACTTACTTGCTCTTTCTTCATATCTTTATAATAGAGAAAAGCTGCAGGTGGCTTTTTTTTTTCCTTCTGCTTTTTGGAGGGGAAAAGGAGTGTTTGGGAAATAGGGAAGGGGCAAAACGGTGTTGTTAGTCCTTCAGAGTCTTTAATGTGAAGAAACAAAAGTGTTCCAAAACGACTTGCTTACAGCTGCAGAACATGTCACGGAGTAAAACCCACCTTCATTAAATGAGTGAGAAAGAATTCTAATTGTTTTGAAGTTCTTATGATCAGTCTGCATATGCTTCATTGTAATGTGATACTAAAGTGCCTCAATTATGATTTGTATATTTTGGTGCCAGAAGGTTTTTTTCTTATGCTAAATTATTAAGTTCTGTCAGCTGCTGGGCTGTCATATAGAGATACAGTAAATCACATTATATTTTGTCATGGATTACACAGAGCAATAAATTTGGGAACAGAGATCAAAGTAGTTTCACAATCACATCTGAGTGTAGGAGGGGTGTTTAACTTGTAGAAAATCTGATTTAGGTGAAACTGTTGCAGTTCTTGTGTGAATTTGAAATGAATTTGAGTGTTTGCTCGAAAATGAATAAGGTACAAATCCCCAAAAGAGTTCTCCTGTATTTTATTTCAGAGGAGTTAATTCTGACCTACAGCTGCAGGATGGAGAATGGATAAATAATTAAACATTGGGAATGTTAAGAGTCTTGCAATGTCTTATTTATGTTTTTAATTGCTTTCATGATTGAGCAATATATTCCATTCTCTTTTTAATTGGGACTTTGCTGGACTTGCGCACAGTTACTCATCGGTACAGTAATGCTTTCTGGCTCCGTGAAGTCGTCGTCCTTTTGGGGAAGCTTTGTTGTATTTAAAACTACGAACAGTAATCCAGCATAATCTTGCTAAGGAACAGTGATTGCTTCAGATCATAGATTTGTTAGGGGATTTTGTTGTATTTTCAGTGTTTGTCTTTCCAACTGGAGAAGCTTAACTTTTGTTGGGCTCTCATCGAATGATGTAAGTTAGTAATACAAGTTAACTGAGTAATACCGAGCCTGTCCTTTTGTTTCCAGTTTTCCTTCTATTTAACAAAAAGAGGTTGTATCTCAAAATGATACATATGTAGCATTTTTTTCTAGTCATCATCTTCCTAACACTTGCTTGTTATTGCCGCAAAATTCAACTTAAAACAGCAATCGAGAATCTAAAAAATACAAATGGCATTTTCATCCTTTTGTAGTCCTTTCAAGAGCCTTATAGCCTCTCCTTGGCAAAAATCGAGGCGTGTAAACTCAGCTGATATATAATGATGAAGGGCATAGATCTCAGAAATCTCCCGTTTCATGTTAAGTAGTCTTTAACTGAGTCAAATCACGGATCAGCGTCACATCTCGGTACTGTTGCCTTCTGTTTGCGGAGGAAACTTTAGCTTTGACTTGCATCTTCAAAGATGTTTAGCAGCCTATCCTTCCGTGACTTTACTGGGTGTTTAGCTGTTTGGGTACCAGAAACATCTGGGCCTGAGTGATACAAGCAGTTCTGTAAACTCCTTTATCTTGGAGTGGGAGAGAGAGACGGAGTGCACATGAGCAAGCGAGGTGCCTGTGCAGCAGAGGTGCCCGGTATTTCTGATGAATAAAGGCAGCTTGTAAAAGCTCAAACAGTTCCCGTTGGGTGCATGTTGTATTTGTTAAGGCTCTGCAAAAGAAAACACCGCCCCTTTTGATAGAACGTCTTAAACCCACTGTAAATAACAGTCTTAATTTAGTTGGACAGAACAGAATAAAACCAGGAAATATTGACGATGGTAATCCAGACATGTATTTGTGCCGTACCAGATTTAGGCATGGAGCCGCGGGAAAACTAGGCTTCAGTACCCAAAAATGGGGAGTGTCGCAGTCTCAACATCTTCACTGGGTTTACTCGGTTCATCTTATTTGAGTGTTGAGCAAAAGAAGGAATCGTGCTATAATGTGAAAGCCACCTGCCTCCGCACTGTTTTGGCAAAATGTCGTAGTCCATCCTCACATTAAACTGTAATTCACTGTCGGTGCTTTAAATGCCTGATGCATGCGTCGGTACTACCTTGTATAAAGTATAGTTAATGTATCAAACGACCTCACGTGGCAAACTTAGACTATTCATCTAGTTTTAAAACCTTGTCTTGTATCCAGGGCTTGTATTTTAGGCCAAATCATGCAGTTTGTTTTAAATAAGGGCCTGGCTCGCTGCAATGTTGAATAGAAATCTGTATTGGTGATGCTGGGAAATATTTAGATGCTTGATAAATCCCTTTAGGTGAAGCTAGTAATTGCATACTGGTGTAAGGACGGTATAACTTTGGTATCAGACACCGTGAAGTTGGAGTCCGGTAGAAGAATTTTTGGAAGAGTCAAATTTTGGTACTTAATTTCTCTACATCATTTCAGAATGATTAGAAACGCACCGTCGATTTAAATGAAAAGACTGGAAGTCGGAATTTTCCTAAGGCACAAATTGCACGAGCAGTTTTTCAGTGAGCCCCCATTAGCACAGAACTGCAGTGGCCTGCAGAAGAGGAATTCTCCATACAGGTGGAGTGTCAAATTCATTTCTATTCATTCTTGGTTTTTTTCCCCAATGAAAAGTACTTAGCACATGAATGAGAGGGTTCTAAAGATATATTTTTTAAAAAATTTTAAAAAAGAAAAAGATTTATAGACCTACAAAAGTGTAATATAAAACAGAATACTAATAGGATTTGGGGATTTCTATCATTCATTTTCAAAGCCCTTGAAGTCATTTGGTACTTGACTAATTATTCTGTTAACATCATTTTGGATATTCAACTATTTTTAATAGTTTTTGGGTGGCTCAAATGACATGCTTGAGCTGGTTTGCTATTTTCACTGTTAGGCAGAGGTTCAGCTTTCCATTTGGTGGCTGGCTGGCAGGGAGAGCAGTACAAAGAAGAGTAGTGGTGTAGGAAGTCACCCACTGGTGGTATAAGAGGCACATAAGGAAAACCCACATTTCAGGCTTTGAGGTGGAAATGAAATTTTTATGTACAATCAGATGAACTTAAAAGGTGATCTGGTAATCTCTGAAGTTTAAACAGATACTGTACAGAGTGGTTTAACATACTTGGTAACAAAAATTGCTACAGTTAGCCATTCTGAAGGTCATTTTCTTTTGACATCTGTCAAATTACACAATCTTGAATTTTCGTACAAAGCATAATGCTGTCAAACTTAAATAGAAATATTCCAGAATGTGGTGTGGTGTGTTGTTTTTTAAGGTAAATGGGCCCCATTTACATTAGTTCTTTGATGTTAAATTCTTTGCTGCACATCAGAGAACAGTTGCTTCTTCCCTGGAGCAAGTTTTCTTTCTTCTCCTTCCCCCACCCTTTGATTTTTTCCCTTTTTTTTTTTCCTCTTTTTTTTTTTACTTTGCTTACACTTTTATCTAACTAATTATGGAGGATCAACTTATGTATGGCCATCATTTAGCTAGTTGCAGGCATTTTGAAAATGATTCTTTCATAGCTAGTGCCCTAAACAAGTTTCTTTAAATCTGCTTTTCTATTAGAGAATATGGGTGGAGAGAGAGATAACCTGGTGGTTTGAGATTTATGTTTGTGACGTTTTTTTTATTTATGTGTTGGGGAGATTGAAATCAAATTGAAACACTGTGGAATCTGTCACAAAACTGTAATTCATATAGAGATGAACAGCATTTCACAATGATCCTTAACTCTTACAGATCTATCCGCATTTGGGTTGCAGGAATTCATTTTCCCATTAGTTTTGTAGCATTAATTGAAGTCTCACTTACCATCCCAAAATCACCCTTCCAAAACTGGAAGATAGCAAATCATTTAGGTTGGGAAAAGTTAAGATCAAGTCCAACTGTAAACCTAACATCGCCAATCCACCGCTAAACCATGTCCCTGTGGACAAATCCATACTGTTCCAGAAAATTCTTAACAGCTGCATTTTTGATAAACATTCAAGACATCCTAAACACCTTCATGGATGTTGATGGGGGATGAAGTTGTCCCTGTGCCTGCCAACTCCATCGTGCAGCTGGAGCTACTCGTGACACCAAGATGTGGTCGTAGCGGTGAGAGCCCCCAGGGCTGTTCAGGGCATGCGTTCCATCAACTGGACCTAGAAGTCCCCTCTAATACATCTTACACCTTAAAAAGTCTTTTTTTAAGTTTATTTAAAAATTTAATTAGTAAAAAAAAAAAGTAATGACTTTATAAATAGGGTAGGATGTGGTATGCTTTTGCGTTGTGGTCCCATCATAGATCCTTGGCTCTTCTATTCTTAGTAATGCTGTTCCATTTCATGAAAGGAAAAAATGAAAATCAAGTGGTGTTAGAATAGCATCTATTAATTCAGATCCCACATCTGCAGTGCTAATACCATTTTTAATTTTTATGTGAAATGTTTTGTTTAAGTCATTGCCATTTTACTCAGCAACCACAATATGATGCTTTAAGGCTTGTAGAATTATAGTTGGTTTTTAAAGCCAATTAACTGTAACAAGGACGTAATCTTTTTAATGCAAAAGTCCTCATGCAATATAAAATAACTGCACGTAAAATTGTCATAATCAGATAATTTTAGCTAAAATATGTATTAACTGTGTGAAACTAAACAGAAGTTAATTTTTGAATCAGTGGAATTCCTCTATGGCTTACCCAATTTAAACCTTTTCATTATAAAAATGGATATTACAATTGATATTTCTGACAAGCTTTTGCTAAGTGTGAATTTCACCAGCTACCTCTCACACACGGAAAACTAGTTTAAGACCATTAACTATATTTGCAGCGCTGCCCATTGCTATAAAAAAAGAGTTAGACTTTAATGAATACTGGCTGACCCTCCGAGCATTCACCTTCCAGTTAGTTTCTTATTCATTATGTTTCTGAAAGAGCATGTAACCTGAAAGGGAGGGAATGCCCTTAAAATAATACAGAAGCGGCTTTGGCTTTGTACAATGTGTGAGACGAGCAGCCTCTTAGAAAAGAAGGAGCCCAGGCAGCTGCTTGTGAGCACCGTGCCGGTGTGAGCCTTCTCCTTGGTGAAGAGAGGTGTCATAGAGACTCGCTGCGATGCTCGCTGTACACAGCTACGCGTATTTACTTTGCTGTAAGTTGTTCCTTAAAAATAAAAAAGTAAAAAGGTATTTTTTTGTGTGCCACGATGCTGTATGTGCCCCTGGGAGGCAGGTTTCTCCTCCCTAGGCTGCACAGCGACAGTCTCTAGTTCAGAGGTATTACGTTAGTTTAGTTGTAGGTTTTCAAAAGGGAGAAATTTTCTATTTCTGCAGTAAAAGGCAACAACGGAAAAGAGTGTTGCCACACATCACCATGAATTAGACCTTTTTCAGATCTTTCCAGTGTGCTATAACATGTAGAAGCTGCCTTCTGCAGAGCTCCACTGGTGCTACGTGCGCAGCCGTGACGATGCCAGACCTGCGAGGTGTTACAGACCTGGAGAGAAAAGCTTGAAATCAGCGGGTGACTGTAGCTTTTAGTGCCACAAGGTCGAGATCACCACTTTTGGACAGCTAGAGCCGGCCTAAATGTGTGTTTGCCACCTCCAGTGGAAGTTTTGGTAGCTCAGTACTTCCAAAAATCAGACCTCTCAGTTGAGGGTGTTTGGGACGGCAAGGAAATGTGAGAATTTGTGGTTCGTCGATGACTGGGAGACGACTTGTAAACATTTTGCTAATGGGAATTTTTTAAAGCCATTTATAAAATAAGATTTTATAATTGCCTTTAAATAAACCGGTAGGATATACTTTTTCTGCCTTCAGTTAGGAATGAAATGCTGAAATTCAGCATATCTTTCTTTTGGATCGCCTCTGTCACATCTATCAGAGGTCATCCTGGTCCTACTCAGTGTGAATAAACAAGTTCTAATTTGTTTATGGAAGTTATGAGTGGTTTTTTTATTATTTATTGGGATTTATTCTATGGGTTCAGGAGGTTATAAAGCTGCTTCTATGAAAGATGAAGACTTTTACCCCAGGCAAGTTGAGTGAGAGCAGCTGTAATGTGATCTTCTTTGCAGTGCCTTGCTGGCTAGTATCGCTCCCTTTCTGGGAGTAACAGTAATTTATACTATTACTGTAATTTATTTTTCACTTTTTTTCCCCTAAAGATAAACTGGCAGCTTCAGTCACTTTATGATATGCAGGGGTGGTAAAACGTAATCTGAAACTAGACGACAGTACAGTGGAAAGAGTGTTAACATGGGTCAGCCTGAGTACAAAGAGCAATGCAGCATGCCTGGCACCGCTGCTGCTGTGTTACTGCCCGCTTTGTATTTACGCAGCCCCACGGTATGCCCTTGTGGTGTATGTGGCACAATTCAAATGATCAATGTAGAAGAGGAATTTTAATTTGTCTGCTGCTCTAGCATTCTTGGATGTGCCAGTATGTAGCGCCATTATTTATAAGAAAAAATGACCAAAACATGTGTTCTCACAAAGTATGCACAAACTTGATAATTGGTTTCAATTAATGTTTTTGGTACGTTTCTTAGTACTAACGAACAGATGAAATAGACACCTCTGTATGTTTCATAATCTTGGAATTTTAAAATTTAATTTTTTATTAAAATTAAAATTTAATATTTAAAATTCATAATCTTGGAAGGTTTTCAAGATCTTAAATTGCAGTATCGTGTAAACGTCAAGATTATTTTTAACTGGCTGTAATATACTTATATTAAGCTGCACTGTGCGTAACTGCCTGGCTTGTATAAGGCGATCGGAGCCCTCGCGCTCGGTGGTGATTCACAAGCACTCTCTGCAACTTGAAGCTCCTAAATTTAGAGTCCAGTAAAATCAATGAGACTGTTTGCTTGACTGAAATCCCTGGTGTGTGCAGAAATGGAGTTTCAGTCTTGCAGCTGGATCCAAGCAGGGTCTGGAGGCTCCTGTGGTCCCCCAAAACGCCCGCTGGCACACAGGCAGCTGAAGGAGCGCGCGTGTGCTGGGTGCTGTGCCGTAAAACCAAGGGCGACAGATCAAAGATTTGAACACGAGGTCAGATAGGTTTTGAAAATTTAATCAGCTTAAATTTGCTTCAGGACCCGGTTTCATAATATTCTGTCCCCCTAAGAAAATATTTTTCTTAGACACCTGTCCTCAAATTTTAGAGCCAAGAACGCGCGAGCGCTTAGCAGTTCATCTGAGGACAGCGTTTTGCAGCTGGGCTATCAGTACAATACTGTGGCACTTTGCAAGAAATGCAAAGAAATCGCAGTTGTGTCCTGAAGTTAAATTGAATCTACTTTTTTATTATTACTATTATGGTTACTGAATTATTTATTATTTGTGGAAAAAACCTTAAGAGCTCTTTTACCCCAGCGGTATAGAAATATGTGCTTATTGAATTCCAATATGACAAAGCAGCCTTGTTTTCCCTTTATTTTATTCTTTATCTTTGAGTTGTGGAAAAAAAAAAAAACCAAACAACAAAAAACACGAGGAGGAGGAGAGGGCTGTATGTTCCAAGAGCCCCTGGTGGGTTCATCTGCACCTTGGGTGGATTTTCAGTGTGGTCACCACCTTTAGCTGGGAAGGGACGTGCACTGGGACAAAAGGCAGTTGCAGACACCAAGCTGAGAGGTGGCATTGTGTCCTCTGTGTCACGTTGCACCCCGGCAGCCTGTGTCTGGGGCTTTCTCCTTGCCTTTTCCCTCTGTTCAGAAACAAAATCACCCTGGAAAACTCGTGTGTGTGCATTGCCTCCTTCCCCTGCCACACACACACACTCACTCACTCTCTTTTTTTTTTATTATTTTTTTTTTAATCCGCAGAGGTCTTTATGTTTTTCTAATAATTGGCAGCAGAGGTACAATTTCTCCCCTCTTTTAAGTGATGAATAGTTGGCTGGAGATCAAAGGCAAGCCCTTGCGGTTTTTTGGCTGCCACAAAAGGGCGTTGGGGCTGGCGCGGGTCCCAGCCGCTCGGCGATAGGCATGTGGATGAGGTGCCAAGCGGAGGGGTCGGTGGCAAAGTGTCTGTACACGTTCTTCAGCTGAGCTAATCTGGTCGCCTTTTGTGTGTGTTTCAGGCAAACAGCCGGCTGAAGCAGACTGAGAAGGAGTACAGTCAGAAGCTGGCTAAATCCTCGCAGGTAGGTAGCGAGAAGAGAGGAACCTCAGGTGAATCCATTTGATTTGGAAACTTGATGAAAAGTGTAATTATTTCTGCTTTTAAGTGTGGGTCTTGATGATAAGAGAAGTCATAACCACGTCCCAAATCAAACATCTAGTGTCTGTCTTGGAGGTTTTTAACTTCTCAAAAAACACAGAGCACTGAGCTGTCTAGAAGCAATGGGTGGGGTTTTTTGGAGTTCCAAGTTTAATCTTTTTCATCTACTTTTTAATCTCCTGAGCAGCCAGGAGGACTGAATCCGCCCTCTGTCAGCGGAGGGGAAGGTGAGGTGCCCCGTCAGCCAGCACGGCTCATAAAATCAGGAGCAGTTGCACCACCAGGGCTTGCGTTCCGTGTTGGGATGGTGTTTGCCCGCCTGCTGATGGCAGGACAGCCGTCCCCACGCTGCCTGCGGCATGTTGTCGCTCCTAGCCAGTTCAGCATCTCTGCCCAAAATAACACTTTGAAGAATGTCAGTGTCCTGAAAGCAAACTGGTTTCGACTTGAGTTTTTGTTCTTTGGAGTGGTCTTTTGAACATGGAAGAGGAAAGTGTGTCTTAAATTCACATGTATGCTTTAAAATGATAAGACGGGATGATTTTTACATATTTCAGCCTTCAGTTTGAGTGACAGGTAGTACTGAAGTGTGAAAAACGATGGAGATGCAACCAGAAGTTAAGCTTTTAATAATAAGAAAATTGCCACGAGGATTTACGTGGAGGTATCATTCTTCTCATTCCTCCCAACCGCAGCAGAACGCCTGCCTTTCGCTCGCAAAGTGCGTTTTCAGCAATAGTAGCGATAGTCTAATAATACTCTTTTAAAATCAATGAAAACACTACGAAGAATGGTTTGGAAGCCTCTAAGCTAGGCGGGAGCCATCAGTGAGACAGTAACAAGAAACTGCAAACTTTACTGTTTTACCAACACTTTAAAATATTTTAAAACTCTAGATTTCAGCTTTTCAGCTACCTTTTGGGCCCCACTCTCTGTAACAGTTGTCCAAAATTGTGACTTCAGTTGTGCCAGTGAAATTTATTGGACTATAGCTTTTACACACTACATTTTTGGGAGGCTGCATTTATCAGAATCGTTGCTAAATACGTTTTTACGTTATATTTCTAAAACCTAATGTGCTTTTTGCACATTTATTTGCATACAGAGAGGTTGTGGGGTCTCCATCCTTAGAGATATGTAAAACCTGACTGGAAAGGACCCTGAGCAACCAGCTCTGGGTGACCCTGCATGGAGCTGGTCCCTTCCAACCTCCCCCATTCCATGGTTCAGTGGGAGGCCAGAGCAAACGCTCTCCTAAATGCCCTTTTAGTCATTTGGTGAGAGCCTTATTTAGCAAGAAAGAAAGAACTACCACCACCAAACCCTACTTTTTTTTTTTTTTTTTTTTGTCTTGCCCTGTGAACCGGCATAGCAGAATATCGATAAAGCCCAAGCAGGAAGGTTTAATGCATGCCAGGTCTTGAGGAGGAGACCCTGTCATTGCTGACAGGTTTGCCTTTTGTCACTGTCGTTTCTGTTCCTGTCGTGCCTGGTGAGTGCAATCAGACGTCAGCCTCTCGGTGCCAGCCATAGCGTACTGCCAGTACAGAAACGGGTCTTGGTCCCTTGGTTAAAGACAGATGGAATAGTTTAAGCATTTCTGAATTTTTAAACAAGGGATAAGGGAAATTGCTTTAATTGTTACAGTGGGAACACCTAGGTAGTGTAGTACAATGTAATAACCTTGTAACCTAAACGTCATAATAAATTTTGTCAGACTGAAATTTATTGGCTTGTAGAATGGAAACATTTTTAGACTTTTTTTTTTTTTTTTTTTTTTTTTTTTTTTTTTTTTTTTTTAAGCTAGGCATTGCTGCAGCTAATGTGCTGTTCTCTTTACTGGGGAGAGCTGGACCCAGTGACCAGGACTGGCACGGCTCCGCGCTTTCTGTGGCAGGCACAACACAGACATCATATGTCAGGGCTATTTGGCACAATACAGCAGTTTCGCCCTAATGTCTGAATTTCTTTACTTTTGTGGGTTTGAATCAAATCCCTAAAGTTACTTGAACATAGCTTTTTGTTGGTGGTTGTTTTTTGGTTGGTGGGTTTATTTTTTTTTCTTTTTTCTTTTTTCTTTTTTTTTTTTTTTTTGTAGTTCAGTATTAATAATAGGTCAATTGCAACTTTTCTTGTGGTCATGTTGCTGACAACATCTGTCTAATCTTACTCTCTGTGGCCTCTTGGAACATTCGCTTTTAACACCCACACAGAGAAGATATTTCAAGAAATTTCCTCTGAAGTTTATGCAAAGTAAACAGATTATTTTTTTTCCCTGAAAAGTACTGCACAAAGCAGATCTTTCTCCATCAATTCATGCTGAAATTTCCTTGCATGCATTTCAAACTCCTATGCTAGTCCAGGGTCTTAACCCAGTGAAAGCTTTAAATCTCATTTTTGTGGTACCTTAAATAGTTTGTTACTTTGTTTTCTTTTTAAAAAGGGTCAAAATGAAACATACACGAAGTGGTATAGGTTGGCACGGCTTCAAGATGCTAGCTCAACAGTTTGATCCGTTGCTTTCTCCTGCTTTCTCGCTGCAGGTGTTACACACCTAGCAAAGCTGAATTTGTGTGAATTGCGTCATCTAAATGATGACCTAAATTGCTAAGCCAGTGATATTGCTTAATTCTGCCTCAAGAGTCGCACCTATCCAGATAATCTCTAAACTTTGGCCCATTGATCTCATTAAGAGCAAACTGCCTCCCTCTTGATTGGCGGTGTTATCTTTTTTAGTATTTATTTGTTTTTAGAATAGAAATACAGAAATATCTGTCTAGGTGTTACTCATCATCTGTGTTACTTTCTGGGGTTTTCAGGGTGTAAATCAGAGCAGTAAATTTACAGTAGAGTTTTAATCTTCTTTACCCCTTCCCCCATGATTCTAGTACCTTCACTTGAGCACATTCCTTACTACGTAGTTACTCCTGTCCTGTTAGTAGTTGTTTCAAAATGTTTTTTTCCTAAAGAACTGTGGCCTGAGTATAGTTGCGTGTCTGTGGCAATGAGGAGGCCTTGCAAACACCCAAGGCTGAGCACTCTGGTCGTCCCTCCCTGAGCTGCCTATGTGCTAAAGTGTTTTTAGAATTAGGTTGTATTATGCTGCTGCAGCAGCTTAACCTTAAGCTTGAATATATACATTAAAGTCAGCGACTCTCCCATATGTTTAAGAGCTTTGGTAGGTGATGACATGTCGGCATAAAATTCTGTAAATATGCCTAAAGGATCAGGTTTAATTATGACTTTCCACAGTGATAAAAAAGGTGAAACAAGTCCATTTCAACAAATCAGGAGTGAATGGTTTAAGGGTCCTGGGCACTGAATGAGGCCCCCGCTGTCCTGCTGAGGAGAATGTGCTCCTTTCAGCAGCTCAGAAACTTCACCGTCAAGTTTAAATTTCAGCCCAGTATGTAAATTTGGGTGTTTTCTTCTCTGCAGTATCAAGCTATAAAGTGTCCTTCTAGAAAACACACACCACCATCATCACGCTGTATATTTGCACTACTGGTTTCGGTGCAGTGAGAGACTGGGAACGTGCTTGATTTTGAAGATCACAGATGTGCTTTGTTCTCATGAGTAAATATTTTGGAATGTCATTGCAGAGAACCCTTCCAAATATTTTGTGTTCAGCAATTTTTGTCATTCGCAGCCTTACTCTCTTCCTTTTTGTCGCGTGGAATTTCATGCTTGCTAGCATGTAATATTTTAATTTTAAAATATTCAGCTTGCCCAGCAGAGTTTGCCAATGCCATGCCTTGTACCGCACGTAAAAACATGCAACACACATGCCTTTTACTGAAGAGAGACTGAGCGTGCTGTTTTCTTTGCAGATCATAGCTGAGCTTAAGACAACGGTTGCGTCCCTGGCGGAGGAGAGCAGCCGGCAGCAGCTCACCGCCCAGCAGCAGCTGCAGGAAGTTGTACAGAAGTTTGAAGATACGAAGCAGCAGCTGATAACGGATAATGACCGAGCGATCAAGGTAATCTGGGGAGTGTAGTCACCCGTGCTGCTGGCTGTTGGAGTGTAATTAAAAGTTCTGCAGTAGGCAGATGAATGCAGTTATCATTCCTGTTCGCACAGTGCTCGCTGGTTCCGTTCGCTGGACCTTTGACTTTGACGTATCTGATGACTCAGGCGCTCTCCTCTGGCTGATCAGGCGTCTGCGTTACACGTTGGCTTTTGGCGAGTCTAATCCATCCACTTCAGTCAAATACTTAAAACTTTCCTGTTTTCTTTCTTTTACTGGTGACTTAGATATTTTAACATATTTTCAGCACCTTTATACAGTGCTTTCAGTACTTGGGGTAAAAAAAAAAAAAAAAGCTGAGAAGTAGGAGAGCTGAGCTGCACCACCTGAGAGCCAGCGGCACAGGACAGCACGGGCTTTAGCCTGGTTTTCACAAAACACTCAACTTGCATGTTTAAGGATGCAATGAAGGAAAGTATGTTCTTAGGTTCCATTGCAAACTAGATGCAAAATCTGTGCTGAATACAAATGGGATAAAGTATTTATTATTCGTAACTTTTTTTGTTGGATTAGATTTCCATACATTTTGCATCAGAGTTGCGTTCTCTGGCCTTTTTCAAAGCAGCTTTGATTGATTATGGGTTCTGGCCATTTGGACTCTGCTCCTTGCTGCTTTGACACCTTGATTCAAAGTGGCTGCAGAGAATCCCACCTGCAGAAGCAAGCAGAATTATTTTCCAAACATTTTTCCTTTCAGAGTAGTAAAGAGCAATGGAAAATTTTTCAAACTATATAATCTGCTAGGGTTGACAACGAAAACACTTCATTAAAAGTTGTATAGAAGAAGGAAATTCCTTTTTTTTTTTTTCTTCTTCATAAAGCCCTCTACTAGTACCAAACAAAGAATTACATTGTTAAATCTAGAAACTCATGAAAAACATGAACTCCTACGGTTTGTCTAACTTGTGCTGTAAAGAAACCATGGGAGCTTTTACATGTTAGAACTATCTGATGTTCAATTACGGTACAGTTAATGTTGTGCTCTATATTGAATGATTTGCATAATGAAATTAGGTTGACATTACTATCTTATCATCTGTGGAGTGTTCTTTTTCCTTTCTTTCGTAAATTGTTTAATGATTTTTTTTTTTCTTAAGGAAAATATCTGCCTTTATTTCTGTGTGTGTTGAGGAGCAGAAATTTCTTTCTGATCATTCCGTAGTCTCTTCTGTCAAAGCTATAACTGTTATCATGTCGGCTATAATCTGCTATCCAAACAGAATCACCAGAGGGAGTTTGCGTTATCACTAGGCTCTACAAACAGAATTCAAAAAATCACATTCCTGAGGGGTATAGGTGGATTTTGCCACTTTAGGAAAATGTCCTGTTTGTAGTTCTCCGCTTTTGCAGTGGCCACCTAGATACAGAGACCTGGAGACAGTGGGACAGTCTTCCGTGTAGTCAGATACATGCTGTAATTCCAGTTATCATGCTTACTTTTTTGAGTTATATGTTTGAAAAACATGTTTTAGACAGTTTACCAGGGTTTTTTTCTGAGCACCTGGGTGCAAATACTACCGTTGCATTTGTAGCTTCACTTAAACTCAGTTACTTTCAGTGGAAATAGTTCAGCTGTTGGTATGGTTCGGTGTTGAACACTAATGGTTATAGGTTGTATGAAATCCTTCTCCATGTAAATCTGTGTTCAGCTATTATAAACTTAATTTTTATGTTATTACCTCACAATGTAATGGAATACATAAAACCCACAGAGGGATTCTGCACGGGGTTTCTGAGCAGGTGTCCCAGAGAGCTTTTTGTACGGGTACTGTGAGCATGTGTTCTGTAAGATTTGGTCAACTTGGGGAAGAAATTGCAGGAGCTGTTCCTCATGGAGTTCTTGAACTTTGTTTAATATCATTAATATTGTACTACTTAAAAAAATCTTCCTTTGAAACCACTGATTTAATGGAAACTTGCTGAAAGCCAGATACCCAAACAGTTCTTAGGAAGGTAAACTGCTGTGTATACTTCTGGAAACAGAAAGAGCTGGGTTTAGTATTTGATCACTTGGTATTTTGAAGGATCACACAAACTTCTAGATGAGCATATGCAGAAATACTTTGCTTTTTATTAGCCCGGGGCAAAAAAAAATTGGTTTGGGTGAAAGTGGAATCATAGGTGCTCTGGAGATGGGGAACAACATCTGACCTAGGGCAAGCTGAAGACCTTGAGAGATGATGAAGAAACATTCTAAAAACAAAGCAATTCCTAGTATAGCATAGGCCTTTGGGAAGACTTAATATAGTATAAGCTATTAAAAAGACTATCGTTAAAAAGTGGGCATTTGCTAAATATAATGTTGGTTTAAACGAACGTTGAGGAACAGATTGCAATTTCCTTTCTATGCTCTCGGGTGACTTCCTGTAAGACCTTCCAATTATTATTTCCTTTCAAAGGGAGAAATGCATTTTTACAGAAACCAACTGGCTCTCAGAGAACTTTTGGATTTAGTCAGTAAAGTGATATCCAGATGTGGATGCCATAATACCTGATTTTGATGTTAATTCAAATTCCTGACTCTCTTTGCTAGGTAAAGATTTCTAAATTGTCATTTTTTCATGATTGCATCCATTTCCTTAATCTTGATTAGGTGTTTTAAATAATATCTTAAACATTAGTATAAAAGAGTAAATGAAACTTCTAAGAACATTTCGCTTCTTTTGACAGCCCAAAATCCCAATCTGAGCAACCCTTTTTGGCTTCAGGTGGCCTCTGGTTGGGTCAGTTTGAGGCAAAGGCTTCAGAGACTTGGCGTTTCATGTTACACCGTGATTTGTCTGGCCTAAGGGCAAGTCAAACTTTGTGCTGGCAGAATCGTAAAATCGGGATAAAATTGTGGCTCATCGCATTCCTTTCTTGTGGCTTGTAAGGCAACCAGTCGGGATGCCGTGGAATCGCGACGTCGAACAGCCAAGCGCGATGGAGCAGGGGTCTGGCAACCGAGCGACTCCTGCGCTGCCTTTTCGCTGCTGTTGGGTTCGAGCCTGCTGGGATTACGACAGCGCTGGCGCGGAGAGCGATCCCCAAAGCCTGTCAGTGCCGCGGAGATATCTTTGCTTTGAACTTCACAGGATTTGCGTTCTTTGGAGCAGAGTGCAAGGACGCTGGGCTGGCCTGGCACGGGGAAAACCCAGCACAGCTCACCTGGCCTCTGTGCCATGCCTCTCCCATGCTGTGCTTACACTTCAAAGATCAGGAATCATTGGTTTAGACCATAGGATTAGTGGAGAGCACAATTATATGAATGCCCTGCAGATGCTTGGAAAAGCTGCTGAAATTGCCATGTCTGTTAACCCAGTTGTGATGCTTTAGACTGGGATTTCAGAAGGCACCTTCCAGTAAGGGTCTGGGTGCCGAGCTCCTGAGAATGCCTGTGCAGGAGCTACCTTGGTCATTGAAGTGTTGTGTAAACTTATAAAGGCTAAATTTAAACTAGCTTTCTTGCATCCCTAGCAATTCATTTTGAACTAGCATTCGTTGCTAGATAGCAATCTAGCCGCAACAACCCGGAGCTCAGTACAGTCAAACGGTCAGAGGATTTACCGACCTGGTGGCTGGTGGGGCTTGGCACTGGCATGAAGCTGATTGCATTGTAGAGATACCTGGAGGTTATTTATGAAACCCCAGCCTTAGGTGCTTTTTTTTCCCTTTTTTTCTTTTTTCTTTTTTTTTTTTTTTTTTTTTTTTTTTATTTTAAATGAAATCCTTTTGGATTCTGCAATTGAAAGTTCAAAACAGTTTCTGGGTTTGGAACTGCAAAACATGTTCAGAGCGTTTTAATGTAGAAGCTCATGGCCAAGTGGGGACTCCACATCAAAAAGTAGATTCTGGAAAGAAATGGATGATGGAGAGCATGCAGTGACAAACCACAACAGAAAAGGGAGAAAATTATGCTTTTTTGCCAGAGGAACCACATTTGTTCTTTGGCTCATATTACAGATTCTAGGATTCTGTTCTATCCCCTGAATTAACACCAAAATTTCATTAGCAAAACAGGGTTTGAAGATGACATATTTCAACACTTTGTGTGTCAGCCAGCTTATGATCAGATTAATTCTGTTAATAAATAAGACTTAAAGGATTTCTAGGAAAGAATGTCATATAATAATGTTCCTCTTCATATGAAAAATTTTGAAGCAGTTGTTTTCTTTGTTAGGTTTAAAAACGTTGAGAGGGAAAAAAAGTCAAAATTGTATTTTATGGTCACAGCAGAACAAAGGGCAAAACTTCTGGTTCTAAATTATCTGGCACTGTGTGGGCCCTGGGTGTTCTCAGCATCGTCATGTATTTGTTAGATGCCGTTGTATCTTGGAGCACAAGATAATTTTCTCTAATCAAAGGTTGGACTGAGGGTTTTCTCAACACAGTGAAATTTCTCAATGCAATTATAACAAATCATTCTAATGAATCATTCTAATTTGTTGATGTAGGGGTCTAAGCAGAGCTAACTGTCAGTGGTTTAGATGTCCTTGTTAGTGCTTATCAAGGGAGGAGAGGTGTCGGAGAGCACACAGCCTGCACTGACCTGACCGAGGGTTCAGCGAAGCAGCATTTTTGGTCTTGTCTTACAAATGAGACGCTGGAGGGTAAAGTCTTGACTTTGTCCGTTTGTGGCAAAGATGGAGATGAACCCTGGGCTCCTAAGCTCCGGGTCCACACCTCTGTTGGGGCATCAGCCCTTTGGCGAGAAGAGTTTCAGGATCCAGCCAGCAACAGGACCGTGCAGCGCTGTGTGGTTGCAGGGATACTGGAAGTGCTGAGCCCCCATCTAACCGGTACGCTCGGGGTCTCATCAGACCCTTTTCGGAAAGCTGGGCCAGTTCCGTTCGTCACCTTTTTGTTAAGGCTGCTGACAAGTCTCCAAGCCTTGGCGAATAAAGCGGGAACAATTTACATGTTCGGCATTTTCTTTGTTTTTACAGCAGAAAGACTGTAATGACTGCTTGTTCAGAAAGGCTATGGCCATGTGTCACTGATAGCAGAGGACATTAATTAGGAAACAAAAGCCTCAAAAGCTTTTAATACAGTGAAAGAAAAATGAAAATCTAAAACTTAAAGTGAAGACACTTTATTTCAAGGACTTTTTGCTGAGTCCTGGCTTGCTCTCTTCTCCGCCATACATTGGTGCAGTAGGGTTAGCTGTTGCAGTCTAGACTGCTGTTGAATAGCTGCATAATGAACTTTTGTCAAGAAGACCTACATTTTTAATAAGCTTTTTAAAGTATTTTATTTTTTGTGTGAACTTGACAGAAGGTGTAGGGGGTTTGTTTGGTTGTTTTGGATTTTTTTCAGCTAACAGTGCCCGTAAAAAGGAGGTCAGCATTTCGCTGTTGAAGCTGACGTTGACTCATGTCTTACAAGACATCTGGTCAGAACATGCATTACTGTGTGCGATGGTTCGATGGCCACAGACGTGCCAGATTCTGTCAGTCACTGAAGATCTTCAGAGATGTCTGTGTCACAGAGTTCTCCAGAGGGATCTCAAATCCATCTGATTGCTTTTGTGGCTAAACATTACCACGATAGACCAGTTGGCATGGAGCGATAAACAGTTTTAAGGGACCAGCTTGATGTTAAATACGTGGAGTCATTTTTCATGGGTTTCTCTCTCTTTGTCGATGACTTTAGTCTGTAATAAGATAATAACTCTGCAGTGTCTTTTATTAGCAGGGAATTACAAGGCACCAATGTTTGTACCTTAGCACTGTAAAGCAGCCCTGGAAATTTGCCAGGCAAATAACATTATCTTGCTCATAATTTCCTATATTCTGTTTGATCAGCAAAGGAAGTCATGTCTTCCAAAAGGATGGGTAAATGAAATCGGCAGGTCTTTTACGGTTTTCCTTCTTCTTTTACATGAGGTCCAAACTCTGAGGCACCTGTTTTTCCACACTCTTTGTTTATATGAATATTAGCTTCACCCTGGTTCTGCCTGTTAATGAAACGAGGGTTTAGCCCCGAGTTGTGCAACTGTGGCTCATGCTCTGCCTCTTGGTTCCATTCCACGGTTGTCTTGAAAAGGCTGTATGGACACATTCATTAGAAATGGTAATACCAACAGGCTGACTTTTGTGTAAAGGTTAGGTAGGTATTGATCGCAACTGAAACTCGGGTTTCAGAAAGTCCTCTCCCCTTTGCAAAATCATCTCTTTTTCTGTGGCCACAGAAATGATTTCATTGTCTGAAGCGTAGTACCTTCTCGTCAGAGCTACAGGGTTTCAGATGTTTGGCCAATGAGGCGATGCAAGTGGCTGAGCATCTGTAAGTACTTTATAATATCTTTGACATGCTTTGTAAGACAAAGAATTGAGTCATCTTTTTCTTTTTTTTTTCTTTTTTTTCTTTTTTTTTCTTCTTTTTTTTTTTTTTTTTCCTGCAGCAAACTCTGCACTCTGGCATTTTTCTTGACTTTTCATGTCTCAACACATTGAAGAACTTACCGTGGCCAGCAGCAAAATCATACTTACAAGTTTTATAAAAGACTAGAACTAGTGCTTGTCTAGTCCTCTGAACTGCAGGCCAGTTTTATCCGGCAGGTTTAAAAGTTTGGTTCTTTACTTTTTCCTACATTCTCATTGTTGTCCTTGGTGTCTTGCTTTCCCTCCAGAAGACACTTTGCTGCATGAAGTCTTTTTTATTCTTCTTTTAGCCCTAGAAGGGATGCCACCTTACATCTCCCAGTCTCCAAATTACAGAATTAAAGACTCCATAAATGCATAATCATAATAAATATAAAGTCTTATATAGCTATGCTATCAGTTTCCGTTAATGAGGTGGACTATGCTAATTTTGCACTGGAAAAACAGCAAAAAAGAATTAAAGCAAGCCGTAAAATTCACTACTTTAACTGAAGAGGCAGGAGTAATAACACTGAGTGGGGTCTTAGGCAATTAGAAAGGTACAGGGGAAACACTCTTAGTAGTAAGTGTTAAGTAACACTGACATAAGCCTACACAGCTAATAAGATAGGGCAGACAATGTGTATAACTATGATATGAGAAAATGAAAATTAGCTTTTTTAAGGCTGCTGTGATGGTTACAGTTTGCTGTTGCATTTCAAAGATGTTTTACTCTCCAAAGAGCACAGGGGCTTTTATGTGGAGGAGAAAGTAGCGCTTAGAAAGGCAGGGCTGGGGAGATACCCAGAAGTTACGAGGCAGACCGCCTGGGAGGAAGAGCCTGTGCTCAAAAGTCTGGGGCTCTACTGGAGAGAAGAAAAGAAAAAAAAAGAAGATAAAGATAAAAACAAGTGTCTAACGTCCTCCAAACACAGGGCATCTGTAAAACAGTCTGTGCATAGGACTGTGTAGACTTTCCAAGGGTTGTTCTTTGTTCCAGTTCCAGTGAGTTCCTGGAACGCAGCCGCCTTCCCTGCTCCTGGAACGGCCTTGACTGCAGGGCTTCTCCAGCCGTGTAGGTGGAAACACAATATGTGTGAACCGTGTATTCAACCAACAAAAGACTGCTGGAGAAAATGACATCTTCAAAGCAAACCTTCCATAGTCCACAAACATTTATTACTCTGTAGTAAAGATTTTTAAAGCCTGGCACGGTAACACAAGTTAGAGGGTTTGGCAAATAGAGATGTGGGGATGTGGACCTGGTCTACTTATCAACAGATATTTCTCTTAGATATCTTTCTTATGGCATGGCTCATCCCGGGAGCAGGCTGAAATAGCACCAGACTGCACTGGCTGATTCCAGCCTGCCTACACAATTTCCACTATTTGTGTAAACATTTTTTTGCAAAACTGTACGTTCTTCTATAGGTTGCTGTTGGTTTTGTACTAATCGTGGTGCTGGCTGCTCCAGGGATATCAGCAGGAGAGAGTCACTGAGGATTTCAGCTTTATGCATTAAAATGCTCTTGCCAAAGTGAGTGTTGACTTTAGAAATCTTCAGATTCCATTTAGAATTTTCTGCTGGCTCTCTGGCTTTATGTGTAACTGAAACTCAAGCAGATCAAATATCAGAGCATTTTTTAAAAAACGACTGGCTAACACTTGAATGGCAGATCACAGTGAAATAGAAATATCTTTGTTAAACTTACCATTTTCATAATAGTTGGACTTTCGTAAGCGTAACAAGAGAAACCTGGTGAATCTGATACCTGCACGGGGTTAACTATTTACCAATATTTAAAGGCAGGGTAGCAGTAGAATCAAGTGGTCAGTAGCATTTGCAGCTCTTGGAGGGCATTGCCCTTATTTTCTGTAACTAGAGTAGTTTTTTCCATACAAATGAAAATACATATTGTTGCCTTAGCATTAAAAGATTAGTTACAAAAAGCTAGTAAAGGAAAGCAGCCAAAGCTGCCATATTTCTGCCACTTTCTTGCATCAGTGGAGTTGAGAATAAAGGAACTTTCCAAGTTACAGTACTGTACTTGAAAAGGAAAAAAGTATGCGGTGACTTTTATCTGTGTATTCAGTAGATCAGATGGCAAACTCACCCAGACAGCCTAGCAGGGGAGCAGCTTCTGCTTCTCTCAGTAAGCCCCGAGTGGTGTGAAGCAGCACCAAGTACAACATCAAAAGATACAAATATGCATCGAGTGTGAAGTTTGGAGGTTTTAAGCACATCTGATTAGCACAACTTGTATATCTGTGAGTTCTAGCTCTGACTTTCTCACAGATTAATGTTCAGCAGAAGTGGCTTTTTCATCTCACAAATTTATGTGAGAGGTTAAACCTATAAATACTGTCACCAGACCTGACCCTTCAGATCCTTGATATAAACCTATCCTGTTTCCTTCTAGCATCAATCGCCCCATTGTGCCCAGCTAGAAAATGTGAGAGGTAGCTGTCAGCCAAATTTTTTTCTAGAAGAACGGGATTGTTTTAATTGAATGTTATTATCAGCCAGTTCTTGTGGTTTGACATGGATTCAGAATGAAGCAGTTCATCTGCTTAAAGAATGCGTAGGCACTAATGTAATAACCTCAGTAAGTTTTCGGATGCCTCCATCCTAAGGGAAATTGGTTTGACTTGCCCTTCAGTGGAAATTTTGTGTACTGTTGGCATCCAAAATAGCACTAGAGTCCAGAAACAGGAGAAATTATTTTCCTGTGTATCGTACTTTGCTCCTTTTCCCATTAAAATCTGTATTGTAAACATTTTCAGTCGGGCTGGGTACACCTTGTTGCCTTGCAGTTCAGGGAAACCGTCTCTACATGTTCATGTAGTACATGTGTCTATAAGAAAGTGAAAGTAGGTTAGTTTTATCAAAAATGCACTTTATTCCTTGAGCCTTTTGCACATGGATTGTGCATACTCCATCTTGCATGGGGTTTGGGATGCTTCCCCAGGAGTGGTTTATTGCAGCCGATTCATGCACAGCCTGTGCTGCGTTGATTCTCATCATTGATGGACGGGATTTGATACAGTCAATGTTTTATTTGTTGACCCTTGAACACGTTCATGAAGAAGACTGAGGACTTGAGGCTGAAGCTGATGGGGGAGACTGGGAACCTCGAGGCTGAAGCTTTTTCTTAAGCTCGCCTGTGCAGTCATCAACAGTTTTATATCTTTGGCCTCTTCAGGAAGCCTGAGGTCTGTCTGCTGGTGAGGAGATCATTTTGTGGAGCAAAAAGAGTTCACCTGTTTTCTTCTTCAGGGGGCTGTCTATGAAAGTTATTCTCAGGAAACTGAAACAAGCGTTGCCTACGGGATAAAATTTAGGACTCTAAATGAGCTTCTTGGCAATATCCCCTTCAAAACTGCCAGATAACAGAGGACTGGAAGAGCGGTAAAGCAGAGATTCGTCAAGCACAAGAACTTACTCCTCTGACACAGCCACTTTTTGACTTCTACTGTTACTAAAACTGTCTCTATTTATTTTTAGTTCAAGCTTTCATGGCACTGAAGTCAGTAACTTCAATTAAGTCAATATGTTAATAAATACAAGACCAAATCCTTCAGGACTGCTGCATGTTCCTATAGGAATCTGATCCCTGATAAAACACAAGCAGTTACCTGCAGTACTGGTGAAGGTACCTGTTGGAACTGCCTTCACCAGCCTGGTCAACCAAGAGACCCAGAATTTATACTTTTAGAGTTGACTGTCTCCTGCATTTGGCACCTCAAGACAAATATATCCTCAGTGAAAATCCCAGATTGCCAATTATGAAGAATTCATTAAGATCTGCTGAAGTTCAAAGCAGAAAGGCCAGTTCCTCGCAGGTCAGGGCAGCTCTTTTCACGGTTCCTGCTTTGCCTCCAGGAGCAGCTCATCTCCAGAACCTGTTTATTTTTCTGCCAGGACTGTTGGCAGGTGAATAGAGTCACATCAGATCACCTCATGAGTATTTTTATGCTGGAAACCTATGCCCTGAACATGCCATTTTCCTGGCCCAGCACGACATGAGATGATGGGTTCAAACCTGTCTGTGTTGGCCGTAGAAGACAAAACACATGATGCACCATTCCATTCCCTCTCGCAGATCTGCCGTAGAGTCACAGCTCGGGTTGGCGCTGGGGTTTGCTCTCCTGCACGTCAGACCACGGCGAAGGAATAATGCTTCTGCCTGGGGAGGAAGGAGAGCATCGCTTCGTCGCGTCCTGAAAACAAATCAGATCGTTTGTGAAACAAAAATGAGCGAATGCAAGTTCTTCTAGAACCAGACGAGGAGAAAACAAAACGGTCCCTTTTCCTGAGAAGGAGTTAGTTAGGACATGTCAAGGCTGCATGCAGCTGTGCCATGGCTTAGGACAGCGCAGCACTCGTGCAGTTGCCAGATGGGCAGCGGTGCTAGCCCAGGGTTCACCCAGGCTGCTGCCAGCTGCTGTCTTGGGTGCAACACTTTAGTTTCAGTAGAAGGTTGTACTACCCCTCTGTGTTAGAACTGTGGGAAAGACATTTAAATCCTGAAGTGCTGGAACGTTTCCCTTTGCATTTTCTGCTCAGGGACTGCCATGGGCGAGCTTGGCCTTTTTATTCCAGTTGCCAGCGTGACTCCCGTCTCACCTAGTGTCCACCCTTCCACCCCCAGGATCCAGCCTGGAGGAGGCACGGGATGAGGATGTGCTTACTCGGGGAGGGACGATGCCCCCGCGCCAGGACCCTCGGGCACTCTCTGTGCCGCCGCTCTCTGCCAAGCGTGTTACATAAAAGGGTGAAAGTACAAACGGGAGAAAACTAAAACATGAAAAGTGAGTCGGTTTGCTTACTGAGAAGCTTGGGAGAGGCAGAATGAAACTGTATAAAGAAAAATTCCGGCTACCAAATATCAGATACCCGCAGGGACACCTGCACAATTGGACCAAGCCAGAACTCTGCGGGCAGTGCAAAGGAGAAATCTAAGACGTGCATTGGCTCTCTCTGGCTTCAGAAAAAAACATTGCTTTTCTTGATAGGGCTATGTTTAAATTCCTTGGGGTTTTTATTCCTATTGTTAATATCGTTCATATCCTTTACAGCTTTGCACTTGTAACTCAGCAAGGCAAGCGAGTGATTACCAAAGGCTATGTAGCAACTTGAATCCCATCAGGGGATGGTCACGTCCCGCATACCTGGAAACACCTTTGACCACAGCTGTGCTCTGAGCTCCAAGGAGGAACTCATACCTGATGTCCTGTTTTCTTCCTCCTACCGGAATAACACATCACTTCTGCTGACATTGGTGTAAATCCAAAAAGCAAGGAGGGCACAGGACACCGTGAAGTACCTGTGTTGTGGTGTAACCCCAGCTGGCAGCTGAGCCCCCGCGGCCGCTCGCTCTCTGCGCCCCGCTGGGATGGGGGACGGAGTCGGATGGGTGAAGGGAGAGCGCTCGTGCCTTGGGGTAAAGGCAGTTTAATAGGTGAGGCGAAACCCGCGCTCGCGAGCCCAGCAAGACAAGGAATGCGTCACCACTCCGTGGGCAGGCGGGTGCTCAGCCGCGGCCGGGACAGCCGGGCTCCAGGCGCGTCACTGCTACTGGGAGGACAAACGCCATCACTCCGAGTGTCCTCCCTTCTCCTTCCCCCAGCTGTATGCCGTATGTGACGCCGTATGGTCTGGGCTCTCCCTCGGGACAGCTGTCCCGGCTGTGTCCCCCCACCTCCTTGTGCCCCCGCCTGCTGGCTGCTGGGGGGGCTGAGGGGCAGGGACGACCTGGACTCTGTGCACACGCTGCTCAGCAATAATAAAACCATCTCCATCGTATCAACACCGTTTTCAGCACAAATCCAAAACATCGCCTGTACCAGCTACTGTGAAGAAGATTTAACTCTATCGCAGCCAACCCCAGCACAGACTGATGGGCAAAGGATGCAGCGAGGTCTTTGTTGTCGCTGTTAACATTTACCCTTACCTTAACTGTTTACATACTGATTTTTCCTTTCTGCTGTCCTCTACCAGGTCTCCCCTCCATCATGAACCATATGGAAATGTACATTTGCAAGTAGAGTTTGGCATTGCTGTGGGCTCTGTTGCTAGCACCTGTCTCTAATAACCCAGCCGTGGTGGTGCACGTGGGAAGGCTGGTGTCCCTTCTCCCCCCCTGCCTTGCCATTTGCAAAACCTCCCTCTGCAGAGGACAAGCTTATTGTGCTTCCTTACCAGATCCTGAAACTAGATCAAGATTTTTGCAACTTTAACAATGCTGGAATTCCTAGTTCTTTCACACTGCACCATATATTGGTTTTCCTGCAGTTTATGTCCATTGGTGATAAGTTTTGAGTGTGGAAAGCTCTGCTCTTTGTGCTGCGCAGGTCTAACAAGAGATGTTAGTATGTAGCTGCACAAATGAGAAACCGGTGGTGCTTTAGAACTTGATCTGTTTTCTGTTATTTTTAATGCTTTTGCATTTTAAAAATGTCATCCATATAAGAATATTTGGAACTACTTACATAACAAAAAAAAAAAAAAGAGAGAAAATGAAAAGAGCCTGCCTTCCTTTTAGATGTGCCAAACAGGTTTGGCATGATCGAGCATTCCTCAGCCAGTCGAACTCTTGTAGCATTTTCTACCTGCACAGAAACATCCTCGCCAAGTCTTTCAGAAACCCGAAGACACCAGTTGGGTTCTTTTTCTTGCTCAGAGCATTTTGGACGATGACTGAAGCGTATTGTGGCTATGCAGATTTGACCCTTGTCATTCAAAAGCTGCAAGTCCTGTAGAAGAAACTGCAAAGATTGTTTTGGCTCAAGGAGAATGGAAGTGGCTGTGCTGGGTCAAACTGGGGTCCATCTGTCTGTCTTCTGGGATGTGGTATCCAACAACAGGTGTCCAGGAAGGAGTAGGAGAGCAGGCTGAAGGTTTAGGGACATTTCCTCAATATACTTTTCGATTCTCCAGCAAGATAACGGTTAAGGGAGTTGCTGTCTGTATGTAATAGCCTTTGATGGCTGTTTGTTCTGTGGATCTGCACAGCTGCTCCTTGAGTCCTTGTGTCCATAGCACTCACAATGGTCTGAGGCAAAATATTCCCTACTGTACGATTTCTGGGCTCGGTGTACCTTTTGCAAGTATGACTGCCTTGTTGTGACCCTGTGGGAGTTCCTTAGGAGGAAAAGCAGAGGGATATCTTGGGGATGCTCGTTAGGCTCACAGGTAACTCAATGAAAACTTTAGGTCCTCTCCTGTCTGCATTTCCACGTAACACTTTTCTGCCGCAGCAGAAAGATCTGCCAACTGAACTAGCACAGTCTTTCAGCCATCAGCTCAAAACTGGGTCGAAAAAGACTTAACAAAAAAAAAAAAAAAAAAAAAAAAATCAAAACTCCATTGAAATCAGATCTGCTTTGTCACAACTGTGATAAGAGCTCTTGACATTCCATGAAAACTATATCTAAGACACAGCAATAGCTTTGGCAAGTGTTTTCCCCCCTCTCGTCCTCTTCCTAGTTTGCCTGTGTATAAATTACACCTAATTTATTACCTGTATTGGTGAAATTATCAGGGGCAGAAGATCAGCTGTAGGGTGTTTGTTTCCAGTGCAGCCGGGCGGTTGCCTGTTGCAGTGATGCTTGTAACAGCAGGGACTCCTGTCTGACCTTCCCAGGGCTGGCTTGGAGGGCACAGACCTGCTGGAAGGTTGCAGATCAAAATTGTCCACTATGCATCGGTCCTCAGAGGCGCAGCAAGAGTCACTTGAGTGGTTTAAATGATTGCTTTTAAGGGAAGTGCAAGCAATAAACTTAAACTAGGCAAATTCTTAAGTTTTTTATTGATGATGCCAGTTCAACAAAAAAGATTATGCTAGAGCTGAAGAAATAAGGTGGTGAGTCCTCCCAGAAATGAGTTATGCAGCAATTAGAGTAAAATGTTTTGAAGAAAAATCTAGCAGAAATATTTAAATAGGTTATGGGGCCTGGTACTGGTCTTTGCTACATGGGTATTTGTCTACCTAAAATATTCTGTACTATTATTCTAGAGCTCTAAAACGGAAGGAAAGACTTCTGAAGAAGCTGAAATAGATCTTACCCATGTCTAATTTTGGAAAAAAATCTGAACTTAAAGGATTTTAGAAATGTTTAGAACCATTGGCATTATGACAACAAGTATCTCTGTCATAACATCATATGATTAACTAGATCAGAAACATTCTGGGATGTTCTGATCAGTTATGTTAATGCGTCTTTTAAAAAGTATAAATCTAATGCTCTATAAAATAGATACTTGAAAAACAGTTTTCGTTTTCCTCAGGCTAGTGAGATTAGAGTTTCATAATCTGTTTGACCAGCTGCAGAGGACGTTATTTTTCATTTTTTCTTTTTAAGTAAATGAGCTTCATCTCAACATGATTAAAAAAAAAAAATCAAGCTTCAAAAACGCACAATTTTTGCACATACTGTTAAATAGCAGTGATTGTGTTGTCATGTCTTGTTGCAAATGTAATTGGGTTGGAGGTCATTAAAGGCTCTGAATAAAAGTATTTCCAAGTTTCTGAGTGTGCATCCTCCCCTGTCAAGAATCTTCCCATTTTTGGCTTGCAGACATAATTTTTGAAGATACTACTTTGCTGCCTCTCACATCTTACATGTATCGAGTGTGCAGGCACTGTTGAGTCAAGCTCACTCTTGTTTGGTTCAAAAAGCAGGGGCTTGCTATGCAAGTTAATATTGTTGATTAAGGATACTTTGAAAGGTGTAAAGCCATGATTAGATTCCTTTGTGTGTGTGTGTGTAAGAGAATATGTGTTATGTCATGGGAGAATTCCAGCAATACTGGGCAGTCTGCTAGTTCACTGCACAAAGTAGTTTTTCTTTTGTTCTTACTGGGAATCAGATTAGCCTGTTGATTAGAAATACCTTTCATATTTACTTTTTAAAAGAGCATAGCTAAATAAGATGCTTCGTAAAGGCTGTTAAAAATGTTTCTATTTGCAGGTCTTCATGCATCTGTGGCTAGGAGTGCATTTTAAGGAGGTGTTTGTAGAGAATAGGGGTCTATTGGAACCTCTGCTCTGTCTCCAGGTGTAAAGTTTCCGAACACCCACTTAAAGTGGCAGTTTGGTGATAAACTTAGCTGGGAATGAAGCCCCCGGTAGTGAGAAGGTTGCCTTGTTCAGCAAGTGATTGATAAATATGCTTTATCATGAGTCAGGCGTTCTCTACGTTATTGCAGGAAATTCTGCTCGAGCCCCTGATGTTTGTGTTTTGCAGAGCTGTTGGTAAGAATACAGCAAGCAGCAGAACCAGATGTTTTACCAGGTAATTTGTATTCACAATAGCAGTTTTTCACTAGCACAGCGTATCCATTGATGTGACGTTTTGGAGATTCTTATGACATAGCATCAAAAATTCAAGAAGTTGTCTGAAAACATTGAAGCCAACATCAGGTCTTCACAGGAAACCTGCTCCAAGGATGGCAGACTCCTTGCCATTCCCTTTGATTGCAAAGTGTTTAATAAAAAGCAAATTAGGAAATGAAAATTGTCTCATGGATCAATCAGGCGCAGCAGTTACGCCTGTTCAGCATTATCTGTCAGACATTAACCTGATTGGGAGTGTTTTATTTTCTGAAATAGTCTCAAAATCAGACTGAAAGGTTGACTTAAAAAATACCTGATGGATTTTGCGTGTGCTCTGAGGCTGATAACAAACTCTGCAGTTCAAGTTTTAATAACTAGAGGGGAGCTAAGAAACTTCAAAAGGTTTGTGATAAATGTTTTTGACAATGCGTCAGCTGAACATTAGGCAGAATCTTGGTAAATCCTCTCATAAGTGGTTTAAAATGGAGTTCTGAACTTTTCCTTCCTAAGTGTATGCTTAAGATGTCATGGTATCTTCAGGTTTAAAAGATTCGTTTTATCTGGTGTATGTGAACTGCTGGTGTTCCTGTCTACACCTCTGAGAGCGAAAGGGGGAAAGAGTTCAGCCGTTTTCTCCTTTCGGCAACCTCTGCCCCTGCTCTTGACCATGAAACTGGTGGAGGCTGGGAAAAAAAAAATAAGCTGGTTTTAAAGCATACTAACAAAATACTCCAGGTAAACATTATAGTAAATCTCCCGAGCTGACAAGCTTTCCGAATGGCTTCGTCACGACAACCCTAAAATGTCCTGGTAATAGAGAAGGCGACGACGGCGCATGGGGGTTTGGGGTTCCTTGAGGAAAGCAGGTGAGGGCAGGTTTATGGCTGCTCTTGGGACCTTGCCTCCCCCGCCCTCTCCTATCACCCCAGCCGCTAAAAACAAAGCAAAACCGACTCATTCCTTGGCTCCCCCTGAAAAAGATGCCTAACTTTACGATGTACGCTGCTGTTTTCTTTCCATTTTTATCTTTGCAGGATTTGCTCTGCCTTGTGACGTCCTTTGCATTTCAAAAGAATTGAGTTTATAGTGCCATGCGGTGCAGCCCTGACTCAGCAAAACGCTTAGGCTCCAGCCTAATTTTAAGCCTTTGAATAGCTCTGCTGTTCCTATCAAGGTGTTTTAGGGATATATGGCTAAAGACTTTGCAGAAAAATGGCCCTAAGACTTTGGTCAGCTCAACTAGATATTTACAGAAAACACTGAAAGCACACCAGTATTTTTTGTAGGAACAAATCGGGAGAAAATACGTGTGTTGACAATCCTAACAGCGCTCGGGGGAGCTCCCAAAGACACCGATCCAGATGATGTCTGATGTGAAAGTGTTAGACTGCTCAGGGACTAATGCGGGTGATCCACTCGGGAGCCAAAGTGTGTAACACACTGCTCATCAGTGTCTTGCCTGTACATTGCGAAAAATGAAAATAGCATATCATTAGAGCCTTCCACCTGGAAAAGTGTTTGCCTATATGTTTCTTTTACATTAAGTGACCTACTTTAAGAATTTTTCACTACTACTAGAAAGACTTGATTCTGTTCTTTGAGTCAAATTATTCCCTTGCCTTCCTGAACCCCTTGCTTTCTTCCTTTGGGTGAAGAAATTGTTATACTTCACAACGGCATCTCCTACTGGCAAATCTCAGAAGCAGTATGGACTGGTGCAAAAAGGAGCTGCTTGACTTGAGTGAATGCGCAAAGCCCACGGCTTGGGGGGTTGCAAGATCTCTGCTCCCATTTTGACATGTCAGCAAAGTGGGCCAGACTTTCAAATGTGCCCAGTATAGGAGTTCAGATTATTCCAAGTGGGAGCTGATGAATTCTATGCCTTTGAAAATTGCCCCCATCTAATTCATGACCAAAGAAACGGGGGGGGGGGGGGGGGGGGGGGGGGCTCATAATGATAGCAGAAAATGGGCAACCATCTCTTTTAGGGTCACATTTAAAAAGGTCTTACCATTTGCATTTTCATTCCATGTTGTAATTCATGTTCACTCTTCATGAAATAATGTTTAGTGGTTAAAATTATATATTAGGCACAAAGATTCCCAGATCTGCCCTTCTGTCATTGCCTAGTAGGACACCGTGCAGGCTGGTCTTTGCAGGACTTCTCCTCCCCACCCACCCCACCCCCCTACATCGTTGTTAGCAACTGCACCCAGGTAATGGGATTGAACTGGTGGTGAAAGGCTAGGAGGTCAATGAATGGAAGGAAAGTGGTAGAGGGATGTAAAATATCGCTTGAGGTGTTTTAATTTCTGTTCCTGAGAAGCAATAATGCATACATTTTCTGTACAGTCATAATAGTAATTGTAATGTTACCTATAGGATGGAAGAATAATTTGTGTTATTAAACACCGTGACTGTTTTCAGTATAAAATAATAGATTTTCTTTTCTGTTGCAGTAATGTTGGCCCCTGCATATAGGTTGTGGAAAACTTTGTTTGCAAAAACAAAGCTATTGTTTTAACAAAAACCACAGAAATTTTGCCTTTCATATTGAATCAGTAGCATAATGAGTAGTGGAGCAATAGTTCAACATCAAAGGAGACTTCTTGGATATATAGTGTGTTGCAACAACAGCGAAAAAGTTCCCACCAGAAAGGAATTTGCCATATGTGAACAGCAAACATATGTATTAGGTTAAAACCATAAGATTTCCTTTGCTTTGCACCGAAAACAAGAGAGAACTTAAGTCCAGAGGTTTTCAAACAGTTGTGTGCTGGAATGCAGCACGGAGAGCGAGCAGTGTCCGACGTTCAGAGCGATGTCAGTGGACAAAAGCTCTGTGAACACCCAAAAACCATTGAGGAAACACCAACAGTTTGGCTCCAACATCAGCAAAATGCACTTGTTTTGCTCTGACTCATGGCATTACACCAGAGATCTTCATAGATCTATTTGCCCAATTTATTTATAGTAGTAATAAACCCAAAGTTACTTATCTCCATAAAATGTTATAGCAAAAATAATGATTACTTTAAAAAATTGTGAGGTTAATTTTGATGGGGTACTTGGCCCGCTCTCTTTGAATGGAGTTGCATTTGACTCTGAATTGTGAGACCGCCTAGTACAGAGGAGAAGGTTTTGTCCAGATGGCCCATACTTCCAGCTTCATGGAGAGGTAAAGCTACTCAGGATGGAGCGTTTTAATGACAAAATGTTAAAGCATCTCCTTATATATTTCTGGAAGAAAATTTGCTTTCGTTTTTGTAAAGATTCGCATGGCTTTTTGTTAAGGTTCCAGAGCTAGGTTTTCTTCTTGTGAATGGGGAGGGAAAACACAGCAGTGGATGTAATTTGAATTTAGAAGGCACTTGAAGAGGGGCCTGTATTCAGAATTATTGTTGGCACACGTGTTAAGGATGTAAAGTGGGAAGCCTTCTTCTGTGGACATTAGTAAGGAGATAATTAAAACTACAGTAGGTAATTATGGTAGCTTTTATTACTGCATCTTTCATTAACTAATTATATTAATTTGGTAATGTTTGAAAAATTCTTTGAAGATGAAAAGTGCTAACTATTACTACCTCTGGTTGTAGTATTACTCTGCGCTGGTCATAAATATCGAGGTCTTTTCTTGATACAGATGCACATCCACGTGTGCAGAGCTGCTGGCACCGCTGAGAAGAATTGCATATGTGTATCAACAAAAGACTCTGCCATGATCTGGCATAATCTGCTCAGGATCAGCAGTGGCTTTCCTGCTGACGCTTTTTGTTTCAAAGTGAAAATATAATGGTATTTAACCTTTTTTAGAAGATTTTCCTTTCCTTATAAGTGTCACTTATTTATTCAAGCCTCGGTGCCAGAGAGGCAATTCATGGTGATCCCAGACCTGCCGCTGATGTGATGGGAGCAGGGTTCAAGCCCCATCTACTCTCACGAACACACCAAAAGTAGGGAATTATTTCGGGGTGAAGAAGCAAAACATCACACCTTTGTAAGTTCAGTATCTGCACAGTAACACTCAATACCAAGTAATTGAAAATAATAATTATTTCTGTCTATGTAATTCTTCCAGAACTGAATTTTCTTTCAGGGAATCCAACACTTCTTTTTTTAAAACATCCTGTGGTTAAAGGATAATCAAATCAGTTTTCATATATTAAAGACTAAATCCTTCATATATTCCCGTTCCATACTTGTTCATGTGATTCTTAGAACTCTTTCTCTTCCCAGCTTTTAGTTGATTTAGGTTAAGCCCTGTAACTAATGCCAAAAATGTATTCCTGCCCTGAAAAGGGATTTTGTAACACTGGCATCATACCTTTTTGTCTCTCTATGGCACCTTGTCAAAACTATCTGCTTTACAAGCTGGGTTGGTTTTTTTTTTTAAAAAAAGGAAAACTTTTTTGCAGCCTGAGCCTGGCACCCAGAAGCCAGGCTGGATTCCTCCAGTCTCGTGCATCATCCCAGCATCTCCGTGAGCCACGCAAGCCAAACTTGGCACTAATTCCATCTGGGCTACTCTGTCATCTCAAAAATGCTCCAGGAGCAGAGCTGGGTTCAAAATGAACTTTGTTAAACATTTTGCTGGTGATAATTGAGCCACAATAGAATAACAGGAGAAAAACCCTGCGCCTACCCAGAGATGCAGCTCAGATGTTCCCTTCTCCTCTCGTACCAGCCGGTGCCCAAAGGTTTTGTGTGTCACAGGGGCAGCACCGACTCGCCCACCAGCTCCCCTTCAGGTTCCAAAATCTGACCGTAATATTTCACTGGCATGTTCTCAAAGCCATTGCTTTTCTCTTCCATCCTTCTTGTGTCTCTCAATCTTCTATGCGACCAAAACATTTCCAATATGATTTAGGATCCTTTCCATTTTTATAAGTAAATCAAATGAATGTTCCTTTTATACAGCTGTAATTCACCCACATTGTTGCAGTAGAGCTTATTATCTCATTTACATTTTTAAGACCCTTTCAAAGTGTAGGATATCTGGGCTGGAAAGCAAAACGTTTCATTTCTTTGTTCTCAGGCCAACACAAAGCACTTCCAAGGTCAGGTATGGTGTAGACGTTCAACAGCAAACATGTTTACATGGCATTTGAAAGCCGGTTTAACAGATAAAAAACAAAACCAACCTGTCTTTGTAACAGTGATGCAAGTCAACTTAGCAAAGCTGAGGGATAGGGATTAATTCTGTACCTGGAAAAAATTAACTAAATAAGTTAGGTTTTGTTTTCCATTTAGGGAAAAAAGGCTCTGCACTTAAAAATTGGTCTGTTTATATATATATATAATCCCTTTTTATTCATCTCAGCAGTTATTAAACATAAGCTCTATTACTCTTTGGGCAAAATCTGACACTTTGAAGGTGTAGAATAAAACCTGCATTTCTAAACAAAACCAAACAAAACCCCATTGTTTTAATTTTACAAAAGAGGTGCTCTGTGGTGTACCTGGGGTAAATCCTCTGCTGTTTTTTAAAGAGTATTCCATGTGATAAAAGCTTCTCTGTCAGATACAGAAAAAGATTTTTGGGACCTGGGTAGCTTCAGAAGCAGCTATCAGCACGCAGGCTCTGGCCACCGCGTGTGAAGCTTTTTGACAATAGAGAGAATTTTCAGTGTGATCTTCAAAAGGGTGCATTATTCATGACATCCATCATGATTCCGTCTAGAAAATTAAAATCATAGGCAACAAACTTGCTTACATCTAATTATTATTTTCAGAGCTAATCATATGCAGGAATCTACAGCAACCATGAGATTTTGATGGGGGTTTTTTGGTTGGATTTTTTTTTTTTGGCATGGCTTTGATCAAATACTGATCTTTTGGTTTTACTTTTTTTGTCCTTATGCTGATAGGAAAGCTGAAATCCCCAAATGAACATTAATTACTCATGGATCATCCTTTATACACAAAACTAGATTCTACAAAGGGACTGCTATGCAACACAGCAATAGTCCAGGAGTGGTGAGGTTAGAGGTGTGCACGACTGAGCAGAGTTAAGTCTTTTTTTCTGCCATCCCAATGCAAAACAGCCAGTTCTGATGTGATTGGCAACGTCTGTAAACTCATACAGTATGTTCTGGTTTGGGCAATCGGGGAATGGATAATTATAAAACTTGAAAGTTTGCTACACTTGTATGCTGTCGTAAAAATACCTGATTTCTAAATTGTACTCGTTAAAGATATTGCTCTCATAATGGAACAAAATACATGCGCTCCATGCTGGCAAGCACTGTCTAGAGTAGGTGGACCTAACGAAGACTGTGTTACCTGAATTTCCCATGTTAAATTACTTTAGGACGCATTGCAAACTCTCAGGTTTAAAGAAACCTCTCATTTTATGCTCTGCAAAATACGTTTGTCTGTTGTAAGAAAAGTAAAAACAGAGATTTTAAGGAAGGGGACAGGAGCGCACAATTCCCTGCCTTGCCGGTGTGTGTTGTCCTCTTCACCAGGAACAATTTGAGGTCCTGGTTTGTATTCATTACTTGCAGGTTGGTGTGATGGAGTGTGATATAAATCTGCTCTCGGGGACATATATATCTACATATTCATTTGTACATACACGTTATCTCTTGACCGACCATCTTCAGAGTCCTGTGAAAGAGCCAGACGTGCTCTGGAGCACCAGCAGGGAGTGCGGGTCGGACAGCTGATGAGCAGCGAGCTCCCTCCCGACGGAGTTTTCACCGTGCCAAGCTGTTTGGGCTGTGTGAGCTGGTCATGTGGGAACAGCAGGAGAAGACAGGTCATATTTAGTAGTTTATCCAGTTCTGTGCCCTGTGCATGGTCCTGAGAGTCATCCTGTACCAGTTCTGTCTGGACTCCTTGGAGTTACGGCAGGACTTAAGTCAAATTCACTGGGGCTTTGGTGATCCATGGAAGGGCCCTGCTCCTTACGGCATTCCTACATGGCATGTCTGATCCTTTCAGCTGTTAAATCAAGCTGTGCTTGTTTGTGTTTTACCTTACAAAACTAGATGTACAAAAAGAAAACAAAAAGCCTCCAATTCACACATATATTTCATTATATTAATGCAAATTCCTGGCGCTGCAAGACTTGTTGAGTATTGAAAACCGGTTCTACACTCAAAGCCTGGATTTCAACATTTCTCAGAAGCAGTGATAGCATAAAAGTCCCTGGGCAGATCTGAAGTTCATGCTTGGGTCTGGTAACATTTTTTGGCATCAGAACATGTAATAGTTTTATAGCTATAAGACTTGAAAGTTAATGCCTGGCATCACTTCAAAACAACATGCAAGATCTATCATAAGTAGTCCTCTTATCTTATCTCAATAGCAATTTTATCCCGTAAATTATTTGAGTACAGTATTTCAGTGCTGTGGAAAAGAGCAAGGGGGTTTTCTTCTGTTAAATCTTTGCACTGCAAGTACTTTTAATGGTCCTGGTTTATACAGGGGTGTCCTACTAGGAGGAAGCCAATGTTAACCATGTTGCACGTTCTGCGAAGTGCACTAAGAGGCAGTGGACTCGCCGGTCCCTCCTTCCAAGGGCGCTCTGCAGAAGGTCTCGGAGCAGCTCAGCTTTTTAAAAAGCAACACTGGAGGCACCTTCTGTGCCATTTATAGCGTATCTCCAGCGTGAGTCCCTCCCCGGGTCCACTCCTGACTCTACACCGTGCTTTTCAGCTGGTGGGGAGCAGTGCCCTGGTTTCCTGGCATACAAAAGATAACTCAAAATATTCCCTTTCTGCTTCCACAGCCGCCTCTGTGTTGATGTCAATCTAACATCCACATTGTGCACTTTGCTTCAAGTCAGCACTTGCAGTTAACAATGCCTTTATTCAAGCTGACAACGTAACTAAGCTTTTAGTAAATGTGTAAGTAAATGTTAAGTGTGTATTCAAACATTCAACAATGACTAGGAAACTTTAAAAAAAATAATCTTTGAAACTCTGTATTGTTTGTTTGGTGTGTATCTGTTAGAAATAACATAGACTATCAGTTCCTTGGGGCATGACTGTTCTTTTGTTAAGCGTATAACAAAAAGATCAAGGCTCTGAGGGACTGCCATAATAAAAATAAATATATAAGAAGAACAATGATGACAAAATAAATTTGTCAATGCGTTTTTACGAGCTTGGTTTAGAAGTGATTATTTCTGAACTAAATAAAGACTGGATAGTTGTGGTAAAGTGACATGATCATAATATTCCTTTTATTTATTGCCATTTATACTTCATTTGTAGATCACATGCTAGACTTTGCTGCAGGGCAGGAGGGGAGCCCCTCGTCTCAGCGAGCATCCCGTTTCAATAATATGGAATACATTTTCACTGCAAATTCCAGACAAGGTTTTCCAGTGAGAGGATTATTCCTCTGGCTTAAAGGAAAAGTTATTGGTACACTGCAGAAGCGTTCCTAGGAAGCACAAATAAGATGATAACAAAAACCTGAGGCATTTGCAATTGCAAATGCAAATGCAGTTGTTGCAATTGCAACATTTCCATTTCCCTTCCAACCTTTGAGGGTATTTGCTGCATTTTTTGTATGAATACTTGGAGCCTGAGATAAGATAGAACTCCTAAGATCTAACTACTCCTGTTCAAGCAATGGTCTTACCCGTGCAGAATAACTTTCCTCCATAAAGGTGGCCGAACTGGGTCTTAGCAGCTATCACGTGTGGCTGGAAGCATCTGCAGCTGAAGAGCTGGGCTGATACTGCACTGTTTTCTTAATCAGCTCATTGAAAGACATGACCTGTAAGTTTTTCTGCCATCCTGTGTTTCTCACCTGTGTTTTGCATCCCTTGGTATTGTTTCAGGTCTTACAAGATGAAGTGGAGAGTTACCGCCTTCAGGCACGGGCTGCAGAGAAGAAGCTGCAGCGCAGGGAGCTGGAGACCCACGAGCAGGTACCGGGCACCGTCCCCCCTCTCCTCTCCCCTTGGGCGAGGAGGTTCGAGGTTTAAAAATAATACCTTGCTTGAAAGCAAAAGCACATATTTCCCTGAAAATTTTTCAGCTAGCTTTCTTTTCTCTTTTTTGGGGTAATAAAAGAGAATTAAACTGTCTGAACCCTACAGGCAAATACTTATCTCATGCTCTCTATTTCAAGTTGGTATTTTAACTATTCTAGCTGTTAAATGATGCATTTATTTTGAACTGGCTGTACTGTTTAATAGAGATTTCTGAGACTATTCTAACCTGTTGTTTAATGGCTTGTACAAGGAGATTTATAATGGGACACTAACTGAGCTAAAAATAATCTTTCTTCCTGATCTTATGCATTTATTGTCCTAGCATGTTGTCTGTAAACAGTTCCATATGATTAATAGCGCTAAAATTATTCTGGACACTTTCAGTGAAATCAGAGTTCCAGTGTGCTTCAGGCAACATGGTGTGTGTAGTTTACAGGCTGGTGTTGAAATGGAAAGTCAATGATCTGCGATCAACCCTGATTAAATTGAAGTAGTCAGGAAAATGTACAGGTGGTGGATATCTGAATTGCACACAAGTTCACAGATTTCTAATACAAATCAGTTTTTGCAGCATTTGAGAACTTTATTTCGTGCAGAGTAAGAAGTATCTATAACATATATCCTATATAAAGCCTTTATAAATCTATAACTGCAGGAATAGTAAGTTGGGGTGGTTTCAGGAGAATAATCATCATGAATTTTAAATATTTTTTCCCCAGTTTTTGTCATCCTTCTTGCACACGGGAACCCTCGTTTGCCCTTGGTGTTTACGTTCCCGTATTTTCCCTCGGGAGAGACGGTGCTCAGCTCTCCTCCCCCTCTGCCTCCCAAATCCAGGTGCCGGGCCAGGGTCACCCTTAGCTGCAGTGCTTGCAGCGTCGGAGGAATTTGGTGCAATGAGCGAGTTGGCTACAAGCCTTGCATTTTGGCTTCAAAGGGTCTCCTGGGGAAGAAGAAGGAAAATCAGCTCTTTGGCGCATGGTTGTCCCTCCCAGGGAACAGCACTGCCCTGCACGCTGTGAGATCCTCTTCCAAATCTCTTTTCTTTAATCTCTGCCATGGCCATTTTGCTTTTTTTCTGACCCATTTTAAGAGAGGATCCAGGAAAAGAAACAAAAAATGACTTGTGAAATGCTTCATTGGAGGGCTAGACATGCAGATGCCAGGGGATGGTCCCCTCTTTCTGCCTTCCAGGTTTTCTCTTAGATGAGCGCCGGGTCCAAACCAACCCACAGGGCTTCCCTGATTAATCCATTAAATTAAAGGAGGACTAGCTCAGCTGGGAATGGCCCGTTGCCCGGTATAAATAGAACAGAAATGTTATTTAAATGACATTGCACCATCCAGCTTAGAGCTTTTCCTACAAAGCAGGAATATGTTACAGACTTAGGGAGGGCTCATGTCGGAGTGCATCGGTGGGCTTCTTTCTGCCGTTCATCCGCTGGGACTCTGAAGAAGCTGGAGCTGTGGAAGATCTTTGCCTTTAGGTGGCTTTGGTCTATTTTGCAGACAAACATGTTGAAGGTTGTTAGTGTGTCTTCTCTGTGACTGGTTACTTCATTAGTTACACTTATCTCTCCAGAAGAAAAATGCAAAAGTGACAGCTCTGACATATTTCCAGTTCTTTTCTCTTGGCCAGGCTACCTGTAAGCATGTTCATCAAGCATTAGCAGTAGCTAACAACTCGTCAGTCGATCAGAGAGTTGAAATATTTAAGGCAATAGCTTAGAACTTGCTTTCTCCTTTCACCAAATATTGTCTGAATTGGAATTGCACAAAACACCAAGATTTGCACTGGCGCTGTTACAAAGGCCACTTTTCTGCGCTCTTGCATGTCTATAAATAAGGAAGAGAGAGGGTTAAACAGCTTCTGTTTTTCATTAAGAGGAAAAATCTTGTGTTTTGATTCTATAACAACAACAAACAAACGAATGAGACATGAAAAAACATTTTGTTGTGCTTTTAATTAAAAATAAAAAGCTGTTTCTCGTTATGGCTTGTTGGGTGGTATCTTAGTGCTCCATGTTTGTCTTTTTTTTCAGTGCAAAGTCCTTACAGCTCTTGAGTCTGTAAGTGACTGACAGATCCATGAAGCTTAACTCTTTGTTACAATAACCCTGTGGTGATCGCACAGACTTAACCTTTTTTTATTCTAATTATCCAGAAAGACAAACTATCCTATAAATAAGGGGGGAAGATAGACTGGCAGGACGCTGGGGGCAAGCCCTGAGCTGTCGAGAGGCGAGCATGGCACTGCGCTTGAAGATGAGCTGTTGTTTTTGCGGAGCTTTTTCATGCCAATACTTCATGTTCCTGTATGAACAGGTGTTTACTCCTGTTTACTTGTTCAGTCCTCTTTACAGGGGAAGTAGATACAATCACGTAGTACCTGTGGTGCTCCATCAGTGGTGCAGTAAGGCAGCGTTCTCTGAATGATGAATTCCAATGTCAAAAGTGCCTGGGAGCTGTTCCCACTTGGGCTAACCTAAATGGTTTTAGCTTTTCCATAAAGGTTGTCCTGTCTCTCCAAAGCATGGTTTGCTAGGACAACAGTCCATGTGTTCAGCAATGCTGCACTTCGCGTCTCAGAACTGTTATCAGCTTTCTTCATCTCAAAATGCTGGATGTTTCCTTCAGAAATTAGGTGGCCACCTTCTTAAGACGTATGTAATTGTATTCATGGGAAGTGGCAAACTAGCATTAAATAAAATGATGCATAATATGTATTTATTTTATATATATTATACAACTAAATATTTATATGTGTGTATATATATATATTTATATTTTATATATATATATTTATGCGGTTTTGCTATATAGTCCCAAGGCAATTAAAGCAGGCTGGGAAGGTTGCTAGGACAGTGGGATGTGTCCAAACCTTTTCCTTGCAAAGCAGTGCTGACGTTTCCTACATCTGGGTACTATGTAATTCCAGGAGCTGGCCTCCTGTCACCTAATCCCATTTAACTGATGTTCCTGTATCACATACTCTTGTAGTGTATCGCTTGGCTGTCTCTGACACGTGCCTGGATCTAATGGAAGACAAGATTTCTGATAGAACGATCTTTCATTCTACTAAAAATGTTTCTCTTTCTTGAGTCATATGGCTTTGTGCAGTTGTCAGTCATAGTTAAAAAAATCTAAATCTAAATACAACAGACTTTACGTCCTGTGAATGTGTAATTGAAAATGACGCATAGCACTGAGGGCTTGAGCATGTGCCTTAATGTATCCAGGAATTTCGGCATGTGCAACAAATTTTGCTGAATTGGGGCTTGTATAAAAATTAATGGTAGTGATCTTCTTGCTTTATTACCAAGATTTCTTTAGAATACCTCCTTTCATTTCAAATTCCTCTTTTAAGGTTGATCACCCCAACTCGGTATACCAAAAAGCTCCAAGAATCTGTCAAGAATTGCATGCAAGAATTTTTTCATTAAAAAAAAAAAAAAACAACTGTTCTTTTCATTCCATGTTCTAATGTTTTTAACTGTAGGGGTAGATTGAGTATGATGTAAAATTTCTGACTGGGAGTAATAGAGGGAAAATGTTCCTCATGTTTGCAAGCAACTGAAGTAGCAACACTGTAGATACTGAAACCTCAGGAATAGTCCTCCAGCAGTCAAGTCACAAATAGAGTCTTAAAAGAGAGAGATCTCTGAAGACGGAAAATCAATTATATTCAATCCATGTATATTACTGAGGAAATGAAGGCGAATACCAATGTAGATTTCCAGCCCTTTAATTTCTTTTTTCTCAAATAGATTATAAAAAAGGGAGAGAAGAGTTATCTGAATAAGGATGTTGTAGAAGTATTTGGAATAAAATGGAATGGCTTAGTTTAAGTGGATTTCACTCATGTTCAAATGAAAACAGGAGTGATAATTGTAAAAGAGCTGTGATTCAAAAGTATTCAGCCCGTTTTCATTGGTAATGTGTATTATTCTGACTCGCTTGGTTTTTCAAGGCTGCTAGATATTTACCCCGTTCAGCTTAACTTACTGTTTCCATGCCAACTAAATATATTTGTTCTCAGATGAATGCCGTGATGCATCGTTCTGCAATTTTAGTTGCTGTGTAGCACAGAGAACTTCTAACACTTGCCACCCCTTCTGCTTGATGGGAACAGGGCTGCTGCCTGCGGAGCTGCGAGCAAAGGACCTGGGTCCAGGGTAGGGGTCCCGGGTGGTTCTTAACATAGGGATGGCTGGAAGATTTGAGGCACGTTGTCCCTTTAGCTTAGGGGGTTTGGTCCGTATTTCTTTTCAGATTCCTTTTTAAAGGTATCACGGAGTTTTAAATGCAATCGGATAAATTCACAGCAAGTCTCTGCCCTCACCTCCATCGTCCTGCCCTGCTGTATGTGCTCAGGAGAAATCACGTGGAGGCAGTGGAGCTGCCTCCATCTGGAGGTGGGTGGACCACTGCAGGTGGTTTGGTGCGAGCCCCGGCGCTCCCCGTGGCAGGGCTGCTAGCCCAGGCACCTCAGCTGACTGCAGAAGCTGCTGGGGCCCCTGCCTTGAATTCCCACACGTTCTCAAAGGGTTGTCTTTCTCAGAACATGGTAGAGTCATCTAAAATCAGTCTAATAAGCTCTACCTTCTGCATTGAAAAATAAAAGGTAGCTCCGTGGCCAGCTGATGATTTAGGCAGCGTGTGCTTTGCAGAGCCGACGAGCACTTTGGAAACTGAGAAACAAACAGCACGCACTGGAGGCAGTGATGAAATTCTGCCATTTGCTCTGGTTGCTTCAACCCACGTCACTGAAACACTTCCAGAATTTTCCTCCAGAGACCCATTTCTGCTCCCACAGAAATGGCAAGCTTCGTCCAGATTGGAATGATCTGAACCGCAGGAGGGATTCGGGGAGCAGGCGATGGAGCCGGGCTCAGCAGCCTCTGCGGCCACGCAGAAGAGAGTGAGGGGCTGAAAGAAGTTTCCACTGTGACTTTCAAGAACAGCGACACTAGATATCGTCACGTTAAAGGAGTTCCTGCCATTTCTGTACGCGGCCAGCACGGAGCAGGAGGGGTTGTATTTGGAGAGCGAGTGTTCTGCAGCTCGGCGTGGCCGAGGAGGGTCCTTCTGCCCACCCTGTGCTCTGCCAGCGCCCCGTGCCCTGGGGGTCAGGAGGGTTCTGCGTCCTTCAGCTGTTTTCCTCCCATAAAACATTCCCTGTTTGTCTGTATATTGTGAAAAACGTAGGGGACAAACAGGCAGAGAGGGGTCGCTCCCCGCAGGCTGCCACCTGCAAAGCTGCCGGCACAGTGTCTGCAGGCAGCACCACGGAAGATTTCTTTCCTCACTAATTACGGTAAACAAGTCTGAAGTTTAAAACGTTTTTATTGATGTTGGAGAGCCACATCCAAGCAGTGGAGGATCTGGTGTGAGCGGGAGCGCGCTGGCCAGGCTGTTCGGCATGCGCAGACCAGAACATCCATTTCTTAGTTGCTCGTTTTTCAGACGCCCCGATGGAGGCTGATGGGGAAGAATCGGACTGATTCCCACTATATCCCTGTAAGGGACCTTTCATGGATACGGGTGCCCCTACAGGTGTGTGGCCATGTTGGCTTAGGTACCGTAAGATGAGTACTGACGTGATTTGGAGCCCAATTCTACCACTTCTACGTTAGCTCGTGTCTACCAGACATGCAGTTCCATTGCTATATTAATTGATCACTTTGATACAAAAGCACCCCCCAATTTTTAATGAAGACTGAGATTGCTAGAACAAGTCATGCTTTTGCATTTGACTTATTTTACATTTTGTATAGCATTTTCTTGGGAGGCCTGCCATGAAAGGAATGCAGAATTAAACTGAATATGGTAAATGATACTGTATAGCACGGAGTTTCAGATTAGCAGGAGATAGAAGCTGAGATTCAAGCACAGAAAAACAGATTTGCAGGTGGGATTTGAAAGGAGCTGGAAATCAATGGAGTTGAAAGTTCCTAGGAGCTCCATATGGCAGGAACTGCGGGAGAGAAGGCTCTCACCAACTGTGCAACTGTCAAAGGGAAAAGAGGTAGATGATGATGATGTACGTGTGGAAGTCAACGATCAAGTGTTAGCTGTGGTAATCAGACACAACCGGAAAACACACAAATGTATACCCACTTTATAGAAGGGAATGAATTATTGGAACGAAGTGGCCAGCTGGAGAAAGACTTTAAAACAGAAACAACTACAGAACAAATAGTTAAAAGGAAAAAGAGTGGTTTTTACCAAAAAGGAATAGAAGCATATGCTGGCATGCAGGAATTAGAGAGTGTTTTAAAATGTCAGTTTTCTAGCGCTTCTGTTAAGACAATAGGAGTGACTGAGAAAAAGAACTTTCTTTTAGGAGAGCAGTACATCATTTTAGAGCATCTGTGGTTTGCTTGCATATTACCAATTAAGCGAATTTTGTTCTTTCAGAAGGGTTTAAAGTGGGACTACAAAGGGCAACAATGCTGGTATTTAATGCAGGGAATTAAAAAAAAAAAAAAATGGCAGAAGAGCACAGGCACCTCACCTCCGGTGTGGGCTCAATTAGTGAGCTGTCCCATTCATTTTTTTCTAGGTGACGAGGTGCCTGGCCGGGGCTAAAAAGGACTGGAAAAGACCAACTTTATGCTGATCTTGAATATCATTTAAATTCTAAAGTATTATTTTGTTTGCCATTTAATCAGTGCCCAATGCCCCCCATCAGAAGCCCATGTGGGGTGCGCAGCCGTGGCAGCCTGCGCTGCCCACCCCCACCCATGCCCAAGAGCAGACTTTTACCCCACCCTGATGCTTCCAAAACCTAACGGCGGCTTTTCCAGTTGAGATGCTGATTAGATTTTTCTTCTTGAAAAAGAAGGAAATGGTGATAGCTAAAGTAGTTTCTGATGATTATCTACAAAGGTTTGCTTGTTCGCACAGCCAGTGTGAAGATAGGGAGCCGCATCCTGCACACTGCTGAGTGTTGGCAGCTCTGGCTGTCGTTCGTGGGCGCTCAGCACCTCCGTGCATCAGGCGCTGAAACCTTGACTTGCTGAACCGCCCCAAGATGGAAAGGATTATATGGAAGGTAACACATGCCGGAATGGAAAACTGAAATACATAAATACCTTCCGGTGGTGGTGTCAAAAATGCTTATAGCTTTATTTCAGCCTTAATTATCTTGCTGGCGTATTGGGAATTGGCGGAGCCGGCAATGAGCACCCTGTGTCCCAGCTTTGGCCCCTGGTGCCTGGGCTGGTTCAGGTTTTGTTGCTGCTGCTTAGGGTGGTGACCCGTATCCCCGAGCCCCCGGCGCCCGGCGGAGGGCAGGACCCTCCTGGTGCAGCCTGGCCACTCCGGCCGATGAAAGGACAGCGTTGACAAGAGCTGGAGGAAATAGTGCTCAGGGACAAAGATGGCATCTGTGATGAGTCATGTGGAAGGAGGGGGAAAGAAGTCGGGGATCCTCCAAATCCCAGCTGGAACAATAGCAGAGCCCTGGGGAGGGGGAGGCTGAGAGAACAGCGCGGATTTTCTAGCCACAACATTCCTGGTTGTTGTATGGTGTTGACAGTGAAAGCTTTTATTCCTCTCCAGCTCGCGTAATCCCAAGAATGCTGCTCTTGCCATATGTAGCCCACTGGTGTTTTTTTTTTTTTAAAAAAAAAAAAAAAGCTTTGCCTCCCTTCCCTTCCTCTGCAGCTATGAATTATATAGACTCACATTGCTGAACTACAGAGGATTTTCCAGGTGGGAGATCTTGGTTAAGAAAAAGATATCAAAATACAAGCCACTGTAATAAGTAATAAGGCTTCTTGGATGCAGGTTGGAAAATAAAAAAAAAAAAGAGCAGAAAGCTCAGTGCTCGGCGAGCAGCTCAGCATAACTGGAGGTCCCTGGGGGTTAGTAAAACAACAAGGCAAAAATGTTTTGGACGCTGCGATGGTTTACTAGCTAAAGACAGGAAAACAAGGAGGACGGCTATGCCACCAATTTATGTTTTATTGAAACTGTCAGAACAGAGGAGGTTCTCCAGCAGGATTTTCTCAGTGGAGAAAAACATGGTGTACACTTGACAAAATAACTTGCTCAGCTGATCTTGCTTGGTGACTGTTTTCCACTGAGCCAAATTCATGCGATTTATAGCGTTCATTATTTTTTTCTAAAGAGCATGAGAACATTTGTATCAAATTGCATTCTGTTTCTCTAAATCTGGAAGAACCGTATTTCAACGTACATTGCACAGTAAGAATAGAAATTCCCACTGCCTCGAATAAGAGAGGATGTGGACTAAAAAGCAGTGGATATCGTTCTTCACTGGAAAGATGGATACATCGTTTGATTCTTCATCTCAAAATGGTTTGAGATGCTTTGAAGCTCCAGTTAAATATTCTCTTACAACAGAAACCTGAGACATCTGAAATTTAAGGAAATTGCAGATTTTGGTAGATGTGGCTCCTCGGTCACAGCCGATGAAGGAGGGGGCCGCAGGGGCTCGTAGTAGCACTTTTGCAGGAGTAGGAGTTCAGGAGCTCTGAGAAGCAAAGGTGGAGTCACTGCAGTTAGGGAGGACACAAGCAAGCAGTGATTATTCATTACTTTGACATTTTTGGGTTGTTTGCTTTTTTGTTGATTGGGTTGGTTTTTTTAATTGGGATGGCATTGCAGTAATTTGTCCCTCGCTTGCCCCTTTGAAAGTGCTTTCAGAAAATTACTTCAGCAATCTTCACATCACCTGAATGAAGTTGACCTGTGCATCATCATCATCATCATCATTATCATCATCATCATTATTATTATTATTATTATTATTATTATTATCCTCATTTAGAAGGATGATACTTTAGTCTGAAATTATTTGCCTAAGGCTGAAGGAGTTATTTTTACCTTTTTTACCCTAACCTGTCTTCAGGTTTATTGCAGCAGATCTTTCACATCTTCCTTCAGAGAAGTGTACTAGAGAATAGATGCATAATCTTTTTAAAGAGATTTCTCTTTTAAATGGCATTATAACATACCATTGTTTAAATAATGCAGGAAAGGATTTGAGAGATGCAGAAAATTACTTTTCTCATCTTATTCCCCCTGAAACGTGGAGAAAATTTGATAATAATTAAAATGATCCTAATTATGCCTTTTGGTCACTATCCTAGTATTTCCTGGCACACATGGAATTATTACCCTTCTTAACTATTATAAACAGGCAGAAATTAAGATACTAAAAAAACCCACAACACCTTCATTGAGTGAACTGCCTTTTGATTCTTATCTGACATAAACAAAATGTTAACTTCATGCCCCTCAAGGCAAGATTTATTATTTTTAAAGGAACTTGAACAAGTTATTCTGTGGTCCCTTCATTTGCTTTGGCAATGTCTACTTCAGAGTTTCTTTTGCATTTTCTGTATGTTCCTCTGGTACAAATAAAGTCATCTACAGTTGGGAGATGTGGAGATGATTGCATTTGGGGGCAGGGTGTGTGTGTGTGTAATTTTTTAATTTTTTTATGAGGTGGGGATTTTGCACAAGGGCCAGTATATTCAGGATGATAAACTTGGCATCACAGACCTCCTGGAAGTAAGAAGGGGGGAGCTGGCTGTTGGGAACCTGGAGAAGTCATGGCGTGGTTGTGGCTGTATAGCAAAGCACAGAAGGAAGCAGAAGTTCTTCTGCTTTGCTGGCTGTTCTTAGCGCACAGACTACAATGCTTCTGGTCATCTTGAAGATACCGTATTTCTCCTGGATTTTTATTTTAAACAGGCAGGAGAGTGACTAGGGTGCAGCTGGGTGCCAATGGGACCTGTCCCTGGTGGGTCCTGTGCTCCCCCCCAGCCCCACAAACATCCTTCTGAAGCCTTTAGAAACAATAAGTAGCTGCAAAACTGAACTGTGCCACCTGAAGAATCCTTGAAGTAGTAAAATAGAAACTCATCTGACGTTACTGAAAAGCGTTGGGCCAGGCCTGACGGCTTGGTTTGGGAAGCTCAGATTTGGAGGTTTATCTTCTGGGCATCAAACCCAGCTTTTATCTCTTCTGAGAATGGTTAATGCCCAGCTATGACCAGATCTCGTTGTAGTCTGTGAAATTACCAATTCCCAGCATTTTGCATCACTTTGTGTAATTGTGTGGATATTTATCTCTCTTTTTTCTGATTTATCTCATGACTAAGCATGCGTGAGCTATGTGTGGCAACTTCAGCTTTCAGTTGTTTCTGCTGACACCAAAGATGATTGATGGTAAAACTTTCAACCTCATATGTTAGCCACCAACCTGAATAAACAAAGACCAGTGTGGCAGCTTAATATTAAAAGCTATAAAACCTTCCTGGGGGTTCGTGGATTAAATCAACTCACCAAAATGAATTTTTAGAAAAAGCTTTCTCAGGACTGAAGAAAAACGAACACAACAGTAAATGAAATAGAGCTATCCACATCCAACGGACTAAAGCCCTCCTGAGGGCTGAAGTATTGCAATTTTAAACATCTCTCAAGAGTGCAAGAGGAGACACAGTATTTGTGGATCCTAGGGAGGCAGCTTAAGGCTGTAAAAGCCTTTAAGGTACAGACGCACACGCAAAACATTCCTGCAGACATAGCTTCCATTGGTCAGAAATAAGTGTTAAAAAAAAAAAACAACCTTTCCCCCATTACAATTAATACGCCTTAGCCCACTGTATGTTATTTTTCATTTCTAAGAAGTGATTTTGATTTTTGCCATCCACTATTTTACTCTCTTGGGTCAATAAACCTTGATAGTCACTTCAGCCAAAAATACCAGCATGTTTTTTATCGTGATGTGACAGGAAACAGCTGGGATCTTATTTTTATCTTATTATGATGCAATTGTTAGCGAGCGCAGTTGAAAGTAACACGTTTTGTCTTAGCAAACAAACCAATTGCAGTTCTAACCCAAAAAACAGCTTTCACTGACAAAAAAAAGTGCGAGTCTTCTCTCTGAAATAGAGTAAGAAATCAGCCCCGAGCAATACTTCAGCTACCAGGGCTTGTTTCTCATTTTCTTTCTCCATTTTCAGCTGACCCAGTAATAGCTACCCAGACTTTAAAGCACAGTACGTATTTCTTCCTGACTTTCCAAGAAACACCTTTGTCAGAAGGGAACCATCCCCTTGCTGCTTTGCAGAGTTAACAGCAGACCTTAACAGCGGTGTGAAAGTAGGTATTTAGAGGACACGTGCAGATTAAACTATTAAAACCAGTGACCTGGTTGAAAGCAAACTGTCGCACAATTAGATCATTATTTTACTCACAGAGCTGTATTACAATTTGTGTTGCAGCTACTTAAGACGAAACTTTCTTGACTTTCCTCTAGAAAAAATGGTACTAAGGGGCTCTCGCTGTGTGCCTGGCACTGGAGGAAGCTGGTGTGAGTCCTGGGGGCTCGGGGGGCACGGCTAGATCACGGTGTGGTGAGTTGTATCGGAGTCTGGGCTCAGCTCCCGAAATCGGCATCGCCTGGAAGCACGGAGCCTGGGTGCGAGTCAGGCCCCTGCCGTGGGGTTTCTGGGCTGGCTGGGTCACCCCAACGTGTTGGCAAGGCGATCGTCCAGACCCTCTCACTCGTGAAACAGATCTTATTCTTCAAAAGTTAGGAAATAAAAGCCTTTTGCTGTCCTAGCTGCCTGTTTCTGCTCCCGTCTCACCAAGAACAAATGTGATGTGTTGAATTAACTGAAATATATGCTGCTGCTCTATCAAGGTCCCCACCCAAACTGGCTGTTGGCTCAGAAAATATTTATCCTGGCAAAGCACCTATGCATAACTTTGAAAGCCTTTATAGAAATAGTAGCATAAATTTATTGGAGTAACTTTCAGAAACATAAATTCATGGCTTATATACAAGCAGAGTTCAAACAAGGTTTCCTGTCTCACCATTTATTTTTTTCCTTCAGATTTGCATAGTGGCATCACTTGCAGTTCACAGGGAAAGCCTCTAATTGCTTTTTTGCATAGAGATCTGGAGATTTCTTCTGCATGGCGGAATGACTCAGAGAGAGATTTTTTTTTTTTCCCCTAAAGTTTCATCAGATGGTTTTAATCCTTTTGTATTGATAATTATATTATGCCTAATGCATATTTTGGCACGGCTTGCTTTTACGGTGAGATGGTAATTGGCACATCTTGCAGTGAACTCTGTTGGGTTCTCACGTGTGTACGCGTGTGCGTGCCGGGAGCTGGAAGGTGAAACTCGTGGCTTCTTCAGATGTGAGGCTGAGGTTTTGATTTGTGGTCGCAACAGTAGGTTGAAGCAATTTGGTAACTAAAACAAAATTAGCACAAAATGTCGTTGGGGTGTAAATCATTGGGGAAAAAGATTCAATTTGAAAGTTTTAAGATATTTTATAAGTTAATCTGATCTTGAATCCCTTTCATCCTTTATTTACATATTCAGCTGCTAATCCAGAAAAGCACCTAAGTACTTGCTTAGTTTGAATTAAGCGGTTAATTCTATCGGAGGTTAAGTACAGGTGGGAGGCCCTGATTCAGCCAAGGAATAATGTGTGCGAGCAGTCCTGTGCGGCTCGATGGATGGAGCTGAACCAGGCTCTCCCTGCTTTCCCTGGGTCAAAATTCGGCAAATACAGCCACGCCGGGCAGAAGCACAGTCCTTCCAGCTGGTCTGTCTTCATATCACACGGCTTTGGAACTGTACTGTTTACTCAGCATCTGTTGGGTAAGGTTACGGACCAAACCGTCCTCCTCTAGGTGGGATGGTGTTGGTGTGAACATCTGACCTGGTAACACGCCTGAGGTGCTCAGACCGGGGGGCTGGAAGTCCCATAGCCTCAGTGAAGTTGAGGAAGACACAAAGTCCGATGAAAAATAGTTGCATGATGAATTTTGAAAAGTCAAAAAAAGTTAAAAGCACCTAGAAGTTGAGAAATTTACCAGACAAAACCTTGGGAAACAGTGATTCACCTTGTCTAAGGGAGTAAGGGGCTGATATTGCTCTGCTGACCTGGTTCAGGTCCCACCAAAGACACAACAGAACTTCTGACTATGCAAAGTGTATGTCTGTATAAATGCTCTATTGAGATGGATTTAGGAATGATTATTGCTTCTTCAGACCATGTCCCAGCAAATGCCTTACTGTTTCCTTTTCATTATTTTTCCCCTCCTCTCCATATATTCTTTGTTCTTACGTTTTCTTTCTCCTTTCTTCCTCTTTTTTACCTCTTTTTGAGGTTTACAGGTCTTTGCCGATCTTCTCTCTCCATCCCTTTCCTTGATATCACGATTCCGGTTTACTTGGACTCCAATTTAGGCAAAAGAAGCAAAACAGTTACTCTCTGGCTTCCAAGAGTAGCCACCTGAATATAAACTTATTTTTGTTCTGTTACAGATGACCCACATACGACAAGAATATGAAACCACACTCAAAGGACTGATGCCAGCATCTTTGAGACAGGAACTTGAAGACACCATTGCATCTTTAAAATCTCAGGTAAATTCTTATTCATCTCTGACTTTTTAGACTGGGTGAAAAACATCTCTTCTAGACAAGAAATATGACTGTCTACAATGTGGCCAAAAATGCTGAGTAAGTCTCAACACCAAATTATGGCAGCACGCAGGTGCTTCTCACTCAGTCATCTTCCACAAGGCTTCTCTCCTCCAGTTTCCTCACCTTAAGAACTACCATATTGTACCTTTGGATCCCAGATTTTGCTTCAGTTGGCAGCCGAAAGTAGAAATTACGCTGTGTTCAGTATTAGGGTTTTTTTCTCAACCTTTCAAATATAGCACACAGTTCTCTCTCATCTTCCTTACCTTGTTTCTCCTAAAGGAATTGTTTAAAGGTTGCATGTGAAGGGTGCAGAAGAGAATTAGAAATAATTTTGTTTTCAATCCAGCCTGTGTACAGCAAATGGGAGATTTCTTTTAAGATATTAGTCCAAATGATAATTGTGTTATTTCTGGTTTCCTATATAAAGAGGCTCTAACAGACTTTTGTAATGCTTTGTCTTTAATATTGCAAAACACTAGCTCATCTAGAGTCACATAGAATCAATATTGTTTATATGAAATAGACTATTAAATTCGCCAATGGAAATATCAAAATGCCATTGTAAATCGGGAACTGCTAATGAATTGGGCATGTTTCTCATACACGGCTCCTGCAGAAGTTATTTCGGGCTTTCCTATTCAGTATATTCGAGGTGGAAAGAAACAAAACGTCATCGTTGCCTGAACTCACAGGAGGAAGGGTAAATAGCAGTGAAGGGGGGTGATCATAGATGTGGGATAATGGCAATCCGAAGAAAACGCTGTCAGTGCTCACATGTGGCCCAGTGCAGGATTGTGCCTTTAAACGTGTTGGGGAGGACTGGGATCTGCCCGGGCTGAAGGGAAGAAAGGAAAGGCAGGGCGATGCTGGTGACTGTGAGCTCTGGGGAGAGCAGGAGCCCTGGGGACACGGTGGACAAGTTTAGGCTTGAGACCAGCACACGCCTTACACCAATTCTCAGGGCTGTTTTCCAAGAAATGATGGATCTACAAACTCTCCGTTTCTTTTTCTCATGCCATCTCTCTCTATGGAAGGTGGCTGGTAATGTAATGGAGCTGGGATTTTCTCCCCCTTTCTTTTTCTCTCTTTACAATGCATTAAGTTTATTCCATCACATCTTTTGCTACGCATGAGGCAATTCTCCAGGCAAAATGCACCTTTAATAGAAGTAGGAAATTTTCATTGGGGAAGCTTTCCTATTCCCATGTGCTGGTAGCGACACAGCTTCAACACTGCAGTTGTAAACACTTTTCATACGTATCAAGGGGTACCTAATGGAAGTGATGGTCTTTCCCATTTAAATAGTTGTGGGAAATAGAGAGTTAAGGATCTACTGGAGAAATCTACTTCCAGTTGATAGTAAAAAGCTGTTTTTAAAGCATCATTGCCTATTAGCACTGTCTGGTAGGAAGCGTTACTCTGGAGCTAATATAAGAATACCACACCTTTTAATGAGTTAAAAAAAAAAGTAGACTCTGATATCCACCTGCAGGGCTTCTGTAAGCAGCAGCAGCATTTCAAAAGAGTAAAAGTAACTACAGACATTAAAACCTGGGTGCTATCCCAGAAATACATAGCTGCTGGCTGTATTTCCAGCGGTACACTGTCGTCGCAGACCACTCAGTCAGTAGGACTCTTCTGAAGCACAGGTGTCCTGGTTTTTGAAAATTTTTGACATTCCTGTTTGAAAACATCAGACAAGAAGGGCAGTGGAATCTCTGCACCTGTCAGGAATTATTTATTGTCAAAGGAGGATGGAGAGGATAGGCTGGGTAAAAGCACCAAGCAGTGATAAAAATAAACAACAACAAAAAAAGAGAAAATACTTGAGGCTTGGGCAAAGTTTTCTAAAAACCTTGCTCAATATAAAGTACGCTGTCCAATTGTCTGCTCTTGGTGAGTCATCCTGAAGTGGCCACAGTGTATTAATAAACATTAATTTTCATACAGTTGAAGAACAGGTGAGTGCCTTCATCACAAGAGCACAAGCGCAGGGATCAGAGCAGAGGCATCATGTCAGAGCTCAGAGTAGGGTTGGAGCTCCCAAACCCTCGTGTAAACCATTCGATACCACCAGCTGAGTTTAAAAACTGGTTTGACTCTGTTCCTAAAGGAGCCAACAGTGTGCATCTGGAGCGGGGCCAGGGAGGCCATGCTAACCATCGTCTGTCAAGTATTAGTGCTGGTATGGAGCTGAAGTGTTACTGCATTTTATTTAGGCAGGATAGAGCAGAAAAAAGAAAGAGCTCCTTTCCTTTATGAAAGGAGCACAAATTTATTAATAAGAATTTTGTACACCGTTTTCACGTGGGATATATTTTACAGGTAAATATGCTGCACAAAAGAGTCGCTGTCCTTCAGGAAGAGCTGAATGCCTGCCACGCCAGAAGGTACGTGATTATCTTTGATCAATTTGTACCATTTCACACCTGTGGATCCCAGCTATTGAAGTTTTACGGCTTAATTAAAACACTCAAATATGGTTGCAGTTTTAAAAGATCCTTATTTTCAGTAAACAAGCGTCTGAGAATTTTCCCAGTGCTTAGTCAGTACTATTAGAGCAAGATTAGAGAACTTGCAGGTGCATTGCAAGTCTGGGCTTTGCCTGGATATTCATGATGAGACAGTGGCCCAGTGCACAGCTGCAGCTCTGCGGTGATGCCACCTCCTTTTAAGATAGAAAACAATGATGCAATGTGTAATATTACAGATCACATCTTCAAAGTACCGGATCTTCATGAGCCTGAGCTTTTTTTTCAGACGCTTACACCCTCCAATATAAATTATGGCAAGTGGCGCAGCAATAAAAAGCCTTGCTGTGCCTTTAGAGTAAGTGACTCACATGGAGAGGTGAGTAAAAGGAAACTTCCTAGGAAAGCCACTCCATCTTTTTTATATTTATAGACTTTGACGGTACTTTCATATCTCACATGAGGCTTTCTGCAAGTAAGAATGAGTGCTCGTAAAAGTAGTGTACAAATTTGTAAGATATTTAAACGTTTGTAAAGATGTTAGCAGTGTGAAAGTTGTCTGAAAATAGTAATCCTAAACTATTTGTTAACGAGAATTAGCTGAAGCTAATTGGGAACTGAAAATGTCATAGATTCTTGGTAATATGTCCAGCGTGGGTAACTTTGTTAGATAAATATAAAGGTGTAAGGCAGCCTGTAGACTGTCTGCAGCAGCAGCAGCAGCAGCGGCAGCATTACCAAAGGCTGCATTTTGGCTCAAGCTTTTTCTGAACTGGTGTCTTCACAGCCAGGGAAACAGCTGTTTCCAAAGATGAAGAATCACCGGCCTTTAGGTCAGGCCAGGCCACAAGGGACTGAAACACCGGGGCTGGAAGGAGCCCCAGCCACGTCCTGACGGAGAGGAGGGGCAGGGACGGATCCGGCACAGCATGTAGCAGCTCCTCTCCCAGTGGGGCTTGTAGACTTGGAGAAACTTCTGTGCTGCTTCTGCTCAGGGGAATTATCTTCCTTTTTTTCCAAGAGCACATTCACACTGTATTTTGTGTTACCGTTTACCTGGCCCTCATTCACTGAAATACTGCTTTTTGCTGCTTTAACGTACACGGATGCTGGCACGAGGCAGCTCCCCGGTGGCACGGTCCCCGGCGCAGCAGCAGGCACAGCCGTCTCCAGACCCGCTGCCGACTGGACCCAACCCCCGTTTCAACCTGTTGTGGTTTTATAGTAAGAATAACAAGATGCAGCTAATGAGAATGTCTTCATTTGCAGGTGGCTGCCGGAGCTGTCGGACTCGTGCGATTGCCAAACGGACTGCTTTGAATAGGTTTGAAGATTTGGCTCTTGTAAATTAAAATGCAAAGATCAGTGGCTCTTTTGTTAGCACATGAAGTGTAATGAAGTTCATGAAAACACATTCATTGCTTGTGCCAGCGTGTTTTTAGTTGTATCTTCCATGATTTTTTTTATCATTCTCTTACTACAGACTTAACGCTTTCAATATACTGTGTGTTTGACGCCGTGCTGAGCTTGCTTACCGAGCGAGTAGAGTTTCCTCTACTAATATTTTTATTATTACTTCCCAGTACCATTCTTTTCACTTTTATACATGAAGGAAACTCAGTTTTCTATTATTATTGTCCGAGATATTTTAACATATTTTGACATTGTTTTGTGTCCATGTGTTTACATAATATTAAAATATTATTATTTTGTACTATTCTGTTTTGACATTATTGTCCTGCTGGGGCATCTCACTCACCTAAGTAGCCACAGTGCATAGGAGAGGTTTTTATGGTTTTGTTAACCGGGAAAATATTTTCGTGCTGTGTTTCAAGGAAAAGTCTCGGAGGAGAATGAAAACACCGTGATGACAAATGCAGCCACGGCTGCCCGTTGTATCTGGCGCTGAGGTTGCGTACGCCGGTCACAGGGCAGTCTGCTGTCAGTTACTGATAACACAGTTGTGGGGCGTTATTGAAGAAGAGTCATAACCGATACGGCCTTGATTGCATGGATGTGTGCAGGCTCTCTTGGATGACCCTGGTAAATCTAAGCAGATTCCCGAGAGTTTGCAGGTTTGGGGTTTGAGCAGCAGTGGGAAGCTGAAGGACCCAGACAGGGAGTCATCCTCGTAGCTGGCTCTGCCTCCCAGGCACAGGAAGGCTTCCTTGTCTCCTGGCCACCCGTGAGCCGGGGTGTACATTAGTACATTTGTCACCTGTACGTTTAGATACGCTGAATACAAGAATAGCTGGTTTTTTTCCTAGGCACCATCCTGCCAGCAGCGTTCCTGTCAAGGCACAGTTAATGGTCGGAGTGCTTGAGAGGGGGCCAGAAATTCCTGTCTTCTGGGTCCAGCTGTGGTACTGGCAGCAGCAGTGAGACCCTCCGCATCACTGCTGCCGTGATGGCCACCTCTCCTCCCTCACCCCGGTGGCACTGGCGCTCAGGCACCGCAGTCCGGGCAGGATTTGGAGGGTCCTGACCGCTTGGGTGCCCAAATCCCAGCTGGCCAGCTGTGCTTATCTCTGCCTGGCACAGAGATCCCTGGAGATCCGGGGGAGCGGAGGCTCTGGCAGGCTGGGCTCCAGAGATCCATGGAGATCCAGGAGCGGAGGCTCCGGCAGGCTGGGCTCCAGCCGCCCCCATCCCGGCAGCCCTGGCAGGGAGCTCCTTGCCAAAAACCCGCTCCAGCTTTGCTGGGTGCTTTGCTGATCGTCAGCCTGGTGGGAGCCTGGGCAGGTTTTCCAGCTTCCTTGAATCAACAAGTGATTCTTCTAATTACAGATAAGGGGTTGTCAAGGTTCTGATAAGCCAGGAGGTGCTGCGGCAGGTGCCACAAAGCCTCGCCGGGGGCAACGGTGAGTTTTAGGAGGAGGAATTTGTTAGGATGCGTTTAGTTAATTGTGAGCAGTAAAATGAAATGTCTTTACTCCAGGAGGTGCAGGGCAGGGATGGTTGGGCTGGTCGGGAGAAGCCCCGGGAGCTCACAGAGCTGCGGGCTGTGTGCGCTGGGATTTACCCACTGGAAGCTGCTCTGTGTCCGACATGGCAATGGGGGAATCTCTTCTTGTGCGTGAAGGGAACGAGCCGTTTCTGATCTTGCTGTTCTGCTTGAGGTTTTGCATGCTGCCCGCCTGGCTGTAGTGCCTTCGGAAGCGGTAAGGGGGCTACATCCGTAAAGAAACATGGAGCCTCTTCTGGCTGGTTGAATTCAGGCCTGAATGTCCTTATTTTTGATGGGATCGGGTTGCTGATGTCAGTGATGATCAAAAAGCAGCTTGAAAGAAGTAGATCTTGGTCAAGCAGGGAGTTGTAAAACTCTGAGAAACTCTCTCCAACATCAAATACAGTGCAAGGGCTGTTTTGAAGGCACTTATAAACCTGATCAGAAATTAAATTCAGGCTTGGTTGGAGTTCTCTTGTAGTTAACATTTCTTTGATCATTTTTTTGACAAGAGATAGAGTCCAAACTGCAGGATTAGAAATACTTTTGTACCTATTACTCGCTCTCTGCCTCTCCTTCCACCCGCTAGGTGAGGAATTGCCAGCGGCCAGTAGTTGGCTTCATCATCCATAAAACAAGCTCTGGCAAAACTGGCTCAAGTATGTTTACACCTTCACTTGTACTTTTTATTTATTTATTTCACTGATTTCACTCCTTGAAAGAAGGTTGTTTCTATAAAACCCCACCAGAAACAGGCACCATAACATTTCTCGCCTGTATCAAGGGAGGTGACCCTTATCAAGGTGACACTTTATTTTGGTGCCACTCACCGTTCTTGTGTTACACGTAACAAATATGCTCATTTCTGGCGCAGCCGGAAGGGATACAACCTCTCTCCTCTCCCAGCCCTCTGCTTTCCTCTGCAACAGTGCTTGGATTGTGCCGGGGACAGCAGACACTCCTGCTGCTCGCCCAAATCTCTGCTGACTGTGGTTGCAAACGGAGAAATGATTGTGCTGCACAGAAGATTTTGTTGTGACAAGAAGAAAATATTTGCAATCACTAGAATGTCTTACAGTAGTTTATTGCATTTTCTGAAAAAAACATGCACAGCTTTGATTCTAGTGACCAGCAGTCTTGATAGAGTGTATATGGGATCTGATTTTTTTTTTTTATTTTCTTAATATGCTGCAAGTCCTCCCCAAATCGCAAAAGATACCGGAGGCACCACACCACTAAATTATACTTGGTCGCATTCTGAGCGTACAAAGGAAAAGTAAAACGTCAGATATTATATGAAAAAGTTTCAGAACACCAAGTCATTTTAATTCAGACTTTTATTTTTTTCAAGGAACTATCTTTTCTAAGCTTTGATATTTTGTTCAGAAAGGTCATTTCTTTTAAGCCTTTGTCATTAAAGAAGACTTGTTCTTTAAAGTGCGCTATCAAAGGGTGCAGAAATTGCAAGTTACTGAAACTAAAATGCATGATCAGTTTTAAGTCTGCCAGCTAAAGCCCACTTAAAATTAGATGTGCTGTGGTACTGGTGGCTTCTTTGATAAAGCCAGTGGAAGACATGCAGTTGGTCAATTCAAAAAAAAAAAAAAAGAAGATAATGAAATAAAACTTTTCCTCCCTAAATCAGAAATCATTTTTTCTGAAAAAGCATGGAAAGAACTGAATAAGGATCTGATCCTACGAAAATGTGTCTTGTGTGAGAGAAAGAGAGTGCGCTGCGTTTGGGAGCCATTTGTAACACTTTTACGTGGCAATTATGCAGCTCTTTCGTGTTATCTGGCATTTGTAGTAATGCAAATAAGTCAAGCCCCTGGACAATATATCATAAATCATTTATTTACTGTTGGCTACGACAAGATGATATCTCCTTCACCGACAGACAGACATGGCAGCAGAAAAGGGTGAAGCCCTTGTGCCATGCCCTCGCCTCGCAGTGCCCGATCCTGCTCCCTGCTGATGCAGCTTTGTCCCCTGAAGCTGAGCGGTGCTGTGCTGGCTTCAAGGCGTCCTCAGGAGAAGAGATGTTTTCTTTCCTGAATGGTTCTTCTAACGCTGATGCTAGCAACAGGGAACTTGAAGTCTTGTTTTAACCCAGATATGTCCAATATTCCAAGTAGTCTTCTCAGAAGAGCCTTGGGAAGCTGGGCTGCAGCTTAGCTCCACACAAGGAGGGTGTAGAGCTGCAGCCTCCTTTGAGCAGCTCTTAAAGAATTTTGTCTGCAGAGTTGGGTCCCAAGAGCCTGTTCCATTTCGCGTGCTCCATAAACATATAGCTTAGAGGAAACGGAGATTTGCTTTATATATGTCAGCACAAGTATCAGGCTTAGTCTCTGTACTTAGGACTGAAAACAAGGAAATGCGTGTTTGTGGAACAAGCAAAGTAATACCTTTGTCTCAGCTGAGCAGTTAAGTTACAACATAATGCATCCAGCTTCATGACATCTATTCACCAGATTTATCCTTTAGGAATCTTGTTGTTCTCCCATTTGAAACCCGGTATCAGTGCTTAGTAACAGATGGTGGATCTGGCCATCATTTCAGGACAAGGCTGTGGGTCCTAATTCTGCCATTGTTCTTATTCAAGCCAAACTAATGCTGAAGTTGACTTTGTCCAGCTTTGCCCAAAGAAGGGCTTCAAGGGACTTATTAAAATTCTAGGAAACCCGTAAGAAACCTCTTGGTCAAAGTGATCCTGAGCTGAAATCAAGGACTCTGTAATACTGCCCTTGTCTCCTCCCCGATGACCAGGGCAGTAGCGCCTGGAGGGTGCAGGACATGTTTAAGGAGATTGACGTGACAATCTGTGTCACCTGGGAGGTAGCCCCTGCCCCGTAACACGCAGTACTGGGCCAGCTGTTGACCGGCTGGTTTCCTTCTCCCCGAACTCCAGCATCAGCTGTAACGTGGGCTCAGCCCCTGGCACGGCACGGAGGGTGCGGATGGGGGGTCAGGGGGGGTTGGCTGCGACGGCCTGGGGGGTCACAGCTGGCCACGCTGCTTCCAGAGCAAGCATTTTTAGGAGGAGGTTCCTCAGAAATGGCACTTGCTCTTTAAAGGAAAAGCCCGCTGAAACCTCAGTAAGGTTTTTATCCAGTCGCGCTGTCATTCTAAGGGTGGTGGAAAAACAGACCTAAGAAGGCTGATGACTCCAGATGGATTTCATGAGCAGCCAGAGCCTGGGTGTTTGTAAGGCTGTGTTTAATTGTGCTCAGGAATGATGTTACATCTTCAGAGACTTATCGACACTTGCTTGTCATCTTCTTGTTTGCTCATCATTGTTGGATGAGATCATCGGCTAGCTATTTTCAGTGTAGATTTGAATCTATAATGAAAACTCTGATTTTAATCAGCTCTTCCTCCCCTCTCCCTCATCTTCCCTGGGCTGTAGTAGATGAAATGTTGCTTGTCCCACGTTCCTGCTGGAGGAGAGCGAGGAGGGGCAGCGAAGGGATGGGGAATTGGCCCTGGGAGAGAGGAGCAGCTCCCGGCCGTGCTGCACACCAGTGCCATGGCAGGGTGCATCACGCAGCCCACTCACAGGAGGTGCTCACAGCCTCTGCTCTGAAGAGGTGTTGAATTCGTGTGTGTAAAGCTTGGCTGGATGAAACCTCAAAGTGCTAACTCAGCTGCGTATGTAATTGATGCTCACAGACCATAAAGGATATCTCGAATGCTTTATTTAGCATTTCCATTTGACCTCACCAGCAGCCTGATTGCACCTCCAGCCCACGGAGCCCACATTCTCCCCCGCTGGTTGCACCTCCAGGAAGGCGCAGGTGCACCACAGCACTGGCAGTGAGCGTGGACGGCACTGGGGTGCCAGCGAGCCCCCCACCAAAACCACCCAACCCATGGCTCTGGCTGCCTCAGCGAGCTCAGCACCCAGTCCCTATCAGCAGTAAATGTATTTGCATCAAACCGCTGTGCAGAAGTTTGCAGGCGGTGGAGGAGAAGGCGCTCGCCCCCGTCCTTTTCCCCGTTGGCTTTCTCCAAGAGAAACTCGGAGCTCGAATAGCAGAGCAGAACAGCGGCTGCATCTGTCTGACGAGAGTTGGGCAAGATGGAGGGAGGAAACTTGAGCTGCGTTTCTTCAGTCCTCTGCTTAATGCAGATTTTTAGCCTGCTTGAGTGAGATTTATGTGTCCGTCAGGGTGCCTGCCTTGGACCAGGGAAGCGGGTGCAGCTGGTGGCCTGCCACAGGTCTGGTATCGCTGGGTACAACATAAAGCCCCCCAGGCATTCAGGTACCCAAAGCATATTGTAAATTCCAGGCTAGTGTAGTATGAAACTTGAATACCTCTCCAACATCTGTAGCTGCGTATTTCAGCAAAGCGCCTACTTTAGGGTGCTCAGAGCACCACAAAGGGTGAGTCTCCCGAGCGCTTATTTACAGAGCCCACGGGGCGGTTACAGCACCAGGAACCCGTTTAGCAGATGATTTAGCCATTGGGCATCCAGGCCTCATCCAGACGCAGATCCGGAGCGCAGCAATCACTCAGCAACTCCATCTACCATTAGTTACTGCTTCTAGTAGAGCTGAATATTACAGCTGAAACTGTCAGTGACCTCTGCGGAAGAGATCATGTTTTGCTGGCTCTCCCCCTCTGACAGAGCGCTGGGCTGTCCAGTTAAAGGTGCTTATGGACACATTTCTGGAAGTCCTAAAATCAGGTTGCGTGAATCCATCCGCACTCATATTTATTTGAAATGTAACTGGAAATAACACAAAATCAGGTGCTTTGCACTTGAAATAATTGGAGAAACATCTTCCATTCTATTAGATGTTAGGTCAGTAGAGGCAGTTTGCTCTGAACTGAGCAAAATCTCTCACCGGGCCCTGTAACTCCTCATAAGGCAGGAGGGTAGAAAAGCTGCCACCCTTGAGGAGGCAGAAAGTCCTAATGGTTTAGTGGGAAGCCGGAGCTGCCAAAATATAAAATTAAAAGCCCCGTGTAGGTTTCAGTGTAATGAGGCGATAAAACCGTCAGTAAGGGGGATTCAGCTCCCAACAAGAGGTGCTGGCTCCTCCTCAGGCAATTCCCTTCCCTCCTGCAAAGGCTGTTTTATCAAAGTGATGGTGCTGGGGGGTCTCCACCGCGGAGCTGCTGCAAGAGGGAAGGGGGCCTGGCTCTGCTGCCAGAAGTCTACTGAACCTCCCACAAATCATTCTGAAATGTCAGCCTTTCCTCATTGTAGCACAACACTTGGAGAAACCAACTGAATCAACCATTTTTTCAAGGTAACCCGTGGGACAGGTAACAATTCACAGAGAGAAGGAACGCAGAGGTGTTTGCAACGCAGGCGTCTCGGAGCCAAAGTGACGGAGGAGCTGCAGAGCAGGCAGGGGTAGGAGGCGGCGACAGGCAGGTGGCAGGGGGTAACCATGGTCCTACCACCTACTTTGCCCCTTTCTGAAGGATATGCAGGTGGTTTGGAGTAACACGCCATAAGCAACAGTCTCCATTTTCTCCCCAGCTTCATAACGGAGACCCAGTTTTGTTGCAGTATTTGCTATCCTCATGTTTAAAGCTTTCCTGCCTTTACAACCATGGAGCTGGGCCTAATCCAAACCCTTTAAACTCAAAGAGAAACTTTCAGGAGACGGCAGCTGGCTGCAGACCAAGCCCTGTAGGCTCACTTCAGAGGACCACCTATGTTACCGACATCTGCGGAGGGTACGGCAAGCGGGGCAGCTCCGCACAGGAGACCCTGGGAGCGGCAGGATCGGGCCGGTGTGGCTTTGGAGCCTTGGAGTTGCTCCCTTGGCTTCTCCTCTCTTGGCACATGAGCATCGAGGGGGTTTGTAAGATGTGGCTGCCACGTATGTGAGGTGGACACGTGCCTGTGCTGGAGGCAGGCGCAGAAATGCACATACCTATCTTGCTGCCCCAGACATGGCAAAGATAACCCATTTGGGGCTGCACCTGAACAAGTGCAGAGCAACAAGGACCCACCATGAAACAGTAAACGAGGGGCTCTCTGGGCTGTCCCCTGGCTGGCTGGTCCAACTCCCAGGGCTCGTGTCACACAACCGACCCAAGCTCACCTTGCTGTTGCTGCAGCTTTTGGCATAGAGAGAGGGGATGCGAACCTCCCACGGGCACAGAGATCCATTTGAACCTCCCACAGGGCTCACATCACCCCCAGCTTGCTCCTGAGTAAGGAACAGCAGGACCCACAGCTCCCCACCTAGAGCAGACTTCGATCTCCTGAAAGTTTACAGGGTTTGGACGAGGCCCAGCTTCCTCACTGTAAAGGCAGGAGAAGTTTAAACAAGGGGAGAGCAAACACGGATCCCCCGGTTCCGCAGCACAGAGCGGCCACCCGGAGGAGCATCCGCGGCGCCTCGGTCTTTTTTTCCAGAGCTCTGACGTGGTTCTTCCTCCGGCTCCACAGGTGCCGTAAACCACCAGGCTGCAACGCTACAGTTTAAAATATAAATACTGGGGGTAGTAAAAGCCAAGCACCTGCAGCTGGGCTCTGGTTACAGCAAGGGGGTCCCACTGCCACCCCACACCCTGCCCCAGCAGCAGGGCCCCAGCGCCTGCAGGTCCTGGACAAAAGGCAGCAGGAGAAACCAGCTGGTTCCTGGTGGGGCTCTTCCCACCTGAACCTTCGGCCCTGATTCAATCAAGCACATGTGCAAACACTTAACCTTAAGCCTGCACTTAAGTCCCGGCCCATCCCTGTGCTTGGATGTGCTGTAACCTTCTGGGGGCTTCAGACCTACAGCCAGGTTGGGTGGTTGGCTCCTGCTTTCAGTGCAGGTTATACCTGAGGTTACACCTTCCTCAGGACTGAGACAGTCCCCTGAACAGTAGTATTGTATGTATAGAATCATTTAGGTTGGAAAAGACCTTTAAGATCACCAAATCCATCCTTCTTCCTGCCTGAAAAATCCTTCAGCATGCTACAAGCTGTGCTTGCAGCCCTCTGCATCAGCAGCTCTAGCTTTGCTGCTGCCCAACTGGAGATCAGCTGATGGAACCATCTCCTCGGCAAAGGACGGCTACAGGTCCCACCCCACAGCACGTTGTGGGAGCTTCACAGGGTAGAAGCAGCTTTCTAAGGGAGCGGGTTTCTGTTTTGGTACTATATTGGTTGGTATGTTGGTGGAATCAAGTTATTTAACCTTCCTGATGGCTCTAGTAAGGGATGTAGACTGTTTTCCTTCACATGTTTTTGGTGGGGGTTGATTCTTTCTCTCCAGGTGACACTAAACTGTATTTTAGAGTAGATGCAAGAGCTTTGCTCCTAGGAGCGAGCCCACGCCGTTGTGGCAAACAGGACTAAGTTGGCCTGCGATGCTGAGCCTCGCACAGGACCCAGCCAGCTCGTGACTTGGCATGATGCCATCTCAGCAGATAGGTGTGAGCATCTAGAGACGCATGTGAGTGCTGGGGGCTGGACCGCCCCGGGTGCCCCTGCAGGGAATGCCCCTCCTGACCCCTGAGAGCGGGTGGCCCTCCCTGCCTGCCTCCCTCCCTCCCTCCCTAATTCGCAACTCTACCTCGCTTTTATCTCTGCAGAGGAAGACGAGTCGTTTGCTCGGGTTGAGCCTCTGCAATGTTGTGGTATTTTTTGAAAACTGTGTCTGCTGTTATATTGAACCTATAGAAGAATGGGATGGGAAGTGCTTGGAGGAAGAGGGACTGATGGTCCTGCACCTCCAGGTGCAGGTTATTACAGAAAGTGCTGGAGTTTGGCCAGTAGCCATTGTAAGGAAGCAGGTGAGAAATGCCAAGCTTAAACTGAAATTATATTTTTAAATTCATGCAACTACTAGAAGCTTTCTAATTGATATGTGCAGGTCTCTCTGGATCTGCAGACCTTTCTTTCTCTTTTTTTCATATGGCAGCCAAGTAAATGTACACATACCTATATGAGTGCTAAGCTGTGAAATAGCCACCTGGGTGCTTAGAAACTTGTATTTAGAGATCTAAAAACCAAAAAGACTTGGGAACGGCCTAGGGACACCATTCCTACAACTTCCCTGAATTAGTTTTGCGCTTTAAATCCAGCGGGTTTGGCTGAAATTGGCCATCTCTATTAGAAAAATAACTATGATCCAAATATTATCAAAAACCTATTCTGCATTCTTACTGACTGTGAACGGATCCCCTCTGATTAAACCTTTCTAAGCAGAACAGAGCAAGTTCCCTCAACCTTACAACAGGCTGTAACTTCCTGCTTTGTCATCATCATGTTTTTTCTCTAAAATTCCATGAAAAATAATACCCAGTTAATTCAATAGGACATTATTGAATAGACTGGCATTAATTATAGTGCATTCCTTTAAATCTTTGTTTATTGAGCATCAGTCTCTTATCCTATTTGGAATTAAACTCGGGGCTTAGGTTAATAATAATGAGGACCATCCCCTATGTCTTTAAATACAGGCAGAACAGAGCTGCCCTCCATGCTCCCCCAGATTTTCCCTCTGAGCAGGACATTTTGCAGAGCGTGGCAGTGCCCTGCCAGGCTGCTGGGGCAGCTTCTGGAAAAACCTTCTGGAAAAGTTTTAGGCAGCTTTGCTGTTACGTTTTCCTGTAAGATGTATAATATATTCCTATGTTATCTTTTGCAACAGAAAGGTTTTGTCTCCATCCTAGTAGCTTACCTGGCTTTTTCCCAAGTACAAGTCACTCTTGACTTTTCACCCTTAGTCTATCATTTTGATCTAGTAGCAGACAAATACGCAAATCTTCTTTCATTGCAACATTTTCTTAAAATGAACTGTCTTCAGTTCTGCCCATTAAAGATTTTAGCACGTCCTTTCGCTTGATTTGTAATTTCTCCCCCCAGTTTGGTGTATATTCATTACCTTCTCTTCTTAATTTGTGTTTATTTTTTTATTTTACACTCTGCTGCTTTCACTCCCTCTGCACGCTTACAGGTTCCGTCATTATAAAAACAATTATCTATGATACATTGGTTTGGTCTAGCTAAAAATATTTTCAGGGGTTGCAATTATCAGTCACACTTTTTTTTTTTTTTTTTTTTTTTGTCAAAAAGTTTCTTCCTCTGTTGGCTTCTCTTCTCATTGTTTCCAGGCTGGTGAAAAGCAACGCTGTGAAACGCATCTCTCACAGGCACAGCCTCAGAGCTGCCCTGCATGGGCACAAAAGGTTGGGCTTGGGAGAACAAGGGGGAAAGTGCAGTGGAGGAGGCATCTCCCTGGCTTACTTGTGGCGTGATGGCCAGTTCCAGTGTTTGGGTGAAGGCTGTGCATGGAATCACCTTCCATGGAGTCCTGGGGAGTCCCTGGAGGCTCCCGCAGACATTTGTACCCCCGAGGTCGCAGCTTGCCCCCGTGCACAGCTGGCTCTGTAGCCAGGAGCCCTTCCAGGGCGTGTGTTTTGCTGGGCAGGCAGGTTAAAAGCCGTTCCCTGCAGCGTGCATGTGAAGCTGTGTTTTCAAAACAGCTATGGGTTTTGATGCTTGCCCTGATTTGAATGCCCTAAGGGCTCTTTGATTGAGACTCTTTGCAACCTAATGTTCTGCAAGAAACCCAAACACCCTCAGTAATTAACAATGTGCAATTATGGATGGTTTTATTTGTACCTCGACCTGTCATCTGGGCTGCGTTTCTGGTGTTGGAAGACTAGAGAGGAGATTGGGCTGGGGGTGGGATTGGATCCCCCTCCAGGGATGGGTCTTTTGCGGGGGGGGGGGGGGGTGTCAGGCCGTGGCTGAGCTTCAGGAGGCGATGGAGCAGCGGGAGAAGGTGTCTCACCCCAGCCAAATGCACATCTTGCATCTGCAGTCACCTTTGGCTTTAACCTTTTCTTGCCTGTGGAGAGATGAAGGCTGCATTGGGGGGGGTCTCTCTGTAAGCACTTGGCATCTCCCATTTTTCCTCCCCAGGCGGAGAGGTATCAGGGTTACAGAGAGCAGCCGTAGCTCTGGGGGAAGTTCTGTCCAGAGGCAGAGCATTACAGGGTGGGCGTCACGGCTGGTGTATTTACAGTGATGCTGCTTCTTCCGTGTTCCCAAGACGCAGGCGAAAGTAGAACTGGCAGCAGCTCCCCGCGATGCAGAAGGCGCGGAGGTACGCCGTGGTTAGCCGTGGTTACGCGAGGCACCGCTGCCAAACCATGTTTTCCTCCGTATGTGGCTTGACAGAACATTGTGTTTAACCTCAGACTAGATGGGATAAAACAGGGTTTGCTGTTCAGGGCTAGAAACTCATGTTTCCATCTGCACCTGAAGTCTATCTTCTGCTCCTAGCTCCTAGTTTCCATCGGGTAGACGGATGGAATATTTTCATGGGGACGTAGGAGGTTAAAGTCTTGATCCTTTTAATCTGAATTAGGTTCCTAAATTCAAAGCTGCCATTGACTTATGCACCTAAACCATTTAAACACCTAGAAAAATGCCTTCGGTCCCTAAAGGAGAGCCCGTGCAGTGCTTTGCTCGCCAGCCCGGCCCACATCTGCTCACAGCCAGATGTTGCCTTGCTAAAAGCAGACTGTTTACTACCAAGCGTTACATATGTGTTCAGAACGTTTCGTCGAGCCCTGAACGGGGTTAATGTATAACAGGGCTCTCAGCTCGGCATCTCTGAAAGGTGTCCAAGGCAAGCCTGTCCCCAGCGTGTGGCTCTCCCGTATGGAGAAGGAGAACGGGGACCCAGCTCCATCCCGTGCGGTCCATGTATGGAAAAGCTCGCACGCTGAGGTTCTGCAGCGCAGCTCCCCAATATAACGGTGTAATAATTAACAACAGCCTCTGTGGTTATATGGCACCTTCCATCCGAGAGTCTCGCAGCACTTTACAGGCCCGTTTCCCTCAACACGCGATGCTGGGTCCAAGAGCCCCATCTTGATAGATGATCTCCTTGGGGTGGATTTGGGGCATGGAAGATTTGTTGCTTGTGCTTTGGCATGTCTGTTTGAGAAATGGGATCAGCATTTCCGCTAGGTGCCAAGGGGCAGGAGCTGCTGGGAGGGCTGCTGCATGGGCCAAGGCTTGAGCAACGCTTCAGTGGCGTCTCTTTATTGCTGACCCCAAACCCGGCCCCGCTCAGCCACTGCAGGAGAGAGCCCATGATGGGCAACACGAGCGATCTGCTCTCAGCCTGATGATTAATTAGCCATTCGTATATGGAGCCGAGCATGATGCCTTCTTCTGGGGGTGGCTTGGTTTCAGGGCTCCTCTAGGACAGTGCAGAGCAGCCCCTGAGTGCCCTAATGAGCCCCCTAATGAGCTTTGTTCGGGGGCTGCAGGCACAGCTGCCGTGGGGACAGCTGGGAGATACACGGAGCTCCTGGGCCCTCCATATGGATGCTCTTGACCTCTGAGGCCTCCGAAACTCCATGTGGCTGCTGAGGACACTGGAAAGGGTCAACCCCGTCTCTTCATCCCCAACAAAAGGAGGGGTTTGGTAGACACGGTCAGGACAGAGCGGTGGAGGGGTCTTGGATGGAGGTGGGTGGGGGGAGGCACTCGTTTCCATGGGCCGTGGATTTGCAGCACAGCAAAAGTCACTTGTAAACACAGGTTGGAAAAAGCAGCTACTGCAGCCACAGCCCTCGCCGGGTGCCCGGTAAACGGGGCCAGACGGGTCGGACCCAGCCACCGCTGTCCCAGCAAAAGGCTCTTGCAGCTCACCCGGGGGGCGCGGGGAGACTTTGAGCCCCCTCCCCATCCCCAGCAGCTTTGTTATCGATGCTATTATGGGGCTGGCGGAGCCAATCCCCGCCAGCCCCGATTCAAAGTCCAGGTGCCAACCAACTTGAACTCTCCAGCATCCCTGCCGTGAAGCAATTATTCCCTCAGACACATTCATTGTTCTCATTACACCGTAAATTGTAAATGAATTAAACATGCACTTACCACCATGCACTACAGCTGTCAAGGAAAATAACACACAAATATCACACAGGGCTGGATCCTGCTCCCAGTCCTCTCCTAGGAAGGTTTGCTGCTCGCAGGGAAGGAGGCGGCAGCCAAGCTGGCTGGAGCTGGTATTTTCTTTATGGCGAGGCCAAATCTCTGTTCTCACTTACAGCAGCGCAGGGCAGGGCTATCTCCATTGGATTTGATGTTTTAATTGTGGGGATTTGTGGGGTTTTGGCCATATTTATATCACTGTTGCGCAGAGGGAAGACTGGCTGCTGAGCTTCCTGAGATCCCAGTTTGACCGTGCCTTCCTTGGGGCACAAAATCCTGCTGTGGCTGTAAGAGGACAAATGTGGTGTCGCTTTGAGCTGGTAGGGCTAAAACCATCCCAAGCCCCTGTGCCACCAGCAGCACGGTGCCTGGCGTGGAGCCCCCCCAGCTCTGGCACAGGGATGCTGGGCTCGCCGCTACAAGCATCCCAGCCCGTGCTGGGGGATTTCGCTATATGTGGCTGACAGCTGGTGAGGGAAGCTGTAACAGAAAGGTAATTCAGAGTGCCTGACCACTTCTTACAGTGCCATATACTTATATGTATATATACTTTCCCAACAAGAAGCATGGGCATTATTTATTTTCTAATCTCAGTTGCATGTCCATGGAGCTTAGAGAGTGGGGACCAGTCTTCTAGCGTGTCAGCAGATAAATTCCCCGATTGTCGCTGCTGCAAAGAGGGGACCTGGAACTTGCGGCTACCTTGGGGTACGATGTCAGGATTCACCAGACAGGATTACAGAGGGGGCTTTTCTTCTGAGTGCGGGAGCTGGAAGTTTGTCTGCATTTCTCTTCTTGCACTGCATCTCCAAGGAGGTTTTCACTTTCTAAGAAGGATGTTACCCACTGAGCTATTCATAGTAGTTAAATGAGAAAAGGGGTTAATAAAATACATGCTAGAAAAAAGAAAATAAGATTAGAAGGACTGATGTTTTGGCTGTGAGGCCTTCTGTGGGCTGCGGAGAGAGGGGGGAAAAAAGGAACAAGATTATTATTTTCTTTTCTCTGGCTCAAAGAACTTCATGGCCAGAATGGCACCACTAATCCAATTTTCTTTCTAACAAGTATTTTATCAACACCTCTTTCTTTTCCCCCCTCCTCTGTTCTCCTTTCCCCAGTCTCTACGCAGACATACGATGAGTTGTATTGCAATTAAAGTTTCCACTACACGATGTCTGTGCTCTGCACAAACAGTAGTGGGGCTCGTGGGAGCCGGGGACCCCCGAGACTCTGTGCCCCTCTTCCCCCACATGCACATGTCCATGCACATGCAGTCATTGCACTTTTGGGCACCTGGTTTTCTCTCACCGACCACAGAAAAGTATCTTTTACAGCCGTTCAGCGCTGCTTGGCAGAGGATCAGATAGCAGCTCCACTGAAAGCAAACAGCCGCCTTTCCGAGGGAGTAAATATTTCGCAATGTGTTACTTCAGTGTTATTTATTATGAACATATTTTCCCTTTTATCCGGGGATTTGCCAACTCTTCAGAGTCACAAAACCTCACCGTGGCCTCGCAGAGGGCGGCTGCGCTTCTCCTTCCCCTCTGCCATTTTTGGGGGGACCCGGCAAGGTTTCATCCCTCCAGGAGAGGAGGATGTTTTGCAGGATCCTGGGATCGCTGCCTGCCCCCTGCAAGGGGCACCTGAGACAGGAGCTCTGGTTTAAGCGGTGGCATGGGTCATGTAATCAGAGTAATGAGTTGCAATGGGACCAGTCTGCCCCAGTACACACAGGGCACAATGTCCCAGGGGAGCTTTTGGGGCAATACACTAAAAGAATGGGTAAAACACGGGAGGGGAGCTGCGCTCGCTGGTTATCTGTCTTCTCTTAAACCCGGTGGAGGCGGGGAAAGGGAAGATCTCGGGTAGTGGAGGGTGCTGGAGGAGCCGGTGAGGTTGAGGGAACCGTTAAGACCAGACTCAGAAGAGGACCATTATATCTTGAGCGGGAGAGAAAAAGAATTAAAGCCTTAAAAGAACCTGATTGATGTTCATTAGCCCATGATTCCTGTCTGGCTGTGGGAAACTGCTGCTACGCTGAGCCCCCCCTTCGTGGAGGTGTGATGGGGCTGGGATGGTGAGAGGTCCTGCCGCTCCAGGCACTTCTCTGGATACGTGGTCTTTTGCTGGCATGGGTTTTTCCCTCTCTCAAGGACTAAGGAGGCTGGTCCCCTCCCTGCCAGGTTGGCTGGGGTCTGGGGGAGGACATGATGTAGGGTTAGTCCACCAGTGAGTGCAGCAGCAGCTCTCGGGGTGCAAGCACCGGTGCAGCCTTGGCCCAGGTCAGTCCCAGCCCCCTGCATTCCTCGGGGGCGCGGTGCAGGGAGCAGAGCGGTGCAGCGGTGTGTGCTCGGCTGCCTCCGCTGCTTTGCAGAGAGATCGGGACCTTTCAGAGCAAAGCAACCTTGTATACGGTATTTCATTCCGTTCAATATAACTAGCTGAGGGAAAAAAAATTAAGTAATAAACATAGTGCAAGAGGGTACATTGCTGCAGCCAGCCCCATCCTATGGGATGGGGCCCAGTCCTCCATGGGATGAGCCCGTGCTCCCCGCAACACAGCCAGCTGGGATTTCCAGTGGCAAGGAGGCTTCCCAGGCAGGCTGGGGCAGGCTGTCTAGCAGAAGCGTTATTACAGAAGCAACAAGAACTTGGAAGTGTTTCTTTCTTCCTTCATTACCTTCTTACATTACCTCCCTGTTGCCTGAGTATCCAGGTGCTGGTAATTGGCCAAACATCAGAGCAGCTGGAGCAGGAGCAAGTGGCTCAGCCCCGGCCTCGCTGCTGCGATTTGGGATTTCTGCTTAGGCAGGAGTTAGCTGGGATGGGGAGTCCTGGTCCTCCTGGGCTCACGCAGGAGAGGCGCTGGAGGTAGAGAAGCAATGACCCGCAGTGGCTCGCTGCATGAGGAAGCCATCTCGGGGTGTTCCCATTTGTTTCTAATCCTTCTTGGCACTTGTCTTCACTAGAAAATTAGACCGTGTTGGAACATGACTTTGCTTCAGCATATTAATTACTAGGATGATTAAGATAGGCCAGCGGTTAAGTGCAGACAGGCACAGTCATGCTCAACATAATGTCAAGTGATGGGAGTTAATCCTGCGATTCCAGTAAGATTCACTCAGGACCAGGTGGTGTAATTATGACCAACTGAAATTTTTTAGTCAAATTTGGATTTTGATGGGAAACCAAATTTTCTACAGAGAGGAGTTTCTAACTCATGCTCCTTTTCCCTTCTGTGGCAATGCTGAAACTCCAGGGCTGGTTTCAGCCAAAAGCCAGAATGTGTACATGCTGAAATGCAGCGGCGATCCGTGGTGGGTGGCATGGGGGTGAGGTGCCTTGACACTGCCATTTCCCAGTATATAGGCGGTAAATATGGGGTTTACCAGGATTTTTTTAAAAGTCAGCTCAGTTTTCTTTGGAAAACCCTTCCTACCAGTGTTTTTTCAACGGGCTCGATGCACAAAGACCAGCAGGAGCCCATTTAACCAGGAAAAAACACCCAGTCCGGGCAGCAGCACGAGCATCCTCTCGGGGTGCATCAGCTGTGCCCTCCCTCCCTCCGCGGGGCTCAGCGATCCATGTCTCGCTGTGCTGCTCTCGGGGGTTTCCTCATCCCAGATGTGGTATTCGATGTCCCCAGCTGGTGTCACCTCTTCCACCAAACCTCCTGGTCTGGACCCGCAGTGCCATGAGCCCACTCCGCAGCCACCCCTCGCAGGGCAAGGCTCCCGCGGGCGCGCTCCTTTGCATCCCGTGGAGGCTGTCATTAGTGTTTCTCAATCAACGCTTTCTGGTTAGTGACTGGGGCCAGTGGGAGCTTTGAATGAAGGTGGGGCCAAGCCCGAAAAAGATCCTCTCCTGAAAAATTATAATGAAAGCAATAATGGTTGGGTCCTTGAGCAATGCCTGAGTATGACAATTGTTGTCTGGAGGCTACCTTAATTACGAAACAGTGTTCTCAGCCTCAGGCTTCACAGTCTCAGTGCCTTTACTCTCTCTTGAGCAATATTTTATTGCTATTGTCCTCAACCTGTTTCATATTAAGTTCAGGGTATCTGAAAGTTATATGAAATACATGTTTGTTTTCTATTCTATTTGCACAAATTTCTTGTATTGTGGGGGGGGCGTTTTTTTTTAATCAGTATCTGAAAGCCTAAAGCCGGGATTATCTAAAGGATTATAGGAGAATTAGGCACCGAAAGCCAATTGATTTTTCACTGTGAATTAGCCAAGTGCATTTGGAGGGCTGGAGACTTTGGTCTGCGCGTGGTTTCAGGTCCAGCTCATGTCTTCTGGGTAAAGAGACCTCAGCGCCTCTCAGATGGCCTTAAAGAGGTGCCAAAGCAGGAGCAGCCAGTAAGAAACTGCAGGTACAAGGAGGCAGACGTGGCCCTGAGATATTAAACTACCTTTGAAAATCTCATTCTGACTCCCTTAGGCTCTTTTGTAAACGCCACTCTAAGTTACCATCAATTTCGACAATTAAGCACTGATTTAATTTTAGAGTAACAATAATTGTCAACATTTTCCAACCCAACCACCTTAAATTAGACACACAGATCCAAGTGTTGGCACTGGATCAAAGCGGAGCGATTTTGGGAGATGCTGAGCGCACGCAGCTCTCGCTCGACCGTGTTGCAGGTTGCGCTCAGGACTTCAGAACACGGAGCCATTTGGGCCCCATCCCCTGCCAGACGCCGGGTGCTCAACATGCGTTTCAACACCTTGCTTTAGGCACCTCGGATTAAAAAAAAAAAGTTATTGGCCAGGAGTATTGCACTGATTTTCCCCTGGCAGAGTGGGAGTGGAGGTTGCTGCCTCTCCGCGGGGAAGGCGCTGGGTCGCACACCGGTGTCCTCGTGGGATGTGACAAGGGATGTCACCAGCATCCTTGCTGATGGTGAGCGGGCAAGGCGGAGATGGCAGGCAGGGTAATCCTCTGAGCCCCCCTCCCTGGGCCTGACGTCCTTCAAGGAGGGACCCCTGTGTCCCCCAGTGGGTTCTGGGGTGGCTGAGGACCTTCTGGGGGCCCATGGGGTGCAGGTGGCAGAGGTGCTGCTGCTCCTGGGCCCGGGCAGGGACCCCTTTGCTGGGCAACCTATGCCCGCTGGGACGGATCCCTCCGTGTCCCACCATACATCTCCTGGGGAGCACTGGCTTTGGGTGGGGGGTCATTGCTGGGGCCGGGGAGGGCAGCGGGACCCCGGTGCAGGTCCCTGCTGGGCTCGGTGCCACGGTGGACATCAAAGCTGTGATTAAGCCAATACTTTAATCGTATCTCCGCGCCTTTGATGAGGGCTTCACCTCGCCGTGCTCTCCCCACACCCAGCCCCACCCTGAATTAGGGCTTTTGCTTTATTTTTAGCAGTGATTTGGAAATTGCTGGGGCTCCTTTTTTCCTTTCTTTCGTTCCCCCTTTTTCACCCCTCTTTCTTTCCTCTTTTTTTTTTTTTTGTTTTTTATAAGGATCATGTCAGAGCTCAGTGTCCCCCGGACCCCCAGCCAGCCGTTCAGGGAACATTCACACCTATTTTCCTTGCCTTGTCTCCCCTTTATTCTTATGAAGCTCTCATTGATTATTGCCCTTAAATTCCTCAGTCCGGTCATAGATAAAAGGATAACCACTTCAAAGCAAAGTGTTAAGAGTTTAACCTCGAGCTAAAAGAGTGGACAACAAGGTAATTGAGGGTAATAACTGATCACAGACCTACTTTCAAAGGCACATGCAAGCCTCACTTTCAGATGGCTTTAATTTTATTAACATTTGTAGCAGCTCTAGATGCTTTTGAATCATTACAAACTTCAAAGCTTGAGGTAACACTCCAAATGGAGAACCTGACACCAGGTTTTTTGTTCAGACCCACATCATATTGATAGTCTCTGTTGCAAGCATGTAACATCTCTTCTCAAACTATAAAAACCTAGATGAAAAAAAATATTGCCAATGGAGAAGATCAAAGCCTGAACCTCACTTTGAGTGATCCCAAAGAAGTCAAAACAGAAAGCAACATGGAAAAAAATAAAGTATCTATATTATCCCAACTATCTTTATCCATATTTTAAACTTGTCTGCTTGAGGCGGAGGAGTATGGATAATTCTCCCTGCGTTTTATCAAACTGTTTGGCTGATCATCTGTTCCTCTTTGGGCATTTGGACTTGGCCCTTTTGCTGTCCATGTATGAGGCATTTAAACCCAAGAATTTGGAAAAGGCACATGAAGGAACAGCCCTGACTCAGCTGGGAGGAGAGCCACGTGAGGCAAACGTAAAAATTACATTTATAAACTGAAAACACATGGACTGAAATCAAAATTATGAAAACACCCAGAGTACTCCCATCTCCAGCCCCTGGTAGTTATGGGAGAAAAAGTCATCTCTCCACGGCAAGCTGTTCACCAGCTAAATGGGTGCCATCCCCCAGCGTCGGGATGTGCCCGTGGTCACCCTGGCTGGGTTTGCTGGGGCTGGTGCAGCTGTGCCCTGCCCGAGCCCAATCGTTCCTGGGGCCGCACGGTGAATCAGCTGGAGGAATTGATCCAGGGTATAAATAGCCTTTTTCTTTGTCTATTTTTTGTGCGGGGGAGGGTTATTTTTAGCTGGGTGAGTTCCCTGAGCTCATGCACGAAGCATTTGCGATGAAGGGGGTGGCCCAAGGAAGCAGGCTGTCCCTGTTGCCAAAAATTACACCCCAGCTCCCCTCTGCAGAAAGGTTGCTGCCACCTCAGGCTGGTGTCAAGGCTCCATGCAACTTCAAGTAGTCAGGGAGAACCTCCCCAGCTGCTTCAGCCTCTGTAAAGTCATCAAGAGAAGAAAAATTACTTAGATTTTTTTTTTTTCTCACTGGTTTATAGTGGTGTCCGGCAGGTTTTAGGCTGGTGTAATCCTTTCCTCCTGATTTGCATTGGTGTAACAGCAGAGAGAAGCATCAGGCAGAGTATTTTTTTAGTGCACGCCAGGACGAAGGGCTGGGTGTGAGCTCAGGGCATTTAACAGTGTCTCAGCTGCTGAAGGGGCTGGTCCAGTGGTGTGTCCCCCCGACAGCCCACCCCTGCCCAAAACCCTCTGCCTGCTCCGGCTTGGCGATGCAGAGCCAAACCGTCAGCAGCTCCCAAGCACGGTGGCTTGTGAGAACTCCTGAAGGCGAGGGCTCGATGCCGATTAACCCCGGGTACCTGGCCCGCAGGTTTTTTGTCATTTTTTGCTTGCAGCCAGCATGACAGAGCAACATTGCCAGTGTTGTCTGGTGTCAGGTGTATCACATAAGAGTCTCATTATCTGTGTACGCTTCAAGAGCAGATGTGAACGTGCATAAGCTTGTGGAAACCGCATACTTTTACATGGATTAAATAACTTCGGGTTTAGCCTGCACTGATATAACATTCTTTATGAACTGAAATCAATGTAATATAAGCTGTTCTCTCTGTGCTCATGTTAGGTGCGTGCCTGTGGGATGAAAGGACAATGGTATATTGATTAAATCTATGGAATTTATGTTATTGTCTGAAGTTATGGCTAGAATAATAAGCAGTTATTTCAGCATTTCTGTTGTGCTTTTAATGAGTCTATTATCAGTTGCACAGACAGGGCAGATAAATGGGACCCAGCGCTAAAACATATGTTACAACTGCCCAAGGCAAGCCCTGGCTTGCAGATCTGGATCTATACAAAACATGCTCAGAAATCGCCGCCTCTGTGGCCAGTTTGTTTCTTCTGCTGTTGCTCACTGGAGCTGCCACCCACGCCACACCAGCCCGGGGATGGGCATCCCACCAGGACGTGCCACACACCTGGCAGGAGCGTGGAGCAGGAGCTGCCCCATTTTCCAGAGGGCTCACCATCATCCCCAGCTCACTTCAGTGGGACTGCCGTATTATGGCAGCGCTCGCGTTTCATTTAATCAACCAGTCAAGCAAATGGGGATCATAGTCATCTCTACTGTTGCAAAGCTCTATTTCCATAATGCCATTTCCAAGCAAAACCCTTCATGTGTGATTAAGACGACAGGAGTGCTCTCCTTTCAGCTTGCAAGGGGCTTGTGTGGAAGCTCTCATTTGCGTTAACGGGAGTCACGTGCACAGAGGTAAACAGACCCACAAATATATTGTTAACAAAATCCCCAGAACTGGTATTTTTTATGGATTTGAAACACTGTAGTGGCATGGTTGTCCTGTAGCCCTCACAACCTGTCTCTGCGCTAGCCACAGGAGGCTTGCAGCTTTTACTGCCTTCTAGGAGTTTTTAGAGCTTCCTCCAGGTGGAAATATTCCTGTTACAAACCGAACTCATCTCAGGAAGAAGCAGCTGGGACTAAGGAGGTGACAGCAAGGTCCTGCTCCCCTCGGTGCTTCCTGCCATGGCCATCATCCCTGTCAGGGGCTTCTGCTGCGTCATCACTAATAAGCTCATCTGCATGGTCCATTAGAAGACCTTGGAGGGGATATGGGACACGTGGGAGGGAACGTGATGGGCATTCCCAGTGCAATAATAGCAAGCTAGGAACTGCTTCGATCCTCGGTGGAGCCTTGTGGGGATGAGTTGTGTCTTGTACAACCCCATGGGCTGGAAGGGCTCTTGGAGGAACCAGAGGACCACAGGGAACGGTCATCCTGCCAAATGCAAATGCTATGAAGAAGGAAGGGGGGGAGCTGTCATTGGTGATGTGAAAGGGTCAGGAATATGCTCTCGAGATAACAGGAGACTCAAGTTAGATTGGTTTTCAAAGGGAAAAAAAAAAAAAGGGGGAAAAAACAAAAGGTGTCTTAATTTGAGTTGTGTGAGGAAGAGAAAAAGAAGCCCAGAACCTGGTTTTAGTGACTATAGTGGAGGATTGCAGAAGTGGGGAAGCGGTCTAACAGTTTCTCCCATTTTTCAATGATATGAGGTTCCCAGTCCCCCCAGCTTCTTATGGGGAGAAAGGATGCTGGGCAAGTGATTTCCAGGCTTCTCCAAAAGGGTTAGAGAACATAACTAGCAAAAGGAGAAAAGACTAAAATAATATTTTGATGCTCCCACAGCATGGTGATTTCTACTAAAAAGAAAAAATCATTAATGACTCTTCACGAAACATATGTGCAAGCAGCTGCTTTTTTGGGTCTAGTCTGGAGAAAGCCTGACCTCACACTAGCTGAGCTTCCCCAGCATTTAATGAAAAGGGGAAACAAAGACGCCAATATTAGCCAATATTAATTGTTTAAGCGCTCTTGAAAGGATCACAGTGGAGGTTCCCACAGTGGAGGAAAACACCTTTTCATACAATCGATAGGGCTTTGGCAGAGGAAGATACGATTGACTAAAAAAAAATAATCAGATAAATGGGGAGAAGGGTGACCCATGCAATCTGATACTGGATGGGAATTTGCACTTTGTGCTCCTTGGGCAGAAGGCACCCGGCAGCGCCAGTGCCACGACACCCAGGCAAAATTTTCCCGAGCACCATCCAGGTATTTGCTTGCGAGCAGGATGGCCCCATGGTAATAAATATGTTTCTGGAGTTGCTGCACCTCTAGAGGACAAGGGCTGGCAGCTGGGTGTATGCTGTGCCCCAAAACCACAGTGAGGTTCTTCTGGTTTGAGGAAATTATGTCAGGAATTGCATCAATGAGCCTGATGTGGAGGATCAGGCCCTACAGCACAAATCCTGCCACCCACTCAGTGGATGCTTTGAACAAGGGGGTACGTGAGAGGCAACCTTGAGGGCTTTTCCTTCGGTCCAAGGCAATGAGGTAGAGCTTAGTACTCAGTCCATCTCCATCAACCTACCAGTGGTGGCTTTTGTGAAGGAGAAATCCAAGCAAAGGGCATTTGTTGTCTTCTGAGGGACTGTGCTGCTTTTTCCTACATGGTGGGAAGTCCCATGCCAGGTGTAGGGGTTGTTTTGTTTGGTTTTAGAATTAGCTATCCACTGTTTCCTCTTTTAGCTAAAAACATCTGTCTCCTGGTTCCTCTCTATTGTCCCCTCTGTCAGATAGATACTGCGATACTCTTCTCAGTGCTCTTCCCAGCATCGAAAGGGCTCAGATACAGGACTTGATTGTGCAACTCTTTGTATATGGGGTACTCCAGTGACTTTGAGGGCCCAGTTGGCATCTGAGGACCCAGTGGGTGATGTGGAGATTAGACTTTCTCCATGCAAAGTCTCCTCTCTCCAGTCTGTATTTCACACCTGGAAATATAGTCATCCTTAAAAAAAAATGTTTCTTTTGGGGCCTCAGTAGTGGTCCAGCTTGTGAGAGGCAGGGTGGAGGCATCATCCAGCTCCTGACACCACCGCAAGGGCTGGAATATCATGCCCTTCGCTATCCTCCTTGATACTGAAAATTGAATCGACAGGCAGAAACAAACCAAAACAGGTATAATTTTAGGGTACTCAACTTGGAGAGTGCACCTAAAAATAACTGTGCATAAAGGGTTTGGGTTGGTTTTTTTTTTTCCCCTGGAAGTGAAAAGTTTTATTTGACTTTGTGATTGAAAAGTTTTCCACTAGCCCGGAAAGCCTATTCACTCATAGCCGTTGTCTCTCCTCCTGCTTTTTCCATCATCATCATCCTTTAAGGGCTGTGTGAATCGGGATATTCAGGGTCCTGCTCGATGTGTGGGATGCCCAGTAGCAGGCAGGGGTCAAAGCGCGCTGTGCCAGCCCAGCAAGCACCCTGCTGCGTAGGAAGGGTTAAATTTCATGCTGCAGCTGCAAAGCCCAATTTCTTTATTTCCTGTTAATGACATTATTGCCTACATAAAACCATTGAAACATGTTTCTTTCATTTGTTTAATTTCAAATTCTGAGCACACTAGCTGGAAACTATGTTTAATAGTTAAACTCAAAACATTTGGATTTCCTTTCCTCGCTGAGATTTGCAGTGAGTACACTTCATACTTAGTTGAGTTTTTAAGTAACCATTTTTACACAGCTATAGAAGCCAGCCAGAAAACAAAAAGGATTATATTGCAGAATCAAATCACATCAGTTCAGGCTAGTAACACATCATATATTTCACTTCCTCCACAGTCGTGCCAAGATACCATCAGAGCCAACACCTTACCAAGCTGGCCATGTTCACTTCCAGGAGCGTCCAGCCCCTGCAGAACGAGAGCCAGCACACCCCACTTGCTCTGTGCATGCAGAAGGACTTCCCTGAGCATGCATGGAAAAAATGTTCCTGTTTCCATGAAAAAATAGGATGGAATCTAATTCAGGCCTTGCTAGCGCTGATGATCCCATCACCTCCCCATGTTTCTCCTACATCCTCCTGTTGAATCTCACATGCCAAGTTCTTGCTCCCAAGCGCTCTCTGGGCAAGGGCAAAGTGGGAGCACAGAGTAGGCAGGATGAGTGCACATGTAGGTAGATCTGAACCATCACAAATTTGAAGGGAAATCCTTGAATCTGAACTCGTTTAGCAAGTAAAGATCCAAAGACAAAGACGCATTATCTGTTGATGCTTTTAGCAAACTGCCACACACTCTGCAAGGAGCAGGGGGATTTAGCCCTGTCAGGGTGATGGACACCTACAAGCAGTTGTTGTGTAAAGCTTCACTGCTTGTGTGCTGGAGTGTCTAAAAGTCACTTCCACAAACGCTCACGAGATTAGTGTGTGGAGTACTGCAAAGAAAACTGGGCTTTAAACCACATTAGATTCAGATTCCCCTTGGCACGTGTATACGAAGGAAGCCCAGAATCAATATTAGGCCTAGCAGAAGCAGTGAGCAGAGATGCAGCAAGGAGGAACGTGGCCCTCAACGGGACTTTCTAAGGAGTTATCACCTGATCCTGACAAGAGGGCCACACTCAGTGCCTCTGCTGTGGCATCACAGATGCATCCCCAGCAGCCACAGCAGTGCTCAATTTTCTGTCAAAAAATCCGTATTTGACTAAAAAAAATCAGTAGGGCTTAAATGTTACCTTCAAGGGTGATGTGTGGGCTCCATGTTGCCTGTGAAGAGCTCAGCTGCTTGGGCTAGAGAGGCTGCATACCCTTGCCGTGGTGTTTGCATCCCAGTGGCACACACCCAGGCAAGCCATTGTCCACCAGAGGTCTTGTAGACCTGGTGTCCTACTAGTTACTTAATCAAGAAGCTAGCAGAGAAAGTGATGGCTCGTTCGTGCATGGGGAGGAAGGGATTGTGGAAAAAGTAAGTCGTGGGAAGTTGTTCATAAATATCCTCGTTTTCCTCTTTTGCCCCCACCCTCTTTTCAATCTCTATTCCGTGCAGGTGAAGGCAGCAGTTCAGAAATGTTAATAGATAGCAAAGTGCTTATGTGTGTTTTATCAGCTCTCATAGAACGGTTAGCGCTGATACGGTGCCCCTTTTAAGTCTAAAAATTCTGGCCAAGCATGTGCAGATAGCAGGGAGTGCGCTGAACAAAACATCAAGGAATAAAGTCTGTAGGGGGGAATGGAAATGTTAAAAGGATTATAGGACGAGAAAATGTATCGGACTTATCTGGCAATACTTGGTAACAAAAGTATGTCGGTTTGTGAAATGGACTTCAAATCCCATAAAACTAATTGTGTGTTTTCTTGTCTTATTTTTGAGTATCTCTGGCAGTACTTTTTTCCCCCACTGCAAAAGCGTGTCTGCATGTGGATAATACTCTGTGCTTGCAGTATGGAGCAAGATTATACAGCCAATTGGTTTTATACCTCTTAAACTAATGATGTTAAAGTAGTTTATTAAAAAAAAAAAAAGGAAAAAAAGGAAGACTAACTTCAAAGGTTTACATGTGGGTTGCAAACCTCTCATGTCTTCTGTATACAGGACCTTCCTCTTATTTTGATCAAGACTGTTCCCAGCACTTCTGTTGAAATACTTGCAAGCCTTTGATCTTGTTATCAACATGACCACCAGTGAGAGCACCCCCGCTTGCTGAGCGTGTGACAGGGCAGGTGACGTCAGTCACCGTCTCTGACTAACACCGCTTTTGGGTTGAGCTCGTACTGCTGCGCCGGTCCTCCTTGGGCTGCGCTTATCGCAGAGGAGTCTTCCTGCCAGGAAAATGATTTAGACCCCGAGACGTCAGCCCGCCATGGCTATGCGTTCCACCAAGGTCACAAGAGTAAATAGCACTGCTCGCCCTCCCCTTGCTGGGCCAGGGAAGGGGAGGCAAAGAGATGGCATGAGGAGCAGGGCGGGGAGAGGTTGGAAGGGTCTTGGGGGGGACTTGGCCCCAAGTGGGCCATGGAGAGCAGGGAGTTCAGCATGGTCCTTTCATCTTTCCACTGAATTTTCCATCAACGTCCTTGTGATCTTACTGTAGTTTTAGCCAAGGAATCACTTTTGAGGTGCATCAGTAAGCCCAGTGTCGGGCAGCGGCAGCATCCCAGCGGGGGCTGGCTGGGCTTTGGGCACCATCCCTCACCTTCCTCACTGTTTTGGTGTTGCCCGTAAGGACGGCGCTTCTCTGGCCCTCGGTGTCTCCCTGTGCACGGTGAAGGACACCGCCTTTGACCTCTGTTCTAGGACTTGTGGTTCATGAAATGTGCAATGTGAAATGTAGGCATCACTGTTACTTGCTGCTGCTGTTCGATTCGGCTGCGCTCCTCGCACTGCTGTCATCCTCGCGCGGCCACACACAGGGACAAACAGAACAGCCCTGGCATAGTCCTGAGCCTTAACATTCCCGGTGTTTGACCTAGTTTTCTGCAGGAAGCCAACAACCTGGAGACAGCTCTTTTGGAGCAAGACACCAGCAAAATACCTGCCTTGCGGGCAGAGAAGGCAGCGATGGAGCCAGCTTAGTTGGGTACAGTTAGGACAAGACGGGGTGTTGCATTATGAGCCCAGGGAGTGTGGACTGGCACATCTGTCAGTGCTGCCCCGAGAGCGATGCTCTTAGACCAGCACTCAAGTCCTTAATGGCTCCCACCGCTTTTTTCTTTCCCACTTTTTTTTTTTTTTTACTACCTGCTCTAAAAATCTCTTACACACACACACACACACAAAAATCTCCTTATTATGTAGCTTCACTGTGAATTGACTCTTTTCATCTAAAATTATTCTTTTTTGGTGCCACAATCAGACTTCAAGCTTCTTTGCACTGCCTGTGAACGTGATACATCGCCGCAGCCAGCAAGGAGGACACGGCTGGCCTTTGCAGCGGCACCACCAGGGCATGAGCACGGCCGGGTGGTGCCACTTTATACAGCTTTTTGCAGTCATTTTCTCTACACATGGGCTGAATTTTTATCTAAAATGCAGAAAGGCTAACAAATAAAATATAAATAGTTAATTTTCCTTCTGTTCCGCCTGGGAATTCAGATTCAAGTTTAGACTGGAAAATCAGAAGGAAATTCAAAGATACTCTGCTTTCTTGATGACTGCAGCTGCTACCTGAACACAGAGATTCCCTGTAGATCTACGAACAAGGACTTCCAGAAACTGATAAAGATGAAGAAAACTCTGGAAGACCTTCTTGTACCTGCCACCGCCTGCCTAGTTCATCGGATTACTTTTAAACCTCAGGCACTACGTGACTCTTCCCTGTCAGCAGAAGGAGAAAATAGACTCCCTGAGTGGACGTGCAGAAAATGAAGGGGCCACCGCAGCTTTGGGAGGGCAAACTGCTCCACGGGCACTTCCACACAAAGCCCCGTCCCCAGGGGCTTGCCCTCCTCTCATTTTGTCCCCAAAGTGCCCCTTTTTGGTGACTGGCATAGAGAGGGTGGTGGGCTAGACGGGTCTTTGGGTGGGCTGCTCTTCTGCATGTGCGATCCCAAATAACACAGTCAATGAAGTACCTGGTTGAGTGACTTGGTTGCTTGGTGTGCTCCCAGGGCACCGGTGCAGGGCAGTACTATTGCCCAACGCAACTTGGAGAAAGCCGGTTGGCTAAGTGACATTTTTATGAAATATAATGAATGATACTTAATGAGATTTTCATCCAAAGTGGAAAAGTCCAAGGTTTTCAGCCTCCATTATAATCGCTTCATTTTCTGTGCTATAGTAGCAAATGGGATTCAGGGAGTTTTTTATGCCACCATCACTTCAAAGCAAGTTCGAGTTCAAGATGTAAGTAGCAGGAGGTGATCAATCGACCTCTGGTGGCTGGAGGTCGTGGGCTGGAGGTGTCACTGTCACCATCGCAGGGGGCCCAGGGGACACAGGCTGTTCATTCTCCCCGGAAAGGATCATTTTGTGTGGCTCAGTAGCATCTGACATAGTGGCGTGTCGATACTTGGCATCATCATCAGCAAAAATATTAGTATGTCTAATGATTCGTAACTGCTTGTTGTGCCTAGAAATGGCTTTTACTGCTCGGCTCGTGGGTTTGGCAGAAAGTTTGCTTTCCATGCCCAATGGTAGCCATTCCCAGGCCTGAAAAAAAGTGTAATTGGGCAGCAACAACAAATTCACCCACATGTTATTTCATATTATTAGCCCAGATTGTCCAGTCCAGGCACCTAGTAACACACATGGCTCGCTCCTCGCTGCTCTGCATGGCTCTCAGATGGGCTGAGCCAGCCCAGAGCTGATGAAATTGCAGCTTCAAAGGATGCCACGTCCAGGGCCACCGCGACACGGCCTCTTTGGTGTTTTGCTTCTCATCTTGGTGGAGACGGTGGTTTGAGCAGGGCCTGGAGGAGAGGGAGAAACAGGGAGCTCTTCGGCACAGGGCAAAGCCAAGCGCCGTGTTCAGCGACGGTGCAAACTAGTTGCTGTTTCTCAACAGCACGTATAGCAAAGCGGCTTGGGCGGGAAGGGACAGGCACGGGTTTATGGACACGACTCTGGTTTCTGTCTTCCCATTTAGGATCAGGGTAAGCCCCTGGGACTGGAGCCGGGGTTTCCCCGGTGTGCCCGCTTCTGGGGTCCCATGCGTGTCATTCCCTGGGGGTTTTGCTGCAGGGCCGCAGAGGGTGGCAGGGCAGGAGGGAGCTGGGTGAGGCTGGCAGGGGTAGACCTCGGTGGCAGGAGCAGGTTTCGTCTCAGCTCCGTTTCTTGGGGTGCAGGTGTTCTTGTTGGCTGGCACAGGCGGCTCGGGTCTCTGTGCCAGAGGTGGGCTGGGGGGATAGGGCAGCATGTGTGCCCCCACGGGCTGTGGGCATGGGGAGAAGGGCTGGCTTGATGGTGGGCTACGCTTTGCTGTTTCATTTCCCAGGAGATGCCATAAACCATGTTTAGGAAAGCCAGAAATGGAAGGTGCCGTTTATTTCGGCAGAGGTATTGCCACGTGCGCTGCCTGCACTGCCCAGCTGCCTGGCCCTTCCTGGCCCCACACGCCAGCACGCGGCAGGCCTGGCAATGGGGGCAAAGCATTTTGCAAAGCTTTTTCCTAGGAAAAGGGGGATCATGGGTTGCTGAGGACCCCCGCAAGCCTGGGTGCAGGGAGATATGGGTCTCCTTAGGTGATGATGCCCGCTGCAGTCCCTGCCTGGGGGCTTCGGGGTGGGGGGACTGGCACGTGGGGTCTTCTGCTTACGTGATGTGCTTTTCAGAGTGGGGCCTGATCCCAGGCTTTGCTCAGGGCTATGGTAGAGAGAATCCGCCTGGGGCCTCTGGAAGGACTTGCAAGCTATGAATTAATGACAAAAATAAAGCAGAACTTGACTTCAAAAGCTCCCACTACGGTGGCGTTATCCTCACGCCCCTCTGCCAGCCGGGTCTGAGCCCCCTGTGCATGGAGCTGGGGCAGGTTCACGGGGTGCAGGGCAGAGCCAGGACCAGCGGTGGGCTGGGGGAGACCAACCCGAGCCCCCATGTCCAGCCTAGGAGCAGGACAGGGAGGAGGGCAGGAGGCGCCTTGTATCTGGAGGACAGGTTTGGGGGCCAACCCCTAATTAAAACCTTTTGTATGGAGTTTAAAAAACTCCATTCGTGTCTGTTTAATATTTAACAGATGGGGGGGAGATGTGAACACAACTGCAGACAGAGTTTGGCTATTTGTGCCACTTATATTGCAATCAGATACTGTTTAATTAGCATGCAGAGCGAAAACATGTCTTCGAATTATTTATTAAAAAAAAAAAAAAAGTATGAAGACCCGCCCTATTTTCTCCCTGAGATGAAAAACTTTCCGCGAAGTTTTTATGCCGGGGAGTAAGCTCCGGCCCTGCAGTGCTGCGACCAGCCGGGGGAAGAGGCAGGAGGCTAGGCAGGAGGCTGCGCGGAGGGCTGCGCGGGAGGGCGCGCAAGGCGGCGCCTGCGCCTTTAAGGCGGCGCCGCGCGGGGGGCGGCGGAGCGGCGGCTGCCGATCGCTTCCCTTTGATAAGGTCCTGGCAACTCCGTAGCCGCTCCGGGATGCCGCGAGAAGGGAGCAAAAATAAAATAAATCTTCCCCTGAAAATATAATTATTTTATTTTATTACGAATGGGGCCCCTCCCCCCCCTCCCCGGGCAGAAGCTTCCCCCTGCTCACGCCTAGCAGCGGGGATGCCCGGAGGCGGGAGCACCGGGCGGCGAATGGGGTGCCCCCCCGTTTCTTCTTCTTGATTTTTTTAATTCTTAAAATTTTTAGGAGCTGTTTTTCCCCTTTTTTGTGCGTGTGCGAGCGTGGCGGGCGGCGCGGAGCCGTGCTACCGCCCTTGCAGGACCGCTCCGCCGGCCTCCGCTTTGATGCGCGCAGCGCTGGCGGGGAGAGCCCGGGGCGCGGGGGGGCGGGGAGGGGCGGGGGAGCAGGGGGAGGAGGCGGGGGAGGGACCAGTGCTTTTGTATTTAAAATAAATAAAATAAATAACCAGGGGAGGGAGAGGAGGGAGGCGCGGATCGCAGTGGGCTCCTTCCCTCGCAGCCCCCCCCTCGCCCCCCCCCCCTCTCCCCCCCCCCCCCCCCCCCCTTCCCGATGCTCTCCGATGCGGTTGCACCGCCGGGGAGGAGAGGAGGAGGAGGAGGAGGAGGAGGAAGAAGAAGGACAGCGAGGGGCGCGGGGGGAGCGGGGCCAGCCTGCGCGCTGCCGGCGGCGGAGAGCGGCAGGGCCGCGGGCGCGCAGCGAGCTCCGGCTTCGCGGTGAGTGGCAACTTCGGGGGCAGCGGGCCGCGCTCCCGGCAGGGCTTATTTTTTTTTTTTAATAGGGGTATTTTTCTTTTTTTTATATTTTTTTTTTTTTTTTAATTTTTGTGTGTGTGTGCGCGCCTTGCGGTGCCGCGCTGCGCGGGCGCGCTGCCTCTCTCCGCGGCCAGGCTGGGGCCGGCTGTTGCACAGGGCTCGGAGGATCCAAGTCGCTCCGGACTTTCCCCCCCCCCCCCCCTCCTTCCCCCCCCACCCCAGCTCCGGCTCCGACCTCTCTCCTCCCAGCCCGTCGCCATTTCTGGAGCAGGTTTTTATTATTATTTTTATTATTATTACTATTATTATTTATTTAGCGCGCCGCTGCAGCGCCGGGCAGCCCGGCCGGCCGGGGTCGGCGCTTTCCGAGGCTGCCCCCTTCCCCCCCCCTTCCCCGTGTTTCTTTCTATTTATTTCGCTCTCCCCGGCGCGGTTCGGGGGCTCCCGGCCGGGGGGGCGCGGGGCCAGGATGCCCCGCAGCACCCAGGTACCGCGGCCGCGCCTCGCGCCCCCGCCCCGCAGAAGGGGGGGTCCATATTTTTTATTTTTTTTTTTTTGGCGGGGGGGACCTGCTCCAGCATCTGGTTTCTGCAGGGAAGCCGCCCCAAAAGCCCGGGGTGGGGGGACACGGTCCCCGGTTGCGCGGTGTTGCTGGAGCGCGCAGCGTGCGCGCTGGAGGAGGGCGAGGGGGGTGGGGGGTGCAAAATGGGAACCAGATGCCGGGGCAGGGGCACCCCGTGCTGCCGTGAGCTGGGGGGGGGGCAGCACACACAGGCACCCCGGCCCGGCCCCGCTAAAGTGCGCCGGGAGTTCAGCGGAGCGGATCTGATAGTCGCGATCGGGCTGGCGATAGAGCCGCGCTCCCGCTGCCCTGCCTTTCTCTCTCTTCCCCCCCCTTCTTTTTTTTTTTTTTTTTTCTCCCGAATGTGAAGAGTTGAAAAGCCTGTTTACTTTTTGCCTTTGATGTTGGGAGGATCTGGTTTTGATTAGATCAATACTCCTTTTTTCTCCCCACCCCCCCACCCCCCTTTTTTTTTCCCCTCCCTCTGCAGAGAGGAGGCTCAGAGGATCCCCTGCTGACTCCAGGCAGAGGAAGGCAGAGGCGCAGGCAGCTCCTGGAGCAACTGGGAGCCCCTCTCCCCACCGGGCTGCGGAGCCATGAGCAGCGCTGTGGTCCTCGCCCACCTCCCAGACCCCAGCAGCAGCTTCAGGGAAGACGCCCCCCGACCCCCTGTCCCGGGGGAGGAAGGAGAAGCACCATGCCCGCAACTCGCCAGCTCGTTTCTCCCCAAAAGCCAAAGCTTCAAGGCCATGCCGGTGCCTCCTGCCCCGCGGAGGAATGAGAACGGACTCGGGGAGCCGGAAGGCAGCGCATCGCCAGACTCCCCTCTGGCCAGATGGACCAAATCCTTGCATTCCTTGTTGGGAGATCAAGATGGTGCCTATCTTTTTCGGACCTTCCTGGAAAGGGAAAAATGTGTGGATACCTTAGACTTCTGGTTTGCCTGCAATGGCTTCAGGCAGATGGACCTTAAGGATACCAAAACTTTAAGAGTAGCCAAAGCTATATACAAAAGGTACATTGAGAACAACAGCATCGTCTCCAAGCAGCTCAAGCCTGCTACCAAGACCTACATAAGGGATAGCATCAAGAAGCAGCAGATAGATTCTATCATGTTTGATCAGGCACAGACTGAGATTCAGACTGTGATGGAGGAAAATGCTTACCAGATGTTTTTAACTTCTGATATATACCTCGAATATGTAAGGAGTGGAGGAGAGAATCCTGCTTACATGAACAGCAATGGACTGGGGAGCTTAAAAGTTGTCTGTGGCTATCTCCCGACCTTGAATGAAGAAGAAGAATGGAGCTGTGCAGACTTTAAAAACAAAATCTTGCCTTCGGTAGTTGGACTATCCAGCAAGACGTTGAGGGTTACAGCAAATGTCAGAGCTACGGAGACGATGGAGAACGGATACAGGTAAGGGAGCCCCTGGAAGTTGTGCTTTGTTTTAACTTCAAGGACTTTGAGAGCCCTGTTGGGGTCGTGTGCCGGGGAGCTAGCAGGGGGTTGAGGGGCAGCAGGGCTTCCCGTGGGGCTGGGAGCACAGGTACTCCTCCATGCCTCCCAACACTGGAATTCTGGGGGTGTTGGCTGCATTAGGGGCTTTTCCCCCCCTTCTGTGCAGAAGAAGGCAAGATCCTGTGCTCTTAAGCCCTATTGGCTCCTTCAGATCTCTTATAGATCAAAAACTTCATAGCAACTATGTCCTCCGGACATGCGTTAATTATTGGTTCAACTTTCAAACCTATTAAGAGCAGTAGTAGAGTGGATCATATAGACGCATGAATAATGTAACCTACTCGTTCCCCAACTCCACCATCAACCAGTGTTTAACTACGTTGGTTATGTGGGAAGCAATTGTGCGGTCATGGAGGAGGAAATGTATGCACTTACTACATCAAACTCTGCAACTTGCACAAAATCTGCTTTTATTTTGACGGTGCATGTGTGATGTGCGGCCTCTCCCATCGCGTTGGGTGTTGGTATCTGTCAAAGCCATTTAGGGTGGCTCCGAGCCAATGCATACAGGAGGATACTTAAGATTGAGTACTTAAGGTAATAGAGACATGCCAGGTACAGAGTAATAGCAGATCCTTGGTGCTCTCCTGTAGGTCTTTGGTTGGCTGTGCGCTCCAAGTTGAACTCATTAAAACGTGGTTGTGTCTGATGGCAGCGCGGAGGGATGCGGGGAGCGTGGCGTGGCGGTGGGGTCGCCTCGTGCCCTTGTCGTGGGGTGCATCTGCGTGGCGGACCCCTTCTCTTTTGTTGGGAGTGTGGATGGCACAGCGGTGCGAGGGTGAGGAAAGTAAGAGCCAACGCGAAGTGAAGGGGGGGATGGGAAAGGGAGACTCTGATGAGCAAATGATGAGTTGTATAATCCTCTGAAAATGTATTCTTTCCTCTCCCCACCCTTGCCATAAATGTGGATTGTTGAATCAGGGCTGAGAGGAGAGGGCTCTGCTGGCAGATGTGCGCTCTCCTCCGCTGGCCCAGGAGGTTGGGGTTTGGTGTGGTGAGTGTTTGACATCTCCTTTACAGGAATTTTGAGAGTGTGTCTGTGATTCACAGACATCAAAGGGAGTCAGGGCTTCTCCTGGGGAGGCTTTGCTGGAGCTCGCCCTCCTCTCCTGCCCCGCGAGCGCTTCCAGCTGTGCCGGGCTGCCCGGTGCCCGGCTGCCGGGGGAGCCCCCTGGCCCGGGAGGCTGCCGTGGAGCCAGAGGCCTCTGCTGCCGTCCCTCCTGGTGGCCCTGTGGCCGAGGGGCGATGGAGGGGTGCTGGCCGCGGGTGCCGGCCGTTGGGATGCGCTCTGTCCTGGCGTGGCCCCTGGACCTCTCCTGCTGGGGGCTGCACGGGGGGGCTCTCGCTGGCAGCTGCTCGGTGGAGGGCTTGGGGTTTGGGATCCTCATCTCGTGCCTGAATGTTACTGTCTGAGCATCTGCTGTTCTCCAGAACTTGGTTTGAACTGCTGCCCTTCGCTTGCTTTCCAGGAGGGGGGCGTTTGATGCTTTTATCTCTCAGCCTTTGTTGGTATTCAGTGCTGGAAGGGCTTGGCTGTAATGTTCTACCAGAGCTGCAGGCCCTGCTAAAAACCTACATGTGCCTTGTCCAGGAGAGCTCTCGCAGAGCAGTGGCTGCTTGCCTGATTAGTGCTGGGTTTTTTCCTTTTGTTTTTTTTCTTTCTTTTTTCTTCCTTTTTTTTTTTTTTTTTTGTCCAGGGATTAATCCAGCTTGCTCCTCACATGTCAGATCTACCCTCCTAGGACATTAGGTACTGCATTTTGCTTTGATCACCCTCTGTTGAATTTCCAGGAGCTTTGGCTCTCCATGGGGCCAACAGATCTCAATGCAAAGAGAGGGAGGTCAAGCTGAGATGCTTCTCAGTTCCTCCCTGAGCTACCCATTCGTGAAGCCACTTGTGCTAGAAGCTGATGAGCGTATGGATGGGTTATCTCTCATCACTCAGCATTTAGGATTGTCTTTAGGATTGGAGCTGAAGCTTGCACAAAGTCTTTCCTGGTGAGTGGCCAAACCACACCTCCCTCCTCGTGCGTGTGTGATGGAGTTAAAGAATTTCTGCTCGGCGCGTTATGGTTTTTTGAAGCACTGTCCAGGCTCTTGCCATTCGCCTCGGTGGGTTTCAATGTGATTAGACCAGGGAAAGCCGGGAGTGCTGGGCTGAGCACACCTGATGGTCGGAGCAGGGCAACCTCAGGCCAGCCCCGTATTTGGGTGGGAAACCACCTGGAAATCCCAGGGCATGGAGTCACGGCCAAAACCAGGGCAAACGGGAGATGGCAGAAACCATACAAGTTGAAAGACTTCGTTTGGCCCCAGCATCAGTGATGGACAGGAACAGGAGAAGTCAAGTGCAAACACAGCGTTTGCACCTGGCTGCAAAGCAGGCGTATGCATGCAGACTGTTGGTTGTATATTTGGAGCCCTAATACAGGGAATATTTTGAATGCAGGACTTCCCTCTTGTCCTTCAAAGCGACTCCCCTCCCCTGTAGGTTGTGGTGTGGTTAAAAGTGGCCTCCCCACGCTGCGCTGGACCTGGCCCCATGCTCCAGGAATTCCAGCTATTATTTATACACGCTTCTAAATTTACCACGCGCGACTTTGTGTACACAGAGAGTGCTTCTTCCTTTGCAGTGCCGCTGTGTAGCATGGTTTTGTGCAGGCCAAGGTGGACTCATCTGCCTCCCATTAAGCTCTTAACATCAGTGGGACTGGCCTTGCTTTGAGAAGGCTGGAGCTTGCAGATGGCCTTCTGCCGGCTCCCAGTGCTTCCTGGCCTTTGAAAGGACCCGCCAGTGGAGCTCCTTGTGTGTGAAGTTATTGGAACCAAGTTTGGCTTCAATTATCAAAGTAAATGATGCCATTGTAAAGCTATGCTCGAAGCAGTGTTCTACAATTAGAGCATGGAAGCTGTGATTAACATATTTTAACAAAACTATACTCTCCCCCCCCCCCCCCCCCCCCCCAGGTTTGTGCATGCATGTGTTTTTCCTTTTTTGTTTTCAAACCCACGATTGCCCAGTGATGTTTGTCCCAAGAAAATACTTAATGAGATTCAATTTTACCTCAAAATGCTCCTTGTAGATTTTCTTATCTTACTGTATAAATCTGTGGTTTGAACTGTCAGAGCGCTTTTATTTCTAAGAAGCAGAGGTTGACAATAAAAAGAAAACAAACAATGTCCACACTCTGAAACTGTACCCTCAGAACAGGGGGTACAACCAAGAGCCCCTGAAATTTTCATGGCATTATAATACCTCTGATATGCCCATTGCCTAACATAGCATGTAGGGAGTTACATGCTGTGTGTCATCGCATAAAGATAAGAATAGGCTGAGAAACATCAGACATTCTCCTTGAAGCTCCAGAGCAACTGCTACCTGACAGCTGAAAACACTTTGCATATTGCGTTTGGAGCTGGGGTGTGTGTTTGTGTGTGTAGCATCTGTGGCAGGAGACCACCGCTTTCTGCTGGAATTTAAAACCCTCGCAGGCAACTTGATGCATCTGGGTGCAATTACTGTAGTAAGGTGGTTAAATTAAAAAAAAATTAAACATAGCAAAACGGCCCTCACTGGTTTGCTTAAAGGATGGGGCGATTTCTGTGGGGCGGTGTGTTGGGGGTGGAATGTGGGAGCTTACTTTAAAAATGTCAGCTGTAGGGGTTCTTTGTTTTTGGTCCATGAGGTGTTGGGAGGTGAATGGGAGCTGCAGTTCAGTACTGATGGGAAGATGAGTTAGTTGTGGCCACTTTCTCTAATTATATCTTTCAAATGCTGTATTTGGACACACCTCTCCCTGTGCCGTATTCATACAGACCCGCTGCCTCCGCCCCCACGCCAGCCTCTCCAGCAACCCGTCTGCTGGAAGAACGTGGCAAATCAGCCCTCCTGGATGTAACCAGGAGTGACACAGCCACCTCCCAGCAAGGTGGTGGTCCTGTGCTGGGGAGCATCCGGCACCCCTGCACCTCGTAGAGCATCCTGCACCCCTGAGCCTCATGGACCTCAGATGGGCTCTCAAGACCTGAGATGGTTTCAATTCAAATAGTTTTAAGAGCTGCATCCTCTTGCACAGTTGACCCGAAAGCCCCCCAAGGACCTAGGAAGGGGCGCTTGGACTGCACAACCCCCTGAATCAGAGCAGAAGACTACATGTTTTTTTAGAGGAACTTTTTTTGTAGTAGTAGTAGGATAACTTAGCTTTCACCCACATGTGGAATTAATTTATCTTTGACGATTTTACTTCTTTCCTGTGGCATTCCTTACTATCTCATATTTTTTTTTGTCTTCTTCTTCTTCCCAGATAGATATTTTTTAACATCTTGATCTCTCCCCATCAGAAATGCCTTGGCCTCCTTCAGAAAGGAATGCAGCCCCGGCTAGGCTGAATACCTGCCTGCAGCCAGCCCCAAGCCTCTCATACCAGAGAGGCCCATCTTCCCCACCATGCTTCCCCTTTCCCTTTTTTTTTTTTTTTTTTTTCTTTTTTTAAACTTAAGCCTTTGTGGGGGCTCCTGTTTTTGGTGCTGGCGGTGCAGGAATGTGGGGCAGCGGGGGCATGGGGTGCCTGGCTGGTTGTGAGGGATGGAGAGCAGGGCGGTGGGAGGACATTGCTGCTCACTTAAACCCAGCTGCTCCCCTCCAACCCCCCGGGGGGGGGGCAGGGAGGTGGAAAGCCCATTAAAAAAAAACCTGCCAAGCCTGCTGGCACATTCCTTAGGCCCCCAAGTCCTGGGTAAGTGGCCCTAATTATTAAAATCAGCAGTCCTTATCAGATGACAAGGCCTTTTGCTTTGATATACAAAGGCAGAAGCTTAACAACCCCATCTTTCCCTGGAAGAGGAACAAAATGTGCACCTTAACATGCTGCTTTCAAACCTCCCTGCATAATCCCCTTATCACCTGCTGAAGATATGTATATTGATCCTGGCTGGGAAGTTGGAGTAATGGGAGGCAGCAGGGGCGCCAGGGTCTCCCCCTTCCCTGCGATGACCTCGCCACCTCTATCACAGCCCATGTCACTGCCCATGAATTTTTCACTCGACCGCTCTTGGGTACTCAAACAGCCAGGCTGGGCTTTGGGTTTGCTTCTCCAAGTGAAGCCAAAGGTGTTGGCATCAGTAACCGCCATGCTCATTAATACAACCTGCTGCTCCTGTCCTCGCATCCCCCATCCTCCTCTTCCCTGCACAAAACCACAAGTTGAACAAGTAGTAGGTTTTCCTAAGAACTGGGCCTTTTTATTGCCTGCTTTTATAACGCTGGGAAGATGGCACCCATCTCTGGGGGGCCAAGCCTGAGCAGCAGGTTTCAGCCCTGTCCGTGGTGGTCCTGCTCCAGTAGTTTCGGGCAGTTCTCTTGTTTCAGGCAACGCTGGTACTGTAACTTGTATTCCCAAAGGGGCCCTAACTCCTGTTTCAGAGCAGACGTAAGCATTTATTAGCTGATGCCTCAATGGCTTTCAGTGGGACTTGAGCTATGAACTTCTTGATCTTTTGCCTGCCGATGCCAACGGCAAAACTCCTGCTAACCTCAGCAGTGCAGCGTCAAGCTTGAAGGACCGAGTTTTTGAAGGTATCAAAGTATGTAGAGGTGCTTCCAGGGATTTTCTAAAGCATGCTTCCAGTGCTAAAAGCGACACCTTTCAAGCTGGACTTTGAGTGTGTTTAGACAGAGCGTGTCCTGGTTGCCGCTGGTCTGAGCGGTGGATGGTTGGTTGCTTCTCAAGAGGTTGTGCAGCCAGTGTGCGTGTCCCGTAAGGACAGTGCTACCATGAACCCTGTGTGCTTCTCGCTAGCCTGACTGACTGGTAACCATTCCTCTTTTGCTTGTCCCTAGGTCCTTCAAGAGGAACGATCCCATTAACCCATACCATGTGAATTCTGGCTATCTTTTTGCTCCAGCAACCAGCGCGAATGATAGCGAAATATCTAGTGATGCCCTGACGGACGACTCCATGTCGATGACGGACAGCAGCGTGTAAGTATCTAGTGTGGGCTGGGGCCCTTTGGGATGCACCAGCTGTGGATCTGCTGTGCCGATGCACCATGGGGGCTTACGGGAGCGATGGGTCCAGGGGCATCACCCTGCTTCTGCTCGCTGTTGAGTAGGGGCTGCCGAAACGGAGGTGTGCACCTAAACCGAGAGGTGTAGCAGGGCATGGCAGCCTTGCTCTTCATGTGGTCGTCGGAGGTATCGGATGGAGTAAAATAATGAATCCCTCTATTGCCATTTTGCAACTGCAGCTGAGCAAACATGTTTTCCCCTATGCTAATGGGGCTGCCTGACTAACCCAAGGAGTGTATCTCCCTGAGCCTTTGTCTTAAGGCCAGGCTTCCTTAACTAGTTATCAGTCATCAAAGAGGAGGAGATTACTTCCTATAGGAAGTGCTTTCTGTAATTAACGTTCATCATTAATGTCAGAATGTACATTAATAGGGCCAGTGACCTGAAGGGGCAAATAGCTGCTCATCTAATATGGCTGGGGCAGTCTTCAAAGAGCCATTTGAATGGAGCTGCATGGATCAGGTCTGGGTGCCTCAGGAGTGTAGGGAAGAGAGATGATGCTGTGGCTGAGCCTGGGAGTTGCAGGATCTGTCTTTTCCTCCTGACTGCTGAGAAGTGGGCAACTGGGAGCAAGTCATTTGACTGTTCTTCCTCGGTTTGCTTTCCCCAGCAGGAGAGAAATGGTGCTTTTGTGTCTTTAGAGGAGACAGTAAGACTCACTTAGTGTTCTTAAGGACCATTTTCTTCAACTGGACAGAAGGCAGATGTTGTCATTTGTGTTTTGTGTGCTTCATTTAAGTACAAGTGCTCTAGAAAAGCCCACCTGCAAACAGTGCTGCATTCCTGGTCTTCATCTCATAGGTGAAACTTCCCCAGTGTCCCTGTCAGACATGTCCTGTGGTTGCTGTGTGTTCCTCCAGGCTGGGTTTTTAAAGTCAGTGTGCGTGATGATGCACAACGGAAAGGAGGATTTACCAAAAATCCTTGATGCATAAACAAACTTTTTTTTTTTTAATGCACATGTGTGTTTTGAACTGATATTATGGAAAAAAATAGTTTGTTGTCCCACCAGATTCCCTTATTGAACAATATTGGCATTAAATAAAAGAGCTGAATCATAGGGTGACTTCTTTATTTCTTCTTACTGGCTCTGGTTGTATGTGATCATGTGTCAACAGAGCATTCATTGGGTTAGTCATTTCTGGACCAGTGTAGGGTCACTTGGGATTCACAGGGCTAGGATTATACCCTCTCTTCACAGCAATGCCAATTGTAGGCCTTATACAGATGAGAGCACTGAGTGAGAAATAAAGTGCATGGTGGATGAAAGGCTTAACTGAATCGCTTTCAGCCCATTGTTAGTCCAGGGGAGCTTAGCGGGGATGAGAGGGCAGCAGCCCGCTTTGAAATTTGCTTGAACAAGTGAATAGGAGCTCCCCATAAAGCAGCGCGTGAAAGGAGCCTGCCTGTTTTTTCCTGCCGTAACAATAGCCGGCGCAGGCTGTGAGAGTTTGGGGAAGCTTGGCTGATTAAACTGCCCGCAGCTCCAGGTTGGGGGGCGGCGGGGAGGGCTGGGGCCGGCGAGCGGGATGGTGGAGGTTGCAAAAAGGAATATTTCCTGCTGCAGAACCGGTCCCCCGGGCATCCCTGCAGCCACGCTCCATCCGTGGGGTCGGGAGCCAGGCAGGCATGCCGGGATGGTGGGTGTTTTTGGAAGCGGGAGAGGTAAAGTGGCAGTTTTGGAAGCTGGGCTTAAAGTTAAGGCTGATGTAAAACTTCCTTTGCAGAGGCGAAGGGCTGCTGCCAAGATTGCAGTAAAGCATTTGGGATTCACAGCCCCTCCTGGCACCTGGCTCTGCTGGTTGCTGAAGATGCTGTGGACGTGTTTGGGGCACAAACCCGCTGTGCTCTCAGGCTGAGCCCGGGTGCTCCCCTGCCTGCGAGGTTTTACCCCCCTTTAAGAGAGGACCTGGGTTTATTCTGTTTCGTCAGTGTGAATGCAAATTAGTTCTTTTGGCTTATATTGGTATCAACTGAAGAGGAAAAACTCGTTCTGGAAAAGTCTGTCAGACATAGCAGTAAAGTGAGGGGTTTTTTAAATAACTCTAAATCCAAACTGTACTGGAATTAGGAGAGTCTCCAAATAATGCACAGTCTGCCTTTTTATTTTATTATAGATGCCAGGGATCAGTCTGTCCGTATATATTCTGTAATAGCCACAAAGCATCATGCAAATTTGTATTTCCATTTCTTGATTGGGGGGGGGGGGGGGGGGAAGGAAAGGGGATTTTTTTTTTTTTTATTTGCTTATATCTTATTTATGGATTTACTTTGGACACAGGGGAATGCTGCTGAGCAAACTTCAAATATTACCTTATCTTACAAACCAGGCTTTTGATGTTGGCAAGATCAGAGGCTTGTTTCAGAGCCGTTGCCAAATGAAGATGGGAGTGAATGCATATGCGCATGAGTCTGATATTTCAAAGCAGCAGTAAAACTACATTCAGGTTAGGTCAGGCACATCTGAGTCAAAAGGCTAAGATAATTGGCTCAGCTTAAATGGCAGCTGACTGGGTAGAAGACTTCAAACTAGTGTTTCCCCCAGAAACAGATTGGCTTAGCCCCAGCCTGGTTAGCTGAAATGTTTATAATTACACTCTACTATTTAGTGCCTAAACTCTAGCTCTTCAGCCCGCAGCTTTTAGTAGCCAAGAAAGTGAGTGCAAATGTTTGCTGCTGGAGCAAGGGGAGAGCTGGCACCTGGAGAGCTGGGGTTAACCCCTGTCCTGCTCCAAAACCTCTGGCCAAGCTCAGCCTTTTCATTTCAAAGGTACTTTTTCCTGGTCTGGGGGGTCTGCTGCAGCATCAGGGTTCCCCCTGCCCCCTGCATCTCTTGCTGTACTGAGCCTGGCTCCAGCTCTATCCATCTGTCCCCCCTGCAGTTGGGGATCAGCCGTTGGTCACCCCTTCAGCCCTGGCATTGTCTCTTTTCCCCCCTTTCATGTGGAAGGGCTAGGTTTAGACAGCGCTCGTCAAAGTGGCTGTAAAAGTCCCTCCCCGTTCCTCAGGCTGTCTTTCCCAAGCTGCTCTGCAGCCTTCCCAACCCAGTGAAATCCCTCTTTTTTTTTTTTTTTTTGTAAAAACCTTTTCTTAATTCTGCACATTGTTACAGGTTGTAAAACTCTTCTGACAGGCAGAGCTGTAGAAGCAGGGAGCAGGTTTGATGTGGGGCTTGTTGGTGCAACTGGAGGAGTTTTAGGGGGAAGGAGCTACTTCTGCGCTGACCTGAATGAGGGCAGGTCTTAAATGTAAGTGAGGAACTGTGCTGTTGGGTCGGTGTCACTTTTCCTCCTCCTCTTCAAGCCAGCCTGCCTGGAAATGGCACATGTCCCTGCTCCTGCTCCATAGCCTGTCCCAGGACTGTCCATTTGTGCAGAGATGGTCCCCCCGGAGCTGGGATTTCAGGGATGCATTGCAAGGAGATGTGCTCCCAGCTTGGTGGCCGCAGCAGAGGGCTTGGGGACAGCGTCTTGTGCTTGCAGACCTGGAGGGAGGTGGAGAGCACAGGAGGGCTGCAGGGCTCCCCATTGTCCTTTGGTTGTGTCCTTGGGTGCCTTGTGTTGAACGCACAGACCTTCAGCTGCTTCCCTGCTCTTCTTCATCTGGCCTCTTGGACTGCCTTTTGTAGAGGACACCTCCTCTTCTTTTGTTGAGTATGTTAATGGGATTAGTCCCATGTGTATGTGTACATGTGACATGCTCATGCTGGCATTTTTACTGACCTTTAAAATGCCTGTTTTACTGGTCATTCCCTATATTGAAGGTCTTCCCTAAGAGACCCTGATCTCGGGAAGCCCTCGTTATCGAATGCTTCTCTGAAGGTACAGGTGATTTGGTTTTCACCTTAGATTTGCTTTTTTGCCCATCCTCCCCCAAAGCTAAGGTGTGTCATGTGTCCCAAGCCCTGTTGCCCCATGGGTTCTTGGAGCAGAAATGCTTGGCGGCCACCAGCAGCTGCAGTTGGTGGCCATGGCCAGCTGCGTTGGCCAGTGCATGCTGGGCTGCTTCCCTGGCAGGTGCTCCAGAGCCCTGTGTTGTGCGGTGGGGACATTAGGACAATTCGCTGCTTTCACTTGTAATGTAACGTGTGTTCATGGACTGTGTCTGAAAGAGGCCAGCATTCATCTTGTGGCGTCAAGGACTTTCTCTTTTGTTATAAAGATTTTCCCAAGTTTATTAAGATGAAATTGTTCTGATCTTTCACTCCAGACTTTGCAGCTTAATCTGGCTTATTTATTTAACGGCAACTCAACGCTTTGGCCAAGGTCTTCACAAAGGCCTGTGATAGCATGCTTCAACCCTTGAGCGTGGAGCGATGGCACCTGATCGCTCTCCTCAAGAGAAGGGACATGGTGTCCCTGGGAAGGTGTTTCCTCACACCTTGTCTCCTGCTGCGTGTCCAGAACGGGTCGGTGTGTGGCCAGCACCACCGTGGCCATGGGGGGCAGCACTCAGGGACGCCATGACACGTGGGGACGCCATGGCACGTGGGGCCACCATGCCACGTTGGCTCCTCCAGCAGTGGCACGGGGCCACCGCTGCCTGCTCAGCTGCCGCTCCTCCTGGGCAGGAGCCATTCTCTCCGCTCAGGAGATGAGTCAGGTGTGGGGGCAGGTGGATGAAAGGGCTGGGGCCGGAGATCAAGGTTATTCAGGCAGTCTGAGGAAAGGGGTAGGATTAGACATTCGGGATCTCCAGGCGTGCTCTTCGGGCTGTCCCCGCTGTCTGTAGGAGGCCCTTTGATCCGAACGGAGGCGATCCCGCGTGCGGCCGCGTGCCAGCGTGCCCGGGGCGGGCTGTGCTGCGTGGGGGCCGTTCCCAACAGCGCTTTCACTGGGTCTCCCCTCATGGCTTCTGGGCGAGGGGAGCAGTGCCGTCCCCCGAGGGTATGGCCTGGCTTTGCTCGTCCTTGCAGTGGCCCACCCGTGCCGGCCAGCCTCGGGGCAGGGGGACGTGGCACCTCTTGGGTAGGGCTAGGGATGGGGAGCAGCCTTTGGGTTGCTGTCCGTCTTCAGCCTCTTCCTTCTTGTTCTCGTTTTTGCTCCGTGGGGTGTTGCAAAGCTTGAGGAAAGTTGTGGCCTTAGAGAGCGTGGTTCGGTGGTGAAACAGCAACAAAAATAAAAGGGCAGAAGCAGCAGCCAAGCATTGGAAGGGCCTTGCTGTAAGCTGCCTCAGCAGAGAAGCTGATGGGACCTGCGGGCGTCTTCCCGCACAGAGCTGCCTTCAGCTTGCTTTTCAGCTCTTGCTTAATTACCACATATCCCTGTACATGGTGGCACAGGCGATTCCCGAGCTGCCAGATGTTTAAGGCTTCAGGTGACAGCCAGAGGGCTTAGCACCCCTGGGAGCGTGGGCCTGTAGTGTGCCTGGGTGGGTGGTTTCAGAGGTGATGGAGAAGCATCACCTTGGTTAGAGCGTGGGGAGAGCCCCAGCTGATGATGGTCACCTCTCTTCTGCATGCAGAGATGGGATCCCCCCGTACAGAATTGGGAGCAAGAAGCAGCTCCAGCGGGAAATGCATCGGAGCGTCAAGGCCAATGGTCAAGTTTCTCTACCTCATTTTCCGGTAAGTTCAGGTGGGAGCTCCTGGGTGTGGGTTGGCCGTGGGATGTGCTGGGGCTGGGCATGAGCACGCGTGGAGGGAAGGGAGCAGGGGAGGAGAGCGTTGCCATCCCTGCGGGTGGATGCCAGAGAAGAGCTGCTGCTTGGTGTCGGGCAGGAGCCATGTGCTCTCGGCATCCTTGCAAAAACCTCCTTGTGTACAGCCCCATTTTGGTCCTTCCCTGAAAACCAGGTGCTGATGAGGGCTTTGCAGTGGCACTGAATTTGTCCTGCTGGTCTAAAGCCAAGCAGAGGTGCCCCGGCTGGGTCTGGTGAGAGCCTTGGCTCTGGCCACCACCCTGACACCTCCGCCGGCGCCGAGCAGACCGGGGCTTGGCCTGCTGCGCATCACTGGCGGCCTCCGAGAGCACACCGGCTGTAGGCTGGCGGTGAGCAGGATCTCCCAGAAGAGAGGCGTTTGCAGCAGATACATGCCTTGCTTTGAGGGGATCCAATGCGCGGCACTGCCGTGCTTTCGAAAATTAACTCACTGATTTGCTAATTCAGTTGACTTGCAGACTCCTGATTCCTGCACTGAATAAACTGTTTACACAGACAAGTATAAACTTATCTTGTCTTGAGATTAATATGCTAAAATTCCTCTTTCTGCTGTCTTAAGCAGCAAGAAATCATAGGTGATATTTCTGGTGGAGGGAGGGGGTGGTTTATGTGGGCTTTCTTTTTGGTATTTTTTTTCCCCTTCCTCCCTAAAGAAAGTTCTATAGCCTGAGCTTGTAAATTAGATTATTTTGTCCCAGGGCGTGCAAATCGACTTTCTCTGTAAGGCAGTGCTTTGATCAGGGACTGAATAGAGCCAGCTTGTGTAAGAGTGACAATTTCCAGCAGAGTGGCCTTTTTCTACCCTCACATCATTTCTGGAGCTAAGTGGTTGCCGGAGAGAGGCCCCACCTCATCTGGTGGGTAGTATGTGAAAGAGTTGGCAGTTCAGCTTTCTGCTTTTGGGGGGGGGGGGGGGAGAGGGAGAGAGAGGGAGAGTGGAGGCGAGGAGTGGGGTGCATGGGGGTAGCAGGAGGGAGGGCAGAGTCGGGTGGGTGGTTTCTTTTTCCTTTTTTTTTTTTTTTTTTTTTTTTTTTTTTTCCCTCCCCTTTTCCTGCCATGTTTGCTTCTTTTGGCAGAAATTCACGTTTTGCCTTTTTATATTCTGCACTTGATTTGGAGATGTTCCCTTTTTCCCTTGATAGATCTGCTTGAGGCAGCCAAGCTCAGCAGTGTAGCACCGCTAGCCTGCAGCAGCTTTCTTCATTTTCTGTACAAAGAGATGGAGGGGGGGGAAGAGATCTAGGACACTGTTGAGACAACACTACCTCAAAGGTGCCCAGTGTGTAGCCAGGAAATAAATTACCAGCACTTCTCTGATCTGCAACCGTTTGACTTCTTTTTTTTTTTTTTTCTTCTTTTTTTTTTTTCCTTTCCCTTTTTCTCCCCCATCTTATTTTTTTTAATTTCCAACTCCTTTCTGTTTATACTCACTTTATTCCTTGAGTTAAAGTCTCTCCCTCCCACCTCAGAGGTTTTTTTTTTTTTTTTTTTTTTTTTTGATGTTTGACAACAGTCTTTGAAGATTTTCTACTTCAGAGTAGCTACTGATGGGCTGGTTGTACTACAGAGAGAACAAGCGGGGTTCCTCAGAGTGCGACCAACTGCTCCTGCCGAAGGCAAACGCTGGTGGGGAGGATGTCACTCCATGAGGCCACAGCACTAGCTCATAAAAATCCAGAGCAGACCATGCCTAGTTGCGGTCGTCTTTTCATCCAAACATGGAGACACAACAAGCGTAGCGGGGCTGGCGATGCTGCTCCGGCTAAGCGCCCGCGCCCCGCGCTGCCCACTAAACATGCCTTGTGCCTTCTGTCCCCGCTCCTTGTAGAGGACCCACCGTCTTCCCAGGGAGATGACCCCGGTGGAGCCAGCTGCCTTCGCTGCGGAGCTCATTTCCCGGCTAGAGAAGCTGAAGCAGGAGCAGGAAACCATGGACAGTCTGGAGGAGAGGCTGCAGCAAATCAAGGAGGTAGGAGGATTAACCCTCCCGGGGCTGGGCAGAGCTCGCCGCATGCCACCCGGCTTGGGAGGGCGTGGGAAGGGGCTGTATCCTGCCCACGGGGAGAAACGCGTTTCAATTGCACTGCAGTTCACGAGCCCATGGGGGGGACACTCAGGCGCACGCCTCGCCGCCTCCCCGTCCTCTTGCATTTATTCCTTGCCATCGCTTGGCCGGCAGGATGAGGAGAAGGAGGGCTCAGAGCTTCCCGCCAGCCTGCAGAGCAGTAGGGAGATGGTGAACCCCCAGCATCCGCAGCACCCGCTCTCGCTCCTGCCCTCCGGCAGCTACGAGGAGGACCCCCAGGCCATCCTGGACGAGCATCTCTCCCGTGTGCTGAAGACCCCCGGCTGCCAGTCGCCTGGCATGGGCCGGCACAGCCCTCGTGCCCGCTCCCCTGACCGCCTGCCGATGGGCAAGCTGCAGCCCGGCGCGGCCTCGCTGGCGTCGTGCGCCTTGGTGGGTAAGGGATTCATCACCAGGCAGACCACCAAGCACGTCCACCACCACTACATCCACCACCACACCGTGCCCAAGACAAAGGAGCAGATCGAAGCAGAGGCGGCTCAGCGGGTGCAGTGCTGCTGCCCAGCGGGCAGCGAATACTACTGCTACCCCAAGTGCAAGGGGCACACGAAAAGCACAGACCCCCCTCTCCCTCCGCCGGAGCCCTTCGGGTAAGTCACGAGCATCTCTCTCCATCACATCCACCCCAAACCATCACCCCGTCATCGGGACAGCCCCGCAGCAGCGCAGGGGACTAACAGCGGGCTTCTGTCCCCTTCTTGCCATCAGCAGGGCGGGGACGCTGCCGAAGAGGCCGGGCAGAGGAGCTGAGAGCGTCGCCTTGCCGGCCGGGGACGGGGGGCTGCCCGGCCCCGGTGGGGTGCAGCTACCAGGGGGCGAGGCGGACCGGGCGCAGAACGTCTGGCAGTGGATGCTGGAGAGTGAGAGACAAAATAAGCACAAGCCCCATAGGTAAATACGCAGCTGTCTACAGCAATATCGCTCCCAGTAAATATTTATATATTACATGGGCTGTCTATTTTTACAATCGCTAAAAACAAATGAGACTCTTTGCTCCTCCGGTTTAATATAAAAGCTGTTCCGCAGAACCAGAAAAACCACAAAAATGTCATGTTTTTGGCAATAAACCTCCTTTCATGTTATGACAGACTTTTGAGAGGGAGCGAGCAGAATAGGAGCTGCTATTAAAGTCATATTTTCCAGCTTTTCTAACCCGACTTCTTCCCCTCCCCAAGCACACAAAGCACAAAGAAGGCCTACAGCTCCGACTTCACCAAGGGGGCCCCTGGCCGCCACCACCCGTGGGGCACCGGCAGCCACCCGCGCGGGGCGCAGCCCGCCCACCCCTTCGTCCAGGACCCCGCCATGCCCCCGCTCACCCCACCCAACACCCTGGCGCAGCTGGAGGAAGCGTGCCGCCGGCTCGCTGAGGTCTCCAAGCCGCAGAAGCAACGGTAATGGCCACGGGAGGGACGGTCCTGGTCCTGCGGTGGGGTCCGGGGAACGGCGGGGGTAGGAGAGGTTTGCTGGGCGGTGGGCGTGCTTGTCTTCAGCCAACGCGCAGGCTGATGGCGGGCAAGGCGGCGGACGTGGATGGTGTCCTCCCTGTCTAGGTAGAGGGTCAGCCATGGGGCCAGACCATGGGGACATGTGACGGCACGGCTTGGCCGAGCCCCAAGGATGAGCCTCCTTATTACAACCCCACCCTACCCCGGCGCAAATAGTTTGAATCCTAGACTATTACTTCCACTCTTTTGATGGCTGTAATTTGCCCATTTTTCCTCTGGGACGGACTCCAGCTACATACCAAGTGAAGAATTGGACTGGTTCCTTTGATTGTTTACAACATGCGAGGGTTGATACAAAGAGCGAACTTAATGACCCACAGGAGACTTCAATTAAGAAGATTGTATTTCAACAATTTTTTTTTAAAGTGTGTTGTTTTGTTTTGTTTTTTTTTTCTCTTCTTCCCCACTTGCCCTCCCCCTCTCCACTTCAGATGTTCAACCTCAAATCAGCAGAGGGATCGAAACCACTCCGCTGCCGTTCAGGGGGGAAACACCCCTTTCTGCAATGCAAGTCTAACGACAGAAGAGTGAGTACTGCACATGCAGAAAAGGATTGAGAAATATATATATATATATATATATATATCATGATTATATTTTCATTAAATGGATTGCACTTCGAAAAGAGAGGAAGTTCTTATATCCAAAATTTCGTCTTTCAAACATTCTTCTTAAAGAAAGAACAAAACATTTTCAAGTCTTGTCTCTGGCTCTTTTTAACTTGCATTCCTGTAAAGTGGACAAAGATTGGATTAGTCTAATTACAGGATGGTTCTTTTAACAAGAAAACTGCTACAGAGAGGTCTAAAATGGCCTAAATAATTAAAGTTTTCTTTCTTACCCTCTTCATCTTAAGCAATGAGTAATGTTTGAAGTCCAGACTGAGCCACCTGACTAGAGCCTTTCATTTTTAATTGGTTGACCTTAAGTCCACCAGCTGTCTTTGCTAGCAGCTTTTTTTCTGAAGCCACTCTACAAAGACTTAGAACAAATTAGGAAGACTAAATTACTGCGGACTAACACTTTGTGACCTTTTGACATGCCAAGTGTACATTGCCTCAGAAGCAGTTGTAGGTTTGGCTGCATGGTATTCACTACAGTGTTGCCATTTTGCTGGGTAATATTGTTTTAATTATTCTTTAAGAAGGGTTTCTTAGTGCAGATGACAAGATCCAGTTAATTGTGTCCTCACCGAGGAAAAATAAGATTACCTGTGTACCCCAGGTGAAGAATGTGGCGGTGGTTTTGCTTTGTTAGCTGTTGGTTGTTGCAGGTGGTTTTGTGCGTGCAGAAAAGCTGGGCAGATGCTTTGTATGAAGGCAGATGAAATGAGCCTTTTAAAATAGAGGTGTACAGTACCGGGGCTCGCTCGCCTGGCCTGCCATCCTGCTCTGATGCTTCCATCAAGCATCTAACCTCCATCCCTTAGTTCTCCCATCCATAAAATGGAACGAGATCTCTGCTGCCCGTGGCTGCGTGCTCTGCAATGCCACGATTCCCACCATCACAGCGAGCAGGAGCTGTTGTGGGAGCCCAGCAAAGGGCTGTGCAAGTGCAGCATGACAAATTCACGGCGAGTACAGGAATATCTGACTTCTCGGGTCACACCCAGGGTATTTCCGACCAGCGTTACGTGTGGCAGAAACACTGCTGGCTTGCGTGCGGTGAAACGGTCTGTTCTCAAATGGGAAAATAGACGGGTTTGTGTTTTCTGTTTTTCAGTCACAAAGAGCCAAAGAAACTGCCAGTTGTTCACACCTCTCAGTCTAGTGAGTTGGTTGTCACCTATTTTTTTTGCGGAGAAGAAATTCCCTACAGGAGGATGTTAAAGGCCCAGAGCCTGACACTTGGGCACTTTAAAGAACAGCTGAGCAAAAAGGGAAATTACAGGTAAGAATCTGTGATCTGTTTGTTCTTTAGTATATTCTAATAAGTCAAAAGTATCAGCAGATATTTTGCAGGTCTACCTGCAATGGCACATTTACCTCGCTTTTGGATGCTGTAGATCTTCTTATTCTCTTCCCACGCAAACCAAGAGCAAGTTGGAGATGGAAAAGGGGGCCCTGAGCTGCAGTCTGGCTGCGGGGCCACCTCCTCTCCATCTCTCTCCTCAGCCTCCTCCCCCAGTTGCCTAAGGATGCAGGCTGGCAGGCTTCGTGGTACACCCTTTGTCCAAAAAGCTTGAATACCAGGAGAAGCTGGGATGGTCTTGCGGCAAAGGCACGGAGGAGTGGGGCTTGGTTTCCAAACTGGGGTCAGCATTCATCTTGGTGCTGGCCTCCTGCATTGCATACTAATTTAATTTTTCCATTTTTAATTATTTTTTTCTTTGCGTGTGTGCAATGGTGTGGCTGTAAATGGGATCGGTGAAAGGTTGGGATGTTGCATCTGGATGGACATGTAGCTGAGATGCAGCGAACGAGCTTTTCTCTTCACTGGGGGAAAAACCACCTCTGCCCTGCAGGGAAAGCTCCATCAGCTGTACCGAGTTCCTCCTCAGAAATGCCAAAAAACCCTGCCTGGCTGGTTTCCAGGGCCCAGCTCCCAGTTTAACCAGTTTGCTGCTTCCCCTGCTCTTCTAGTTCCCATGGTACTAGCTTCATGTTGGCTGTTTTCGCTGTATTTTCCCAGTGGATCTGGCCACTGGTGGGATCCTCTGTTGGCCACTTCTCCTGCAGGGTGAGCACGAGAGGGAAGTTCCAGCTTTAAGTTTTGATTCTGTACTGAATTTGGTGGTGCTTCAAAGAGCCGGGAGGCTTGCCCTGTAACTGGCAGCCTCTGGTTTACCCTCCAGAAGGTCATTTGGGTTTGGTCTGAGGACTTCCCATCTGGTGCTCCATCACTGGCCTGTCTCTAGCTTTACAAAGTCCACCTGTGCAGATCAGCCGTGGGTCACGCAAGGGTGCTCTCAGGCGGGGGGATGCAGAGCTGGGGTCTGGCTATGGCTGATGCACGGGGGGGGGGGGTGGGGGGGGGTGGGGGGCTGGGGCTGAAATCCTGCCAGTCCTTCCCCAAACCCATCTCTGCAGCCCGCCCAGCTGCCATCAGATGGCAGCAACCTGCAAGTACACCCAGCCTGGACAACCTGCAGGAGAGGGCCCTGGGCTTCTTGCACCCTTGCACCATTTGCCAGCCCCTCAAGCCTCCCTGGTGCACCATGCTCCTCCTCCGGCTGCTGCAGCCTCGCTCCCCAGTTGCAGACCAGTTTCTCTGGCTTCACCACCGGTCTGCTGCTGCTCCAGTGGCTGTGTAGTCCCCCACCCCTCCCCAAAATAGATCCTTTTGTTTGTTTGTTTGTTTGTTTTTTGGTGACATTTTTTGGGTGATGCCCAAGCGCAGGAATAGGCTACTAAAACCTCTGTGGCCCAAAAGCCCCTCCAGGTGCAATTATTTGTGCCTTGTCAGACTGTAATTACTTTAGAAAATGTTTTTAAGTGACTGACAAGGATGAAACAACGTTTTGCTTAGATCTCACCCCTTTACACCTGGGTAAAGACAATACAGAAATTTATAAAAGGAACTTGGGTACATGCCCAGTATTTTATCTTGCACAGACACAAGGTGAAACTAATTACACAAATGTGTGTACCTCCAGGGAATCATTTTGATCTAAGCTTTGACTTTTGGCTGGACTTTGAGTGAAACTGCGGGTGACCTTCAGGGAAGAGGTCCGCAGTGCCCGGAGTAGCGTGTGTGTTAATGGGGAGGCACTAACTAGGCTGCTTTGGTCACATCTGGCATTGATTTCTTTTTAAGGCACATTTAATAAGCATGTCTTTGAAGCCGTTGCCTTTCATTTAATGCACAAAGACATGCAGAAATGCTCCGCTCTCCAAATTCTTTATTGATTGGATCAGTTTGCAAGGCGGGTACCTCGGGCTCCCGCGATGCCAGAGCCGCATGGCCAGCCCTGCCGTGGGGCAGCCGCCGGGAAATCGCTGCTTTGCTTTCCTTCCCACCCCCCCAAAAAAAAGGAGGAATTAAGCAGTGATTTAATACTGATGGCGTTAACAAAAAACAAACATACACGCACAAAAAACTGGGTGGTGTCGGGTAATCTGAAGATGGCAGCGGTTCAAAACAGAGCTGTAACGCCAGGCCTGCTCGCCGCGATTGGTGCCAGATGTCCCAAAAAATAAAATAAAAAAAAAATTTAAAAAAAAAAAAAAAAGGAAAGCTTGCCACATAAAATATGTTTCAATGGAAAGCCCGTTTCTGAGCAAATAAGAGCAGAGTGACTTGTTTGAAGATGTTGTGGGGGAGGATTTTTCTGCTTTGCCTCCTCTTTCTTTTTTTTCCCCCTTTTCTCTGTGAAATAAGGTTGTAATTATGTAAAAGGTCATAGCATGTTTTCTCAAATAAAAATTTTGTAAACACAGCCAGGGCCTGGGCTTGTGGAGGAAGCTATTGGGAAGAGTGGCTGTTATCTGGAGAGGGGCGGAGAAGGGGAAAGGGAAGAGAAAGTTCTTTGTAATTCATTCAAACTTTCCTTGGGTTTTTTTGGTTTTGTTTCAAGGCTGCTGGCCTGGGGAATTGTGGCCTTGACCTGCAGCATGAAAGTTGGTGGGAGCTGGGCCATTGACTTCAATGAGTGCAGGCTCTGAAGGACTTAAATAAGATGTTTTTCCTTGCTGAGCCATTAAAGACGCAACATGTGTCAATTCAGCCTGGAATGACTTTACAAAAATAAATCCTAACCATACCTTGACTAAATGGAGCTGGCTTCATTTCTTTAACTAAAATGCCAGCTTTTATCCCCCTACCAAAATAATTTTAACATACCCTAAAAATAAAGAAGATTTGCCAGGCGGCTGTTACTGAGCATTTTAAAAATGCGTAATAGAACAGTCACAAAAAATATAAACAAATAAATTCTAAAACCCTGCTGTGGCTTTTTCAGTTTTAATAGTAAGTGAGCTTAATCTGATCTCCTTTTCCATCCTAAAAAAATTAATAATTGCAAAACCCTTTCCCCTAACAAACATCTGCCAACCCCAGTTGTCTGGAAACTACAGGGGAGGGGTGTGGGAGGGGTTAATTTTTTTATATTTTTCTTTGTAATCCATCTGATGAAGGTTTTTCCATCCCTGGCGATCAGATGGCAAAGCACTTTTCCAAGGGAGCAGGCATGTCCGAGGAGGTGTGCGGCGGCAGACGGACAGGCTCCCTAAATGCTACCCCTCTGAATGGAAGCCCTTCATTTGTGCATATGCAATTAAGCAGCCTTAGAAGGAAGAAAGCTCCAAACGGGATAAAAGGAACCTTTAATCAAGAAGCTGAACGGTCTAATTCAGGATAATAGAGGGGTCCTTACTGTTTGACACAGGAGGGGTGGGGGTGCTTTTTGTCTCTGGGAGCGTTGGCTTCATGATCTAAGGACCCGGAGCAAAAGAGCAGGAATGCAGGACACTGCTACTTGACCTCCCCGTGTCACGTCCCAAAGGCTGGACCAGGGCTGCTCTGCGCCTCGGACTGCTAGGAAGCATCAGGAAACAAATACAGGAGTTTCTGTCACTTAAAATGGATATGTGAATTAGGCATTCGGGTGTTTCGAATGTGAGGCTCCCGGGTTGTTTTTTTTTCAGTGGGAGTACCACAGAGTTTCAGCTTTTGCGTTGCAGGAAGCTGGGACGGTTTTCTTTTAATCCATCCGTATGCCTAAAAAGCCTCTCCTTTTAATAACAGTTGCTAATTTTAATGTTGGGCTTCAGCTTTGAAACAAGAAAACACATGAAAAAAAGAAGGTGGGGAGAGAGGGGAACCTTAAGAAAGCCTTGCTTTGAAATTCTATTTATTTATTTTTTAAATAAGATATTTGACCAGAAATCACCATGCTTTCTAATTTTCTTTACGGCTGAGGATATCCACTACCAACACGTATAATTTACTCACTGTAGAAGACTGTTGTCACCGCTGAGTAGTGTGCACAGCCCTGCTCCTCTGTCCCATCGCCATCCCTGCAGCCCTGGGGATGCTTTCGTGTTCTTGGACCTGAGCAGCCTTGAGGTTTTCCTGGCCAAGCTGGGCACTGGAGGAGCATCCTAGGAGAGAGAGATTGGAAATGTTGTGGTTAAAAGAACTGCCAAAGCATCCTTTGCTTTACCTTTTGATTTTTAAATGTGTTTTAATTCTCCTTACCACAGATACTACTTCAAAAAAGCAAGCGACGAGTTTGACTGCGGTGCAGTGTTTGAAGAGATTTGGGAAGACGAAACCATCCTGCCGATGTACGAAGGAAGGATTCTCGGGAAAGTAGAAAGGATCGATTGATGGCATCCGTGTTTAAGAAAAGTTAAGCTAGAAAAGTCTTTGGACACACAACAGTAGTGATGACAAGGAAAGTTGAAAAAAAAAAAAAACTCTGAAGGAAAGTTTTGAACCAATGAAGAAAAAAAGTGAAGTCTATGAAGACTTTACTGAATTAGCCTTAGAGGAAAAAAATGGCATTTATTATTCATGAGTTGGGTACTGAGATGATAAAAACCCTGAACTATTTATTAAAAACATGACCACTGTTGGCTATTGGAGATGCAGACTGTGTTTGAGAGACTTCCATACATAATATATGATTTCCTGGGGATCCGAAATCTATGGACTAAGAGAAACTGTGTATAGCTTACCTTAACAGTAATCCTTATTGATATTTATTGAACAGTCTGTTTTCCCTTAAGTCCAGTTTTTGGATATGCTGCTTTAAAAATGGAGAAGAGAGGGGCTGGGAAGTGGGGTGAGGGGAGGAAGGATTATTTTATTTTTTTATATTGTTCCCACTATCTAAAATTTAGGAGTTTGGCTATGAGCGCATTTGTGATTTTGTTTTTTGAAGGGGGAGGAGGGAAGGAGTGACGTCGTGCCCAGTATTTCTCTCAGTGAAGATAAAACTTTTCTAAAGAAACAATAGAATTAATAAAAGCCGAAATAAAAATACTGTCCTACCATTCATCTAGAGACCGGTGCATTTTAATCTATGCTGCTCTAATTTGAAATAAAGGTCTTAAGCGTTAAATATGTTAGATGCAATATAATAACAGCAACTTGTTATTTTGTCCATGGATTTCTGTGGTGTGAGGTTTTCGCTTTGCTGCTGGCAGGGGTGAGGGTACCAGGTGGTGTCCAGTGCCTCTCTGGGTTCAGGCAAGGCAGAGCAAAACCCCGAGCCTGGGAGAGCTGTAGAAGCAGCCAGCCAGTTCGCGTCTCCATACCTAGCACACCAAAAGGACATGTTGCAAAAGCCAGGTTAAAAATCCCGTATGTATTCCACATAGCTAGCTAATGGTTGGGTTTTTTTAGCCATTCTGCGTCAATGTTAGCACAACTTGTATTTCAGCGACATGGAACTACGATGGGGCGTATTTTCCGATCGGTGTGGAGCGCGTGATTTGTTGTGTGGTGTTTTTTGGTTGGGGTTTGTTGTTGGGTTTTTTTTTTGCCTTACCCTCACAACACCCACGTGAGCCTGTGGGAGATGTGGGCAAAGGCTCTCCGCAAGCCTTGGCAGTAGCTTCGTGTGTGCGTGTGCGTGGGTGTCGGGACAGAGCGACCCTTTCCCGAGAAAGACCTTGCATTTCTACAGTTGGGTTTTGTGTTGATTAAGTTAATCTGTGCGTTCTGTTTGCCATTGCTACTTTGTATAAGTCTGTATATATTGTAGAAAATGTATGGTGAAAATATTAATACACTATCTCTAGTGTTTTTAAAATTTAATCAGTACAGTACCTGTGCCTGCATGGTGTTACGAGACCATGCGTCGCCCTATATTCAGGGTTCAAGCTTTCCCTTGTTTGTTTAAGGGGTTTATGTATAAATATATTTTATGCCTTTTATTACAAGTCCTGTACTCATGACTTTTGCCATGGCATTTTGTTCTACTTATACTGTAAATTATGCATTATAAAGAGTTTCATTTAAAAAAAAAATTACTTGGTACAATAATTATTGTAATTAAGAGATGTAGCCTTTATTAAAATTTTATATTTTTCAAATTAATATTGTCTGACCTTTTTTTTTTTCCCCCACCCTTAATGCCTTAAAAGGTTTCTTCTCATGTATGGTGGTGGCTGGAAAGGGCCGCTGAGCTCTGCCCTGCCCTGCCTTGGCAGGGGCTGCTCCTGCTGGGAAGCGGTTGCAACTCAAGCGGACCAGGCAAAGGCTGGGACTGCACTGCCATGCAATAATTAAACCTTTTACAGCTCCCTCAGCTAATCAGGCTGTAAATTTAGCATAGCCTTACTGCCCAGGTTGCACCGCCAAGCCTACCTGATGGGAAGAGACCAGGCTGGTAGAGGAGTGGGACTTGCTCTTGCCCTGGAAGCGGGCTGGTGAGGCCAGGGTGCGATGTTCGGGGGGACGGGGTGGTCCTGCTGCTGGAGCAATCCTGCAGGGCCATGGCACATCAGTTAGGTGATGGAGGGTTGGTCACAGCCTTACCCAGGTGCAATTGAGCTGGGACTTTTCACCTGCATCGCCTGTCGGAGCAAAAACCAGCTTTGTGAAGCCCTGGCTAGTGTGGCCGAGCTGGGGAGAGGGTCGATGGCAGCGGCTGAGCAGGACAAACGCTGGGGAGCTCGTACCCGTGCGCCTTCCCTCTTGCCAGGATTTATGGTACAGAACCTATTTTATAGCTGAGCAGGCTTAATTTGTTCCTGAGGGAAGCTGCCCATACCAGGGATGGATTTGTCTCCCAGCTGTCGCCCAGACCTTCCCCGGCTCAAGCGAGTAACCCTGGGAAAGCAATTGTGGAAATGCTTTTGGTCTGTCCTGTTGGTAACCAAAGCCAGCCTCTTTTCTTTTGCTAGACCAATGGCACCGACTAGGGGTTTCCCCCCCCCCCCCCCCCCCTTCTCTCTCCACCTTATTTTTTCTATGAGGTTTTTAAATTATCTGGGTTATTTTGTGTGTATGAGAAGACTTCATTTAAAACATCAGTAAAACTTCCATCAAAGGGCTCAACTTCACACCGAGTACACAGAGCTCAGGACTGAATCCTGCAGTTCAAGGGAGCTGCAGGCAGTTTTACACATTTAAATGGATGGTGCCTTGTTTTAAAAAAAACCATCTGAAGTTCATGGGGTTCATCTTAATTGATAAGCTGGACATAACGGATGGGTGTAGGGAGACTTCAACAACATAAGGGAAGAAAGATACGGGTTTTTTTCCTCTCTCTTTTTTTAGTCTACCATCAAAGGTTGGGAACTTAGCACTACATCGTAGTATTATTTTTCTTCTGCTATTAAAATGAATCACACTGTGCCTAATTCTTCTTGGGAAGATGAATGTGTTTGAGGCAGCTTGAAGCCATTCAGTGCCTCACAAGCCTTTGCATCTTTCTATCAATGTTCCAAAATACTCACCTCTGTTTTTTTGGATGTCTGTAGAAACAAAATATAAAATGGCTTCAAATACATGGCAGGCTGTTTAGCGGAGATGAAAGGGTATTTGAATAGTCTTTTTAAAATGAATGAAAAGTGAATACTCTCTTCTGTTTCAATTATAAGTGGGACATGGAGATCGTTAGACACCACCTTAATATGTGACACTCTGAAAATGTTCACCTACCTTCAGCATTTCAGAAACATTTTGTTTTTTAGCTTGTCTCGAGATAAAGATCGTGATTACAGGTCTGGCTTGTCAGCTGCTAAATGGAGAGGCAGCGTGGGAAAGTTCTACTGTTACAGCTTAAAAAGTGTAACATCCAACCAAGTTTTTTTAAATGGTACGGAAGATGGGGAGGGAGCAAGAACCTTATTTTGACCCAGGTGGGTTTTTTGGTTGTTTTTTCAGTTTAGCTTCAGTTTATCAGGTTTAACAAAAACTATGTAAACTCAAGCTGAAAAAAAAAAAAAAAAAAGCCATTTACAGGGTTATGGTACCTGCCAAAATGTCGTGGGTTGGTCCCTTCCAGCGGAGGGACTCCAACAGCCAGAGCCCTGCTCTGCAAAAGCAAACCCAAGCAGGGCTGGAGCATGGCAGGAGCGAGACCTAACCGCTCCACACGCTTAAATCACACTAATACCTAACACTTAGAGCATTTCTCGTCTTCAAAGCATGCTGGAAACGTTCATTAAGCCCCACAACACCCACGGAGGTGGGTAAACCTGCCTGTGTTAGACGGTAGCGCGGTGGATAATTGGCGGCGTGGCCGGGGCCAGCGGCAGCTGGGCGAGCTTCAAAGCCACGTGTCTGCTCTGCAGGCTGGGTCACGGTCCAACACAAACACCGGCCCTGCTTACTGCACAATTAAAACACGTTGATGGACCTTTAACGGTTCTCGGGAGCATTTGGGCCTCAGAGCCCAGAGGGAGCAGCGGGCTGGGAATCATGGGCATGCATCACCTAGAGGCTTTTTGGGGGGGAAATAAACCACTTTCTCAAGTGTTTCACAGCTGGGATTTGTTGGGGGCATGTGGCAATGAGCGATGGTCTTGCTTGGTCCCAAATAAAGGGTTGAAGTGGTGGGGAGTGGGGCTGGGGAGCCGCGGTGTCAGTTCTCCTCTTGGAGATGAGCTGGGACAAGGACACTGGAAATGTGTATTTTGCTTCCCCCAGCAAAAAAATAGGCTGCATTTGGATGCAAAAAGCATCCCAGGCCTCTCCACTGGCCCCATGCTGGCTGGTAGGTCACGGCAGATACAAGTGACATATTTTGTTCTCTCTCTGCCCTGAATGTTTGGCATTGCCGGCCTCAAAAGGTGGAAAACATCCGAGTCAGCATTCAAAAAATGCACAAGGTTGCTCCCAAAATCACGAGCGTAGAATAAAATAATATGACCAACCCTCTCAAGTCATGATTTCCAGCTGATTTTTCAGATCCCAGCGTTTGGTATGAGAGCGGGAGGGAATTAAGGTGTCGGTGCTGGGGACAGAGGGCACAGACTCGCGCGTGCCGGCACATCCCCGTGGGGCAGTCGGGAGAGGTTTGTGCCTTGGCAAGAGGTGCCCCAGCAGCAGGATGGACACACCTCCCTGATACATAAGCCTACATCCAACGGCGGTCTCAGGTGGTGAAACCAACTCAAACCTCCAAAATTCCCAGCAGTCCCCCTGGAAGCGAGCGCTGGAGGAGGAGGGATGCTGCCTGCCTCCCGCAGCACTGAGGACCGGCAGCCTCATACACAGATGGCAGATACAGGGGCCAGGCAGCAAGAATTTGGGGATCCTTTCTCCAGGAAACCCACGCACAGACTAAGTGACCCACCAGCATCCCGCAGCCCCTCTGCACCATCAGAGGGGACAGGAGGCTCCCGTCCTTCACAACACAGCACTTACAGCATCCCAAGGCGCATCAGCTCTGTCCATACCCTTCCAGTGCTCTTCTGCAAACCCGTTTCTCAGACGGTAAAACAAAGACCCCAGAACAGTGACAAAATCCCCCCTCCCTTCACAGACATAGACTAAATACTATTTTTAACGGTGCCAGTACTGGGGAGGATGCTTTGTGCTGGCAAAGTCCTGTAAAAACCTTCTCCTTTCCCAGGTGCTGGGATCAGCAGCGCTGCCGGTTGCCCCCCGCCTTTCCAAGGCTCCCTGGGGCACTTTCCCCCCTCCGCTTAGGGAGTTTATTCCCTCTAAACCCCGTGAGTCAGTCGTGCACCAGCTGGGCTGGAGCATCTGCTGGTTCACACTCTGCTTGGCTCATATTGGCAATTTTCTTCCTCTTTCACCTTCCATTAACCTCATGTTCCTCAAACACCTTCATCCAACTACTCCGCTCCAGTAGCAACCTCAGATTAATTAAAAAGGAAAAAAGAAAGGAGCACTCGGTCTTTAAACGAGGTTCCTATCCCATTGCTTTCAAATGCTCTCTCTTAATCACAGAGCCCAGAAAACACCCACACAGAGGAGGCTGGAGAATTATTTAAGGCAAATCATTTTCCTTCCCACTCTGAAAAAAGATCAGACTGGTTCTGGATGGTGAAAGCAGCTCTGGTTCAGGCCCTTTCCATTCTTCCCAGCAACGTCCCCGATTCCTGCCTGCAGCCGTGCCCAGCCTCCTCGCGCAGCCCTGCACACACCCTCCTTTCACCCTTGCCTTCATTAGCATATTACTAATCATAATGAAGAGTCCCAAGATGAATTTTTCTAACATTTAAACCATGGCATGCCATATGTTTTAGCCTCTCTTTTAAATTAAATGAGTGTTGTGATGCGTTTAATCTTCAGGGAGCGCTGAACCCACATAGCGAGAGAGGAGGCTAATTTTGGACACCAGATCTAGGTGATAGCATAATTTCAGACAATTTTGGCTGACCTCCCTGGGCAATGCCCTTCATCTCTTTCATGAGAAGATCTATTTTTAGGGAAGAAAGCCCATGAAGTCTTGCCTTCCCTAATTCAGCACTTCACTTGATAAGATGTGACAGGTAGACCTTTTTTTTTTATATTATTATTATTTTTAAAAAAGAAAACAGAAAGACCCTCTGGGAATTCTGGCTTTCAACATTTGTCTTGGGCCCTGCAGGAGTCTGGAACATCTCTGAACCCTACAGTTCGTCCTGCTTTGAAACAACCGCCTTGTCATTCCTAATGCACGTCGCCAGCGCTGCCTCCTCATCTGCAGTCGCAGCACTCCCGGCTCCCTGCACCCGCTCCCACCAGCGTGGCAGCTCCCCTCGCCTTCCCCTCCTTCTCTCTTTCTGCTGTGCTGGCTCAAAGCGAGCTCTCGTTCCCCCCAAATCCTTCAACAGTCAAAGGATAAACGGGATGCATGGTCAGGGTGCTCCTACCTTGCCTCTTCCCTTTCCCCTGCTTGCAGAGCTGCGGGCTCAGCATCGTCCCTGCCAGGGAGCCCAACTGACCCTTCAAGGTCTCATCCAGCCCTAAAATACCAACAGCGAGGAGTCCAGCACAAACTCCATCCCTTCAAAGGATTTGCAGGTGGCTGCGGCAGCCTGGCAGAGCTGGGAACAAAAGGTTTGTGCCTTTTCCAAAGCTCTTGTTTCCTAAAATCCTTACAGCTCTGAAGGTTTCTGGTAGAATCCTACAAACACAACGTCCTCTCCAAACGTTTCACAGCAAGTTGCTGCCCAAAGCGTCTCCTCTGCAGGTACAAACATTAAAGGGTGTTAAGGCAGGTGAGGGGTCTTTGCTTTCAGAGACCAACCGACCCCCCCCCACCCCCCCCCCTCCAGCAGGACGCAGTGCAGGGTAGGGACCAGGGACCGGGCATCCCTCCCGGGACAGATGCTGTAAAACCAGCTGGTATCCAAAGGCGATTCGGGAATAACGAGGGGGCAGCGGGAGGCACGGGCGGGTGGGGAGCCCGCTCCAGCCAGAGCAGCCGGGGAGGGGTTAATCCCTGCCCCAGTAGCTGCCATGCAAAAACCAGGCAAAGCACCAGAGTTTTGCATTGAGATTCAAATGCCCAGATCAAAGCAGAGCTCCAGGAAGGAAGGGCCAATTTAGGTTGGAACCAGAGAAAACTTTCTCAGCTAACTTCTGGGAAGCGAAACAACCAGGTTTCAGAAAGCTTCCATCAAAAGTGTACCTTGAAGGGAGACGAGTTTCCGCAGGAGTGGAGGAGGTGGCCCTCTCCCTCTCCTCCCAGCCAGGGAATTATTACTGGCCACCGGCTCGCCACACACCCCATCGCAATATCCACCCCGCTCCTTGGAAACTGTCACCAAATTCCCTTGTTCTTCCACAGCCTTCCAGAAAAGGACGCGGTTGAGCAAGCCCTGCCAAACACAGCTGGGACCTGGTGTCCCTGTGCCACCCGGCGCTGGTGTCCCCGTGCCACCTGGCGCAGCAGCACCCACGCCCCAGCGCTCCCAAGAGCCACATGCTGCACGGAGCCAAACGGCCAAAGCCTGCAGAGACAGCTCGTGTCCAAACCGGGCTTCATGGCCTTTGGGGATGGCTGTCGGCCCGTAATTCAACATTTGATGAAGTAGCCAAAATACCATTTCCAACTTTTTCTTCCTTACTGTTTATTCCAAAGCAAACAAACAAATGCAAAAAAAAAAAAAAAAAAAAAAAAAAAGTTTGAGAGTTTAGCTTTGCTAATTTATGACTCTCTGCTCTGTCCTTTCTCCTTTGGGGTTCGCTGCTCTGCCCTTGGTTAAGCCGGGAAGAGGACGGCAAGCTCTTACCTTGCCTGTGTGACAGGTTGCCAAAGTAGGGAGAAAGTGTCTACTCACTTGTTCTAGTAGCATGTAGTGCTTTTGTGTTTCAAGTCTTTGTAGATTTGCAATGCCTTTAAAAACCCTTGCAACTGTCCAACATGGGGTGTTTAATTACCAGGTAAAAGAATTTTTTTTAGACTCCATTTAATTATTTGATTGCACAGTAACCAAAGAGTGTAAGAGGGCTGTAGCCAGAAGGCACTTCAAAGCAATGCCTTGATGTTTCTTAGTGGGCATTAATGGTTTCTGAAGGCAGGAGATTGTTTAAAAAAAAATATTAAAACCCTCCTCATGATCCCGCCAGCAATCTCAAAAAAATGCATAAACACTGGAATCCTCTGCCAGGGAGGAAAAAAAAGAGTTCAAAGGGATCTGAGAGTTTTCATGTAAAGTTTAGAGTTTAAGGCGTGACTGTTGGCTACGGAGCCCCACTGTTTGAACTCTTGTTTATTAAAAACAGTTTCCCAGCATTTCACAGGGTTCAGAAAGACAACAGTAAAGTGCAGCCTTTTTCACAGCACAGTGTTTAAAGGCTCCATTGATTTCTACCTATATGTTTTATCTTTCTTTTTTTTTTTTTTTTTTTTTTTGATCAAATGCTGAAGTTTAGCACAATATCCAAGAGAAGGCTGAGCTGGGTCTGTGGAGAACCGCTCTGGAATAAGGGTTTGACTTGATTTTTTTTAACATGCTTTTTAACAGTTCTCTCCAGACTCTTCAGTGCCCCAGAAGGCTGGATGACAACAGCAGCAGTATTAGGAAATGACAACTTGGCTGGCCCCAGACTCCGACTGCCTTTTTGATATTATCGCCAACCCTCCAGCCTTTATCTGAGGCTGAGCTCTCCATCAGCGTCCAGCCAAACAATCGGCCACCGGGAAAAAGAAAAGTCATTTCTTTTTCTCAGGGTGGGAGATAATCTTTCACCTGTCTTGTCCGGGCATGCATCTTATTTTTGAGGAGCCCACCACCACACCAAGAGCGCTCTCTTTCTTTTCTGTGCTTATACATCTCTCTCTCCTGTGGCTTTAGCCAGCCACATTTGCTTCAAAAAACTGAGATTTTAAAGTCAAGGGGTTTTACCCAGGGATCTGCAGCACGTTACAGCTCGGTGCTGTTAGCCATGGCTGGGCTTTGAAGGGGGCAGCAGCTGTGCCCACCGCAGGCTCACAGTGAGATGCAATGACTCCTGCAAGGGCCAGGAGAGGAGCACAGAGACTCACAGGAGCACTGGGAAAATCCTGTGCTGTCCTGGGGAAAAAAAAAAAAAAAAAAAAAAAGCTTACAGCTGAGTGTTTTAGCAAGTTCTTAAGTCTAACCGGAGAGATCTGAAGATAACGCTGCTCAGAGCCGCCCAGGCTTTGCCTTTAACAACAGAGGCGATCATCCATCCAGCACAGGTCTAGAAGTATTGCCAGAAGACATTATAAAAGGCACATTAGGAGCAGAATTAAAGTAAACGTAAAACAAAACAAACAGAAACATCTGCTGAGCAGGTAGCCTGAGAATAAACCCCTTATTAAAGCTGTTCTCCAGGCTGAATCCTCAGCTGCAAGTCACCCGGGTGCTGCCAGGTGACACCGGCTGAGTTTCTGACGCAGGAGGGAAGGAGCTAATAATAGTGTCGTATCACAGCCCAGCTTCGCCCTGCCCAAACACAGCAGAGGGAAGGGAAAAGAGGATGTGCAGGAAACAAACAGGGTTTTGTTTGAGTCTCAGGGCTTGGTCCTGCCAGACCGCTCTGCAAATGTGGCTGGGAGCTGAGAGACCGTGGATGCTCCAGAGAACATCCCTGCGCTCGGAGGGATGCAGGCTGGAATGGGGTGCGGGAGGATGGAGAGAGGATTTCTACAACTCCCTGGAGGGAAATGGGTGTGTGTGATGGTGTAAGACAGGTTGAGGCGAGATCAGACCCTGGGCATTTAAGTCACACTCAAGATTTTGCTCCAGAGGAGTCGCATTCAAACCTGAGGACAAGAAACACTGACCACTCGAACAAGGAGATGGCCGCCTTGAGGCTCATGTGCTTTATAGTTACGGAGATAAAGTCAGGTTTTAAATGCAGCTGGGTGAGAAACTGAAGAAAAAAAAAACCAACAAAAAGATCTGAAAAGGACGGAGCACCAAATCCTTGCTCTAAGCAGCTGATGGCAGAGTGCTGCTCCCAAGGTGCTCCTGCCTTGCTGTGACAACCCCCCGCACAGTGACAGCAGCCAGCCGAGGCTGTTCTCCTGCCATCCCCACTCCCAATAAAAATCTCCTCCTTCCCAGCTCCAGGGACTGATGGAAAATATGAACTTAATTTTGGGTTCTGTTTTGCTTAAATCGGCGCGGTTCCAGTAAAATCAGATTAAAATACCTCCAGTTCCTGATGTTTGGGGATATTTAAAGTCAGATCAAAGCACTTTTAACCAGTCCTTTTGGTAGCACATTTGATGAGAAACACAGGTGCACTAATACACGAAGCTAGCAGCCAGGCTGATTTAAATGCTGCCTTGCAATTCTGCTTCTGATCACCTTAAATATCAGCTGGGGGCGGGGGGAAGGAAAGCATGGATGATGTTTTAATAGGAGTTTTTTTTGGTTTTTTTTTCCTGGTTGCAATTTGAGCTGCTTCACTTTCTGCATGAAAACTTTGTTTGTTTTTGTTTTGGTTTTTTTTCTTTTTTTTTTTCCCCCCCTTTAATAGTTACAAGGGGAAAGAGACTGTCAGACAAGGGAGAGCTACAGAAAGGTGGAGGGTGAGGTGATTTACGGGCCATAATCTTTCAAGCAGAAGACGTTGGCCTGCACTTGTGCTCACAAGGAACCAAGCACAGACTCCACGCCTCATGCACAGAGCCGAAGCACAGAGACCTGCAGGTCTAACCCTGACATGCAGATGGATTTTTTGTTGTTTTCGTGCACACACGCAGAGGTAGCTGGCTCTGCCGGCACTGCGGGTTTGCATCCTTCTGCATGGCTCCGGGCAGGTGAGGACCTGGGAGCAGGGTGTGCTCAGCACCCTGGCCCTGCTCCCCCATCGTATGGGGAATTCTCTCCAAACCCCACACAGCTTCGCAGGGGAGATTTGCAGGGATTTCCCTGGAGGCATTTAGCTGAGAATTTGGGGGTTTGGAGATTAGAGAACAAAAGCAAACCCAACTGTACTTGGGGAACATGAAGGGGTTTTAGATAATTCTCTGCAGAGTTCGCCCAAACCCAAGCAGTGCCAGTGGGGTGGGGGAGGATGTCGAGCAGGGCTGTTGCACGGGCACAGATCCTACCCCTGGTATTTTGGGTACCGGTGCTTGTCAAGGATTTCGAGGTAACACATTTCACCCAAGGAGGCTTGGTGCTCTCGGGTCTCTCTTGTCCTGCCTCTAAACAATACCCTCTCCATTCAAAACACACCCTCTTTTGCCCCAAAATGTAGACGGGTTAGATTTAGCCATTTGACAACACCAATTAGAAGTTATTACTGTTATACTTCAGGAAAATCAGTGTCTGTCTTACAAAGGGTTCAGCCCTCTTTGTTGACAAATGATGTGACCCCAGCAATTCATCCCCCGTGGGACAGGATGGGAAGTAACCATAGGATTTTCTCTGCTGGGAGCTTTCAAGTTTTATTGTGTGCAATTAAAATGCAGATGAAAAACATAGTAAAATAATAAAATGCTCCTCATAAAAGTGCCCCAGTGAAACAAAACTGTCAAAACACAAGAGGAAAAAAAACCCAACAAAAGAGCAAACATTGCTTCCTCTCAAAAATCATGAAAGTTTAAACAAACTCCTTGCTATCGGGACTAGCAGAGGCAGTGGGTCACTTACAGCTTCCCACCTGCTCATCCACGGCCCCTCAAGAAGGAGGCTGGGGCTCAGCTGGTGCGTGCCCCACAGCCCTGCACAGGGTGGGCTGCCAGGCAGGCCCCCAGCCCCACGCTGCCCCCGGGACACCTCAGCCTCATCACCACCCCGGCCACACACACCGTCCCACCTTGCCGCCCAGGGCACTGCCTCGCGCAGAGAGCTGCGCAGGGACACCATCCTGCCCCAAGCCAAGGGCCTGCACGGGCTCACGGCTTTTGCAAAGTATGCAATTACAAACAGCCCCTGAGATTTGGATTTGTGAACTTTCTGCATTTTTCATGTGATTTTGCTGCCAAAGGGACAACCGAAACCTTGCTGGCGCTGCGTGGTTAGGGAATTGCTGCATTTGTGTAAGATATGTTGTTTTAGCCAAGCTACTGTCAAGTTATTTAGTAAAAGGGATAAAAAAGCGCCAGGTTTAGACTGTCAGGTCAAGTGCTGGGACATTAGAAGATGCCAGATTTGTGATTCCCATTTAAGCTGAACGTGCACAGAGAGGAGAATAAAGTCAGGACACTGGCTGGACGGTGCAATGCCCAGCACAGGCTGGGGACACGCTCCCACCAGCATCACTGCTCAGCCCCGGGCAAATCCTCTCCTGCACATCCAGCCGTCACCCCCCAGACTCCACCCGGACTTGTACATGAACAGGTATCACCCTGTGGTTTAAAGCACAGTAAAACCCTAATAATAATAATAATAATAAAACCAAAACAAACAAAAAACCCACACATACAATGTTTCTCTTGCGATAAATTACGGGGCTGAACAGAAAACAAGGGCAATAACAGAGAAGAAAAATAAGTGAGACACACAGCCTGGACATCAGGAAGGAGATCTGGTATGAAAGGTGAGTGGCAGCAGCTGCTATGCAATGTTCTTCTGGCGGCTTTGAGACTTACAGCTGAGTGCCGCTCCAGGAGAGCCAGGCAAACCAAGGGGCAACTTGGATGACATCCCTGCACTTTGCATTTCAGGTAGCTGATCCAGCAGCGAAGGAAAGAAAACCCTGAACTGAGAGCACCTGAACGGGACACGTTGCTGGGAGGTAGGAGTTTACTCCAGGCTGTTTGCACTCCCTCGGTAGATGTTATGGCATATTTCGGGTGGGTATGGGAGATGAGATGATTGTCACCACTAGCCTTGCATTAGCTTCATTCTCAGGGCTCGGAGCTCCCCTGGTGCAGTTTATCAGAGCAGGTCCCAATTCTGCACATAATTAAGCATTAATGCCGAGACCCATGCAGCGATCAGCAGGGCCACAGCCTTGCACCAAACCCTAGGGCAGGTGATTGCTCCTCTGCCTCACACAGCATTAAGGGAGCTGGAAACTGAACTCCAAGCAGTGGCACGGACACAATCTGTGGCTGAGTCAGGAGCACCAAGACACCCCATAACATCCCCAAGGGCAGCAAGACACCCCACAGGGTCCTTTAGCCAATGCAGCCCATCTGCAACCCTATTCCCCCTTTAAGTCCCCTGTCACATCACCCACTGGCACCTGAAGCTCCAAAACCCCAGAAGCAGCTCTCCAGATTTACACCACTTGAGGATTTGTCCATGTGGAGCATATCAGAGCGGCTCCCGTCTCCCTCGGTGGCTCCTGCACTTACACTAGTGATTTTTCTCCTCTTTCATACGGTCGTTGAACTCCTGTTATCTCTCTGAATTAATATTAATGGCTTCCTTTAAGCTTCTCCTTTAGCTCTCACTCCTTCCAACAACTTTTTGATGATGTTGATTCCCCCAGACTTCTTTCTTCTCCCATCCTCACACTGCTCATCTGCCTCTAATCCGCAGCGTTTCACAGAGCACGGCACGTTTGGGTGATGCCCTCAGGACTGCAGGTGGGATGAGGGGTTGGGAGCGATGCAGGGACAACGCTGGGGCCATGTCAGGGTATCCACTGAAGATGCAAGGAGCAGCTCTGAAGCTAGCTTGGCCAAGTTGTGTCTGCTCGGGCTTTGGTCCTGCACAGCTAAATAGAGGGAATTTAAATTGCTTGACAGATAACCAGGCTCTCTCTGGGCTTGTTTTTAATGTGGAAGATGTGGTGCTTCACTTTAAAGTTAGGAGGGGAGGAGGAAAAAGTCTTTTATCTGCATTTCTTAATAGGCAAGACAAGTATGAAAAGCCGAACGCAGCTCATCCCACACAGTGCCAGCCGTTGGGACATCGGAGTTTGAAACTGAACATCAGACAAGAGAAAGGGCAGGAGGAACCGCTGGGAGCCCAGCTTTCCCCTGAGACCCTCCCTACTGCCACAGCCCGTCACGGTCCTCCCACAATCTCTGGGTCCAAGGCTGGGAAGACCACTCACAGACACCTTTTTATGGCACCTTTTCTAGACTTTTTGTAAGTGAAGGTAAATCCAAGTGCTTGTTTCTTGGGGGTTGCAATGAAACTGCAAAGCCTTTGCACAGCATAGGGGTCAGGAGCTGCTGCCACCGAAGGAGAAACCAAGTGATGTAAGCTTTTACCTTTCCCTCCATCCTTCCCAGTTAGTGCAAAAATATTTTGATCAGATGGGGAAATCGTCTTGAGCCGGTTGTTCTGCCCCATCACAGAGTCTGTAGAGGCTTTTCCAGTCACCCGGGGTTCTCCGGTGCACTGACCCTGCCTGCGCTTCTCAGCAGCCCCAGAGGTACACAGAGACAGATGCTGTGGTGGGGCCTGACCTGCTCATGCAGCCCTTACCATCTCCCCCAAAATGTGCTCATCCCATGGACCACTTAACACAGCATCACACAGAGAGCAGCTGGTAACCAAATCCCACTGGGGATGCCTGTGGGCTCCCTCGCTGCTGGAAAGGCAGCTCATGTTAGGCATTGCCGAGCTCTCGGCTGACCAAGCTGGTTCTGAATTTTGTCCAAGATGACACAGAAACAGATTTTTTTTTCCTTTCTTTTCTTTTTCTCCCCCCCCCCCCCCCCCTTTTTCTTTTTTGAACACATTGAGCAACACCCAAGCATGTGCAGACTGGGACTTTTGCAAAACGCTGCCTCGTGCCAGCTTTCTGGGATGGAAATCGAGGATGCTGACATGTTTGGTCCCAATTTACTAGGCTTAGCAATGCTTTTAACCCCTGCCCTGGCCTGAGCTGCAGCCTGCTCAGCCTTTCACCCTGCCTCCCTCTGAGGGCTCTCTAGAGATGCTGCTGCACAAAACCACCGAAACAGGGGCCACTTGAACCGGCTGCGGGGAGTTTTTTCTCCTTGCACAGCCCAAGAGGAACGAGGCAATGCCCATCCAGGTTACTGCATTAGTCTAAATCCATCCTTTCACCGCTCTAAAGTGTTTGCTTAAGGCAGAGCCTTCTCTGGGGTCCAGGATCTCTTTCTTGCATTTTATGAGTTTTTTTCCTAATTATGGAATCTCTTTCAATCTAGACCTCCTTTGATCATGGCTGGCCCCAGAGAGAAGTCGTCTTGTCTGGACCGACTGAGAAAAGAAAGAGATGATAGGCAGAAGTGACCTGCCTGGGATGACTAGGAAAATATGCGGCAAAGCAAAAATTTGAACACAAACCTTGCACAGCCACAGCTTTAGTGAAACCGTGGGACTAACCTTCCTCCTAGCTTGTGATCAATCACCACATCCTTCCAAGTAAACCACATTTAAAATGGGAGTTAGAGGTGAGCAATCAGTTAGCACTTTCTGTGGCTATTTTCCTCCCCTGGTACAGGCGGGATGAGAAAGGACCATTTCTGGTGCAATCTGAGCATCCAAAGGGAATTTCTGAGCCAGGATGTGTTACTGGTGCAGGAGAAAGGCATCCCAGCTCACCCGTGCAGAGGAGACCCCGCTCCGATTCAGCTGACGGATCACAAAGGGCTTCCTATAAAACCTGGTTAAATGAGATTTCTTCAGAAAAAGGCTATTTTCAGTGCCACTCTGATTATTTGCCCTCTGTTGTCTTCCATAAAGGATACTGTGAAGTTAATGATCCAGCCGTGGAATTTTAAATAGCTGCTTCATGACTAACAACATGTGCTCCGGATCAGCTTGAGCCTGTATTTACATATTTCTCATGATAAGTCAACATATGGTTCTTGTTTGTAATGTAGAGTTGCTCTCTTCATATTATTACCATTTTTTTTAACTTCTTTTCACAATTACCGGTGAAAAACCTTTTCTTACAATTATTGTTAGAAAAAGCACTGTACAGATAAGAAGCTATTAGGGTAACTAGAAGCCTGGTAATTGCTTTATTTTGATTCCCACTCGATGCTGAGCTGGTTTGTCACGCAGGGGCTCGGGGCTGCGTTCACGAGCACCGTTAGATGCACGAGGTCAGCTCTCCCCCCATCACCCCAGCAGGACAGGGTTTCACAACCCGTCTTGACAGCTTGGCAGTGGCACCCTTCGGGGAGCTTGCACTAACAGTTGCATTTCTTCCCTTTTGAATTGGCAGTTTTAAGTACGTAGATAATTTGTACATCTATTGCTGGGTATTTTTTTTTTTCCTCTCCTCCCCCTCCGTTCCCCTCCCCACATCAAAGCATCAGTTAATGGCTGGATATAAACATCCTAACTGCTCTCATGGCACGGCTGGAATTGCAGGAATTGGCGTTTTCCAAACTCCTGTGTAATTTTCCCCGGTGCTCCGCTCCCCTGACTCCCCTCTAACGATTCAAGTCCTGAGGCTTCACCTATTTCCTTTGGGAGATTATTCCACATGGAAATGGGCTCTAACCATGAAGAATTTTTTCCTTCAACCCAGTCACAAAGATTATTTCCTTTATTTAATCTTATTACTCCCACTTGAACTAGGCTAAATAATTCCCATCCTCCCTGGGTATTTACAACCCCTCTCACACTTGCAGACAGATACCGTATCCCACCCTTAGTCATCATTTTGCCAAGCTAAACATATGTAACACTTTTAATCCTTCCTCATAAATCAGTCCAGCTCTTTCATCGTTTTTATTACTCTTCTCTGAATCCCATCCAATTTGTTGACATTGTTCTGCTCTTTTGGTGCTCAGAGGCTGGATATTCCAGGTGAAATTTCACTGGTCACACGTTACAAGGTTAATTAACACAGCCTTCCACTCTGATTACCTGCGCACAGTTCACAGGACTGTGGCTTGATGCTGTAACTTCTACTGATAGGAAAAAAGGGACCCACTGATATCACTTGGGCTAATGAGCAAGCAATCCTGGGATTAAGCCCTCGTAAACCTGAGTTACAACCTGTTTGAGGAGGTTTGGTGCTCTTTACATCCCACAGAGTCACACATGTGACACGACCATTGGAGGGTGATCTTGCAGACGGGGCTGCATTAGGGGATGGATTTTGCTCAGCAATATTCGATGCTCCAGAGAGGCCACACGAGAATATGGACCCCCCTTTGGAAGCCCACCTAAACCCTACTGGGGCAGTTCTGGGCAGTGCAAGTGTGTGCAGGGTCAGCCCCATCGCAGCGCAAGCCCCACACAACTGACACAACGGTGCTGCCACGGAGCCGGCAAGTGCAAATGTGCAACCCGCGTTATGGCTTACAGCTGCGAGCAGAGCACCGAGGGAAAAACACTATTCCCATAAAAAACGCGCCGTAAACTCGGTGCAACAAAGCAAAGCACACACTCGTGCCTGTGCAGCATACGGGAGCCGAGGGGCCCATCTGCCTACTCCAGGGAGCGACAGCAGCATCGGGGGGGCTGAATGAAAGGAGTGATGAGCTCTGCGTGGCTGCAGCATGGAACAGGGGAGATGTTGGGCTGATTCATGGGTCACTCTGGATTCACACTGGTTTAACTGGCACTTGGTCTGTTCAAAGCACGAGTCTCCTCTAGAATGAGCTACTAGCATAGCTTGGACCCCTCTGAGATCCGTAGGGTGTTTAATGTTATTTATAGATTATTTGTATCGCGTTAACTGTGACCCTGGGTTTGGGATGGGGGCATCGCCTGTGGGGCGGAGGCTTCCCTTGGGCGAGGGGAGGCAGCCCGAGAGCCTCTGCTTTCTTCCTCTTCCCCAGCCATGCAGCCGGCATCCCAGCTCTCCTCTCCTGCTGCTCCCTGGCTGAGGTGAGGCTGGCTGGGGATGGCTTTGTCCCTTGTCCCCCCCGCAGACCTCGCCGGCGCAGGGTGGCGGGTACCTGCTCCTCAGACAAGATCGCCCCACTCCCAGTCTCAAGCACCCAACACCTTTGGGGCATTTTGTGCCTCTTTCCCCCCAGAAATGCTGCATGGGATAGGAAAGGGCTTGTGCAGAGGGGGGACAAATCACTCTCCACACCCCACCTTCTCAGGCAGACCTTGGCTCCGTGCTCAGCCCCCAACGGTCAGCGCATCCGAAGTTGAATGCAGCCAACGCTCCTTTTACTGCAGGCTGGGGACATGCTGCAAGGAGGTGGTGCCTCTGTGTGAAACCAGGGGATAGGGGAAAATCAGTGCACAGCTGGTGGCTCAGAGACACTGTTTTTTCAAAAGAGTCCATGCTGGGTTTGGCACCAAACCCTAATTTGCTGATCAGAGCTTTGCTCGAGGCTCAAGCAGAGGCGCATCCTTGGGGAGCCCTGTCCCACCGACACACCATCAAGGGGCACAATCCTGCCTGCTCTGTGGTCCTGCTGCCTTTCACCTTCTGATGAGGGCCCACACCCAAGGCCCTTCATGATACAAAGCCCCAGAAATTTCTGCGGTAAAGCTAGCTGCCTTCAGTACAAAGTTAATTCTCCTTGCTTCTCAGTGATGCCACCATTCATAACAAATAGTCCATGATAATAAATACCTTGGTGAGATCAAAAGATCCTTAAACAGCCTTAATAAAATTAAAAAAAAAAAAAATCAGGGAAGTGCAATTTGGTTTTGTTCTTCACCACTTTTCTTCTCTCCTTTTTGCAGAAGGTGACGGCCATGTAACTTTTACATTTCAAAGATCCACATCTCATTGTATGTAGGAGGCAGGCTGAGTCCTTTGTGTTTTCCTTAGTTTTGTCCAGTGGTTGTCCCACTAACCAGCCTCCTGCCAAGGGAAAGGGATTTCTCCCTTCGCCTGCTGACAGCATTTTTGCTTTGAAAGCGAGAGTTGACTGCTTCTTAATTAGTGCTGTCATGAGCTGGTCACTAAGGGTTGGGAGTCTCGCGAAGGAGCTCAGCTATTCACTCCTGCTGGCGGCTGGCGCGTCCTGGGGATGCGAATCCAGCCCAGCCTCAGCTGCTGCTGCCGGGAGCTCCTGGGGATCCTCCTAATGGCCCGATTTAAACCATGAAACACGTCTCAGAAGCCTTGCAAATAAACGCGGTGCACTTTATAAAAAGTGCAGAGATTGATACGTTACAAAGAGAGTTTCCTTTCAGACCCCAGGTATCCCGAGGTGCTTTACAAAATAACGTCAGGGGCCTGCCAGCTCGGGTTTTGCCATTGCGATTCTGCTGGCAAAGCCACTCCCCCAGACACTGCTCAACCACACACACACACAATCATTACACTCTGAGGAACGCGTATCACCTATTTGCAAAGGAACACGTGAAATTACTAGTATCAGTAGTGTTTATTGCCAAGGCACCTACAGAGCCCCAGGCCAGGTGGGGCAGCGGTGTGTGCTACACAAACCAGAGCAAATGATGGGACCGTAAAATGACAGCAGCGTCACCTCCAGCCCCGTGCTCCATCACTGTCCTCTCTCACCCATAAAGCACAACAAAAGCAATCCCACCAGCCAGCTCACCCCTTTCACAACCAGGAAAGTAAATGCGCCTAATGCTTCATCAAATTCCCAGATTGTTTAAGTAAAAAAACAACAACCACCAAACAATATTTTATCTTGAAAGTATTAGCAGCAAATAAAGATGCAGACTTTTTGAGCAGAGTACATTGCAGTCAGCATCTCTCCATCTCCCACAGTGCAGATTCCCATCCAAGTGCCGGCCTTACAAACATGTGTGTTTCCCTTTGTGTGTTGATTTGAATCCACACAAAATACAGGATAAATTTCCTTTGAAGAAAGTGGGAAAGCGGTATGGCAACAAGCCTAGGTAGGTATTGGGTTACTTTCTGTAATTCATATTTTCTCTAATGAGAGGCTTGCAAGAAAGATATTCCTCTGGTCGCCCTTCAAGTCAGACAGGTATAACAACAAGTACACCAGACAGGTCCATGTAATCTAGAGATGGCTTTGAACCAGCTCCCAGGATACGAGCACTCCTGAACTTTAAAGGTATTTAGATCCAAACCTGGATCTGTGCTTTGTGGTTGACCATTTATCCCACTCCCCCACCACATTACGTGTGTGTGTGTGTGTGTATATATATATATATATGATTTTTATTTCCAACAACGACCCAGATCAAAACATGAGATGTTAACAACTTTTGACTTCAAGGCAACTGTTGGCACCTCAGTTTTCTGACTTATATCTGTAAAAATGAGAAGACTTACACAAATGTGCCTAGCATATGACTTGTAGCATCATCCTGAAAATATTACTCCATTTTGCAGATTAGCCCAGCTCAAAACAGTTGGAAAATAAAATAAAATACAGGAATACAGTAGGAACACATGTAGCTTGTGTGATTCCTGTGCCAGAGCACTTTATCAAATCCTTTTCTTTTTTTTTTTCTTTTTTCCCCTGTTTGGATCAGCACAGAAACTTCCTAGCACTTGTGACAACCTCCAGTATGAGACTAGAGATGAGACAAGGATCCTGAACAAATGCACGATTCCCTGACACTAGCTTGATACCTTCCTTGGAAAAACCAGAATTTCCATGAATTATCAAGAGGTTTTCAGGCCAAGAGGGAGGGTAATAAAGATACAGGGTTCAGTCCAAAGCAGCTCCCTGAATGCAGTCCAATAACCTGCAGATCTCAGATGAAGACAATTCTTTTCTTCTTTGAACAGCATTTCAAATTTGTTACTCTGTGGAGTGATTGCAGATACTTTGGGTTCTGCCTGCACAGCTCTACCTGCCTGTGCCAGCCACGTCACGGGTTTCTGTTCCTTGGCTGAATAAGCCTGCAAATATCCCGCCCTGAACATTTTTATGAATTAGAACAATTAGTTCCCATGGATTCATCGTGGGTGCAACTCTGAAGTTTTCCTTTTGTGAGCATCGGGGTCATTAAGAGTCATTCGTCGCAGGGACTGCAGGAAAGGAGTTGGGATTCGGAGGGGTAAGGACAGCCGAGGAGTCAAGGTGTAATTAGTAAGCCTGATAATCAGCTCAGAAGAAAGTGTCCCACAGGATTCTGTGGCATCACTTGTGATGTTTTCCCAGTGGGTATGTGTTACAAGAGTGGACAATGGGGTGTCTAAAATCTTTCAGGTCTTTTATCTCTACAATTACATTTTCCACAGGCTTTAAAAATAGGAGACCTTTCATTAATTTTCTCTCTCAATGGGAGAAGCGCCCATGAAACTACAAGCTGAATTTCGCCCTCAAGCTAAATTTGGTGGCTCTCACAACCTGGAAAGCCTAGCCTGTGCTAACAGGGGGGAAAAAAAATCTTGGAAGAGGAACTTTTCCTTCTTTTGAAGTCAGAATGGATTTGCAAGGGTCTTATGTGATGAGGGGACAGTTTTAAGTAGAGGGGATATGTGTATAATTTTAACCATGTAAATAGTCCTTTGCAGCCTGGGAATCTTCAGACTTTTCAAGGCTTTAAGGAGTTGGCATTGCATACTTGTTAAAATCAGTTTAACCACTTGCCAAGAGGTTTAAAGAAAGATAACACCTATTTTGCATGAATAGTAATATTACTCTGATGAATTTAGTTATACTAATGGGAGAGCTTAAAGAATATGCTCCTGCCCATGATGGATTTTTTAAGGCAAATAATAAGGTTCTGGAGGGTGTAACCTAAAATAGACATTTCATAAAAGATTCATCCTTGAACAAAAATGTCATGAAAGCATGAAATGAAAAATAGACGACAATCAGAATTCCTCTTGAAGTGCTTTGTAGTAATTATTTTAAAAAATCCTCACAAAAGGCTCTTTTCAATTGCGGAATAGCAAGTGAGGTCTGTATGGTTCAAGGCCAAATAATTTCTGCAGTGGAAAAAACAGCTTCAGTTCTTCAGTTCTGATGTAAGGTACTTTAAATGGGCACGAGCTTCAATTATTGCTTTCTTTTCCCCAGCTTCTGTGGGACATGAATTGCCCACAGATAAACCCCCTGCTCTGCACAGTGATGACCAACATCATTTGCAGCTCTAACGCTGCTGATTCCACAGTGACACTGAGTATCACAGCCTTCGGTAAGGATCGGGGGCTTGTGGCACCACATGTGGGGCTGGAGACCCCTTCTTGCCAGTCCCCAGTTGGTCTGGTCATGCGGGTGGGGGGACCCTGCTCCTGGGTGAATTAAAGTAGACCAGGTTGGGAAGGTTGGACCCTTTCCTCTCTCCTGCTTCTGTTGTGTCCGGCTTGCAGCCCACAGACCCCACAACCAGCTTTTTGCTTTCCCAGAACTTTGCTGGAGGGCAAGAGGTGGCCACGGAGCAGGGGGAACGCTACTCGTCCAGCCCTTGTCCTCCTCACTGCTAGAAGGAGGGGGCCAGGAAAGCAGCATCTCCTCAGCTCTGGAGAAGGATGTAATGGAAAAAAAGATGGGACCAGCACTGGTGCTTAAGAGCCAAGCATGGATGGCTGGACACCATGGGAGCATCTCACAGTTGTGATCAGCTGAGCATCTAATGACTATCTTTAGATATCACCTTAAATTACTACCATGGTGGAAGCATACCCCCACCATTGTGGTGACAGATCACATTTCCCTGTGACAGATTTGCGCTTTAAGTCATCCAAATTGTAAATATGGTCTGGATGGTGTCAGCAATAGGAGAATCATCCAGGATTTGTCCCGTATCAAAGACATACTGCTGATCCATCTGATCCACACCATGAGGCAGGTACACACCACTTTCCTACCTCGGGTCTTAGTGGTGGCCCAAGTGGAAGCTGGCAGGAGCGACACATGTACGAGATAACCCTCCAGGAGCTCCAGAAGCCCAAGTGCCAGCTGAGCCTACTGTGATTCCCCTCAGAAACAGGCCCGTTCCTGCCTGTCTGGGGGTTTTTGTGGTGATGCCCAAGCAGCACCAATGGGTGAGAACCAGCCAGCAGCCTGCTGGCACCAGCGCACTCACCAGTGCCCCGACACGCATGGTCCTGCTCAGTGGGGAAGGGCGGCGAAGGGCGGAGCAAGCCAGGCTGGCTGCTGGCATCTCCCACCCACCCTCCCCACCACCCAGGGCTATTTCACACTGCCTGAGCTCACCACAATTTCGTCTCTTTATTTTCCCTTCCAGTGTCTCGTGCAGGAAAAGGTTTTTCCTCAGTTGCCAAAACCCAGCCTTGCTCTGCCGGCAGGTGCAGGGTGAGCACCGCGGGGAGCAAGCGCAGACCTTGGGGTGCCGCTGCGATTTCCCGGCTGCTCGGCAGGGAAGAGCTGCTTGTGCATCCCCAGCATGAGGGGTTCCCCCCCTGCAGCCTGCCCGTGCCGCCGAGACACGCCGGCCATCAGCAAGCGGCCGTTCCCCTCCATCTGGGGGGTCTCTCAGCGGTGCAGGATTGGTGCCCAGGGAGAAGAGGAGCAGGCAGAGCAAGACAAAGGGTTGACATTGCTTATTGTGTGTACAAATGTTGGTGCTTTTTAATGTATGCAGCTTCACTCCAAGGCTACGCTGCGCCTGCCTTGCCCAAAGGAGCCAGACTTACTCCCCAGCATCCCCGAAACGCGGGTGACAGAGGTGTCATTCTTCACTCTAACAATAGCGACTTGTTCACAGCTCGATACCAGGCTGGTAAAACTCTGAATTTTCAAGTGTGTTTGAGTTGGGGCTTAGCTAAACAAAACTCGTTTTTTAAGGCAGGCCAAGGGATTCTCACCAGCTGTACGCCTCTACGGCCCCAGCTCAGACCTGCTCCCCGCCTTCCTCTCCCCCAGCATCTTTTCCCCTCTCTCTTCTTGTTTATGCTGTTCGCCCATTTGGCAATTCTAATTTTGCACTGAAAATCCTCCTGGTCCTTCTTAAACCTAGGGCTGACCCGTGTTTAAGACCACAGTGTTTGAAGTAGAAGCTATTCCTCACCAGAAGATTTTAATTTTAAGCTAAGTGCCGCGCTTCATTTCCAAATGCTTTATTTAAAATTGCTTCAATGTGTAGCTTTGCGAAAAATTATTTTCCCTTTTCTTAGGCTTTTCTGGCTTTGGATTTTCCCTCTTGATTTTTAGGACTTCTCTTTCCCAAGGAAATACTACACCCCGAACCAGATCTCCTGCAAACTGCCTCTGGACCTTCCCGCAGATGTGTAACCTCTCTGTGCCTCAAGTTTACATGGGTGTAAAAACCGAGGGAACATCATTTCCCTGCCTCAAAGAAGTACGGTGAAACTTAATTAAACTAACTAATGTCTACAAAGGGATCCCGTATCCTCAGGTGGACAATCTATATGGAAAACGCACTTCTAAGAGAGTGCTATAAGCGCTTCAAGATGAAGATATAACAACAGGAGATCACAGGGACTTGGCTGTGCTCTTCCTCCTCCAGCAACAGCACGGGCTGTGCATCTGTTTCCCCTGAGGGACTTGCTCAGACCCTGTGGAGGGAGAGCACCGAGGGGAGCCAGGCACCCGCTCCCACCCCCCAGGATGCTCTCTGGCAGGGGACATGGGACCAAGCAACGGTGGCAGCGCCTGTATGCCAGGTTTGCGTTCAACTTTGGTGGAGCTCCTGGGCTGGTGGCTGGAGGGCACGAACAACTTGTGCAGCAGGTGCTGGTTTCCCCTTCCTCCCAAACCCCTTCAAAGACCCTGGAGATGAATTAAATGTGGCGCTCCTGTGATGTGACAGCAAGAGGAGAAGTGCCTACGATCAAGGAGGAGCAAGAGCCGGTGAAAGCAGCAAGGTGCTCAGCCTGGGTTTAACGCTGCGCCTGTCCCGAGGCGGCTAGGGAAGCTGTGAGATGGTGCAAGTCCTGGAGAGGGACTGGGGGACTGTGCTGGAGGCTGAACCTCACAAGCCTCCAGGGAAGAAGAGGTGACCCAACCTGCCACTGCCAGAGGTACAAGCCTCGCCCGGGGGGCTGAGCTGCACCTGAGCACCCCTGGGAGCCCCCGCGCCACCGCCGGGCCTCGGAGCAGCTGCGCTGTCACTGGGGTCCCTGTCTGCCCTGAGCACTGCGCTGGGGGGGGATGGGCTGACACAGAGCGTGCTGGCGTGCGATGTGGGGCTGTGCACACGTGTGATGGTCAGGGGGGGTTGTGGGTTTGCTCTTCCCATGCGATGGGTGTTTTGGAGAAGCCTGCTGTGCCTCGCTTTGTGGCACCCCGACCTGCTGGGTACCACCGCCCTCCTGCTCCTGACACATCAGGGAACTCTTCCCAGGGGAAGTTAACTATTTTAATATGTATGAACACAGCCTAAAACCAAAAAAAAAAAAAAAAAAAAAAAGACTTACATTTTCTGAGACACAACATAACTGCCACCCACTCTAAGCAAACCTATGCTGCCTACGTAATAAACACAAACCCGTGACGCCCTGCAAGTACAAGGAAATGCGTATTTCATTAAAACGACATTCCAGCCACCTACGACAAAAATAATGAATGACTGCTTAATGTTCCCAACGTTCTGGGGTTTTTTTTGTAAGTGCATGAATAGATTAAACTTTAATCTCAGTGAAAAGGAAGACCTATAGATCATTTTTGAGCTGGAACAAATAGATATTACATTATGCACTGTTACGTGTTTATCCAAGTCAGTAATTTCTGAATGACTAGAGTAACATTAACAAGTGCCGTATTTTTTCCTCTGTGTTTCCAGAAAATGCTGTTCTACATTCTTCAGACAGAAGAAAACCCTATTTTTTGGTTTAAAACAGTTTCACGAGATGCCAGTGGAAGAAGAAACTAAAACAAGCCAGGTGAGAGGAGCTGCCTGTGGCCATCACCATGTACCAGCACCCATCAGTACCTGCAGTAACCCCATCCCCGAACAACTGGATCCGTGGCAAGAGTGGTTGGGGTGCCACGGGGTGAAAAATGTTATTGTAGATGCAAAACGCTGTATTTACGGTTAGATGGGAATATTGCACGTGCTGCACGTAGTATTGCGTTTCTCTCTCAAAGGACAGCAAGCAGTGCATTTTTCTGGCACCGTTAAGCCACCAGTGGTGCATCCCACCTTTGGCCAAAGCTCAGCTGTCTGCCCAGTGCAAGCCCAGGACACCACTGAGAAGCACATCCCAGCTGGCTGCACATCCTGAGCCATCTGCTTGCAAACTCACACAGCTTCGATGCTGCTGGGCTCAGCCCCATCAGAGGGACTCGCTCCCTGCTCCCCGGCAAGCATCGCGCCGCCCGTCCGCAGGGCCAGGGCCAGCGTCAGCAGCGTAGGCACAGAGGAGCTTCCTGCTCCTTGCCAATTCAGTGCTGCCTACAACTAGGATCAGAGATAAAACCACAAACCCTGCACAGGCAGCTAGAGACTGGCCAAAATGAGCGCAGGAATGGGAGCAGCCCTGTGTCCAGGCACCCCTCGTGCTTTCCTCCCTCTCCAAACCCAGTGCCCACCATGAACTAGTAAGGAGGTTACACAGCAAAGCCAAACTGCACGAGCTGTTGAAGGAGGAGCCGCAAGACCACTGCCACATCGAAGCACTCGGGAAATCATTGCCACACAAAAAGGCTTGTTCTGTAAAAAGGCTGAAGGAGTTCAGTTGGTTTCCTGGGTTCAGAAACCTCATGTTTCCCATGCTGGAGCTTTACTCTGCCGTAGCACCCTCCATTCAACTCTCCCCACTGTCCTTAATGACAGCAAAACCCTAAAAGCCTTCCTCGCTGGCTTTTTAGGAGAAGCATCACCAAGAGTTTTCCCACGTCCCTTGGACACATGTTTTCTTTCTTAATTTCTCAGTCCACCTCATGTGATTTAAGCAAGATCTGGGCCAGCTGCACGGAAGAGTTCAGGAAATCCCTGCATCTCTGTGCCAGGCGAGCATGTCCCTGGTGATTGGGGATCACAGATAATTAGAAATGTCTGAGGTGCACTAGTTATTGTTACATGCCCACAGGTTTATTGCCAAGCATTGCTACAATACTTATGAAGTGGGTTTGCATTCCTGTATTAGACTGACACATTTTGAGAAGTCATAAACAAACCATCTTTTCAAGTGGAATTTAAAGGTGTTTTGGCAGCGTTGTGCTCTCTAACAGCCCCATCGCTTTTAAGGCAGAAACGTTCGAAGTTCAAGTCCTGCAAGTGCATTTACTACTCCATTACTACCATTAGCAGCAGTGTTACTCAGCTAGAGAACAAGCCTAGGGTCCCATCTCCCCACCAGTACAGCATCCATCCAGCCCTTTCACAAGCTCTGGTTTTAAAGTAGGCTGTATTTCTCCAGACGGTCTCGATTTAGGAAGGCGTTTTCAGGACATTACTTCCCTGAAGGCTACAAACACATTCTACATTTCACCCTACATTTGCAAAGCGAATTTGTGCACTTTCCCTACTGATTCCTGGAACGTTTCATGGCAAAGACAGCCAGTGCACGAGTGCCTGGGATGAGCTGCGCTCTCTGAGCACTTCCTCACCTCTCCCTGGCGATCTTCACACTGCCTGCTCTTTCAGTGTGCGTTTTCTTCAATTTACTGCTCTGCCCCCAGTGCCACTCTTCCCTTCAGCTCCTACTGAGCAGAATGAGGACCTGGTGACGCTTTGATAATTTTCAGCTAGCTCCAAGATTGGCCATAAGAACCACACGTATGGGTTTCAAGCAACACTGAGCAACCTCAGCTCTTAGCTCCAAATACAAGATGAGTCTCACTGGAAAGTTAAAGCTAGCAAGAAGCTCTTCAAATGTATTTAAAAAGTAAACTACAGACTTCAAACAGTCACCACGGGGATAAAATTTTCAAGTCACAATTTAAACGGCCAAACGTTAACCTGTGGTACTATTTATTGCCTTCCATTGGCTACCTTCAGCACATCACCCATCACACTAATGGCCATCCTGTTATTAACCATGGATTTCATGGTCATTAACTTGAGTTCAGCAAGTCACAGATGACTTTATTAGGCATGACTTTGATAATCACCATTTTAATTGCACAAGCTGTCCTCTGTGCCCACCCTGAACACAAGCTATTTTTTAAGTGGAAGCAACATTATCATTTCTATCGGGCAGCCCAGCGTGCCACCGCACAGGGCACTTTGCCAGCAAAGGAAACTAAATAAAACAATTCAGGGTAAGAGCTTACCCATTTCTGTGCTGCTTTGAGGTGCAAGCCACATCTGATAAGGCAGAAATGACACCACAAGAACCTCATTCTGCTCAAGGTTTTTAATAAAAAGACTAACAGAGGAAGGAGGGAAGATGGGGCTCAGTCGATGGACTGGAGGAGGCTCATGGCCACCAAGTCCAGCAGCCAGCCAACAACACAGAACAAACCTGTCTGCTTCAAAAAAACACAGGAAAAAAAAAAAAGCCTTTTATAAGCAATCGTGTAGCCAGTGGCTGTGCCTACCCTACTGAGGTAGCACAAGTAGGTTGCCAGCAGGAGCAAACACCTCGTTGACATGCTAGGACATAAACTGTCCAGCTGTAAATTCCTCCCTCCTTACACCCTTACAGACCCCCAAGCCTTTGTGTCCAAGATGGGCGAATCAACCCTCTTGGCTGGGTCTGACAAGAGAGAAGCAATCCTCCCTCTCAAAGAGAACGTGGTTTAGAGCTAAAACGGCAGTGAGAGCTCTGCTGGTCACGCACTTGGCCATCAGCTTTAGAGCTGTCCTGTGCCTCAAGTGCAAAGCATCACCTCCCTGCGTGCTGTCATCATTAGAAGAGCACAACTGCTCTTATCGCCCAGCATCTTGGGGCAAAAGGTTTCCTCGCCACTGCCTGATCAGCTCTCTGGATACCAGCCCTTACAGACCTGGAACAGGGGACCTGTAGTGAAAGACACCTCCCAGCACCCTGCCCTCATTCTTTGTCTGCACTGGAGATAGCACGGCTTCCTTCAGATAACCCCAAAACCCCACCCCCAGCACCAAAATTAAAAAAAAAAAAACACCAAAAAATCCACCCCCAAACAACACAGTAAAAAACAGTTCTGAAAGTTCATGTTTTCCCCTACTACACCGTGACCAATGCGGAATATGATTTTTGTGAAACTTCAAATCTGGAAGTGTAAGAAAAAGTGGATAAATATCCACCAAACTGGATTCCATACCAAGCTAGGCTGTATGACTGGCACGGACAAATTCATTTCTGCATGAACTGCATTAAAGCACATTCACATCCCCAGGGTATGCAAATGTGAGGTTGCCATGCTGCAGCTGACACAAGCCCCGATATAATCCTCAGCTCTCTCTCTCTCAAAAAAAAAAAAAAAAACAACCCCCAAAAAAACCAAAACAAAACATTTCAAACAACTAAAGCACAGCCTTCCCAGGTCAACAGATCTTTCCACAGGCACAGGAAGTCTTCGTGGATATACTACAGCACCGCAGCCTTAGATCTCCTGTTCAATCACAGATGCATCACTTCTGCATTTTATAGACCCTTCCTGATAACTTTTATTGCATCATTTAAAAACATAACATAGCACGTGATAAATAATTGTCTTAGCTCCGCATACATGAATGGCTTTAACTTGCAGCTTATACTTAGTAATGAATGTCAGAGTATGTGTTAATAAAAAATTAAATCACCATAGCGTGGTGTCGGGATACATACTTTTGTAACCTAATGCTGTTAAGTTTTCATGTCATGTGAACTGTAATATACAGTAGCAAGAAACAGGCATTCCTATTCCCTTTGGGTTGTACAGATGTTTTGTGCTCCCAAAGAATATTCTAAAGAGACATACGCCCTTAGTATGTATCCATTATAACATTATTAGCTGCACTTCTAATTAATCTGTAGGAATTCCAGACATTTCTCATTTCATTCTTAGCAAAGGGGGGGGGGGGGGCGGGGGGGGAAGGTGCCTTAACAACTATTTGCGTCGCAGAGTTCATAAATGAGCCCATCACCCTATACCAGAACTGCTATAATTTTATCGGAATGAAAACCATTCTCTTTGATCTCCTCCAGTTCTTAAATCCAGCAGTTGTGTATTCAAACATCAATGGAAATGTGGTTTCAAGCTTCCTCTTTCATTATCTTTCCCAAAGATAAAAAAGAGCAAAAAGAAAAAAAGTTCTGAGCTTTAGAGATGAGGCAATATTTTTACAGTAATTTCTTTATCTGATTTCATCCTGTTTACAGAAGCTGCTGTTTGGAAGATTCCCCTGCACACACACACATACCCCCCTTCCCCCCCATTTCTGGGATGGCTTTTCTTTAAATAAACGTATATTAAAAAATAAAGAGACAACAGAGTCAGCTTCCTGCTTGCTCTTTATTGCAAAGGAGATAAGGTTGCTAAATGCTGCTCTATCTGACTTTGGTTCGGTGCGTGACCTACATGGATCAAGATGGAGATTTAATGATTAAACTTAACTCCTTTATCTTCAGCAAAGGGGGAGGGGGGAGGAGGAAAGAGTACCCAAACAAACTACTTCTGTTCTGGCATGATAGAATTACAGTTCAACGCAATAATTAACTCTCTGACACATTCCTAAGAGGCTGCAAATGTCATTGGTGGCTCCAAAATGCCCCTTTCTGTTGTCGTAACCCAGAGCGCTTCTCAGCAGCCAAAACAAGCACGTACTCGGGAGAGGAGCAGGGCTGGCAAAAGGCATCTCATCCCCTCTCAGCTGATTCACGCAGACCGCAGGTGTGTTTCGTGGTTCATAGACCGCCGATAGACAAATTTCAGAGCAAATTCAATTAAAACAAAACAGGTCCTTCATCTAGCAAACCACAAAAGCGTTTTAATCTCTTCCGTCCAAGGCTCTGGACTTTTCCTGCTAGCTCCTTTACAGCTCTCGAAACGCATCTTGACATCGCACCCCTCCTGGAGCACACAGCCCTCTAGATGGTTCCCAGGCTGCTCCTCCCGCACCCTATCCAGCCCACTGCAAGTAGATCCTAAAAATCTTGAATTAATCTGGTACAACACAAACTTCAAAAGGTCTGGCGCTTCAGTTTTGATGGGTTGTAAAAACTACACATACTTATGCATGCAACCCTTGTGGGAAAAAAAAAATAAAAAAAAGCTGGCAATACATCCCAAAAAACCAAGCAAACTCAAAGTCCCACCTGGGTTCATCACAGGGCCTCCTGAGCTTTGTAAGCACACAGATCAAACTGTGGACACTAGCAGTGGTTTTTTATTTTTGCATGAAAGCCACATGACATGCAGCAAGTTTAATGAAGTTTGTTCTTAGCATTATTTCAAACCTCCAGGGCTGCTGTCACCCACGTGGATCAAAACAGCAGGATTTGTTTGCATCAACTCCCACTGGAAACAAAAAGCAGCAGCCATCAACCTCAAGCCCTGCAACATCCAGAAAAGCAACAAGCTCCCTGTACCTCCAGTACCAAAAAGATGAGGACTACCCCAAGAGCAGAACTCACCCTCCACCTTGGAAAACCAAAGTTCATTAAAGGAAAGAACAAATTTAGGCTCTTACCTTCCAAAAAAACCCTGCAGAGCTGCAAGACAAGCTGTTTCAGGTGCCAGAGGAGTTTCCCTGCCAGGAGTCCCAGGGCAGTCCCAGGGCAGCCCCAGCAGCACTCCCTACCTGCCCAGCTGGGAGCATTTACCTTAATTAATGAACCTGTATGGAGCTGAGAGAAGCATTTCTGCCCCCTCCTCCTCCCAAAGCGTTTGCATAAAACCCTGGCTGCCCCTAGTCAGAAGGGGTTGATCAGTGTTAAGAGGAAAACTGGTTTTGTGCTGCTACCTCCTCTTGTGCTGGAGTGGGGTGGGAAGAGTGGTTATCCTTGTCCTCTGCTGCTGGGTGGTTCTTCCATTTTCTGATAAGCAGCTTGGATAAAGGCAAAGTAATTTATCGCTTCCCAGAGCCCTTTTCTTCCCATCCTTAATGGTCTTCCTGTATTCCCCACCTCCCTTTGACCATGGAACAGTGTAACAGCCCAAGAGTTTGACTTAATATGTATAGCTTAATCCTATAGACCGTTCCTGGCTGAAAGTGCTGGAAGGAAGCAGCCTGCAAAGGCAACACTTGCCCCTCATCAGGGGAGAGGAATTTCATCCTGGAATGCCACAGATGCTGTCGCAGCCAGAAACCGAGCTGCTTCCAGAAGATGCTCTGTAGTACGAGGGGGGGATGCTACGGCAGCGGCTTTCAGGCAGCTCTTCAGTTGTGTTATATTGGCCTCTGCTTTGCCTGGTATTAGATCACTGCCTTGGTAGCACTGGGAAGTTTGTAGCTTTAAATTCCTATGGACAACCATCGCAGCGTGATATTTTAGTGCTAAGGAATCAATTATTGATGGGAAAACATGTTTTGGCATAAAAAAAAGGAGGGGGGAGGGGACGGACACTACACTCACTGATTATCCCTATTGCTCCCACATCTTTCTAAAGAACTGTGGGAAGAAGAACGGATTTAGAAGGATAGCCTGGATGGAGAGATGTTGTAATGAGCTAAAGCTGTCTTGGACTGAGGGGTAGGAGGTTAAGAGAATGCCCAAGTCAAACTTCAGGGACTAGTTTCAGAGTCATACAGTGAACATGAACTACTCTGCTATTTGGGGACATCTGGTCTTGAAGCTGGATTCAGTTTCTAAACTTTGTTATAAGGCTTCTGAAAACTGAAGCATGAGGCGTTTGGCGGGGGAGAGCCAGAAGATGGTAGATTTTTCCAGCCTTGTGGAAAGAAAATCAGAAATATTTCCATGCTGCCCCATGAACCGCATTGCTTGTCACACTGATAGCTTGGGGACGTTGCACGAAATAAAATAGAAAACAATTAAACGGCACGTGACTGCGAGAGGGGGTAGGTTTACTTTGCGGGATTTGCATCAACATTTTCTTTGGCTTCGATCCAGGTGGCTCAGCACCCCTTTGAGTCACTTAAACAAACCCGACTTTGAAAGCAAAACTCTGTCAGAACTTGTGAGTCTCACTTCGCTTCACGTTCACACCAGGGGAATGGCAAATCGCGCACGAGGTGGTTGCAAGGGCCACAAATCTCTGAAGGTCTCTGCTCTTTTCACACACACACACACACACACAAAAAATTGTAGCAGTCTTCATGTGGTTTTCAAGTCTTGTGATGAAGATTCAACACAGCCCCGAACAGTCTAATGCCAAGCTTTCTGGATGGGGTTGTAATGGAGCAATAAAGCTCAGCTCCACCTTCAGCTCTTCGCTGAGTTTAAAGAACGCAGCCGGATCGGGGATTTCATTCAGCACACGCTAGAAGGAGGGTGTAGGAGGATCTAATGTTGGCTCCAGATGTGCCCCCCTTTCCCTGATGCTGAGCAGTCGATGGATGATCTGGGGCTTGCCTTCAGACTCGCCAGTGACAGACGTTTTGGTGCACGGATAATAAGCAACCTGGTGCATATTAAAAATCAGCTATAGGTTTGTTCCAGCAGATAGTTATGATTTGTCTATTTTATGGCCAGGTTTGCAAGTGTAGAGCAAACTTTTGGTTCTGTAAAGTTCGGAGCAAGCTCCTGGCTCGTGCTAATAACAATGTTTGGGGCCTTGAGATTATTTTATTTAGAAGTTTTCTGCAATTAACCTTGGCCCTAAAAGTCTTTCTGTTCTGATGAGGTTATTTTCATATGGTGCAAGTTGAAATGGGTCTGAGACACCTACTCATATGTATTATAATCATATTTGAGCCATTTTTGTTCTTCATCTGTTTAATGTCATCTGCGCTGCCAAAATACCTAAGTTGCTTCAGGGCAAAACGGCGTAATGGGAAGTGACTTTCCTGATTTACTGTCTGTGTATGCGGCGCTGTAAGTGAGGCATGAGGCATGGCTGGACGGGGCCGAGCTCTTCTGCCCCTCTTACTCCGTTGCCGTTACTTTTATAACTGAATGTCAGCCTTAGGGTAACCATCGGCTGTTGTCAGTTGTTGCACATATACAACAGTCCCTGCTGCCCTTTAGAAGGAACTAAATGGGAATTTGGTTCCAGGCTTGGATTTACTCAGCACTTTGGAAGAGCTGCAAGGCCACGAGCACAAGGTTTAATTGGTAGATAATTGGGGTGAGGCGGAGTTTGCACAGAGGCAGGTCCTTCCTCGCTGTTGGACTCAGACCCTTTCCTGGGACACCGAGGCAGACACCGCTCTCAAGCCGCTGCTGCTGCTCCAACCTGAAGTTTTCAAGTCTGGATCCCTTTCGCACATATGTGATCAAGCTGTGAACGCGGTGTTAGCTCCAGCCTCCTGGAAAAGATGTGTGGAGGGGGACACATGTGCATCATGTGTTCTGCTTTAGACTTTTTCACTTGTCAATTAATAAACAAATGTAAAAATTTGCCTCCAGAAATGCCTACTCCCCAGAGTCACAAGTGATGGACAACAAGAGGCTGGGGTTATGGGATGCCGGTGCCCTGAGACACGGGTCTCTTCTTGCTGCCCTGCTTCATGAAGCCATCCAGAAATTTGCTTCATCCTGAAGCTGCTGAGGGGAAAAATTCCTGGAGTGGGAGAGGGAAAAGTTTAATTTTGCCCCCTGATCTGTGTGAAAGAGCTGAGTTCGCCCCCCCCCCCCCCCCCCCCCCCCCCCCAGCACTGCAGCTCCTTTCTCCTTACTTCTGCATTCCCCTCTGCTCCTTTGCTGCTAAGGGAGCGCTGAAAAAATGCTGTCATGCTTCAGAAACATGTCACAAGAATCATTTCTTAGGTCCTTCTCATTTTCCTTCATGTTCCCTGAGTACATACAGGCGTTTAACAACCTAGAACTATAATTGAAGCAATTACTTTAACACAGAGGCAAACACAGGTTCTAGCACCCTCCCAGAGAGGCTCTTAGTGCATTTGCTTAACGCTTTTAATTACAGTTGTTAATATGACAGATTGATAAGATGCTTGACAGCTTCTGTTTAGGTTGGGATGTTCTGGTATTCAGCAAATGCTCTAGAGATGCTTGGAAGACGCAGCCTGCACAGGAAGCAGTGTTACTGAGTCAAAACCGTATCCCGGGGCATTGTATCAAATTAATAAGATTTTTTTTCTCTCTTTTCAATAGGGAGTTTTTCCTCCTTCACCTCCCAGTGTGAATGTGGATGTATGAGCAATGAAGAGCAATGGGAAAGGAAATGCAGAGAAACCACACAACGATTTACTGGGGCTTTAGCAAAATATTATCATTCTTAATGTTTGTCGGCATGTGGCAATTTTCTTTGAACCAGGGATAGTTCAAATTCCTTTTTGCTTTGAAGACTTAATTTTCTCCCATAAAGATTATGGAGACTGTCTTGGATAATTTTAGGACTTAGGCACACTATTTGCTGAGCTCAGGCGTGTTTTGCACCATGTGTATTTTATTTACCACCTGCCAGCTAGTGTCCACATTTTCCCAAAGTCTAGAGGTCACGGACAAATCCCGAGCAAAGCCATTTGCTATGGCCCACACCCTGCGTTGGACGTGCACGGCCTGAGCGCTCAGCACGCAGGCAGGCACAGCTCAGCACCACTTGGTAACGAACATTTGTAGGCACAGTGAAGGTCCCAGCCTTACACAGTGACACCTGTGAGTAACTTCGCAGCAGACCACGTGCAGACACATGCACGCATGGCAGGGTTTTGCTGCTGATGCAGAACCCCTCCAAGCTCAGTGAGTCAGGGTTTGTAGGCAAGCGAGGTATAAGCCTAAAGAAATGTCTCAGAATACTCTGAATACACCTGGGCCAGGACTTTGCCCACTATTGGTTTGGCCAGTGCAGAATGGACAAGAACCATCTGGAGGCGACATGACAAATTGCCATGTCCCGGCCTTGGGGACTGTTATTAAGTAGAAGATGGGGATGAGGCATGAAGAAAGCACGCAGTGTAAAATATACAGCTCTTTGGTTAGGAGGGGAACGCACTGAAAAGGACTAATAGATGAAACCCAAGGCAGACAAATTCAAAATAAAGCCTGTAGACATAGCAGTCATTGTAGAGTATTTCTGAATGACTATTGTGCCTGTGTTTGTGTCTGCAGACGGTTAAGTAGAAAGAAGTTGCTGTCTTCACTTGCATACATTCCCTTGCCCTGAGTTAACTTCCTTGGGCAGAAGAGTGCCCAGAAATAAACTGTCATAACCACTGAGCTAAACTGCCAAGGGGTGGTGAAGTGTCCAGCTCCAATGTCTTCAATCAAGACAGGTTTCCTTCTTTGAAGATACGCTTTTGCCAAGCACAAGTTGTACCTCAGTCAGACACTAGTTATTGCACTTGATACGGATGAAATCTAATGGCCCATGAAATAAAGGTCAGCAGAAAAAAGCTTATTGAATGGTTTCTTCTGGCTTCAAGTATATGAATCTGCAAAAGGTTGGCCACTCGTACCCACCGTCATGGTGTTTTTCATGGTAGCCTTTGATAATGGGATTAGGAGGTACCAATATTAGTTCAAAAAAAGCTACTGAAAAGTCCCTGACATTTGGTCATTACCAGCCTTCAGTCACTATCGATCGGTGTCTGCGCTGCAGCCGGTAATCCAGCACGGGGAGGGAGCCACGGCACCCGCGGGTGCCTTGGAGATCGATGTGGAGGCTGGCCGAAAGGATGCTGCTTGTTGGCACTGCTCTCCCCAGTGCTCGTGATGGGAGCTGAACTCTTGCTGTGGGAATTTTAATAACCTGGTCCTGTTTTTTGAGGGTTTTAGCAAGTTGTTCTGCCAAGCAGTTTGGCAGCATTCTCATTTCTTAAAACAGAGGAATCACCATTTTGCTTCTCCTGAAGTGTTTGCTATTGGAAGCAACTGCCCTGCATGGAACAGCGTTCCTGAAGCATGAATATTTCATGGGACTGGTTTTAGGGAGATTACTTATAGTTGAGTTTTCGTGGCCAATAACTAGTTTTTTTGACTATCAGCACTTCTTTGGTAATTTAAAATTTACTTGAAAAGAAAAAGAAGCAAACCCAGGCTGTATGGGTACAACCAAGGTCTTGCACTCTTACAAATACCACGATAAAAGTATATTGGTTCATAAGAATACTTTGAAATATTTAAGAGAGCATCAGCAGGAAATATATACACATGTATATGTATAAAACTAGCATTTCGTGAAGTGTGTGGGAAGGAGAACATTTGGGAGTCAGCACATTTCTTACCAACTGTATTAAGTGCACCCAAGGGTGAATTTTTTATTTATTTGGATTTTCCTTTAGGTCTACCCCCTACGGTGCTTTGGATTTCTAGACATGAAAAATAACAACGAGATTTACAAACATACAAGTCATAAAACCACCGTCCCCGGGAAGAAGGTGCTGAGCCTTGCCCAGCCCCTGCTTGAGCAGCGGCTGCTGCCCTGGAGCCCCTTCCCCAGGACCCAGCTGGGGGAAGGATGCTCCCAGAGAGCCAGGATATCTCCTCGAAACAGTCAGACCTTCCTGGACCTGATGGCTGGGATGGTTGGAGGCTTTTTCTGCTGCTTCCATGAGCTGTCCCACCGTACCTCTCCTATGGTCCACCCCAGCAAGAGATATTTACATCTGAATTTTTAAGGCAAGGGTTCATATTTAATGGGAAGCATCTTCCTTGTGTGAAAATCAGTTTGAAACATCCCTGGGCTCGAATGGTGCAGAAAGCTTTGACAGAATATTTGAACTATGTTTGGTTCCTTGGATATATCCATCTCACCAGAAACATAACAATTTTGATAAGCTCTCATTTGGAGACATTTCTCAGCTCCCTCTTTGCTCCCCAAACAGAATAATTAATAACCCAGGAATAGGGAAGGCTACGCTGGCATCCCACACCAGTGCTCTCCCTTGCTACGGGAGGGTAGCTTCTCCCATCAGGATTACTCTGCTGTCAGAAATCATCAAACAGTCATATTTTCAGGAACTTGAACCAGATCTGGCCTGAAAGTTCAATCTAGGGATCCACCCCAAAACAAGGGGGAAAAGATCTGCCAGTTTGGTCCTAGGGCAGGACAGTCAAATTGCAATTTTCTCTCTCCCGGTGGCGTACGGATGGTGCCGGTGGAGCTACTCCTGGTGGCCGAGGCTGAGAAGTGTCACAAAACCAGCTGGTCTGGCTTCTGCTTCACCTCGGCGACAAGCCAAGATCAAGCGACTATTTTTTTCCCCTCTTGTCTCTCACTTCCAGGGTATTTTGCCTTCACATTTACTAGTCAATGGCCCAGTCCGATCTTGGCCAGGTTCTTCTCCCCTCCTCGCATCCATTTGGGATGGGAGTCCCTGCCTGGGCATGACGGTCTGGTGAGAGCTGGCGGAGGTGACCCCGAGATCTTCCTGACCCTCGCTGCCTTTGCTCATTTCCTTCTCAGCCCTCTTTCTATTGCTTTTCAAATTAAGGTGCACAGGAAACCAGAGCAGTTTCTGATCTCTCCTCCACCTAAAAAATTAGAACATCAAAACCAGTTTTACCAGCAATAAACGAAGCTACTTTGAAAAGTGAGGCAAAGGGATCTATCTGGAGTCAGTAAGACATTGTTAGGATCTCTTTGATCGGGAGCCTTAAATGAAAATTATCAAATGGCGCTTTAAAACATACACCCTTTTGTTTGATTAGCCTGCTGCAGATAACCTTTATTAAACCTGATCTAAAATTACAGCCATGCACTGGTGGCTCTTTGATGCCTTGGCTGTTTCATTTCCTGTTTATACTATGATACACGTTGCACTAGGAGATAAAGCACTTCTGAAGGATATTAAGACATGAAAGTCCCTTGGCTATTTGCTGGCACTGTTTTGATGTTTTCTTGCTCTCTAGAAATTAGCATATCCTTTTCAAAGACTGCCTCTGATGAGAGTAATCCTTTGCCATGATGTATTTGCTAAAAGTCATAAATGATAGTATATTGTGTAAAGAAATGACACATAAAAGGGACGATGCTAGATTATTGATAATGAGGCAACTTGTGCAACTCTGCTTTTGGCTTTTATAAAACACATTTTTGACACCATAAATACATTGAGCTTATATTAATGAGGATTTAATACTTCTGAGATTTTAGAAACTTGCTTAGAACAACTTTTCAAAAGACAGTTTTTTTGGGAAGTTTAATGTTTTCACTAATTTTGATAAGATAGTCTGTTAAGCACGTTTTGCTGCCTTCATAATGAGGAATGATGGAAAGGTTTTTAGGATGGCTTTGCCAGAATTAAACGGTGCTGGAATATTTATTTTATTAATTTGTATAGTGTCTATTGCCATAGAAACGAGGTGGCTTAATTATAGAAATTTGCAACAAAACGTTACCTTTCAGAAAAAAAGAACTTTGACGCACATAAAAGCAAAAGGATCTGATATCTGAAGGTGTAAATAAGTATTGCTCCATTGAAGCTTTGAAGTGACATTGATTTACATCACCGAAAGATCTGTCTCCTGTTGTCACTAACAAATGACCTGAGCATTTTCACAGAAGAGAACACCATGCCTGGATGACCTAGAAAATAAGATCCAGGGTGTTGGGATGATAGCAGGATGAAGAAAAGCAAAAAGGGCTCAGAGATCTTACCAGCCTCTTTTCAAAGGCAGTTTGCCAGAACTTTTCAAAGTGCTTTGGATGATGCGGTCTAAGTTAGACGACAAAATTTTTGTAACTGTATGAAAATCATCCTCATATTTACTGAGTTTGGTTTGCACAAACACTCTTCCATCACTCTCACTAGCTGGGCGCGTGGTAGCACAAGAAGGTCTGGACTCGGATGAAGCGACGTGGGTCAGGCACAGTGGCATCGCTGGCTCCCCGCAGTGCAAGGATTTTGGTGATAAAGCTTTAGATTTTGCTTTATGTGATGTGCTCTCTGTAGACAGACACGGAGAGCTGAATTTTGTATTTTTTAAACCGGTGACCTGAGTTATGCACCTGAGGCCGCGTGTAGCACACCCGAGGATGAGGATTTTGGCACCTAAATGAGGAAACGGAATGTGCAGTGACTGAATACCTGGACTCACCCCTCTGAAAATCCAGGCTCTTATCTACACACCTTTATGTGGAGCTGAGCCCTCACCTTAGATATCCCAGGTTGATAATCCTGCCCTCAGGAACAGAAGATCTCATCTGATATCCACTGAAATCAATGGAACAATTGACCGTGGGTGGCTGCTCCAGGGAGCCCTGAGGGGAATAAAGGTCCCAGCCAGCCCCGCTAGGCACAAGGCGGAGGGACAGCTCTGCTGTCACCAGTGCCAGTCCAGCAGGCACTAGCACAGACCGTTTAGAGTTGCAACCACGCTAAACAGCATGGGGCACCCTTCTTCGTCTCTGAGCATCTCGCTAGCTTGGGGCAGGAGCTGGAATTTTATTAGTTCAGGTAGACTGCAGCGGGAGATGAGAGGAAAGGAGGAAAGAGCAATTGGAAAGGCAGAGACAAATTATACCTCCAGTGATGAAAGCCACCACGACTGCAGCGAGGCTAAGACATTGCCAAGATGATTGCCAGTTAAACATGTATTAGGCAAATATCTCTCCGTCCTTCCAGCTAGGCCTCCAGTGGAATTGCCTTCAACAATTTACTAGATTGAAAGTGCACAGAGTGACAAAATTACTTTTTTTTAACGGCTGTAAAAAAAATCACAAACAGTTGACAATTCAAGAGAAAAAGACTTTTAAAAAATTGATGGTGTTTTTTCTGTATTCTTGTCAGAAAGTCTTTCAACTTCCCTCTTGGAAAGCAAAGACACGAGAAGGTGCTGGGAAAAGGATTTCTGCATAGGCACCTGCTGTTAGTACTGCAAGCATGACAGGGAGCAAAGGCATTTAGTCTCTAAGAAATGGCGATTATCAAGGCTTCCTTCTGCAGGACCTTTGCTCACTGGCCTATGTGCCACCTGGTAACAGGATTTGCACGACTCCTGCCAGCTGCTTGAAGAATGTGCCCCATTCTAGTGCTTTACCACATGCCATACAGTATACATGGCATGAGCACGGCTCATAAGATCAGCTTGCACCTATATAAGGTTTTCTGTAAATTTGGGGTGATTTAACCGTCAGCAATACATGCAAGGCTCATGCTGAACTCATACTCTAACCAAAATTAAAAAGGGTGAAAAATAGCACCAAGCAGAAAGCATGCAACGTCCTCTAAACCAGAGGACTTGGTCTCTCTTGGATGTCCGTGACACTCCTGCCACTGTCCTCCGAACCATCCACAGGTGTCCAGGGGTCCAAGCCAGAGGAACCAGGCTCTGCCCTGGATTCCACCCCTGCCCGGCTCAGCCGGCCCGAAAGGCAGCAGTGAGCGAGGCTGGACACTCCCGGCAGTAACGGCTCCTTCCCGGAGCCTCCAGCCCCGGCAGCGCGCGAGGCGGCCAAGTGCTCTCGCCTGCCAGGTTGTCACAAGACCGGTGAGTCACGGGAGGATCACAAAGTGTTGTTCTCATAATGGAGCTTAATAACAGCCAGTGTCAAGGTAAAAGCACCTGCAAATGAGACGGTACATAACTTTACAGCCTTGCAATAACACTGCTGGGCAACCCAAGCTCGCAGGTCGCTTCATCCGTGTTCGGTCTTGTTCTCTGCAGCGGCTTTGGGGCTGATGTGTCATTGCCACAAGCACGGGTCGTCTGTAGGACACAGCGTTGCTCAGAATTTGATAGCCAGGTAGATAACATGCTCCCTCCTCTCCTTGCAGTGCAAGCTGTGAGCCCGGTGCATGACAGCAGCGTTGCCGGTGAGGGAGCACAGCTTTTCTGCCCAGACCACAGCAAAACCACTGCACACTGCATGGCTGCAGGGCCGTGTGGCCACAGGGTCTGTCCGGCACAGCGGTGACCTGTCTGAAATTCGTCCTCCAAACGGAGGCAGGCTATGTGCTGGGGCACAGCTGGCAGCTCTGCACAGGGACTGCTCAGCCCTGATGGCCAGGCAGGGAGGAGACCTTGGTGCACGCCGGCAGGCGGTGCTTTGGGGGGTGAGGAAGAGGATGCAGCCTGTGCTGCAGCCACTGATGGTCCCCTCTTGGCTTGCCAGCCACTAAGCTGCAAAAGATCGCATCCCGCAGCCTCAGAGTCCGTGGGCTTTCCTAGGTCTCCAGCACTTTTATAGCTACTCTCCCAGGCTGCTGCTTTCACTCCAGACCCTGTTTGGGGTGTCCCCTGCTCAGCTGCGTAACTCCTCCTTCCTTCCACCAGCAAATCCCTCTGTCCTCCCATCCTACCTTTTTACAGCTTCAGGGAATTTCTGCTTCTCTTTCCTGACATACAAATAACTCGCTCAAGCACTGCCACTTTCACCGCAACCCCTCCAGCCAGGCAGGAGGCCCATGAACAGCAACAAGAGCTCACCAAGCAACAGAGTCTCCAAAACTGCCCATCCAAGTGCCCAGGGGAGGACATCTGCTCACCTGCAGATTTTCCTACCCCTTTGCTGCAGCTGAGGACGCCCTTCACTCCTCCCAAGCATGGTCAAGGCTGCATCCCAGGCATCCAGACACTGTCCACTAGATTTGGTCCAAAAGGTGACCTTTCCTTTCGGGGTTCCTCCAAAAACACACCCAGTGTACACCGTCTCCCTTTGTTTGTCTCCTGAGCATCGTTACCAGTCAATAATGATCTCAGAGGTGCTAAGCTGATAATCATCTACCTCATCTACTCCGCAAACTTTGTCAGGCACTGTTGGTAATGAAAACATAAAGTGTAAAGATATCTCCTTCCCAAGGTAATGGAAAACCTGAGTGGAGATTGACATTAGAAACAAGATAGGCGGACAGAGAAGCCAAGGAAAAAGGAGTAACATCTGGTTCCGTTTTTCTTTGTGAAATTATCTCACACTGACCAAGCAGTACCTTCTCTGAAGTATATAAACGTTGAAGACACACACACATGGTTGTTATCAAATGGTATTGTGCAAAATTAAATTGGCTACTTTATGGTGAAATGGAGAAGGAAAGCAGGCATTTCAAACACATGCGTGTCTCTCAGCGACGTCTGGAAGCGATCACGATGCAAGGATGGCTACTTTAAAATATCTACAAATAGTTAGGGCCATTCTGCGAGATGAATAAGCTGGGGCTGAATTTAATAAAGTTATCAAGGCCATAATAACACAGGGGCCAGTGCCTGAAACTAATAAGCGGTTTGGTGAGCATGAGATAGTTCATATGTGCAAAACATTCCTCCAGCGCGGAGTTGCAAAGGTAGAACACCATGCCAGATTCCTCTAACTTCACCAAGATGTGCGGAACATCTGCACCTTGGCCGGGCTTGGCCAGCCGGACCGGGGGTGACATAGAGCGCGGTTTTGTCTAAGGGGCAATGACAAGCCTGGCAGGTCCTTGGCTGTATATAGCTGGTAGGTCCCTTAGAGCAGGCACGTGTTTGTCCTTAGCACATGTGCTGTCCATACCAGTCAGCAGCATGTTTGTGGTTTAAAGAGGAGAATCAAAAAAATCTTCACCAGAAATTATCTGTTACGTCAAATTTTTATCTAATGTTTTTCATCACTACCTTCAGAGCAGGGTTCTCAGGGGTCCAGCCCCACCACCCATCCCCAGCCAGAGCCATGGGACCTTGCTGGTCCCTGGAGCTGGGCAGGACATGGGGATGCTGTGCTGGCAGCTGAACGAGGGTGTGGAGGAATGTTCTCCTTTGCGTTCTCCAAAAATGAAATTTTCCTTTTGTGGAAAATTCCACATCTCTGATTTTTTTTTTTTTTTTTTCTAATTTAGAGAATATTTTAGATATGAGAAATTTTCTGTGGACTGGAAATTCCCGTTACCGCACATGTCGAGAGGAAAGAGTTCAGTTTTTCCAGCAGACTGGTGGCAGAGCAGGAAAGTGGGCTTGATTTTCCTGAATTCCACTCCAGAGCTCTGTTCATCGAGCCACACAGCCACTGCAAGTTTTTTGTTTGGATAAACCTACCTTTCCCACAGAGCTGCGAACCTGGGCAAAGCATGAAGTAACAACCCTACCTATTTTATTATTTTTTTTTTTAATTTCAGCTTCAGAAGCAGAGACCCAAGAGCAGCGTTGAGGCTGGCTTCGGGGAATGCAATTCTCATTCCTTTGAAAATTCTCGTTTGGCCGGTTGGGAGTTTTGTTCAGCATTTCCCTTCCCAGTTGGTATTGTGGGGCTGAACTTTCTCAAGGTGTTGACTGTGCGGAAAGAAGAAAAAAGAAGGGCCGATTTCATCTAGCTTGGATTTACCTGGGGAGTGAGTTTCTTCCAGAGATCTTAATCTGAAACCACTTCTTCCCACTCCCCCCTGTAGTAGTTTACAATTTCTGACGTAGGCAGGGACGGACTGTCAATCTGTTAGCACCAGTGGGGCTGGCCAAGTACTGGGGGAAGAGACAGATTGGCATTTTGGCTCAGGATATTAAGAATCACGTTTATTACAGCCCTGGCTACACCTCAGCGCTGTGCCGGGCATTGCACCCTCCCCTGCAAATCACAGCACTTGTGTAAAAACCAGTTGGGCAGAATTCGCTCATTTATCACCAGTTTTGCCAGGGTAGAGGGCTCTAGCTGAGCTTCTGGACATCTGCTGGAGCTGCTTCTGTTGCTATGAGCTTTACAGCTCTCCACTATAACTCCCTCAAAAGGTAGGCGAGAGGCAGCTGCAGACACGTCCTTTGGAGGGAACGGTTACTGGGAAGACTTTTAAATTGCCTTGGGAAACATAACTTTGAGCCCCAAGTTTCAATGGAAATGCAGCAAAGAAAACCTCAAAAAGCAAACTACAAGCTCTTCTCCCAGATTTCCTTTTCCTTTCATGGTGCAAATTAAAGAATACAAACTTAGTGGAATTGCAAGCATCTAAGAATAGCTTTGATTTTCCTAAACATTTACAATTCTGTTTTATGTACATCGTCAGAAAAAGGGCAAGGAAATACAAAATGTAAATCTTTAAATGAACCTGAATACCAAGGAGACTTTACATATCTGCTTGTAACAAATGGGATGTTGCAGCTAAATCTCAAACAGGGGAATCAGAGAGTTTCAATAGCCGTGGATGCATGGAGTATAATCAGACACGGGATGTCTTGTGTAGGGTCCTTCTTTCCCCCCCTCCCCTCCCTTGCAGGTTACGAAAACTATTGTGACTTGCTATAGATTTTGCCGCCTGCCATTCAGTTTGGTTTCACGGCTCCCAGAGCCAGAATCCAATCTCCATTTCAGACAGCAGCAACAACGTGCTAAGCTGGATGCCAAAACCCTCCCTGGCAGAGGGGCCGAGGGGTGGCCCTGGCCGCTCTGGGATGCGCAATGGAGAGCGTCTCCATCAAGCCAGTAGCGCTGAAGGTCTAACGGACCCAGAAGCTGCGGATCTGAAGCCATCTCCAGACACACCAGAGTTGCAGGAATTCTGGAGAGCCTGTTGGGCACCTTTGATGAAAAGTCACATTTACAACAGGGATATTGTCCTCGGTTCGGTGTTGAGAGAGAAGTTGAATTTGGGAGAAGATATTAGCCCTTTCCTCAGCAGGACAGCCCTGATAGAGCAGAAAGCATTAAGAAAGCAATTTAAAAAACATAATGCTCAGGAAGCACCTAATTTTACTGCCAGCTGGGTGTTAAATTAATTGTGTGCAAGCCGAATATGGCATGAGATGGAAAAGTCAAGCTTTAAACTGCGTGTGCTTTTCTAAGAGCAATTTTGTTTCTTGGTTGAAAGCAAGAGTGTATCTCATGGAAAGCATCAGGTGATCAGCAGAATGATATCATGATGGATTAGCCCAGCACATACTTGCCTGGAAATGCTCAGAGGTCAGAGGCAGGTTATAACTCTCTCCAACACTGAGTTACGAGCATGTGTTACCCTCGGTCTGTAAGGAGAGGTTGCCTTTTGGAGCGGGACGGGGGCTGCCTCCTGCAGATGGGCAGAGCGATGATTCACTTGTCTCAGCAAACTGCGGAAACAACGCAGGACACCGCAGAGGCTGATACGTGTTACCACTCCCTTTTTTCTCACTAGGTAAACTGAGGTCAGAGATGCTTTTTTTGACTTGCCCAAGGTCATGCGTAAATTAGTGGTAGAGCCAGAAACAAGACCTAAAAGACCCCGCTTCCTTTCATTGCCACAGTGCTTTCAATTGCAGATGCAGAAATGTTGCAGGACTGTTGTTCAAAAAGAACCCATTACCCGTCTGCAGGACTTGTATCAACCTCAAGAGAGATCAAATAGCCCCGTGGTGAAAAGGCATCCAAGAACAGCTGCCTGCCTGCTAACTGTTTTTTAGGCTGTGATTTCTTCAGTAGCATCATTCCTGGTTCCCACTGAACACTCTTAATTTAGATTGATGGAGCCATTCTGCAAAACAAAAAACTTTCACTTCCATATATGCAGCTTCTATACTTGTTCAAAACAGCCAGAAACGCTATTTATACCAAATTTACAGCTCAAAGCTAACAGCTGTTAAAACCCCTCCTTGCCGGCTCTTTCCATCTTTTTTTTTTTCTTTTTCTTTTTTTTTTTTTTTTCTAGTCAGGATCTTGTTTTGGAAATACCCCAGATTGTAATAGTTTTACTTGTACTGTATTACTTGGCTTTGTTCATCTACTGATGAAGTGCCAGCCCTGAAGTACTGCCAGATGAAAGTAGGCATCTTCTAGTACTGAAGGGAACTTTCCTGAGCTTATTTATGAGTTGAGTCACCATGCAAGTGCTCTGAGCAAACGGCAGGTCTCTGCCCAGACGAGCGTGCAGCGGGGAAGCCGCAGGTCTGATGCGTGGCATCCATCGCAGCACAGGGAGGAGGCTGCAGCCTCGGCTGGACCTGCTCGGCTCCGGCCGCCTGGCTGAGTGAATGGGCAGCAGCAAAATTTCAGGGAAACCCAACCCTGAAAGTCCACAAGGCTTACACTGGGGGGATTTGGGTTCTCAAGCAAGTCTGTCCACCACGTGAAGGGGCAACGCAGCCCGGGAACGGGGCAAACCCAGCCACCATCTACTCAGCACTTCATCCCCCTCCAGCCAACACTTGCCTCCTGGCTGATGTGAAGTCCAAATTAGCGTTAGTTCAGTTCTCAGGCAATTCACTACAAAGATCTGAGTCTTGATGAGCCTTGATGAACATTTTAACTAACTTGGCCCAAATTCCACCTTCATAACAGAACACAGATCCAGGCGCTTTGATGTGGCCTGAGGTTTTGTACAGAAAGGTTTATTTGGCTCTCCGGTTGGCTTTGGGTTTGGCTGCCTCTCCCGGGTCACTGCAGCCTGCAAGGGCTGATGTGGGCTGGGACAGCTGGGGAGGGACCAGCCTTTGCCACTGCACATTGCAGAGAAGCAAGAAAACAGGGGACTACTGACATGATTAACCCTTTGCAGGCCGCACAGTGATCTGCTACATGTCCTTGCAGAAATTCAATCCTATGATGGCCTTCTACAAACAAAACACACCTCTACAACAACAGAACTTAAACCAGCAGGTCACCTCGCATGCTTTTCTCTGTTTCAAGTCCTCTTAACAGTTTAACTTGCGTCTTGGTAAGACCACGATCTACCGAATTATTACTTCAAAAATCTAAATGCCGCTTTTTTCTCTCTGTGTTATTTTCCCTTGCACAGATTTCAAAGTGTAGGTGCAATATCTTAGCAAAGAAGAAGGAATTTATTTTTTTCCTGGGTAAACGTGATGGACAGCAAGTGAAAGTGAGCTCCTGGCGAGGGAAGTCCTTTGGGTACTTGTGCATGTCACCGTAGTGGCATGCCAGCTTGCTGACCAGTAATTAGCTTGGTTGAAGTCTGGCTCAGCAGATCAAACTACAAAGGCATGCATTTTTGAGGGACTTCTTTCTTGCTGGAATATATAAGAAGCCTTTCTAGGAGTGACTGCTTAAGTCCCTCCTGTGATCTCACATAGTAGACCTAAAAAGTAGATTAAAAAAAGTAATAAGCTAAAGGAAAAAAACACAGCACTTTGCTCATTTATTTTCTGTATTAAGGGGAACACTGACCTTTGAGATCTCCTTTTTTCCCTAGTATTTGTGGTGATGAATAGAATGTATTCTGACTTTAAATGAAACAGAGTGCTTTGAAAAGACAGAAAATTAGCAACATATGGACCAAAGGACCCAAAGAGATGAGAAAAAAGGAGGGGGAAGAAAATGACTGAAAGTTTCAGATGTCGCTGTGATCCCACAGCAGAATATTTTAATGTTGCTACTATTAGGGGAGGTCAGGCCCCCTCTGGACATCCCCCTTGCATCACCCATGACGAGGCCTTTCTGTGCACAATGCGAAGCAGAAATTCCCCTTCCTTCGCTGCAAACGCTCCTTGCCAAACCAGACGAGCAGATGCCATGGGGAAAAAGGACAGCAGGATCTTACAGACAAGGTTATTTTTCTCTTCCCTATCCCCTTGTTGCTGCGAACCAGAGATGCTCTATAGCGTAAGATACGATCTTCCCTGCCAGACTCCCAGGCAGCCTCGGAGTCCTTTGATTTCAGTCCTTGGTGCTCGCCCTCAGGTCACCTCGTCCCTGCCCGGGGAGGACCCAGACGGGAGGCAGAACGCCTGCTGCGCTGCCCTGGGTGGCCCTGGACCTCTGCACGCTGCAGAACAGCCACCAGGTCACCACAAGCTTCCCCAGCCACCAGCTGTACTGGATCCTACCCCAGAAGCACAACAAGTGCCCTGCTAGCTGTCCCCGGCGTCGGGCACGGCTGCTTTTCCACAGCCAAACACCTCCCCAGGCGCTTCACCTGCCCACAACGCCCCTGCAACCGGCGCTGGAGACGCGGCTGGCTTCCAGCTCACCATTGCCCTGGCACAAGAAAGTTCTGGTTTTTACGAAATAAAATCAGTAACAACCACAAAAAATCATATTGCCATTTATATTCCTACCATAACTTTTCCATGGGTTTTTTGGGTTAGTTGTTTTGGGTTTGTTTGGGGGTTTTTTGGGTTTTTTTTTTTGGGGGGGGCGGTCCTTTAAAGGGGATTCTCTAAAGTATATCTGAAATGTTCCCTTTCTAAAGGAGGAGGGAGTGCACTGAGTAAGGGATGGGTGGTTAAAAATAGTTTAAGCCACAGACAACCACTAATTATGTGAGCCTTTTTGATGGCTGGGAGTCTTCATCGAATCAGGCATTAGCTATAGCAGGAGTCGGAGTATCAAACTGTTCCCAGCTAACTTTGTGTAATCATTTAAGTGTCTTATTAATTGACTCAATACTCTTAATTAAATTCTCAAATTCTCCCATTTTAATTAAGGTCTGATGCAAGCCAAGCAGAGCAAGGAAACTCGGAGTTAAGGCTCCCATCTTCCCCCCTCGCTCGATGGCAGCGTATGTGTTTAGAGGGGCCACGTGCTGGTATGAAATACCTCCAGCCGAGGGGTAATTAGAGCAGACGAAGGTGACCTGGCCGTGCCTGTCAGCTCTGTGGTGCCATGGGGAAGCGCCCCATTTACACATTATGCAGACAGCTCCGAGAGACAAAGTGTTGGGTTTTTCCCCAAGTGAAACCAAATCTGGGTAAAATTAACATTCTATCCTGCTCGTACATTTAGTCCAGATCCAAGTCTGCTTATTTTTTTCCATTCTGTCTCTGTCATTTTAGCTCATTCGTCTCTGAGCTGAAAAAAGAAGCGAAAAAGAAGTGTTCTGCTGTTGCACAAGCATGAAAATTGTTCTGCGCTCTCCACAATACCTGTAAGCCTGTGTATCCTCTGCACACCCTGTAATATATATTGCATGACTATGCTTAGCTGTTTCCACAGACCTGCTATCACTTTGCCTTTTCCCCCTATATTTTGGAGTGTCTAGTTAAAAATTACTTTGGGGCTTTGCTTCTCTTGGCCATTGATAGGCTTTGCTTTTGCATAGGATGCACAAATATTTCTCAAAAAGCTTTTTTTGCAAATGCTGCTGCTTCCTTCCAGAGCAGCATGTGCTTAAATCAGCGGAGTGTTAAAAGCAATGAAGGAGATGGGAAGCTTGTGACCAAAATACTCTATCCTACAGCTCTTGCAGTAATAGCGTAAACTCCTTTTGGCATTAGCCATGGGCCGCTTTGGGGAGGCACAGGAGAGAAATTAAGTCCCTGTGGGCTTTGACTTCTCGGCTAGGTCTGCTTGCTAAGGTGCCACTGTGTGTGACGTTGTTAATGGCTCATGGATTATAGAAATCCTTTAGTAAATGGTTTCTCTGGGCACCCCCACGTCTCTGGTGTTTTTCAAAGAGGAAATCGAAGTCCTCGGATGGGGGTTGAAATGATAGGTGCCAGCGCCAGTCAAACACAAACTTCTCCAGACATCGGTGGGACACATCATGATTTGAACATCGCTGGCTCTTATGGAACTAAAACATGTTTCTCAGTGTTTCACCTGGTCAAAACTACCATCAGCTCCACCTGCCTCCTGGTGCATGGAAAGCAAGCCCACCCCAACTTCTGACCCAAACTCTCCCCGATGTGCAAGCCTGGCGAAGGAAACAGCACCCAGAGGTCACGTTTTGCCCTCAGACCAGTATGGTCCAGGACAAAGGCTTGGTGCTCCCAATCCCAGCTGCTCTCAATGCAGCCTGAGGACATCAGGCCACAAACCTGACCACAAAAGGGCACCCTGAGCCCCGTGCTGTCCCCTCCGCCAGCCTCGGCAGCGGCACCCTGCCAGCCTCCCCCAGGCTGCCGTTAGACGACTCATTTGCAGGCAGCCTGAGACCTTAATGAGCTGGCATCTCTTCCCACAGTCTGCCTCACGCAACCTCCCACAGCAGATCTGCGGGTGACGGCCACGGTCTCCCTCTCAAGCTCATACATATAACCAGGGCGCTGTTACTCGCACTCTACGTGTTCTTCACCAGTTTCTCCTCTGGGTGTTAGGTCTTGCCTTGAGGGCCAGGAGGACTTCAGGAGAGCTAGCGCCCAAGCCCGATGGTGCCCTCGTCTGGCAGAGGCTCCCAGGCCATGAACATCCACTATGGATGTTCATCCTCATCTTCATCTCCACACCAGGCAATACCAGGAATAATGGATACAAAACGCAGCTGGCCTGGGATGTGGTTATGCATCACGTCTGAGCTGGGCTGGCCCAACAGGAGCCTTTTTCCACCCGTGCTGCTGGCTGCTTTCCCGGCTCCCCCCTCCAGCCTCTCCACTCCACGCTGTGCAGCACATGGAGCATGTAGCCCTAAGAGCAAAGTCCTCAGGTAATGATTTTTAGGGTCAGATAAACCCTGCCCTTTGCTTCCCCAGTGGGCATTAAGAGGAGCCCCACTGCCGGGAGCGGGGCCGACGGGCAGCGCGTGCCAGCCAGCATATGCCAGCCGCCCATTTGAAGTGACATCATGAGTTTGTGGTTTTGGTTTTTGGTTTTGGTTTTTTTTCCAAATGGTTCTTTCAAAATTTGTTCTTGTGGTTCCTTCCACTGATTTTGCTTGAAAAGATAAGGCTGGCTTCTGGCGGGCGGCCAGCTCCACTGTTGACGGAGCCATACAGTTCAGCTCCAAGCTGCAGGACTCTTCCTCCAGAATAAAGAGTCCTTTTCAGTTTATAGACACAAATACGTGAATAAAGGCATATTTCATGCGTGATGTCTAAGTATATCAATCAGATAACTGGAACTGGTGTGCGTGTGGAGAAATCTCTGACGTAATATAACTTGTACAAAGAAGAAAGGCGCTTTCATTAATCCGGAGCTTGGAATGTCACTTGTACACCAACAAGTGATTCAGTAAGAACTTGGAAAAACAAATGAAGCCATAGTTTTCAAATATGCAGGAGCCTCCCAAATTACAAGGGCAAGCAGGCGTACAGGATTCACAAATAAAAAGAGACTCCCAGATCCCAGAAAGGTCTAGAGAAACAACTGGAAACGCAGAGGAGGTATGCATGAATTATGCTGCTCTGTCCAACAGAAAATAAAATCAGTTCACTTTGTTGGCTTTTTTAGCGGGGGAAGAGGAAGTAACTGCAAAAAAATAAGATCCTGAGGACTGGAGTTTGCGATAACCCTCATGCAAATTGTCTTCTGTATTGTGAGCACAGAAGGGACGTGCTGACTCCTCTAAAATTAAGTCTCCTACTTTCAGATCCTATGTCCTGTCAAGACTTCTAGCTCATCCATAACAAAGACTAACTCTTCCATCATGTCCTTGCAGCCCCGAGAACATGCAGTAATCAAAAGGCATTGTGACAAACTCACACAAACACCAGCGGCGGATTCACACTGCAAAATTGAGTTCTGGATGTAGGTTTAAATGCCCCGAAGTCTGGTAAGTTTGGATTTACTAAAAAGAGCTACATTAAAATTAAATGAAAGATTTTTATTTGAACCAAAGAAAGGAAATTAAATTTAGGCGGAAATTCCATCATCAAAAATTCCTGCACCGTGTTTCAGCGCTTTGGCACCTACAGAATGGTAAATATAGTTCTGTACTCCTTGGACACCTCCACTGCATCTTAAGTGCCTTTTGTGTAGGCACAAGATGATGGGTTAATAATATTTCATCTTTAACTGAGAAGATTTTCTTGTCTTTGAAAATGAAAGACAGACTCTTAACACTACTTTCATGTCAATTTTTGTTATTTATCACAGGTATTTATAAGGTGCCTATCACATGGGTGTCCAAGTGCCAGGTTTTTTTCTTGTGGTAAATTCTTTGATTTTTTTTTTTTTAAAAAGGTAATTTCATACCAAGAAAATGAAGTTTTCATTTTAAAAAGTATTGAAAGAATTGTTATAAAAAAGGAGGAAACGTCTCTCCAGGGATAATATGAAAACTGTATCTGCTTTACAGCTGTTATAGCCCATTCCAGCAGTTCCCTAAGTGTGGTCTTGCACCATTGATGGTCCATGGCATATTTGCTGGAGCTCCACAGAGATCTTGGCACTCTTCCTCATTTTCAGCTCCTAAACTATATAAAGAGACAGCTTAAAAATACACATTCTTTCCTAAAACAGCTTTTCCACTCCAGCAGCTACCGTGCTTGACAGAAGGCAGTCTGTTGGTGCTGGTGGGGCAGGAAGGCAGTCTGTACAGCTGCCAAAAAGTATGGGCAGGGCAAGAGAAGTAGAAACATGTATCTAAAGAGATAACTGGGAGTAATGGAAGATCCCCCAAGGACAGGCTGCTGTCCACATTTGCAGTTGTCCCATCGTTGGAGTCTGGTGGTACCATCAGCTCTTGCCCGGGATCATGCCAGCCTGGCGAAGGGGACACAACAGGCACATCCCAGATGAGCTAAGTGTCCTGTTGAAAGGTGGCATTTGCACACAAACTGCAGAAGAAACGTTCGAGTTCCTCGCCCATCTTGAAAAGTAGGTTCAGTAAAAGTAGCTCCAGCCACCAAAAACACCCTTGATGCTCTTAGTGATCCTTGATGCTCCTAGTGCTGAATCATGTTTGCAATGAAATACGCAGTAGCAGCAACGGATCCAAGTAAGCATCAAGATAGAAGAGGGCAGCTAGTGAAGGGTTACTTTCCCAAACACCAGCATAAAAGATAATGGCACCGTGTTAATGACAGCTCTATGGTAGCAACCAATAACAGTGGTAGTAGCGATCAAAAAAACGTGCCGGTGCTCGGGGGTGAATAAACTGACTAGCAACTGCATCTGACATGTTGACAATGTTTCGGTGACTTTTATGCCATTGAGAGGGGAGCTGAGGAGTTTGCATCCTTACTGCAGCCTTTCTGCGGGGAAGGTGGGGATCCCAGCCTGGCCGTGGCTGGACCCGGAGCTCACTGACACCAGCCACTGGTGCCTGCGGGCAGGAGTTTGGGTGGTGATGGAGGAGCAGCTCTGGGGCCATCCAACCTCACCTCTCCCTCTGTCTCTGGTTTTGATAAACTCCGCCGTAAAGAACGGTGTTTCCAGCCAAGCTCCTCATATATAAAGATTTAGCTCAAAGCCTGTATGGGATTTATAAACATCTTAAAGCATGCAATTCTGGAAGCAGGCTCTCCACCAGCAATACGGTGACTGTCCTCTGATGGCCAGGAGTCACGGTGCTGCTGTCACTTGGGTCACCTCCATCTAGGAGGGGATGTTTTCTGGCTGCCGTTGGGGGTCTGCACCGGCGCTGGCTGCACAGGCTGCGAGTGAGTGCACAGACATCGCAGAGTGCCCGAGGACCAGCCCAGCATCCCACACGTAGGCGTTATCCTGGTCATGCATTTCATCTGCTTCTGCAGAGCAGACCAGCACCATCAAAAAGGACTCTGCCCACTTCAAAGGGAAAGGCTAGCAATTATGCCGAGCTAATTGTATCCCGATAAGAATACCAACTTCATTATTCCATCCTGGTTCACATTTTCCTATCTAAGTTCTGTTTATTTAAAGTAAACACCCTCAAATTATACTTTCTTAAAAATACAAGATACTAGCAATTTTATTTCCAGGGATACGTGTTCATTAGAGATAAGGTGATTTAAAAAATCATTTTATACTGTTAATTGTAAAGAGAAAACAATAAGCTCCCCATGAAAAAAAGCACAAATAATGCACCACACAGGTCTGCAAAGCTAGAAGTTCAATAATTGCTTTTTTGATAAATTGTTTTCAACTTAATATTATTTTTGTAGCTAGAAATCTAGCTTTCAGACAATGGGCTGGGAGCCCGCATTCCCTGCATGGTTTAGACAAATAACGCACCCTCAATCGAAAGTAATGGAAGAATTGCTCCTGCCTTGTGGTTATTCTATTTTTTAATCTACCAATAAGTTTGGTTTTTCTTTCATTTTTTTAGTTTTACATAAAGTAATTCCAAACTGTAAGCCACGACTGACCTAACTACTTATTAAAAATGCTAATATGCTTTTGTGCTTTGATGTCTGGTGAACAATAAAAGGGAGAGTTACTCTGGGACACTGTAATCCTTTATTTGTCACTAAGTTATGACACCCAGCAGAGCTGTGTGACAGTCCAAATCAATCATCCTCCGTGCACTGCAGGCCTTCTCTGCCTCCTGCAGAGTCTATGCAGTTTAATTAGCTTTTTTTCACACTAGCATAATGTACATCTGCAGCTTCAGCAAGAAAAAGAAATGGAGGATAGTTCACTGGGATACGGTGCCTTAAAAAAAAGTTCATATAAAAAAAAAAAAAGTCTGAAAGAAGAAACATCACAATCCTTTGTAGTTTACTTCAGAGGAGTTTGCGCTAGAAATCTACAGGACTGGGTACTCTATATTGTTAAATGTAGATATTTTTTTTTTTAGCCTAATAAAGGCCTTTTCAGCTAAAATCTCAGATGGCATTTAAAGCCTTGTTCTTTTCTAATGGTCTATATCTTTTATACCTTCTTCTTGCGGTTGATCATGCAGTAGCTCATTATCTATCTGCTCCTCTTCCCCTCCCCACAGTGGGTTGGTACAATGGAGTCTTCAAACCGATATTTGCTGGTTAGAAATCGCTGCCCCCCGTCCCCAGTGGCTGCCCTGGGTTGAAGGAGGAAAAGCCATGCTCCCTCGTGCCGGCACCGAGCCCATGGCTGGGGCGTGCTTGAGCCTGTGGGTCCGTGGCAAATAAATATTCCCTACAGCTAGCCAAGCGCCAGCCCGCCGGAGCGCGGGCTGGGAGGAGTGGGCATGGCTTGAGCCTGCCCGGCACATCCCCTCGGCTGCCAAGCAAATGCACAGGACAGAAGGTCTTCAGATAAATGGGATTGTGTCATCCCAGGAAAACATCCCCGGCCTTATCAGGCTGGCGGTTGGATCTGATGATATAGTCAGGCAAATCAAAATGACTCAGGTGCTGCCTCATTTCCGAAAGGGCAGTATCCCTTTCCAGCCATTTCAGCTGATGCGATAGAGCTTGTTAACTTGATGGTGCAAGCTAACGCTGCTTGGCTTTTATTTATCTTTTCTACCCTTTGTGTACCACGATGAAGTTTAAAGGCATGCGCAATCATTCCTTACGCTATTCCTCCAAGCGTGACCACAAAGGAGTCACCTGCAGAACACAGCAGTTGCTCTATTCAAATGATAGATTACATTACTAGAGGCTTGTCACTCTTAATAACCTTCCAACAGAGAAATGCATCTAAGGAGATGACGGGTTGGGTTCAAATGGGAACATTCAGCAAGAGCAAGCACTTCCCGCTCCCCAGTTCAGAGGAGACGTGTCGCAGTGGAAGCGCCTTACAAGGATGGACGAGGTCCAGCAGGTCACACGGTGGAGACCTCACAAAGGCTGGGAAGCGGGCAAAGACATTTCTCAGCCCCTCAATTTTTAAGCAGAACTCTGCCTTCAAATAACACAGCAATTTGCTTAAGATCTGCTAGGACTACTTACATTCCCCTCCATCCCCTTTGCTTGCAAAATGCAGGCGTAATCCACCGATTCTGGGCACCAACGAAAGCACCAGAGCAGCGGCCAGAGCTACTACTGTCAAAGACCCTTTTAGAGCTAGTACCTTAAATTGTCTTTTAAACAGCACCTCTCTAATCCTTCAGTGCAAAAATACTTTATCCTCTTGTGGGAATTATACATATTTCGCAGTTCAAAGAGGTATAAAATATGAATGTACTTCTGTACAATTCAACATTAATAAGAGTAAATAGTGTACAGTGCCTTTTCATCTTTAGATTTCAAGTTGCTTAAGCATTTAGAGACTACAGTTGGCATTTCTCGCTGTGCTTCTTCTTGGTCTAATGCTATTATTGAAAATACTTTTATCCTGGGCCTTGGCTGGGGTAATTCCTTTGCAAAATCTTATTCCGCACTTACGCCAGCAATTCTTCACTGTTTTCCCCTTTTAAAACAGATAATTCATTAAGACCATAATATGCAGTGTTAACATACTTCTAGTTCCATGTTTAATGGAGAGTTCCAGTTTGGGGACTAGTGGACATAAGCACTGGATTTCTTGTTCAGAAGTGAAACATCTTGAAATTATAGAATTAATCCAGTTGAGCAAGCGCAGGGCTGAGCATCCCTCTGTGAAGAGCGGCGAGCTGCCACGCTCCACACGAGACACCCTGAGAGGGACCCCCCTCTCACACGGGAGCCCTCTCCTGGGAATTTCAATGCAAGCATCCATTCCCTCCCAAAGCACCCCAAGGCTAGGAAGACTAGATCTTCAAGGACCTGGAGGAAGACAAGCAGAGGAGCAACATCTCTCTTATCAGCTATGTTCTCAGGAGCACAGACCATGTTGGTCTCCTAAGGAACGCAACCAGAAAGTGATGGACAGACTCCTCCTGCCCTTTACCCACCAAATTACCACACACCAAATGACTTGCAGGGACACTTCGTCAGCCAACACCTTTCTCCTGGCCTGTGTGTCCAAACCATTGCACTCCCAGTTCCTCTTCCCCAGGAGACCTTGAGGGGTTTTCTTTTCATTTCCACCCCCTTCCTTCCTGGCCAGAGGACAACCCTCTCCCAAAACAGGCTGCCAGACAGGTATTGCAGGACACCGAGGAGTGTCACCTGATTACAGGAAAGGGTGAGAAGTGAGATGAAGCCTCACTCCTTCCTTTTTCTTATGCCCTGTTAGTGGAAATCTTTTGGGGATGAGGGAAAATGAGAGCTTTAATACTCCTATATAAGAAAGAGAATTTAGATCAGAAAATAATTTTTCCTTGTAATTCAGCAGGTCATATTTTAAAGTAAAAGGCTGCCCAATCAAATAATAATAAAATAATTCATGATCCATCTAATACCCTGCCTGGTGCAGGGAAAGCATCGTTCAGGTGAAGAACAGCCTGAGGAAGAGGAGGAGAGGCTGGTTCTGGGAGAAGGTGAAGTGACTGATCCTCTTTTTGAGAAAGTCATGGGAGGAGGTGGTTGAAAGCGCTGTACTTCCACTGGAAGATGCCACAATGATACAGTGAAGACCTGTCATAGCATTTACCCTCATCTGCCACACCGTCCTCTCCCTTGGGGAGATCCAAAAAGGAGAATTTTGCACGTTAGGGCTCCAGCAGGTGAGATCTGCAAAAGCTTTTGGTGCTGTGTCCTGCTCCTGCAGGAGGCTTTTGGAACAGGGAGTCAAAGAGTCTGGGAGAAACCCCTCCCTTCCTCGCCTGCCTCGGCGAAGCCGCTGGGTTTCCCCTCGAGTGCTTATGGTGCCGGCACAGCTTCCCTCTGCCAGCCCGGCGAGGGAGTGGCGGGCAGGGGGTAGGACAGATCGAAGGGGAAGTGGAGGTGCGATAGCATCTCCAACCACCCCAGCAAGATTTGCTAGAATTCACCTGCCAGACCCCCTTAGTCAGACAGAAAAAGGTCAGCCCGCTCCATCTGCGTGGTTGTGGCAGCCTCCAGCAAACGCAAGACCTGCTGTTCCAGTGAGGGTGCATCAGAGGGATCCCACCCCTCTCCTGATTTTGTAGCTTCCAGTTTGCTGACACTGGAAAGGCATCAGAGAAGATAGGATGATACTTATGCAAAGACTTCTATCAATGGGGAGGCCCATCTTCAAAGCTTTGATTTTACCAAGTGCTGGCATCCCTTCTGAGAGCTGTTCTTGCTTGGGGGGATTCCATCTCAAAGTCTTCACATCACAGGAAGGGGAGCCCTGCTTTGAAGAGTCTCACCAGCAATGGGCCAAACCTCCTATTTGCATTTCATTTTTGGCTGCATGAAGCTTGCTCATTGGCACCAAACGAGCATTTTGCAATCTTTTTAAAGCAACAGGGCGCAGCGTTTGCTGACACAGCTCAACACTGGGACGTGTACATGTGCATCCAACTAAGAAAGTCACCAGCAGTTTAGGCAGGTGTGGATGAGTGAATTAGAGTTAGAACAAAGTAGTGGTGCATTTGGAGTATGCCTATCAAGTTGCAACAAGCAAACGTTAATGTTAAATTAAGGGATCTACTTCCAGTGTTTGCACTTGGCAGCTGGTTTGATTCCTAAAGTGAAACCACAAAGAGAATTTAAGGTTGAATTTATTTTAAGGCTACCTTGTTTGAGTTGCTTTGCTGACAGTCCTGGGAATCTGTGTCACGTTGGACTCCAGCAGAATTTCTGCTCGATCCTCACCACTGCCAACAGGGCCTGCCTGGTCAGGGAGCAGCATCTTGCAATATTTCAGAAGTACAAAAGGCATCGCCAAAGGCCACTCAATCTTCTGTTTAACTTCAGCTTTGTCCAACTCAGAGTTTCTTTAATTTCCTAAAGGTTCTTAGAATATAGGGCAGTGCTGAGATAATCAAAGCAGCCAAGTCTCCTGGCTCAGACACTGTCTTTGACCTTTCAGTGGTTCGTTTTCCCTCTGTTACTTGCTTTTCAGTGGAATTGCAGAGTTTCACCCTCTAGTGTCCAAGGAGGAGTTTGGAAGGCATTTAAGAAATGAAGGTCATTAGACGTTACCTTTCCTGTTGCAAGCCCTTGCATGATGCACAGAGGATTATTATGACATTGCCCTTTGGTGTAAACAAACCTTAGAGATGTTCTTTGCAACGCTTGTAACCAGAACAAAGCCCTTGCGCTGTTAAACCTCTAACATAAGAGACTCAAGGAAAGCCTATTTACCATGCATAACACAAGAAAGGTTCCTGAATAATCCAAGACAAAAGGTCTATGCTGGGAAAGTACAGAGGTGGGACTGCTGGTTTTCCTTTTATAAGGATCCCCAGATCCCCCGGTTCTTCATTTGGCTGGTACGAAGAACCTGGAGCTGCTGGTCCGCCCTGCTCTGCTCTCTGTCCATAGAGGACCTCAAGAAGATGCAGCAAAATTCATGTCAAATTCAGAAATACTTCGTACAGTGGGTGATCTCTGAGTGCCTGGGAACAGGTCAATAGGAAAGGGGGGTCCCAGGGGGGCAGAGCTTTACATTGAACCCTTAACACACAAACCAACCACTTTGAACTGCGTGTGACTTGAGTTCTGCTGCAGAACAGATTTTTTGGGCTGGACTGAGCTTGCAGCCAAGGGCTTGGTTCAGGTCAGCTAACCCGTTGAGGGGGCGAGAGCCAGCTCAGCTCCCCACGGAGCAGTCCGGAGGCCAGCGCCAGAACACAGCTGTTGTGCCAGCAGGATTTTAGGAACTTTCTAGCCCCATCGGGCAGCTCTGCGTCCATCTCACAGCCCCCTGCGCGCACGCTGCAACAGGAATCGCAAGCAGCAAAGAGGTGCAAAACAGAGCCCGTCTCGCCCTGCTTCCCTTTTTCCAATTATCCACCTTGAACCTCCAAGCACAGTTCTGCTGCACGGGGCCGTGCAGGAGCCCGCTCCTGTCCCTGGGCGGCGGGGATGGGACCGGGCTGCGGTGGGCTGCAGCTGGCAGGAGTTTGCAGAGCGCGCTGCTTTCCCCACCGCACGCGTGGCCATCAAAGCCCCACACACAAAGGCCCAGCGCTCGGCTGAGGTTGTACCCGGCGGGTCTGAAAGGGCAGGTCTCCTGCTTCTTTGTTTAAATGCTGGCCCATTTGTTGACTTGGAGGCACCCACTCCTTAGTGGCGGCGGCAGCAGCGAAATCATATATCACTCTAATGAGCGTCCCTTCAATAACCATTGCCCTGATTTTTGATACCTGGAGAGAAGATGCACCAGCTAGGGAAGAATTTATCAAAAACACGCCACTGACTAGACATCAGAGAGAACCTCAAAGGGACAGTGAACTAGAACAAAGAACAAAAACATTTACAGAAGTGCTACGCCGAAAAAAAGGGAAAGGAAAAAACTGTACTAACAACAGTAACAAGGTCAGCTATAAAACCAGAATTAAAAGGCACTGCTGGGGAAAAGACGACGACTCAAAAAAGCACCAAGAACTAAGAACACAGCTTGCCAATCAGATCTACACAGATTCCCCTTGATATCTTCCCACTAACAGGCTTTCCTGCAGGACAAGTAGAAAGTTTAAGCGACTGGCTCTGGGAAGGTGGGCTGGAAGCGGGAGAGCAGCATTCGCAGCTTTTAACACAGATCTTCAGGTTCGGCATCAATGGGATCGCTCAAAGGCACGGGGGCTTGGCGTGCCGCAGCCGGGAGCTGGAGCAGCCCTCCAGCAAGGTGCCCCAGCGAACCCCATCTAGGCCGGTTCTGCAATTACAGTAATTACTAGCGGAGGTCAGCACCAGAATGGACTGGCTGGTGCCCCCAGCACAGGCTGCCTTTGCCACTCCTGTCACTCGCAGCCAGGAGGTGGCACTGGTTTAACCAGTGCAAATATAAAGGTCCAGCCCTGAGCTCTCCTAAGTGCTGTTAAAATTAGGTTTGGTTGAAATCTTGCAGAAAAACATTTCCTGCAGAAATGGAAGTTTTCTACTCCGCAACAAGAGAGGAGTTTACTTTTTTGTTGAAAACTTCAACCAGTTTGTGGGAATAGGAAAGCTTTCAGCATTCCACTAAAATACCCCAAGGGCTTTTCTACACAGAAAGGTCGTTACACGGCAGCCACCTCTGCCTCCGGTGCGTAGGCATCCATTCCACCTTCTGTGCACCCATCCAAAGGGAGAGCATCTTCCTCCCTCCCAGCCTTGGACGTGACACCCCCACAACAGGGAAGCTCTGTTTCCCTATGGTTGTCAAAACCAGGAATGTCCCGTATGAAAAACCGGTGGAAGAAAATCAGCTTGGGATCCAAATACTTAGTTTTCCTGTCCCTTCATTGCTGCAGGCATCAAAGGTGATTTGAAACAAGCACCAAATTGTGAATACTCTGAGCACAGGTGGCAGAGACACTTCCAGAGTCAAGGCACCTTCATAGCTTGGACCTGTACTCTGGGCTTCTAATTTCTGCCTAGTGAAACTTCAAGAAAACTGAGTGAACACCCACCAGAAACAAGAGCTTTTTTATCTTTCAAGTCCTGATGTGACCCCGTCGCATCTGGCCAGCACATCACATCTGGGGCAGAGCTGTGCTTAAGCATGGGTGAGTAGATGAAGGTTTGGGTGCCCTGGGGCACCTCCCCATGCTCCATCAGTGGGCACAAGTCTCCCACCAGCCTGTGCAGACCTCCTGCATGCCCCCAGGAGTCTGAAGTGACAGGAGATGCCTACACTTAGGTCACTGAACTGCTCCTGAGATATCGCAGAGCTTGCAATGTCTTCCAGGTGATATACACTCTGCAGAAGCAAGGGAGCCGTTTACTCCGGTTTATCAGTGGAGACTGACAGGTGCTGTGGAGGAGGAGAGCAGGAGCCAACCCCCACAGCTCTGAGCCGCTCCTCAAGGAGCCCCTCTCTCACCAGGACCAACACAGGGAGCCCTGAACACCGAACCCCAAGCAGCGTGAACACCCCGTAACCATGGGCCTCCCACCACTACTCTCTAAAATCAGGACAACTTCTACGAGCTAATATCGCAGGGCTGGGTACTAATATTTCATTTTTAAAGCCGGTCCTGCTTGCTTTTTTCCCCGTCCCTTCTCTGCGAAGCTGTGCTTGTTAGCGAAAGTGAAGAGACTTTTGATTTCTAAAGCCAATGTTAGAATGAGCATTTCCCCATGAGAGCACCTGGTTCTCGTGTTTAATGAGTAAACACAAGGAAACAGAGGCTTGAAGAATGATTGTTCCCAACATCATTACTTCTGAACCCGACATTAAAGAGAAGTAAAAGACAACAGCACAGCAGTTCTTTGTTTTTCCACCACTCTTCCTAAAAAATATCTTTAATGAGACGTATTTGAAGTCTAACATGGGGCTGTTCTCCTAGATTATAATTGATAAATCTTCCAAAGTGGTATGGGGAAAGGATTGTGTAATAATTACTTGTTTCGTTTGAGGAAATAAATAAAATATGAAAAATGTAATTACTAACCAGCAAAATGCAGCGCGCGGGTTTCCCGCCGCTCTGCCGACCAGAGTGTGCAGCAAGTCGGGATTTCAAAAGTCTCTCTCCGAGTGCAGCATGACATGCAATGATGTTGCTGCTGCTCGTGTTTATTTTCCAAGTGCCAACTTTTCCAGTCGGAGTCACTGGTTTGTTTGAAGTCCTCGCATTTATTCCTGTGCCACAATTAATTTTTCTTAAAAAAGGAACAAATTGCTATTCTTGTCGGCTGGGCGGTGTGGGAGCTGATTGCCTTCAGAGCAAGAGGGAGGGCTTCTCCCAGCAGCTGGGGAGGAGGACGGGACCGGTGTCCCTGGGCAGGTGGGGGTGACGGGGACCTGTCCCCCCAGCGTGTTGGGGGATGTGATAATTACTGCGGGTGCTCAGCAGGTATGTGGTTTTCCCTGCACCCCAGCTCCTCCTTGCTCTGCTCCCTGCACTCCTGCGGGCAGTTATTTCCAAATTTTCTGATAAAACCACGGTGCAGTTTCATGTAGTGCCATCTCCAGCACAGCTCATCCAGGGCAGCTCCCCATCCCACCCTGTGCTGTGGGTTTACAGCACCAATCCTGCCCTGGGAGAACCCTCTCTTGGGCACATGCACCCCAAAAACCCGTAACAGCAGCCGCCAGAAAGTGGTTATTGGGTCCTTCATGTCTGTGCATCTCCATGATGCAGCAGAGTTGCTGGCCTCGCAGCTGGCCGGTTTACTACCTCCCTCTCTTTTTTCTGGAGCTTAATTCTTGCTTTGGCTGGTTTAGAGAGGGGCAAAATTTGCTGTGAAGGTGCCTAAAGACACTTAGACTGAGAAAATTGCAGTTTCTGATGAGAGGCAAAGCTTTTTCCTGAGCTGTCAGCAGCTGGTTCCACAGAGCAACCTTGTCTCTGGGCTGTGTCCAGTAGCTACCAGGAACAAACCTCTTCCCTATGCAGCATGGAAAGTTCATGCTCCACCTTAACCATTAACTGCTCAGAAACTCTCACCCTAACCCAAAGGCAAAACTTTTGTTCAGCCCTAAACTAGTTCAAGTACTAGGTTTCTGATTCTCAGATAAAGCTGTCAAATATATATATTCATGCCTTCTAGACCTTTTCCTTTTCTTGCTTTGTTAACCATTGTTTTGAACAACAACATGCAAATTTAATGGATTTTAAAGACTTCAAGCCAATTCTTCCCTTCCTAATTTTGTAAAACGTTATTATAAATGTTTTATGCTGTTTAAAAAAAACCCAACCTTTCCTTAAAGTAACGATTTAAATTTTTCATGCACAATGAAGACCTTTATCTTATTCACAGTTGTCATTTTCTGTTTAGCATCACAACACAATAATAAAAAAAATGCAATTAGATTGCCTTAAGCAATTTTGCCCAATTTAACGTATGGTACTGCTTTGTTCACGTTATCCCTTTCTGTAGAGCATCCTTAGATCATTGTTCTGCAAGAACATCATTTATTGGTTTTAGAGAGGTCAGGTTACATACAGAGTATGCCTTCCTTCCAAAAAAAGGTTGGCTTTTTGATTCAAGAACTGCACGGTAAATTCTAACAAAGACAACAATTAGCAAATTACAGTAGTTTTCCGAATTATAATAATTCCATTTGGTCCCAACCCTGCAAACTGCAGTCTGATTAATACCTAAGAGCAATTTCCAGCAAAGAGATATAAACTATTTCGCTATGAAACCAAAAGGCACTGCAGTGTTTGCCTGACACGTTGTTGGCAAGGCAAACATTTCTTGGCTGAGGTTCCTCCCTCCTCATCCCTTGGTCAAGAAGAGCATCCATCTAGCAATAAGGTTGAAAAGCCCTGAAAACACTTCCTCTAAACCTGAGCTGCAGGTGGATTAATCTTGGAGCAGCCTGGACATGGGGCAGGACACGCAGGCTGAGCAGCACACCTGGGAATGGTCTCAGTGATGGCAAATCCCCCGGGACAGAGGCTGTTCCCTGCAGTGATGAAGAGGAGACATGGATCTGTTGGGTCTCCCTGCTGAATAGATTCACAGCTTTCCAGGCTCTGGGCTCAAAAGTGCATCTCTTTCAAGTTCCCAGGCAGCAGATTTTCTCTCCATCTTTTGCCTGTGAGAATTCTAGGAGCATCTTCCATTAAATACAAAGATGTTTAGCCTTTTAACCCTCTAAACACGATAACACAGGCTCTAGTGATCTATTGTCAGTTAAATTCACCCTCTACACTCTCTACTACAGCCTCTCTCTTGTATTTTCTTCCCTGCTGTGTGCACTTATCCCTGCACTGAAAACATGCTTTTAAACCAACACGCACACTCTTGGTTATTTTTAGGTATCAAAGACATTTTTCTCAAGATCTTTCTTCATTAATTCACTAATTCACTTTTTTTGTCTTGATCCTATTTGCCCCGTGTTCTTTATTGTCTCTTAACCCCGATGCTCAAAAGGTGTCAGCACAGATTAACAGGGAGTCTGATGGCTTCTGGAGAGCAGCATTTCTTGTTCTCCTGCATCCTTTTAATCAGGTTTAAACTCTTGTGGCCTTCTGTTTAAGTTCAGTTCAAAAAATAGCCAGCAATCCTCAAATGAAAGACCAAATAAAACACATCAGCATACCTTTTTTCTATTTTGGCACACATTCCAAATATGTGGGAATGCAATAGGAGGCAGAAAAGAGAAACATTTTAATGGGAAAGCCTTGCAACCTCTATTAGTTCTGCTAATAATTTTGCTTGAGTTGGTCAATAGGAAGGCAGGAATCATAATGACATGGCCCAGAAAACCCTCCTGTCTCTTCTCCTGTGTGACCAAGTATTGAGAGTGAGAGATAAGTGCTGCAGATGATGTGCCGTAGACCTCTGGAATGGACATCTCTGGAAAGCCACAGTAATAGATCCCAAACCTCAAACTCAAATGCTTCTCTGCCCTGGGATTTTCTGTATTCAATCCTAGCAGTGCCTCTGAATTTGCAGCTTGAGTCCATCTCAAATCACAACCCAGTCCTAAATAATACATTATTGTAAAAACTGTAACTCTATCCCCTATAGACTGCCTGCCCCAGTAATAGCTTCTTATTCCCAATTGCTTTTCCCATGCCAGAATGAGAAAGGCTGAGCTAGCAGCTAAAGCAAGGGATTGTGAGCTGGGGGTCTGGGGTCTAATCCCAGCTCAACTCCTCATATATTTTGGGAAAACACTTCACTCTTCTGACCTGAAAAATAAGGTGGCACTTTTTTATGCTGAGACTTAGTTCATGGAAGTTTGCAAATGTCTTTGAAGTCCCTCACTGAAAAGTACTGTAAAAGGTCAGAGCATAATTACAAAATAGCTAATAACCTCCTCTTATTTCTATTGCTGGGCCTAGCTTAAGAAAAATAAATTAGACTAAAACCTCAGGAATCTTGAAGACTTATGAGAAACCTGAACTGGCACAAGTCTTTCCCATATGGATGTCCCAGTGATTGACTGGGATGGGAGCAGCCCTGAAATTATTATCTCCTTGGAGAGTTTCAGGATGTTTCTCAAGTCAGAGAGACTAAAGAGGCTGAAAGTGGTGCAGAGTCACTTTGCCTTTAGGAGAGCAGCCGGCGATGGCAGAGCTGTACAGCCCTGGGAAGCGGGGACAAATCCAAAGGGTATTTGTGCCGTTAGTTCATGGTTTGAGTGATGCCTTAGCAGTGATGGCAACAGACCTGACTGGAGAGACCGAAACAGCTCGGCACAGAGCAGGAGGGACTGGCGTAAGCCCAGCATCGTGTCCGTTCAGCCGGCACACGGAGCTGCCAAGGACACACCAGTGCTGCAGGGAAAATCTGTCCTCTGAGAGCACTGGGAGCTTTCTCAAGTGGTGCAGACCAGGCGGCTTATTCCCTCCTCAAGCCCAGGGGTGGGCACTTTGGGAAGACCACGCTAACGTGGGGCGAGTGAAGCACCAGACTGCTGCAACCCAAACAGCCTCCACCAAGCTGCTGTTTTCAAGTGCCCACATTACGCTTTCTGTTGGTATCCAAAAAAAGAGAGGAAAAAGTCAGTTTATGCTAAGCAGAACACCCTTGTCACCCCACCTCTGCCAATCACCAGATAAAAGGAGTCATTATTTTAAGACCCCTGCAGATGTCTGTCTGTCTTTTGTAATGAACTCATGAGCAACAGCGATCGTCATGGCACTGCTAATTGGAGCACCCACCGTGTCGGCTTCTGAAAGGCAGTTGTTTGTGTCACACAAGTGATTCCTCTTCCAGCAGGTTTGGTTTACAGACAGACACACACGTCTGCACGTATTTGGATCCAAGTGGCTCCAGAAAGCCAGGCCAGGCTCCTTTGGGAGATCTCTCAGTGCAATGCCTTCCAGAAACCTGCTCCGCGTCTCCTCCCGGGGCTCTGGGGAGGAGGCTGGGCTTGACAAGGTGTCCCATTAGCTTTATGGAAACCAGCACGACTGGCCACCCAAGCACTTGAGCTTCTGACTAGCTTCCACCTGCAGCAATAAGCTCAATCAGGTAATTAATACCAGCCTTTACTACCTGCACTACTAGAACTGCTATGGAGAAGACGGGTTTGTTATTTTTAAAAGAGCTTTCATGTGGTTACTTGGACTTATGAAAAAAAAAAAATCCTCACCCCCCTCTATAGCCGTCTGTACAACTTGCTTTGTATTTTCCTCCTCCCCCTACCCCCTTCCATGACTTTCAGGCTTTCAAGTCATGTAACATTTCGACATGGCACTGGGAGAACAGGGAAAGAACAGAATCATCACAAAGACGTTTGAAAACCCAACAAAACACTTCAGCAGCGGGGCTGGGTTTGTTAGCAGCCTTGTTTAGTTTGATTTCGTCTTGAAATTTATTTACCAGAGAAAACTCAGCTCCAGGATGCCACATCTGGTTTTCCAGTGTGGATGTTCCAGCAATTTTAATTTTTTATTTTTTTTCCAAGAAGCATGGAAAAGTAAAAAGCCTGAACTTGTGGCTCTCCAGAGGTTGCTCAACACAACAGCTGGCCCAAGTGACGTGTCTAGTTGGTGGCTGAGCCCTGAATGAAAAAAATAAAATTTCTTCACCCCACTCCCATCCCCACTTTGCCTCTTCCTTTGGTATCACTAGGCTACCCCCTGCTCTGCTTGGCACACAGCAAGGCCAGAATCCAAAGATTTCATTTCTATTTAAGCCACTTTGTCTACTATTACCTATCAGCCCCTTTGAGACCCTCAGAGGTGTCTAATAGGTAACTGGTAGCTCAGGGACTTGGGTGACCTTCAAAGAGCTAAGCTGGGCTTAAGACTGCCCACACAGAAGATCAGGTCTGAACCAGCACCCTGGAACTTTGAACTTCAACTTAAAGTAACTTTCCCTACAGAAATGCTTAGCCAAATACAGAAATCATGGGGGTACTTATCCTAAGTGATGCCCAAACCCAATAACAATATCAGCTCCATCTTCCAGTTTGATGGATACGTCCTACTGTGGGAAGGAGCAGCTCCTTGCTCTGCTGTGGCATGTGGTTAGGAAGCGATGCTGTCTCCTGGGATGAAGTTTGGAGCTGGGAAAAGGGTGCTGAGGAGAAAGGTTTGACTTCTTGGGGCGTAGAACAAAAGCCTTGGACAGAGGTGGCTGGAAGCCTGGAGAGAATTTGTTGCACATGATCTGTGCACTCCCGCACCGGGACCAGCAAGCTGTGAGCCTCCTTGCAGACGGCAAACATCAGTCCTTGGGCGATGGGTGAGACACCAAGTTTGACTCGTTAGTAGCGGGATCCTAAAGGCAGACAGCGATGTCTAATAAAAGCTGAAGTGCAGGTAACCCGTGCTGTGTTTTGCCATGAATTTCTTGCAATGATTCTTACACTTCACCCAGTAATGTCTTGATTGTCTGGACTCCAACTTTGAGAAATACTCAGTGATTACTTAAAGGCTTTAAGTAATAGAAAATCTACGATACATCTGAAAAGGCTGTTGTGGTGATTAATTATGCTCTGTACAACAAAAGCTTCTCTACTTATTTCTACTTTGACCTTTGGTAGCTCCAGCTTACTGGATCTTGCTATTCTTTTGTCTGCAAGTTTAAAGGACCCTCCAACTAGAATTGATTACTGTGAATAAAGGGACCTTCTGCCATCATTGCTACTTCAAAATGAGAACAAGGTGATTTCTCAGCAGTATAATCAAGAGGAACCAGATGTGACTAGTTGCCATCTTGCAAAAGGAGCACAGCTGGATCCAAGCACACGCACCTGCTGATGCAGCACAGCTTTCACAAGCCTGAGTAGGGGCACGAAAACCATGAACAGAGGAAAGAGGATCTGCATATAGCCGATGTGTTTGGTTCTACTCTATCTGAATTTCATGCAGGTTTGTCAGGTTGCCGATGATTTATTCCCCCTCCAGCTTTCAAGAAAGGAGCAGCATTTCTGGGAGCAGCCCCTCTCCAGGCCTGGGGAGAGATGGCAGGAGTTCAGGAGGAGCAAGGAAAACAGTGCTAAACTCTGAAGTGATCAGACAGCCACAAATTACAAGTCAAGAAAGGATGTCTGGACCCGAGCACACAAGGGGCTTTGTTTGGGTGGTTTTTTTTCTTATTGTTTTGGGCTTTTTACGAGCTAGCACAAAGTTGCCTCCTTTCTGAAACCAGGCTTAGCAGTCAAGGAACGTGATGAAAGCTGGAAGTCAAGGGTGACAGTGCCTTTTCCTAGTGTTTTAGGAACAGAAAAAATATGTAGAGTCTACACATGGAATAAGAGAGTTATTCTAGCCCTGCACATCCCACGGTAAAACTGGACTCAGACCACACTGCCTTCGCCCTTACTGTCAAGGGAAGATACCACAAGGTGGGATGGTGTAGGCAAGGCCTTGGTGGGAAGGAAGAATTGAAAATAGAACCTGAATAAAGTATTTATTTTGAAATAAGTTTGTTATTTCTTGAGGGTCACATTAAGATCAAACATATGAAATGTTCATCAGCAAAATCTGACCTTACTTTGAGAGAACATTCAGACGCACATTCTTCTGAAGTGTTTCGACAAATACATGAGACATCAGATTTCCCAAACGTCTGCCTTATCTAAACTAAATCCCATTTATTTCAGTGGAACCAAAGAATCTTTCTGTAAATCCTGCAAGGTGTCTTCTGATTGTTTAGGCACATAAATACCTTTAAAAATGTGTGCCTGCAGCTAGGTTCCGTTCTGCCACATGCAAGTCAGGCGTACGGTCTATAGCCAGTCAGGCAACTCCTATAATCAGTGGGGAGAGTGGACATCACCACGGGGCATCTCCCTAAACCTCCCTGGGACATCAGTCTAAGGACTGAAATGCTCTCCCTTTGGGGCACTATCTGACTATTCATTGCAGAAGCAACAGAGGTGCCTCATTTCATCTGCTTAAAAGCCAGGTTCTGTCCAAGTTACATGAGACAGGTCCCACCCTCCGCAGCTACATTGCTGAGATGAGTAAGTCATGCTGGAAACGTACTGCAAGGTGGTTTTTTTTCAATTTGTGAATAGGAAAGCGTGATGGCACGCAAGGTGTTTTGGGTTGGTGCATTGCAGGAATGCTCAGATTACCAGCAGGCAGGCTCTCCAGTAATGAAGCTTGACGTTTAAACCCTTAAACATTACCCAACAGCAAATTTCAGATCAAGTATTTTAAGCATTTTGTTAGTCAATCACTTAAGTCATTCAGGAGGAAAGAGAAACGATACCAGACAACAGAGCTAGATTGCCGGCACTGATGGGATGATGAAGTTTAACTCTTTCAGAACGACCAGAAGAAGTAACGTTCAAAGACCTGTGCAAACAGTCTGGAACAATAGAGGTGGTATTCTCTATAACTGACCATCTGGAGCTATGTTGCCTTTGCTGAGTCATTCTGATAAACACTCTGCTTCAAGGAAAAAGTTCAGCTTCTTTTCTTTAGACATCAGCATTGAAAACATCAGCTGCAGCCTCAGAGCAACCAGTTTGACTGGGAAGTGAAAGCAGTGGGGAATTGTGGCTCACTCTGAAGCAATGAAGCATCAGAGGATGACCTCAAGGAACATGCCAGCAAGTTAGCAACACTCCCCAGAAAAGGCCACTCTAACAACACACCACCATCCATCACACCCTCCTGAGGACAGCTTTACAGCCGTTAGGAACCAGACTGGTAATTACAACACAGAAATATAGCACGCAGAGTATTCGGAGACCAAATGGTGTGGGGAGCCAGCAGCCTGCGGGCAGGCATTTGCATTTCCATCTTTGATGCGAGCAGGGGCTGGTTCTGCTCTCGTGCTGGACAAGATCTAGAGTCACTCGGCTGAAGTCAATGCAGTTACACTTAGTACAGGGGGCAAAGGATGGGGGCTCAGAAAGCCTGCACACTGAACGCATCTAAGTCACTTCCCCGTGACATCACGTGCCATATGGAAACAGCTCCCCGAGACCTAGATGGGAGCAATGCATCCCGCTGCGCTGGAGGCAGCTTGGTGGGGTGGGACTGGGGGACCCCTCCTTCGCCCTGCAACACTAAGCAGGCACCAGGCCAGGAAAAATAAACTGAAATGCTCTGCTTTCACCTCTGCTGCTGGCCACGCTTGTTTGCACCCAATGCACTGCTCTGAGCAGTGGCTTTCAGTCCAGCCCTGGCCCCAGGAGGCTGCCCTGGTATCTCTCTCCACGTGCCGGGACCTACAAGAGTCTGGGAAAGCCAATGCCTATGACGGTACATACATCCTGAATTGGAAGATCCCCATTAATGTAGGGAGGTTGTCAATGGGAAAGAATCTCACAGACGCAAGAGCTGTGTCTTACTCTATCCCCTCCCCTTTTATGCTTCAAAGATAGGCCAAATGGTCTGGTAGCACATGAAGCTATCGGCTTCTAGTTACTCCCAAAGCCCTTGGCTCTTTCTGCATGAAGGGCCAGAGTTAAATTCCCTCTGGAAAGGTAACAGAGCATGGATCCCAACATGAAAATAGCCGAGAACACAGGATGTTTGCAATGTGTGAGATGGGCCCGAGACCCTGCCTGTCAATATTTGGAAGTCTGTCCAAAATCCCAAGTTCTCAGCTTAGCTCCAAACATAGCACACGCAGATTTGAATCTGTTTTGTCTCTGGCAAAATACATGTTCTGCAAATTTTATTATTTATCCATCTTATTTGTTTTCTTTGGTCATCTTAGACATAGGAAGAGAATTATTTTCAGATGAGATTCTGGGTAGCTGTCATTAGTCTTTTATCATTACAAGAAAAGTGTGTTCTGCAAATGTAAGATTTGGAAAGATGATACGGAGGCTTTCCAAGGCACCACTGGCATTCAACCCGGTGGGAGCCACCGTAAGCAGCAGCTCCCCAGTGCCAAGGGATGAATCAGCAGTACCTGCCCAGCTCTGCCTCTGCAGCGATTGCTGCCGTGAGAGGGGCTTCACGGAGCCCTCTGGCTCCCGGATCAGGTCCTTCACACCAGCGCACAACACTGCTGCAGACAGATGGATGCCAGACAGTCCGCACACGATACAGCCTACATCTCTAACATGCATTTCTTACGGTAACTGCCAACTTATCTTTGGTTTTCATCAGGACTTCCACGTGTTTGTAACATTAACTGCAGCTTCAGTATTCATGACTTGCCTATTTCGGCAAGATTGTGGTTTATCCCGTGGGCTTGATCACCGCAAGGATCTGCCCGATGTGCTGACGACTTCCAGGGTGGCTGGGAAGCACAGTAAGCCTTCTCTAACACCAGCTAGGGACTTTACTTCTATTCCCGGTTCCCTTCTGTTTTTTCCAGTACCAGAACAAAGAACACTTTTGACTCATCAGAGCAAAGTATAACCTCAACAAAGACCCACAAAGCTTCCCAAAGAGAGGCAGGGCTGCTCGAAAGGCTTGTTGGAGAAGGGGAAAGGACTAGCACTAAGTGCTGGTGGCAGCTTGCCCAGGTCAGTCAGGAGGAGCCCAGGCTGGTCAGATACACGGCGCCGGGGCGTGCTGAGCAGCGACTACACCAGGCAGAACAAAAACTATAGCAGATGAGAAAAAGTAAACTGGGCTCTACCTGGCCAAGAAAACAAGCGGAGATCCCAAGCCACAGTCTTCATGCAGATACTAAAGAAAAGCCCGCATCGTCTCTGCACCTGGCACGACATGAAGAGGCCAGGAGCATTTGCTGCAGCATGGGCTGTGCCGCAGAGCGGCATCTCCCTCTTCCCAAACCCAGCTCCACAGCCAGCCAGCTCTCGCTCTGCTCCCAACAGGAACGCCTGGCAACTTGTCTTTTCCCAGGCCTTTGGTACAAGTGGAACAACCGCTTCATTTTATTTTATTGTTCCCATGATATCACTAGTTAATTGTAACCAGCAAAATTCCTCTCGCTGTGCCTGCAAGGGCCGGAGCTGGCCTGGGGGCAGTGAGCACGCTGGCTCGCTCGTCTCTCTTGGCTCCACATTAGCCAACGCGCCTTTGAAACTATTTGCATTTTAAAACTTCTGCACTCAGGCAAATTGCTTTTTTCTAGCTATGAGATCAGTTGACAGACACCCTGGGTCCAAGGCAGAGAGGGGAAGGAAGCCTTGGCGCAGTCACAAGGAAAAGCCAGAAAGCTGCACCCTGCGTACTCAGAACCACCCAAGCCCAGGCTGGGGAGGGACAGATAAAAGTGTCAACATACATTATGGCAGGCATAAGCTTGCATGCAACATATAAAACTAACGAGATCTCTTCAACAGTTACACATTTGGCATGAAAAAAAGGGATCTTTTGAAGCCAGGGGTTACACCTCTGTCACCCAGGGACCAAAGAAGAGGCGCTGGTTAAAGCAGGTGCCCTGTCCCGTTGGATTGCAAGGAGAGCTCACCCAACCCACGCTTCGGTCATCTCAGCTGGGCAAGGGGGAATGGTGCCAACGGGCAGCAGAACGTTACTGCATTAATATTTGTAATTCCTCTGAGAGCCTCAGATCACAAGCACCACTAGAGGAGGGCAAAGCATTATATTAGCAGAGGCCAGTTGTTCTCTCCCAAGATCTCCCACAGGTGATGTCCTAACACTGCACCACACAGGCTGTGCCTGCAGCTCAATATTTTTTGTTTCTTTTGCATTTACCAGAACTGAAAACTGGAAGGTGGAAATGCCAGGTGCCTGCGTTCGGAGGGATTCACTTTCTTGCTGAGCAGAGGCAGCCTGGATCTGCCCGCAGATCTCCTCGCTGCTCACTTATCAGTGAGCTGAACCTACTTTAATACAGGCACAAGAAAGGGAAGAGGCTTGAGCTGGAACATGGGTTCAGTCCAACACTTAGATCCTGAGAATGGAAAACTCACAGTCCCTGAAGAGGAGGGAGGCTGGATTGTGGTTTCTAGAGGAAGAAATTTAATACGAGCTTGTAGAGTAAATAAACTGCAACCTCATCCCTATGTCTAGCGTGCGAGGCTCCACAGTCCCAGGCAGCAAGGAAGAAATCCTGTCTTCAGCGGGTGCTGGAGCGAGGAGCAAAGCAGAAGCAGATGCAAGGCCAGGCTTAGCCCAGCCAGGCTGGCCGGTGGGCAGGAGCACCAGCCTGCCCTGCGCTCCGCTGGACCCGGCGTGCCGGCGGCGGGGACACACGGGTACCACCGGGAGTGGGGATGCTGCCTCCTGCATCACCCCCCGCCGAGCGGCACCTGGCCCCGCTGCTGGGCCCTGGGGGAGGAGGCAGCTCCCAGGGGCAGGGACAGGAAATTTCCCTAAACCCTCTTTAATCCCCAAGGACACTCATGTGTCACAGAGCGAGGCTCAGCCTGCAGAGCATCGTTGTTAGCTTAAAAAGATACCCACGACAAACTTCCCCTGCTATAAAAAAAACCCCAGGCTGAAAGTATCCCAGAAGACCAGCGCTTGAAGTCCGTGGCCAGCTCGGTAAACTGTTGGTCCTGGGTTTTAATTTCCTGAAGCATCTAATTTCTCTCCCTCGCCAAAGGGAGCTGGAAAAATCCTCTTTCTATCTTTCTTTCTCTCCTTCTCACAGTTGCTCTTTGAGTAAGGCCGTACCTAACAATTATTCAGGGAAACATTATGTTGACATTACTGTTTAGAAAATAAAAAAGGGTTTTTAAAGCTAGAGAGTAACATCATGACCATATAGCACTAGTGAATGATTAAAAATTTAGATGACTGCCTTTGAAACAATAAAAAGCTTTCGAAGCTTCTTAATGAGCAGCTATCAGAAATAAAGCATTTAAAACTTCAGAAAGTGCCTCTGTGGAAATTTCATTGTCTTTGATGCTGTAAAATAACTGCAGGGTGGATTCATTTCAAGTTCTTTTTAGCATACTGGTCGTTTAGAAATATTGGGAGATATCTTTCTTAGCAATATGTGGGGAAAACAATGTCTTGGTCGCTTTCATTTATCTGCAATTTGACAGGAGTGCAGTTTATTAACTTGAAAAGAGACAGATACATTATCTGAAACACAGAGAGTATAGTGGGTATTGCCTCCTTTTTATACCAGTGGGAGTCCATGACACTTTGAACTTGCTCACCATTAAACGCCTTCCTGAGTTGTTGAAGAGGCCTTTAAAAAGGGAGCCTGTGCATTTATGATGTAAATTCGTTATTTTGACAGTCTTTGAAATCTGTCATATTCACGTCCAATTTAATGCACCGCAAAAATTCTTTTCTTTTAAAATACTTTTCTTTTAAGATTTCAAAGCCATTTTCATGTAGAAAACTATTGTTATACCTAATATATCCTGAAAGTGTTTTAGCAAAGGAACTTATATGATTCTGTTTTAAGTCATGTCAGGTTTTAAAACATGTCATTTCTTCAAATAAGCTTTGACCATGCTATCCTTTTTTTTCATTAGTTAAAGTGCACTTGATTTCCATGGATACAATTAGTCAGAATATATGCTATAGTATCATCATCGGATCAAATGGGGTTCTTTCAGGCTGTATTCGGCGGAGCAATTGCCCACATATCTGAGATCAATACAGACCAGCGCACAGGCAGGCAGATGCAGGGAGATGAGGGCTGGTTGGGAATTGTAGTGAAGCACAGCGTTTTTAACGAGAGCCCGGACCAGTGGGAAAATTAAACCGCTCCTTTTAAAAGGATGAGCTCTGAGTGTTTACTCTAAAGGCGGAGTGGGGCGAGGAGGAGCAGGGCAGGAGGGGGGCTGCGCAGCATCCGATGAAATGCAAGTTCAGTTTAATTCTGGTCGAATCCAAGTCTCATACGTTTCAGCTCAATCTTCAATCCAAACAAACCTCCTTAGGCTCACTAATCCTTATTACACAGTGGATTTTAGCTGTACCTGCACTTCTTTATCAGTTTGCAAGATATTTTCAGCCGGTACAGAGGTCTCCATGCAGCTCTGCTTCAAAGTGGTGTACAGAGGAGGTTCTGTACAGAGTTTCAGAGAGTGTTTACAGATGCCTTATCACTTTGGGAGAGGAGGTTGGTGGGCAGGGGGAACACATTTCTCCAAAGCAGCGCAGAATCATCCTAATCTGAGGAAACGATCAAATAAGAGTTTCAAAGATCTCCTACTACAAAGGAAGGCATTAAGCTCACTCCTTGCCTGCCCAGACTCTGGGGCTGTTTTGGAATACATGGAAATATGTCTGTTACACGAAGGAACCTTCCACTGATGGTTTAAGCACCATCTCACATGTCCCCAGCGGCTGGGTTTAAAATGCAGTGTATCACAAGCGAGATAAACCAGGAGAATCATTACTTCAGTGGCATTTAACCCTATAATTGGGTGGTTTTTTCAGCACTGATTCTATAAGGTCACCCTGTTATTTCCTTTGCTGGCTGGCCTGTGATGGTGTTCTCACATGTTATTACTCTCTTCCATCACAAGGAATGATATTTCAGGACTGAAAGGGTGGAAGATTTGTAAGGACCGTCCTTTCCCACACTGTGATTGTCTGAGAGCTTTAAATAGTCAAAGGCTGAGTGTAAATGTGGTTTAGATGGTGTCTCTGGGGCAGAAATCCCACCTGGTCTAGGGGTAGGAAAGAACTATAAGGATCTGATAATTTTATAGTTAGATCGCCTTGTCCCTCTGCAAAGGCAGGATATACTTTCCTGATAGAGCTTGTATCAGATATTAAACCAATACTACACTTGATCTCAGAAAAAAAGGCCATTAAATCTCACAACTTGAAAAAGGCATCCTGATCCTTGAAGCAGGGAATCCTGCAGTGCTTGCTGCCTGCTAACCCGATGGCCTGGCTGTGCTCACTCACAGAATTCATTTCTGCTATCATTTCCCCGAGTTTCAGATTTCGTTGGCACGAGCAAAACCTTGGGCTGCATGAGAAAATACTTTGAAATGGTGCCTAATTGACTTGGGTCTGGTTCAGAATATAGTACGCCACATAAACCACCATAACATCAATCAGGGGGAGCAAGGATGTCCCCATGCTTGGCTTAAACTACAGGGTATTTCCTTTGCCGAAAGCATTTTAATCACACTTAAGTATAGGTTTGCTGCGGCAAAAAAAGACCGACCCATTCCAGTCGTTGATTTTTCCCACAGAAGGGAACTTGTGTCGGGCAGCCCATCCAGCCAAACGGCCCAGGGTTCGTTGCACCAACTGCACTGACTTCACCAGCCTTATCGGATCCCTCCTCTCTTTTGCTCTGCACTCCCACAGTAAAAGGCACATTTCTCTGGTCTGCGAGAGTGTTATTCCCATCCAAGCTGGACAGTATTAAATTTAGTCTCCGGGATCTATGCTCCCCCCGGCTCCTCTTCCTGGGTTTTATGCCCTTTCCCCTCACCTCCCCCTCTCCAATTAGTGCTAGTTAGCTCTGATAGTACCTCCCTGGTAGAGAAGAAACAGGAGCCAGTTGTTACAAAAATAACAAAAAAGTTATTTCAAGGAGACTACTGAAGACAGACAAAACCTGTGGTTCTCTTGGGCATGCCTACCCTGCACGACAGAACCCTTCTGCACCCAGAATTCTGGCATCTTCATGCCTCAGAGATGAGCTAATCACTTATTTAATGACTGTCATTGTCAAACATGACCGTTGGGTTTAAATGTCTGAATTTTTGGTCATGCAAATGTCAGACACCTAACATTTTGAGTAAGTTTTGAGTAACCTCTGTCAAAACCAGGGCCCCAAAAATCTAAGTAGTCAAAAACCGCATTTGGGAATCCCACATAAATATCTACTGTTATAAACTAATTGAGGGCCTGATCCTGCCATCATATCAACAGCTCAGCAACAACACCACCAGGCTGATTCTAAAAAAAGCGAAGCTGTGGACTGGGCTATTAGTGTATATTGCCATAGCTGGAATTACTAAGAAATCAAAGTCACGCCAGGGCATGCAGAGAGCAATCATTAATAGCCGTTTCAGTCGTCGTCTCCATCGCACAGCGCATACAAGAACCTCGTTCGTTTTTATCTTTCGCTTCCCATGAAACAGTAGTGATTTGCTTACTAATATCAGCAAGAGAGAGAGGAGGAGAAAGGGGGGAAGAAGCACATGTTAAGCCACTCTGATTTATCAGACTTACAGCAGGAGAGAAGATGGGAACTGTGAATGAGAATAAAAGCACTATTCTCTAAGAAAGCCATATGAAAACCCAGTCATCTTATGACATGTTATAGATTCATTCTCATGCACTTGTGTGCAGACAGCAGCAAAAAACCCGTCAAGTGACAATCACATCCCAGCTGACACCAGCCTCAACTTCTAACCTCTTGAGATACCACCTCTGGGAATAGTCATGAAATCAGACTTTTATTGCAATGAGGTTTCAGTGATAATTCCAGTTGGACAAAGCTTGTGAGTCACACACATACACGTCAGAAAGGATGACAGAGCCTTCCCTATGCAGCTTCAGCCATCGTTCCTCCTCTGTCTGGCACAAGAAGGGCTGTTAGCTCACGTGTATCGCCTGCTGGCAGCCACCACGTTATCCACAATGACAGGAGCCATTCTGTACGTCCCCAGGTCCACACTGGCTTGGCTGGAGGAGCTAAACCCACCGCCTTCAACCTTACGTGAGAACCGACTGCAAGTGCAGAGCTCTCGCTTGAGAGGAATGGTTGTGGCAAGAGACCCCACTTAACGGGCAGGTCACCGAATCCTGCACTCCCTGTGATTTCTGAATGGCGTCTAGGCACAGCTAATGTCCCATTCAAAAGGGATAAACCAGCTACTTCCAGGGAAAAGCACAAGGAACAAATGTTATTCTGTAGCCCTATGTCCCAGACTTGCCGCCACGTGCCCGGATCCAAAGTCCTGTACTTCACATCGGCACTTCTGGGACTGGAAGGAACAACCACTTGTGCTCGTTTAAGAAAGAACTGTTCATCTTAATGCAAAGATTGCTCAATTATGTGAGAGGGCTCAGCGCCTTGGACACATGGATGCAATTCATGAAAGAATCCAAACAAGGCAAGATCAAGGAATCCTGATCCCTTGTGCAATGTCAGACGAAGAACAAATATAAAGAGTCACTAAGGAACATCATAGCATTGGGAGATACGCCAAGACATCTTGATATAGAAGCTTAACCGTGCCTAAGGGCAGCTGTGAAAGAGGATGTTGTGGCATAGAACCACCCCGTACACTTCTCACAGCTTCGTGCTCCTTTCCCTGCTTATGTCCCCGCTGCCACCTGCACGCAGATGCACATGCCTGGCCCAGCTGCCTGCAGAGATGCTTTCGGTTTGGTCAGGCTCCCCCAACACACATCTTTTGCTAATATTGACTTGGTATTTTTGCTATTTATCATCTGGTTTTTTTTTTCCTGTCCCCTGAAACAGACTGCAAATGCAAATCCTGCTGTTAAGATTGTTGAAAACAATAAAAATTTGAAAGAAAAAGAAAAATCAGAAGGCAAACATAAAACCGAGAGGCAACTAAATATCTCCCAGGCAGAAAGGGAAAAAGTACAACTACAACAGTGGGTTGCAAAAGCAAAATCCATTGAACTTAACAATCCTAGCAACACATCCCTTTGTTTATGAACCATCTGAAGCAAGTTTTACCCTGCAAACTCCATGGGGATCCTTGATTTCTCTAGCCAAATTAACTAAATTTTCCTAACTCACACTAAAATCTGGTCATTTGATCTGTCATTCAAAGTCTGTCTTCCATGTAAATAAAAACACCCCATAGTCTTGGTTCCACAGAAGACCATAAAAAGAATGACAGGATCCTAAGCAAACAGGGCTGTTAAGATGTGCATTCCCCACAAGTGCACCTCCGAGCAGCGCTTTTTATCCAGGAGGAACACTAAGAACTCACCTTTTGCAGGAAAAAAAAAAAAAGTCTTGAAAATGACCGAGGGAAAACCTATTTTTAGATCCGTCATAGATATAGGACAGATTATATTCTTACACAATATAAAATGATTGTCATTAAAAGCCTTAAGTAGGCTGAGAGGGAGACAGTGTGACTTCACAATGCCTTCACCTTGGAACCCCCTCTGCATCCAGGTGCTGTACCCTGTGGCATGCCTTCCCCCTCCCCAGCTACTAAATAACTTCAGCTACAGCTGAAAAAAAAAAAAAAAAATCAGACAGACACCCCATTAACTCAGGCTATGTCAGGGATTTATATGGAGCAAAATCTGGCCATAAATATATTGGAAGGACGCAGTGGTTATGCATCTCTGAGGCAGACTGCTCCGTGCAATCCGCTCTGGCACAAGGACTGCTATGGGAAGGAGAGAACCTCCATCCTTTGCCCCTCTCTGTTCCACAGCATTTTATAGCTGATGCGTTATCTCCCAAATGCCCAGCTTCTGCCCGAGCACCCAGCACGTTTAACTGACCAGGGGTAGGCAAACCCAGGGTGGAAAAACTTGTGCTATTCCTTTCCCATGGATGCAGAGCAGTCCTCAACCAGCTCCTTCAAGGAGAGAGACAGGGGCATTTTGTGCCCCCTCACTCATGAACAGGATCCCATCTGCCCCTTTTAAATTCAGATTTTCAACATATATTTGATCCCCAGTCGGCAGACTTCATCCCATTGCTTTATAAGCAATAAGGGGAAAAAAGCTGGAGAAAGGAGAAATTACGCTTTAAGTGGCTGGATGCAGTAGAATGACTTAGTGACATGGAAATTATGGTCCGATTTGTATTTTATGAGATATAAAATCCAATAGGTTCAGAGCTGCTTTCCCATCTTCACATGAGACCAACAGCTTTGAAGACGCTGCTGGGGCCGTTTCCTTTCTCTAAGAAAGCTTTTGTCCATCAGGACCAGATGGAGATCTCAAACCTCATCTGCAGTGAAGCTAACGTGTAAAGCAGTAACCTAAATGGAAATGCTGATGCTAGCTTAGGCTTTAAATGTTCACAATATCCCTGCTGTCATTTCAGTGTCAAAGATTGTAAGCCCAGATAGACAGATACCTAGTACACAAAGCTGTAAAAGAACCTGGCACTTTTTTTTTTTACTATTTCCATGTTTTTATAATGGTTTTTGATCTGTTTCCCCAGCTACTAAGGTAAGACTAACTACAGAAGAGGCTTGACATAAATAGTGTATCGTATTTGAAATTCATGTCATGTAGGTAAGTGTGACTGGGCACTTCAGTCCAGAGACACGTTCCTGCTGAGCGAGTGACTCAGTCCCAGGCTCTCAGTGTCTGTAGCTGGATGTGATTCTCATCCAGACCTTGCTCCGAACGACCCATTTATTGAGTCGTTCCTGCAAATAGGACCACTACAGTAGTATTCGCAGGAGAAAAGCAAAGGGGAGCAAACAGATAAATTAGAGATGTAAACTGAGAAATGCTCTGTTGCACTCGCCCATCTCTGGGGGCTCAGGACAACACTGTGTCCATGGGACCCTCAACAGCCACGAGCTCAGCCCCTGCCCCCCGTGAGCCATCGCCCATCCTTAGGTCCTCGCACCGCCCAGAGCGACGGGGACTGCACAGCAAGGCCAGGGCAGGTGTCATCTGGTGGTTGCAATCGTGGTGTGGAGACTGAAGTGAGCTCTCGGCTCTGCTGCCATGCTCCTACTGCCAGCTAGGTTTACTCAAAGAAACGCATGCAAGTTCCCAGAGCTTTAAAGAGAGGGACCCGGTGACGTCTCCCCCCTCCAGAATCCCAATGGGAAGCTGCTTAATACATTTTATACCATCGTGATTTTTTAATTATTATTTTATGGGCTTTTAGGTAGTGCTGCTGCTCACCTGTTTGAAAGACTAGCTCACCTCCACCCCTCTCACATACACCAGGTGCACAGACGCACGTTTGGTGGGAGCACAGAGCAGCCACTGAACTGTCATCAACTCAGACATTCCCCCTGCTCGCTTGCTTTGCACCTGTGCCCTCGTGGCATCACAACGTGGAAAATTCCCAAGGCACAAAGCCGGGCTTGTAAGACCTGCTCTGTCTGGTTTCTGCTTGGGGGGCAGGGGGGGCTCTTCTGCAAAAACGCACAAGTTGATTAACAAAGACCATTAAAAAAATAAGAGGAGTTAAACATGCTTGTACATCCACAGCCAAAGAACCTGGGGTATGTAGATGCTGTCCTCTGCATGCATCGTGGCCTGGCAGCGACACGGTAGATGGCTGAGCTGAACAAGCAGAAAGGAGAGGTAGAAGCTGCAAATACATTGCAGTTGTGATGCTTGTTGTCATGAATGTAAATTCTTATTTATACTAAAGCCTCTTTAGGTTGACAAAGTGACAGAAAAGGGTAGCAGTGGAAGTGATAATTATGCTTGTGATGTTTTTGCTGATCAACAAAAGCGATCTCATAGCACGCTTTTTGTCCTCAGGGCTCTGACCCTACAGAGGCTGCTAAAGTAGCACTGTTAAATGCTGGGAACTTCCAACTATTTTTCTGATAACGCTCTCACAGCCATTTTCAAAGATATTGTGCATGTGGCTAATTACTGGGACATCATTCTCCCAGAGCAGCGTTCAAAAGCAATACTCATTTTGCTCTCCTCTAAACCAGAGGAATCTAGCTGTACCTCAGTGATGGATAGGATTTATATTTTCCACTGGTGGATCAATTTTATTTTATTCTATATAAGCATCATTTTTCTCCTTGACTCTCTTGGTGCATCTGTGCTCTATCTCTCTGTACCATATCAGACCTGGCTTTGCTATCTCTTCTCCCTCTGCCTTTTCTCTCTAGTGCTCCCAAGTGCTCCTCTCCCGGGTAACACAGTCAGCCTTTACATGCAAAGGCAAACGTGCTATCCTGGTAATCCAGTACGATAAAACCAGCAAGCTGCTCAAGTGAAAAGCTGAAAAGCCAGCTGGGCTATGGCTTGCATGGAGCAGACACAGCTCCCAGGGTGGCTGCCTGGAATCGCAGCACCGCAGCCAACAGCGCCGAACCAGCACAGCCGCTGCTCCTGGACTGCATCACATCTACAGACAGTTTTCCTGAGGTCTGAAGGTGCTACAAAGCCAGATGGAGCTCCCGAGGGGGGTAGACTTCTGTAAGCAGCATTTCACTGCGTGGGGAGCGCACCATCGTCTGTGTGGTGTGCACAAAAGCGTGGTCAGGGGAAGCTGTGCCCTGTTCCCAGCTCTCCATTAGCTATGCAAGGGGTGCACAGCAAGCACCGAGAGAAACAGGTGATTTTGTGGACTAGAGGATTTTCACTGATGAAAAACGGGTAGCACCAACAAATTTATCCCACCTCATCTTCTGCATCCTTAACATATGCAAAAAAGCATTTTCTCACATTTCCAGCACTGCTCCAATGAGCCCCTCACAGAAGGTCTGTTACCTCCTTCTGTTTGATTTCAGTATCGTGTCCAGATCTACTCCTTATTCCCTCCGAAAAACATTTAGACATACAGTGGTCCAACTTGTCCCTGCAATGCAATGTTACCCACGGACACGCAGCCTCCCGTCACCCTGTTGGTGACCACCGCCGTGCATTTCTCCTTGCTCTGGAGCAAGGACAAGCTGAGCTCTGGCTGCATGGGCATCTCCTCCTGCCCCTTGTGCAGGTGACCTGGCCCCAGCCTGGGAAGCCTGTAGCAGTACAAAGTCCCCATCACTGTCCCTAACTCTCCTTGGGATTGGACACGTGTGTTCCTCCCTCCTATAGGCATGGACTGGGAAGTTTTGCAGCAGCAACAGAGGTAAGCAGCAAAAAAAAAAAACAAAAAAAGGGGGGGGGGATGGGGGGCATGCTGAGCAGATTTCCCTTCGCAAGGTCTCCCTCTTGCCCTGCCTCTGCCAGGAGCAGTGGAAGGAGCTGCCAATATTCAGCCTCTGAGTTTTTCTGGGGGAAGAGTGTGGGGGAGCATTTTGTTTCCCAGTTCCAGATTTTCTCGTGCACTTACATGTTTGTCCATGAGAAAAAAAAAAAAAAGAAAAAAAAAGTCTTCTATTGTAAAACTTGTCAAATGAGACCACCCAAGTGGCTGAAGGGAGGGAATTGGGAAGGAGGAAGAAATGCCTTGAAAACCATTTTCTTTTTGATGGTTTAGAAAGGGAATTGAATGTTATTGTCTCACTTTAAATATGTTCTTTATGAGGGGGTCATGTAGCAGGCACATAATTTTCTAATTACAACTGTGCAGATAACATGGAAACAAAATATATGGAGATTTTCCAAAACAGAGGATGCATTTTCAAACAATATACTGTACAGTTCATCTTCCAAGTCTCAAAATAAAGCAAAGAGCTTCACTCAGAAGGAACTAGATATAGTTGTAAGCTGTTAATCACTTCCTTTTACCCAGTTTTATTGTCAATGGGAAACCTACTCAGTCAGTTACTGGATAATAACTGGAAAATGTTGTCTGGGCTTTGACGGAATTTTCTCAGGACGTGCTGGTGCTGTCCCTGGAAACAGCCTTGCTAAACCCACTTAGAGGAAAGGAGGAATTCAGACCCACTGTAACACCACCAAGATCCAGAGTTTTCCCAGCAAAACATGCTCATTGTAAATTGGGTATGAAGGGAATTGCATGATCAAATCCCATTACATTGACAGGAAATGAGGCTTAAGTGAAAACTAGTGTTCATTTTTAAACATCTCAGCAAGCAGTGTGGAGAAAGGAAGGGACCTGGGCTTTTCTTTCCCACGCAGAGACACGGGGTGAGTGATGGAGCCCTGTGCCCTGTGAGCCCCTCTGATGCTCCGCTGCAATCGCCGGGGCACACACTGCTTCGTGCCAACCCCTTCACGTGAGCTTTGGGACCCTCCCAGTCTCCCTGGGATGCTGTGATTTCCATCCCTAGCTTGGGATGACATGAAACCCAGCATCTTCCCAGCTGGCAGACAAAATGAGGCACAAATAAGGCAGGGAAACCTCCCCTCGTGCAGCTGTGCAACAGGAACAAGGTCAGATGCACTTTCAGGATGGAGGGGATAAAGCAGCAGCCAGGGGTGACTGCTTTTCCACCAGAGCTGGTGGGAATGATTTTCCCCACTGCCCCTCTGGTATTTCAGCTCCCCAACCTGGGTTTATATGATAGGGGTGATGCATCCTGACCATCCACGTTCCCTGGGACACCAGCAGGGTCACAGCCATTAGGTTTGCTGACAGGGTTAGACGTGCTCTGGACAGAACTTGTTAGTGCATGGGCACATCACAATGCCTGTCTCTCCATGGAGATGGAAAGCAGTGGGAAAGAGCTAGGAACATGTTCCCAGGATGCCCTTCTTGGTCCTTCCTACCTGCTGAAGTTGAAGGAGAAGATGAGTTCGGATACAAAAAGGGGTCAGAAATGATGCCTGCTATTTTATTACTCCCCAGATTTGCCTCCACTAGAAAAATCATCCTGTCAGCTGCAATACTGATAATTTTGTGCAAAGCTTCATCTCTGCTGTAAGCCAGAGGCACAACACCAAGGCACACTGGAAGGCCCTGGTGTGCGCAGGATGGAGCAGGACAACTGCCAACCAGTCCAGGATTTCCTCAATAATAAAAAAAAAACACACAACACAATACACACAACTTTTCCATATGAGATAGCATGGTGAGTTTGTGTGTACGTTTGTTCACATGCTCCCCAACATGCGTTTTCCCAGCAGACAGAAACCTTGAAGTGTCACTCTGGCTCCATCCAGCTGGATTTGACCATAATGAGTGATCAGGGTTTTCCAAAGAGGGTAATTTAAATGTGTTTACATTGCCACTAACCCCCCTGCTTTGTTTGTTTAAGATGCTCTGGATAAAGGGATGTGTCTCTGGTCTCTTTGTATCTGAAGTAACACAGTAGCATGTAATTGAGAGTGGATCACTTAAGCTAAACTGTTCTGGTTACAATCCTGTATAATAATAAATTATTGTGGAGCAAAAGGGAAGATGATGGGCTGGATTCTGGGCTCGGCTGCACTGGAGGAAAGCCTGATTTAGGAGAACCCAAAGATGTTCTCAGGCTTCTTTATTCACAGCCCTCCCTGTAAAAAGTAAACCCATCATTCCCCTCCGCCACATCTGTCCCCGATGCTCAGCACTGCAAACCCAATACACGCCATGGACTAAGCAGTTGGGAGCTTCCAACCAAGTACAAAATAACCCTTTATGGCCTGAAGTGACCGATCTACCTGGTGCAACCAATACACCTACTGCTCTTGCTGGTTCCAGTTACAACCTCAAGTAAAGCTCTAGCAACTCGAGTTTCCTTATGGCTTTTCCTTTAGAAATTTAGCCCAGTAATATGATTTCATAGATTTGCGCCAGGATGAAAAAAGGAAGAAAAAGCATTGAATGAAGCAAAAAGGAACCCACACTGATTAAGGAAATACTAAAAGAGCAGCAACGGACAGAAAGGGAAGGCAGGAGCACACCACAGGCAAAGTAAACTGCTCTTTTTGTTTAACTGTTCTGTCCAAGCCTGCCCAGCATGAAAATCCCCCTTTTAAAAGGGACAGAGCTGGAATTCACACCTGTAAGCTGGACCTGCTGCTCCTGGCATCGGGATGGCCACAAAGACCCAAGTCAGCTTGGATCAGTGTCAGTGCAGCGGGGGTATAAAGGGAGCTGAGCCCTTCCCTTTACACTGGATTACTCCAGAAGAAAGCTGCATTTGTTCGAGGTGGGCTGAATAGGCTTTGGGTTTTGGAGGGGAGTGTTGGGGTTTTTTTGTTTGGGGTTTGGGGGTTTTTGTGGGTTGGTGTTTGTTTTGGTTTTTTTTAATGGTTTTGGGGGGTTTTGTTGTGGGTTTGGGGGTTTTTAAGTACTCACTTTGTATCTAGTTCTGTCCTCAGAAGGGAGAGGGGTTCTGCAAGTCCACGTTAAAGCTTCCCTGGGCAGCAGCAAGGAGGCTGTGCTGCCGTGGGTTCAGCCTCTGCACAGCCCAACACGCCACAACAGCCCAGCAAACTGCCCAGCCCCAAGTACCAACTTTAACAGATCACCGTGGATCAATTTCTGACTGATTTGATCCTAAACTCCACTCCCTGATTTCACATAAACACCACCAAATCTGTTCACTAGAAAAAATTTCTAACCTGGAGATGGTACCACGTCTAGTGTTCCAGCAAAGCTGCTGCTTTTCTAGTACTTCACTGCCCTTTTTTGCACTTAATCCTGGTCCCCTTCTCAGCTTGGCAGTGCAAGTTCAGACCCTGGTAGACATCAAAAATGTGTGCAATTAACACCACAGAATAACTGCAGGAAAGAGGAAACCAGTTACGCTTGCAGCGCTGCGCTGCTTTGCTGTACCAGCCCTGTCAGAGCCGAGCTGGCACGTGCAGGAGTCCATAACAGGGCACCGCCATCCCACTTGTCACCTGGGCTCTGGGGACCAGGGTTTCAGCAGCTAGTGTATTTATAAAATCAGCGTTTGGGTACCAATCCCGGCCATCCTCAGAGCCGGGAAGCCATGAGAGCAGTGCTCCACTTGCACAGCCACGCAGCGACCGTTCCAGCCACCGATGCTCACGCTGGGCAGAGGCTTTTCTCCCCCGTGCATCACCCGCCGCGGGAAGAGGGGACAGGAGGCAGATGCTCCCAACACCGCTCCATGGCAGCTTTCAGAGAGGATCCACATCAAAGCTTTCGCTATCTTAGCACTTGCACACCTTTGTGGGTTTTGACTGTCATTGGGCTGCCAGGTACCCACAAGTCTGGAACCCTTCAAGGGCACATCACCCAGCGCACCCCACGCATGCACCCCCATCCCTCCACAGGGTGGGGGCTGGGCTCCCCCTCCACTACCTCAGCCTCCCACCCAAAGCCACGATGCATCTCGGTGCATCGTTCCCTCCTGATGCTTCACAGAAAACAGCCAGGCTCCCCCCAAGCACATTCAAAGGCACTGCGAGTAGAGTCACTTCTCCTCCCAGTCTTATAAACTGCACCAGGAATTAATGAGCAATCAATGCTGCAATTTCTGTCCTTAGCTTGGGACAATTTGAAGCCCAGCATCTTCCTCATTCTGCACATTTCTTTCACCAGGCAATTTTAATGAGGTCAAAATTATTTTCCTTCCTTGGCTCTAATCTCCTCAAAGAACAAAAGGAAGAATGAAAAGAAAACACAATATTTATTGTAAATCAGTGACTTCTGCATTAAAATGATCAAAGTGTGTTTGCTGCACACTTGAAGTTCAGATGCAAAGGGATTTCCAACTTAAATAAATAAAAGATTGTTTTTCTGTAATGCAAATTGAGAGGGAGCAATCCGCACAAAGTAGTCAGACATGCTCTGCAGAAGGACTGTCCCACTCCTACAACACCACGTATTTTGCATGGCTGATGCTCTTAATCTTTTCAAAAGAAGCACCACTCCACCAGGGCATGCTAATGCGTGCCAAGGGGAGGAAGTGGACTCTACTTGATGTATGGTTACAATATGCAGCTTAATAATATAATTTCTCAGTTCAGATATTGATCCTTGGGAGCGAAGCAGTGTTGGGAATAGAGCGAAGCAGGGGGTGGAGAAATATCTGCCGCCTGTTTTCTCATCTAACAACTCCCCAAGGAGACAGAGCCTTACCCATCCCACATACCCAGGCGTGACAAGAGATCAAAACTCACTGGGGACATGCACAGTGCCTTTCAGGTAAGTTATACTATTATTAATGATCATAAAAGAAGCTATCAAGGTATTTTACATTTCTTTCATCTGGCAAGCCTGCGAGCACATTTATTAATCGAGGAAGCCTCACTTTTCTGCAAGATAGATTTTAGTATTTCTCTTCTACAGCCAGGAAGCCGAGGCACTGGGCTGGCACTGCTCACCAGGTACAGCACCAGCTGGCTCCGAGCCCAGGACCATCATGGTGCCTCCTGGAATGGGGAACAGGACAACTGCCCCAACTGCCCCCAGCCTGAGGGCGATGCCCTGCAATCTGCACCCAGAGCTCAGGCAGGAGAGCAGCCTTGATACCAGCCTGCTCAGATGCCAACCTGGGCTGGCGTGAGCACTGCTGAAATTTGGAAATTACTCCATATTTCTGAAAAAACAGGTCTCTTGTTATCCAGCATTGCCTTCCTTCCACCACTACCCTCTTTGCCCTGCTACCGTGCTGCCCGGCGTGGACTGCAGCACAGCAGCGCTGTTCATTTTTCAAGGACGGGCTGCCAAAGCTGGGAAATTCCTCACACATGGCAGTGGCACTTCAGCAGATGTGATGTTTTCTCCCTTTCTACGTTTTCAGAAGTTGTTCCGGTTAACCCCACAACCACCACCGCTACTACTGTCTTGTGTGTCAGGAGCACTCATTCATCTCAAGACAACATATGGAACCTGAAATCACCAGAAAAAATCCCCACTGAAGATTAGGGACATGCTCGTGTGATGTGTCCAGAGGGCAGGAAGGGGATTAGCGCATCAAAGTGACTTGTTAAGGTAGTGGGTTGTTTCTGAAACAAGACCAGCTCCAATTCGAGGGATGTGAAGTGGACGTTGAAACTGAAATATTTGTGGCAGACTCTCGGATCCTGTGAAAACCAGTACAAATGTTTAACTGTGTGTAAGTAAGTGTTCCGTTAAGTGTGTGAAGCAAAACATGTGTTTAAGCATTCGCAGAATTCAGGACTAAATCTAAAACTGATGGGTAATAGGGGGACCAATATTTGATGAGAATAAGCTCACTTGCCCTCCATAGCTTCAAGCAAACTATTTCCCCAGGTCCACTAAGGAAGGGTGTAGTTCAACTACAGCATAGTCCAAGCTCACTTGTACAAGTCCGGACTTTGTAAAAACCTAGTGTGGTCTGGTTTTGTGAAAAAATTGTGAAGGACAAGCCCAGCACGGCTCCAGGCCCTGGCCAAGGGTCATGCTGCAGCGCTCTGATTCTGACCAAAACTCTAAAGTGGAGAACTCATCTGTTCTCCATGGTTTATAGCCTCCAGCTCTACGATGCCCTTGCACAGACCTTGCTCAACCCAAAGACAGTCTGTGACAGCCTCGTGGTAAGTGCACACCCTGGGAGTCACCACCACCGCGAGCTGAGCATCATCATCATCTGCTGTATCCCACCCAGCAGGAGCAGCGATGGACTCTGCAGGATGCTGTTTGTTAAGCTGGAATTTTAGAAGATTTCTTTTATTTATGCATCTGGGTGAATGACTATATTAACATTCTTTTTTTTCAAATAGAATGAAAATACACACTCGTGTACAAATTAAACATCGTTTTATTATGTCATGTACCCCATAATTAGCAGGTAATATTCACTGTTTAAAAAAATTGTTATGCTAAGTAGAAGGATTTTTCCTTAATTACAGGCTAATCCTATTTCCTTAGACATGTGATCTTTTCTTATCTCCCAAAATGGAAAAGGCACATTTGAATGGGAAGTACGTTTGCGTTATCCTATGACGTACAGATTCACAGAAGGATTTTCATTTTCTGTAGAGCTGTTTGCTGGAAAACAGCAAGGCAAACTCTAAAGCACTACAGCCTGGAGGGGCAAAGGCGGCACCTTGGTTTGGCCAGTCCTTGCTGAAGTCTCCTGGGTCTGCCTTACGTCCCCTTCAAGGTGTCCTATGTGACACTAGCCATCAGCAAGCCTGAGGACGATGGCTCCTAAATTAGGTGCTTTGACCATTATCTGAATGGTTGATGCATAGACCCTTCTGCTGCAAACCCCTGCCGCCAAGAAGGCGACAAAAGATTTCAGGAGAAGAAAACAGACTGAGGACCGCGCACTGCTGCAGCAGCAGAGACCAGGTGAGCATCCCTCATCCCGCTGCTCACCGCAGCCTCGCATCAGGTACCCAAGGTCAGCATCCTCAGCGCCACGTCCAGCTGCAGACAGGGAGGTCAGGCAGCCTAGCGGGATTTTTAGACACCTTGATGACATCTTATATCTTGCAGCAAAGCACTGGCTGCATTTGAAGACAGGTGCAGGCACAACTTAACGTCTGTTATTTCTCTAAAGGCCCAAGGAATTGAAAACTAACTAATTTAATCTGACAAAGTCTTTTGGCTGTAAGACTTATCCTGCCAAACGATAGATAAAAGAAACCAAGGTCCAGAGGAGCAAGGCAGCAACCCTCGCGCTGGATCAGCGGCAGGGCTGAAAGCAACACCCAGGCACTGGCTGCCAGCACCTTCCTCTAACCACTGGACTCAGTGGCTTTTGTGTTTCTCCTTTCCATTATGCATACCCTTCCCTTTTCCCTTAATGATTTAGTGATGTTTGTTCCCTCACACTGCGCGCAGACCTTGCAGATCAAAATAGCCAGTCATCTAAAAAAAATTCTTTATCCTTTGTTCTTCAAAGAAACCAAATAATCTCAATCCTTTGAGAAAACTCAAAGGGTGAAGGCAAAGCATCAGGACTGATGAGAACAATAGCGGTGTATCCCCCGATGAACGGGCATCTCTAGTGCTGTGTGGTTATTAAAAAAAATTCCTTGTAGTGAAAATTCTTGGGTCAATTACTTGTTGCCACAGGGAGATTTCCTAGGAGTTTTATTGTTATTATCACTATTCAATGATTATATGTAGCAACACAAAGGTGAATTTTTATGTGAAGAGATGCAATGTTTGGTAAATGTTAAACAACAGAAAGTAGAAGGGGGTGGAGTGATGGGGGATCAAAGTCTCTGTGATTCCCATAACATTTTGGAGCCAAAGCCAGCCATTTACTGCTGCTTTCAGGGGTCTGAAGTATTTTTACTCTTTGGAAGGTTAAGCAATGGGATGATAGCAACCGGTCATATAACCACAATATTTCTGCAGCAAGCAGTGTCCACTTCTGACAGTGCCATGGTCTCGCTGCCCCATCCCTCACTTCTTGAAACTGTGGAGGAAAACCCTTTAGTTCCCAGCTAACAAACAAACAAACAAAAAAAATCAAGCCACAGCTTCCAAAGCCCACACCATATTGTAATTTTGAGGACACAGAGCTCTCTGGACTGAGGACAGTGTCTAACCATCATCACTTGCCTCTCGCTTGGGTTTTTGCCCATTGCATTTTGGAGTGCATCACACTCCAGTAACAGCAGCGGTGGGAGAGGCTGCGTCCACACCTCAGACCCCAAAGCCAGCTCCCAGCCACACCAGTTACACTCCAGTGGACAGGAACAAATGCAAAGTGAAGCTGGACAATGCTCCTGCAGATCAACCCTCTCTCAACATAAAGCACCTTTCGGATCCAAATACAAATCATCTATCATTCCCTTTTTACTACAGGTTTGCACACAGGGGGCAGTTACTTTGCAGCAACTTTCTCCAAGCTGAGGCAGGGGCAAATGCTGGTTTGCCTCCTCTTTCTGACTCAAGACAAAAGGAAGCATCAGAAAGGGACGAGGCTAAAGTGTTTCCACACACACTGGAGACCAGTATCTTCCTTTGACACAATGAGGAGAACACCAGCTCTAGTTGTGTTTTTAAAGATGAAAAATAAGACACACATTTTTTTCACCCTCTGATGTGAATTACTGTGCTTTTCCAGCCAACTACAGCAGAAATGCTTCACTTCACACCTGGAATTCAAAGCTTTGATTCAGAGCACCTACTCCCTCAGACTCCTCCAGCAACCCCACCGAAGGACGTGCCGGTCCCCGCCGCCCTGCCGTGAGGGATGGCCAGGCAGGAGCCCTTTGCCAGGGCAGGCAGCTGCCTCCCCAGCACCACAGCCTGCACACACAGGGATGGGACAGGCAATTTGCGAGGAGTTTACCCCGTCCCATTTCCCACATGGCAGGAGATGCGGATTTTGCTCTGTTCGCACTACTGCGACACGGGAGTAATGCTTTTCCCAGGAACTTGACCCTAACCCCCCACTCTTGCTCAGAACAAAATCTGCACATCTGAATCACGTCCTGGGGGACCCTGGGGTGCCTACAGTTACTCACAGAAGCAGAGGTGCTTGCCATCACAAGCCTGGCAGGAGCAGGGCCAGGAGAAGGAATGGCTCCCGTTTAAGGGGCTGCCTGACGAGAATTAATCCAGTAAACGCATGTTCTGAACGAGATAGGTTTGGATGAGAGGGCTGATACCCAGATGGCATTTTGTATCAAATAGGAAGCTGAAATACGTCTATCAAACCAGTCCTCTTTGATCATCAGAAGTCACTCATCATTTACACATCACAGGAGGATGCTCAACTCCAGAAGGCACAGTCAGCCAAAATGGAAGAAGGATCAGCTGAGTGTTTGTGTCTCAAAGATGCGCAGGCATTAAATACCAAAAATGTAACCCGGTCAACCTCCCAAGGGCAGCAACATCTCACATTCAATTTTTACACAACTACTAACTCTACTGCTCACTAAACATTTAAGAAGTGTTTTCATCCCCAATCTCACAGAGTAATCTCACTTCTGGTTGCTCTTACAAAATCATCCCGCACGATCTCTCCTGCATTATTTACAGCCTCTCAAGAGCAGCACTACAGCTGAACGGCAGGGCCGTGCTGCAGAGGCGCTTTTTGTGTCTCGGGGCCTCATCCTCACCCGTCAGGCCACACTCAAGCAGCACCACTGGCTGCAGCTCATGGGACAGCATCACACTGGTGCCAGGCTGGCACCACAGCACACAGACCAGGCTGGGGGCCGCAAAGGAAAGCTTGCTTGCGCCTCCTCAGCACCAGGAAAACCAAGAAAGAATCTAAAACACAGGCTTGCTCCGTTTACATGATCAAAAGCGAGTGCTGTGAGAGGGATTTTCAGACCACGTGGTTAAAAACACCCCCAGCCCGACAGTTTTTCAGGTTAAATAAAGCAGCAGATGACTCGGAGGAAGACAGAGCCCTCGGCCTGCTCTTGCACAGGTAGCGAGACGCAACACACGGCAGGGGCCAGGCTCTCCCTGCACTCCCAGGGTGGCAAGGGGACACCAGCATGGACACATGCCACTCACCCTTTGTCACCAGCCCTCACACCCCGCCGCACGCACCGCTCACCTGCGCAGCCGCCCTTAGCCTGGTACCAGACACAGATGAGCAGGTCCTGCCGTCCTTTGGCTTCACCCGAGCAGGGACAGCACAGGACTATGCCACCACCGCTGTCGCAGCTGAGCTGCCAGGTAGAAGGCTGTGATATTGGGGTCCTCAGCACCCCACGTCCCAGGGAAGGAGCCAGGTTGTGCTGCAACCGCTCTTAAGAGCGAGGTCCCTGGGAAAGGCTCACAGCCCCATCAAGGCAAAACAAGAGGCACCTGTGCTGCCCTTCCCTCCTCCCTTAACGTGCCCACCTGAGCTCCTTCCCCTCCCGCTCCTCCTCTGCAAAGGGAAGGGCATCCCTGCCCACACCACCCTCCTCGCTCTCCACCGGGCATAAATCAGCACGGAGCTGTGTGAGAAGCACATCTCTGGGAAACGTTTGGCACAAAACCCCACGCTCACTTGGCTTGTTGCACGTTCAGTGCTCGGCTGAGCTTTGCCCAAAGCTTTTTGCTCCAGTTTGCAAACTCCTTGAGCAAACCTGGTCCCAATTTTGAGCTGGTTTGAACACAATTTGAACTGATTTATAGTTTGGCATTAAAAAACAACAACAACCGTTCTTTAAAATGGCAACTTTGACCATAATTTATGTGAGGCCAGATGGAACTTGGTGTTTTCAATTAAGTTTCAGCTGGATTTTGTAATTTTAGTTTTTCGTTCAGAGAGTTAGAGCAAAACACAGAATAAGGAATGGAAAGCAGTAATTAATTCACATAAAACTTAATGGGAGGGTAGATATATAAATGTCTTGCAAGAGCATGGTGTCCTTCCATGTATGTCCAGCTGCAAACGAAAGACAACAGTAGAAGTGTTGCTTTGAGCTTGTCCCGGTACGGCTTGGCCAGGATTTCTTTCCGCACACCAGACCTGACTTTCTAGCCCCCTTGGATCAAGGGTGCCATACCCAACACTGAAGTCCAAGTCACTTTGACACCGTCTTGTAGCTACTTTCCCTGAGACCGCAGTATTTTAATAGCTAGGATTAGATCGCAGTAAAAGCTGAACCTTTGACATTTCTTCCTAGCAAGCAACTCACAAATTGATGTTAATATTTGGCTGTGCTCAGTGGAGACCGAATCAATACAAAATTCACCCCTGCCCGAGGTACTGAGGCAGGGTATTTTGTTTTTACAGGGGAATATCTGGAAGCTTTTAATGGATTAAAAATAAGTTGCAGTTGATCATTTGTTTGCGAGACAGAAAAGGCTTCAAAGATACACAAGCGGATTAAGCAGAAGCGTTCAGATGATTCACAAGCTGATACAGGCCACCAGTCAGGAAGCGTCTCAAATGACTTGTTCTTTTATGCCCGCATCAAAGCGCCACCGGCTGACTGGCAGCCTCCCTTCTGGCCAGCTGCCGGGGGGGACCGAGGTGGCAGCAGTGTCACTGCAAGGAGCGAGGTCTGCGTGGTTTGGGGAGAAAGAAGAGAATTTCCCTCCTTGCTCACCCCAGAGCATTGTATCTGCAGTTTATTGGAGAAGCTTATGCTAAAGTATGTTTTATCGCCATAACCTTCTCCTCCCGTTGTTTTTCTGCCCTGCTTCTTCTTTCTTCATCCTCTCATCCCTGCTTTATCCTTTTTTTTTCGGCTGGGCCAGAGGATACCACGTGAATGCAAAAGCCTGCAGCTCGACCTGTGGTGGCCTCCTTGTCCTTGCCTTATTGCTGGGGCTCCTAAGCCAAGAAATGCCACCCCAGGGGGCACGGCAGGGTGCCTGGCACCGAGGTGAGTGGCAGCTGAGGGTCACCTTTGGGGAGCTGGATTTATGGCCCACTGAAGGCACCACTGAAAAAACTGGATTTTGGATGAAGCCTTGAGCTGACTGATTTGGGAAAACATAAACGAAGGCTTGAAGATGACAATTACCTTAGCTGTAAAAGTGGTGCTGGCAGTTCTGAATCCACAGTTGCTCCCTTTTTCTTGCTTTTGACCCTTATTCATAGAACCACAGAAAGTTTTGGCTTATAAGGGACCTTAAAGATCATCTGGTTCCACCCCCTGCCCTGGGCAGGGACCCCTCCCCACCAGCCCAGGTTGCCCCCAGCCCCATCCAGCCCGGCCTGGGACACTGCCAGGGATGGGGCACCCACAGCTGCTCTGGGCACCCCGTGCCGGTGTCCTGCCACCCTTGTGGTGAAGAATTTCTTCTTTCTCTCCAATCTAAATGCCCCCTCTTTCGGTTCAAAACCATTCCCCCTTGTCCTATCGCTACGTGCCCCTGTAACAAGCCCCCTCCAGCTTTCTTGTCGGCCCCTTTAGGTCCTGGGAGGCTGCTCTAAGGTCTCCCCGGAGCCTTCTCCAGGCTGAGCAACCCCAGCTGTCCCAGCCTGTCCTCTCAGGAGAGGTGCTCCAGCCCTGAGCATCCTCACGGCCCTGCCCTCCTCTGGATTCGCCCCAACAGGTCCATGCCCTTCTGATGCTGGGGACCCCAGAGCTGGACGCAGTGCTGCAGGGTGGGTCTCACAAGAGCTTCTTGGGGGAGAAGGGAGCTTTCTGCAACCTCAGTCCTCCAAACCTGGGCACGGATGAGCAATGGCAAAGGTGTGGGATAACTGGTAATTGCAGCGGCCCAGGAGGAATGCCAGCCTCAAGGCCCCAGCAGGCTGTGGTGCAGGGAGAGGGTCCTAAGCTGGCTGAGGGACACATCCCACTTCATTCGTCTGAGTTTCTAGGAGCTGGCATTTCCCAAACCGAAGGAGGTCAAACTTTTGCTCAAAGACTGCCAAGAAAACGTTGGACCACAGGGTAAGAGGCAGAGAAAGCTCACTAGAGGGGATTTGTGTGGCTCTGGGGCCCAATTCTGGAGGCTAAGGATTAAGCCCATTGATCTTTGCAAAAGGTCTGCAGGAGATGAAGGCTGTCCGCATTAATTCAAGGCAGATACACAAGCAGCAGCCACATGTACCATGTGGCAGCAAGAACCTCCAGAGTTCACAGCAAAGGATGGCGATTTAATGGAGTGTACTGTGAAATTAGCTAGGAAAACTCTACATAAAGGGAGGAGAGATATTGCATATACAGTGTGTGAGATCATTATATTACAGAGACTTTCAACGCCATCTCATAAGGAGACACTGAAAAAGACCTTACAAGAGACTAAAAAAATCCTGCACCTCTTAACATCCTGCACTTTTAACCAAAGGCTTAACTTGCACAGAGAGCAATGCTTTTCATATTTAAATCCCATCAGCACGATGGCAGGCCAGGAGGAAATATATCCAGGCTTTGGAGCCCAGCTATGAAGGGGGAACATATAAAAATGGGGTCAGCTGGGAAAAGAAGCTGACAGAAACCCCAGTGTGGCCACCAGTTCACTTTCTGGTTTTGAAAGTCAGTAAGTTACTCTGTTCTACCCGGACTCCTTCATCCTAATGTGGATCTGGCACCAGCTGCTCTGTGAAAGAGCAGGAGCTGCTCCCCCATTTAGCAGGGGAAACGTACGCCCAAGACCCCTGTGCCTTACGGCGGTTTGCAACAGAACTGAGTGGAGCTGTAGTATCAATGGGAGGTCGTGTGGGCCCATGACTGTCCTCTCCCGTGTCAGCCAAAGTGACTTCTGCACCAGGCAGAGCAAACAATGGTGGCTATGGTCCCCCGTGCTGCTCCTGACCCTCTGTGCCTCTCCCTCCTGGAACCCTGGTGGTGGTCACGGTGCCCATGCAAACTCAGCACAAAAGCCAGCAGGTTCCTTGCTTAGCAATCCCTCTGCCAAGCACCGTAGCCCTTCTTCTTTTGGATTCATGCTCACAATGCTCTCTCCTGTATTTTGGCACTCCAGCATACAGGCAGCTTCCAGCTACTGTAGCTGATACTGCTTTCATTTGCTGCCAGAGAAAACTCGCAGCCTGCAGCCCTGACCAACCATCAGGCTTGCAGCTTCCCAGCTCTTTCAAAGTAACTCTTTTGAGTTTGGTGAAACCAATGGCTTTGCTGAGATCTGCTGCTTCTCTCTGGGTCCAGGGTGTCTCTTTGAATAAGCATGACTCCCTCTGCTCGTGCAGATGGTGCTCACAAACCAGCAAATCCCCCATTAGCTTGCAGGCAGTTGGGAGGAGGCTGTCCTACCTCCCAGCCCTGCCCTTAGGCTCTCCTGGGCACCTTTGTCCTGTGAATCACAGTAAGGATAATGCCCAAGATGAAGATGAACACATATTTAGTCCCCAAGTGGAGTCAAAGCTGGGAATCGGGGCTGGAACTCCACCTCCCTGAAGTTCTGCATCTCCCGGTCCTGGCAGGTTTGGATTGGATGTCAATCAGGGTGTGCAGCAAGCAGCGAGCTCCCAAAGTGCATCAGCAGCAAGGGAGGCAGAAAAGGGGGTCACAAGTGAAATTCCAGTTCATGAAATTATTCCATTTTAGTGTTTCTAAACTAATTTTTATTTGAGCCTTGTGAATAGAGAATATGTGAATAGAGAAATGACTGGGATAGGTACTACCCACCTGTAATCACTCCATGCAGGACAGAATATCCAAGCAGAAAATATTAGCAATGGACATGGGACTGGGGTGACACAGCCTCCTCTAGCTTCAGGAACTAGGGAGCTTGTGAGAGAAACGAGCTTCCATATGTTCCTAAAGATCCATTTTCTCACGGACAGTTTTGTTGTAAATCCCCAATACTGGGCTTTAGGAAGGCCAGCTCCACCACTGACTATCACAGCCCCTACTCCTAAGGAAGACTGATGAACAAGCCCTACAGAAGGGGTGTCCTGGTGAAGTGATCACCCAGGTTACCGTGCAGAACCAGCAGCACTTTGCACCCCACGTACAGGTGGGATTTGGGAACAAAGAGCTTGTTCAGGCGACCAAAACTTTCAGCTGTGGAAAGGAAGCGTGACTGACTGCGCAGAAAAGAGCTGCATGGGCTTTTTCCTTTAGTCCGCCAGCTTCCCTGTGCGAGGTGAATATCGCACACCTTGCTTCGACCCTGCACACACAGAGACTTACAGACATCTTCCCCACGCGCCCTGGGCAGCCGTCCAGCAGGGTGCTGCCAGCTCACCAGAGCACACAGTCAAGGGTCAGGCAGGGAACTTGCCTCTAATATGTCTCAAAAGTTTACCTTTCCTAACGAGGCTAAAAAGACGGCATCTTAATTAGATGGGAAAAGTACATCAAGCTCATTAACTAATTACGAGGGAAAGTCCCTGCAGCAGATGCCTGGATTGCCTAAAGTACTGCTTACTCTTAACTGCTAACTTTGAAAAAGGATTCTGCTATTAAAGCATTATTTGGTTCCAAAAGCACAACAAAGTCATTTATTTTTTATCATGCCTATCCAAACTAACTCCTCACAGCTCTTATAAAGCATGTGCGTGAGAGGCAGGGGGCTAGGGGTGTGGGAAGACATCCTTACAGCTTGCTGGAGCCATTCACAAATGGCACCAGCTGCCTTTCGAGAGGCCATCCAGTACCTGACACACATAGTCCGGGCTTCAGCTGGTGCTTCTACAGCTCTGTCGGGAGCAAAATATTAAATGACCTGAGGGATGAGGGCTGAAGCGTGAAGTTACCAAGCAGCCAAGAATAAACTCAGCTAGTTACCTCCCTATGATCAGCAGAAGACCTTCCCTTCTACTGGGAGCTGATAAAGCAGAAGGAGATGAATATTATGGCTACTCCTCCTTGCACCAGATAAGGACTTGAACTAGAAATATCATTTATATCACTGAGCACCTATCATTGCTTGCGAATCAGTCGGTGACGTGCAGCTATAATATTAGGGCTTGACTGGAGATATATGTCTACAAGGACTGAGGCTTCCAGCTCATTGCAGGTAGCCCACTGACTGGTCATGCCATGGAAACAGCTGTTGATCATCAAGAAACCTCCACCAGGATCAAAACAGTGGCAGAGGGAATAATCCCAGATACCACTGCAGGGAGATATCGGTGCATATTTTAATACTTGGATCCTTTTTTAGAGTACAGGTGTGTCCAGGCAAGTATTGGAAGTTCAGTGGCTAAATCCAAGTTGAGGGAAAGATGTCCAGCCTGGGAAGCCAACAGGACTTTTTCACTGGCCTCATCAGTGTGAAAGTGTTGTGAAACCCACCCTTGCACGGCGGGGTTAAACTGTTCAGCAGTGTGACCTTGCAATGCGCTGACAAACTGAAGTCAGCAGAAACGTCCCGTGCTATGCAGAAATGTTTGCAAGAGGTGGGCATACTTCAGAGATTACTAATTACATTTTCTGTCTTTTACTGATAGTAATTGGCTTGCAATCTGCAAAAACATCCTCTCCGCTGCTTTGCAGGGGTATTTTCATGTTTAGGGAGCTAGTGCAGAAAAGTGGGAAGAAAACTTGGCCAGCAACAAACCAGCATTTTTTACATAATCTTCGGAAAGTTGCACGACTCCTGGTGATGTGCCCATTTCCCACCTCTGTAAGGGGATAGTATGTGAATTTTAGTGGAATTTTTAACAGATTAAAGGTGTGACTCAGAGAGAGGAGAGGTGGTGGAGTCTGGCCAAAGTGTTTAGCTGTAATGGTGATGGATCCATCATGGAGCAGGTCCAGATGTCTCAATCCTGTTTGCCATCCTGTGTTGCACATTGATGTGCAAGAGAAATAACCTTTGCTTTTTGCTTACAGACTCATTTCTTTCTCCCAGTGTGAGGGAACAACTGTGAGGGCTGCAGGGGTGACAAGGAGCAGTAGCACCAGCAGGGAGCACAGCAGAGATGAAGGAGAGGTTGTCTGCTGTGGGATTCCCGGGCACTACAGTCACCCCAATAACACTGCTTCCCCATTAACCCCTAGCAAGAATTGGAGAGGTTTCAGAGCACTGCAAAAAAGGACCCAATTTTGCAACAGCCTGTCCCAACCCAAACTTCCCAAAGCCTGAGGGACCTTGAATTCTCCATCAGGAACAGCAGCTGGAGCTCACCACTGCCTCCCAGTTCCGTCCCTTGAGAAAGAGGCAATGCCCGCTGTGATCACCCCTATGTAGGACGGCTCTTCAGAGGTTTGTTCCCTGAACTACACACAGCAAACCCTAAACATTTTCCCTCCTCCCCTCTTGAGACTGGAGGAATGCCGTGAAACTTTTCTAATCATGTAATCTCAGCTGTCATATGACCTCAGCGAGAGAAAATGGCCAAATTCAGAGGAAACTGTTTGCTTAAACCTATCATTAGCTCAAACCCACCCCCCACCCCCTTTTTAAACAAACAAACAAACAAATGAAAAGCCCCACAGCCCGTAGGGGTGGTGGTGTTGTTTTCCTTTCCCTAGAAAGCCTGAGGAATTGCATGGTCAGGGAACTTGAGCTATTCGAAGATGCCATGAGACCCACACCGCCGGCTAACGATCCATCCCTCTGCTTACGGGAGCATTATCAATAAGGAAAGTCATAAATCGCCCGCTGAACAGGAACTCAAAGACCAAAGTCGTGTAACTCAAACAGGCTCAAAGCAAAAGAGTCCCTTTAGTGTGAGGGTGGTCTGTGTAAAGTTAGGAGACACCTGCTAGCAAGTCCTGAGACACTAGCATCTGTGTAAACTTGCCCCCTCCCTGCGCCCACAGCCCTTATAAGGTGTTGAATGAAGGAGTTTCATGAAAAAAGGCTCTGTTTGGGGCAGTTCGAAGGCTTACATATACCTAAGTAAAACAGAGCCAGTGCTGTGCAGTCCTGGGATGGATTACCAGGGACCACAGGGAGGCCTATTAATTATTGTGACAAGCTGATCTGCTTGCTGACTGGTGGCTTGAGTTGCGTGCGGAGGGGTGGGTGTCCGTGCGATAACAGTCCTCTCTGTGCAAGGGTTTTGGGAGAACACAACAAAGTCAAGAGGATCTGAGGAAACCAGAGCATGAGGGGGGAGCCCAAAGCCAAACGAGCACGTTCACCTGGGGCTGAGAGCTGGGGGGGTCAGCCCCACTCTCAGCTCCAGCCTGCTCTGCATCCCTGGACCAGGAGTGGTACCTCTGGGCCCGCTGCAGCATCACCCAACTGCGGCACCGCAGGCAGCACGGCGCCGAGGCGAGGGAGTGGGCTGGCAGAGCAGGTGGTGGCCATCCAGCCTGGGGTCCTTTACCCTTCAGACCAGCAGAAAGCAGGATTTGAACACTGATTTATGTTTAATTGGAAAGCAAAAGCTAAACAGCAAAACCTCTGCATACAAGGCCATCACACTTTCTTATGAATTAAACAGTAGAAATATTTTAGCACTGGCAAAGCTGAAATCTGGAAATACCAATATTTCACCGAAGCGTTTTTTTAATATGCAGAAGTGTCATACATATTACTCTGAAGTTTCTAGCTGCAGGTGAAATCTTCTCATCATCAACTCTCAATATAATATGCGCTTATCTTAAAGGACATTTACTTTCCTGTGCTTACCGACTGTATTTGAATTGTCAAATGACACTTTGCTGAAATTATTAAAACCTAGAGGTCACAGAGAACCCAACTTGAAAGCAGGAACACACATTCTTTCGTCTGAGCAAAAGTGCATATTTGGAATTTTAAATGCAAATTTTTTTGGAGGAAGAATCGCTTTTCTGGCAGTCAAGTACAGATGGAGCATTTGAAAAAAAAAGGTTCTGCTTTAATTTTTGACAAGTGCTGTGAATAGATACTCTGCTGCGCTGTTAGAGGGAAGGGATGGAGCAGAGCCCCGACTGCAGCGAGACGCGGGGAGGGTGAGCGGGGACCTCACACAACCCTCTCTACTGGTTGTGTTTTACAACAGGCCCTTCCAGCTCCCCCGAGCAGATGGCAGGCAGCCTGGTCCCTCGGGGAGGGCTGCGCTGGGCACTGTCACCCTCCAGCCCTGTGACCTCTGGCTCCTGTCCTAAGTCCCAGCAGAGAGCCAGGCTCTGGCTGCTGCGGTACCCGCACGGCTTGGGCTGAAGAAAGGCAGGCGGTGTCTGGCTTCTATACCCTGACTGCAGGAATGTTTTCTTTCGGAGGGATAAGGCTTATCTGTTCCCCTTATTCAGACTTCCTTTTAGGGTGTTGGAGGAACAGATAGGAAGGGGAAAGCAAAGGTGTTCAGCATCTCTCTCAAAAAAATCCTCCAGTAAAACCACCTCACACGACATTTGCAGATTGTCCATAACCTTCCTGCCCCGCGGTGCCTCTCAGCAGGGCGTGCCACGGAGCATTCCAGGACATGCCTAGCTGTGAGGCCAGACCGTGCCAAAAACGCTCAGGCAAGGAGAAGTGAGCCAGCAAGCTTGAAAGAGGATGAGGAGCATCCTTGCCTGGGTGCCGAGCCAGGTGGGTGCCGCGGATTGCGTGTTAGATCGCACCGCGGGGAGCAAGCCCTGCCCGCGCAGGGCACAGAGTGCGGAACAAAAGCCTCGGGGCTCTCGAGTGCAGAGTTTTCCCAACGCTTCTCAGTTATCCCTGTGCTGGACTGGGTTTTGGTCTGTAGCATATTGCACCAAAGCTTCAGAAGCTGTTTTTATTCTGACGAGGCTCCATTTATTTGAGAGCTGCAGTGAAGAGCAGGGAGAGGTGTGTCGCTGCCTCTCCAGACGCCTCACCGCAGGTCAGTGAGCTCCCGTGCCATGGATGGGGACCCTGAGAGCTGGACTTGGGGCGAGGTTTCAGAGGGGAGTCCAGACGGGGTTTGGACCACGTGCCCCCTCAGCACCTGCGTGCAGCCATGTCCGTAACCACCGAGAGCCACCAGCCCGTTTAAGCTCCCTGGAGTCACAGCAGAGCTGCCAGCCTCTCCTCCCTGCCTGCCTTCTCCCCCATCATACCGCTGGGATGACGGAGCAGAGAGATGCCAGAGCTCAGATGCTCAGTATTTTAGCTGTACATCGCTAAACATGAGACACCTGAGGCAAAAGATGAAGGTTCAGGTTCCTACAGCCTTGAGATGAGTGCCTGGTGACTTCTGCTGCCTCACCTACAGGCTCCATGAGAGGGACTCGGTGTCAAAAAAGCACTGCAGCCCCCACCCCAGTGCTTGAGGCAAGCACCAGCGACACAGAGGTCACTCTAAAGAAGAGGGGATGGAGGAAACCCGCACAATGATAGCAAAGCAGAGCTAGGAAGACATTTCCCACCATGAGAGGCCCTTCCCTTTCCTCCCCTTCCTCTATTACAAATAAAGACGTGGTTTGAGGTGTGTGGGCTCCAGCCCTGCCTTGCTCCAGCCGGTAACAGAGGGCAGTGACATTATCATCGCCACGCTTACCAGTGCACCTGCAAATATACTCCAGCTTCTAGCCCACGCTGAAAGCCGGGTTGTTCACCTCCTCCCAGGTATTTCACCTACTCAACCTGAATTATTTTGCGTAGGTGGGCTCACAATCGCCCCTTCATTTCGCTGTGAATCCAGACCCATCCCCACTAACACAATGCAACCTGGCTCAAAGGTGACACGCTTCATCCAAGTGCCTTCCCTGCCCCGCTGCCTGCCAGCTTCACACCCTCCTTGCAGTCAGCAAAGCCTGCTCCTCAACTTCGTTTTCATGCCTCCTGGAGAGCTCCTCGGTGCTGATCTGAAGGTTGGATGCAGTGTTGTTTTTATATATAAATGACATTATGACAAATGATGAAGGATTAAATTACACTTCAATCAAATCAAGCCAAACCAGTAGGGATTGAGGTCCCAGTGGAAAGTATACATGGAGTTCCTCAGCTTCCTGATTTGAATGACTTTGTTCTTCTTCCAGAGAAGGGCCGGGGGGGTGGGGGGGGGGGGAGGGGCGGGGGGAATGAAGACGAAGGAGAAGAGAGGGGAAAGGGAGAGGAGGGGGGAATTTGGCCTAAAATGAAACATTCTCCTTTTAAGTTGAACATTTGAAAATGGCTGGGAGGAAAGAACTGAAACACTGTAATGGCTGATACTGAAGAACAGCCTGGGACTTTTGCTTTTCGAGAACAGAAGCCAGGGAGAGAGCTGTGGTGTGAAAAAGGCAACGCTGTGTGCCTTGAAGGGGAAGGTGTTTGCAGCAGCCCATCTCCTGCAGACACTGAAAACCCCCTGCAAGGCACTAACCCAATTAGCTTTGCAAAGAGCTGTGCTGTGAAAAGGCAAAGGCACTGACAGTGGTTTTGGTAAAGGCTAAAGACAGCTTCACTCTGCCTTGCACTCCCATCAGAGTCACTTTATTATCTTTGTATTACCAGATCTTGCAAAGCTTGGCTCAAGAATCTTTAGCTCTGCATCTCTGTCCAGCTGGAAAGCCTCTCTTAGCATCGCACTGGGTTGCAGCACTGTTTTGAACAAGGGAGCATTCCTAAATTCTGCAGAAATAGTCATTCCATGAATGTAGAGAGAGAGAGACAGACAGGCAGGCAGATACTGTGCTCTAGAATGTGCATCAGGTACTTTGCTCTAGAGGTTGTATTAAATACTACCCACTGTGTTCTGATTTCTGGGGGCAAATCTTGGGTATTGTGTCCCATAGGTCCCGCCAGTGAAAGTCCAAACAAGTCAAGCAGAACACATCAGGGTCTCCTCTGGCTTGACGGTTGCCTCTGAGAGACAACCCATCAGGCTGACTTAACTGTGACACACTTCACCCTGCCGGGATGGTGGCAGTCGGATGAGCTCAGACAAACTCAAAACCTTCCTGGCAGATGAAGTCAACATTTCAGAAAACACTTCTTAAAACCTTGGCCCTATGTCTGCATGTGAATCACACACTGTCTCAGCCAGAGCAGGCAGAAGACCTTTTCCCACCTCCTCCTTTGATTATTGCTGTCCTAAAGCAACACGCACCACCAGCACGTGGTATCTGCAGGTCACCCATTAATCTGCAGCAGAGATGATGGACAAGTTTCTCTCTGTTTACAGGGCTGTTTACATTATTCTGGTCATAAAATGCATGTCAGCTGTGCGTGTACCTGCTAGAAAACTGTCTTCCATATCAAAGATGAAAATTCTGAACACTTCAGCAGGGCTAGAATATCCCTCTCACTGCATGGTAAAGCCACTTCCACTGGAAAAAGAATGAAGCCTACAAAAGCACACACATGCACACATGTCTACACATGTGCTCAGGCACACGCTCCAGCCTGCAGCTCAACGGGATAAAAAGGACAAGACCATCCTTTCTGAAAGTCTTCTGCTACAAATTTTCTCCCCATAGTAATAGGCTTTGCAAAGTATTTTAAAGAATAACTTAAGCAGTAATTCCCAGGAAACCATTTCTTACCTATGGTTAATGTCCGATCTGTTCACATTACTTCTCAACTTTCTGACACAGAAATCAAGGAGAACATTTGCAGAAATCAAGATCCATATTGGTTCAGCCCCTGAGGATAATAAAGACTTAGAAATATGTACAAATTTAAGTGGTTTTGAATAAGGACAGCATTTCAAAAAGCAGTCGAATTGTTACTTTGAAATAAGCCATTATTTTCTGCTTTTTTAAATTCCAGTCTTTAATAGGGGATGAGATCCAGACTGCCAAGAACCAAGGAGAGTTTTTGATGCAAGTGTAAAGCAGCATTTAAAAAGTGCAAGTATCCCATAATAGAGCCCAGACTGAATTGCCGGCTCCCAGACATGCCTGGAGCATCCAGGGGTCCATCCAGCCCAGGAGGTCAGAGCTGGAGGGTTTAGAGGCCCTGTCCTCTCAAGTGCTGACCTCGGGGTTCACCTTGTTTCTCCTGGTGAGGCCGTGGGGCTCACACCACAGCCCCGTACCAAACATCTCCTGCCCAAGCCCGTGGGAGGTCTGACCTGGGGGCAGCCCAGACGCACGACATGGGCAGATGTTGCCATGGCAGGGAAGGGATGGGAGGACACCTCCTGAAGTCTCTTTGGACTGTTTTTGCTGATCCTATCCCTGCCAAACATCCCAGGAAAAACTCTGTCTTTCAGTGGGATTTATCAAAGAAAGCCTTTCTTTCTCCTGGTGCCATACTTGGAGAAAAAACATCTGGTGTGGAAGCATCGCTGGCATGAACATGCGTGATTCACACACTCTTCGATGAGCTCAGGATCTTCATGCTCAAGACCCTCTGTGGACACCCACTCCTGGCAGCGGCCAGATCTTTGCAAACCTCTGGGTTCTCAGCTGTGGTAGAGCTGAAGGCGGCAGCAGGACGGCAGATCCTCTCGGTCTTCCCCACGCAGAGGGAAGTGGAGCAGCACCGTGCCGTCCTCACTCCCAGCCACGCCAGAGGGTTTGCAGGGACACACGTCTGCTGACCCGGGAGAGCTGAGCCTGCTCCGCTCAGAGCACGGAGGACCTGGAGATGGGATGGCAAGCGGGGGGTGAAGGTGCATCCAGCAGAAGATGGGACTGCCACACACCTAGGCGCCTGCCCCACGGCACGTGTGCAGGAGGGATGTGGGGAGCAGGGAGGAGACCCGCCGCAGTGGAGCACGGCACAGCACACCGGGGGAGTCAGCAGAGCGAAAACGGGAGCTGGCGCTCAACAAAAGGCCCAGTTAGCTGTCCTCCTGCGAACAAACAGCCCCTCGCCCCAACTTTTCCAAAGATTGCTCACGAAATAAAAGGGCCACAGGATTGGAGAGATCAACCTAAGTCATGTACATCTATTTAACAAGAAAACTCATTGATAAGCAAACCACCTGATGCTTGCACAGCAGAAAAGAAAACACCTGGTTCTGCCTGTGGGTTGATAAGCCAGTATCTTTAATCTTTTTTTTTTTTTCTCTTGATGACTGAAGTACACACTCTGTGCGGCCCTATGCTCCAGCCACATTGGTAATAGTAACAAAGCTTTGATGTCCCCCTCATTCAACAGAATGTTGTTTAGTTCAAAGCGAAGAACAGAGGCAATTCTTTGCTTTTAAATTATTAGCTCCCTAAGTCTTCTGTAATGATATAGTTTGACTGAAGTGTGCAGTTTATTAACTACATAAAGACGATATTATTAGAGCGGAGAAAGGCAGCCGAAAGTTTTGCCTTTCAGCTCAGCAGCAGGGGTTTTTGATACTTTGATCTCAATCAATGCTAAATGTCTTTGTGAGATAGAGGGAGCAGCAGAAATTACCTTTGGCACCATGACTACATCAATTATTTAGTTCTTTTTCTTATAAATTAAAGTGTTCTTCAACTTTTACCCCAATTTTTTCTTCTCCCCCCCCCCCTTCAGTTGATTGGGAAAGAAAGAAAAAAAAAAGAAAAAAAAAGCTGACTGGAAGAAGTCTGGCTATGAACATTAATAAAAACCCCACTGACCTTTCGCAGTCCTGGTCGGGAAGGGTCTTCTCTGGGTGAGGAGATGGATTCATATGAAAAACAACAGCAAAAGCGTAGCTTGGGGTAATGTGCTGTTTAACCAAATGACTGTGTAGGTTGTTATTACAAATTTTTTCTATATCTAGCCTGATATCTTTTTTTATTTTTGGTCTATTCCAATCTTGCTAACATGAATGTAGCCAGAAAAATAGGCCACCTGATGGAAACCGAAGGATTGCTCTAAACGGGATTTAAAGTGTTGGTGTTTGTCAATGTTCCCTCCATTGCTTTCTGCACACACAACAGGGGAAAGCTTAGGAGCAAGAACGAGGCAGCTTCATCTTGGGTAACAATGAGAATAAACTCAGGTCTCCTACGGCTTAAAGAAGAGCTTGCAAAGAGCCAGGCCACCCTACCTGGAGTTGCAGCAGGTGCCTGCACACAACACATTGGATGCACTAACTCTCACTAAAGCCACTGGTGTTGGATAACCCCACCATGTATAAGCTGTCATCACATCCTACCCATAGCAAAGTTGCGTCCAGTGCAGAGTTACTCCCCTAGAGCCAACGGAGGGAATAAACCATTTCCAAAGTGAATTCATCCCATCTGAAGAGGGGTGACTAACTCTTTCCCTGGGGACAGAGGGAATCCAGCATGATGGGACTAGAGGTGGGCGAGGATAATAGAGCTCGGTGCTCCTGCTGCATAACAACAAATAGGTAGATATTTCAGGGGAATTTGTGTTCTTTCAGTACTTCAGGGAAGAGACTAGGCTGATGTCCAGAGAGCAGAGCCAAGGGGGGAGGGTATTCCCACAGTCTGGGGGACAGAAGCTGGTGTCTGGGCTTCAGTGCTGTGGTGTACAGAGTGTGTTAGAAACCACTGGAACCAGAACCTCAGCTGGGAACGCGAGCAGCAGGACCATGAAGATGCTGAGGAGCCAGCTTCACACCAAGACTGAGCCTGATGCACCTCAAGGATTTAAAATACTGTCCCTTGGCCAGAGAAATTTTTTGTGAGTGAGAAATAAAAGAGGTCTTTGCAGAGACGTTGAGGCATGAACTATGGGAACTTCGATATATTTATATGTAGAACACGTTGGAGAACAACATAATTTTGTTTTCATGGTGATCAAAGTTTTGCAAGGAGGACTTGAGACAGTGTGCTAAGCTGCTATGGCAACATGAATTTTAAAAAGTAAACTGACTTGCAAGAGCTTATTTTTTCCTGTTTAGCGTGGTGCAGAACAGATCTAGGAACCTCTGCCCTAAAAGAGATCCTGTGAGGTGCTCACCTCTGCTCCTGGGCTAGGTGCGCTGCAAAATGCATAAAACATATCCCTCGTGGCAAGGGGAAAATTACCCCAGTGACTGGCTTTCTTCCTGGATCCCTGAGGCTCCTGCACTCCAAGAAGCCAAGTCACAATGACTCTTTCATAATACATTTATCATAATTCAGACATTCAGATGTCAGGGTGAATGTACCGTGAACCACCTCTGTTCACCTGACATCCTATTCTGGGAGCCCAGTAGGATGTAACGTGGTGCAGCCCCTGCACAGAGGTGAATTCCACCCACGGAGCACCGTTTCCAAGAGCATCATGACGTGGGCTCCGCTTACATCTCCGCTTTCAAGCCACCCTCACAAAATGTGAAGGCAGCGGTGTCGGGAACGTTTCTGACAGCTCCTTTCACAAGGGGATGCTGTGAAGAGCTGTCATGCTCTGAGTCAGCTGTTCTGCCACGGCTGGCATTTCAGGCAGGACGAGGCTGCTCGCAGAGCCATCCCAACCACGCCGCCTGCCAAAACCACGCTGGGAATCTCAGGGGAACAAGCCCTCTCCTGAGCCAGCTGGTACTTCCTGCTCCTGAGGCCTGATCCTGCTGGATGCTGAGCATTCTTTGTTCCATTTTTAAATTAACGAGACTTGAGCAATGCACAGTCCAAGACTTCAGAGGAAGAAAAAGGCTCTCGGTGCTTTTGGCGCCTTGGCCGTATGTCCCAGCCGGAGAGGAGAGACTGAAATGTCAAGCTTGAAGGCAGATTCGAGAGATGCCGACCACCTGGAAAACAGATCTCGAAGCGGGACATTTGAACCGGTTCCCTGAGCCCTGCCAACACCTTCCAGCTGCCCATACCCCAGCCCCGCAGCACCAGCGGTGAGCAGCCCCAGCCGCAGCACCCCAGAGCTGGCAGCCCACCGCAGGATCCACCTCCTGCCCAAAGCTCCAGCAAGAGCCTGAGGTTCACCAGCCTGGGACTCGCTCCCATCCTATCCCAACAGTGTCCCCTTGAGGTTGATGGCTGAGGCAGCCTGGGAAGAGCCCTCACGGAGGTTTGGGGAAACCTCAGAAGCTGCTCTCGCTTTCCAGGCTGGCCCACTGCTGCAGAGCAAGGATGTGAACAAATCCCAGCAGCCGTGAGTCAGCCTGAGCCCCAGCAAAGGATGCTGGAGGACCCCGCGCTAACATGGGGTGTGGGACCTCCCCACGCGGCAGTGAAGCACGCTGGAGGACCACACAGCTAATTAAGCATCTTCCTTCCAAGTTCTCGCAAACAATATCCAAAGTCCGACCATTGTGGCCCCTCCTGCAGCACATCAGCTCAGACCTGGAGCGCGGGGAGCTCTTCCAGCACCGACGAGCCCGAGCGGGGCCATGGCTGCTCCGTGGGTCTGTGCCAGCCGCAAGCCCCCGCAGCGGTGGGGGGCAGGAGAGCAGAGCCGCTGCGGAGAGGGCACGGGGCTTCCTTGCTGCTGCTGGAGTCTCCTTTCTTCTGTCAGCCAAGCAGCAGGGAGTTTTCTGAGAAACTGCCCCCAGGGAGCGATCACTTTTTCCAGTCATTAACCTTACACATCCCTCACATTATCGGAATACCTTGGATGTCTAAGTTGCCGCAGTGAGCTAATTCTTCCAGGTGACTCCAGGCAGCATTAAATGGGCTCCTGCACAGCGAGGGGATTTGAACTGCAAGAGCTGAAAGCGCTCCCGACTCCGGCATGCCAGGCCTCCAGCGGGGGAGAGATCGTCAGATGTCACCGTGCAAGCACAGCGAGGTGACAGGAGGGATCCAGGGCCCCCGGAGCAGCGGTTTTCAACCTGCAGTCAGCAGGCACCTGGGGGGTCTGCAGGTGAAGGGAGGAAGGAAGGAAAGCAAGGCATGGGCTTGAGATGCATGACGCAGGGGTCTGTGCCCCCACAAGGCAAAAAAACTGTAGGAGTCCTCAAGTTGGAAGATAGTGGCGGAAAAAAGCAGTGCCCTGAAGACATAAATGTTGGGAACCCCCAGTGCTGGCCTCTGGGACTTGTATGTACCTGTCTGTCTGGATGCAATTGCATCAGGGTGTCCGAGCCCTGACAGAACAGCCTGTTTTGGACCCTGAAGCCCTTCCTCTGGTTTAGAAGATGAGCATGAGGCCAAGGCACTATTTGATTCCTTGGCGAAGATGGGGAGAACTTCACGCTCCACTCCCTAAGGAGCAGAACGGGTCACCAGCGAGTATGAGCTTTCCATCGCCTGCGCGTGCCCCACGGGAGAGCCAGCACAGCCACAGCCTGCTCCCCACTCGGCAACCACCAAGCTCTGCCTGCAGAGGAAAGGCTGATTGCCTCCACCCCAGGCCACTGAAAATAAACCCGGAGATATTTCTAGAAAACCCTCCACGCTTCTTTGCAGCAAAGGAAGCGGCCACCCCTCAGTGGGGCCAGCATGGGTGAGACCCACCTCTTTGACAAGGGTTTCTTGGCAAGTTCCCTCTCCCCTGTGGCTAGCAAACTGTACACCACTACAAAGAGGTTCTCATGGTAGGTGGGTATTAGTTAGCACTAGTTGTGTTGCTCTTGCTAAGCACATACCAAATAAAGAGTAGTGCCCGAGTTCATCGTGGAGAATGCACGCATTCATCAGCTTGTGAAAGCGGGACAAGGCATGCGTCTTCCGCAGCGAGCCGAGGACACGTGGAGCCACAGCTGTGAGGAAGCCAGCTGGGGAGCTGGTGCTGAGTGCCCACCATGGCTCTGTGCACGCCAGCAGTGCTGAGGAGGAAACCACAGACAACGGGGTTCCACGTGACGCCACGCACTGTCTCCACGGAGCATGACCCACGTCCCAGCCCCAGCCACACACTGCTGATCCGTGGCTGCTGTTGGCCTCTGGAGTAGAAGGCAAGGAGGTGCACAGGAGGAACCCCAAACCAGTGAGACAAATATTAATAGTAGGATAGCTCTTATAATATGTACATAACATTACATATGATATTATTAACTTACACATCACAATGTCTTCCTTTGTGTTGCCTGGATTATACATTACCAGTGTCTCGTCAGGAGCAGCTGAGTAACAATATCAACAAAAACAATCGCAAAAGACACCACACTTGTCTCTCCTGAGTAACAGGTGGCCACCACTAGTGACTGCCAGAGCAGAGCCTGATCCTTCCCACAAAGCAAAGCCAGCACAAGCAGGCACGCATTTGTACAGAGGGAACATCACAGGCGGCGCGGGCCAGCACCCTCCCGCTCGACCTTCGCTTTGGGGCAGTGCAGCTTCCTGCTCCTCTGGGAAAGAGACTTGGGAAACAGAAACAGCCTCTTGGTTTTCCCGACCTGCCCTGTAGTGAGAAGTGTCATCCCCAACCAGGGGGAAATGGGGACCACTGAGCATGTGGGAGGAGAGACTAAATCCCACAGTAGCAATCGGCATGACGAACCATGTCAGCCACACATGCAAAGCTCTGTTTACAATTAGAAAGTGCAAAATAACAACACCAAAAGTCACAGGCCACACGGACAAATTACAGAATGATGACCCACACCACGCACATCTAGGAAACCCTCCAAGTGTGAACAAAAATCCATCTTCAACACTGACACGACATAGGGAAAGCAACGCTCTAACACTCTTGATAACAACACGAGTAAAGACTGTGGCAATGCACCAGTCTGTGTCTGGGGAGGTCCAAAACACCAACACAGGTTTGGTTTGGATCTTCCCAGGTGTTGCCGGGGTGCAGCTCAAGTCATGGTTTCAAAACCCATCCCTGCACCGAGAGGCCACAGAAGGGACACGGGAGGTAACGCAGAACTGCTCTGGAGCCTTTGCTCTTCTCCTGCACTGCTTGCTCTTTGGGATCATTTTTGGTTTGGATTAAGGAACGATGCTACGCCATTCGGCACACAGCTTCTCGCGAGGGGTTCAATTTACCTTCCCCAGCAATTAGCTACCTTTTAATGAACTTGCTTTAAAATAAAAAAAAATAGTAATAATAAGAGGTGGACCCAAGCTGGGGGCGCAAACATGCCCCAGACTTGGCACTGAAGTCTGAGTCCTACTCTGAAAAATGCCTGCAAGCTCTGCTCCAGCTGTGCTGTGTACAGTGTGCTGACACCTCATGGCCAAGCAAGTAGTTCAGATAAGACGCTATTTCCCAGGATATACACACACATAAATTCTCCGTCTGCTGTAAGGCAAGAAACGAGGTTCATTTATCAAGATGTTTGTAATGAACAGATCAGAATATACCAAAGACAGCCAAGAAAACCAGTCCAGAAATGCTTCAGATTCTTGAACCACAAGCAGATGGGTACGGCAGGGTCCGCCGTTCCTAGCTGCAGAGCCGGAGCCTCCTTGATGCTAAAGGATGGCCGTAACGCGCCTCTTCACACCGCGGCACGTATACCGAGCTGTACATGGCAGACCTTGTGCTCTCAGGCCTGGAGAGAGCGTCCGTGTCTGGGCTGCTCGTTACCCAGCCCTCCCCTCTTCCGCGGGGTTCTCCCACGGGCAGATCACCTCCTTCGCAGAGTCCTTACAAGCTCGGTGGCAGTTGTCCTCTCCCTCCTCAGAGTCTATGGGGTAGATCCGGCTCTCCAAAGGAGCATCCGTTTTTATTTGGAAGAAGCTGTGTTGTGAAATAAAAACTCATCACGCATACAGCACTTTTTGATGTGCGCTCGGAGACAGCGAACACGCAGCATGGAGTCTGGCTTTGAGTTTTCCACTGTTCAAACCCCAGATCCCAAAGCAAAACTCCTGGGCACAAGCCTGCAGAGATGGAAAACGAAGGAAATGTGCACTCCCAGCCCTTTGAAGCAAAACTGCTGTGTGACCCAGCTCTGGCACAGCCAGAGCGCAGAGCCAGGTGGAGCAGGAGCCCTCAGACTTATGCTTTTGAATTTATAACGTGGACTCGTCCACTTGGTCACCAGCAAAGGTGGATTAAAAGAGATTGAGGACATGTTACTCTTGGTGAGGGACATGGCCAGGATTTAGTTTCAACAGTGACAGTCTCTCCAGGCAACAAATCCCCAGATTATGAATATGAATATGAATACACATCCTGCTCTGGCAGGACAAACGTTCACGATCCCCCTCAGGATTTCTCCTCCCTTGTTACTTCTGTGTCTCCTCTGACTTTCAAACCACTAAACCAAACCTGAACCAATGCTCGAGAACAAACACAAACGTACGAGCGGTTTGCCAAATTCAGGACTCAAAAGCAAAACAGGAGGTGTAAGTGCAGGAGAGAGAAACCACCGGTGTGGCCTCCTGCCTGTTTCTCATCAAAAACCACATCCAATATGGGGAGCAGGTGCAAGGAGCCAAGGGGAAGAGATGCTTTTGGAGGCCTGGCCACGATTTGGGGCAGGCAGCACCAACGCCAGTGGTGGGTTTGAGATGCAACGGTAGGAACGGCACCATCAGCCGGGCTGGCCACATTCTCAGGGTGTACGGGGGCCCTGCCCCCCAGTACCGGAGCATCTCACCATCTTTGCTGGTGCAAAGATCTGGAGCTCATCTCCAAAGCCACCAAAATAACAAAATTGGTCAAACAGCTTCTGCTGCTTGTGCCGCAAGGCCCCACAGCCCATGAAGGTGCTTGATGTGGGGAGAAACATAACTTCATGCCGAGCTGGGGCTGCCTCGTGCAAGGGGCCATCACCTCCTCCGGCCTGCCCCAGCGCGTGGGGCTCGGGGACGCGGGCAAGGGGTGGCACGGCTGCAGGGGGACACCAGTGCAGGTGCCTGGCGTCCCCAGGGGGAAGGAGAGGCCACGTCCCTGGCTATGCCACAGGTACCCCGAGCAGCCTCATGGCCCGCAGCTCCCTGGGGCCGGCGGGGAGGTGCAGCGCCTCCATTGCCTCGCCTGGCGCCAGGGAGGCGCAGGGCTGGTGCCCACTCCCACAGCCGCCATTACACCAGCCCCAACAGCGGCGCACGGGGCGGGGGGCGGCAGCAGCTGACTGCAATACGAAGCACAAGGCCCACTTTAACGGGCTCAGCTGGCGCCATTTCAACCTCTACGTACAAACGGACACGGGACCGGAGGCGAGCCCTGCACGGGGGCTCAGGTGCCCGCGCGGTGCTTACCTGCTCACCGCTGCAGCGTCCGGCCGGAGCCGCCGCTCCCGCTCGCCCAGCGGCTGCACCTTCCCGTGGGGCACGGCCGGGCACCTGGGCGAGAGCGCGGCGAACACGGGCGAGGCCCGGCAGCCCCTCCTCAGGAACCGGCCGAAGGACAGGGCGGCCGTGCGGGACCTGCCACCAGCGGAGGGGAAGGGGCCGGGGCCGGCCCCCTCGGGCTGCTGCTGGGCGCCGCCTGGGGCCTCGCTGGCGGGCCTGGGGCAGGCGGCGCGGTGGGGCTGGGCCGGGGGGCCGGGGGAGGCAGCAGGCAGCGATGGCGGGGTGTTGGTGCCAGCGTAGACAGCCGGGCGGGGGGCCCGGGAGGTGTGGTGGGATGGCTGCGGGGAGGAAAAGGAGAGAGGCTCGGTCAGGCCCCGGGGCACAGCATGCCGGAGGCTGGCCTGGCCTCCCCAGGCTTCGTCAGGAGGAGAAGGGCCAGCTGCTACCAGGAGAGACAGGGCTGAGCTGGGAGGCAGCCGATGGCTACCCTGGCCAAGCCTGGGCCAGTGCCCCCCTCTCCTGCAGCTCTGTCCCCTTCCCTGCTCCCCCGCAGCGGGAGAGCGGAGGTGTCACAATTTGCCCGTGGAAAGCAACGGGGTCGCTGCTACCAGCCTCAGCGGTGCTGACAGATCGGCCCCACACGCGCTATGACACTGTAGGAGACACCAGCTTGACTCATTCCTTACAACAATTAGCTCTAGGCACGGAGGAGTCTGTTACCCCAAGAACGTGATCTTGGTTATGAATGGTATAACCATGTCATACCCAAAGCACCACTGTGCCGGCTGCCGCGGCGGCCAAGAAATAGGACACCGAGCTCCAAACCCTGACGACTGATAATACAAGAAGCCACATCTTGTGCTGAAGCCCCCAGTGTCCCTGGCTGGTGCTGTGAAGTCTCCAGCTCAGCTAATTCAGCCCTCAGGACAAGCCCAAGCACAGATGCATCAGCAGAGGACACGCTGCATGCCGGGGTGCCCCCCACCCTGCTTCCCAAGGACTCATTCCCAGCAGAAATGAAACGCAGCTCAAGTGTCCTAAGAGAAGCGCTGAGAGCGGAGGAACACAGAGAAAATGTATGCACGCATGGCAGAAAGATGACACAGTGAAGGGTGAGCACACTGAGACAAGACAGAGAAGGATGAACTTTGTTCTTTTTTCATTTTCTACATTTATTTTTATTAGACAGATGAATGCATGGAAGCCATGGCCAAGAAATGAAACAACATATTGCTCTGATTTCCAATGGAAACAAACAATTTCTTGGCTGGCACAAAGTGAGGTTCAGTTTGTACCATGGTCACACTTTGTACCAGCGACCTTCCTCTTCAGGGACCGAACAGCAAGGGACCGAGGAGCGGTACGCTGGGTCATGCCAGCTTATTCAGCCTCTAAGCAGAACAGAGCCAGCTTCTGCCTGCAAGTGCAGGCCTGGTGTTTCACAAGCACAGTGACTCCAGAGCATGCAGCATTAACCCACATCAGGGGGACAACGATGAAAAGCTGAGATGATGAAAAATCAAGAGAAAGGAATGGATAGAGGGAACATAAAAAGCAGAGCTGCAGACAAAATAGAAGTAGAATCAGAGGGACTGACTGGAACACACAGATTTGTTATTTATTATTTATACTCTGACTTGATCTTCCTCATGTTACTACATACTGGCAGTCCCAGCATGCTCAGTGCTCCCTGTTAAACAAACCCTGAAGAGACTGCAGAGCTCATCACATCCAAGTAGCTTTGGACCAACCCTGCTACATTCCTGAGTATCTTTCAGTGCTCTTATGTCAAGGTAGGTTGATGCTGCTCAGTATTAGACATCAATTCAAAAGAAATTACAGTCTGAGCCCGCTCACCCTTACAGCATTGCAAAATTTGCCATTGCTCCCACTGGGAATAAGGGCATCTGAGCAAAAGACTCATGCAACTTGGTTTCAATTCCTCTAAGAAGGTTTATCACCGTTAGGTCAATGGAGGTCAAGAAAATCTCCGTAGCTCAGCTGCAAAGCAAAGGAGACTAGTTCTGCAGTGATACCAGATCAGACCAGGTAGCCCCGATTCCTCCTCCTGACAACACACACCGGGAGGGCTAGAATCGCTGTTCAAAGCTGTGGGGGAACAGCTATTGCCTGACTATCTTGCCTGCTCACAAGGGGCTGGTCTGCATGCACCCCAGTACCTGAGGGCTCCCACTCACATCCAGCTTCCTCCACCTCCCATTTCCTCTAAAATCGATCATCTGTTCTTACTGCTGGTACAATACAAACCAGAGTAAAGAAGCTTCCTGGATCTCAGTGCTTCCCACCCAGTTCCTCTGTTTCCTCTAAGTTTTAACAAACAAGAAAGCTTTTCTGCCCCCCAATTCCCTCTACTGGGCTTTGCAGGAATCTTCTCACTTCTGGTTATCATTGGCCTGGTCCAGTGACACTCTGGTTTCCCAACAAAGCCTGGAATCTCCCTGAGCTCTTTAGCACTAAGGTAGTATTTTAGGTTGTCTCATTCTAAAGAGCAAAAGAAAAAAAAAAAAAAAAAAACACACACACACAAAACATACCACTACTTAAAGCTGAAATCAGCTCTGAACACCTCTACCCTGGTTCCTCCCTGCTTCTGGGCTACAAGCTGGAAGTACCCCGTTAGGTTTTTTTAACAACAGAAAATAGAAGAGCAGGAAAAAGACAAGACAAGAGGTAGGAAAGGTTTGATAAAAGAAACACAAAGCCATGGCTGCGTCTCTCAAGCCCTCCTGCAGGTTCCTGTGAGCAATGGCTTGCTACACCTGCACACCTACCTCATTGTGCAGGGGAGTCACGGGGGAGATCTCCTATGTCCCAGGGGCACTTGTGAGCATCATCAAAATTCAAAGGGTCATCTAAACCTTCAGAAACACTCATCCTACCACTCTCACAAGAAGATTACCCTCAAGATCTGCCTCTGGCTCCGCTGCACTGGCTAGGAGATGCAGGATACCTGAAGTGAGGAGTGTACTCCTCTCAGTGGGTGGCCAAGATACACCCCTTGGGAGGGCACGCACGCCTCTGAGAGGATGGACACCAGCGTGGACGCACTCCGAGGTGGGCCACCTCACCCTGCTCCCTGCGGGGTCACAAGGACCTGAACCCAAAGGACTGGGACAGCTGAGCTTTACACTGCCTTGTGCCACCCCACCTCCTGGAGGAACAGGAGGCAGGGGGAGGCAGCTGGGCCACCCAACCTCCACAGGGAGCTCGAGGCACCCAGGAAGCACCCCCTCCTCTCCGAGGGGTGCAGGGAGGGAGCCGGGCCCTGCACCCCGAGTCCGGCACAGCCAGCAGCCAGGCTCCACCAGCACTCCCATGCCTAACCTGCCTGGGAAGCGACATCCGCGGCTCCAGAAGCCATGGCAACGTGCGGAAGCAGGCTGTTGGCAGAGCCGGCCTGCAAACCTAAAGCAGCACTGACACCTTCAGGAAGGGGAGACAAAGCTCAACACCAGCTCGGCTTGTCTTTTCCCTGGGCTGTGCCCTGCGGGGCTCAGAGCCTATTTGGGAGGTTCCTTGAGCTGGCTCCTGCGGTCCAGCTTGCTCATGACCTGCGTGATGTCCACAGTCGCGGCGGCTTCTTTGGCTTTGGCCTCTTCCTCCCGCTGCCTCAGGATGATGGGGCTGGGGCTGGAGCGCAGGTGACGGCGTCTGAACGGGAAAGGGGAGCTGGGCAGAGAGGGAGTGAAAGAAGCAGGGTGTTACTGAAAAGTCAAAAGGCACCAAAAACTCACTCCCAGTAAGCAAATTTACCAGGAGGGCAAGCTCAGACACGGAGACATGTGCCACTGTCACCTGCACAAAAACAAAGAAGTGCAATTGTGGATGAGGTGGTTCAAAGTAGGACTCAGTGACACGGTCCCACACATGAGCTACAGAACTGCTAAAAGCATCCAGGCGGTCCTGGTCCTCGTAAGTGACTCCAGGGCCAGGAGATGGCCGGTACCTCACTCCTTTTGTCGTGTTTGCACGTAACTCTCAGTGTGAAGCCAAACACCTGCCATGAGTGGAATTTTTTCTAACGCTTTCAGAGGATCAAGATAGGGACCAGTATAGGTGTTTCTGGTGCCTGTGATATGATACCCCAAAAACCCACTTGCTACCTGCTGCAGCAAAGCCATCACCGGCAGCAGGGGAAACAAGTGTTGAGCCACCTCTGGATGAGGTACTAGCTCTTTAGTTTAACCAGGATGCTGACCACTGAGTGTCCAGAACAAGCACTGATAAACACAAAGCTAGTCGCCAGGATTAACCAGCATCTACCAGGGATCTTGTGATGTGTGGCTCAGGGAAAAACTAACCAAACCCCAGGCAAGTCAGCAGGAGGGTTTTTTCCACTGACTTGAAATGCGCTTTAGATGAAACAATAGCGTGAAAGTCCATGATTCCTCTTTCTTGCTTGCTAGGTTGATGAGTGGAAGAGGAACAGAGAAAGAAGCACACCACCCAGGCTCGCTATGACCTTGTACACTCAGCTTTAAGAAGCAACTACACTTCAAACTCTTGATTGGGAAAGAGCCATTTCAAGCCTGCTGCTTCTAACGCCGTCTACCTTGTGCCAGCAGTCCCTCACAAGTAAGATGCTGTTTATTCCCATGTGGCTGCCTGTCACCTTCGCCTTGCAGGTGGCAAGCAGCTTTGTCCGGGCAGAGCTGAGCAGAACCCACGGAGGACCCTGCAGTGGCTCTGTGTCTCCTCGGCAGCCTGTGTTTTGTGGGCAGGAGTTTTCCCATGCCCAGTACACAGCACTTTCTCCTTCCAGGAAAGGAGTTGTCATTAATTCAACAATCACAGCCTTTCTGAACAGACCCAACAGACAAGGCAGCCAAGCAATTGTCAAGTTGATCCTGACTGCACACAAGGCGCTTCCAAAGGGCTCACAAATAAACAGCACAATCAGTCCCAAAGCAAGGCATCTTCTTAGTGAAAAATCTTATTTCATTAAACAAACGTCTAAATCATAGTAATTTTGCTGCAACCCAGGCTTTTTCTACCCTTGCTACAAGAAAAACAAACCCCACAATTACATCCAGTTTCACTTGCCTTTTTTTGACAGTCTCTTGTGGCACAACAGCCTTGGCCAGCATTTCCTTGTATACTGGAGACTTTAAATAGCGGCCATAGGAGTCCTACTAGGAGAAAAAAAAGAGAAACTGGTAGTTATGGGCTGCAAACACCCTTATTAAAATCACCACCAAATACAACTGCTCAGGAGCCAGGGAGGCTGGGAACTGGATAATCTCCCCCAGCAGCCCAAGGGACTTTATATCTTGCAGGCAAATGTAGCTATTTAAACCAATACCCTTTCATCTTGGTGTAAAACTCCCAGGATTTTCCATCTCACAATAAAGCTTCCCAGGTAAGACCCAGACCAAAAGGTCTGAACAGAGCTTAGCCCAAGCCAGCGGTGTCTCACAGTCATTGGGAGGCAACGCGATTATGTTTCAGGAGCCGGACCTTTTTCAGCAACTGGTGAAAACCAGTGCAGCTCTGCTGCTTTCAGTGTCAACATGCACTAGCTGCTGCTCTGGCCCATAATACTCCTTCCGGCTAAGTGTATTTTGTGTCACTCATAAGGAGGAGTTACAGGTTATCTGTAGTTACCAGGATCTAATGACAGCCATGACATACTGTATGCTGATAGCAGCCCACAGTCCGCTGCATCAGTCAAACCTAAAAAAGGGTGTCCATAAACACAACCACAGAAAAATGTGTGAAAAAACTCGGTAAAACTTAAGATGGGTCATGTCTGCCAATGCTGTTGGTACAAAACTCAGGCAGTTACATCACAATTGCTACTACCTTTCCCATCCACTGCTGAAATCCAGTCGATGCGGCACAGAGTGGTACTAACCGAGTCAAGTTAAAAGATTTGTTCAAGCTTTGAACGAGCTGGTGACCAAGCTGGTATTTTAGAAAGTAGGACTTCCAGCAGACACCTGACCTCCACCACCCTGGGCACAGCTGCCTTAGAGGGAAGAAGAAGCAGCAGAATACAAAGACCTGAAGCAGTGCTTGCTAAAGTCAGCAAATTCGAAGGATTTTCAAACAAAGGCCACTTGAAAGTGACAGCTGATAGCACACAAAGGCACGGAAAGGCCCAGAGGACTGGAATCCCCTTAAGGCTTTGGAAACAAATAACAAACCTTTTTCATCAGCATGTAAATGTGGGTCTGAGCAGCATCTAAAACATAACGATGAGGGTGCTTGAGGCCTTTGACAGTGATGCCCATTGTTGTGCCATCAATGTTAATCCAGCGCCTTGCTCCCGGAGCCAGGAAGAGCCTGCAACGAGAAGGAATCAACACTGCCATTAACAGCTGGAGAATTCCTGGAGATTCCTGTCTGTGCATGAAAGGAAAAGTCCCTTCAGCTCCCCACTACAATCTGCTGTCCTGATTTTGGGCAGTCAGTCTCCTCTTCAACACTACAACATGTAGTCACTTCCTCTTGCCCTGTTAACACACAATATAAACCAAATCTGAGCCCACTGGAAGCAAAAAGGGCTTCTCCACTCTCCTCGTGGCAGCCCCAAGATATCTGCTGTTCCACACCTCTCGATTACATGCTAAGACCTAAACGTAATAGTGGAGAACAGAGAGGAAAAGTAACTATATAACAAAACAGTACTTAGGCTTTCATCTTCACAAGTTCATTTCCTACATAGGGACACTGGACAGTCACATTTGATGAGAGCTTACAAAGAAAAGTCTCAGGAATAAATAACGCGGAGAATGACAACGTGTGGAAGAAGGTTATGGGATTCATGTACAAAGAGCTTAAGAAATCAAGAAATTTTGCAATCATCACACTCACTTGTAAATCTCTTCTGCTTTTTCTTTGACCTTGGATTGGTCTCCATACTTGAGATCCTCACAGGCTTCCCAGAAACTCAGATTCTCTCCTGCGTAACAGGGATGCAGTCAGCAGAGAGCGAGACTGAGAAAAACACAATCCCATTTATTAACTCCTAAACTGAATGTATTTGACTCAGTGCGTTGGTCCTGATTCAGTCTCTGCAGTTCTTACAACCACCTTGAAAATCCCCTTGGGATTGAAGGAGGAATACAGCTTTCCCCTGCTCTCTGCTCGTTGACACCTAAGCGAGCTTGCGAATTCAGCCAGTTGCAGCTCGCCTGGGAGCAATCCCCACACGCGGGGAGTGCCCTGGGCTGTATTTTGTGCCCTGTGCCACTAGATGGTATTGCATGCACTGGCTGCAAAGCCATCGCCTCCAAAGTCACTTCTACTGCCTTTACTGTGCGACTTTGTCATCGTCTCGGCTCACAGCACCTACTGCAAAGGCATGGATTTCCACCACCGCTCTGTAGCGCAGGCAGGGAGAAAGACAGAGACACAGCAGACCCACCGCTGAACTCCTTCTTCAGGAACACCTGGAAGTTCTGCCGACCTTTCGGGTCTCGTATCAGCTCATTGAAATTGAAGGCCCATCGCTCCACACGCATTCTGGTGGGGACTTCCACTCTGCACAGGTTGAAAACAAACAGCATGGCCAGTTTCAAGTCGCCCACTTAATTGGCAGATTAATTAAAACCAAAATGCCCTTTGCTGGAATGCCAAGGGACTTCTCAGCACTATCCTGTTTTCCAGAATGCTGTAATGAGCTCCTGAAGTCAGCCCCCACTAAGTAAGCCAGAATTAAACAACTTGGTACACAGTGGGATGAGGATTTAGCTCAGATTTACACTGCTCTTGCAATGACAGCCCAGCTTTGCTGCAGGTTTCGCTCAGTTCTGTTCTGGAGGAGGCACTGATTGCTGCCCAAAGCTTTGCTTCTTATAACGGCATTCTGTGAAAGTATCCTTTGGGGCTGTCTAATGGGATACCATCAGTCTAACAGGATTGCCAGTCTCAAATGAGAACCAGTAATATGTTGTAAGCTTCAAGCCCAGAGATGCCACTGTATAATTAGCAAACACTATCTGAATGGAAATCCAAGGGAGACCTCAGAGAAAGGATGGACTCCCAGTATGTGCCTCCAGCCCAAACTCTCTCCTGGGGTGTGTGCAAAGACCAAGGGCCAGTAGTTGAACCTAGAATTGCTACACCATTGGCAGCACCTAATTTAGCAATGTTAATGCTAAACCAAGGGCTACACCTGAGTGTAACTGGTCATATTCCATTCCTGTGCTAGGAAAAGCGGACTAGACTCACGCAAGGGGAGGATTAGACCCACTCAGCAGGGGCTGAGCGCATACTTCCATCATGAGTTTAGGAATTTCTGTCATGTTAAGGCAGGCTCCACTTGAGGAAGATAACGCTGGAAGTTCAGCACGGAGTATTCCCAAGAGACAGTTTCTTTAGCATGGCCAAGCTATGTCAGAAAGGGAATTGCTTCCCTGCTTATGATCAGAGACTAGATATCACACTGAAATCAGCAGTTCCCTTTTCTGATTTCTATCAGCATAAAGGCCAGTGTAAACCACAAGCTGACAAAAGCATACCAATACATACAGTTTTGAGTTGAGATCCCAGAACTCAGTGTCATCTGTTACCCAGGGGTTGCTGGGGAGACATCCAGACAGGATAGGATCATTGGAGAGAAACTGCTCAGAGTACTTCACAAGCCTGCAAGCAAATCCAACAAAATCAAAATACTAATTTGCAGGCAGAATTGCAGCCAGCCCCACTACAACCAAATAAGTGGTTGCACCAACCATAGATAGGTATCTTCAGAGGTGCAGCCCTATCAGCACAGGGACCTGCAGTGTAGCCCCTGCCTTCCTAGAAAAATTGATTCATTAGCTCAGTTCATCTTTTCCATTTCCCAAACAATAATCTCCTGGTTGTCTTTCAAAGCAGTCATTTTGTCAGTTCAAGTGCAGGTATATACAAGACTCTCTTCCATCACCTCCTTTTGCCTCTTCATTTCAAGGAAAGCGGGACTAAACCCCCAAATGCCTTCTGCCTCCTTCTCCAGGCCTGATCCTGTGCCGTGCTATGCCACACATTACAGAGAGGAAAGTGCCAGAGAAAAGGAAAGCAAGTGCTGTATTTGTTGAGGGTGGGCTCTCCACAGCCTTCCCATGGGGCGTGGGAGCGCCCAGGGAGCTGCAGGAGAGGCGAGGGAGCGCTGAGGGCACATCCAGGCTTCTCCTTTCCTCTGCTCACCTACCGCACAGCTCATTCCTCTGCAAATGACTCTGAGGGCTTGGCATGAAGCAAAAATGTCTCTATCCTAGCAGGAACCAGACAAACACTTCTACCTTCTAAGTTGGCCAGACTCGTAATTACAACGGATTTCACTAACGTCCTGGAATTTTAGATTTCTCCTCCCTTTTTCACTCTTGAAAAAAATCATCTGGTTTCTGCATTTAAAATTCCTTCCAGGCCAAACTGCTTTCATGTGCTCAAAGCTTGGAGCGCACTGTCCAAGGGCCCGTTGCTAACAGGCACCTTGGCACACATCCTGCAATTATCCAATGCTACTGCACAAAGCATACCATAGGTTTGGCACAGAAGTCCTCGATGCTATCTTCTCACTGGAAATGCCAAGGCATTCAGCACCTGCATAATTCACTCCAATCCATATATTTTAATCAGGCTACAAATCTAAACCTGTCAACTCAAGTAACATTGCTCTGTCCTTTTAATGATTAGTGCCTCGCAGCTCCTCCTAAATCAATGGAATGCTCTGGTGCATGCATACTATCTAGTTGCTGCTCACATCCTCATCAATAATAATTTGATTTGGACCCAATCCTGCAGCTGAGACCCAAATTTCCTGAGGATTTTTTTTCATCTAGGTGATAGGCATTATCCTGTCAGAAGACTAGAACTAATGAATGAAAAGCTCCATTGCCAAACAGTTTAGTACCAAAAAAATTCCTGAAGGCAGCCAGGTGTCCCCAGCTCCAGTTCAGAGTTTGGAAAACTGAGGCAAGAGAGTTTTAAGTGACCTGGGAGTCAGTGACAGATGAAATGAGCAGAACTGCTGAGAACCACAACTTGCAAGGCGCCAGAAGACAGCAGTGCTTCCCAGACTCTTCCTCCAATTTCATTCATCCTCGACTGCCTTCTCCCAGGGAACAGGCTGAGCATCTAGTTTATCTTAGATTTGATATGAATCTCTGGGTGGCAATGACTATGTAAAACAGATAGGGACTGCACCTCTAGGCAACTGGCCAGCACTTAAGATTCCAGGTAAGAAATGCCTGTGGCAAACACACTAATGGCTAATGCTAGGACTGGGAGCTTTGCACTTAATTGGCTTCATTAAGAAACTGATCAGGAAATACCCCCACTGAGAAGAGGAATTGCTAATTAATTGCTTGGATGTTCGTGGAGAGGCATGTGTTCCTTCCTAACACAGAATAACCAGAGATCTCCCTAGCTCTGCTGCCTTCTGGTGAGCATCACTATATGAACAAGAACACACACAGGGGCTGAATCCAGCGCAGCAGGCTGGGGACTAGGAATGGGAGGATCAGTCTGTCTCCGCCGGTTACTCATCCCTCACAGGAACAAGCACAGGACAGACACACTGCTGCATCCTCCCAAGGCAGCCTCCACGCAGCCGCTTTTCCAAACTACAGAAATATACCAAGTTCCAGGCATCATGGTCCAGCCCTGACCAGTCTGAATATCTCTTGATTTCATAGGGCATCTCAACCAAGAGGCTGGTGCTGCTCGGCAGACATTCACAGCAATCCTCTCCTTAGCTCCAAGGGAGCCTCTTCATCATGACTGGGACTCTGATCCCTCCTCTGCCTTGCGCCTCCTGGCCCAGGCAATGGCACGGCCCGAACAGCACAAACAACACTGCGTGTGGCCACCACATCCATTCCCCTGACTGAGTCACCAGCTGCTGGAGAAGATAACCTCATCATCTCATGAGATAAGCACTGAAGACTAATTAACATGTGGACAGAAGGAAATCAGGACTTACCCTTGGAGAGAGACAGAAGATTTCACTCTGGACTTCATGATGGCCTGCTGATAGTACATGATCTGAGAGGGATCAGACATGTCCACAGTTAGGAGCATGGAGGTGTGAAGACAAGGCCACCTCCATCTGAACCTCAGACATGCCCTCTCCCAGGTACTGAGGCTACCTACAACAGGGACTGCTTCTTCCCTAATTCTTGGATATCCAAGGAATCACAGAATCCCTAAACTGTTTTAGTAAAATGGCTGTTTTCACTGAGCTTATTGCAAATGCCAGAAGAGCATTTTGCAATGTGCAAGTAATTAAAAAGCACTCTCCATGCTATATAAAAATTGCATAATATCTACCATTCTAGGCACCTACAAATGCTCTGGATAATTTAGCATATAATTATCATTGATCCTTGGCTGTCTCTACACTGGCGCCACTTGATGCATCTCCTGTGATTTCCCCACCACTAATTTTGATCTATTGGATTTTGCTGTCCTTGCCTGAGCCTTCCCGTCACTGGGAGAGCTGCTGGCTGCCTGCAGCGGGAGGTGCAGAGGCAGGAAATGTCCTGAAAGCACATTGACCAAAAGCTCCATTGAACAGAGACTCCGCCAGCCAAACCCAGGCATTTTTAAAACAGCTCATCCCCTGCAAAGGGGGGTTTCAGCCTCCATACAACACTGATGTAACCAACACATACGGGAGGAACACCTAGAAGTGAGGGAAGGACCACCACTTACCTCTCTTCTATAAACGTCCATAGTTTTTTTCTGTAAAATAAAGAACAAAAATCATTAAATTGGGACGAGTGCTTTAACTCGCCTTTTTTGAGATGTGAAAACACAGTTGCAGGGCTGCCGTTGTGCAGTGCTCTCCAATTAATTCTCATTACAATTAAAATCAAACACAGCAGCTCAGCTAATCAGGGTATCATCAAAGCTAAGAGCATCCACACACCGTAAATCGTTCCATTAGCCATATTTACTGTTAATCGTTCCATTAGCCATATTTGCTGTTTAGCATCGCTTCTTCCATCACAGGCTGCCTGTATGCCTTCAATTAAGGGGTTATTCTAATGGAGCTAAAATAGATTCATTTACGAGACACAGATTAGATCATTCAATATTAGCTAAAGGAGACAGGAACCAACACATTGCAAAATATAAACACCACAATTAAAAGCCTCAGAAGCAGTATCTGCTGTGCAAAGGGTGTTTACGTTGTGATTTGAATAACTCAGACTATGTTACATGTCATCCACAAATGAACAAGCAATTGAAGGGAAGAAATTAACTGCAGGGTGTTTATTCACACAGCTTCCTTTGAAGCACAGTTACTTTGTGTGAAATAAACTTGAGGAGGCAGAAGGAAAGACAGGCTAAGTCAGGGATGCTCCCAGCAAGGCTTTAAAGGCTTATTGCAGTGTTTCAGTTCTTCACCTCCCATTTCAGCCAACAAGATCTGCATCCCAGAATTATTCTTCCAAAGTAACCCTGTGGCAGACACAGGTCTGCCGAGTGCCCTGGTGAAGCACACTTTGCGAGTGATGAGGGATGAAGCATTTGGTGTCGAATGCCGCAGGCAGCCTGCTTCTCCCACCTTCTCACCAGTGAGCCTGCACCCTGAGCTACCCCTGTTCTGGGAAAGGCAAGATGCTCTCCCAGGGCTGCTTTGTGAGGGGACCATCGCGGGGACACTGGTACAGATCTGCTTTGGCATTTTAACTATCGTCGTCAGTCCTGCTCAGGAAGGAGAGACTATTCTCTATATGGAAGAAAAATATGCCTATTTTGCTGAAACATGGTTGGTTTCGAGAAGGCACACTCACGATTTCAGCAGCAGGAGCCAGATATGCAGCAGATCAGCCAACCTGTAGCACTACCATGAAGCCAGCCCATCTGATCCCAACACCAGCCTAGCCTGGCCAGCGTAGTACTAACAGAAAACCTCACTGTGGCATTGCAAGGGGACAAAGCTTTGTCTGCTGGAAATACCATGACCAGCTCTGAATGACTGTGGTGCACACAATCTCAGCAGGGAAAAACAGGAAAACAAACAGTAGCTGCACCAGCTGCAACGCTCTGCTGGCCACATACAAGGAACTGCATGTGAGGGGGTAAGGGCTGACACATCAAGGGGGAGAAAAAAAACTCTTGGACAGCAGAATCATTGGTCACAGGGCTGTACAGCTTCCCTTGCTGATTCAAAGGCTCCTGGGACATCTTATAAAATGACAGCAGACACATGGACTAAGGAAGAGCTTTTCACCCTTGTCGGCTCTTAGCTGCACCCCTGATGCCAGGCCACCTTCCACGCAGACACCATTTCTTCCCCCCATTTCTACAGTGTCATCATTGTTTCAGATAAGACTGTAGAAACAGAAGGAAAAAAAAAAAAAAAACAACAAAAATCACCTGCTGGCACAGAGAAATTCGCTGCATTTACTGTCCTAGAAGTGTCCTCTTTAGAGAACTTTGTTTCTGTTTCAGGCCAGCTATTTCCTGCACAATAGGAGTTCCCTGCCTCCTTGGGGAACCCAAGATACAAAACAGGCCCCATCAGATTTATAAGTGCTGGTTGAACTGTTTCATTTGATGGAATTTAAGTGTGGCTAGGGCATTTACTTTAGGAAAATCAACACATTAAAATCATTAGATGGTTTGAAAAGGCCCCTCATTTCTTCCTCCGTTTTGGCAAGTGGGTGCCTCGGACAGGCCTGGTGCAGCAGGGTGAGGAAAGGTGGATGCTGGCACAGTGGCTTGAAGGCAGTTCACGTGGTAGTAAAGTTGTGTTATCTTCTACAGGGTTCTTAGAGGCAGGCAGCACATCACACACACACACAAGACAAACAGCTGGTGGGAAAAAGAACACAGTAAATTAAATGTTATATAGAGCAAGAAAAATGCCATCACAACAGAAAAATTCTATGTGGGCGAGTAAAAATCAAACTTAATGCCACATCTGCAAACAAGGAAAGATTTTTTATTTTTTTTTAAAGTGCATCCTACAACAAGGATCCCCTCCTGCCTCAGCCTGAGCATGCAAGTCAGCCCTCTGGATAGTTGGTCCTGGGAAAATCAGGGAAGCTTTGGTGGGGGTGGTCCACAGTGGGCAGGGGATTTGCCAAGGCTTGCACAGAAAAGGGGGCTATGGCATGAGAAGGGCTGAGCACCACTGAGTAGTGGCACACACTGAACTGGAGTAGAATCAAAGGGGAGCCCAGCACCAAACATCCTACTGAGGGGTGCAAATGCTGGCTGTGCTCAGCTCTTTCCAGTTCTCAAATCCACAGTAACTGGGAAAGACCTCAGCTGTTTCACGCCACAGCTGAACATCATTTCATTTCCCTTTCTCCCATGGTGCTCCTGTGACCAGTTGCCAATTTAGCTGCTGGTACAAGGGACCCTGAATACCTTCTGTGCCCTATGAGCACTGCCACTTGCCCCCCCCATCCTATCCATCCTTACCCCCTGCTACTGACAGCAGCAACACCAAAGCGTCCTGTACCCTCCACCCACCCTCCCTTCTTTGGAAGGAAATAATATTTGGAACAAAAGAGTCATTTCTTATAATGAGATTAATTTTGCAATGCCCTTAACAAGTGACTTATCGCAATTACCACGGATAAGCTCCCCAGCCCTGCAGGCTTCAAATCAAAGTGGCAATTAGTAAAAGACCTCAGCCTGTCTCAGGCAAGTGCTGCGTGCTGTTCAACATCCTCCTCCCTGCAACATACAGCAGCACTTGGACACCGTGCACAGCCTCGTCACACCCCACTGCCACCAGCTGAGCACTCCCCATGCATGCAGGCAGCGGCTGCAAAGCCGAGCTGGGAGCCAGCCAGGACCTGCTCAAGAGCCCTGTGTCCAGAGCTGATCCACATGGCTGAAGCAACCAGCTCCTACAAAAGTTGGGACATCTGCTAATTTCCAGATAACCGTTCACACGGACCTCCTCTGCTCTCAGTGTGGGTCTTCCTGACCACATCGTGGAGATAATAGTCATTACGTTTTCGCCTGTCTGGCCACCGTTCTGTGTTTACAGAGGTCGTCAACAGCTGGACAACAGCTTTTGTGTGTATGTCCAGGTGGAGCTCGGAGTGAAGAACAAGGACAGGCCACTGTCATCCAGGGCTCATTTTGGACTCGGGCACTGCATATCACACCTGCACTCTGCCCCGAATGCCGCAGTGCTCCCTGTCCGTGCCCACAGCTCGGCATGCTGCAAGGATTAGCCTGGGGACCCTGCACAGAGCACCAGCCACTGACCACGGGACAGTGCCAGCACAGCTCAGCCTCCTCTGCAGGTCACTTTACTGCAAAAACCTGTGGGTACTGCCTCTCTGACACTGCAGTGGCAAACAGCACTCCGGCATGCACACAGCTCTCTTTCTGTGCACATGAGCACCTCTCCTCTGCTGCACGTGTGGGCCTTTCCCTACACACAGCCAGCTGAGAGCCCTGCACACCAGAGGAAAATTCTGCATCTAGTATAAGATCATCTCAACATGCATCTCCACTGTGCTAGTGCTTCCAGCGCAACAGCTAGAAATCAAATTTGTAACAGTTCATATACCCAGTTTCGTTCAAATTGCTGGTCGTCCCCATCTATCCGCTTCTGACCCTGTTATTTCAAAAGATGTGATGGATGCAGCAGAAGTTAGGTGTTTATCTGGCAGCCAAACTGACAGAGACTTATGAAATTAAAGGCCAGCAACGACTACGAAGATCTGTGGCTGATTTGTTGCGTATAAGAAGCCAGGGCATTTCATTCAGTAGTCCCGGAATACAGTGCGGTGATACCTGGCTAAGCTAAAGCATCTTTCAGAAATACTGGTTACAGGAGGCAAAAGCTGAGTGTGTACCCGCAGGCACAGACACGGCCTCTGGCAGTTGCCTGGTAACTCTCTAAGCAGTGAGGCTCAACCAGGAGCCTGAGACCTGGGGTAACAAAAGGCTAAAGCATCTCTTAATTAGCTGTCCAATGAATGGCTACTTCTGCCTTACTCCTCCTGCCCAGCTACAACTTCTAACTCATTATAACCCGAGGGATGCCCATGGGTCAATAATAAAAGTCCCCTTCAAAGGAGTGCGAGCACCTGTTTAACCCCAGAGGACATTATCAGTTAGGGAGAGAGCAGCCCACCAGAAGGTCTGAGGCAAGCGAAAGACAGATGTTCATGCCAATACCAGCTTCAAATAAGTCATTCTGAAGTCAGAAGTTAATTAAGACCAGGAATATTTTCCTTCTCAGCTTTCAAGATAAAGACAACTAATTGACCAACAAAGCGAGGCTAGATTGAGCGGGAACAGAGACACAAATCAAATAAATGGGTGCTGGATTCATGCACTCAGTTTCTTCTCCCATTGTTTCACCTATGTCAGAGCCAGAGGCTGGGCCCACAGAAAACATCAATAAAACTCTGCACTGCCTTCAGCAGGGGGGAGATACAGCCCACAAAGCACAGTCAGCTCAGCATTTACCAGCAGAGCTTGGCCCACCCTTTCTGCTTGCCAAAGGCTGTTGAGCCACAGGTGTTTGTGAAAGCAGCCTGCAGAAATAAAATTTTTAAAGAGCTGCTAGTCCAAAGGTGGCTTATGTGGACTTTTGGCTGTCTCATGTATTGTCAATCACTTGTTCAAAAGCAAAAAAAGGAGCAAGAACCTTCTATCTTCAGCTCAGCCTCCAGAGAGGAGGCATGGCTCAGGGACCAGCTTAAAGGAGAAAGGCAGTGAAGTCACCCCAAAACTGGTGTCCTTTGGCTCATGCCCTCTTTGGAGCCCCTGCTAACAGGGGGAACTGGCCATCTCCCTATGTCCAGGATGGGAACTGAACAGAGATTCCTTACTCACTTCCTCTGTGCTACCAAGCACCTGGCAGATGGCTACGGGCTTTCAGACCGTTTGCAAACCTAAAATCTCCTTCCATGTCAGCTGTAAAACTGTGGGCGAGAAGTTGGCTAACTCCTCTCTTCTATCCCTCTCTCTTTCCACCACTCCTTTTCTCTTACACACAAAACACATACAAAAAAGGCTTTTGGCAGCTGCTACTTAGAGCAAGAAAAAATAAAATACACCCCAACCCTACATTTTGCTCTTTTTCAGTCTCTATAGCAACAGAACGCAGTTGGCCAAAGCAATTACTCTGCTTCTGGCTGTTGAGATGTTTAAAGGCTGTTACAAAAATGAGAAGTTGTGGGAATACAGTGAGTGTGATCGCAGTAACATTTGCATTGAATTGCTGAGAGAGACTTTGACTTTGCTTCCAAATGAACACCATTAAGTGCACAAATACAGGATCACTTAAAAGGACTGATGGAGAAAGAGAAGAGCAGCTCCAGCTCCTCATCCACTGACTGCATTTGTCCTACAGTGGACTCTGAACCAGTCCCACCCAGTTACAGCCTCCATGGTCTCAGTTCATCAATTCTGTCTCCTTACGGTCTAGCTACACAATATGCATCTTTATGTAACGTTTTGTGTCTCCTATCCACCACACCAACTTCTCCATCTTCTTGCCACACGTTACCCTTTTGCAGGTATTCTGTCATTTTAATTTAAACCTGGATCTTTCCACTGATCCTTTACACCCCACAGCCCCACACAGTTCATTCAGCACTAATAAGAAGGCAGCAACGAGCATCTGGAGATAGAGAATTCCTTAATTCAGCTTCACCAGCAAAGAAAGCATGTTCTGTAGCCAAGTACTCACACTAACTGGTGTGGCAAGAAAGCTGACTAAGTATTTTCAATCCAAGAGGAGCTGCCAAAGCTTATTTTGAGGCCCCCACTCCCCAGATAATGAGTCTGCTTCAACCCCTGGCCTGTTCGGCTGTCACAGCTGAGCTGACTCACTCGGCCTGCGGTGCCCAAAAAACAACAATCCCAGGGACACTGTCTGGGTCCTCCCAAACAAATTCAGTAGGTGTGAAAAAAAGATACAAAACAAAACTGTCTCACCTGGTTTACCTTATTTTCATTGGGATCCGTTACGCGGTCTAATCCATACTCTAGGACATCTAGCATGCCGGGCTGTTACAAACAAGAAACACCAACAGCTTTGTCACTCATTTGTTGTAAAGTCTGTGGTTCGTGCAAATGCATGAGGAGACCCCTGAGCCCCAAAGGGCTCCTGGGCAGCAGTGCCCTGGGGGAGCTCTGCCTGCTGAATCTGGGAACACCCCGCTCTGAGCACAGGTGCTGCAGCCAGACCTCCCTCCCTTTGAGAGCACCTCTTTGGAGCCCCTGCTGACACCTTTGAGAGCAACCAAGAAAGGTAGTGTGGATCCAGGGCAGGCCTGGGCTGGCCCCTTCCCTGACGAGAAGCGACAGGAGGCACAGCCTGACGGCCCTGCCCACAGCCGTCCTCTTAGTGTGGAGGAGTTTGTCCCAGGTGGCTGCAGGGAGGGCATCGCTAAGGCACTAACGCCACACACTGTCATCCTCTACTTACAGGAGTTCGGTTCACAAGCCAGTAGGCTCTCTCTTGGCAGTCCAGGGCATACCTGTCCGCCTTCTTCCGCTCCTTCCCTGCCCTGCAAAGCCAAGAACAGGATTTGATTCTACCAGGGGAATTCATTCGTTTTACTCTCCTAAAACCAGTGGGATGAGAAAGGAGGCACACCTCCAGTCTCCCCTGCCCCATGGGTCCCAGCCTGACTACGTGATGCTCTGATGCAGCCTCCTGACCACATCTTACCCCAGCTAATTCTGGACTGCAGATCACGCTGTTCACATGGCCACACATGACTGTAGCTTTTGAGAAATCATCATCTTCCTGAGCTCAGCTGGGAGCAGACACATCCTCTTTTGATTAGACAGACAGCCCTTTGGTAGTTTTATACTAACAGCCTGCTACTTGTGGTCACTTCTGCTGCCTCATACTTATCCATCTGCAATGTCCCGAGGCAGTATCTGAGGACTGCCATGCAGAGGTACATCCTTGGACACGTCTCACCTCTGTCTCACAGTAAAGGAGGGCGCTTCTCACAGAAATGATTTGGAAATGGTACCAAGCAGTGTTCCCAGGCACTAAAACCGAAATCACCTCTTTATTAAATGGAAGAGGCACTAGCATGGTTTGGGCTTGGACCAACTAATCCTTTCCCAGAAAAGTCCTAAGCACAGTTTGGGATTTAGCATGGGCAAAGGAGCATTCCCAAAAGGCTGTTTGCATGTGGCCACCCTGCTGTGGTTAACAGGGTGGATGCAGGCTGTTCTGCACCAGTCTGCCCCAGCACCATCATCAAACAGCCTCAGACGTGTTTAATTTACTAGTTCAGACAGTCTCAGTATCTAACTTTAAAAATGCATTTGGCATCCCTTAGCCAAAGTCTGACCTCCATTTACAAGAACAACAGTCTCGTGTTTAATGAGACAGTTATCTGATGAGCTGTATTCTGATGACTTGGCTACCATCCCAGTGAAGACAGAAACACTGCTGAACAGCAGAGGCAGTGCCTGCCATGCTGGGAGGTAAAAAAAGGTAAAAGAAATCACCAGAAGTAGGAAAGATCCTATCTCCAAAGGAGTAATCCCATCTCACGTTCACTAAACTTTCCTGGGAATGTAAAGGATTCTGCTTCTAAAAATCAAATAATTTTGGCTGGGTGCCTAAGTATGCACTTCAGAGTTTTCTCCAGAAGTCTCTGCTGGGAACATTTATAGCTTCTTGATTCAGGCCATTCAGTTCAGCTGTGAGACATGTGCAAGTAATAATTGAACCAGACCAATAACAGGTCCTAAGCCCAGTAGCGTGATCCACAAATGCTCATGGACAGCCCTGAGATAAAAGAAGCCGCCTCTAATGAGGGCTTGCACGCTGCAGCATCAGACTCTGGCTTCTTCAGGGTGTCGCATAAGGTGCAAAAATCAAAACCTCCCCTTGCACACTTACGCATGTGCAAAAACCATTTGCAAAGAGGCATGCGACTGTGTCAGCAGGGAAGGCACCCACCCCCGCCTGTGCTCTCACAAACCACACCGATTGCACATCTTTGGTGGACAAACACAGGTATAGAGAGAAACTCAGGTGCAGTGGGCGAGGGTGAGGCTTTGCAAATGGGCATCCAGTCATTTGGAAACATCTGAACTCCTTCACTCACAGCTTGTGAAGCGAACCAAGTTTCCTTGTTATATGAAAAAAACCCAAGCTGACCAAGGCAGGTTTGTTTCACGATCTTGATGGGCACTTGCAAGTTACTTTAAAGCTGTAGTTTATGTTTTAAAACTGTAATTTAACTGTGTACCAAGACAGTGACACTCTGCCTACTCATACCCTCCCCAATGATGCAAATAAGGGAACACAAGTCAACTCACTTATACTGCTCCTTGGCCTGCATAATAACAAAATCCCACTTGTAGTTTATTTTTTGATTGAGCATGTTGTAATGTTCCTGGAATAAAAATAAAAAAGCAGTTAGTGTGAAAATTCTGGACAAGGCACTCCCATGCTAGGGTTTTCTTGACTCTCCATAGCTCAGCTAGGCCAGGCCAGCAACGAAGCCAAGAAATCTGGATTGTTCTGAATGTAATTACAGGAATTGCAACAGTTCAAAAATACCACTGCAAGGAGAGCAATTACCCCTGCTAAAATTATCATTGACTTCAGAGTATTTTCCTGTACTGGCCACTTTTTCACTTCCAAAATTTTGGCTTTTGACACTGCTGGAGTAATATTTCATGCAGTTGAAGAGGTAATTTTTTGCCATGCTCCATTCATTTGCAACAGAGGGCTAAAGCTGTAGCAAATGAGGGGCTTGCAATGGAACAAGGGCAACATCTTTACCTTTTCATATTCTTCTAAAATCCCTTTCCTCTTAATGTTCTTCTTTGCTAAGTAAATTGCTGTGGAGGGAGAAGCAAATAAGCTTTCAGTTACACTCAGATCAACAAATCAAGAATAATTAAAAATTTACCCACATGGCAAACACAGAAATCTTTGTCTTCTACAATATCTCCCCAGGCACGAGCTCCAAGCTCACTGAAGAAAAATGAACTTGGTGGCTTCGCTTTGTCACTGATGCTTCACAAGCCAGTGCCCAGGCTGGGAACAGCCACACAGAATGGGCAGCACGTGCCTTCTGCCAGCAGTCACTCCTCCTTTGGGAACTCCGCCAGGGTTTCACAGGTCAAAGGATACTGGACCAAATCGTTAAGACGCTGAGGTTCTTCACAGTTTGACCTCCAAGTTTTCTGAACATAGGCTAATGTTTTGCTCAAAGTTCTATTAAAAACATTCCAATCTAAAACGGGCTTTTTTATTTCCCCAGAAGATATACAGATATGTAGATAAAAGCCACAGAAGACACTCTTGGTATAAACAAATCAGTCTGTGAACTGCACAGCCCACAGGAGCAAATTCATGACCAGTCCTATAATAAAAAGCACTATAAAGGCAACAAAAAATTGATATGGAAAGAGACATCAGGAAATACTGGAAGCCACTGTGCATTATGTAAAGAAAGTACCATCTCCGAGTGCAGGGCTTGATCCAAATCTACAGGAAGACAGTCTTGGGCTCAGATCCAGGAATACACTTAACTACTCAGGGAAATCTAACCTTGTGTTTAAAGACTTCCCTACCCAGCAGGGTATTTCAGATGAGTTCCAGTCTGATGGATCTTAGTGGAACATAAGAGAAGCTTAAGCACTTTCTCTCACCAAGGCCACCACAAAGTGGTCACATCCAGAGCATTCCCTCAGTTCAGCATTACTGAGAATTATTCACAAAACAGTATGAAAGAAAATGCGAGGGCTGGTCATCGCATGTGGACACAACACAAAGAGATGAACAGCAAACACAGTGCAGGACTGTATGCAAACACACATGGGGTTGCACTACACCTCCTAAACACGCACAACGCTACCACTTACCATAGTCTGTGTCATCAGCAGGCCAGCTCTGCACAGGCCAGAAATAGGGGGTCTGCAGAAAAACAACCCTTTTGTTAGTGCACAATAGCCTCGAACTCATGCCAAAAGGCACGCAAGCACCATGCACACTGGAGGGAGAGGAAAATTCTCCTCTGCTATACTCAGAGCCTCAGCTCCTTAGCTGTGTGTCAGCTTGCACAGTGGTGCGGGCCAGTTACAGCAGGAGAACTGAGGTCAGGAGACTGCCAAATCAAATCCACTCCTGCTCTGCAGTCGGTTAATATGGACAACCTTTCACTGCTGCCTGAGCATTCAGACTGAGATGCTGGAGCCTGATTTGGCATAGTGCGGGAACCAGACTCCTCTTTCAAAGTACCAACAAGGGTACCCTCATTTCCCGTCGTAGTGGAAACAGTCCAACCACAAACCTTGATAACATCCCATTATTACTGTGCCTTTTGTATATTCATTATTCAGTCTCCCCAAATCATTCTATTTTCAACCAGCGACTCCATTTGCTACTTTAAGACCTGGAAGGCACACACATTTGGAACAAAGCACAGCTATTTTGAAGTTGAACAAAGTACAACAATTTAGTTTCCCTATAAACTGTAATCTGACACATGGAACTGGAGGAACTGGCCTGAGGCTTCTCTGTGGATCCCTTCCTCCTGCATGCTGAACTACTAGCACGGCTAGACAGCATAGCCTCCATGACTACAGCTCCTGGGCAACTGCCCCAGTTGCCTGTTCTAAAAACTAGTGCTGAACTCCCTCTCAGTGGATTTAAAGAAGGTGTAACTCACTTGAAACCTGTACAGGCTGCCATCTGTCTTAAGGGTGAGATTCTTTGGCTCCTGAAGAGGGTAGATGTATCCATATTTGACAAACAGGTCCCCCAGGTGCAGTGCCTCTGAAAATGGAGAAGGCAAACATTCTGAGTGCACCAAAACACTGCAAAGGTGAGCTGCTACTCAGGACAGAATTCATCTAAGAGGTTTTGTCTATGGAGACCTTAAAGTTTTACAACTCTAATCTGAAAAAGCCTCAGTTTTTACATTTTTACCCACCTTCCTGAGTGATCTGCAAGCGTTGGAGAATCCACTGCAATATATCATTACCTGTAAAGCAAAGAAAATGTCAGGTGCTTGAAATTAGGAGTGTGCCCAAATCCATGGGCAAAAACAAGACCTCTCCAGTCCTCACCCCTCACTGTGCTCTGGATCACACCGCGCGCAAAGACCCCTTCTTGCGAATGTGCTTTCAAATGCACCACACAAGAGAAACAGAGATAAAATGCACTGCCAGTACCTCACTGGCCATGCTGTCGTTCCAGCTTTCTCCTGACCAAGCAGGCATCAGTCCCTGGCAGAGTGAGCCTGAGGCAGGCAGCAACCTCAGCATGGCACAGTGTGAGAACGCAGAAGCACATGCGGCCTGAGCAACACTTAAACCCTCATAACTGGTTTAGAAAGGACTTAAGCAATGCAACAGCTTCCACAGCCAGGGAAGGGGAAGTGCCCCTTGTTTTGCACCATCTTGTCTTGAAAGATTCACTGCAAAGTATCTCCAGATTCACAGAGCACAGTCCCGTCTCAGTTTTAGTAAGAGACGAGTGACTGGTCCCCTCGAGTCCTTTTAAGAGTCACAGCTTCCCCGAGTCTCAGATCCAAGCTGTAGTTGTAGTAGTAACAGCACATTTCAAAGGGAAACAAGATTTCTACATTCACAAACACTTCACCCCTCCCAGTTCTTTTGTTGGAGTGTGACCAGCCATAGTCAGCATAAACCTCCAGCAGTTTTAGTTTTATGTTCCGAGGGGAAAATCTCATGAACCTCCTTCCACCTAAACAGCACAAAAATGCACTCATTCCCTGATCAATTATTGGTCTTTTCCTCCTAGGATTGCAGATTGAGGTGTTGACCTTTCTTGACATTGCAGTGATGACTTAACTTTCTAATAGGGGCTCAGAGCTCTTATCCTACTGCCTGCTTCCTGAAATAGATGAAATTAAAGGATTATCTCATCATTCATTTCTAGACAGCTCTCTCGGTAAGCATTTTCCCCCAAAGGTACACATTTAACATGGAGGTTTATTTGCCTTTTCTGTTGTGAGCCATTTTACTGACACTGAATTTAACTAGTTAGCTTCCTGCATGTGAAGAGCCAAGCTCTCTTCAGTGGGTCTGTGTCCACTGCTCTGACATCTTCACCATTCCCTCAATAAACACAAATCAGTCTCTTTTGCAACATGCAGAAGCCAATCAATATATACGCAACTTGTACAGCACGAAAAATATCATGGTTCAGGGAGTGATGACTGTCATGCAAGAAGACTGCAACTCACTTGCCTATCAGAAGTTGACTAAAATTTCTGACATGCAAGAGGGAACTTGTAGCAGTTTTGGGGAATGAACCAAAAATAAAGCAGACAGCATGCAAAGAGGATGAGTGTCAATGGACATCCTCTCTCCACACCATCTAGCCATGGACTTTTGGGAAGTGGTATTTTACATTGGTCAGACATCAAGAGAAGTACTTGTTCCCCCTGCACTTAATCTAGGTGGCACGTTATCTTCAGTACAGGAAAATCTTTTCTGCAGCGCTGCCTTAACTATTTACTAACAGCTAGGGGGGGCAAGGCCAGCTCCTTTGCAGATAGATGCAAAGCACTCCACCAAATTCAGCTGCAGAATAGCTGTGTAAGCTGGGATATGGTTTGTACTGTAATGCATGGAGGGTGCTGCTGAGAATGAGCTTCAGATGTCATCGAAGTTCTCCTTACCCTTTTTCACTGACTGACTGTGCCCATGGGCAAGTGACTTCATCTCAGTGCCTCTGCTTTCTGATTAGAAAAGAAGAAAAAAAATTGGGGCAAACAACACACAGGGCCTACCGGGCTTTGCAAATACAGCCTGGAAAAATTAATCTATTTGGCTAAGTTGTCTCCTGAGTTGCCTGAAGCAAGCTCTCTGGTTTCAGCAGGAGGTTTTGTTCTGAATTTCAAAGGGCTGCAGAAAGACCAAAGCAGGAGGGGGAAACTCTGGTACAGTATGTGTGAATATTTATAACGGAGGATCCTTCACAAGAGCTTTTGTGGAGGCTTGGAGAAGAGGGAAGCAGAGGTACTGACAGCGCCCCGTGAAAGGAGCTAGCAGGCACAAAGGAGACTGCGATAAGAGCTGCCTGTAACGCTGCACGCGACACAGCACAGCTTCCCATCTGTTTCTCCTTCAGCCTGCTTGAAGGAGGAAAAGTTGCCACTTAGAGGCAGAGAAGTGGGCTGAATATTTGTTCTTTTCCTGCATACTGAAGAAAAATTATTATTAGCAGAAAACATTAAAGTGAGACTAATTGTTTATGGCTCATTTCTGAAGTACCATCTTTCAGTCAGACGCCAGGCTGCCCGTTTTAATCAGATTTTAACATTTATCTTTACTTGCGATCTAGCCTCACTAGGACTACAACAGATCTGGAGGCTGAAGCACCTACTCACCTCTATGCTAAGAGGAGGTCACTTGAGTTAAACTGACACGAGACAGCTAAAAGCACGTGATTATCAGTCACAGTGTCTCTCATTCAAAGAGCTAGGACTGAAAAGAGACACAAGTGAGAATGAGATAAAGGGCGTAGGTACATCTCAAAGGATGCACAGCAAATATTTATTGGGCATACAGGCTCCAGCATGCAGCCAGGCAGTAGTAACCCCGGGGTGGCCATGGCGTCCACACACAGTTTTCTTTTATGAACTTCCTTGGCCCAGTCCCTTCCCTCAGTGAAGCTCTTACCTGCCACAGCATGTGGGATGCTCGTGATCATCACCCTTTGTGTCTGCATCTTGATGCCTGTGTCTGGATTTTGCATCTCCATCATAAGTGCTTCGATCTGCAAAGCATGACAGGGATGGGACGTATTACAGGAGCGGACAGGAGGGAGCCTCAGGACCACCACAGCTCTGGGCAGCATCCCAGAGGAGCGTGCAGTGGTGCCACAGGAAGGAACCTCCTCTTGCCATTAGAGATGCCACCTCTAAACCCCGTCAGCTCTCACAGTGACTCACAGCGTCACTCCTTCCTACAGAAGACACTCACAGCCAGGGTTAGCAGAGGAGGGACAGGATGTAACCACTCCATGACAGCTGAGATTTAAAAAAAAAAAATCCAAACAAAAAACAAGAAAACAAAGTCTCTGCTAACCATAAACGTTCTTCTCTGGCTCAGTGGGCTGTTTGTTGGGGCAATAAGAAAGAAAAAAGGGGAGGAAATAAAACCTGTGTTTCTTTTACACAAATGTCCCAGATGTGTACAGACTTGTAGATATTGCACCACGCACCAAGCAAATAAGCAATATTTTGGCTGGAGACCAAACAGCAAAGGTTCTGTCTCTGGTCTGCAGATAATAACCAGACAGGACTTTAGAAGAGCAACAGGAAAAGCACACCACTTTGCTCCAGCACTGAGCAAGAAGCTCAGTCCCCAGGGGAGATAAGAACGGCTCGTCCTTAGAGAAAGCACAGCCACCACCAGAGCCAAGGCTCTAAGAAGCTGGCCAAGGACCGGTTACAGCAGGGACCAGAATTCACATGTGGGAAAGCAGACTGCAAACGCAGAAACAGAGCCCAGCTATAGGAAGGAGGTGTACAAGGGACTCTGGCTGTTCCTGTGGACGGCTGCACTCACCCACCTTGGGTTCTTAGCCCCACCTGTGGGCAGAAAGCTCAGTCCCTCCAGGGACATGGCAGAGACACACCACCAGGAGCAACTCACCCTCCTATCTGGCAGCATCTCCTGCCTTTGAGCCCTGAGGGATGCTGATAACTTGTTTTTAACAGACCATGTTAAAGAGGACGAGTCTCACCCTCAGGGCCAGACTTCTTTTATTTCTGGTTCCCAATTATCTTTTTTTTTTAAGATGAAGATTTTAAAACATATTTTCCTCCTCTTATATTTGACTTCCTACTAGCATCATCCCAGAAGCACAACAGCCTCCTGCTTCACTTGGGATCCTCTGCTCGGATGGGTGGAGTTGGAGCACGCACCTCATCTCCTCGTTTTAAATTATCTGAGTATCACAACAGCATTGGCTTTGTGAATAATGCTCTTCTCTTTGTCTTCTGCTTCCAGAGATATTAAATCAAAACTGGTCCAATAGGACCAATTTGGTCTCTCCACACATTCATTTTGGGTGAGGCTGTAGCTTTTTAACTAGGATTAGAGGATTTAACGAGTGTGACTTGATGACACTCATGCATAATAAAGGGTATTGTCTTCACAGGCACCACAGTGACTTTGGTCCTAAGTCTTGCCAAGTTCAGTGAGAATTTAAGCCTGTAGTGACAGGATGCACTCTGGGCTTGACAGTAAAAATGGATTTTCAACGGTTTATAAAGCCAGTGTCAAATTAATACTAAAATGGAGAAGCCTGGTATTATTTCACACTAATATTTGTAAAAATACTTACATAAAATATATTAAAATAGAAAAACACAACCAAAGCAATGGAATATGAAGACTCTTTTAGACATTTTAACTGAACCCCCAATTTCAGCCTCAGCAAGTTCAGAGTTGGGCATGGAGAGATGCCCGTGTAGCTGTGTGAGATGAGGTGGGGCAGGATGGCCCAGCAGGCAGGGCACTAATTTAGGAAACTCAGATTCAGTTCCCTCTAAACAAACATTGGTATCTTGGGGAAGTCACTTACTCTCTCCGTAGAGGCATGGCTGCTCCATGGACAGCACTTTTTCAGCATCAGGGATACTGGGGGGAACACAGCACCGCTCATCACCACCGTGCTGCAGTACTACGACCACCAGGCAGGTACCACCAGGCACAAGCAAGTTCCCTGCAAGCAGTACAGCACACCCTGCCCCAGCAAGGGGCTGCTGTTTGCTCCCCAGTGGGCTCAAGAGATGGGTCTTTACCAGCCAAGAATGAGGAATTGACTCAGAAACCCACACCGCCTCCCAGCACAGCGTGTTCCCTTTCTTCAACCAGCAAAGAGCTCCAGACTCTTGTGTTCATACCCTGCCGGGCTTCCACTCATCATTGGAGAAATAATATATATTAAAAAGAAACAAGTGAGATGAGCCAGGGAGCTGCTGTTGGGGGGTGCCTACTTCTCTGGCTGCAAACCATGCACTTTGCTGATCAAAACTCAGCCTGTCTCCTCCTTTTCTCCTAAGGGAACACTGCTGATCAGGAGTTGCTATCAACACCAGGCTGCCGGCAAGAGGCCAGGAGGGCTGGTTAAAATACAGTGGGAACATTTACTTGCTTTGCTAAGGGCTCTAACACATTTTGTCACGCTTTCAGCCAGGGAAACGCTGTCTGGTTTGAATTTTGTAGAGCCAGAAGCCACTTCCTGACTCTGGTTGATGGGTGGAGATGCACGCAGAGGTAAGTATCAGCAGGAGGACTGCTAAAAGAGTCAGGCTCTAGACTGAGCTCACCTCAAGCACAGAGCCACCATGAGGCATGAGCGCACTGAGGTCTCCCTTCACATCAGCTAGACTCTGCACGGAGATGACCTCACCCCAAAAGACACAGAGGAGACAACAGGAAAACTGTTTGCTCCCCATCTGATTGCAAGAAGTTACCAGTTCACTGAGTGCACAGCAAAACTCAAACTTGCAAATGATAACAAAAAACATCACCGCATTTCAGAAGCACGTGGGAAGCCTCAGGGCAGGTGAGGGTCCTCTCTGCAATGATCAGCCATGGGGTACCCATGGCTCTGGAAGAAGAGGATGGATCCAGCACAGATGCTCTCCCATGGGAGGGAGCAGTGGGGGCAGATGACTGATGATGTGTTGCTTGGGTAAGTTACCCTGGGTGCATCTCTCTGAGCTGTACCCTTGGGGGACCCATCAGCTCCCCAGGGTCAGAGCATCCACATCACAGAAGTGTCAGGCTCCGGGTGCTGAGACTCTGCCATGCAACAGCAAAACACTTCCAAGGTGAGAAGTTCAGCCCCTTTCAGCATCAAGTCAGAGGCATCTTTGCTTCAGATGTAAGAAAGACAAATTTTTCCAGCAGGCTCCAGCTCACAGCACACACCTCATGCTATGTTTAAAATCTGCTGCTTTCTCCATCGCAAGTATTTGCCCAGTTCTAGCCCTGCTCACTGCCTGGTACTGTTTGCAAAGGTCATCCCTCCCTGCTCTGATTTCTGAGGTAGTGATCTTGGAAATCTTAATCATGACTCTGGTCTCAGAAGGCTAATTCAATTGTTTTCTAGGTCTACAACTAACAATCCTGCTTTGCACATGCATGGATGATTGGAAAAAAGAAGAAATTAAAAAAAAAAAAATCAATAGTTAACCACCTAAAATTTCCTGCTTTTTTTTACCAAAGTACAGTCCTGTGGGGCCAAGCACGCTGCCTTTCATCAGGGCTGCTTGGAGCATGTCATGCTCAGTGCAGTGCTCCACAGAAACGCATAGCACCAGCATCTCCCTGCCTGGGATGGGGAAAGGGAGGATGGAATGAGGCTCAGCCTGGCCTCAGGCTCAGCTTTAGCCACATCCAGGGCCTCACTCAAACAGAGAGCAGGAGTCTGATTGATAGCTCCTTCCAGCAAAAGCACAATTCAGATGCTCGCACACCTCAAGAAATGCCCAGGCAGATGAGGGCCAGCAGCTGCTGGAGAGTCTAAGCCTGAAGAATCGAAGCCAGGCTGGAGAAGACTCCAGCCATGCTGCAGACCTCAGGCTGGTCCTTCCCCGGTTGCAGCGCTGCCTCAGGAAGAGCCATTAGGAACCAGAGTAAGGAGGAGGCAGAGAAGAAAGGCGGGTGGCATCCATCAGACCTACCCACAAGGTATGAGTCACAATGCAGCTCATGTAGCACAGCAAGGAAAAATACACAGCCCAGCAGCCGCTGGAGAGCACAGCCCTGCCCGGCGCTGTCTCCTGCTTTCCCAGCTCATGCCCAGTGGAGGCCAGACCCTGGCTGCTGGGGGGTGCAGAGGTACCAAGAACTCGAGCTGATTCAAGCTCTCCCAGCATCTGGCCAAGCGCATACAGCCAAAATGCATTTCAGAGGCTTCCTCCCCATCCCGACAGACTTTTGTGCCAATATTCTTCCTGCCAAGGCAGTTTAGGAGGGGAAAAAAAATAGAATAAAACAACCTAAGTTTTAGTCATGAGTATTTCATGGCCTAGCAGGCACTGCAGAGCCTCAGAGGAGGCTCTCCAATTCCCCCATGGTTTAGCCATGAAGACCAAGCTCTACATCCAGTCCAAGTCATGCAAGAGCAGCATCACAGCACGTACACAGCACTGCCCACCACCCCTAAAGCTACCCCCTTTCTTCTCCCCCTGTCCGAGGGCAGGATTGCTGCAGTCGCAAGCTGCTTGCTGGAGAACCAGCGCATGGAGATGAATCACAGCTGCAAAGGCAGAACAAGGCCAGCAGCCTGACAGCACAGCAGGAATCCCTTCGTGTGGCTGGAGCAAACCCAAGGTTACAGCATATGTGCCAGCTGGTGGCAAAGCTTGAGCACAGACTTAAGCAATTAAGAAAGCTTCTCTAGGATTTTAGCTCCTCACAGATCCAAGCCTGCAAAGGTACTTGTTGGATGCATGCTGAGCATCCTCAGCTCCCACCACACAGGCAACCAGTAAAGGTGCTCAGTATTTCAGCTCTGAGGACATGGCTGGCTGCATACAGACCACAATGCCATGTAACAGCCCAGGCTCCATACCCAGCTTCGGAAAAAAAGAGAGGAGGAATGAAGGCAGCAATGAGAGCCAAAGCCCTTCTGCTGACCATCTGGGAGCTTCTCTTCCGAGTGCTAACAGGTCTTAGACTTGCAAAGCACTAGAACTACTCAAACCCTCTTGCTGCTCACAGTGCGAGAGGTGCGTGCTCTGTAACAGCAATACACTGCATTTTAACAGATCTTCCCACCTGAGGAACTCTGAGCACTTTGCAAAGACTGCTATGCTCCTAGGAAGCAGCTAAAGCACAGCTGCTGGTGGTTGTTTTCTCAAAGAACACAGCTTCTCTTCTGCACCCCCGCATCCAACTCCATGGAGTATTACTCAGTGCAGAATTTGGCCCAGATTATTTCCTCTGGCAGGGCTCCCCAGCCAAATTTACCTTGAAAGACACAGAACCAAAGAAAATACCTTCTTTACTTCCTCCAGTATTAAAAAATATGGTGCTTGTATTGCCAAGCTTGTACCTTAGCATGGAATAGCCTCACATTCCCTCCTTTTTCCCCTCAGAATCCTCCTTAGGTCGTGGGTGTTGTAGGAGAGCTAAGTGCAACTCAAACAGCAACTAGCTGGCTGTATTTGTCACTGGAAATTCAGTTAATTCCTCTCAACAAGATAAGCCACGGGCAGGAGAGGTGTGTGGGAGAAAAGACTCTGCTTTTTAAAATCTGCAGATACCAGTTATACTAGAACTGGCTACACTTTTGAATGAATGCTGTAAAAAAAAAGAACACCAAATGCTTTCCAAAATTATGCATCGCATCCAAAAGTGTAGGCTACATCTTCCCACTCTTTCAACTGTTTTTGGTCACAAATACGCTCATTTTTGAAAAAGTGGAAAGAGACAGAGAGCAGACAGTTGGCCGTGATACGTCCTCTGAAAGCAAACTGGAAGCACTGGGAATGCACACACTGGACTGACTGTGGCCCAGAGCTTAACTGAGCAGCCTGGCACCATAGATGATGGGTTTTCCCTGGGAAACGACACGGTTTTGAGGGTCTTTGTGGAAGAAATGGGCGAGGAAGGAAACGTGTCAGGCGAATTTAGCTGAGTCTAAGCTACAAAAATAAACAAAATTACAGTTTTATTTCCTCCGTGACATCAGCACACGTTGCCTCTCTGCCCCCCAAGACTGAACCCTAGATCCACGGGGCTCCACAACAGGCCACGGCCCCAAACCCCCAGGGATGGGGCTGTCACCCCTCGGACCCCGCACACCCTGGGGGCGGCGGGGAGCCGCGGCCGGGCAGGATGCTATGGACACGGGTCCCCCCGCCCGGAGCACCACTCAGCGCTGCCCCGGGCACCGCTCCGCCCCGCCCGGACGCGGCCCCCAACGTGCCCGCCGGTGCCGATGCCCACAGCGGTGCGGCTGTGCCCGCACTGCTCAGCCCTCACCTTTTTCAGGAAGGCCATCCGCGGCCGGTGGCGCTGCCCCTGGTCGAGCCGTGCGACGGTCATGGTGGCGGGCCGGGCAGCGCGGCGGGCGCAGCGCACTGGCGGAGCGGCAGCCCCCGGGCGCACCTGGCTGCGGCCGCCCGCCACCCGCCGCCGCCGCCGCCTCCTCTCCCTACCGGGGGCGGCGCCAGCGCTGCGCGCCGCAGCCAATCACCACCCGCCGCCCCACGCTCATTTACATGAAGGCGCGGGGCGGCGCGGTTGCCGCCTCGGGGCGCTAGCGGGAGCGCGCGGCGGAGGGTGCCGGCCGCCGGCCCCTGCCCCTGCCCCTGCCCCTGCCCCTGCCCGCGTGCGCGCAGCCCGGGGGTCGCACTGCAAACGGCCCTTACAAAGGGGAGTGTTTGCGCAGGGCAGGAGCTGGTGGCGCCCCCCAGCGCTGCTGGTCTCTATGTAGAGAGCCAGGGTACAAGCTAGGGAACGACCAGGGCACCGGAGCCAGCTGCTGCAATGGCGTGTGGCGCTGGTGCGGGAGGTGAGCAGTGCTTCAGGCGTCTGCTTCTTGAATGCCACCAGCCTTGGTCGAGCTCTTGATTAGCTCAGCTCAGCTGTGGGTGCAGCAGCCCACCGGGTGGGTTTGGGGGGGGGTTGGTGGCTTTGCCATGCATGGAAATGGTGACAGAGAGGAAGGCAGTGGGTTACAGAGTGCTTCCTCGCAATGGAGCTGGCTCATGTTCATGCCAGGAGGAGCGGTACCCAGCTGGCAGTGCTAGGAACAGAGCTCCATTTTTTCTGGTTTCTTCAGAAAATGGTGGCGTTTCCCCCAGCTGCCCAGGGCTCGGCCTGCCAGCACAGCCCAGCCGGGCAGGGGGAGAGGGTTGGGTCCCCACTCATGCAGAATCTAATTGCGCCAAGGCTCCTAGGAGGCATTCCCAGGAATTCCTGCCAGCCACGTGGGTGTGTTGCCCTTTTGCATGACAGGCACCTACACGTGGTGTGTGCAAACCTCCCTGCACACTGCACGGAATGCACGTGGGAGCATGTGCTCACACCTCGGCGTGCACAGTGCTATGTGTACACATACTGAGCAGGCACTCACCACACCACACTCTCCAGGAGCAGATCCCACCCAATGCTGCCGTCATGCTCCTGTGTGTCCCCTGGACATACAGGCACATTTATAGCCCCATCGATGTGTATATAACATACTACACATCTGTGTTTCCAAGTCACAGGGAGCACCCACGCTTCCTACACACGTGCACAGCTGTTTCTCAGGGCAATGCCTTCCCCACCACAGTGTTTGTGACTGTTCTGGTGTTACGATCAGTGGTTTGCACGTTTGAGGAAAGCATGTTGGCTCTGAACTTGGAGCGGAGTGCTTTTTCCATTCATAGCAATACCCTGAAGGCACGGGCTGCTTTCCCGGTTGCTTTGCTGCCCTTATGGAAGTGTTTTATCTTTGTCTCCACTCTATACAGTATCTGTGCAAGCCAGTGCTTTGGAAGGCCCTTCTCCTGTGTCTGCTCAGTCATTCCCATGTGAAATCCCCCTGTGAGTCACAGCAGCTGCTGGATCAGATGCTCCATGCTTTCCAGAAGGCTTTTCCACTCTTCTCTGCTCCATGCTGCTAGGTGATTTAATCATTATGAGTAATCTCTGTCATTCCACATGTTAGTATCAAAGTTATCATACCTTATGCTTCAAGGTATCAGCTGACAGCCAGAAGGAGCAGGGGGAGAGTTCTTCACGCATTTGCAGCATCTCATAATTTCAAGTGCTGAGGTGCTGTTTTGTTCTCTGAAACCAAGCTCAGATCCCAGTGGCCCTCTGAAATGGCAGAGGTGACAGAAACTCCAGTAGAACGGGCGGTTCTGGAGGCAAACAGCAAGAGAGAGGGAATTCAGAGTGGAGTCAGAGGAAGCAAGGGAAAGGACAGTGAAGACATGCAGGCATTTTGAAAATGCCAGCTAATAAAAGCGCTTCCATTTCTGAGAGAGACCGATACTGGCAGGAGAATGCAACCTCTATACGTGGAAGTAATCCTTTCGGACGTAATGTCAGGGTAAATAGCACGCAAAAAGATGTAGCTCATCTCAGTTTCTTAGTTTGGTAAGCAAACCAGCAAAACTTGTTATAAACTACAGATAGTTCCTCTGAACAGCCGTTTTCCTTCTCCCTCCCAGGTGGTGGAAGGACTCGGAACTGCTCTAGGTGAGGTGCAGACACTGGCCTGAGTAAAGGATCAATCACTGCCAGCTCTGTGCCCCACATACTTAAAGGAATAAAAATGGTCGTTTCATCCCAAAATACTGACTTTAAAAGTTCCAGTGAGGAATATAGGTGTCTTATCCATGAAAAACATTTGAAAACTGGGTCTAAAATGAATTCAGAAAGAATAAAATTTTCTTGCAGGAGATCCAGGAGAAATAGTTCTGAAGAGCTCAAGCTAAGGTATGAGCTCTTCAACCTTGCTGAACTCCAAAGCTCCCAGTAATTTTAAATCCTGCCAGCCCACCACAGACACTTCCTTGTAGATCAGGCATGGATTTTTCTCCATTTCTAGTCTTCTCTGACAAGCTAAAATAAAGAATATGGATATTTCTCTTTCTGTGACAAAGCTACTTTGTGTCTTTGCTCTAGAAGATGTCCCATGTAAATTCAGCTTTGTTAACATCTGTACATGATCCAAACCACCTAGCACAAAATCAGAGACGAACCGCATTTCACTTGCTGCCCAGGTGAACTGCCCCAGCAGCTAATGCTCTACAGCAGATCTGCCACGTGAAGCACGAGGCATTTAAATCAGATTATACAAGCTTGTGAAGGCTAGACACTCCAGGGCTTGCACTTGTGGAAAGCAAACAATTCTAGTCCCTGACCCAGTCTGGCCATTTTCTGTGTGAATTTGTCGGTCAAGAAAGCAAGGGACTTGCACAGTGGGGAACAGTGGCAGACAGCACCGGCAGCAGTGGTGCAGTCTCCCTGCTGATTTCTGGCTACCCAAGTTCTGGCTTTTTTGCACCCCAGATAACGAAGAAAGACATTTCCTGCAGAGTCCACTTTGCCTCCCAGTGCCTGCTTTTTACAGTAAATGCAGCGCTATTTATGTAACTGAAAGTTTACATGGATGTTCATACGCTATGCAGGCGGTATGTGACGCTATAGTGAAAATACACATGTGGTCAATGTGTCACAGGGCAACAGTGCACACCCGCACGCTCTCCAGGGCCCACAGATTCCTCTAAACCTGCACCTGAGGCCACAGGACGTGTCCCAGGTGGGGAAAGGTCTGGCAAGAGGTGAATTTTGTCTCCCTCTTCTCCTTGTGAAGCCTCCATAAGCTGTGATTGCTCTCAACAGGCCCGCTTGCAATTCTCAGCAGTTCCTCTTGTGGAACGCACTGCAGAGGGAATCCCCCCGTTTTTTAAAGATCACGTTTCCTACGCGGTTGCCCCTCCTTCACACATCAGAAGTTGAATCATACAACAAAAGAGGCATGCGGTGAGTAAACTACCTTTCTATCTAAGGAAACTGGGGACAGCCCTGAGGGGAAGGAAGGGGGTAGCATAAGTGAAGCAACAAGAATGGTACTGCAAGCGTGGCAAGCGGAGGCTGAATTTCAGTACACAGTTCCTTCCAGGAAGATTTCAAAGTAGTTTACCAAAAAAAAAACCCCAAACAAAGAAACAATACCCCACCACCAGAACAAAAAGAGGGCAAACCGTGGCACAGAGAGAGAGATATGACTTACTCTCAGGTCTCCCAGCAAGGCAATAGTTAAAGCAGTATCTCCAGAGTCCATTGTCCTGTCTGGTAGGGTGGTAGGGCACAGCAGTCAAAATGAGATGCTTCCTTAGCAGCCACATGGGAAGAGCTGTGAGCGCAAATGGGCAACATTTGCTTCCCGTCACTCCTGGACTTTCCAGGGACAGGAAAGCTTAGGAAAGAAGTGGCAAAGAGGAAGGAAAAAAGCAAAACAGAGAAAGACCTTATGCACCCTGCCTTAGAGATGAAGCCTGGCTGCTGGGGTAAGAGGATGCAGCTGGGTTAACACCTGACTCAGGACTGAGCTATTTGGCTTCCGCTGCTGAGCTGAGTGACGCTGAGCCCACTTCAGTGTCCTCTCCAGGGAACACCACCATCCTCAGGCAGGAATAGCCCTTTCCCCTCTGCAGCAGCTGAGAGCCATGCTCCTGTGCCAGGAGATGGGAATGGCATACCTAGGAGGTTTTGGAGGGCTCCCCAGACAATGGGAATGTGGAGAGGAGGGAAGAGGCTGGGAGCTACCCAAGACTCGGGTGACTTGGGCAGCTGGGTAGGTGGAATGACAGTATTAGAGAATAAGGTGACAAATTTGAGAGAGCAGGGTGGCAGCAGGCAGGAGTGGAGGGACCTGTGCCAAGAGGGACAGCAGGAAGCCGATGACTGGAGTGTGATGGTTACGCAGGGCAGCTGGAGGGAGAGGCCAGAACAAAGGGAGGCTTTAGCAAAGTCACCAGGTAGGCAAGTCCATGGGGAAAAGCGAAGTGAAAAGAGGAAAAAGAGGCAGGAAAAGGGCAAAACTGAGACTACCAGGGAGGCCAACCAGAGTCAGAAGCACAGGTAGCCCTAGGACAAGCCTGTTCGTCACCAGCTCTGGCCTCTGGCAAGAGATGCCTTGGGTTAGGAAGGTGATGCTGCTGTTGCCAGACACCAGAAAACAGCTTTTACTCTTCATTCATTCATCCTTTATTGTTGTAGTCCAGGTTTTAGGTGCATCTTGCTGCTGGCCTGGAAGGCAAGGACTCGTGCCACCCTTGTGCAAGCTTGGCTGTTTGTTATCTTCCCTGCTGCGCAGCTATGATTTTCTTAATCTGCTTCTACTGCTTATGGCACGTGTTTTTTTGGTTATACTTCGCTGGTAGGTGTTAATTAGCTTCTCAAAAAGTAAGCAACCAGTATTGTTTCTATGTTTTGTTCCTTTGTTTTTAACTTTCTCCTTCACTAAGAGGCAATAAATGTTCACTTTCCCTTAGCAAGAACTTTAACCTTTTTGAAGGAATGCAAAAGTGCTTTTACCAGTTTCACTTTGCAGACAAGAAGCACAAAAGGAGAAACTTTGATAGGATTTTCATTCACTGAAAACTACTGTTCTGAGAGGACTTGTAGAAACTCAGCAGTGTTCCACATTTCTGAAGATGAGATGAGAGCTGTGTCAAGACCGCAAAGATCACCTAGTTTTAAAACTTGGACTAGAGCTCAGGAATGACTGGCTTCCACATCTGTATCAAGACCACCAGGATGTGCTTCTTGGATGAGTATATTAATTTTATACCACATCTTGTTCTCCTGTGAGAAATGCTTTGCTTTTTTTTTTCTTTTTTTGTAAGGCCATATGGAATAATTAATGTGGAATTTATCTCCATGTGGGGCCGTTGTCTGTCTATGGTGTGAACACTGATACTCATTGCAGATTTTGAAGGTCCTTCCAGCTGACGCAAAGTGACATTGCCTTGTGCTAAACCCATCTCAGTTTGCTCAGTCATTTCTTTTTCTAAATTATTGTTAGAAAAAAAAAGCAGAAAAAAATTGAGATAAAAAGGAGCAGATATCAAAGTTAAGGAGATGTAAGGAGAGACAAATGTTTAATGTACTCTTTGCATATGTAATTGTGTTATGTGATTTCTGTGCTATAAATAGCCATGTCAGGAAAGCATGACACGGACATGCGTGCTTGCAGCTGAGCTACACCACACATGCATGTGTGCTTGCCTTTTAGTCATGTGTTTTCTCTCTGTCCTCATACCTACAGAACATAACCAGTGTGTCAGTGACCAGGGACGTGGGACTACAGGCTTGCTGATCTGACCAACGTGTTGTACGTAAGACCTCTGAGTAGTTTTGAAAAGTTGCATCGATACCCAAAGTAATACAAAACGTTACTGTCTCTTTTTGTCTTTCATTTTATGGACCTCATCTTCAGCCAGTCTGTTTCTGTGTAGGCAGTGGAGTTGTATCACCTTGCACTATGCTGGTGTAACTGATGGTAATTTTTTGCACAAATGATGAACCTAACAATTGTGCTCAGAAATGGGTCACACAAAGAGTGGCATTTTCAGTCCTTGTGGGTCCCTTAGCTTATAATTTGCGCTACCCCTTGGAAGGCTTGCCAACTTTTAGGAAAGTTTTACTATTAAGCACTTGAAAATTATTTGTTTTTTTTAAAACTTAGGAACGGGATAAAGAGCTCCCTTGGCTTTTTACCACTCTGCCTGCACGCAGTCCCTGCATGAGGCCCAGCAGCAGTGTGTTTGCTCAGCCTGGTGCTGTATCCTAGCAGTACTGGAGAGCTCTCCTCAGAGGAGCAAAGAGGAAGTACGTGCCAAACTGTTCAAAGCGTTCTAACGAAACTGTTTTCTTTTGGTACCGAGAACAAAAACTGCTTAGCTGGCAAGAGTCATCCTGCCCCCCCTGACCGAGGGCTGACCTCCCCCGGCCGCCCGCCTGTCAGCTCCCCTGCACCGGCGGCGGTGTCGCCGGTGGGACGGGTTGAGCCCGGGCCTCACGGTCCCTCAGGTGAGCACACGCCTCGCCTCGGTCACAGCTACGGACGCGGCCCCGCCAGCCTCACAGCCGGCAGCGCCCGCCGCCGCTTCCCGCCATTTCCTGTGAGTCGCCGCGGTGGGCGGGGCCCCCGCTACGGGCTGGAGCGAGCGAAGGCCACGTGATGCCTCCCGTCGGAGGCGGGCTGCGAGGGGGGGGGAAGCTGGGCGCGTCACGTGACGCGGGCGGCGGCGCGCGGTCACGTGAGCGGGCGGGTGAGGCGGGAGCGAGCGCGTGGGGCGGGGCGGGGCGGCGGGCGCGCGTGCGCGGGCAGAGAGCGGGCTGGTGCGGGCCGGGCCGGGCGGCCGCTCCCTCGCTGGCAGTGCTCGCTAAGATGGCGGACTTCCTGCCGTCGCGCTCCGTGCTGTCGGGCTGCTTCCCCGGCTGCCTGCTCACCAGCGGTGAGGCCGAGCAGCAGCGCAAGTCCAAGGAGATCGACAAGTGCCTCAACCGCGAGAAGACGTACGTGAAGCGCCTCGTCAAGATCCTGCTGCTGGGCGCGGGCGAGAGCGGCAAGTCCACCTTCCTCAAGCAGATGCGGATCATCCACGGGCAGGACTGGGACCGGGCGGCCCGCGAGGAGTTCCGCGCCACCATCTACAGCAACGTGATCAAGGGTGGGTGAGCGGCGGCGGCGAGGCCGGCCCGCCCTGCCAGGCACCGGGCCGGCGGCCTGCGGGGGGAGGGCGGGGGGGCGGCGGCCTGCGGGCGGGAGCGGAGGGAGGGGGTCCCCCGGGCCGGGGGGAGCCGCGGGGCCGCTGCCGCCCGGTCGGCGCTCTGGCTTGGGGCGCCTCACCCTTCCTCCCGCCGAGGGCGAGCGGCCGGGCCCGCCGCATGTCAGCGCCGCCGGCCCTGCCCCGCCGCGGGCGCTGCCCGGGGGCCCCGCCGTGGCTCCTGCCGGCGGAGCAGCGCGTTCGGTCCGTGAGGTCCCGGCTTGGCCAGGTCCCGGTGGCGCGATCGCGGCCATGGATGGGGGGCAGATGCACCTGAGGGGGCGTGAGGGGGAGCCGTGTCCGGCGGCGGGGGGCAGCGCCTCCGCACTTGGCCCTGCTGCGGGGAGCGCGGCCGTGGCGCTGCGGACGGGGCTGACACATCCACGGACGGAGCCCCCCTCACGGGTGCGCTGCCAGAACCGCCGCGCACGGGTAGGAGCGGCTCTGGATTTCGCTGCTGTCACCCTCGCTTATTTCGCTCTCTGATCTAAATCGCTCGTCGCGTTTTAGGTTCGGGCTGTGCGATAGCTGCACGGTCTCCGTGAGCGTCTGGGAGCAACGAAGGTTGTCAGGCCTCGGCCCCGCGCTTGACCGGAGCTGAGCTCCAGTGACTCCGAGGGAGAATGGTTATACAAAGCTGTTTACAAATCAAGCCCGGAAAAACTATAAATAGCAAGGCAGTAGAAATCATGAGCGTGTATGTTGACCAGGTTATAGTTTATTAATAAAGTAAGGTACTTCCTGCTCTGTGAAAATACACCGTAGGAGCTGCAGATCTCTTTTGGAGGCAGCTTTCCTGCAGTCATCGCTTTTGACAGTTTGAAAAATTATGGAAAGAGAGTGAAGCTTGAAAAAATACTTTGGCATTGAACAAATATGTTATTATAGAGTTGTTCGTTACTACATCTTAATGTTCTTATACCTCTCCCCATGTCTTTACGGTGGCTTATTCTTTCTGGAATTTTCTTCTTCATCAGTAAAATCAGTACTAGGATTAATTTCCCTTGTTAGTATGAGCAGAGTAATTTTTGATTTATTCCTTTATAAGGGAGGTTTAAAATACTCTGTTTCTCCTAGAGAATGTTTACCAAAACAACAAAAAAAGTGCAGGGACATCTTTAGGTGATGCAACTCCTTCTGCACTTCAGCAGTGAAACCATATTTTCTAAAAAGTGCTGTGATTTTAGTAAATACTGTCTTTGTATCTCTGAAAATGTTAAAGACAGTAGTAACTAGATGCCAAGTTTGTAAGAATACAAAAAGTAGGGAACCTTAAAATAAGCTGTCTGATGGTTTAACATACTCTGAAATAAGCTTTTAAACATACTTCGTTTGTCTTGTGTTCGTGCCAGGTAAAAGTTTCCTTGGTAGCACGGACTAGGGATTTAGTAATTAAAAATAGCACTTTTTCAGGAGTTTAACTTGTAGGATGGATATTATATTGTTGATCACGGCCATGGTTTTCAGATGGCAAATACCTTGTGTTTTGATATTACCTGAAAATGTAGCGCTTTGAATGGGTCTTTCAGAAACTGATTTCCTACTGGGTGGATAGTCCTGTTGAGCTTTGACTGTACAGAGTAAGTGCATTGTTTGAATCTTCGCAGATTTGTAGGCTAGTGAAATAGTAGATGCTGAGAAGCTCTAATTGCAGTGCTCTTTCATGTTGTTAAAGGTGTGAGAGTCCTCGTAGATGCCAGAGAGAAACTTCATATCCCTTGGGGAGATCCTGCTAACCAGAGTAATGGAGATACGATGATGGCTTTTGATACTCGGTCAGTCATGGTGGTGCAAGGCATGGTGGAGACGGCAGTTTTTTTACAGTACCTTCCAGCCATAAGAGCTCTATGGGCGGATAGCGGTATCCAGCATGCATACGACAGGCGCAGAGAATTCCAGCTGGTAAGATTTGTGTTTCAGTGTTTTTAATTGAGTACGTATGATTCTCGTTCCTGTGTTGCTTTTCTGTAAGACACTGATCCTTACAGACCTTAAACATTTTTGAGTGGCAGACTGTTGCACTGTGGTATTACAAACAGATGCATTTATCTCTTCCCCGCCCCCTTTTTTTTTTAAAAAAACCAAGAATAATAAAGAGCTTTTGACATAATTGTCCTCATTTCATATGTGAGAAAGCTGAAGTACAGAGGGCTTTTATGTTTTCTAACAAAGCTAGAAACTGCATAGTGTTTTTACCATATGGTTATTTCCACCCTTTGTTAACTAGTGTATCAACTTAAAACCAAAACAAAACAAAATGATTTGCAGTAAAGGAAGACTTTATAGTAACGTGATTTTTAAGAAAAGATATGCATGGGTTAATGAGAAGAATTTAAAAACCACTCCCTTCTCTATTCCAATTTGAGCAATCTAGCAAACATTCCCTTTGTATACTTCCTGTTTAATTTTGAATGTCTATGTTAATACTCATGTAATGAGATTTTTGTTATATCGGAGTTCTCAGCTGGAGATGGAGTATACAGTTTAATAGTGAGGCTGAGATGGAGTCAATAGTGGGGTTGGAAAGGAAGAAGTAACGTGTCTTGATTCTTGAGCTGGAGCTTTAACTGTCTGTGACAGCTGAAGTCCCTTTGCTCCATTTCCATGCAAGTGCTGCAAAAGGAAACAAAGAATTTAAGTTAAATTTGGTGGTTATTGGCTCATAGGCCTGTGTAGTAAATGCCACTGGCATAGGGTTTTGTGGGGGTTAGTGGTTGAGAACCTTAAAATAGATTAAATCTGTACTTGTAGGTGTCTTAAACCTAAGTGGCTTTGTGCTTTTATGTCTTAAAAATAACCTTTGTGTTAGTGTGAATCTGAACAATAGCTGATGATGTCTCCTGTTGAGCTATTAAGAATGTTGTGTAATCACACTCTGACTTAAATAGGTTGTGTAAATGCACTATAAATATGTATTGCACTGATCACAGAAAGTCTTCTAGAGATTGCAGAATGGGCAGGTGCTCCAGTAGCCTATCACCTGCCCAGCCTAGTTCTGAGCTATGTAAATAAGTTTCTAATGAGACCTGTTGCTCCTTGTGTTTTTCCTTCAAAGTGATAGTAAAAGGGTAATTGCTCTACTGTAGTCAAGATCCTTTTCTGGTGCATATGTCACTGTGCTGAAGTAATCTGTTTGAAAATCCGTTAAATAAAATTGTTTTGTCTTTGTTTAAGCATGTTTAGTGACTTCAGGCTAAGTAGTGAAGGAAAAGGGAGCTATTACTATTCTGTCATCTTTGAGTCTCTGAGAATTAGGTTCTTCCCATAACTGAAGCATGTACAGAGTTTCACTTTGAGTAGGATTTGAAGAATGTGCTCTGAATCTGTCCGGGAAAAAAACCCAACTGTTGCTTTCTTTTGGAAATCCCTAAATCTGTATGATGTTCTCTGCAAAAATATATATGGATCGTGTTGTGTTTTAGCCAGAACTCAAGAATATTTTTTTTAAGGGCTCTTAATAGTTGAGTACGGTTCTAATACTAATTTTTGAAAGTAAGGTAACTGCTTCATTTATACTTTACATTGCTTTATTTCCTAAATCCTTTCAAAATCTCAGCCTGACATATTTATGCCAAGTTATAAACATGAGGAAGAAAAAAAGCAAAGCTGAATGATGTCATTGTATTGCATGCAAGCAGTGTGATCAGTGCTGGCCAAGTGTGAAGTCTCAGTTTTATCCCAGTAAGCTTCAAGCGTAACTTATGACAGAGCTGCATGTGGGTGGCAGGATGGCGGGCGGAAAACTCCTGAAAGCGGTATGTATTTTTGCCGTACCTGCTGACAGGCTTTGGAGAAGAGTGTTCAGAGAGTTTAGATATGTGCTATAATATGGAAAGAAGACACAGATGGTTAAGGAGGGAGTGACAGGCGTACCCGAATCAGGAGGCAGAGCAGGGGGAAGTTGGAAGAGACACAGACGTTTCAGTTGTATCGAGTACGGACTCTTGAAGTAAGGATTCAAGACTGAAAATTTTAGCGTTGTAAAATGGGGAATAAGAGAAAAATACTGTTCTGCTTCCAGTTCAACTGCTTATGGCACAAAAATGTAATGAAAGGAGAGAGACCAGCAATCATTAGATGAGTAGGAGAGAGGGAAAAGTGGCATTAAAAAAATGTGTAAAATGCTGGGACTGAGCGTGGTAGAAGAGTATTATTTGACTCTATATCCTCTTGACTTCAGAGTGTTGAGTGAGTTTAACTTTTTTCACTGCAAGGAGTTTGACACTGCACTAAAAAACATGGTTCATATTAAGAGCCCGCAGGCAGGAATGCTGGAAAAGTATTGTTTATCATGGGAATAGGGCACTTTGGGGCAAAGGTAGAAGTGAGCAAATGAAGAACAGAGCAGTGATGGATAAGGAGTGAAAAATGTTAAAATTTACATAGAAGTTCTGGAGGAAAGGAAGCAAGAGTGTAATTGTAGAAGTCATGTGTAGCTTGGACAGATAGGAAGTACAGAGAAAGAGGATTTAAGATTAAAATTTCTGCACATATATGGTTAACACTTAAAGATGTATGTACTTTTGTGATGTAGATCATCGAGCTGTTCTTGCTTTTTTCATTTTCCTCCATCATCTTTCACTTACAATGCCAGAGATGATGCTGGGAGCCTGAAGAAATGTTGTGGTCTTTTTATAGCAGCATGAGAGGGGAAAAACAGAACTAGGTTGTATTTTAATGGAATTAGGAATCAGCATTTCCATGCCTAGTTTATTGGAGTGTCCTTCCTCATTTTGTTAACTGGAGTGGTCATGGGGATAGTCTATATGATTTATTTTCCTTGGTATAAAAATAGGGGCCTTCTGGCCACTAACAGCAGTATTACGAAAATTCATTAGGTCACGCTTGTATAGTGCTTTAAAACTGGAAAGAGCTAATTACAGCTTAGTACAATACATGCCACTTCAATACTTCTCAGGTGGTTAATATTATAATCCCTCAAATTTTATTACAAACCGAAGTAATTTGGCTGATAGTTCCACTAACACGGTTAACTAAAGACTATTTTGGTGCTCTGGCTTAGTCCCTGTAACTTACACTGAAGATTCCGCTTATCCTCAAGCTTTCTCTCCATCTACCGTGCTTACTTTTCTCGTGGCCTCTAGTCAGATGGCTAACGTAGATTAATTACAGAGTTAGTCTGAATCAGTCTTAACGGTTTCTGACATCTGATTAACATTTCAGGTTTCTCATTGCAAGTTGATTTCCAGCAAAAATCTCCTGAAATGACTTGGATAAACGTAGCCATTATCTTAACTCTGCAACATGCAAAGCAATTTAACTAGACATTTCCTAGCCTTGATGTTTCTACTCATGAGCTATTCAGCTGTGTAGTTGTAAAGGTTTGCTGTTCTCATTGAGATCTGCTTTGAGGCACTGGCAGCTGAGGAGCGTCTAGTGCTGTGCTGCTGCATATCTAATAACACCGCGAAAAGCACTTCTGAGTAAGGGTACCGTTGTGCGCTGCCTCTCACTTTGGTGCGTTTGCCATGGACTTGCATTTCGTGAATTTGCTGCGAGAGTTGTTAACAGAGAAGCGTTTTGAAGTAGTCTGCAGGAGTCTTTAATTCTCTGAGAATGGAAAATTGGGATGAGAGCCCAGTTGCTCAGACACATGATAAGCTTTGAATGTGTTAAAGGTTTGTTCTTGTTAAAGTTAACTTTTGGGTGGATTTGGATGTTTGCTACCAGCAGTTGTTGATCTTCAGGTAGATACTTGTCCTACTTGCAAATTACGCTGAATGTTGGTTTTATGCCATGAACCTGCAATGCACAGGGGCAGTGTTAACACTTTATTCTGTCCACATTTGCATAGAACTGCAGATGATGCAGTAAGGAAGATAGGATGATGCATTTACATCTGGATCATGTTTACTTCTGTGACATGTCTGCAAGTGCTAGATCAGATTATAGAAGACAGGAAAAGGCGTGTTCAGCTTGAAGTTACACTGCTAGTTTTGCTGCAGCTTCTCTGCAACATTTTTCTGTTGCAGGGTTGTATTTTTGAAAAGCGTTGTTCAGTTTACTGGAATATTGTATTTTAGCTTATTCTGGTTGGAATTTTCTGGGTTCTGTCTCTGAATACTGCTGGGGCTGTTGTACACATGAGAACATTAAATTAGTTTTACTGGAAATACTGAGTCCTCATATGGCCACTGCAAAGTATTAGCAAAACTTACCATTCTTTCAGGTGCCTAGGTGACGGGTCCTTGCAATGTGCTTGATCATAGAGTAGCGATCCTGTGGAGGTCAGCTCTGTTTGAAGCCAGACTATGTTGGTCATTGTTGAGGTCTTCCTCTTTCTCAAGTGTGGGTGCCCATCTTATGAAACAATAGTGCGGTCAGTCCCGTAGCGTCTCTCTGAAGTCACAAGCACAGAACCTGTAAAAAAGTATCTTACCCGTCATGCTTTAAAAGCATCTACACCATATTTGCAAGATTAAATTTCAGAAGCCTTTCAATAGCTTGTGCCCTCTGTAATGTGTTGATACTCCTGCTGGTATTCATCTTCTGCAGCCTCCTCACACCCCTAAGCTGGAGGATAGCGATGTCTTCCCCTCTTCCTTTCCCAGATCTCCTCTTGGTTCTGGGGTTGGGTGTTCAGTTGTCCCACTCTGTTTCTGCTTGAAGTGTGTAGGTGGTGCTTCTATTAGGACATGCTTGAGTGCATAAACTGTTGGTAGAAAGTTTCTCAGACTGATAGAAAATCTTTTTCGTTACAGACACCAGATCCAGTCACCCAATGTTTCTGTAAACACATGCATTGACTGTTTGGGCACTTAATCGTGTAATTCAGTGTTACTTTATTTAAATATGATGTTGTAATTACACTGAATATTGCTTAGATTTCTGTGGGGAAAACAAAAAGCTGCTGCTTTGTATGTGTTGAAATAGGAACTGTTTTTCCCAGTCAATAGGTTTGCCAAAGATCAAATCACAGGATAGCATGTGTACAGTGAGCATGATTCCTTAAAGCCCTTGGATAAGTTAGAGCTACTTGCCATCTTTCATCTGTTATGTGAAAAGGATTTATCAAAGATTGTTGCTATAACTATGGAAAGAAAAGTGCTTTGCAAATTTATATTTAAAAATGAGTCCTTCAAATCCTGAGAAAAGACTCGGAATTCTTGAAGGTTTGCTGTTTTTCCTGCCCCAATGACAAGATAATGCTGGCTTTGGGTTCGTATTAATAAGGCTCTGTATAGGGATTAACACTGGAGTCAAACATTAAGGAGGCTTGAGTTCCTTTATTCTTGGTTTGTTGCCAGAAACCCTTCAATGTGTATACTAGTGCTCAGGTAATGGGAATCGACCATAATATTTTAATCGAGCTGAAAGGTCTTCATGTGAACTGTTATACTACATTTATCATAAAGTGCCATTTTTTAAATTGTTTTCCAAATTGGGACTTGGAGTCACTGTGCCTTAGAGGACTGTTTCTGGGACTGCCGCCTTCTCTTTCCACCACTCTTCCTTTCCTGCCTGCTGACTGTTCTTGTTAGCAGTGAAGTATTGAAGTGTTTGGAGAGGAATGGTCTTGTATTGCCAATTGATGTTGTAGTGCAAGCTAATCTAGTTCTTCTGTAGAACATCTTTGCTATAATTTTTTCTGAGTGTTACTGATTTTCTTTTTTTAAAACTTTTTTTATTTTTTGTCACTATGATTTTTAAGCATGGATGTGGCTCTGGACTGAGAGGTCTTCCAGTGGGAGCTATCTTCACCTGGACATGTCACCCCAGCACACAAGCTAAATGGAAGCATACTATCTTCCAACCAAGATTGCTAGTTTAGAGTCCTGTGTGCTACAGTTAGCTTGTACAAGTGTATCTTTTCTGTGTGGTTTCAGTGCAGCCTCTGAGGATGGAATTTTTAATTCTGACTCAATCCAGATACCTGTTTATGGGGAACCACTGCTTTTAAAATGTGGACTTTCACAATACAGTGTGGGGGCAGAGCCATGTGTTCTTATACATACTCTGTCTTTTACAAGCTATGTCGTGTTGATAATCATATGCCTTAATTTTCTGAACCTTCTGTTGTGGAAGACTAAAAGGTGACCTACTTTTTGCAAAAATTTGGATTTCTATAACTGAGCCTTGATTAAATAATGGTAAAATATGTAAGTGCCCTTCTGAATATGCTGTGCACACCAACAACCTCTAACGACTTCAGAGGAAGAGCCTTTCTCAGCCTTTCACACATCTCAAATGTGTGAACCTGTTCTCAGCAGATTCTTTTGAATTTACGCAAATGTGTTAGATGCGCTTTTGCTGCTTCTGCTGCTTCCAGTGTAACATGAGACCTTGGTACAGACATTCATTCAGAGCCGATTCCTTGCTGGCTACTAAGGTGCAAGATACTACATGTTAGTACCTGTAGAACTGTCTCATTACATTACTTCACAGAATTTAAATGTAGCAATGGCTATGCCATTCTCTGTCCGTTTGGAAATGACTTACTAAATATAAGCCCGATCTACACTACAAAGTTGCAATATTCATAGCTGTCAGCAAGTCTCCATGCTGGCAAAACATGTGGTATGAATGCAGCTGTGATCTTCCATCTATATAGCTGAAATTAATTTTGCACCTGAGGCAAAGAATATAGAATGATCTTTTTCATATGTAAATATGGGATCCTTTAGGATTAAGATGCTGTGCCAGGGGCTGTGTTGATTTGTGCTGCTGTTCCCTAAGTTGAGCTTACTGTAACAAGACTTCAGCCTTAGAGGCTAGTTAGGTCTGCTCTCACTGAGCACATACTACACTCAGGTTGTATTTGGATGACTGTTTTGGCTGTCTTTATTGACCTAAACTTCAGTTAATGATAAATGCTATTTATAAGTTCTGAGTTCATGCTGTACCTCATGCAGAACTAGCAAAGTGGTAGGAAACTTTAGCTTGTGGTAGCTGAGGAAGTTGCTTAAGAAAATGTGAGAACGTAAGTGCAGCTGACCTTACTATGCACGAAAAGCAATAGAATAACTGTACTAGTTTTCATGTGGAAGGCAAGATACCATACCAGTGTTGTGCCTACTGGTGCTTAGTGGTTTTTTTGTAAGTATCTACATTTATTGCAATGTAGTTGAGAAGTTCAGAAGGTGTAGAGCCGTGTTACTGATGGTGCTAATGGAGTCTAGCTGATGCCAAGTGGTGTCTTGTATTGCTGTGGAATATGAAGCCTTTTTTCATATCTTAAAGATTATTAAATGGGTCATAGAACACAATATTAGTTAACTCTTTAGCCTCAAACGATAAATATATTTAATCCAAGTAAAAGTCTTGGAATAATCCCAAAGACTCACCGTTATACTCTACAACCCTTATACTCTGCAAACAAAGTAGTTTGATGGGTCAGATTTAAATTATTAATAAAATTCTTTAAGACTGTATCAGCAGCTAAAGATGGTCCTAAATTATTTCCAGTATCTTCTTCACTGGCATGTCTGCATTAACAAGAAACATCAGGTAACAGAGCTGGAAAAGTTGAGGACTTCTGAATACAGAAAATACCCCCAGTTCTTTATCATCACAATAATGGGCAACTTCAACTATTTCAGAGAATAATTTTTTTTGACTCTTAACAGGCAGTGAGCTGCCTTTTACAACGCTTAATTCACTGTACCATGTTGCACAGTTCTTAAAAATGCTTAAATGTTTTTCCAGTGCTTCATAGTCTCCTCAGTTAAAATAAGTGGATTATAATGTAATGTTCCTCTTCAGTGACATAAACAAGGAACTGGAAAGACCCCAAATTCTTTTCATGGATAAGAGGTACAGGAATGCATAATCATACATGAGTTTCTGTATCTTTTTCCTTTGTTCAGTGATGTCCGAGACATAATTTTAAGCAAACCAATGGGAGTATCAGCAGACCACCTGCAAGTGCTTCTCACTGGGCACATGATGGTATTTGATCAGCCACTGGTGACCAAATAAAGAGGACACAGAATTTCCAGGGGAGGAAACACAGTGGGCTGACACCCATCTGTAATTCAAAATACCTACACAGAGTAGCATGTAAAAAAAAACTTGGTGCAGGGTCATCTACTAAAATTCCACATGTGGGTGATATTGGGACCTTTCACTGTTTTCACTAGCAAACAGTTACATAGTTGCTTTAGTAATTTATTTCTAGTTTTTCTGGTTTTAGTTGATTTCTAGTATGACATTCTACAAGTGATGTGAAATGTTTGCAACCTCTTGGATGTTGCTGCTATTTAGGAGTCTTGTGTACCTTACTTTGAGTGCCTTAGACACAGGTTTTAACGTTTCTAAAAATATTAACATTTATCTAATGGTACATGCAGGTCTTTCACAAGACCTGGTAAATTATCACTGAATCTTTTTCAGATAGCTTGTAACAGGATCTTATATATTAGTATGTCACCCTTTGCAAACAGAAATACCCGAACTTAATTGAAATGGATTCTGCTAATTGAGGCAGAGGAAGGAACTAAAAAGCATTTGGTCATGAGCGTTTCTCATGAGGCTGAAACAGGCACCAAATGTACTCTAAGATTGAATCCTAGGGATACTTCAGTGCATGCACTGGTGTCTAGTGTAGGGTTCTGCTTTTGAAGTGTAGTGATTCAGTTTACAGTGTATGCAATAATGGGCTTTTCAAGCATCTTAAAGTTCAATCTGGCCACTTTTAGTGCCGATATGTTTTCCACATGCCAAATATTTGTCATGTTTTTGGGAGCCTTTGCCAGTCTTGTACAACTTGGAAGCAAGTAAAGCTCTAAATGATGGATGGCAGATTTACAGACCCACTACTGCTTCAGTGTTAGATTAAATGCAGTTTGAGTAGCAAACACATGAAGTCATGGAGCCAGTGGGTCAGTGCACTGAACGAAGAGCAAATGTTTACAGTCTGGTTCCAGTCTGTTTTGTGTGCAAAACATCTGAAGTTTATATAGATGCTTCCCAAAGTGTAAATAGTAATTGGGAGGTGGCTGTTTCATCTTGGTCAGAGCATGTTTTCATATGACTTCTAGGTCTGCGTGTGTGCCGTGACTTGGAATATTTGTTTCATCAGTGAAATTTGAAAATCTTTTGCAAAGTATCGGTGTCTTTCCTAAGGTAAACTTTCTGGAAGAGGAATTTAGATTGTAAATACTTACTAAGGGAGAGAGTAAAAAGATCTTTAAAGAAAGAAAGTGCACCTGATCTTGTGGACAGCATATCCTAATTTGTTTTCATGGTTTAATTTCTGTTCAGTTTCTGACAAACAGAAGCATCTTTATTAGAAGCTCTGGCTCTGCATGTGTTGTGCCCCATATGCTGTTTATTGCATTTCTTAACCTGGCTCTGATGTCTAGGAGGGGCTGCAGTAGACTTGACTTTGCTTCCTATTTGGAAGCATTGGTGATCCTAAGGAAAATTGCGTACCAGGAAGAATGCTATGTATTCCTTGCATTTTTAATTCTGGGAAAGAGTCTCAGCAGACTTTTGGGTTTTGCTCTTGATTTGTACAAATGGAGTATCACTTCATACAACTCGAAGCTATGCAGTTTCTTAAAATTCTGAGCTGTTTATAGAATAGGGCGCATCCTGGTTTCAAAGTAGTCTTTCAGAATTAGTTAGAAAGACAATAACGGAGTGCCTTGTGTGGAAGAAATTGTAGTTCTGTAGTTAATGGAATGCTGTTTCATGCCTAAAAGCTGTAGTGAATTTTCATATTTTTAAGCAAGCTTTGTTGAACAAATTGCTCTATGGTATACTAGTGCATGGATTAAGTTCTTAGCTTGATCAAGTCTTCATTTGGTTAATTAGAATAGCATGTTATATCTGAAACTATAGAAAGGCTCTGCTGATTGGAGAAAATCTGAATCTGACCTAAGTGAATGAGGCACTATGAAAGTAAGTGCAAAACTGAATTCAGTGCGAGAAGGAGAAACAGCTGGTACTGGAGCCTTAATTGGAGTATTTTGCTCGCAGCTGTCTGGGTATGGCAGCTGGAGCGATGCTCCTGGGTACCCGGCAGCTTGCAGATGCAGCTGGGTAGTTGTAGTGCGAGAGCTCACATTGGCGTGCTCTGTCTCCCTCCATTTGTTATGCACATTTTGAGAATTGTGGATTAATTGGATTACGTGGCAAATAGGGGATAATAGATTAAGGGGTTACTATTGGGTTAAAACCCTTCTTAAACCTCTTCACCTTTCTTTGTTAATGCCATTATGCAACATAAAAATGTCAGTCATGAAATAAACTTGGTGTGGCTCCTCCCTTTCTTGGTGTGTTTGTAGCTTCGTGCTATTGAGCACTCTCCACCCAATGTGATCCAGCTGTTCTGAATACAAATTCCGCTCTCCTAGCAAAAGATTTTGCAAAAGTTCACTTCTATGAGTCAGGACTTCAACCTTTCCTTTTTTTAGGGCAGATACTCAGTTTGTGTGACCCAACACGTCAGGTTTCACTTCTATGCCACGTGATGCTGTCCTGATTGCTTTGAAATAAGTCAAATACAACTTAAGCTACAAACAGGAAGCACTGAAAAGAGGAAATAGGTTAGTGCTCTGAGGTGGGATGAGCTGTGATGTCTTTGTGACGTGTATTGGTAGAGAACAGGATTATTTTGTACTTCTGTACCAGCAGATGTGGCCTGCATCTGAAACTCTTCGATCTTACCAAGAAGCGGCAATTAATCCCAATGTACTTAAACTTTACCTATGAAAATGGGCAGATCAGATTTGAAAGATTATTCAAATGGTTGAGCTGGAGAGAAAGAAGCTGGGAGATCCAGAAATGTCTGATCCTGACATAGGCTGTCTGTGCTTTAGCCCTTTGAAGTCTGGTCTGCTCATGGTTCCGCTGGCGGCAGTGCCATTTTAAAGCAGTTTGCCCTTCCTTCTTTGGGGGGGGGGGATTAGTTTAACACGGGAGCAGTTGGCTGCTGTGCACATGGCTGCAATAATGCTCATGTGGGCATAAATGGGGACTGCTTTGTTTGGCGGGAGTGCCAGTTTATGCTGGTTTTACCATAACTTTGGCCATAATTGACACTTAGAAAAAGGAAACATGCTTCTCTGCAGGAAATGTGTTTTGTGTTAGTACACTTAAGTATTTTGACCCAGACTTGCAGTTTGGTAAGTAAATGTACTGTTGCTTACCTCAACACTTTCCACTTAATACCTTTAGCACCCTTATTAAAAATTAGTTATTGTATATGCTTATTGTGAACTCTCAAAACACTGCTAATAAAATTGCTGCTTAAAGAGAGAGCCCTATATCTAGTGTTAGAGCATAGGAGTGGCAATTTGAAAACAAATTGTTTCCCTTTGCCTTAGGAGAACAAAGCAAGTTGCTGAATTGTTGCTATAAAATAGGGAAAGTATCTGGTTTTTCAATTTAGTTCCTTGAATAAACAAGTTATAAGTATGAATGTGTAGAAGTTTTGTCCTATTCTGTTGACTGGGATGTGTTTGAAAGAGGAATCCTCATTAGAAAGCTCTGGGAAGAATGACTGGCGAGACAAGTTAATTTGTAGAAACCTGAAAGCTGTGAAGGGGGAACCAAGATTATTTTATTTACCTTTAAGACTGAGGCCAGTTAAAGAAACCAAATCCATTCAAGGTCTCAACATAAGGTGTTTCAACTTCTGTGGTCTAACAATCAAGAAAATTGTGGATTTGAGTACAGTAATATAATTAGGGCTAGGTGCATTCATGGTATAAATGTATCATCTGGATCATCTGCCTCTTTTGTGGAGTGTTAATGCCATCGCTCATTTGGGTGGAGGGGGAGGACGTTGTAGTGCTCTGATACCTCTCCCACTAGGAAATCTGCAAGGGTTTGACTGAAACACTTCCTTATTTCTGTGCTTGTTACTAAAATTTCAGAAGACATCTGGTGAAACTTCAGTAGTAGCACTATTGATTTGCTATCAGTCAGCTATTTGCTAAAAGTCAGTCGTCTTTTGAATCAGCTTGGGGTAGGGTGTGAAGGAAAGAGATTCTTTTCTCTGGATTCTTTGCCAAAATCTTCAAATACAGATTTATCTGCATTGTCTCTAATAGAAAAAAACCTATACATAATGAAGTATGTGCTGTAAGAATTACTGAGGTGTTGTAAGATGCAGAATTTTAAGGCTCTGGTTATTCCTTCATCATCTTTCTTTCTTCAAGCTGTTTTTCCCATGTTGTGGATGGTTTGGTTAGCATGTCAATTTTGGTATGTACATGCCAGCCTAAAAACATTATAGTTACCCCTTCTTATGCTAAACTAGGCTTTTAAATAGCTTTTTTTGTTTGTTTCTTTTTAATTAAATAAAATAGGAAGTCTTGGTTTCTTTTTTCCCAGATACTCAAGTAAGGTCAGGAAGAGAAAATGTTTGCTGGTTCCTATAATTCTAGAGTTACTAAGTTATATCTCTTACTTTCTTTAAATATCTGATTTGTTCTTTCAGATACTTAGTAAGTCTTGTCAGTTCAGTATGTTCCATTGAAACTGCAGCCAAACATAGATGGTTTGATAAATTGTATGTTTCTTTCTTTAAACCTTGTGATGACTAAATCTTTATTTGATGCTTTTTTTTTTATTAGTATTAAGTGATTGCTATTGGAAAAAATGTAGTCTGTGTTCCCCTAGAACAGCTAAAAAGCCATTTGGCTATGCTAAGGTTTCAACAAATCATATTTAGATTGCTGACATTGTTATCATGGAAACCAAATAAATTGGTGCCACTTCCTGGGTTTAAAAGATGTGTTCATCTGTTGTGTATTTCATGTAGGGGTTTTTCTGTTGTTTTTTTCTTGTCCTCCCAAAAAATATTTTTGTGGTTACTTTGCTTTAGGCACTAACTAGCAACATTTTAGACAGTAATCTTTCTTGTTGCCATGTTTTGTTTATAAAAGATAACTGATCTGGTTTACTTCAGAAGGCCACACGAGCAGCTGCAATATGCTATTGTCTTATAGGTAAATGACCAATATGTGCTGTTATCCTGTCTTTGTAGAAGTGCATTATATAAAACTTGAGATATTTCATTGTATGGGCATGAGCAAGACTATTTAAAATAAATGTGATGTTGTAAGGGAAGCTGCTGTTGTAACCAAGTACCTTGATAAGAATATGAGTTGGTTGTGTTTTCTTGTAAATCATTTGTATGTTCATGATGAAATGACTTGGCTTGGCTTTCTTCAGTAAGGATCACAAGTCTTCAGGAGGCACACAAGCTGTTTTGAATCAAACCTTTCTGAAAATGGAATACTTGACAGTTATGAATAAAGTTATTTAACAGTCAACTTCCTGTGGTTTACATGCATTTCTGAATCAGGAGGAGGCTGAAGGGCTGCAGCTGAGATGTGTATAGGGAGTCCTGTACAAGCAAGCAATGTAATTGCTTAAATCTGGTATTCCGATAAGATTTATTTTAATACTGTATTAAAAGAGTAAAAGCATAGTCACCTAACACTGGAAGATCTTTGAAGCTACTGTATAGGCCATTCATTCTGTTGTATTGGGGTGTGTTCAAAAAGTTTGCTTTATTGCAGTATGTCAGCATGCATATGAGAGATGCGCTCAAGCTTGCACTTGACTTTGTCACTTCTCTTGGCATCTTTGGGCCTACTCATTAAGTAGAAGGAAGCGGGCAGTGAACGAGTAAGGCCCAGTGGTGTGGTTCCTGCAGTGTAACAGGTCATTGGTAGCCTTCGACCACACTGCAGTTCAGAACTGCTCAACTGTAAAAATTACTTTAAAGGAATCATCTGCATTTAAAAAAACCCCAACAAATCCACCATTTGAATTTCCATCGTATGTGCACACAGAACATGGGTGTGAAGACAACGGGAATGTAATGGAGAACTATAGAGTTTTTTAATGGGGGTAGATCCTGCAGTTCTCAGTGTCCTAGTGATTTTGTCCTTGGTGTGGCTCTTCTGTGGCATGACGGCAGCAGATTGACTGCTGCAACATTCGCATGGCAGGGGCTGGACGCGGTGAGCCACACTGGAGTTAGTGGGGCAGAGTGGGGAAACCCAGTTTCTTTTTTCTAGTCATCGGGTAAACCAGAGAGTTTACAGTTTGTCTAAAGGGAAATTTTAGAATGCGACAACTGTCTGTTGAATACAGCTGTTTAAATATAGCTGCTGTCATTGATTTACAGAGTGAGATCTAGTTCTGTATCTAATATCAAGAAAAAAGTAGCCTAACATAGAAACTGTCTTTGGAACTGTTGTTGTACAAGGTTGTGAACAGATAGTTTTCTCACTCAGTTTTAACGGTTGCTGGCATTAAAGCTTTCCTTTGTGTGGTAGGTTTTTTCAGTGGGTTTATCTTCATTATTGCGTAAAATACACAGGTTCACCCCTTTAGAAAAAGATCAGAAGTTTTGCTTTGTTGCATTGTAGTGCTGCCTTTTTGAAACTCATTTAAAATGGGACAAAACACTTCAGTTCTACAGTAGTGCATTCTGATAAAAATCTGTTGTGGTAGTTTGCTGTTCGAGAGTGTCTGTAGTTAGCAGAACTTAGCCTGCTAATATGAAGATGTGCAGGTCAGATAGAAAATTAGTGCGCTTGAAGCTGTTGTAAATTCTTGATGCCATGCAAATTTATAAAAGCCAATGACAGAACAACTTTCAGCCTTAAATACAGGGTTGAGTCAGGTTGACAGCATTTCTTGGTATGTTGTATTAGTTGTCTGAATAGCTCTTCGTAAGGGAAGAAGCCAGTGAGTGAGCTGAAGATGTGGAGGAGGGAAACTGCTATGTCACTGCTTTAGGAACTGTATTATGCTTATAATTGATTGCTTTTATAGTTTAATCTCTTAAGTTTCAGAATGGCCACCTTGATATTTGTCTACTACCAGCTTTGGTACATGACAGCCTACAAAACTAAGCAGTCTTCTCTGTGAGCTTTCTGGCAGTTACTTTACTGTTGGATGTATGGCTGTAGAGCATTGCTGTTGTTGCAAGCCGATGCATTTTGCATTTGTGTTTTCAGGAAATCCCTTCTTTTGGGAAGCTGCTTCTGGGTTTTTTTTCTGACCTTTACAGGCTGTGACTGACTTGTCTGCTCCGACTGCTCAATCCATTGTAATAGCAGTAAGCCCCGGGACTTAAAGGAGAGGTAGTAACTCATGCATTCCAGTACTGTGGAGTTAATGCTGGTTTAGGGAGTAGCCATTGCCATAAGTTGTATAAAAAAAGAGCTGTCTAAGATTAAAATATATATATATGCATACGCACACATACACGCGCACACTTACAGCGGCTGAGGCCCAGGCATTCTAAAATAATTACCTCCACTTAATGAGCCTGAAAGCTGGCTGTGATTTGTATGTAGTCCTGTGGGGGATGGACGGAGGGTTGCCAGCTCCTGCTAGGACCTAAAAAAGAAATCAAGTCTGACCTTAAATTTAATTTTGTCTTAATATTCAGCTACAAACAGTGGTCTTAGTACTGGGGAGGCCCGAATTTGATCCTGTTACTCCTGCTTGGGAAGCTTGATGGATTTGTGCATCAAGGTTGTGTATCTTTATTATAGGAATGCGCTTCCCTGCACGCTTCCCTTACAGGATTGAGCCTAGAATGGATTTCTGAAGTGCTGAAAAAACACACAGGTGTAATATACAGCCACCATCCTTGCAAGCAGTTGCTGGTGTGTGCTGCCAGGCTTTAAAAATGGTTAGTGTTACTGCTGCAGTTTGTCACCCTAGAGAAAATCACTAGCGTTAAGCCAAATACAAGGTAAAAAAATAAGGTGGTAGAACTGTGTTGGACTCTCCCTGCAGGTGTGTTGAGCACAAGACATGTTTCAACCAGAGTCCCAGTCTTGCCTAATGACAAGTTGATGTTCAAATTGCACACTTAAAGGTGTGGTATCTACTTGTATTATGTAACTTTTTTTAGTACCTGGAAAACTTGCAAAGGTACCTGGCTTATGTGTTTGCCAGAACCCTTTTTGGACTGTTACTTATCCTACACTACTTAACTGCTGCTTAGATGACGCAGCTTAACAGTTGAGGTTTGATATTTTTCCTAGCTAAGTTTGCAGAGTTCAGATTCGAGTAGGGGTGCGGAGGGAAGTCATCATCAGGGTGTCATTCTTGTTCTGATTCACTTGTCTGGCTTAATGTAGTCACCCCAGCCTTGGATGCTTCTTGAATTTCTCATCAAGAAAATTCAGTTAGAATTCTTGCTCTTCCATCCAGAGAGTGAAAACACAGATGGTTTCTTTTCTGTATTTACTATAAAGTAAATAAGCTACAGCTTGGTAATCAAGAGCTTTCAACAGGCAGCATGTTTCTGCTTCTGTGGTGATGCTGAGAATCCTGAAAAGGTACTACTTCCCTTTGCAGTGAATTCAGTTAGTACATTACCTATTGCAAGTGAACTCGGGTTCAGCAGCAGCCTTGCAAGAGTTCTTCCTTGATCCCAGCACCTTAACGGAGTTCTGGAAAGCTGACTGTAGTTCAGTCTTTAGTTCTGCATTACTGGAGGGGTTAAAAACTGCAGTTACTGTTTGCAAGGACAGCGATGGCTTGAACCAAGAAGATAACCTGTATAGTAGATGTGATACCATACAGTATGGCAGCACAGAGCTCTGTTTGTTACTCCCAGAGTAAGGAGTTCTTGTCCAGCTTGGTCTTTGATAGGAAACTTCAGTGAAATGCTTCATCTGTTGTGGCTTCTTATCCTGTAGTCTGCTAGTCATTTGCCATGTTCGGGGGAAGTACCTGTGTGAATGGGATTGTGTGGCAATGCAGTTAAATTAATTTGCCTCCAGTGATTAATCCCTGTACCTGTACACCTCTATGTGCAGACTCTACAAAGGGTTAGAAGACTCTGTCTTTTCATAATGAAGGCATGGTTGTTTCGTTGGTACTCCCTGTGGATAACACTGTAGAATTTATTAAGCAATTCTAAACTTGGAGACAATTTAACTATTACAAATGTGCCTGCGCATGCTTTTACGCTTAAATGTTAACTGGCCTAAGAATAAAATGTCAGTTGTATTCTTTGGATAGCCGCTTTAAAAAAAGGGTAGCGATTAAAGCTTAAAAGACTTAAATCTAGATTTTGGTAAATTAACTGGACTTCAAAACGTAAACTATTGGGATCAAGTATGCTGCTTATTTAAAATAACTGTTTGCTTTGTTTTAGGGGGAATCTGTAAAGTATTTCTTGGACAACTTGGATAAACTTGGAGAACAAGTAAGTGTGGTGGGGTGGGGTTTTTTTTTTCAGTCTTGAGTTTTAAGTAGTCTTTGTGATCTCCGAGTTTTAAACAGATGAAATGTAATCAGTTTCTACTCAGATAACTTTAATTAACTTTGACTGTCCCATTATCTCAGCATTTCATCACTGACTGTCAGTAACACAGGGCAATGCAAGGGCCAAGAGATTTTCTGGAAATAAAAGTTCTGTAGAATTCGAACAAAAAACAAGTTGCAAAAGCTTGTTCAGTTCAGAAGACTGTTAAAGTACTTCTACGCTAATTGATATCCAAAGATGACTGCCTTTGTTTTTACATGTCCACTTAGGAACACTTAAGTTAAATCAGTGCGCAGGTAAGTGGTACCTTTCTGTAGTATCTACCGTTAAAGTAAATAAACTTGGTACAGAATAAAATCTGTTTCCTCTGGGGGAAAATCTGAAACTTATGTAGAGTAGTTTTTGATAGAAATGTTGGTTATTGCTTGAGTAATGAAGTTGTATGCCGATATTCAGGAGTCGTGTTTTGCAGAAATGGCATGTGGAAAAACTGCCGTGAAAATGGGATGCTAGCTTGAACTCCATGGGGAGGCAGTTTCTCCACAGCGATTTCCAGCTGATGTCTAACAAATGGTGAAGGAATCCAAACCACTTCAATTGAATTCTGTTACATCATGCTTAATTTCTTTTTTTTTTTTAAACAGATAAAAATTAGATTTTAAGCCAGACTTTTTCTGCTTTGAACTGTCATTTTTCTAACTAGAGCACTGGTGATCATTTTGCAGAACGCATACGCTTCCCAGATACCTTGCTTGAGAACTCCAGTGCTTGCTCTCTGAAATGTTGGTTTGGTCTTGAGTTATAAGGCAGTACAAGAACTGCACTCACTTTAATGAACTGCTAAACTTCCTGCTAATGGTGGATTTCTCATGGTCTTTGAATCCAGTGCCACTTCAGTTTCAAATGTTGTTTGTTTTGTTTCCACCCCCACCCATTTGAATGAAGATTTTTGCAGCCTCATTTCAGAGTTCTTTATTTAGAAACCTTGGCCCATTCTTTGATTAAAGCATGAAGCTTGAAGTCACTAGGTTGTTTTTTGGGTTTGTTTTTTTATATACATTTTTATGTACAGAGGCACTTACTGTAGGTCTGATGTTGCTGTGGGAATGCTGAGATCTGAATTGCAGCTTTTCCAGTTTAAAGTTAGACCAAATGGTTTTTGAGATACAGAGGGGCTGGACTCTTCAAGACCTGCTGTCATATAAAATGGTCTTTGTGGAAAAAGTGCTAGCTAAGTTTTGTTACTGAGTGAAGGTGGTTCTGGTTTTTTCTTACCTGTATACAAGACTTGTGTAGTGATTATTTCCCCAAACAATATTAATATAAGTATTTTACTGGTTTTATCTGTTATCTGATAAAACTGAGCTGGCCTGCAACTAAATTGCTTATAAACAGATAGACCTGCAATTCATCTGCCTCTTGCCAAAAGGGAGCTGGTGATAACAGCATGTAGGGGAAAGAACTTAATGTTCAGATTTAATCAGATCAGCAAAATAGGAGTAGCTGGCTGGCATATACACATAGGATCGGCTGGATTCCTTGCAACTGTTTGTTGTTATTTCAACTGCCAATGTAGACTGTCTGTGTTCAAAATATCTCATAGAGACACATTGCTTTCCATGTTGTGATTGGAACTTACTCATGCCTTAAATTCTAATTTTAATTAGCCAAACAGTGATGTGATAGCCAGAAGAGCTACCTGATAACCAAAATAAGTCATTTAGAAGAAAACAGACTGTAGTGAATTTGAGGAAGGAGATAATTCAGGAAGAAAGCACATGACATGAGTCAATATAAATATGTATCCTTGGGAAGAGCTGCACAGAAAATAAAATAACAACAAACTTAGCTCCCCCCGCCCCCCCCCCCCCCAAAAAAAAAAAAAGCAACCAATCAAACAAACAACAAAACCCACCAACAGCAACCAAAACTGGAAGATGGTGAAAAAGAAAGTGGTCAACATGGAAGATTGGGCAAAGTGTAGAAAAGGAGTGTGCTTGGGGGTGCCTGCAGAAAAAGTACCAATTGATAATGATGAAACATGGAAAGGACGTCAGAAATAATACTCATTGCCATCCAAGGAAAGTATTTGCCTAATGCTGCAGTCTTCAGATACGGAGAATTTGGATCAACAATGAGAAAAGGGCTAGTTCGGAATTGCTACATTGGCAAGCTGCTAGAATCCCAAGGATCTGGGCATGAGGGAGAAAACACAATCATCCTTCCAAAAGACAACTAAAATACTGGGAGTTTTCTTAGGAGTTGCTGTATTTCATTTTCTGTAGCCAGATGATGGCTGTATACCAAACACTTGACTTCCAGTGTGCTCATTTGCAGGCTTTTGCATCAGGGTAGCCATTATCTCGTATAAAACATGGTAGATCTTCTGTGCATGTAGAGCTTGAAAGCACTTGAAAGAATTTTTTTTGTGGTTGCAAGTGTGGAAGGAATTTTAAATGAGTAATAATACTTGAGAGGGAATTTGTCAGGAATTCTAGGGATAAGCTCCTTGTTCTTGAAAGCTTTACTGAATAAACATTACAGGCCAAGTCCCAGAAGAGTTTGCTTCGTGCCTTTGTTTCAATATTGAAGGTATATAGGGCTTTGCCTATTATATTAACTGATTTTATTTATTTACTTACTTTAATAATTTCAATCACTCCTGAGCTTTCCTAAGACTTTCTGATTTTGTCGGAGAACTTCAGACTAACTTCCTGAGTAATAACAAAAGACTATATGTTCCTGCTTGAAAAATGGCGTTAAGTGTTGAACCTGTGACATTCTCTTGCCAAAATGTTGTCAGTCAGCTTTATTCAAAATCCCTTCACATGTGCCCAGTGACATTCGATACAGTTACTGCCCTGTTCCTCTGATTGTTCCTCCTCTCTTAACAATTCTTGGTAGAAGAGACCCAAGATAAATTTAATAAATAAAGAGAAAAATCTCAATATCCTTTAAGGATGCTGCTTTTAGTCAGACAAGGTAATACTAATAGTGGTAGTACTATAGCAAAATGTGCAGGGTGGGGAGCCAGTGCTTCAGAGAGCTGCTTTGTAATTCATGCCACGATAGAAATCAGTGCCTTAGTCATGGGCAGCCTGAATAAAGAAGCCTGGGAGTTCAAACAAAAATATCTCTCTAGCTAGTTTAACTTTTGAGCTTACATCATAAAGCAAAGTGATACTTGAGTTTTTTGAACATTATACTCGCTTCATTATGTTTTAAAATTGCTTTCTTAAAGGCTGTGGATCAGACTTGCCCAGCTGCCTTAAACTTGGAGTACTAGTATTCAAATAGCCATGTAGTTGTGTGTTTGTTCCCCCCGGCCAGCTTACTAGTTGAATCAGGCTTTCTGGACCATGATCTTAAGCATCTTTATAAAAGCTCTAAGTCTGGTAGATCACTCACTAAAAGGAGACTAAAATTCCAATTCTGAAACCCAAATCACTCTCTCTGAAGTTGTGAGAAATGCTGGAAAAATGTAAGGAAGAGTTTCCATAACGAGTGAACAACAAAGCTCTAAACTTCAGTGTCAGCCAGCTGTCTGTTACAGATGCACATTTTAAATAGCAGAAAGACTTGGACCATATGCAAAAGTGTAATTTTAAGAGTGAAGAAATCCCCAACATGAGTCTTGGATTTCATGCTGTCGAAAGCTGGCTAATAAAAATTATTCTTCTTGTTAGCATCTGCATCTGTTGATGACTGTTCATTTAACAGTCAAAAAAAATAGTAAAAACCCACTTATTCTGCCTGTTTAATACTAGGGGAAAGGTGGGCTGGAGAACTTAGGGATACAGCTGTCTTGAGGGTCCTCCTAGAATGAACTGCTGGGAAGAGGCTGCTGTCCTCAGCTGCCTGTTTCTTCTCCTATTCTACTAATTGTACAGTGTGTTTTGGACAAAATCTGGCTGTGAGCTCACAGGTGTGGCACACAGCTAATAGAAGTCACTTTTTGGACTGATAAAGCTGGATGCTGAAGATCCATGGCACAAACACAGCAAGCTGCTTAGGTTCTGCATTTCTGGCATGATTCATTGCCTTAAAAATTACTTTGTGGAGCAGCTCTTCTTTGTCGAAGCAGTTGTGCAGTATGCACCAGACCATGGGAGGAACGGAGTACCCACAGTTAGAATGGGATACTGCCGTGGTTACTGATTTGAGAAACCTGTTTTAGACCCCATTTGCTGCACTGCAATGTTGGCAGCCAGCGTGTTGCCCAGCTTTGTGGGAAGAGGGTGAATGAAGCATAGACTAATCCAGAGTGACAGAAACTGGCATGAGGAATTGATGGTACACCTCTCAGATTGTTTGTGGATCCTTGCCATGTGGCAAATGGAAAGCTTCAGTTCTTGGGGGTACATGTTTTGATTTAATATTGGGTGTGTTTCCTGCTTTGGACTCTAGATCTTTCAGAAATCCTTCAGTGTCAGCATATAAATATGCATACATGTGTATGTTTATTCAAAACCTCTTGCAGTTCCTCTGCAAGCTTTTCTCTCAATTGCAGGTCAGCTGTGATCACCATGACTTATATCCTAATCAGCAAACTCTCTCCTTTATTTTATTTTTTTTAGGATTATCTGCCCTCACAGCAAGATATACTGCTGGCACGAAAACCCACAAAAGGGATTCATGAGTACGACTTTGAAATAAAAAATGTTCCTTTCAAAATGGTTGATGTAGGTGGCCAAAGGTCAGAACGGAAACGGTGGTTTGAGTGCTTCGACAGTGTCACATCAATACTGTTCCTTGTTTCCTCGAGTGAATTTGACCAAGTGCTCATGGAGGATCGGCAAACAAATCGCCTTACAGAATCCCTGAACATTTTTGAAACAATAGTCAATAACCGGGTTTTCAGCAACGTCTCAATCATTCTCTTCTTAAATAAGACGGACTTGCTTGAGGAAAAAGTACAAAAAGTGAGCATCAAAGACTATTTTCCAGAGTTTGAAGGGGATCCCCACTGCTTAACAGATGTCCAAAAATTCCTGGTGGATTGTTTTCGTACTAAACGTCGGGACCAGCAGCAGAAGCCCCTCTACCACCACTTCACCACTGCTATTAACACAGAAAACATCCGACTAGTTTTCCGTGATGTTAAGGATACTATCCTTCACGACAACCTCAAGCAGCTTATGTTACAGTGATGTGCAAAAAGACATTTTTATTTGAGTAACTTTTGTGTGTTGTTTTGGTTGGTTTTTTTAAACTAGAAGTTTACAGCAGGAGTAGAGAAATCCAGATCCTGTCAGACTTCTTGATACGTGGCTAAAAGCTGCTGCTGAACACATTATTGCCAATTTCTGCAGAAATTCAGACTTAATCTCTTCCAGTGTAGCTTCAAGTTGTCTCAAGTTGTAACTTTATAGCAGACCTACGTCTAAGTTACCTGTAAAGTGATAAATTTGACATTTTACGAACAGAAGTATTATCCTAGAAAATTCATTCCACCTTCAGAATGCAAAGTCCAGACTTCAGTGAAATTGTTGCAATTGTTAAGACTGTGGCAGTAATGGAAGGAGGGGGGGGGGAAACTTTTCACATCCGACTTTGTTATGAAGACTGTGATACCATAGCTGACTTACGATTTCTCAGGTCTATTGTTGGTTAGAAATCCCATAAATCACTTGCTGGAATCATCAGTTTGAAGCTAGGACTCCTGGGTGTAACATACTTCCTCTTTAAGTGTAACTCTTCGGTGGGGCTTGACTAGGAGATGCTTTAAAAATCCTTGGATTGGGAGTTTCAGACGTACCTGGCAGGAAGTACTAACGCGGGCAGAAGTCTAGTGGCGAGGAGTTAGTGAGTGGCACAGTACACGGTTTCACTATCGCATTGTGCGTCCGACTTGGAGCCATGGCAAAGCACAGAGCACTATGATACGGTCCTCTTGAAATTTGGATGTGGGAAGGGGGAGCAAGCTGAACTTGTATTTCTTATCTTCGCTAACCAGATGTTACGTGTAGGTACCTTACCTGTTCTTGAAGCGCTTTAATATAGCACTGGTTTATTTTTACTTTCTTCATGACTTCTCACAGTGTGCCTCATCTTAATCAGTAAGTGTTTGGTTATGGATAGAAGTACTTGCAAACCTAAGTGCCTCCTTGTGTTCTGTCCTCCTATGGTATTTTCAGTGGCCTTACGTGAGCATATGTGTTCCCAGCAGAGGCCTTGTGTAGCTGACACCGTGAAGATGAACGTTTTCTTCTGAAAAAAGAACATGTCACAGCAGAACATGCTTCAGCTGATGAGGTTCTTTGAGACTTGCCGGTTGGGTCTAGCAATCCTAAGTGTACTTGAGCCAGATCTGTTGCACAGCATACTCCAGAGTGCTGCTTGTGACTAAGAATATTTTACCAAAAGTTCCATTGCATTTTGGGGGATGTTTTTTTGGTGGGGTGGGGTGTTGGGTGTTAACTGTTGCTATGTGATTTAAAATAAACAGTAAAATATCCTTTGTGCTCAGAAATCCTCATATGCCACACAGCACGCTACAAAACGGGAGTAAGCGTGTGTTTTAAAAAGTAGTGCCGCTATCAAGTTTCCCCCAGACTGTAGTGTCACGTAGGCAGTTCGGCTTGCCACTTTGCCCTGGGGAACCAGCCCATTCCTGTGGATCGTGATGCTGCCCAATACTCTCTTAAATGATTTTTATTACCATACTGCACGTGTGGCAAGCAGGGTGACATACTGTTCTCGCTGCTTGGAGCAGTGTCCCTGTTAGAACATAGGAAAGCTGCCTGTCTTCTGAACTTAGCCTTTTACTTACTGTGATTCTGAGTTGTATTAACATCTCTGTACCTCGTTCCCCTGTCAGTAGAAGGGGAATAGTGTATTTTTATTTAGTTAGGTGCTTTGAAAGACCTTTATTTTTTTATATCAACCAATGAATAGTCCTAGATTAGTCTGCGATTTCTGCGATAAGGCACTATTTTGAGAGGAAGGAATTCTGAAAAGAGCTTGGGAGAAGTCACAGTGCGTAACCTTAACATAAACATAAACATAAAGTCTGGGTGCAGCACTGATGTCAGGAGGATTAACATAACCTTTAGATAGGGATATCTAATGTATATTTTGCCTCCTTACTGGACATAGATATGATTACTTCCGGTTTGATGTGTTCAGGTCATATGTGAGCAATGCAAGAAGGATGATGAACTAGATGTGTGAAGGCTAGTGAGGCTGTTTAAAGGGTTGGACAACATGCCTGTAATGGAAGTCCAGAGGTTCTCAATTTCCCTCTTTGGAGAGGGATGACAGGTTGATTTGGTTGAGCTGTAAATGATAGGTGAACAGATAACAAACCTCTGTCTAGTAGCCTCAAAGTCCAGTGTTGGAAAGCAGAAACTGAACAAACCCGTGCCTGTGTTAGTCAACAAAAGGATTAGTAGGTTTGGCTTTTTCCTTTGCTGACAGTTGTGTGAACAAGTTCTTTTTTTAAAAAGAGACTTATCTCTGCTCTGATAAGTTTAAAAAATATTAAAATAATTAACTATTAAAATAATTAATTTGGAGAGGTCTGTAGTATGTGTTTTGCAGGATGTCAGACTAGATGATTGCAGAGAAGACTAAAGACTGGATAATGAATGATACAAAGATTACCAGGAATTTGTCTAAAAAAATTTATGTAAAATGCTGATAAATTTTATGTCAAGGGACCTGTCAATTTACGCAAGATCCTCAAAACTGATGTCAGTCTAAAGATAACAGTCAGCATCACCAAGGTGCTGGGCACTTCTGATGTTAGCTAAAGTGGGAAAAGTATTGAGCAGGCTTTTCCCCTGAACGAGTACAAAAAACTTTTTTTTTTTTTTTTTAATCTTTTCAGATCACTTTCCCTGTGAGCACTAGGGCCTCTAAGATAGCAGGGTGGACCCGGTGGTGTTGGGCCACTTCTGACAAAAGTAGGCCCTGGTAGATAAGCACTATATGAATCTCAGGCAGAAATGAATTATTTTAATGAAATGACTGAGTCAGATCACTTGCTTTTGATTTCCCACTCCCGCTTCTTTAGAGGGGGTGAGACAGCTAACCTTGATGTAACTGTTTACATGGTTCCTATGTTAACATACTGGCTAAACAAACTGAATCAACGTTTGGCTTTTCCATCTTCAAACTTACCCTTCATTTGCTACCTGAAAAGGAGCACAGCATGTACTGTTGTATTTCTTTTTAGGTTTGTTTCTAAATATTATTTCTTCATAGCAGGATATAATTTTTGTGCAAGAGCTGCAGGATTGATGTTTTGAAGAGACTGATTTTTATCCCGAAGCAAACAAATGAGTCACAGTTGGTTAGTAAGAGTGAAGCTTGTTCATGTAAACCAGTCTGTGGTACAAGGTCAGGATGTGTTTCTAGTGAAGGTGGGAAAGCAGGTAGAAAATCAAGTTTCCCAAATCTTTCCTAGTTCTCTTTGATCGAGTAAACTCTGTTAAAAAGATCACTGATCACTGACCGCATGGAGATATACCACTGTCTTGTACAGCCTTCCTGTACTTGAAGGTGAAATTGGTGTTTTAGTGACTGTTCCCTTGCTGCAGTGTGTTAAACTGAGTTGATTGATACCTGAAAACGGTGGCTGTTCATCAGGGCTTTAAAATTTTTAATTTTTTGTTATATACTGTAAGTGGGAGCATAAGCCATCAGTTTGTGTAAAACTTAAGCTTTCTTCTAGAATATCTGCTCTTAAAAAAAAAAAAAAGTCAGGTGGGTTCGTTGATCTCAAAGGCTGTATATTGGACTCATTTGTCTAGTAAGTAGCTTTAAATTTTGCCCATAAGAATTATTCTAGCAAACTGCTCAGATGGCTGGGCTTTTCAAGCTTCACGACACTTGGCTAGTAATAGTATTTATGATCAGTCCCAGATAGCCTGGCCAAACTGTGTCTGCTCACCATGTTTGGGAGCAACTCACTGCTTAAAGACTGAGAACTGTGCGCCTTTAACACGTCCATTGCCATTGGAAGACTTCTCTGGTTATTTCTCTTTCAAGACGGTTGCAGAAGGTTCATTTTCCAACAATAACATTTCCTGATTCAAAATGATGGAAGTTTTATGCCATTACCGAATTGTTCACAAGTTAACTTTACAGGTCTTGTCTATTTGATGGTACCATTAACATAGTTGTTTTGTTTGTTTGTTTAATTACACAGCATTGCAATACAGTGCCATTTTGCAATTTCTTTGCATTGTACTTGAAAATAAGTTGAATTGCAGACTATTTAAAACTGCTTTCCTGCGCTTTCAGTAGCAGTGAGAGCTTACCTTACGTGAAGCCTTTATGTAAAAATATATTTTGTAACAACCTCATAGATCTTTAACAAAACCAAGATTTGTATTAGCTTTGTATAAATGTTTGTGGCTTACAATTTTATATGTTTAACTTTTTATAAACTTTCCAGGGACTACTTTTTATTGTAAATTTTTTTCTCCTTTCTTTAGTTTAAGATTGGCAATAAATTATTTCTAAGGGAAGTCTTAGAAGAAAAAGCATTGCTTCCTTTTTATAAAACGGTAAAATTTGATTAATAGCTTAAAACCTCTTACACTTGCTTGTACATTGCTCTGTACATACACTCCGAAAGTGTTGCCTTTCAGCTATTAATATTTGCCTTGTGTACAAAAATTACTGACGATGAATAAACATATACAGCCTGACGTTGGTATTATGAAATTATTTTTCAAGTTAATAATGTGTGGAGGCAGCCAGCTGACTTTTTTTTGTTGGTTGGCTAAGGCCAACTGTTCTGCTCCTGTCACATCTTGTGTTTCAAATAAGATGTGTGATGCAGTTAGTCTCTAGTCTCAAGGAAGCCCTTTGCTGAATCTCATCCAGATTCTCGTTCAGCCTGATTGCTTTCTCTGCAGTAAAGGTAGAAGGGAATTGCTGACTTGCATTTGACAACCAGTTGGGTACTCAGTATTTAAAATATTGATGACACTTGCGTGTGTTCTGGCATAAATGGTGAGCCTCTGTATAAATTATGTATCTCAGTACTGCAGACTTGGATTTTATTATTTTCCTTTTTTAAGCTGTTTTCACAATAAGCCAGCCTCTGCCTCCTCTAGAAATGGATCACTGGCTGTTTTGCAGCTGGCTGCGATATGAAGCAGTGTTTTGCAGCAAAACATTGATTGCTCCTTGTCAGTTTTTATAGGCCTGAGGATGCTTCATTTCCACAGCAGCCCTCGGATTTGGCTGGCGTGCTGTGAGCACTAAATCTCTGAAAATACTTAGGCCAGGTCATGCTTGTTTATAAAGTTTAGTGCTCAACATCAGTATTTGTCTTGATAATTGGAACACATAAACTGTAAAAATTCTTGGTGTATGTGAATGTTGCTGTGGATTAACGGGAACCCCAGCCTTCGCACTGAGGAGAGCAGTTTGCTGTGGGAAGGAGCCACCTGTGCTGACTGAAATTAGGAGTTAAAAACCTGTCAGATGCCCTGAAACTTCACCCAGCCCCACAGAGCCATTTTCATTCAGGTACTGTCTGTTCCTGGGGGGGGTGGTGGTGGTGGTGGTGTTTCTGAGGAACTACAACCTCATCTCTGGACTGCTTTTTTGCACTGCAACAGTTACATCAAATAAGCACTATTTGTGGTGTTGCTCTGACTTTGAAAACCAATCTCTTTAGGGTTTTTTGAAACTTTTTTTTTTTCCTTGCATCTGATTTCCTGTGATGTAGTCAGCTGCCTGAGGAGTAAAACTAACAACATCTAGAACTCCTTAGCAGATCATGTTTGCTTTTGCTTTTGCACCCAGTATCACAAGTGTAATTGCATCAAGGTTCACCTGAGCTTCTAGTTAAGCTCTTGTTGTCTAAAGCTCTCATTGGAAATAGGTTCGTGGTGGTGTACTGTTCCGCAGTAAGTCACAGGCACCGATAACCTCACCGCACTGATGTGCCTGGTGGCTGACGGCAGTGGGGAGAGCCGCAGGAGGGGCAGGGAAGGAGCGCGCTGCAGGACTTCTGTGAGCAAGTGAAGGTTTCTTCACTTTCCAAAGCTCTTGACGGAACAGAACGCCGAATTGCACGTAGTGCTGAATGTAGGTTGGGTTTTCAAGCCTCTTCCTTCCTGTAAAAGTGACTCGGGGGATTACACAGTAACTGACATCAAGGAAGGAAAATGGTGTGGAGCTCTGCCGAAAGCTTCCCCGGCTGCCACAGCGGTGGCAGGAGCGGGTTCCAGCGCTGACCTTCGGACTCCCGGTCCTGCAGGGGCTGGGCTGGCTGTTAAGCTGTAGAGCAGCCGAGGGGCAAAGTGCTGGAGGAGCGGCGGCCGGGCGCGCAGAGCCCGGTCGGGGAATACAGCTGGAAATAGGATGAGCGTCTGTGCTGGCCCAGACCCTGCTGGTTTTTTTTCTCTAAAACAACAAAAAAGGTAATAGCATTGAGTTACTTCTGGCCAGTCCACCTAATAGAGCGATCAGTGCTGTTTTCCATACAAGCTGAAATATTATTTGCACTGTGCGTGTTCTGTGAATTACTAGATTAAATTAATAAGGGTCCAGATAGACAGAGTCCCACAGGGTTCTGCGACTGTTTTATTTGTGCCTAACTTGAGATAGTATTGGGTTTCTTTGCTGGCTCCCTTGTGTTTTCATGCACACTTAAAAATGAGGGCAAGACTTGTTCCTGCTGGAGTGCAGCTTCCACCAGCAGCAGCTGTCTGGGCCCTGGGACTCTTGGCTCACTCTGGCTCTGAAGAGAAGCTCCTGCAACACCAGAGTGAGCCCCGCTCCAGCCTCTGAAACACGCCGTGGCAGAGACAGTCCTTATGCCCAAGTTCAGTAAACAGGCTGCAGATGACTCGAAGATAAGGAATCAAAACATCCAGCAGAAAGATGTGCACTGAGACGGGAGACGCAGCCCCCACCCATGCGTGTAGCCAAGGTGCTGCCTCTGCTGGGCTCTGGGGGGGAACCGGGGGTTTTATTAATTGTCAAGGGCGGGATCTGACAAACATGGGTTTGGGGTAGGCTGTTGGGAGCAGAGGTCCGCTTCAGTGCCTGCCACTTCCTCTGGAGTTGGATGTTCCAAGCTGTGAGCCGCGGGTTGTGCGGTGGCTGCTCCTCGGGCAAGGAGGGCTGCCAGGTGCTGGGGGTAAGGCAGGAGCGTGGCTGTCAGCAGGTGCAGGAAGTGAATAAAAGGCATTTCTCTGCCTGGATGGTTTGAAACATGGTGACCCAGTAAGATGATGATGATCAGTGCGGACTGATTTTTATTAACTTTGGATTTGGAGAGCAGGAGGAAGCACAAGACCTGTGCATCCAGCAGGATCAAGAATGAATTTTCCCCACTTCCTGCTCCAATATGCAGTATAGTGGATCTTGGATCCTGTGAGTATAAAAGATCCCAACTCCCTTCCCAGGCTTCTTCCCATTGGCAGACAGTGATGCTTAGAGCCAGAATCTCTGCCTGATTTCCAATTCTCTCTCCTGTCCGGCACCAGGCCAAACCTTGGATGGCTTTTAGCCACATTGCAGGCTCTGCCCTGTGTTCTCTCCGTTGCCTGCAGCCTGGAAGACAGTCCGCTTCCCTTAATGCAGAAGAAAGCCACTCCTTTATCATATTCAAAGGGGAAGCAGTAGTGGGGGGGGGGGGGGGGCACGGGCATGGATTTTAACATGAACACTCCCACACACAGCCCTCTGCGCTGATTGAGAGAATGAATGACTGTTTCCATGTTTCCATGTTGACCACGTACCATGCAAACGTTTGTGGGTTGACACCAACCGTGACTAATTTCTCTCCAGGAGTCACCACGCCAGGCTGCTGCAGCACTAAGCACTTCCACAATTGTTAGGTGTGAGCACCAGCCCTGATGTGCGGCTCAGCTCTGAACACTGCGCACCCGCTGTCTTTGCTTGGGAGTTATTCCTTGTTTTCAGCTTTTATCACAAGGAAAGGCAGTATCTATAAATTATATAGATCTTTATGCAGTTGCAAAATACTAGACAGTATTTTGCACTTTTTCCTGTATGAGCTGGATTCTCTTATATTAATCCAAAGTCTAACTGTGGGAGCAGCTGTGAATTGATGACCATTTCCTGCTGGAGCCTCCATTTTCCCTGAAGAAAAAGAAAGCAAACAAAAAACCTTCCATGAAATCAGCATTTTCAAAGAGTTACTAACTTAGGATTTGCAGGGGAGCAAGTTGAGCAAGCCTTCCGCAGCAACAGCCTACTTACATCACGTCTGGCATTTGCTAAAAATTGCCTAGAATTAAGGAGCAAACTTCCTCTTTTACTCATGCAGATGACCCGCGCAGATTCTCCTTCCCCCTCTCTCCCATCCTCACTTACAAAACCAGGAGCAAAGGGGATGTGGTGCCGCCCAGGCACCAGCTCCATGCGGGACGGGTGTGCTCAGGCAGGCTGCGGGCGCTGGAAGTGCACCGGGAGCGTGTGGAGCCAACATACCAGCTGCGTGATGTAAACCTGGGATGCCCTTTCTAAAACCACAGCCCACCCAAGCTCAGTGTTTCTTGTTTTATCGCCCGCTGTGCTCCACAAGCCCGGCTGCTCTGGGAAGGGGACACCTGCCCACTGCGGCTCCGCCAGCCCTGCAGCCGAAGCCATGCCAGCTCTCCTTCCTTCTCTGCTCCCGATGGCTCTCCCTGCTGATGGCATGACATCTCTGCTCACAGCAGGAACCCCTTCTGACGTTCCTTCTCTCCCCTCTGCAACACTCAAGGAGAAAAAGTAACTAAATACTTCTTTCCCAGCATGTAGCAAATCCCAAATCCTAAATCCTCCTCTTGTTTCCAGTGAAATGTTGCCTTTCATTGCACTTGTAATAAGGCAGTGCAGGATCATCTCTACTGTGTTTTTATCTGGGGATGCCACTGGGGTAAAGGAACATTTTTACCTGTACAAATGTCAGCAGCAAGTCACCATGGCTGTTTCCTTGTGCCAAAGCACTGACTGACACCATTGCAAGACTTCGTCCTTTAGAAAGGCAACCCCAATTGCCTGAACTGGTAGGTGAGATAGATGTAAAGTATTTAGACATTTAATCTTCAAATTAATTGGCAAAAGTAGCTGCTCTCTAAGAGGTTAGCAGGGCAAGGTGTTTTGGTTTTCCCTCTTCACAGAAGCAGGAATCAAATATGAAAGCATCTGGTAGACAGCCAGCCATGTGGCTGGAGCCAGGCTTTCCACTCCGCGTCTCCATACCCTGTCTCGTTTGCTTGCAGCAAGATGAATGTCTGTGATGATGCCAAAGGAAGGAGAGCAGAGGAGGAAAACAGTTGGGTACCTTCACTTACGGCCGTGGCTCCCCTGGGAGGTGGAGGTCAGTGATTCCCGGGGCAGGCGGGGAGCCTGCTGTCCCTTGGATGAGAGTCACTGCCTGATTTTGGGAAAGTGTTTCGGAGCTAGCAGCTTCAAGGGCCATCTGTAATCAGCAGGGAGAGAAATGTGCCACCAGAGAGCGATTCTCAGCCTGAAACTGTGTCCCAGGCAGGCCGGGTGAGTCACTCCCCAGTGACCGGCGCAAGCTTGGCCACAGCACTCTCATACCCCTGGTGAAATGAAAGCATCTCCGCCCCAGCACCTTTGTGCTGTGCTTCCCTGATAAATAAAGCCAGTGCGGGGTGAGCATGTGCAGAGCACTCTTGAGATCCATGGAGGAAAAGTCCAGACCACCTTCTCCCTGAGGATTTTTTCAGTGCAGGGTCCTCCAGTACCCCTCCGTGGCAGGACTTCACCCATCCCATCGCCATCTCGCTTTTGTGACAGCCACAAGCCATTGCAAAGAAATGGCTCCAGATCTTGGCAACGGTGTAGGAAATAACCCCATATATTTTACAGTTCCTTAAAAGCAAAAGAATAACTAACTCCTCATTTAAATTCCCATTTCCATAGCTGGAACTCTTCGGATCACACATTTCTTTAGCATAGGCTGAGTTTTTCCTCCATCTTCCAGTCAGACAGGATTTCTGTTTGTGCAGACACGAATGGCACCCCATCTTTCTGTCTCGCCCACCATGGGTGAGCGCACGGGAATTGCTCCGGATGCAATGCTTATGAAAAATACTTCAGAGCTCCGAATGCAATGCTTATGAAAGACACTTCTGAGCTCCGAATGCAATGCTTATGAAAAACACTTCTGAGCTGAATGTATTAGTAAGAAAACCAGCAGATCTACAACACACAGCTAGTTTGACTGAAGTGGCGCGGCTATTTGCCGCGCACAGTTCTGTTCGAGCCCCGTGCAGCTGCAAAGCGAGTGGGCAGCGCCATGCCAGCCCTACACCACCTACGTGCCGAAAAGTGCCGGAAACATCTGAGCTGTCTCTGCTTGCTCCAGGCCAAACCATCGCAGAGGAGCGGCGAGGCGGAGGGAGAACCGCTGTGATCTGAGCACAGGGACTGGATTCCGGGAACATCTGAGCACTAAATATAGCAGCCGTGCTTGCTCAGCAGCTTGGGGTCCGGCAGATAACAGCCCGCTCCAGGAGAAATGACACCGCCCTAAGGGGAGGTGTGAAATTCAGTATCACCACATCGGCAGGGCTTCCCGGGAATCCCTGCCTTTCCGCTGGTTTATGTCTCTTTGCAGTGCTTGAGAGAATCATGACATTACCAGGGGAAAAACCAGAACATGAATGCACGTATGTTGGAACCGTGGGTTAAACTCTTCCTCCTCCAGCAAGCCTAACTAATGTTTGTAGAAGCTTCTGAACACAAAAAGCATCGTAAGTGTAAAATATTAGAGCTTTTGTTTGTTGGTTTGTTTTTATAAAAACACCAAAGAACTCTTAGGTGTGTTGGGGAAATGCTGCTTCTGGCAGGGCAATAGAGGGGACACACCTATACAAACCAGTAAGCCCAGGAACACCTCCTGCTGTAAAGTTTCATAGAAAAAATGTCTCCTGGTTGCATGCATGGAGGCAGGCAATCCCCCAAAGGGTTTCAGCTCCGTGATGAGAGCGTGCTCACAGTGTCTCATCACTCACAGTGCTGTTTTCTCCCATTTTTGCAAGTTCTACACAAGTTCTCCAGAAAGGGCGATGCTCTAATTACGAAGATCGCAAAGGTCTCCTTCACTTGCTGCTGCTTTCATGCAGGTGTTTTAAAACGTTTGGGTTAGCAATTTTAAAATTTGCTGTATTAATAAAATACGTTCTGTCTCTCTCGTGCACGTATTTTAAATTAATAATTGCAATCCTGTTGTAAATACATGCTGGGAGAAAACAGGTCAGCTTGCCGTGTGCCGGCACACCTCCTTGCCTGGGCTGATGGGCTGTGCTGGGGATGCGGTGCTCCTTTCTGAGCTGAAAGCTGAATTACAGCTTGCTGTCATGGTTTTGTCCCATGCCGATGTTTTTTTTGGTGCTGCCCGTTGTGGTTTGTGCGCTTGTGGCCTCATGTGTTGCCTTGGTTGGATGTGGTGGCAATAAGCAAGGCGCTTACTCTGCGGCAAGAGAAGATACCTAGCATTATGGTAATTATTGCAAACATCTGTATTGCTGTTACACATTATTTTGGAGCGCTGCTGTGTAGTTCTCTTTTCATTTATTTATTGGTGAAGATGGCAAATATCAATGCAACATTACAAGGAATTGCGAAAGGTTGCAAGCATGGCAGGGACATGTTATAAATGCCATTTAGCAGTGAGCGCATGTATTTTTCGCCTGAGAAACCGATGGAAATTTGAATTTCATTACAAACTGAAATAAGTGGGATAATTACAGTTCTGAGGAAGGGCCGTGAAGCGAGTCGGCTGGCCTAATGGGTGGGCAGAGGGGACTTCGGACTCTTTGTCACTTGTCAGAGTGGAGATATCCAACAAAAGATGGTTCCTGGTGCCTTGTGCCGCAGAGAAGAGCCGTGAGCGCAGTTCGACACTGCCCCATCAGCCCCAGTCCCGCTCCCGCAGCTGATGGATGCTGGCATTTCTGCTGGCATCGGTCGTTCCATTGGAGCCGGCAGGATGATCCGAGAGCCACAGGCTCCTGCTTCGGGAGCTGGTTGAATCACCCTGATCCAGCTGCGAAGTCCGAGCTCTGCCGCCGAGGCTGAGTTGTTCATTCCCCACATGGATGCCGTGGGCAGCTGGAGGTTTTACCTTTTTCTTGAGCACAATTATATAGAATTCAAGTTCAAGCTTCAGCAGTAAAGGCCAAACTCCTGTCGAGCCTGTCGAAGACAAATTTTCTCTGGGTATAGTAATAAAATCTACTGTTTGAGCATTCCTGGTGGTGATTTTTATCTGATGTGGTCTACTAGGAATTTTGCAGAGCCCACTTAGTTTCCAGAGGGAGACTTTACACATCTGAGTAGCAGTCACCAACAGATTCAAGCATCTAAGTTTCCTACTCTTCTTTTTGCGTTTGTAAAGTAATATTTCAATGAACTGGGAACCAGAAAACATATTTCTGGGCTGGCTTTTCCTGAGGCCCCGAGTCTGCTCAGGGAGCTTGGTCTTGAAAGTCTCTCTTTGGAAGATGATTGTCTGAATGCTCAGGCTGTCCTGCTTGGCGACGTGCACCGATGGATGTACAGCTGTCCTGTGTGGTCACAGTTCTTCTGTAGATTGCTGCTTAATTCCTGAAAACAGCTTTTTCATAGGTGGTTGGGGTGGTTTTTTTTCATGGGATGTCTTGAAATATCTAGAGAAGCGGCCCAGAGGTGCTTTTGGTACTGTGGGAGGAACAGAACCCTGGTAAGTCTTGGAGTATCATTGTTGGATAAGGTTCTTCGACAAAGTGGCACAACATTTAGGCGTCAGAAACTACAATGACTTTCAAAATACGAACACTCAGGTCAGGAACAGGAAAACGGGCACACGGCGCTTGCCCTGGAGGTGCAGTGCAGGCGGGGGTGCCCGGTGCCTGGCTGTGTGTCGTAGGCAATTTTTAGAAGGCTGATGAATTTCCAGCTGATAATGTTCTAGATCCCTTGGACAAGGCAGGGACATGGGTCGCGCTGATTCACCCTTTCCTTTACCAATTTTCCCAAGCAGAAAAAACGAGGGAGGGGAATTCCTGACAAAACACCCGTGCCCTGTCGCTTGTGAGTGAATTTTTCTGGTGGAGGGGGGCAACAGTGGACTCAATTGTTTTCACATACTGAAAATCATCGTTACGTGTGAATGACTGGAAACAAGATGTAATTTTGCCATGAACTGAAGGCAAAGACTGTGAAGAGGTAGGGAGGGAAGGGGAGCCAGACCCCGAGTGGCCTCGCACCATGCTCAGGACATGAGTTTCCGTGAGGTTGCTCCTGTTTTTCCAGGCAATGCTCCTCCAGGAACCTCCGATGCCCAAACCTTCCTAGGCATAAACGTGCCCTTAGCTCCTTCCCTCACAAAGCAACGCCTGCATTCGTTAAAGCCTGCCGTGTTAATTCCCACGGACGCGATGCTTACGAGGATGTGTGGGGCGGCACAGGAAGGGTCCGTGGGCACGGGCAGTGGCTTCCCATGGGGACCTCAGTGTGGAATAAAGCTTCAAAAGCAGAAAAGCAAGGATGGCAGTGCAGGCTGGAGCCAGCCTGGAGGCTTAGCTTGTCCCTGCCGTGGCACGCATGCCTCCATCCTCCGTGGGCTCCGTCCCCCGTGGGCTGGCTGCGTCTCGGCAGGGTCGGGGCCCTGAGGGCTGTGTGGCGGTGGCCCAGTGGGGCTCTCGGGGCTGGAGCAGGTGGCTGGCATCTCCCCGGGGCCGCCTGCAGTGTGCCACGGGGCGGGCTCCGGCGTGTGTGGAGGCTGTGGCACCCGCGGGTGGGAAACTGTCACCCTACCGGTGTTACCGTGGCTGTGAGTGGAGCAGGGCATCGCGGCTGGTCGCCGCGCCCAGGGGCCTGCGGAAGAGGGCCTGGCTTCGTGAGGCTCGGCGACCCTCGCCCACGGCTGCCCCGTCCCGTCCCGTCCCGTGGGAGCGGTCCCCAGGGGCCCGGCGGGCCGGGCGCAGCGCCGCGGGGGGCCGGTAGGGGGCGCGCACGGGCCGCGCAGCCGGGGCGGTGCTGGGGAGCGGGGGGGGTGGGGCGCGGGGGGACCCACGCGAGGCAGCCGCCCCCCGCCCCCTGCCCGGCGTGTCCGTGCGGGTGCCGCAGGCGGTGCCACAGCAGGGCACGGGGTACGGAGCCTGCGGGGACCCCAACCCTCCCTCCTCTCCCGCAGTGCTGCGGCGGTGCTGCCGGCACCCAGTGCCCGGCCCCCCCCCCCGCGACCCCCCCCCCCCCCCCCGCGGCCGCCAGCGCCCCCCAGCGGCGGGGGCGGACGGGGCCCTTCGGGCTGGAAAGGCCCTTCGAGTCCAGCCACCAACCCAGCGCTGCCAAGGACACCCCCGACCCGTGGCCCCAAGTTCCACATCCACGCCGTGCAGGAGCCCCCCCAGGGATGACGACCCCACGACCTCCCTGGGCATCCCCATCGCCAGAGCATCACCACCACCAGAGCATCCCTACCACTAGAGCATCCTCATCACCAGAGTATTCCCATCACCAGAGGATCCCCACCACCAGAGGATCCCCATCGCCAGAGCATCCCCATCGCCAGAGCATCCCCATCGCCAGAGCATCCCCACCACCAGAGCATCCTCATCACCAGAGCATCCCCACCGCCAGAGGATCCCCACCACCAGAGGATCCCCATTGCCAGAGCATCCCCACCACCAGAGTATCCCCATCACCAGAGCATCCCCATCACCAGAGCATCCCCACCGCCAGAGGATCCCCACCACCAGAGGATCCCCATCGCCAGAGCATCCCCACCACCAGAGCATTCCCCGGCCCTAGGGCCTCCTGGCCACTGGTGACCACCAGCGTCCTCCTCCTGGCAGGGCTCCGTGCAGGATCCTGCCCCCAGCAGCGTTGTGCCTACCCCACCAGTGTGTACCTGGCCCTGCCTGGCAGCCCCCCCCACTCATGCTGGGGTTACATCAGTGATATCCATCAGGTCAGCCCCAGCCCTTCAACTTCCTTGCAGGATGAATTTCACAACTCCTGTGTTGGTTTGTGTTTCAGCTGTTGCTGTAGATACTGTAGCTTCTGCCTTGTGTGTGTTTTCTTGTTTTTCTCCTCTTTCTACAATCTTATGGACGTAAAAAACTGACGGAGCGCATAAGTTGAGGGTTTCCAAAGGAAATTGTGGTCTGAGACATGCAAAGAAATGTCAGTGGTAGAGAGTTATACTTGTGGCTAGTAACTGTTTATTTGTTTTGCTAAGTAGAAGCAGGTGTTAGAGAAGACTCAGGGTATTTGGGGAAAGGCAGAAGGGCTGCATGGCTCACACCGGTTGGGGGTTGAAAACCATCGAGCCAGTATGAACTGTACTGTTTCTAAACACAAGCAGCAGAAGGCAGTGGAGGGAGAGAGTGCATTTGCTTCAGTCTTTCACCATGAAGATGAAAACCTTTCCACTTATTTTGTTTTCATTTAATGTGTTACATCTTGAAGACCTTACTATCCAGGAATGCATGCAGACGAGAGCGAAACGGTGGCAGGAACCCAAATGCGTTCACCAAAACCCCTGCGAGCGTTCAAGGAGAGCCCCAAGTGCTTATTAAAGTGCCTTGTTGTGCTGCAGGAATAAAGCACATCAGCAGGGGGTACAGTCTATGCAGAAAAGCTCATGTATTTACAGGGTTATTTTCTGTCATTTACTATGGACTATTTGAAAATTTACTGTCTGACCAGAAACTACCAGTGCACTAAAAATTCTTCACTGAAAAGCTAATGTTTGTATCATCTCTTGGCTGACACCGGTTGCTAACGTGATGCTACAGTATTTGGTCTCTGCTGATGCCACGTGTATCCAGGAATGTTTGTCTTCATCACTCGTGAACACTTCATTTCTGAACGGGGTCTGGGCTGTGCTCCGTCCCACACAGCTGCAGGCAACTTGAGCGGTTTAATTCTTTGCATTTTATAAGGCTAATAATAAAATTGCAGGGATGGGAGTCCGTACAGAGAAGGAAAAGGGTGTTTGCAGGTGAAAGGGGCAACCAGGGATGAGCAGCTGGGGTTGGGGTACTGGCACTATGTGGGGGGGTGGTCTGCGAGCACGCGATGTCCTGGGTCTCCAGCTGCCAGGACCTGGCAGCACGGGCTGCACGGAGGGGAGCAAAGTCCAGCCGCATCTCAGAGTTTGCACGGAGGTCAAGAGAAGGTGCCTTGAACTTTAATCCAGGTTATTTACATAGTTCCTTTTCTAATCAGGTTCACAGATTTAATTGGCGCTTTGTGTGAGAGGTTTAATTTCCTGTGTCAGGATGTTATTTTTAATTACTGGGGCCAGAATTTGGTTAGGCTTCCGTGTTTCTCTACATCAGCCAGGTAGGATGCTTCCTCCTCTGGGCTGGCAAATTGACTCCCTCATACCGGGGCCCCAAATCGGGCTGATGGGGGAGAGTTCCCACAGCGCACAATTTTCAGGATTAATTTTTACTCTCAGCTTCACAGATCTACTTCTGTGCTCCCTTCCTGGTCTTACGCACTGTGAGCAATTAAATCCTCTAAAGTATGTGTGAATTATCTGCTATTAAAAGTACACCCTGGAGTACACCTATATGTATTTTAAAAATTACTCTTTCAAAATAGAATCACTGTCACATTTTGATATGTGTTGCTGTTGTTTCCTTGCTTATTAAAATTTGAATTGGACATAAATATATAGTTTATGTCCAGTTACCCCTTTACACGCTGCTAAGTTTGGCCCCCTCTGCTGAAGGTGCTTTTAACCAAGGAGGAATCCAACCCGTAGCTCGGGCTGGAAGATCAGCATCTAGCCCTTGAAGATAAACACCATGGTGGAAATTCTTGTCTCATTTAAAGCCGTGCAAAAGAGATTGAATAAAAATTGTGGAGATGTGAAGATACCAGTGTAGATCTGGGAAGGAGAGGGGTTGTCTCGGTGAAAATGATTCGCGAACTGAAGTTTGAACGGGGTTTTGTATTTTAAGTGCTTGGGTGATCCGTTTGCAGCGGGATTTGCTCCGTCTGCTGCTGGGGGAGCGGGTTTCCACCTTCTCTTTGCTGAGCACCTTTGATTGTGTTATTGGAAGAAGCTGTGAAGGGCTCTGACCCCTCAGCAGCTGAGGCAGGAGGAGAACAGCCAGCAAAAGGGAAAAGAAACAGAAAAATTGCCTTTGTGCCTGCAGACTCCTTCCCAGGTACACATTTAATGCGTTTTTCTTCTGGCAGAGTGTGGGGAATCGCATGAGTTACCGAGGGAGGGAGGTCTTGCGAGGCTGGCGGGGTGTCTGTGTGGACGAGGGTGGGCACAAGAGGTGCTGGAGGGGTGGCTCGGGGTTTTCCAGCGAAGGCAGACGGGACCCCTTGCCGGATGATGCACAACCCGTGTTCCAGCAGAAAAGGGCTGTGTTTTGTGAGCAGCAGGGGAACGACTGCGTGTCCATCCTGCAAGGGCTTGCTGGGGGTTGGGGAGCAGGTTCCTGGGTGGTACGGAGCTGGGGGGTGGGATGTGTGTGGCCCCCTCGCCTGGGCTCCCCACCCCACTCCTCCCCTCGGCAGGACAGGGATGGGGACAGGGATGGGGATGGGGACAGGGATGGGGATGGGGACAGGGACGGGGACGGGGATGGGGATGGGAGGACTGAAACATGGCAGTCAGCTCTGCGCCGTGAGTGCACACGCTTCTGCTTCAGCCTTTTCCGACCATGTCTGGAGGGGGGGCCCAGCTTCGTGCTGGCTTTCCCTACCAGCACCGAGCTGCCTGGTGGCCTCTGCTCGGTGGGACCAGGTGGTGGGAGCCCACACCAGCGGCACGAGGGCCTGCAGCACCTGATAGCACCCAGGGGTGCCAGCCGTGGGGCTGGCTGGGGCCGATAAGCCCATGTGCTGCCACGGGGGCATGTGCGGGAGGAAGATACGAGGCGGGAGGGTGTTCGGTGGCTGCTGCTTGGTACAGGGAGGCAAGCTGGGAGCTCGCACCGGAGCCCGGGGGCTGCAGTGGGAGAAGGGAGTGATTTCACGGCAGGCAGGGAGCCCTGCCGGCTGTGGGAAGGAGCTGGCTTTTCTGGGGGTTCAGCTTCAAGCAGAGCATGGGCTGTTGCTCCGCGCGTGTTTTCCAGCGTTGAGTTTCCCAGTGTGCATTTTGTAATATTTGGCCAGCTTGTCCCCCAGAACTGCTTTTGGAGGAGCAGTAGAGGTATGTCCCATCCTGCACCCCCAGGGATGCATCCCGTCCCGCAGGGAGGCTGGCTTCTTGTGCTGGGATGTGGAGGGCACCCTGCTTTACCCTCCTCTCCGTGCAAACTGAACCTGTTCTCACACCTGGTACGAGTTCCCCAGGGGAACGCGACGTGGGAATGTTAAGGTGTAGTAAAGCTGTGCCAGCTCCTGCCCACAGATGCTGCGTCCTGTGTAGAAGTGGTCCGTGTGTGGAGGTGTCCTCACATCACCACTGTGCTCCAGCTGCCGGGGCCAGCTCCAGTGGGACACACAGCTGCTGCCTGGCCACCGCCAGAAGCAGGGATGCAGACCTGCGAGGGGAAGGGCTTGGGTAGCTTTGGTCAAGTGCTGTGTCTCGGGCCAGGTAAAAAGCTCCAGCAGCACATTTGTCCAAGTGGCGGTGTCAGAATCAGACCTTGTCACATATCTTCCTATCCTTCAGGTGATCTGTGCATCTGTCACTGTGTTACTTAGTCATTAATCTACAGTCAGTTTATACCCACTGCAGGAAACCTTCCCTACCATCACACATGGCCTGGAAGTGAAGCGGGGCGAACATGTTTGGGCTGCTGAGCTGGGGGTCCAGCACTATGAGCAGAGCTGACCTTGTTTGCTCAGTCGCTAGGGCAGGGGTTAGGAGGGCGCTCAGCAGGGGTTAGGTTGGTGCTCAGCAGTGGTTATGAGGGTGGTTGGCTTAGGCAGGAGCATCACCCTGTTACTGTGCCTGGGCAGCACTGGGTATGGAAAGTCACCCCTGGCAACGCTGGTGCTGGCTGCCCCGTGCCCCCCGTGCCTGCCTGCGGCCATCCTCGGTCCCCAGGTATAACTTCACAAATGCCCTTTGCTCTTCACTGATGATTTTGTCTTTGTTTCAACTTGCAACATCTAAAAAAAAAAAAAAATACCAGCCACATTAACAGCAAAATGCAAACGCCTTGATGTGCTTGAAGTGCTTAAAATGCCTCATTTTGATAACTTCCCATAGCAGAAGTGCAAACTTGTGGAGATTAAAGCAAATTAGCAGAGCAGAGAGGCAGGACGGTGGGTACCGGTGTGGCTGGGGAGAGCAGGTAGCTGAAGTAGGAGCACAGGGTGATGCTCAGCACCCTGAAGGGTGATGCTCAGCACCCTGCTGTGCCATCACCCCACTCGGTCTTGCTCTGGCTCCTTGGAGCTGCTTTGGACCGTTCCTCTGCCAGGCTGACTGCAGCAAGCAGCCGGCAGCGGATAAAGTAGAAAAAGACGTTCACGACGTTAATGAAAGCTTTGACAAAAAGGAAGCGAGGGAAACTATTGTCTCCTTGGCCTTATTCTCATAATGTCTGTGTGTAATAAGTCTTTTGGTTATGCTTGCGGCTTCTGTGACAAAGCAGTGATTTAGGGGGCTGTCTTTACAGAGGCAGAGCGGCCCACATGGGCCAAAGTGCTGGTGAGTAATATTTTACCACAAATTGTTGTAACTGGAGCTTGACAACTGCAGTAGGAAGGAGGGTGGGGGATTGCATTTGATTTATTAGACGACTTACTGCAATTTGCAAGAGCGAGCTTTATGCTAGTGCAGCCACGGATTTGCAAATCCTGTGAGTCAAAGTCCCTGTGAGTGAAACTGGGGAGGGGAAAACTGCTGTGTTTTGCTGCCAGGACCCCCAGAGGTGGCCTGGGTCGGCGGGAGGCGTGCAGGCACCGTGGCTGCTCACCAGCTCCTTGAACTGCCAGCATCTCCGGGTGCCCAGGAGCCTTTCCCATGCACGGCCGGTGCAGTATGCCAGTGGTGACCAGGGGTTCTGCCTTTTGGTGTGGACATCGAGTGTCCATAATTCCTCTGGCCAGCAGCACTTTCCCTCTCAGCCTTCAGATGAAGCCGGAAGTTAAAGGGATGTTTTCCTAAATCCAACCTGTGAAGCATCTTTAAGATGAGCTTGAACGAGGGAGGAAGGCTGCTTGCTTGGGCTTGCATCACTGTGAAAATTCAGGTCATGTTTACTACGGGCAGCTGGAAAATGATGATCTCAGATGCTAACGAGTAACATCTGAGGGGAAGCCTTAAAACATTGCACTGTTGTGTAAGCACCTACTTTACTTTTTTCCAAAACCAGTTTAGCTATTTTTAAAGATCCATTTGTCCCCTTAAGTACCTGACGTCGGCTTATCTAAAATAAGTGAAAGAGAACAAGAGGTTGCCCTTCCTTTCAATTCCAAATGGAAAAATGGGTTTGTCGGTTTGGGGTTTTGTTTTTAAAGACCCCGAAACAACAAACAAACCCACTGTACAGCTTCCTTTCTGCTTCAGAAAGGATAGCTACCTACAGTCTGAGGGCTTTTTGTCCTTCTGCAAGCCGACCTTGTGCAATTTCCTTTATTTACATTTGGCTGGCACCGGGCTCGTTGACTCTAAGAGCTTACACAACCGCTTTGAGAGGAATACCGAGGCTTGGAGAAGTAAGTTCTGCCCCGTGTTGTCCTCTTTTTTACTGGTACAAAGTAGATCTACAGTGCTACTGAATAAAAGTAAGTATTCTTATCCAATTTTGTACTGGCCTTAGTGCCTTTGTACCAGGAGAACGGAGGAGGTCATGGGTAATTAATTTAAACCGGGTGGGAAGGATTGCTAGGAATAGTTGCTGTGCAGGGAGACAGCCGATAGTGTTGTTTGACGTGCTTTTGTTTGTCAGCTGTGTGCAGCCTTTGTAATGCTTTTTCTGGGGGGCAGGGGAGGTGTTTTTGGGGAAGTTGTTGCCAATAATGTTTGTTCCCCGCCGTCATTGAGCCAGAGTCCCGTCTGGAGACAGATTAGTTTCCCAGGACTTTGGTATTTGCCTTAAGCCTGCTCCACTTGCATGCATGGTCACCTGTCCTAGGACTTCTGCAACAAGAAGGAAACCAAACTGTGCCTGATCCACATCAGTGGTGTGATGGTTCCTTCCACAGGCGGTTCCTTTGCACCTCTAATACACGTGCTGATATTTGGAATTAAGCAGCGTTACTCCTTGGAGGGTTTGGTGATGCCAGGAGTTACGGGCTACGCAGGGAAGGGTGCACCTCAGCTGGTGTAAAAAGAAATAAGGTTTGAGGGGGAAGAGAATTGCCCTTTACTGCGACTGTCTTGCTATTTGGTAGGTTGATTTTGGATACATAAGCTGCCTAGCCTGGCACAGAGAAAGTATTCTGCAAGTCAAAGAGATAAAATAATTACATGATTGCGTGCTTCTTTAAGACTTGAGGGCAATGTTCCTAAGTGCCACCAATTCAGTTACCACTCAGAGGAAGAAAAGGCTCCTAATCAGGCCTCCCCAGTAAGGGTTTATAAGAGTACCCTTGAGGTCAGCACTAATCCACAGCTTCCAAAGCAGAGGATTGCCCAACTCCAGGGTGAACACACTACTCCGGGCTGGGGAAGTGGCATGTGACAGCCATACTGGATGCTTTCCCTGCGGGGAGGGGTAGCAGTGGCCAGACCCAGCAAGAACCCCGTGGGGTGATGGGTGAGCCAGCCTCCTAGGGATGGAGAAGAGGGAGAAGAGGAAAGTTTCTTCATTTTCTTTATTTCAAAAAAAAAAAAAAAAAGAAAAAGAAAAAAAAAGAAAAAGTTTATTGCAAAACTCAGTGTTTTAGAGTATTTCCAGAGTCCACTAGGTCTGTTACAAACAAATCAGTAAATCCTGCTTTGAACGCATTAAAGCCTGCTTCTGGGTCTTCTGCGCCCGCACACACACATACTCACTCGCTCCCCTGCTCGTGCCGCTACACAGACAGCAACAGAAACGTACTGTGAGGTCAGTGACAAACATTATTTGATCTGTATTGGAAATTTTTGTAAAAAAAAAAAATTAAATTACAGTAGAACCTCGTGAATCTGCAGAACAGGGAGCTTCCACACACACGCAAAACCTGGAGGCCTTATCCCACTTCCAAGCAGAGTTGTAATAGCAAAGTGCTGTAGTGAGGTCTCATATCACAAAGACTTCAATAATCTTACAATTATAGTCTACAGAACATTTACCAAAATGCTTGAAGTATCATAAATTAACAATAAATAAAAACTACATCTTAATGCAACATTGTTATTTGTTCATTTACTCACTGATTCACAAAACTCTAGTTCTCTGTAAGGGGTCTTCCAGTCCTGGGTGCAATGCAGCGAGGTTCTGCTGGCCATGATAAAGTGCTGAGGCAGAAGAAGGACACGAGACCACAGGTCTCGGGCAGTGAGGATGAATAGCTCTAGCCACTTGGTTGCAAGAGTGCCTGTCTTTTTTTTTTTTTTTTTTTTTTTTGACACCTAAGACAGAAAAAACACATCAAGCACCTTCCCAAGAGGTTGATTTTTTTGTTGGTGGTGGTGGTTTTCTTTTCTCAGATTGTCCCACATTTCTATGGCTGGCAAAATACAGACAGGTCAGCATAGCAGTTAATGCATGATGCCACTTCCACTTAAATACACAGAAATGTTTGGGGGTTTTCCCCCTCAAACCAAAACAGACTTGTTTTATTTGTCCCCCTGAGTTGCCTAGAGGCGTTAAGATGCATATAGGTGGGGTAAGCAAGCTTGCATCACTGGGAGGAGGAATCTCTCCCATTAAGACTAAATGAACAGCTAATACATTGTCTTTTGTCATTCCCTTCACGCCTTCCACGTGCACAAGCTCCAGTTCATGTCTCAATGAAGTCAGCAGGAAAAAAAAAAAAACCCAAAAAAACCCTCGTGCTGACTTTGGGGGAGCAGGGAGAGCCAGGGAAGGGGGTACGGCTCCGAGCAGCAGCCCCGTGCCCCCAGGGGTGGCAGGCTGCTGGGGCTGGGTGACGTGGGGCTTCCCATGATCATTCTGTGATGCGGCAGAGATTCCCAGGTGCACCTCTTAGCGAAGGTTTCAGGTACATTAAGACATACTGGGCCAAATCCTCCCTGCGGGGTTGGGCTGGTGGCAGCAGCAGAGCCAGGTCCGTTGACACCAGCTGAGGCCTTATGGAAGGAGATGCTCGAGCTGTAGTTTAGTATTTTTTTGTTCCTTTTTAAATAACAACTGGGTTACCTAAGACCTACCTATTAAAAACAGCTACACTATGCTGTAAGAGTAAGTTTCCCAACAATTTCACAAGCTAGCAATACAAGATAGGTATTGAAGAGATGGATGTCAAGACAGCTTTCCGCTATGCAAAAGATTATTTTTCCTCTCCAGTTTAAACTAACCTCCTTTAACAATCTGAGAATAAATTAATAAATACTAGTTAAATTAGAAACAGTACATCAGATCTGACTATCAATAGAAAAACAGTCCTAAGGATACCAGTTGGGAGAAGAAAAATGATCTTATGAAGTATGTGCAGTAATAACTGGCCATAAAGACATACAGAGCCTTATGACTTCCCAGCATTTGTGATGTTCAAGTTAATTAGAAACCATTGCTAATGTTCTTAAGTCAGCTATCTAGCCTAGCCTCCTCCTCAAATCTAAAACATGAGTCCATATTCTTCCAGAAGAAGAGTCAGTTGGCTACTGGCGGTGTACAAAAAGCTCGTCTCCAGTTTGTATCATCAGTTTCTTGCCTGCATGGTATTTGTGGTAGGGGATGGATGAGGACAGGCAGAGGCTGAGCTGCTTCTGCTGTTGCTATTCTCAGTTTGTGTGGATCGGTCAAACCTTTACTTATGCTTGTTATTGGGAAAGCAGGAGTGTGCATCACATCTTCATGCTAGACAGAAGTTACTCTTATGTGGCTATCCGTATTTTTCTATGGAGCTTTCCATTGTTGGTTAAAAAAGTTCTAATAATAAAAAAAGTTGTCGGTAGCAACTGTTCACATTTAAAATTTCACATTCCCTTTAGAATGTAGTTTTAAAACGTGGAGCAGAGCTGACATTTTCCCCAGTCTTGAGTAGATTAGATTGAGAAGGAACGGTTTTTTATGCCACGCCATCACAGCCTTTTCCTGAATTTTCTGCTTTTCCAATATCCATTTCAATAAAGTCATCTGGTGGATCTGGGGCGACCTCCACCACACTCTCCTGTGTGCACTGCTGCTGGCGGTGGCACAGCCCAGCCTTGCACGGTCTCACCAGGGACAGAAACACAGCACCCAGGACCATGCCAGCAGCACAGGAGTAGAAGGCTGAGCTGTAGTTCTGTGTCGTATCCACTAAGACACCTAAAGAAAACACACATACAGCAGTTAGCCACAGCTGACTCTCTTTCACCCATCCATTCATCCCTCCTATAGGATTTTTAATCCAGGTACCACTGCATCATTTGATTTGCAATCACAAGCTACTCAACAACAAGCCGATGCCAACTGAAAAAAGTAAAAACCTTGTCTCCAAGGGTACAGTGTTGTCCTCAGGCAAGTCAGAAGCCTCTGGGTACCACTAAGCCTGATGCATCTCAGGCATCTGTGTACCGCGATAGAGACTTCACCTTTCTGCAGCGAACAGCAGGAACACGCAGTGAGAGCGATTTGCTTCTGCCGTTCGCTAGAGCCTGAAGTGATGCCGGGTTTAGGTTTCTAACAGGATCAGGGCAGCACTGCAGTATTTTCCTTCTGAGGTTCCTCAGTGGAGACTGCCTCATCTGTGGGACTCTGCAGAGCTGCATTGCAGTAGTCTTCTGGCTCCAGGAGTCTAATACTAGTTGCACAGCTTTTAGGGTAGCACTACGGTTAGCACTGCCAGAACACTCTCTAGACAGAGACCAGCACCCATAGCTATCAAATATACCAAAAAAAAGTTAAGACTATAAAAAGTTTGAGTTACCTGCAAGGGGTGGTCCAGCCAACCCAGCTAAGCTTTGAATGAAGACGTAGACTCCAGCCGCAGAAGACATCTTGGCGATGCCAACCACATCGTCTTCTGCCAGGAGGGGAATATGCGTGCCCGCCACCGTTCCCAGCATAAACCCAAAGAAGATGCTACATGTCATCAAGCCCCAGAAGTCAGAGGCAAAAGGGAAGGCAAACAACGCTACAGACAGCAGAACAACGCAGATGAGCTCGATGTAGATCTTGCGGATAGGCTTTTTGTTGAGGACCCAGCCAGCTGAAATTCTTCCAAAGACCTCTGCGATGGCCATGGCTGACAGTATGTACGCAGAGTGGTCCTTGCTGATGCCAAGGCTGAGGCTCAGGGGAATGATGTAGAGGGAGGGAGCGAAGAAGCCCAGGGTAGCGAACAGGCCAAAGAATGCATAACAGATAAAGCTATAGTCTCTCATCACAGAAAAGTCCAGTAGTTTGGTTTTTGGTTCTGGAGGGGTGCTGTTATTTTCAGCAAGTATCTGTACGTGTTCCTTTGGTTCTTCACTTTTCGGCTCTGCTTTGGTGTTTCCAGGCACATTGCTGGGTGAGGTAGTTATTTCTACTCCTGAGTCTATGGACTCTATTGAGGTGCGTGTTTGCTCATTTTCAAGCATGTACTTTGTCTCCGTGGGCTCTTCTGGAGGAGGCTGTGCTTTCACTTCTTCTTGCTCTTTGATGACAATGGGTCGCAGCAGTGATCCACAGATGACGATGCTTAGCTGTAGCACCCCGACAGAAAGCAGGCTGTACCTCCAGCCAATCTGCTCCTTCAAAGCAGTAATTGCTGAGGGAAGAGGGCAGAAGAAAGTGGAACTAAAAAAGCCCGTAGTTACACTGAGGAGCTCTTTCAATGTACAGCTAGTGAAGTAATGGGAGCTTCATCCCTAGAGGGTCCGAAGCACCTCAGCTCTCACAGAGGCTGAGCAGGGGTCCCTCCTGGTCCACCCAGGGATCTGACACCCACATTCCTCCCACCAGCTGCAGCAGACAAGAGCTAGAAGCTGCATGTAACACCTGGCTAGCAGAACCTAGCCTCTAGGTAGTCAGTTTTGAGGTCCCAGCAGGTTTGGGATGCGCAAGCACAAAGGTGGTGTTATTTTTAGTGAATGAGAGCAAACCCAACACTCTGGTTTCCTCTCTGAGCTGACCCCACCCTGAAACCAGCTACTAGAGCTGAGAGACTTCCTCTGCTCAAAGGTGCATGTCACTGCTTCATTGCAAGCCTTCACTTGCAATCAAAGCAGCTTTGCAACAGGTTTCAGGCACAAGCAGGCGCGCGCAGCAGCAGACCACCTGAGCTGCAGAGGTGACACAGTGACTGGCACACAGTGTCTGGGGACAGGTGCCCAGAAGGCTGGAGCAGTTTGGCAGCCTGCGCCGAGCACAAGCCCACTAACCTTTAGGAACAGTTATGTGTATTGCAAATGTTTTGAATAGCTGAAGTCTTAATTTTCAGCCTGCTAGATCTATGCAGGGAACCTGGCAGGCTGCATATTGGTCAGGCACGTCCTGCTCCAGCAGATCATGCTGGGGAGGGCTCAGGCATCCTTAGACCAGGTCTCTGGCATTACTTGTAACCCTGCCACAGGCACAGGAGCAACCACCTGTGGGCTTTAGCAGCTCATGGGAATGTCCAGGAGCACCAGTTCTGTACTGATGGCCTTTGGCTCCTATTTGCTTGGGGAAAAGGACTGGAGCAACGCTGTGCTTTAGGCATGCACGTATGAAGCCACAGCGTTTGGGCACTGTACCTGGTGCAAAGGAGAAGACAGCAAAACATTCCCCTGTAGATGCCACTGCTGTGACCAGTGAACGTCTTTTGTCAAAATACTGTGATAAAATGGTGACAGTCGGGAGGAAAGAGAGGCAGTATCCAAGGCCTGTGAATAAATGCCAAAAATTGCCATAACAACAAGTAAGGGAGGGGGAAACACCGATGCAAGAACACGTTAAGTCAGCTTTCCCAGTGGCGAGATTACAGTATCATTTCAGCCAACTCAGCAAGTCATCCTGGAAAAAAAATCATTGGGGAAACCAGAATGTTATTTTTTTAAATTGGAGGGGGAAAAAAAAAAAACAAACACCAAAAAAACAAAACCAAACCAAGAGGCCCAACCTCCCAAACCTGCTAAATAATGCCTTCTGTTCCCAAACAGCCAGCAGGGTCCGCTTTGAGGACCTCATTTGCTTAAAGAATTTGAGCCTGTAGCAATTGCTCCCCTAAGCAAGGTAAGCTCCTGGCCATGGATGTGAGCAGGACACCCAGGCCAGACTGGGGAGGGGGAGAAGTATCAGAAAAAAAAAAAAAGAAAAGAGACAGAAGGAGAGGTTAGAGGATTTGACCCTGTGAACAGCTTTCATCTCCCCCACAACCCCCGTCAATCAGAAGCAATCAGTACAGCTGCACTAGCATGGTGGTCTGCAGGACCAAGTCCCAGGGTGGTCCCCAGGGTGAGACAGGGCAGAAAGCCAAGCCTTGAGCCCAGGCTGTCACCCGTACCAGGACAGAGAGGTCAGCTCAGAAGGGGCAGCAGCAATTCTCAAGCACTCCCCACACTATGGAGAGTAAAAAACAACCTGGCCAGAGCCACGCTTGCAGGAAGCCACAGGAGAGAGCAAAGTGTTCGGCTGGTAGGGGAATAGGACAACTCACCAGAGACGACACCGATGGTGACATACATGTCCACAACAGTGTGGGCAAAGGAGGCGGAGACCATGCCGGTGCTGATCAGCACCCCTCCGGCCATCACCACGAAGCGGTGACCAAAGCGATTGCTGAGGACAGTCGACAGAGGAGCTGGATGCGCAGGAGGGGAAGAAAGCCATGGTCAGCACCCAAATCTGCAACTTCACCAGCTATCATCTCCTTCAGAGGCTCTTCTTGTACCCCTGCCCAGGTCCCCGTGACATGCCACCTCCCTTCCCAGTTGGCCTCATAGCAGAGCATCCCCCCGGAGCCACTGTGGAGCACTGCACAGCTCATGGCACTTAGGATGCGCTAAAAAGTCATCAGAAGAGACCAAGACAGGTGCGGGGCAGCCTGGGATGAACCTGCAGCAATATCCACAAACACCAGTGCATTTCAGTGAGGCTCAAGTAATTTCTAATCCTTTTCAGCACCGTTACGTTTTAAAACTCTTGGTTTTGCCCCCAGTGGAGAGAGCTGAACGGCCAGGCCAGGCTCAGCGACATGGACCACATCCCTGTACCATGCAGAAGCACACGAGATGGGGCTCAAAGGGACTGCCAGGCTGACAGAGACATTTATTGTTATTTCAGGGACATGCAGCCTCTGGGCTTTATGGCTATCACTTATAGTGAAGCCATTAGAGACACCAAGAGTCACAAGTACCAGGTCCTCATATGCTGAGTCAGCAGTACAACTGCCCGCTGTGCTTGTGCTGAACCCTGCTGCTCTTACCTGTGAAGGTCTGTACAAACACACATATGGATATTATCCAGGATATCCTGCTGTTGGTTTCGTCAAAGCTTTCCATCAGATCATTGAAGAAGACGCCAAACGATTTTATGATGCCGTACGTTAGAGCTTCCACAAAGAAGAAAGCAAAAGCAATTGTCCAACCCCATCCTCCATCAGGCACTTTAGTATAAACATTTGGAGCCGTGCACGGCATTTTTACAGCTTTGACAGTCATTTTGATCTGGAAAAGAGGGGAGAAAGAGCCAGGCATCAGTTTAAGGTTAAATTTGCTGGAAGAGGCATGGCCTAGCAGCCAAAACACCCCTAAGGCACTTCTAGCTGGTCCCTGTGCTGCCCAGGGATTTAAATGCAGGAGCTGGGCTGAAGTTTCTGCCTTGGTCACCCCATGGGGCTCATTTCTCCTGGTGCCCTTTGAGCCCAGCACAGAAACTGTCTGCTCAGCACCCAGGCAAGCTGTTCCCATCAGCACAACCCAGCGCCTGGGAGCTGTCATCTGTATTTTGGTGCGTGGGGGTGGATGGATGCAGTTCGTGCAAGATCCACCACAGGACCCAGCGTGGGCTGGCAGAGCTGCAGGAGCTCCCCAGGAGCACCAGTTCTCCTCACCATGTCCTCCTGCCCAGCCTGGGGTGGCCAGTGACATCTTGGTGCCACCCACCTGCTGTGGGATCAGTCAACGGCACAACCCACCGTGGCACCCTGCTGTGTCCTGAACCCACTGGGCAGCCGCTGGCACTCGGGGTGACAGTGACTCCTCGGGAGCCTGCCCCTCCTCCCCCCCCCCCCCCAAAATAACTGCTGCAGGGCTACCAAGCCGGGCTGCCCACAGCGCTGTAGCCTCACAAGAGGCGGTAGGGACACCCCTGCTGCCACCAGCTGCCTTTGCTGTCCCCTGCAGCCCTCGGGGTCACAGCTGCGCCCAGGGCAGGAGGAGGCTGCGGCCCTAAGGGCTGCAGGGGAGCACCCTTAGGAGGGGAGCACCCTGTGTACCACTGGGGGGTCTCTCCAGCCCCGCTCTGTGCCACCTGGGGATGCACTGGGGCAGGTTTTGTCCCGCACGGGGCTCCTGGCCAAAGCCGAGCCCTGCCACACCTGCAAGGCAGGGCACCCCGCGAGGGGACGGCGAGGTGGCCGTGGCCGGTGGCCAGTGGCCGTGGGCTGCCTTGGCCCCACGCCCGTGGTGTCCCGGGCACAGCGTGAACCTGCGGCTCTTGCGGGCGGCGCGTTTCCTCCCCGTCCCCAGCAGCCACCAGGCATTTCCCTCCTCCATTTTATACTCCAGATCATCGGCGTGACTTTCTCGGCAGGGAAAGCCAAGGCGGCTCCGGCAGCGCTTCCCCATCCCACGGGGGAACTTCTCACGGAGGAGCAGGCGAGTGCGTGCGCGGTCCCGGTGACACCGGCACCCACCGGGACCCGCGAGCGGCTCCGCGGGAGCCAGGGGTGGGGGCTGCAGACACCCACCGGGGGCTCCCCAGAGCGGGGCAGGGGGCTCTGCACCCCGCCGGCCCTTCTGCAGTGCTGCGCGGTGGGTCCAGGCTGGTGGACGGCCCCGGGAGAGGGGGAGCTCTGCCGAGGGATGGAGCGAGGCGTGGGCTCCAGCATCCCCCGGCGCTGCCTGCGCCCCGCTCTGCGGCAGCCCGGGCCGGGGGCTGGGGCAGGACCACCGCCGGGTGCCCGGGAGTTCGGCCTCTGCCCAAACTTTGTGGGAAGTGCCTGGACCCCCCCCCCGCCCCGAGAAAGGCAACGGGGCTGCAATGCATTCCTGTGTCTCTGCACAAGGAGCGGGGGAGATTAGATTAGAAGGAAGCACGCTATTTAGAAGCAGAAAGAAAAAAAAAAACCACCACCACCAGCACCAACCCAAACCTTGGCGTACATGATACACGTTTAAAAATTAAAAGAGATTACGGTGGGAAAAATAATTAAAAATTAAAATGCCGGAGCTCAGGGGCCCGGCGTGCCCGCCCGCCCACCCCCCCTCGCCTGCATCACTTTCCGAACATTTCAGACCTGATTTCTGCATCGCCACCGCCGCACCGGCTCCTCGGCGTGCGCCGGGGCCGCCAGCTAAAAATAAAGGGATGCGGAAAAGGGGAGGGGGAGGAAAGCAAAAAGGCAGGGAAAATAAAAAGAAATAATAATAATTGGGGTGAAAAAAAAAAAATCCGAACAAAGCCCACCCGCCCTGCCCTCCCCTCCCCCGGAGCCCCCGGGCGGGAGCCCACTCACCGGGCGGCGGGGTGCTGCGGCGGGGCTAGGGGCTGCCCATGGCCAGGGCGGGCGACCCTCGGCGGCGGGGCGGCGAGAGGAGGCGGCCCCGCTGCCCGCCGGCCTCCGGCCGCTGCTGCTCCCGCTGCCCGCGGCGGCGGCTGCTCTGCGCTCGCTCCCAGCCCTTATATACCGGCTGGAGCCGGTCTCCGCCGGCGGCTCCGCAGCGCCATGTGCGCGCCGGGCCCGGCTCGCCCCAGCGGCGGCGCCGGCACCGCGTGTGCGGCGGAGGGCGGCGCTGCGGGAGGGGGGCTCGGCTCTCCCGGCGCCCCCGGGCCGGCACCTGCCGGAGCGGGCTGGGCTCCCCCGCCGCGCCTCAGCCCCCCGCACCCCCCGCCGAGCCCGGGGGCTGGCGCGGCGCCGGGCGCAGCAGGTCTCCGCCGGATCGCCGGGCCGGGGCTGCGCTGCGGGGTGGGCGCTGCTGCACGGGGGGCGGCGGGGGGCACCAAGCTGTGGCGGTGCTGAGCTGGGGCGGGGGCACCAAGCTGTGGCGGTGCTGAGCTGGGGAGGGGGCACCAAGCTGTGGCGGTGCTGAGCTGGGGCGGGGGCACCAAGCTGTGGCGGTGCTGAGCTGGGGCGGGGGCACCAAGCTGTGGCGGTGCTGAGCTGGGGAGGGGGCACCAAGCTGTGGTGGTGCTTGTGGGGGGGAGTGCCCCACCTGCCCGTGCAGCCCTTGGGGGGCAGGCGGGAGTCCCATGGCAGGGGCTGTGCCGGGTGGGTGCCCCAGTTCTGAGTCCTTTGGTGCAGGATGGGCCCAATCCCCTTCTGGGGAGGGGGCACGATGGCGCCAGTGGGGTGCGGTGGCGCGCGTGGGGCCGCAATGGCATGAGCAGGCAGCCAGCACACTGTCCCGGCACGCTTCTGGCCCTTTGGGCAAGCTCGCCTTGGTCTGGCCAGCTCCTGCCCTCCTGGCCCTGCCGCAGCGGGATGCCGCGGTGGGATACAGCACCGGGAGCAGCCGGGTTTAGGCTGGGCAGCCGCCATCCTGCTCAGCGTGTGAGGTGCTGGGGCTGGGATGGGGCTGAGCACACACCAAAGCCCTGCACGCCGTTTCTGGACATGCTGGCGTGCACTGGGCCCAGCCGTGCTCTGGCATGGCGGGCAGCGTGTGTTGCATTTTTAGGGGAAAACATCTCCTTTACGTAGGGAGGTTAAGAAGTAGTGATTTGTGAGTCAGACTGGAAGCAGGCGAGACCCAACTCACCACCTATGTGGACGGGGAAGGAAGGGAGCAGGGGGAGCAGACATCTGGCACGGAGAGCACGGGGCAGGAGTCCTTCCCATGCCCAACAAAGGGGGATGGACCTAAAGCCATGAGTGCTTTCGGGTTTCCCCTGTATTTCCCTGAAATCAGTAAAAAAGAGGAAAATCTGACAGCGTTGTGTTTCCCATCTCAGTGCGTCACAGCCACTGCCATCGCTGCGTGCTGGTGCTGGCCTCGGTGTGCTGGGCACGGACAGATGCTGCTGGGGAGGTTTTGGAGCCTCACACCATTCCTTGGGGCTCATGGTGAGTGACCTGTGCCCGCAGGTGACAGCAGAGGGCTCAGGGTGGGGTGCTGAGCAGACCCCTCCTCGCCTGCCCTCCCGTGCTGGCCCGGGACCCCAATCGCGGTGTTCTGTGTTCATTTGGAACCTGGTGGTTTGGGTTCACGCCCCTGGAAAAAACACCCAGGTTAAAAAGCTCCTCCAGCGCCTCACATGTCAGCCAGGACTGCTGTGTCTGCGTGGGCGGGCGTCCCTTCTGCTGCTTCTGTTGGTTTTGTCGCTGGGGGGTTGCTAGCGGGGCAGCACAGGTGTGGGTAGGGGGTAGTGGGGGCAAATTCTACAAACTTCTGACAAATGAGGTGAATTAGCTATTGCCTTCACTTGGGGGCTTTGAGAAAGCTGCCGCTGATTTCTCACGGCAATGCCGGTCCAGCGGCCGCTGGTGATGCTCACATCCTCACAGGGAGGTTTCGACACCTTCACCCCTTGCAGGTTTGTCCTGAACAAGCTAAAATCCAGGTGCTGGTCATGGGGGGCGATGGGGACTGTGCCCGGTGTGTCCCCGGGGAGCCTCCTACCGCCCTGCCCTGCAGGAAGCCCCTTCCTCCGAGGGGTTCTGCCTCCCAGGGGTACGGACGAGGGGCAGCCCCCGCGTCTGGCCTCCAAGAGCCGATAGATCCCGTTATACAAGCCTTTCCTTGAGAATGGGTCACCCTCCCAGAGCTGTAATTCCTCCTGGCAGCGACAGTGCAAGTGGTTATGGGACAACAAAGGAGGTTTGTGCCTCCAGGGGAGAAATAAGAACGCAAATATCTTTGGCATGAAAAAACAAAAGCGATTTACTCCTTGGTATTTCTTGTCAATACTTTGCATCTGTCTCCGCTTCACCTTCCCATTCCTTTCCTTTGGGCTTTCCAAGTGCCGTAAGGCTTTGGGGAGCGGTGGGGGCCCCAGGGGCCCCGTGAGAGGGACGGGGCTGGTGGCTGCAGCCTCTCCAGCCCAGGGCTTCCCAGCTCCCCTGGAAAATCCTCGTTCCCCGTCTTGTTTGCCTGCTCCGGGGGGATTTCCCCTTCTGCAGCCTGGCCTTGGCTTGGCCACATCTTGCCGGGTCCCTTTGCCCCGGCGCATCGGCGGTGGGTCAGCCCCGTGCCCGGCGGCGGCTCGCACCGGGACGTGCTTCTCCATCCTCCCAGGGGCTCCCACGCCGCCCCAGCCAGGGGCCTGGCCGGTCCGGGGGTCCGTAAGCCATGGCGGAGGAGGGCAGGTGTCCTGGCGGGGGGCATGAATCAGCCGGGAGCTGGAAAACAGGGCGGGCTGCGAACAGGCAGGGAGCGCGGGCCCCTGCCTTCTGCCACCGGATGGTCAGGGACTTCCAGTTCATTTATTCTGCTGGGGTTTGCCCAGCCCTGCTCGGCATGGGTAATGTTTGCTCTGAAAGACGGGCGAAAAACATTCTCCTGTCTCAGGAGCTGGCAGAAATCCTAGTAAAGCTGCAGAAGTATGTTTTTGTCGGTGCTGCTTGTTCTGTTAGGGGAACTAGTATAAACTATTCCAGTAGAAAACCTTTTCCTGGAATGAAGTTTTGACTCTCTTCAGAGCATTGTCAGGACAGCTGTAGCGGGAATGGAGCTTTGCTGGTGACATGCTGGGCACGAGGAGGCCTGACGGGGCAGATGCAGAGCTCATGCACCCCCTGCCCCATGGGCGAACCCCTCAGAAGCACCTGCTGCTCTTTGCTGCGCTCGAATCAAAACTTAAAATCTGCGCGTGCTTAATTTGCAAACAAAACACGGATATTTTTTTCTCCCCACCTCCCCTTCCCTGGAAGCCTGGCCGTCCCTGCCAGGATGTGCCACCATCCATCCCCTCCGGGCTGTGGCTGGGCATCCCCCTGTGGAGTGGAGGTCAGCACCATGAGCCACACCATGGGGGCACGTCCCCGTCATGGGTCACTGGGCAGCCGTGGGGTCAGCACACAGCTCGAGCGATTGCTTCCGCTTGCCTGCCTCAGTTTCCCTGACCCTAGCTGGCACGAGAGGCGATGCTGGGACCCCGGGGGGGTGGTTGTGGGATAACAGCGGGTGCCTGCTCTGGTTTAAATTTCTCACCCCCCCCCCGCTGCATCCTTATCTCCTCGCCCCTGGCAGCCCGGATGGGGATGCCTGCTGGGGATGGGGATGCCTGCTGGGGTTTTCAGCAGGAGAGCAGGGCCAGTGGCGCGGGTTTGGGCCGGAGATCAGAGCTGTGACACCCCAGTGGGGTGCGAGCCCCCGGTGCTGGCAGGCCACCACTCGGCTCAGCTGGCACAGCCGGGTGTGCTTCAAAGGGCGGCAGGTTTTTCTGGGCTCCGGCTGCTGCTTTGCTCTCCAGGCAGGCGTGAAAATGCAAAAGAATGTGAAAAATGTGAAAATGATCGTGCTGGCCCCAAGATTTGTAAACTTCTGGTTAATGTGTAATAAATACATGACAGATACTCCCAGTGCTGGGTGGGTGACCGCGGCTGCTCAGTGGTGGTACAGCCGGCGGTGGCATCCCTGAGCCGAGGGGGCATCTCCCCTCCCCTGCCCTGAGGCCAGCCCGGGGGGGTGTCCCAAGCAGCCCTGGCTGGAGAGGCTTTGGGGCTTTTCTGAACTGGTTTATCTGGTTTTGACTTATCCCTTGTCTTTCTGTGAACTGCCTCGTCTGGCTTGCTAAAAATGCCCTTTATTTATTTAATTCTTCCCTGGTACAGGGTGGGTGCTGTGAAGCCCAGGCGCACAGCACCCTGTCTGAGCGGTGCTGGCACTTGGCACTCACAGCCCAGCGCCACGCGGTGAGGAGCGTGGTGCCAGTGCCGGTTATCCACAAGCCTTGGTTCCTGGGCCTGATTCTGCTCGGGTAATTCATGGAGCTGGAACCACCAGTGCAGTATTTCCTGCTTGGCACGCAGTGAGGTGCCACAGCAACTGTGCTCCCACCATAGTTTGCCATAGAATCTCTTCTGAGTCACTTTTTTTTTTTTTTTTGGCGGGGGGGGCAGTGTCAAAAATAGCTAAAAGGTGGTCCTTCCAGCTCTGCATGGGTCTGGTTGTAGCAAAGCTATAGGGCAACAGAGATGCTGCTGAAGCGCAGGTCGTGGCCTGGTGGGGACCGGGGCTCATCACAGGGAGGTTCCCCCAACTGCCCTGGCACTGCCGGAGGGTGTGCACAGCATGCCATGGGGGCACAGCCGGCACTCGCCCAGGAGTTCGGGTGAAAAGGGACAAAGAGGCACCTCCATCAAGGAGCTCAGAGGCCAGTGCGCTGGAGTTGATGCCAAGGGGTGGCCTCACACTCTGCTGGGGTTTGGGTGTACGGTGGATGAGGATGGTTCTGCAGGAGCCTGGCAAGACCCGCGCCAGCACATCCCACCTTCCACGGGTCGTGTTCCACCTCTTCTTCAAATGGCTTCTGGGCATCAGAGATCAAGAGGTTTCACCTGACGCTAATGCATACATTTCAGCCCTGGGTGACTTTCCCCTGCAATTTAGAGAGAGCATCCTTTGAAAATGGTTTGATTGGTTTTGTTAGCCGTGTCATCCCAGCATCCCTCCCCAGTGTAAATGGAAAGGGCAGAGGTTTGTGGGCGAACATGGGTTTGGCTCCCTGGGTTTTTGCTTGGTTTTCTGGGTGGCTGCAGGTGCCAATGGGGCATCCCTGGTGCACAGTGTGCCGTGCAGGGTCACTCCACCAGGGACGGGATGGAGTCCAGCATGGTGCTGTGTGGAGGGTGCTTAGAGAGGCTGGGCTTGGCGGGGAGACCTGGCTCAGCTTGGCAAAGGGGCTCAGGAGCTGCTGGTTGCCGGTGCCCCAGGGTAAGATTACGTGGTAAGCTTAAGCATGAGCATCACCTGCCTTGGGCACGGCTCACCTGGGGTGGTTTACCTGCGGCTCAGCTGAACTTTGTCACTTGATTTTTTCCCTCAATTGAAACCAGTTTCAAACTAATTCCAGTGGTGGGTGATATCCTGCTCCATCGCCCTGTGGAGAGCCCCAGCCAGAGGGCTGAGATGGGGCTGAGGTCACCCTGGGCCATGTCCGGGTTAATCCATGCTGCTCCGGTGAAGCTGGTGGCTCAGTTCTCTGCTTTCCTCTGTCCAGCCTGGCTCAGCCCCTGAGCAGGGGTGTCGGACCAAAGCAGGGCTGCTCCTTTCAAACACCCAAAGAAATTGCAAAGGAAATTTTTAATGGGAAAATAAAGATGACTTACCCGTCATCTTACATGTCCAGATGCCTGATCGCAATTCTTCTTGTTGTTTGGCAGTTCAGGGCATGAGGGACAAGCTGTGGTTTTGCAGTTATGGTGCAGAATATGGGAACTTGGCTTGTGCTTTGTTTGGGCAGGTCTGTGCAGCCCCCTCCCGCAGCTCAGCCCCCTCCCACAGCTCAGCTCGCTGACCCACCGCATCCCGTCCCTGTTAATTAATGTACGGAGAATTTCAGGGCCCTCGGGTGGAAGTTTATAAATTGATGCTCTGGGCTATGAATTATGAATGGAGTCATATCCCTGATCACTGCAGTGCTACACTGATGGTCCTGAAGCTGCTGATCTGAGGTGACAGCTCAAAGCTTTTAAAGATGTGAACAGCAAAACCTGGGAATAATTTGCTTTGCCAGCTACAAACCTCTTGGCCTACAGATGGGGCTCATCATATTCCCTCTCCTGCCTCCTCCTGTCTTCTCCTCTTTTGTTTTCCAGTATTGCCTTCTCTCCTCACCTTCCCAGTTTGTCTTCACAGATGTCCTGCTTGGCTGTGTGGACCATCCCTTGGGAGCTGCATCCTCCATGGCATGTGCCTCCCCCAGGGTTGCTGGTACCAGCTGGGGACATCTGCCACAGCGCTGGTCCCAGCTGGTTGCCACAGGCCACCGGCCATCCCCACCCAGGCGCAGGTCCCCACACCATCCTGTGGCCTGTGCAAGCTCCTCACACTGGGCTCGGTGAGGTTTTGGCACATCCCTGCAGCTTCATCTCCCTTTGGCTATAACTTTGTGCCCAGGATGCTATGTCATCTCATCTGGGCTCCCTTTCCCACAAAAGGCTGGATGTGATGATCCTTTGAGGTCCCTTCCAATGTGGCCTGTTCTATGATTCTGTAAGACGTCGTGTTTCACGGCTCCATCTCCACCAGCGGTCTTTGGGGTGTTTGTCCTTGTCACCTCTCCACCACTGGAGGCCAAATCCTGCCTGCAGCAGCCATATGTGCTTAAACCTGTAAGCGTGGGTATTTCTGGGGTTTGTTGCCTTTGGGATTTGTCTGGATTTCTGCATTCTTGCCTCTGGGAGCGGCTCCCTCCCGGTGCCCGATGGCCGGCAGCGCTGCCTGCCCTGGCTCCCCGGCAGCAGTGGGGCAGTGTGAGTAGAGCTTCATCCCAAAAAGGAGCTTCACAAACCTGTCAGTTCTTACAAACTCTGGCAAAGCTCTGCATATTCCCCGCCATGGTGCTGTGCACCTCACAGCGCTCGGGTGGGAGGGAGCAGAGGTGCTCCCCAGGGATGACAGCACCGCGGGAAACCATCCCAGCCCAAGCAGTGAATGCAGGAAAGGGACACTTGTCCTTTCCAGTCCTTTCCAGCTGAGCCATGGTGAGCCAGGCAGCGTATAATACAACTTCAAAGGCAAAGTCGTGGCGTCTGGGTAAGGTGTCCTGCCCTGGGCTGGGGTGCAGGAGCACTCTGGCAGGTCCTGATTGCATCTTGTTTCTCTTGCACAGGGGATGCTGTAGCCGTGCAAGGTGAAGGATGGACTGACAGGCGCTGGCAGAACCACAGCAGTTGTTTATCCGCCTGAAGCAAGGGAGGGCAGCGCAGTCTGCAGGGAAAGAGCCATTTTTCGGACACAAACATCCTCCTGCAGCTACAGTGAGGGGAGAGGAGCTGCTGCCGCAGATTGAGCACGCTTCTGGAGGGGAAAATACCACTTTGGTTTGGTGTCTAATTAGATATTTACCAGGAAGGAAGGAAAGTTAAAAATAGGGTGACAGTGACTTCAAAGGGTGTTTTTGACTTCTAAGAATAACACCTTTGCTGGCACCGATTTCAGGAATATCAGCTGTGCCTGGGTGTGAAAGACAGAGGAAATGTTGCAGCTTGGTTGGTAGCCAAGGGAGAGAACCCAGACCTGCAGCCCCTGGCCTGGCCGTGCGGGAGCAGCTGCGCTGCGGAGGGGACGTTTGCATCGCTGCAGGGGCACGTGGAGAGCTCAGCTGCCTCTGCAGGGACGTAGCGGAGGGAGTTTGGGGAAGACGAAGACCCTGGTGCCCTGGCGTGTGTGGGAGGGGATGTGTGGCACCATGGGGAACCCCTCTCCGTGGGCAGTGGTGGTGCTTGTCATGATGCTGGCGGGACTCCTGGCTCCCTGTGTGGCACACGAGCAGCCCAACTTCATTGTCATCCTGGCAGATGATGTGGGCTGGGGGGATCTAGGGGCCAACTGGGCAGAGACGAAGGAGACCCCACATTTGGATGAGCTGGCTGCTGAAGGGACAAGGTAACATCTGTCTCCCCTCTCCGACCCTCTCTGAGCGTCCTTGGTTACTCCGTCCCGCAGCAAAGGGGATTCACTCCCATGGGACTGGCAGGCAAAGGGATTTCATGGACATGGTTTTGGGTGCACAGGGAGGGTGCCCAGAGCCCGGTATCTTGGGGTGCAGGTCCCTCCATCTCTGCTGGGACTGCGAGCTTCACTCCAGACCCTCATCCATGGGGCAGAAGGGGAGGCGGGCAGGGGAGCAGGGAGGGATGCGGCAGTGTTAGACCATGCAGGGGCTTGCGAGTGAAGGGTCCTTTCATTTTCTAGGTTCGTGGATTTCCACTCGGCTGCATCCACTTGCTCCCCATCCCGCGCCTCCCTGCTCACGGGGCGCCTTGGTGCACGCAATGGGGTGACCCACAACTTTGCTGTCACGTCGGTCGGTGGCCTCCCCCTGAATGAGACCACCCTAGCTGAGGTCCTGCAGGAGGCTGGGTACAGCACGGGGGCTATAGGTAACACCTGCTGTGCCGAGAGGGCACCCGGGGCCAGGAGGTGGTGGGAAGGGGACACACAAAGATGCCCATGTCTGTCCCTTGCAGAGGAGGTACCGTGGCTAGTTAGGTGAAATGCTGGCAACTAAAGGGCAGTCTAAAGGATCATGTGGGAGAGATTTTGCATATCCCACTTGGATTTTGCACATTCCCCTTAGGTTTTGCAATCCCAAGCTTAAAATCTTCATTTCCAAACCTGCAATACTGCCTGAAAGTCAGGCCCTCCCCAGTTCTCCATTTAAGCTCTAATTGCTTCACCTCACAAGGAATGCACCGGCTTTTCCTTCACAGGCATGGCTGTGCACGGCAGCTCTGCTGTCCTGCATCCCACGCCAATGTGATGCCGCTGGTGCCAGCATGGTCAATACTGCTGACCCCTCCTGTCGCCGTGGACCCCCCCAAGCCTGCGCGAGCCCCAGCTGGTCGTGAGCCCTTTGCAACGCTGCTCCTGTGGCTTGTGCATATTGTGCTGGCAGAAAAGCCCTTGGTTTCTCCTTTCTTCCGTAGCTTTTGCAGTTCTCCCTCTTGGATTGATGCATTCGGTGGGAGTAAGCATGTGCTGGAGGTCGGAGGATGAAGGTGGTTTGGGAGGGGTTAGAAAGTCATCTCTGAACCAAAACACATGAAAGAGCCTTTTAAGTCTGGAAACAGCCAATTTGCACAAGCACGAGATACCTTACGCATTTTTTTCTGGGTTTCTGCAAAAAAAAGAAGGAATTTTGGAAACGTGGCCAGCACAAACAAGTAGCCGTTCTTGTTGCTAGATTGAAGCCCCCGGCACTGCGGGCACCTCGTGGGTGATGGCTGGTGGCGGCTGTAGTTGCGTTAACCTCTGAAATGATGTTCTGTGGCTTCCACACAGGCAAGTGGCACCTGGGACACCACGGCCGCCATCACCCCAGCTTCCGTGGTAAGGGCTGTGCCAGCAGGGACGGGCCGAGTGCCCCGTGGCCGCCTTGTCCCCACTGACACCCTGGCTTGCTCCTCAGGATTTGACTACTACTTGGGGATCCCCTACAGCCATGACATGGGCTGCACAGACACCCCCGGCTACAACCTGCCACCCTGCCCGCCTTGCCCGAGTCATGGCACGACTGCCAGGTATGGGGGTGTGTAGGGGGGTCGAGTGCCAGCACTGGGACGTGGGTGTTTGCACCAATGTCCCCAGCCTGGGGAGCTGCCCTTTGCTGTGGTCACCTCCCCTTATGCTCTGTGCACCCAGTTTCCCCCCTGTGCACTCCGCAGCAGGGTGCAGGTGGGGGAGGTGGGTCAGTCCGTGGAGCACCCTGTGACATGGGGACATTGGCATTGCTCCCTTTCTTCTCTGCTTCTCGGCTTTCTGCAAAGCCAGGAGAGCAGGCAGGCTCCATGCCTGCTGCCACACTGGTCCCCGCTCCGGTGATGAGCGTGGGGTGGCTTCTTCCCAGCAGGGTGGTGAGGAAGGACTGTTACGCAGAAATCGCCCTTCCTCTCTTCGAGAACGTCACCATCGTCCAACAGCCCGTCAACCTCAGCAGCCTGGCAGCGCGCTACGCGGAGGAGGCGGCGCGGTTCATCCGGCAGGCAAGGTGAGGTGCCACATGCCACCGCGGTCCCCTTCCCCAGGAGAGCTTGTGGGTCACTGCAAGAGTCTTCTGCATCACCTTGGTGGGATGCTGGGGGGAACGGGTGCTGCCCCATGGTTCTTGGGGAGCAGATCTGGGGTCTCCGTGGCTCAGCTTCCCGTCCCGCTGGAGGAGGGAGAAGCCACCGAGGCTGTCCCCGGTGTCCTGCAGGGGCTTGCTGCGGAAGCCTTTTGGTGCATCTCCTCTAAAGGGATCATGTGTTTTTCAAACTATCATTTACAAGGAAGATTAAAGCCTTGGAGCTGGGCTGTGCCTCCTTCCTGGGGGTAACAACGAGATCCCGGCTAGTGGCACTAGCCACTCTAGGTGGCACGGGGTGAGGTGGCAGCCGGGTGGCTGTGCCGGGCAGTGGGGCTGCCTCTGTGGGTGCAGGCAGGGGCATGGGAGCGGGTGCCCACAGCCGCTCCAGTGGTGGGACCAGGGCAGCAGCCAGAGGTGTTTAAACCCACCCCGTACGTGGGGTTCAATCCATTTTGAGGATAAAGCGCTCCGGGATCCCTGGGCTTCAGGGTCTGCCTTCCCCAGCCGCACAGGGAGATGAGGAGCCCCAGCACGCTCTTCCCTGAGGAGCAACGTGGCTCCTCCGAGATGATGACCCCAAAGCCCTGCTGATGGGTTGCGTAATTTTAATCCCTATTATCAGCGGATTATGAGCTGTGACTTTGCAGAATGCCTCCCGCAGCACGAGGAGGGGAAGCGCTGCTGGGCAGCCGTGTCGGAGCCCATCCCGCACCTGCATCCAGCGATAACACAGGCCCAGGGGAGGGCCACGGTGGGGGGGTCCTGTGGGTGTGCTTGGGGAAAGGTTTGTGCAATGGGGGCAAATGAAGGGCTGAGCAGGGGACAGTCGGCGGGGAAACGGCTCTTTATAAGCCTGGGTACCGTTTTGCATGCACAGTACCTATGGTTTATGGTACCAAGAATCAGGCGCAGTGTGGCCCGGCCGCGTGGTCAGGATGTGTGCATGGAACAGGGCTGGAGGGTACCGGGGCAACAGGCTCAGGGCAGCAGCGGTCACTCCTCCCGTGCCTCCCCCCAGCCCTCCGTGCTGCGAGGAAGCTGTTAGGCTGTGAAACCAAGTGCGTGAGCTCCGGGTTAATAGGAAAAACCTTTAAACTCCCAGAAGTATCTTGGGGTTATCTGCGTTCACGGAGAACAGGATTAAGCAGGTGCCTGCCTTTTCTCTCCTTCTCTTTGATGGCTTATTCCAGTTTTCCTCTGCCTGACTCATTCATTACAGGACAACAAAAGAACACCGGATTTGTCATCTCGGTGTTTTTTTAACTAGTCGTGTCAAGGTTGAGCAATTTGTGGCAGTGAGACTTGGCTCTGCTCGGGACACTTAAGAGTGCAATGAACAGGGGAGGAAAAGTCAGGGATGTTTGTCTTTAGTTATTGATTAAATGTTTGCTCAATTTTGGGGAGAATTCTGAAATGTCGGTGCGAAAGGCAAGCGGAGTGTTCAGCTGAACACCGCAGTCATGAGTCTGTCTGGATGCTGGAGCGGTGCTCCTGGGTGGGATGTGAGCTGGGGGAAGCAGCTTTCCCTGCTCCAGGATCTCTAGGGAAAAGGTGCCACATAGCCTTTTGCAGCGGCGATTTGCAAGGGGTGCGCCAGCACCCCCTGAACCCCAGCGTTTTGGAGGGGCTGGGCAGGGTGCTGCGGGGACGCAGCCCTTTGACAGGGCTCCAGCGCCACCGGGGAAGGATGCGGCTGCTCCGGGTGGGGATGGGATTTACTCATTTTCCATCCCCAGGTGGGTGACGGGTGAAGGAAGGAAGTGCCGAAACGCCTGTCGGAGGGCCCTGGGCGCTTGCTGGAGGCAGGGATGGGGTGGCCGGAGCCGGGCGCGTGCGCGGGCTGGGACACGTCCCCGGGATCCGGCCTCTCCCCACCGCTTGCCATCCCACCCTTCCCCTCCAAAGTCCCTGAGGAAGAGCAGGCCTCGTTGGAGGAGATAAATATAGCTGTAAACAAGAAAACAGGACGTGTCCTCTGATGATTTAAAAGCAAACAGGCAGCGGGGCAGCGCACGGCAGGGGAACGTGCCGCGCTCCCGGTGCAGGGCTGCTGGGTGGCACTGGGGCCGCGCTCGGGGTCACCGTGGGCATCCTGCTGCTGCTCATCCTCCGCTGAAGTCACCGGCGGGGCCGAGCGCTTGGGCGGGGGGCGAGGGCCGAGACGGGCCGGTGAGAGCGGGGAGGGAGGCGAGCGGGTGCCCGGGGCGCAGCGTCGCGGGGTGTTGGGCTGGCGGCCGGCACGCTGCTGGGGGGGGAAGGGGCAAACCCATCCCCAGTGGGAGGACAGTTGGCAATGAGGGGACACCGGGGAGAGCTTTAGGCAGAAGTGGCTCACGCCGGGCCAAGCATCCCTCTGGCAAAGGGAGTGGGTGCCCAGAGGGTGGGTTTTCCCCTGGGAGCTGCGACGGAGCAGGGGTGGCTGCGGGGCTCTCGGGAAGAAGGGCCGCCTGTGTCTGTGTCCCTAGGCTCGGCAGTGCCACCACCCCAGTGACCTGCCATCGCCTTCCCCTTCCCCGAGCCGGCTGAACACGTTTCCCCCCTCCCCTACACAGCGACAGCGGACGCCCCTTCTTCCTCTACCTGGCGCTGGCCCATATGCACGTCCCGCTGGGGGTCCCCCCGCCACCCCCAGCCTCGGGCAGGGGCATCTACGGAGCCGCCCTGCGCGAGATGGATGCCTTGGTGGGACGGATCAAGCAGGTCGCCGACGGCCACGGAAAGGGCAGCACGCTCCTGTGGTTCGCAGGTACAGCAGAAAACCAGCTGCAGGGGCTGGGATTGATGCCAGGGGTGCTCCAGCACCAGCACCAGGGTCTGCAGGGGGGGCGGTGGGGGACACCCATGTTTGTCCCCTGCCCTCGATGCTCTGCAGATGGGGAGCAAGGGGCAGCTGCAGCTGAGCTGCCCAGGGCCATCACCCATGGGGATGGGGGTCCCGGGTGGCTGCAGCCGCTCAGCTGGGTGCCCACCCCGCCACCTCACTTCGGCCACAGGGCTGAACCAGCAGGGCTGTGCCTAATTAAACCACAAATCCTCATTCATTAAGAAGCCCAAATCCGCTCTCACTGAGCAGCCTCCCTAATGAGGATGTCTTGCTCCTGACAACAGGAACCGCTCCACTGCTCATTACCACCCAGAGCTGGTGGCAGCCCCCCCCCCCCACGCCCCAGCCCCACTCCGGCCCCCCACCTAGCACCCAGGCAGCCACAGCCCTTCAAAATAAGCTTTTAGAAATACAAATAAATAAACCTGCTGCTGTTGCTAATGTGGGAAAGCTTCACAGGGATGGGGAGGAGGGGTGGAGGGGTCACTTGTCCTTGCACACCCCCTGTTGCGGAGGTGCCCCCTCTCAGCCCCCTGGTCCCACTGTTGCTCACAGGGATGCTTCTTTCTCTTGCAGGTGACAATGGCCCTTGGGCGCAGAAGTGTGAGCTGGCGGGGCGCCTGGGGCCGTTCCTGGGCGCCTGGCAGAGGCAGCGAGGTAACCCCGCAGTGTGGTGGGGGTCCCTGTCCTGGGGGGGCTGCTCCACAGAGCCCTTCACTGCCCATCGAGGGGCACATGGGGAGCATTTCACCACCAGCCTTTCCGCTGGCTGCTGCCCTGGCCTGCGTTGCCTTGAAGAAACCCCAGAATAATTATTTATTCTTTTCTTTCAAGCAGTCAAGTTTTCCCCTAAAACCACTGCTGCGGGGGGGGGTTGGGGGGGGGCAGTGCAGAGCCCTCCTGGTCCCTGTTACCCCAGAGCCTGAAGTGAGCAGGGGCTGGTTTTGGAGATGGGATGCTCCCACCGCCCAAGCACAGGGGCTGTCAGCTCCAGTGGGGTCTCCCAGTCCCCGGCCCCATCCCACCCAGAGGAGAGTACCCGGCCGCCCTCCCAGTGCCGCGGGACTTTGCTTTTCTTTCTCTCCACCGTTTTGTTGGGGTTTTTGGTGGTGTTTTTTTTTTATCCTGCCTTTCCTCCTTTTCCGGCCAAGCCATCTGCTTGGTGGGTTTGTTTCAGCCAGAGCAGCCAGAAGCATGCATGAGTCAGGCATTTCCCACTTCTGCTTGTATTACGCAGTGTAAACGCGCCGGGCTCGGTTCCCCTCTTTGCTCGGGGTCAGCGGGGAGGGAGCAGCGGTGGAGGGGCCACGGGCGGCCGCGCTTCTTTCCTCCTCCGCTTCCTGACACCCAGGCGATGCAACCGTGGCCACTTCCCTGGGCAAACGCTGCCGCTGGGCTGGCTGGCTTTCCCATTCCCAGAGCACTTCCCTTCGCCTGGCCCCGGGGATGAAATTGTAACCTTAATTTATTTTTTTTTTTAATTTATTTTTTTTTTAGTAAACAAACTCTGCTGACGACCTGGGTTGCTCTTGAGCAACCAACAGTCACAAGCTGGAGCAGATGGTACAGGCAGTCCAGTGTTCGGGAACAAAGCTAGGAAAACACGGCCCCTTTCCAGCCTTTCCCTGTGAAAACACCCCGAGCCCTCGAGCCCTGGCTATCGCGGGGGGCTGGGAGGAGGTCGGGCTGGCAGGGCTCTGGGAGCTGGCTGCAAATACCAGCTGGGACGGGTGACTTCTGAAATCCCTGGGCCGCTCGTTGCACGGATGTTTTGAAAGCCAGCCCGCTGTTACTGTCTGCTGCCGGCTGGTCTAATGCTGCCAGCGCCTGCTGGTGTGGGTGCTGGGTGGACAGGGTGCTGGGCCAGCCCATCCCGGGGGTATCGTCCCCCAGTGGGGAAGAGCACCCTGAGGAGCGGGAGGGCAGGGGGGGATGGGCTGCTGGGGACTCCGTATGTTCCACATACCTTTGCTTTTACTTTTAGGGTCCAACCCAAATTCCAGGGATGTTTTCCATTGATTTTGGGTGGTCACTGGAGTTGGTCCTTGCTGGGAGAGCAGCACATCCATGTGGGCTGTCCCCCTTTTCTGGTTGGGGAGCTTCCCACAGCCCCCAGCTTGCCCTGAAAACCCGTCTCCCACCTTGTGGCCGGGAGCCCAGCAAGGGCAGGTGCCGGGACGGAGGTGCAGGTTTCAGGGATGTGGTGCTGGGTGTGTTTTGCGGCAGGTTTCGGAGGCTCCAGACCCGGTGTCCCTGTGCTAAGGATCTGCTGTGCGTGGTGGGATTGGGACCAGGGGTTTCATCCCAGCACGGGGATGCTCAGTTCAGCTTTCCTGGAAAGCCACGGCCTCCACAGTCCCCACAGCAGCAGGGCCGCATCATGCCCCCTCTGCAGAAAATTCCCTGGCTGGGTTTGGGGTGCTTCAGCCCCTTTTATTGCCCAAAATGTTCCTGGGCAGCTCCAGCATCCCGCCCAGCCAGAGGCACTCAGGTGGCTGGAGGGAAATACCCACCCGGTGTCTTCCTGGAGACCGCTGAGCGTGCATGGAAAAGCCCTTGAAACGCAGCTGCCTTACTGGGAGGATGAGTTATTTAATATGCTTGCAGAGATGGGGATTGATATTAATTGCTGTAATTGCTATAATTTCCTAGGGTGTCCAAAGGCAGGGGAGGCACCTCGCTTAAGCCGTGCGTGATGCGCATTAGAAGCGCTGTGAAGTTTCCAATAGCCACAAGAGATGCTGGTGCTGGCTGTGTCCCACCGCTTCAGGCCCCGAGAGATGTTCAGTGTGGGAAACCACCAAAAGTTTGGGTGGGAGCAGTAGGGACTGGGGAAGTGCCTGGTCCGTGCTGGCAGGATGGGCAGTGGGGTCAGAAACCCTTCCCCCGGACTATTCCTCGTGCCGCAGCGTCCGTGCCCTACGTGTCCTCCTCTGCTCCGGCTTTGTGGGTACAGCAGCATCGCTTGGGAGCGCAGGATCAGCCCGTAGCATCAGGCAGTGATGCCCAGCGAGGCCGGGCTGGCGTGGGGACCAGTGCAGGGACTCGGAGGAGTGTGGGGTGGCCGTGCCACTGCGGGGACTTGGCCTCGCTCTTGGCTCTGCCCGGAGGAAATGGCTTTGGGCAAGCGCCGTTGCCATGCGCACGCTGAAAGGCGGCTGGACAAAGGCTGCGCCTGGGAAGTTTGCTCGATGAATCCGGTTGGGATTTTCTGTTTGCCCCATTCCCAGCCCCTTCCCTCCCCCAGCTGCCTGGGGCCCTTTGGGCTACAGCCAAAGCAGAGGCTCTCTAACACCCTTCCACTCATTTTGAAGCTCGGTACTCCCATTTTGGTGCTCAGCACCCCTGTTTTGTTGCTCAACATCCCCGTTTTGTTGCTCAGCACCCCCACCTCGATTGCTCAGCATCCCAGGTGGAGGAAGGGACTGGGCAGCCCCCCAGTGCCATGCACCTCAAACCCAAGGGCAGAGCAAGGGCATTTTGGGTGGTGTCAGGGAAACAGCTAACAGGTTAATTAGCCAGCGGGAGGGTTATCAAGCAGGCTGGTATTTTTAATGAAGCTGGTTTCCAGCAGGCTGGGGGGGCTGTTGGTGTTCTGCCACATGGAGAACAGCACCCTGCCTGCATCGCCGTTGGCAGCCTCTGGCATAAATTCCTACATTTCCCGCCTGCCCCATATTCTCATCTGACATCAAAAGTGGATGGAAATGTGGCAGCTCTGGCAGCTGGCTGCCTTTCTCATCTCTTGCTGGAGCAGAGGAGAAACACAAAGCAGTGTCAAACGGAGCCCGCTTTCTTTCCCCTGTCCTTACTTCTAAATATTCCTGTAACTGTTTCCCCTCCCCTGGCCTAGCTCCCTCTCCAGTGAAACCATCCTCCTTTGGGGTCATTTACTCCATCTCTGCCGCCGAGTCGTTCCATTCCTGGGGAAACTCTGGGGTCAGGAGGTCTTCCCACCGCCGCAGAGCTCCCGAGCAGGATGCTGAGCACTGCCCTTTGCTCTTGCAGGTGGGAGCTCGGCGAAGCAAACGACCTGGGAAGGAGGGCACCGGGTGCCGGCGCTGGCGTACTGGCCCGGCCGCATCCCTGCCAAGCGGACGAGCCAGGCTCTGCTCAGGTAAGGGCCTGTCCGGATCGCGTGGGGCAGCCCCTGCGCCCCTGTTTGGAAGGACCCACCGTCCCCACGCTGTGACCCAGGTGACAATCTGGATTTTGGCTGCAGCAACTGCCGGCGCTGGTTATTGCCTGCCCTGTGCCAGACTCTGTACTTTTGTCCTCTCTCAAGCCCGTAAGACTTAATGCTCAGCAAAGAGGAGCTGAAAGGGCTTTTTGTGAGGCTGCTGGGTTGGCGTTCGCTGCCACCGGGCTCCGTGTGCCTCCTGGCTGCGGTGGCCGAGTGCCTCCCGATAATTAAAAGATGACGATGTTCTCTCTCTCCACCAAGAAGCAGGCTTAGGCTTTGTGGTTTGTGAATGGCTTGATGTGGAGGAGGGTGCGGTTTTGGGAAAGGCTGGCCGGAGAGATGGCGCTTGCAATCGGCGCAGGATGCGGCCGGGCTGGGAGGTAGCGAGCGACTTTTGCTGTTTCCAGCAAGAGCGGAGGGGAAGGGCTGCTGCTGCTGCTCGCCTGGCTGGGAGTGCTGCGCTGCGGAGGGTGGCGTGGAGGGGCCCTTGCTGCAGCGGTCTTGCACCTCTCCTTGCGGCAGCTGCAGCTCTGCATGCAGCACTTGCTGCTCTCCTGTGCAGCAGTTGCCCCCCTCTCCACAGCCCTCCTCTGCAGCCAAGGCAGGGGGGGAGCACAGCCTGGGCTGGGGGCAGCGTGGTGGGATGCCCCATCCCCTTCCATCCCCTGAAGCACACTGGTGGAGGTCAGGGTGGCAGGACTGGCGGGGGTGGGGTTGCTGGGCGTTGGGAAAGAGTGTCCCAGCTGCTGGAAGCAGGTCCTGGCTGGTGGGCCCTGGGAGGTGTTGGGCGTTTCTATGGTCCAGGAGATAAGCTGGAGCCATTTACTCCTCAGCTGGCCTGAGGGCAGCTCTGGGCGCTGGATTTATGCAGGTGGGGGAAGGTTTGAGGCTAAACTGGGTGACTGTTGTCTGGCGGAGGGGACGGGTGCACGCAGCACGCTGGGCTTCACCTCCCAACCCTTCCCCACCATGGGTGAGTGGTGGCCTGACCCCTGGGACGTGGGGCAGAGCTGCCAACCTGTGCGTGCTGGGGCAGCACGGTGCGGGGCCAGTGCCTGACCCTGTCCCCCTGGCCACCAGCCCCCTCCTCATGCCCCTGCGCATGCTGTGGCCCCACTGCCAAGCCCAGGCATTCTGCTTATCTCCTCGAAGACCTTATCTCCTGCATTTCCCAGCTCCAGTCCAGCAGGTTGGACAGCTGGAAATCCCAAGAGCTGGGGGCCCTGGGGGTTGGGGGGTGGGCAGCACGGGCTGTGCTGCACGCCAGGTGCTCAGAAAGCAGCTCTGTACTTCCCCGGGAGTCACAGCACACCCAGCACCCTCCACAGCACAGCACTGCTAGGGGGCCATGCCCAGCTGGGGCAGGGTGATGCCCAGCTGTGCAGGATGATGCCCTGGCATCAGTGAGAGGCACCCCCCTGTCTGGGGGGCAGCACAGAGCCATCCTGGGGGATGCAAGTGATGGCTCATGCTCAGAAAGGTGTCACCACTGTGGTCCTGGCCATGGCCTGAGCTCTCAGGCAGGGCATGCAGAGGGATGTGGAGGGATGCGGAGGGATGCGGAGGGCACAGGGGCTGATTTGGGCTTGCAGTGTGTCAGGGCAGGTGGCTTTTCTCTGCACCTTCACCCCTGGGGGCATCCCTCAAAGGACAAGCATGTGAGATAGGGCAGTTGAAGATTTGTCCCCCCAGCTGATGGAGAAGCCCAAGAAGCTGGGGAGGGAGTGACATCTGTGCGCGGATGTGGCTGGGAGAGCTGTGCACACAAGGGGGGACTTCTGTCCAGTGGGACCCCCGGGAAGGGCAGGGGCTGGGCAAGGGCAGGCACTGGCCGCCTGCATGAACCTCCTTCTGCCCCTGGGGTTATGAAAACGGTGACAGCCTTTGCCGTGTGGCCTGGGAGAAGAGCCTGCCCGGACTGCCTTGCCTCTCCCTGGCAGCCCTTGGCTCCATGTCATCCCCAGCACGGGGGGGTGGAGGGGTGAGCGAGGGTGAGTGCGCCCAGGGGCCGGGGAAGCTGAAGCCAGCTGAGAAATGCTGATGCATCGCTGCCGACCTGCACCTGCACGCTGGTTTCTGCAGAAAACTGCCTTGTCGGCTTTTCTTAATCATATTTAATTGTCGGAACCACCCGCTGTGCGTCTGCCCTTCCCTGCCCCAACCCAGAGTAGGGCACAGAAGAAATAGGTCAGTGGGGTGGCGGAGAAGCAAATTGCACCACGCTGGCTGTGCTGGCGGCGTGGGGCTGGGCAGGCTGGGCAAGCCGGTCGGGGTGTGGGGAGAGATGGTGCTGCTGCCTGGGCTGCCTGCACCGCGCCATCGCCAGGGCCCGGCACAGCTCCCCGCCGCCGTCGTGCCCGCGATGCTCCGGCCAGCGCAGTGCCGCAGGCAGCTCTGCCCCTCGGGCAGCCGGCAGGCAGCTGCTCATCCCTGGGCGCTGCCGGGCCCTTTTCCCCTGGTGTTTGGGCTGGCAGCAGGACACTGGTGTGACTTTATTTATTAAATCCCTCTTGGCCCAGGGCAGAGGGTTGGCGGCGTCGCTTCCCCTTTCGCTGCAAGCACAGCTTCCCCAGCTCAGCTTCCAGGATGTGCTTGCTGGCACAACCTGTGCTTTGATGCCAGCTTAGACAAAAACCCTATTTTTTCGTGCCTTTTTCCATGGGTTACATCTGCCTGCAGCTGGGAGGATCTTTGACCACCTCTGCCCTCAATCATGTTGCCCTCCCATCACGGTGACAGTTTCCAGCAGTCCCATCTGCTGGGTTGGGACCACTTGCTGCAACCATGCAAGCATCCTCATGCGCCCTGCTGGGGGCCAGATCCTGAGGGTGCTGAGCACCCATGGGACCAGGAGCATGCTGATCAGGGCCTGCCCTGGGCTGCCGTGCTGGGTGGACCTGGGCTGACCTCAGCAAGGTGCTGTGCTCTGCCTTGGGTGCAGCGGGGAGCCAGAATTTTTTTCGGCGCCTCCCAGCTTGCCTGGCTGCTGGGGCCGTCTCCGCGAGCGCGCCGTACCGGGGCTGCCTCTCAGCAGTGTTTGTTCTTATTTGTTCTCTCCGTCTCTTAGCAGCTAAATTAAAACTTGTTGAATGGGAGAACCGGGGGCCCTTAAGCCCTGGGTGCTTTTCTCTCTTCTCACGCAGCTGCATTGCATGCCGGGCAGGAGAAATGTGGTGGCAGGAGCACAGTGGCAGGACTGTGGCAGTACCCTGGTGCCCCAAAGTTGGGGGACCTGGTGATTTTGCCTCCAACAATTTCCTTGCCCCAATTGACCCCCCGAGCTGCTGGCACAAGGGTTGTGCAGCCAGAGGGATGCAGGATGAGGGATGCAGAGGGATGGTGGCTCTGCCGGCTCATCAACTCCTGTGCCGCAGCCTTGTCCCCAGGGAGGGCAGCACTGTGATGTGTCACTTGGCCACACCGATGTGCTGCTGCCCCCCGGGACTGTGGGTCACCCGTCGTGTAGGTGGTTCCTTTTAGAGGTGTGGGCTGTGAGAGGGAGGGATGCTCTCGGTGGCAGCAGGGGGGGGCAGACACTTGTTCCTTGCTGGAGTGGGATGTGGGGGGTGGGGGGCAGATGTGGGGGCTGCCAGCAGGCTGTCCCCATCCCACTGGTGTCGAGCCTGGACCCACTGGGCAATGTGGCTGGAGGACAGGGGAGCTGGTCCCAGGCTGGGCAAGGGGCTGGCAGCAGGGCTGGGCGCCCGTCCCACCCCAGCAATGACTTTGCTCGACCCGCAGCCCCTCTGCCCCAGCCCCTCTGCCCCACGGGGACGTGCTGGTGGCTGGGGGGTCCTGCGGCCAATCTCTGGCCCCCGGGGCCATGCGTGGCAGGAAAGCAGAGACTCTCCCTCTCTGCATCCCCATGGAGCCAGAGGGACACCGGGTCACCCGTTCCTTCCCTGCATCTCTCCATGCTGGGAAGCGACCAAGGACGAGCCCCAAGCACTCTTTTGCGGCTGAGGCCCCTGAAAAACCCGAGAGGTTTACGGTGGAAATGCTGACGGGCTTTTTGGTGGGAGTGCACAAAATAGCACCGCTCTTATTTTCCATTCTGGCTGCGATGGCTCGTGCTGCGCCATGCAAAAGCGAGACCACATTTTCCTGGGGCGATGGGATCTGCTGTCATTGGCGTAAAAAGTCCCTGTGCTAGCACTTTCTCCGGAGGGTGACCTGCTGCCTTCGCCATGTGTCCCGGGGGGGAACACGGGAGGGCGGGAGGGGCCACCCCGCTCCCCACCGTGCCCCTGCCCTGCGGGTGCGGGATGTGCCGGGCGCGGGAGCTGCAGATCCTGGCTGAACCCGCAGCGCCTGGCGAGCAGCCGGGGTGGGAGCTGTGCGAAGCGAGGGCTTGCCAGGGCCGAGGCGCTGCTTGAAGCCGGTTTTAACCTTTTGTGCAGAGCTCAGCTCTTGGGGTGGGCGCTGGGAAGCGGCTGCCCCCCCTCGAGGCACTCGTCTGCTGTCAGTGTGCCCCCCTGGGTGAGGGGCTGCGGGGTGCACGTGGGGGGACCCTCCAGGGATCTTTGCTCCTTGCTCTGATGAAAGCCACCTCTTTCCCCAGCACCCTGGACATCTTCCCTACGCTGGTGGCCCTGGCTGGGGCAGCACTTCCCCCAGACAGGCGCTTTGATGGCTTGGACGTGTCCCCGGTTCTCTTTGGGTGGTCGGATGTGGGGCACAAGGTAAGGCAGAGCCACCCCCCCGCTGACATCCCCCTCCTGACAGCAGGGCCCACCACCTCCGAGCTAAAACAGGTAAGTGGAAGGTGATAAAGGCTCAGAGCTGTGGGAGCATCATCACCCCAGCCTGGAGGAGGACAGCCAGATGCTGTACCAAGACTGAGCTCCAGGTGCCAGGGTAAAAGGGCTTTTGGATTAAGGAAGAGTTGTTTTGTGCTTTGTTCATAAATCTGGGATTATAGGTAAAAATGCCAACGCGTGCAGCTTGGTGTGCCTTCCTGCGTGCCGGCAGGGCTGTGCCTGCTCTCCTGGGGGACCCCATCCCTGGGGATGCTTGGCCTTGCCTTCCGACACGGCAGTCCCGCGGTGCCCAGCATGGTGTGTCTCCTTTCTGACCACGAAAGGTACATCAGTGTGGAAAAGAAAAGATCGCAGCTCAGGTCTAGTTGTACCCACTTGACTTATCAGAGCCCTCCTTCTCCCAGCTCCTTGGCTGGGGAACATGCCCCTTGTTCCTGATGTTCAGTGGGGCAGCCCGCCCCATACCCTGAAGCTCTCTGTCCATACAATAGGAGCTGCTGACAGCTCCTTTAAGCCTAAAAAAGGCAGTGAGCAAAACAAGCAGTATGGCGGTGCATTTTTCTCAGAGTTGCACAAGATTTTTGCAGAACCAAAAGAAAAGGGGGGGGGGGGGGGGAAAGTGGCTTTAATAGCAGTCCCACAGATAAAGCCTGATTTTGCTTTTAACGTCCACCCTCCTGTGAGCACCATGAGCCAGCTCCCAGCGGGGATCTTGGATTTGCTTTCTGTGTCCATCAGGGTTTTGGTATTTGCTTCGTATTTATGGAACCCTCTGCTGAACCGTGAGATAAAGTGGAGAAGCGGATGGGATACAGCCAGCACGCTCTGCTGTACTCGGCATTAACCCTGTTCTGTGTACATGGTGCTGGAGGGGGGGACCAGTGTTTCGCTGGGGATGATGGTTTGCTGGGAACGATGGTTTGCTGGGAATTACAGTTTGCTGGGAGCAATGGTTTGCTGGGTGTCAGGGTGCAGTGGAGGGGCAGAGCCTGCGCCAGCCATTCCTGCATGTTTCAGACAGGAATAAAGTCCTGAGCTGCGACACACCGCCAGCTCCCCAGCCTTCCCCAGCATCACCCCAGCCTGGTGCTTTTTTTTGGGGGGCTGTGCTGCAGTCAGGGGTGAATTTCCATTAACATCTATGGGGCTGGGAGTGCACAATTCCCGCCCATCCTGGCAGCACGGCAGGGTGGGCATCCCCAAGGGATGTGACCCCACACTGCTGCGGGATGGGGTGACCCTGGGCGACACAGAGCCGCCGCCTGCTCCAGCCCCGCGGGGCAGGGGGGAGCAAGCACAGGTCCCCCTTCCCCCCCGCTCCTGGCTCGCTGCTTTTCATCTCCGGCACCCACCCTGACTGCGATGTTGCAGGGTTTTCCTGGACACAAATCCTCCCCAAAGTGGTTCCTTTGCTCGCCCCACCACCCAGTTTCCACGCCACCGACAGCTGCATCCCTCACTGGGGTCCCCAGGGCGGCTGAGGCTCCCCAGCACGAGCTGCCGGGGCAGCATTGCTCAGCGCCCCAGCCTGCGTGCTCAGCACCAGCCCAGCTGGCAGCAGGGCTGGGGCAATGCCAAGGTCCTGTTTTGAGTGAAGGCTACTGACAGTAAAAATAAACGCAGCCTACAAAGTGTATCAAGGGTGTAAGTGCCGGACAAATAAGCTCTTGCCATTAACTCAGTAGCAGAGGGGTGTGGGCTTGCTCCCGGTGTGCTTGTTCACTGGTGCAAACAGGCTGGAGCCCTGAGTTCAGACAATGGGTTTTCTGGGGAGAAAAGGCTTTATTTTACCCTTTTCTATTTTTTTTTTTTTTTTTTAAATAACGAAGTCACAGATCGCTAGTAGGCTTGCAGACCTGCGACGGTTTCTTGACAGGGCTCAATGGAACAATCTCCTTAATTATGCAGTAAATTATAACAGATTTTCTTAGTGTGGGGTTTTGTGAGGCAGGTTTGGGAACGTGCTTGTTGGTAGCAAGGGAGGTTTGAGCGCCTTTACACCGAGATGGCAGCGTCCCAGCAGTGCTACTCCAGGTGTAGCCAAAGCTTTAAGGCTGGAGGCAGATGCATTGGTTTGGTTCCTGTACCTCGGCTTCAGGAGCCCTTGAATATTTTATGTTTTATAATAAAAAAATGTTTTATTGCGACTGAGGAGAGTCAGCATAGGGGACTCTGTAGCAGAGGTTTCCTCCTTGCAGCAGGCTTACATTGCACCACCTCTTCCACTTGACACCCTTAATTCTTTTCCCTGAAACATGATTTTTAAACTGAATTCTAGAAGGTGATTTGTTTTTTTTTAAAAAAAAATTACCATGCCATGGAGGGCAATAAAGGAAACCGACAGCATTGGGAAATACACACACACACACAAATCCTGGCATTTCTTGGATGAGTAACCAACCGGCCCCCCGAGACAGTGGCCACATCCTGATCAGGCTGGACGCCGGTGCGGCTGCGCGGGGTGCCTGGTGGTGCTGTGTGCTGGGGCAGGGCTCTGTGCCGGGCACCTGTTAAGGCATCACCGTGCTGATCAGCTGCGAAGGCTGTTACTAAACTTGGCACCGCAGCTGCCTACAACTTCAGCAGATGTTTCTAATTTTTAGCACAGTGGAAATTTCTTGAATCACTTTTAAACTCAATTCCCAGGGAGGAAACCTTAAGTGACTCATCCCTCAATGAAGCCATTGGCTCGGCGGCAGATATTATCCGACAGATGAGCCCGCTGAACCGTCCAGGTCACTTGTCTCCTCGCTCCCGTGTGCCAAAGCAGTCGTCCTGTGTGGATCAAGTGTCCTAAGGAGAGAAAGGGCGAGATTCGACCCACCCTTCCCTTCTTCCCTGCCTTCTCACCCCCACTCCCGGTGCTGGGACGGCTGTTGTCAGGGCAGGGAGCGCCCGCGCAGCGGGGTGAGTCAGCGGCGCGGAGGGCCGGGGGTGATGTTCCACCACCTCACCTACCCGTGCGGCTTCGCCTGAGCTCACCCTCCGCTTGTGCCTGCTGCCGGCCCCGGGCAGTGGGTCAGCCCCCCTGGGGGTCCCTGCCCCCGGCAGCACTCCCAGCACCGAGCTGGGCATCTCATGGCGTGGGGCAGTGGTGGGCGACAGAGCACCCGAGACCCTCCCAGCTCCAAAATACTCTGCCCTGCTCTGCTGAAAGCCCCGCAGCTTCGTGATCGCTTTCTTGCAGTAGAATCGGTCCGTGGAGGTAAATGCTGGGGGTCCTGCGTGCGGGGCCAGGAAGGCACAGGAGAGGTGCTGGTGTTTCCCAGTTTCACCACAGCTTTCAGCGAGCAAAACTCATGGTCGGTTGCTCAGACTCCAGGGGCTAAGTGGTGTCTCTGTATGCGGGCACACAGGGGTGGGATGTGGTCTCGCCTGGGAGGGAGGAGGTCTCAGGGAGCAGGTTTCTCTGCGGTGGGCTGACGGGCACGGTTCTGCTCTTCCTTCAGGTTCTGCTGCACCCCAACAGCGGGGCGGCTGGGAAGGACGGTGGGATAGAGGCGCTGCGGCTGGCTCAGTACAAGGCGTTTTACACCACAGGTACTGTGCTCCTAGAGATGGTGAAGTCTGGGGAAAAACTTCTGCAGTTCTTGGTTCCCTGCAGAGACAGGTAAAAACCAACTCAGGTTAATTCAAGCAAGAGCAAACCCAGTGAGGGGCAAGTGTGTGCCCACCTGTGTCTGCACGCTGGCTTTGCAGGGGCCGTTGGCCTCAGAAGCACTCTCGGACTAGCCGCAGGACACTGGCTCCCAGAGCTGGGACATGGTGGGACTGAGCCATCACAGATGGGTGAGGAATACAGAGGTGATGCCTGGGCAGCCTGGGACTCCAGTGTTTTTCTCTCCTTTCCTCCCTAGGAGGGGCGATGGCTTGCGATGGGAGCATTGGGCCAGCTGAGCATCACCAGCCACCCCTCATTTTTAATCTGGATCATGATATGCAGGAGCAGCAGCCTTTGGACGTGGCATCCAGAGAGTATCAGGCAGTGCTACCTGCCATCAGCAGGGCTTACGCCCAAGCTCTGGAGGACATCACAACAGACAACGTCTCGGTTGCAGATTACTCCAAAGACCCGGCTGCGACGCCCTGCTGCAACGTGCAGCACGTGGCTTGCCGCTGCCGAGCGCCCGGGTCCCACGCAGCTGTGCCGGCCCATCATGCGGAAAGAAGAGCAACGTGGCTTTGTCTTTAAGCAAAGAATTGCTCAAGCTGCTCGCTCCTTTCCTGAGTCTGGTTTCTGTGAATGGGGCTGTTGTGTGTGTTGGCTCTGGGCTGGCCACGGAGGAGAGGGGTGGAGGCTGAGGTCCCCTTTGCTCTGTGCTGTGGAGCAGGGAGGTGAGTTAGTCGTGGGTCTGTGTGAGCACAGGTCCCCTTCGCTGCCGAGCAGGACTGTCACCCTGGCAAAGCGAGGCAGTGCAGTACCTGGTGGGTCTGGGCAGATGGAAGGAGACAGGTTTTTTTGTAGGGCTTTGGCTGAGAAACAGTCGAGTCTGGAATTAAAACTACCTTCTGTGAGAGAGGCTTTGGGAGAGCATTCCTCTGGGAAATTCGCTTGGCTTTCCTGTCAAGTGGACCTTACAGGAGCAGCTGGTGGGAGGAAGGACCTACAGCCTCTGAGCAAACGCCCCTTCAGGTGCTGAGACCCCGGCAGCCCGTGGCTGCAGAGAGAAAACTCCCGGCTGGCATGAGGTGAGTGCTCTGGGAGATGGAGCACCTGCCCTGCCAGCTGCCAAGTGGCGTTTGTTAATGGGGTTCTGTCAAAGACCCAACTGTCTGTAAAAGAAAAAAGGGTCCTGGGCTCCCCCCCCCCCCGACAGCTGCCCTCCTGGTGGCAGGATGCTTGACTCGTCCTCTGCGCTGCCGTGGCAGAGGTCAGGGACTCCGCTGAGACAAGCACCCAAGTCCAAGTCTTTGGAAAAGGCTTTTTTGGGGAAGGGGGGGAGAGGTTTGCAGTGCAGAACTGGGCTAGCTGCTCCCCATCAACTCCGCATGGAGAGACTGGTGTGACTGCACGCTTGTTTTTAGGGGGGTGAGGGAGAGGTCCCTGCCCCCAGGGCTCCCAGAGATCAGGGCTCCGGGCAGAGAAGCTGCTCCTGCCGATCCCAGTGCGATGCCGGGGTGCAGGTGGGGTGAAACAGCGCTTAGAGGGCCAGTTCTGGGCAGCTGCAAAGGCAAAATCGAAGGTGCAACCGAAACTTCAGAAATCACCGGGACTTCTCAGCAGCTGCGCGAGGGCTTCCTGAAACAGTTTGGGCTCCAATTTACGCACCCAGATCTTTCTTTGGACAAGCCGTAAGTGAACGTGCGTGGGCTTGGCCAGGTGGGTGCCGTGTGGGAGCAGCTGTCCTCACGCCAGCCCCCCAGCCCCCTTCTCCCACTCATAAAACTTAATCAAGACTGACATCTTTAGGGCCCCACAAAGAACAGCAGGAGCACGGGCAGCGAGCTGCCAGGGCCAGACCGTGACTTTATTCTGTCTTTAAACGTAGCAAATGGCATCTTCTCTAGTATCACTGCAAAAATACTTTGCCTGGGTAAAATATTATGTATATACTGTACAAAGACATAAGTTTAATATATCTTCCTATAAGTACATTTATACACATAAACCGGCATAAATTAGAAAAGGGACAAATGGGTATATAAAATTCTGGTTACATACAAATCTGATTAAATTAGCATTTACATTGTGGTTCTAACATATAGTTTGTTAAATATAGCAATGTGCATACAGTACATTGACACCCCACCCAGCCATGAATTAAAACAAGGGGATAGTGGGGCCAGGTATCCACTTAAAACATACCATAGGAAAAAGCAGGAGATATATATATATTTTTTTTTTTTCTCATCTTGGGGGACTCACAAATCTGTTCTTCGAAATTCCTGGCTTTTCCAAAGCACTTCCCAGCAGCTGTCCTAAGCGCGGATGTTTGCTTCTCATCATGACCTCTTCGCTTTGCCCGGCTGACCTCCACGGCACAAGATTATCTACCAAAATCAAAACAGAATTGGCCTTACTTTTCCCAGCAACAGGGTGTGTTTCAACTTGGTTTTACACACATGGGAGGAGAAGGGGGAGGGATGTCCTGCAGTGTTTTACTTTCCATTCAAAGGCAGATTTGTCAGTGGTTTATTTATTTACTCTCCCCCTCCCCAAATTTACAGTCCTGGGAACAGGAACCATCTGGCTCGGTGATGTGTGTCTTGCCCCTAGCTGGCCCTGGGCTGCGCGCAGCCACACTTGCCATTCGGCTACTGGGGGGCAAGTCCATTTGCCTTGCTAAGTCCTCCCCAAAAGTCCAGCTCCTGGCACGGCTGGGGGGGAAAGGCGCATGCTGTGCATCACCCTGTCTCTCCGGGGTCTCCAGCTGGAGCCCAGAGTTAAACACCTGCGTGTCAGACTGGATCAGGTGAGGGGAAGCCGAGCCGAGGTATCAGCAAAACCTTCGCGTGAAAGAGCAGAGCGAGCGCAGAGAAGGCCAGGCAGCAGTGAGGACCCTGAACCGCTCACATCGCCCCTCCTGCCACGGGAGGATGCTTGGGCAGAGCGGCAGGGCTGCTGCCGCACCCCGGGCGGGTGCCTCTGCGGACACTAGCCATGGGCCAAGGCACAGAGCTCCTCTTTATCAGCTCCAGCCTTGCCAGATGTGACCTGCATCTCCCAGTGATGCAGATGTGACCCCGCAGCCCCAGCTGGAGGAGGGTCTGTGCCAGCTCCTCCTCTCCATGGGCTTCAGGACTATCACTTGCCCAGTTTTGAGGGACAAGCATTGGAACTTAAGTGCACGGTTCCCGAGGGACCTCGGGTAACCACGTACCAATGTACCAACAAGCTGGGCTTAACCCTGCAAAGCCCCAGCTGCCCAAAATGCCTGTCTGAGCACCAGGGCAGGAGCTGCTGTGAGGAAGAAGAGGCCAGTCAGGTTCTGCCAAACTTGCTCGTCCCCCGTGAGACTTGATTACCAGTAGAGCTTCACTGCAAACTCTGCAGCTTTCCTCTAAGTCAGCTGTTAAAAACCCACCCCGATGCTTAAAATCATTACTGTCGCATATCCGTGCAACAGAACGAGTGAAAGACCCTTCAGCCAACAGCGAGGAGGAACTTGGGCAAATATCGGTCCCGTGGAGCTGAAGATGCATCTGCAACCTGGTCGCTTCTCTCAAGATCTGTGGTTTGGAGCAGCAGGGATGCGGCAGAGCCCACGCAGGGGCACTGATTTCCCCCCGCCTGCAGACAGCGGTGCTGCCAGGGTGGGGATGTCGTGCTGTCGAGGGTGGCTGCGGTGCGTGGGCTGCTGGAGCTTGTGCTCCTGCCCGTCCTTCCAGGGAGCAGGCAGGAGTGGGAGCTGCCCCGAGGAGCTGGTGCCGGCTGCTGCTCACTGCCGCGGGGGGAGTTTTCGTTCTGCCCTGTGCACCCTGTAACCAACACTGCAGGCAAGAGCCACAGGCAGCAGCATCCTTTGGCAGCACAAGCAGCTGCCCAAGCAGTTTTGGAGGTAGCCAGAAGTCGATGTGAAAGAGATTTTTGAAAAACTAGCTGTGCCGCAGTGAGGGGAAGCTGTCTTTGAAGAGCTGAGTGCTGTATGCAGTCTAGCCTGACTTAATGAAATGGCTCTCCCGATAAAGCCTTCACCTCTCGTCCTGAAGCTGACAAGCTTCAGCGTGCAGCCAAATCCAGGATGGATCATGTATGCCCAGAAAAGCACTGAGCAATCTGCTGGAAGAAGTCACCTTTCCTACCAAATCCCAGAAGTTTTAAGAAAATCCCCTGGTTGCATTCCTCAGGTCCACACGGGCTGTCTCGCTTGCTGAATCCTGTAGGATTTCTTTTGTCAAACCTCACTGCACTACCCCAAAACTGTCTGACCATGCCTTCGTGGGGAGAGCCACCGAGGTGGCTCCCGAAAGTGGAGCTGGCCAAGCTGTGCCCTGCCTGGCCTGAAGCATGCACCAGCAGCTCCCGACACTGCTGGGAACCTCACTGACACTGACAAACCCACAAAGAGTGGCAGCTGCTCGGGCAGGTAACCAGAAACCAGCTGTAATCGCCGCAACTAGAGCTGGGTTTGCTCTTCCCATCCCGCAAAGCCTTCTGACCATGCGGAGCAGGGGTGACGCAGCTGCCTCCCAGAGTGTCTCAAGCACGGCACCTTCTCCTCACCCGCAGCTTTAGCCTGCTGTCCATCTCAATAATGCCTGAGTCCTTTCTGAGTAAGATCAACAGTGGGCCTGAAAGCACTTAATCCACCCCATCAGTGCAAGCAAGAGACGTAATTGAACTTGTTTAACCTCTTGCCGCAGGATCCTTCAGCAGTCCTGGCACAATCAGTAGCAACATCCACATTCGCTCTTGTTGAGGCCACTTTTTATGAGCCCTCCTTGGACTTCTCATCTCTCCTCTGATCTGTCCCTCCTCCTGTTTAATGAAGAGACAGTTTTTGAGAATCAGCAACTGATTTTATGTTGGACTGAAGCTGCTTTTCCTCGCTTTTGACAGCTGAGCCTCTGAAGTCTTGCTTGAGGTCAAGGGAAGGCAAGATGTTTCAAAATGGAGAGGAACTGCTGGGTCTGAGCATTGCTGTTTCTCCAGAAGTATGTCTAAGTTCAAAGCCATACTCGTGGCGTGGGCTGTGGGTGAATATTCCATTTTGTCACAAGTTTTGAGGTTTTTAAATGTCTTTTTGTTGCACACTGGAAAACAAACAAAACCCTTCCCATGTTTCCGCAAAGCAGAATGCTGTCAAAACATTTTTGTTGGATAAGGTCAGGTTTTCTCTCCCTCCTTCTCTGCACAGAAGTGACCGATTCCTGAAACCCCCCTTGAACGCGTCATTGAGACTGAACATCTCAGTGCTGAGAAAACAGCAAAGTTCAGTGAAATTCAGAGCATCAAAACATCCCAACCAACTCCCTGTATACACTCACGCAGCGGGAGCCAGCGCCGCACTAGCTGGTACACCAGATGCAAAACACATTACTGTCAGCAAAGGAGGCGCAAAAGCAAAGTCCTGGCTGCAGAGACTTTATCTGGAAGCTCCAATTGCTAAGCCACCATATCAGGGGGTATTTTTGGAAAGCGCTTTCCCTCCCACACCACCTCCTCCCTAACATTACATATGTAAGTTGCTCTGTCAGGTTAATTACAGCACAGGATTTTGAGAGATCAAAGTTCATTTAATAAAAGTACCTGCTGTTGTACAGCAGGGGTTTGGGGCTGCTTTTATAGGGCATAGTCGCAGCAGGAAGGCTCATTCAGGAGCAGCGTGATTCCTGCTTGCTGGCATTTGCTTGTCCCCAAACCACGTGTTCAAGAGCAGCTTCACCAGAAGCAAGCAAAAGATTTCTTTCTGGCCCTGCTGCTCCTCCCAGGGTCCTGGGCCACCAGCTTCTCCATGGCCACAGGGCTTTGACCAAAGGGGAGACATTTTAAGCATCCTTCTTGGGTAGTGGAGTCAGACAGCTAGAAAACTCCTGTTCTCAGTTTGCAGCAGGTTATGTTACAGGTAACAGAAGAGAATTAGTTTTACACCACTTGAGTTGGGTTAGGTAGTGTTGTTTCAAAGGGAAGCATGAGCTAGTCACCTTTCATCTAAATAACACTTCGAATCAGTTAATAGGAAAGTGCCTCACAGAGGTCAGCCTCATCATACGGCACAAATCCTGGGATCCCGATAAAGTTTTTACTTCCTCCTTTGCAGGCAAAACTCCAACAGCAGGATATGTAAAAACGGAGTAAGGGATTCAAATCTGCCAAGCCTACAACTTGAAATCCATTACAAAATTCTGCTATATTAATCCATCACTATTACGAGGACACTGCTGATTACAACCAGATCATAGCGCGATACCAACATCTGTCCATTCAGGGGTTAGATACTTTACACAATAAATATGTGTGTAAGAGGAAAAGGAGCCAGAAAGACACTGCCAGGCTTAAGTTAGATTTCAAAAAGCCAGTATCTTCTTCCAACCGTAACTGAGAAAGTGCCATATAAAAATTATAAAACAGTTTAAAACACTGTTACGTCTTTCATCTTCGTACTTGGAAAAGGGGGTTCCTTTTCAGTTAGCTTGGAAATGAAGAGACTGGTGAGGTTCAGGTATGTTCCAGTTGCATTCTGTAAACTAATACAAGTGACTGTAAATGCAACAGGGAATATTAAGTTTTTATTTCTAAAGGATGGTATTGTTCAAATTAAAGCTATTCTTGGTAACACTAGAAATCTGCACAAGGCACAAAGGTTAGATCTGGATCTGAACGTCATTCTGCGTCTGCCCTTCATTCAATAAGTTTGTTCTGATCCATCTCGTTAATAGTTTCGATCATCCCTGCCCCATCCCCAGCTCCCATTTAGTGGGGGTGTAATTTTCCTGGCACTGTCCCTATAACTTAATTAGTTATTTTAGGCTTCACAGTCAGCTGGGACAAGGTGGGGGCAACGGTATCTCTTCTGTAAGAGCTTAATACTTTCTTCTTAGCATGAGGGCTGAATCGCGGTTTTAGGGGTCTCGAATGCTCACAGGAGGAAACTCATTCTCGTCATCAAGACACACTGGTCCAGTTGCAAACTCATGCTCTGGGATAACCTCTCCTCGCAGGGCACCACCGTCCTCCGAATAACCTGTCCAAGTAAAAGTACAAAACGTTACAGAGGAATGGATGGAAGGAAGCTGGAAACAAACAGCGGAGACAATGTTATCACCTTTTTAGCACAGAGCTGCTTTCTCTGGATTTTTGGCAGAGCTCTGGGAGACTGCGGAACAGAAAGGTGTCTCAATCGACACTGCAGATTGGGGAATGGTTTACATGGCTAGCCCCTGTGGCAGAAGCTTTCCTCCTCCCGCCACGCACGTAAAGCACCGATTTCAGAATAAGATCCACATCTGTGTGCAGACCTTTAGACTTGGGAATAGAATGAGAGAGTCCCCCAGTCTTTTCCTGCAGCAATGTAGCGCTAGCTTCGTTAGGGTAAGGTGTAACAGGTTCAGGAGGATCTGCAGCGATCCTGCCTCAAAAACAGCTGAGATCTGACTTCTACACACAGGGTTTCAACTCCTGGAAAGCAGGCTGACAGCAGCTGCTGTCTGACGAACCGTGAAGCTCGGATGCGGTTACTGCTCTGCCAGCAGGGCCGTTTGTGGTACAGCTCTGCCCAAGGGGAACCGCTGGCAAGGGGTCCCGGGAAGCAGAGCAGAAAATGCTTGGCCTGTTTTTGGGGCTGGGGATGAACCAGGTAAGCTCCAGAGAGCCCTGCTGCCCCAGCCTGCATAGCACAAGTGGTGTTTCTGGTGGAACCCTGGAAGCCGGGAGACTTTCCACTTCGCCTCAGGTGGCTTTCTTGCTTCTGCCTGAGGAAGGGCAGACACGATGCTTACCTGGCATGGTCGAAGTTGAAGGCACTGTACTTTGTCTGGCTACGGTTGCTGCATAAGATTGAGGTAACGGAGGCCGAAGGTTGTTTTCTTTGTTCTCCTCCGTCTTTCCTGAGCCGAGCAGACTAATTGTACAGGAGCAAGAGAAGGGAGAAGAGTTAGTTCTGATCCCAACTGTTCCTCCCCCAGAACCGGCTAAGACAAGCACATGCATCCATGTCGCCTTGAAGCGCTTCACCCATCCACATCACTGCGTCTGGGCACTGCCTGCAGCCCTCACAGCGCTGCTGAGGAGGAGAGCATTGTGCTCCACAGCTAAAGCAGGGGGGGAGGCAGAAGATAGGGAAAGCACTACTTCAGCTAGAGGACAATGCTGGCACAAGAACAGAAGGGAACAGATTGACCACAAAAGCTTTAGGTTACAAAGGCAAACAGTGTTTCTAATCACAGAGGGGGCTCCAAAGGGCTTCCAACAGGAGCGGACTAGATGGGAAAAGCAGCCCTGGCTAGTTTAGGACGGAGTTTGAGCAGAGATATAGTATGATGTAACGTAACTCATGACCCAAGGGCCCTTCTCAGTCCTCTGATGCTAAGAGGAACCCACATTACAAAGCTGGCCCGCCAGCGCCGGACGGCTGCTCCGGGACGTGAGCAGGCGGGCGTCAGCGGTGGCTGAAGGCGGCGGGGCGGCCGGAGCACGCTGGACAGCGCAGCTTTGAAGTGCTTTTGTTTTGTGGCTTTTCAAAAAACTGCTGGCATTTTCCTGGCTGTCAGCCACCTCCCGGCTTAGAGCACATGTTACATCGCACCCCACCCCAAAGGCTTCACATCTGGAGCCAAGTAGCCCAGATGTGGGGGGAGGTTAGTGCTTAATCACATTTGCATACAAACTGAACAGCAGCACGCATACTCTGCCTTGGCACTGCACGCCTGCAGGCATGCAGCTGTGCGAGTTTTTGTTTGCAGAAGCTCCCAGCCTTGCTCCGCACCATCCTGCCCCCAAAGTCACCTGTCCGCACCCACTCACACCTGGAGAAGGTGCTCTGCTCTCCTGCCACCATGGTGGCCAGCACTCTGCTGCTGGAAGCATCTCCTAAGGCACAGCCTGTCCATCTCTGCTGAGATGCCCCACGACTGCCTAGGGATCTGAGACGTCTCTGGCTTCTTCTGCAAGCAGCCCCACGTCCCTGCCTGCTGACGTGGTTCCCACCCACGCCTGTCGGGTCAGGCAGCTAAAAATCACAAAGTCAGTTCTAACATTCTTGCTCCTACAGCTCCATTTTGTGCTTTTTGGCGAAATTTCCCTTAATTTGCTAAAAGATCAGCCTCTATCAGATGTGTCTGGAGGTGTAGTTACCTGTGTTTCTTAATTAAGACACACTCCCCTCCATCTTGTGGATCCAAGTTATAGATAAAGAGGTGTCCATCTGACGTAGTCACCAGCAGTCGAGGCAGCTTCTGAATGCTAATGAGAAAAGCATCATGAGTCCAAGCGCATCTGCACACAGATACAGCACACACCCACACTGCAGGCTCTGCAGCCATGGGCACAAGATAAGGGGCCACAGTGGTGGTGTTCTGCAGAGATAGCTGTGTCTGCTCACAGGCTGGCGTGGCAGAGGGGATGCAGATGTCAATACATACGTGGAGAGGGCACAGATGTTCCTTTGTCCAGAGATGTTCAGGCGAACAGTGGCAAAGGCTCGATCCTGGTTCATCATGCCCGATACCTGAGCAGGGAGGTAGTTGGTAGCAGCCTGGAACATCTTTCCCATGTAACCGCTCCAGGTTGGAGGCTCTTCTGGCCGGCTGAGGGGGTCACAAAGCAGCATCAGTGGGGCTACTGCAATCAGCGTGACAAGACAGATCAGGACCAGGCAAAATGATCCTGATCTCAGGAACGCAAAGGCTTCCTTTGGAGCACCTGCCCACGCTGTGCACCAACCTAGCTGGATACACAGGAAGGAGGCAGGAGACAGCAGGAGCTAACAAACCCGGAGGCCTGGAAAGGCTGTCAGCAGGGACGCAGTGCATAGCTTTTCCAGGGAGTGCAGCCCTCACGACACAAAGCCAAAGAGTTTGCAGCTGGTATTGCTCATGGAGAGTACGTGGTGAGGAAATGGAGGCCAGCTGTGTAAAGGCAGACCTCTGAGGCAGAGATGCCTCTGGGGCAGGGAGGTTAACCCAGGCTAACGCCCTCACCTGTCAGTGAGATGTTCCAGTTTAAAGATGTGCACAGTCTCCGTGTTGCTGGAAGCACAGAGGAACTGGGAATCCATGCTGAACACCAGAGAGCTGATGTTCACATACCTAGGGCCAAGCACAGGCATGACTGGTCACTTCACGGCACACCGTTCAAGGGGAACTGCTCAGGTTTGCTCACAGAGAAGAGGACCGGGAGGAAGAAGACCCATGCACGGTGAGGAGGCACCCTGCCTGCCCACTGCTGAGCCTGTGGGCTGACTGACTAGCATTTCCCTAATACCTCTGCTCAGCAGGGCTGTGGGTAGCCTCCAGCTAGTGACAAACAGCCAGAGAGGTTAAAATGTCCTTGCTCACAGAGCTGCCTGTGAAATGAACATCTGTGCCAGCCTCATACAGCAGCTAAAGCTTCTGGTACTGCAGAGGCCAGGGAGGATATCCAAAGTGCTGGACAGTGGGATGCATACGGCATCTCCCCCTGCGCAGGTTCAGCAGGGCCAGGGCGTCTCAGTCATGGCAGTTTTTGTACTGGCAGAAGTGGGTGTAAAATCACAGGCAGGTCAGGGGCAGGGAAGAGGGAAAGGTCAGGAATGGATCTACTGAAAGTATTTGAGGGAGCCTGCGGAAGGGCCACAACAGCCTACTCCTACCATTGAGTCCTGGGCTCTGCGCAAATGACTTCGTAGCTTCAAAGCACCTCCTTTGAGAGGGCAAGAGTTGGGCTGAGAACTTTTGGGACTTCATTATTTTAAATAAGAAACAAGAACGGACACAGTAAATGGACTGACTCTACCTCTGTTCTCTGCAATCGCCCTGTTCTGTGACACACTGAATTGAATCACTAAACTTGCCGGAGGCAGCTGGGCGCAGCGTGGCTGTCTGGCACAATGACATTTCTATCTGCTACGTTTGCTGTTGTTTTCTTTCTGCAAAAGATGCCAAAGCCACCAGGATCTGACGTTGCCCTTCCCCTCTGTTTACATTTCTGCTCCGGGAGCCCTCTGTGTACTTGTCACCGACAGAAGAATGAACTGACCTTTTCATCCCTCGCCGGAATTCATAGAGCTTTTGCCCCCCAGGAATGGAAAATACACGAATGACTGTGCCCTACAAAAAATGCAAATGGAAAGATCATGCAGGAGCAGGGCAAAGAGTGCCAGCCCTTTCTCTGACACACCCAGGAAACTCAGGATGTGCAAAGGCCCCTCTTTGCCAGCCGAGGTCAATCGGAACCCAACACTGGCCTCTTACAAGTCAGAGTCCTTTCAGTGCCCCTCCTCTGTTGGCTGTCTTTAAGAACGGGCAGCTCAGAGGTCCTGCTCTCCATACTTCAGACAGCTGATGCACCAGAGCAGGCTGGGACCCCCTGCCAGCCATGGGCAGAGAGCGCAGGCAGCAGAGAGGGTGCTCGCAGTGATGCTCACTCACTTTTTCGGAAGCACTTGCCAGCTTCGAGCCAGTGGAGTTGAAGGCGAGAGCAGCCAGAGGTCCGTCATGGGCAGGAATCGTGCAGGCTGTTTTCTGTGGGGCAGAAGGTAACGTGAGTGCAAAGAGGCACGTCTCCTCGGGCTGCCTAAGGGCAGGGCACTCCCTGCCTTGCACCCTATCCTCGCCTGCCCATACGGATTCACGGGATCGTATTGCACTTATGGTATCCTTTCAACATCGTCAGTATTTCTTATCTCTGCCCTGCCTTGAGCTCACTCCCCACCTGCTATGTCCACTGTGATTACAGAAAGCTCACATCAGGGGCAGAGGTCCTCAGCTCCCCACCTCTCCGGGCAGCGGGACCAAACTGTGCCCTCTCCAAAGCCGGGCATTTCTTTGTGCAGAGCCAGAGCTGGCCCCCCTGCCACTCGCTGGGCTGTCCAGCAAGCGCTGCCGCAGTGACACCACCTGATGCCTGCAGCGAGCCCAGGCCCTCGCTAGTACCTCTCGCAGCAGCAGCAGCGTGTTTTCCCCTTGTGCTCTGCTCCTCCCCTGCTGCAGATCCTCAGCTCCTGCTGCACGTACAGAGTGACAGCCTTATGTAATCCAAAGCCCTGGCATAAACAGCAGATAATCATGACTCTGCTTCCAGCCAGGGACAGATTTCCTGAGGGGGCTTGGGACACCTTGCCCTCTCTGTGACTTTGGATCTGGCATCCCTTCCAGCCCGTGGTGTGGCAACGGCAACGGCTTCAGGTCCTGCGCTGTGCCTGGAGCAGCTCCAACCCTCCCTGAGCCACCGTGGTCACACCAGTCCCTCAGGATACACTGCTGAAGCTCCTATAGGAACGCCCTATAGGAACCCCTGCCTCAGCCTGGCAGCGGCCCTCGGACTGCGGGGTAACGGGTCATGTTTCCCTGAATATCCCATACTGGGAGATGGACGTCCTGATCTCAAAAAGGCTGTCTGCTTCGCATGGCGTCCAAGCAAGGGGGATGGGGAATGTGCCTCCCCAGGCAACTCCCTGCAGTCGAGCTCGGTGGAGTCTATTTGTTCATCCTTCCCAAAGGCCCTGTTGGATTTGCTGTGGTTCTGTTTGTTTTCAGTCCCCGCCGGTATCCAAATGGGCGAGCTTCACACTTACCAAAGTATTTCCGTCGTAAAGCGCGATCTCTCCGCTGGTCGCACTGCCGGGATAAGCCAAGTAGGAGTTGGCGTGGTTGATCGAGAGAGTGCACAGACCTGGCAAGGCAAGGACACAGCTGAGGTTGTTTGCTGGTGGAAGACGGAAAGCAGAAATGTGGCCATGGACACCGCAGGGGGTTCGGGCTCTGTCTCCTTTTGGGTCAGTGTCCGGCAGCTCTGGCAATGCCTCGGCGTTGGGGACACCTGCTGGTATGGGACAGTACGGCTCCCTTCTCCGGCCAGCGTCCCCAAACCCTGCTCCGAAGGAGCCCAGGTCCTGCTTTTGAGCATGTTCTTGGCTTCTCCCCCTTAATCACTTCCTTTGGGAAGGCAGGAGTAGGTGCATGAAACACAGCAAGGGACATCTTGGTCTCAGGGCTAACAGGACTCCTGTCCAAGCATATCTGAGCACCTCCAGATGTGCACAAGGTGTAGATGCCAGGTCAGAAGCTCGGATGAGCAGCACAGCATGGACTCAGCCCTGGTATGAAGCCTGGCACATGAAGGCTGGCAGGCAAGGCAGTGGCTGTGTGGCTGCGTGGCTGTGTAGTACTGTTTCCTTTTGCTCTGAGCAGAAAAGGGAAGCAGAGAAAGACAAAGCGAATGCCATAGCTGTGCAGGGAGTTTCCAGCTGACAAGGAACTTAAACCTAGCTAAATTTTAACCACAGGGGGAATTCTTCCCCATAATAGCCATCTGCTTTTATGCTAACGTGAGCATAAGGGTTCCCAAACACCCCTTTCAAAGTGAGCAGGAATTACAGGAGGAGACAGGGATGGATGGCTATGTGTGTGGGTACGTCCATCTGCCTGTCCCCCAGGTGACCTTGGAAAAGAGCATCTCTTCCTGCCTCTCATTTCTGTTGCTGGCTGAGGACCCATCCCAGTGAATCCTGTCACATACAGAAACGTGTCTCGCTTGCTTCCTGCACCATGTCTGCGTGCTCAGAGTCCTCCCAAATCTGACTCAAGGCTTCAGCACGACCTGAGCTTCCTGGCCCCTGCCCGGGAGTCCCACCTAGTCCCACACGTGGAGGAAGCCACGGGGTTAAAGGCTGCTGGGGATGCTGCAATACTCCCCAAACAGGACACCCGCACGTGTGCACGTATATGCACGGACGTGCGCACACATGCCGTGCAACCCGTCCTGTCAGGACACAGCCCTGGCCCAGGCCCAGCAGCAGGGAAGGATCGGCTGAAGCTCTCGTTTTAGGTCATTGTTTATAACTAAACAAAGAAACCGCAGCGGAGCCAGGAGCTGCAGGATCAGCCAGGGGCCCCAGGGATCCACTCCCTATCAATCAGAGGCATTTACATCATGCCAGGGACAGCACGCACCGCACCGGGGAGAAGAAGAGGCATAGCAGCAGCAAAGTGCAGGCAATTAAAAGGCATCCAAAGAGGGAAGGGTAAGAGTCAGGCAAAGATAGTCCCGGGACTTTGCTCCTGATGCGCATCCTCTCTTTTCGGGATGGTCTTCCCCCGGCCCAGGCAGCACAGGGGGATCAGCGCAGCCCGTTCTCTAAGCAGAGGATCTAGAGAATGCTCGAGCTAAACAAAGCAAGCTCTGAGCCGCTGGTGTGAGTCACCCGCTCCCTCTGCTCCACGCCTGGCTGGGAGAGGCGGACGGGAAACCAGGCCAGGGGAAAACACAAATGTGAGTGTACTGGGCTGACCTCAGGGACGCACAAAGAACAAGGATCACAAGGGACACGGGCAGCCTTTGAAGATGCTCCTCTGCTCTCGGCAGCCCCACAGCCCTGACCAGGCTTGGTGCATGCAGTGATGGGCTCAGGAGGGAGGAGGCAGGCTGGTGCTGCTCAGGATGGCACCTCCGGGAGTGCCACATCACGGGTAGCTTGTCAAGCAGCATGGAAAAAGGCAAACATGTCTGAGAAGCCTGGCCTTGCCCTCAAGCTGGCAGGTCCGGGCACATCTGGGGCTTGGGGGGAGCCATGCGAAGTGGTTTCCAAAGCTGAAGTCATCCCTGAGATATGCCCTCGTGGCACACATGTCACCATGAACACTGTGACCTCCTTGGTGCAAATCCTGCCCCTGACATGAGTCACATGAAGAACAACACGCTTGAGCACACATGTAGAACAACAGGCTTGGTCACTGTAGACACTTTCCTCTCCTGTGTGGAGGAGGCTGGACCAGGAGCTGGGTCCTGGTCAGGAACAGCCAGAGATCTCACTGCGACTGGCTGTGGGTGTGTAGCAAATCCTGGTCCTCACCGTGTGGGTGTCACTGTGCCCAGGGAGCACACCTTGAGGTGGGGTGGCACACTTGTCTTGCGCTCCTACAGCCCGCTGGCGCAGCTCCCCACTCTGAAAAGGGTTACACACAGAGCGGTGAGGCTGGACTGCCCTGACCGCCTGGACACACCATCCTCAGGGGCAAGTTTAGGACCAAAGCAGATGGTCCAGGGACAAAGGGAGCACGCATGGCGCAGCACTTGTCACTCAGCTCATTTCAATGAGAGCTGCTGCAGTAAAAGGGTTTTAAAAAACTAAGCCCATATGAAGTCCTGTGATCCGCAGCAGCCTAGCCCTGGCCCAGCGAGTGCTGATTGCTGTCGCTCTTAAACCATGACCTGACCATTCAACCCCACTGCAGAACAGCTTCAGGCCTGGGTATCCCTGCCATTCCTGCTGCTGCTGCTCTGCAGGACTTTCTCGGGAAGGTTTTAAACTTTAATTATATTTGCAGTATTTAGTATGTTTAATCCACACGGAGAGGCCATCTGTTGAGACCTGAAGTAGGTCAGGGGCGCCGCTGGAAGAGCATCCCTTGAAAGCCCAGAAGCCAAGTGTGAGTACATCAGCAACTTCCCAATGAACCACCCATCAAACGATACTGCAGCCTGTGACCGACCAGGATATCACAGCAACGCACAGCAGCACTGCCACAGGCACTCAGCCAAGTTTCCCTCTCCATGGCTAAAAATAGCACCTCTCCCATGAGCAGGAAAGCCGGATTCACCCTACGCCACACAGAAAGGTTCTGTTCTGCAGCCACCTGCCCTGCCCCCTGGGTTTGCTGCATATATGGAATAATATCAGGTAGCAGCCCAGGCTCCCGTGAGCTCCCTGGCAGGGAATTAGCGCTGTGCCTGGCTGTGTTTTCTGCCCCGGGTGATCTTCACAGCACTAACCACTTTAGGAGCGGACCCCAAGCCCGTAAGTAATCACAGGAGCTTTCTACCTCAGCAGAGCAGGGCATGTCCATGGTGAAAAGAGAACCTGGGTTAACCGCAGGTCTACAGGGAGCACCGAGCTCTGCAGCACAGTGTGACGCTGCAGAGCTGACTCATGCTGGCAGCATGGGGAAGCAAGTGGGGCTCCTTTGTCCAGGGAGCGAAAATGCCACGGGACTCTGACGCAGGGCACGGTGAAGGAAGGAGAGGGAGTCCCGGAGGAAGAATTTCAAGTTGTCCTATATGTGGAGGGTAACTTGCAGTCCTGGCCTGCCTTACAGCTTTCCGCTTGTGAAAGAGAATAAAGGCACATTGCAGGAAGCTGTGAGCTGCACGGACATTGCACGCGAGGACAGGAAGGGACCGAACCTGGGGGGTGAAGTCAAACCACACTGACCATTTCTGCTCTCCTTTGATGCATTTGCTCAGGGCAGAACAGGGTTTTGCTCAGGGCAGAGCAGGATTTGTGCTCTCCCAGGCCCAACTGACTGCCTCCATGTATTTCTGCCTCCCCAACACTGATTTAGGATACACAAGCCACAGGCTGGTTTAAATTCTAACACAAGTGTGGTTCTACAAAGCTCCTGCAGAGCTGATCTCTCCCCTTCACACAGTTCTCCCATGCTTACCTGTTGTATTTGGAGGTGTATCCATAATAGTCTTCAAAAGCTTCATGTCCTTAATGTTATGGATGTAAATTGACTCCTCCAGGCAAACAACCAGCCTCTGCAAGGACACAAAGGACATGCACAGAACCTCACCAGCATGTTGCTGTTGCTCCCACGGTTGACAAACCCAAACCTGACAGTGATGTCAGAAAAACTCAACAGGAATTTCTCATGCACTGACATGTAAGAGAAACATTATCTCTTCTGCTTCTCCACCCCCCCTCACTGGACAACCTTTGATTTTGTTTGACTGCCTTTGAGAGCTGTCTGCATCTGGTCTTGCTTTAGAAAGCAGACAAACCGTCATGACTACTCTGCTACTCTAAGAGCTGATCTTCCGTTCCCAGAATCCAGGAACAAGACGACACATCAGGATTATACTCTACCATGGGTCTTGATTGCCATCTATTCCTAATCCATCTTTTCTCTGCAGTTCTTTTCATAGCAAATCACTTTTTGTTCATAAAGATCTGGCAGCAGAGAGGCTGCCAGTCCTGCTTGTCAGTATGCCTACAGACGGAACTACGTGCCCCTTGCCCTGACTTTTTCTTGATTTGGGAGCGAACAGTTAAGTGATGGGCCTCCCACTGCTGCTAAACCTAATGCATCTGTTCAGCAAATTAACGTTTCTTTTCCCATTCAGCATCAGTGGGCAAGACTCTGCTTTACGTGCCCTGCAGAACTGCATAAAAAATGGGCTAGGAAACATTTGTTCCAGGACAGTCACATTTACACCACCTTGGCAGATGGGTAAGGTGTTTCCAAGTTCATGTACTTGTTCCTCTTCTACTGAACTCGTCAGGAATACCCACCCAGCCGAGAGGCAGCCGCTAAGAGAGGAGCTGCCGGGTGATGGGGAGGAAAGGCAGAAAGGAAAAAGGAAGCCTAATGCTGTAACTTTAGCACTGGGCCACCATCTCCGTGACCACTCTGCTTTGTGCCTCAGCTTGGTCCAGATCTCTACATGTTACCACAGAGGCATTTTGCATCGCGGCTTTTTTTGGGACCAGGCTTTGGATCTGGCTGAAAGGTTGTTCTTTCTAAGTCCAGCAAGCTCACAGCTCCACCTACGTTAGTGCCAAGTGTCCAGAAGCACCAAAAACCTCCCAATAAAAATGTAAGGCCAGACTCCATCCAGGCTTCTGAAGTTGGAGCTCCCGAATCCATGTACAGGAAGCCTCCACCTCTTCAGAAATGAGGCCACTTATTTAGTATCTAAATGCGGAGCTCACTCACTAACTTGAAACACCCACATTAGAAAATCTTTGCCTTGCTCCACCATTATTCTCAGATCAAACTCTTTCCCACTTCTATTCCTGCTAACCACAGCATCTGGGGCTGTGTCAGAGCCATTTTGCATTTCCAGGAAGACTTTGCCTTTTCTACAGTAACAGCCATCAGCTTGCTAGCAGAGACTGTCACAGTAATATTTATACAGCTGACTTCGGCGAAGCCACCACGTGCTTTCCCAGAACTGCAAACTGCACTGCTGTTGATGTACAGGTGAAAGGAGGTTTCCAGATGATGGCAAAGCAGCAGCCAGAGATGCTGGCACCGACAGGGAAAAAATCGAGGAAAGTGATGGGGGTGGGAGGCAAACAGGTGAAGGAGGCCTGCAGAAGCTCTCTGTGAGTTGGAGAGGGCTGGTTCTCTGCCTCCTGCGCCCCACGCAGCCCTGGAGCGCATGCTAACATCAGTGCAAACCATGCTGAGATGAGGAATGGGGTTTATCCTCACGGCGCACACAGGTGGAGCCTCAGAGAAGGTGCCTGGTGCTGTGATTGCCACACAGGGCTCAAGGCACTACATCTTGTACACAATGTTACTGCTCACCAGCATTTTTCTTCAGTACTTCAGTTGGACACGATTCAGGTTAGATAACTGAATTGTATGTTGAGGACTTAAATGTGCTGGGTATGGAAACAGCCAGAAAACATATCAAACCTCTCCAAAGAGCTCAGCAGGGTTTCTGCAGCAAATGAAAACTCAGGGAGGTTACAGGAGAGCTTCTCACCGGTCCCACAGCACAGCCTTATTCCTCACTTCGAGACGAATCACGATCTACCTTAACACACTTAAGAGTTACGTTGGAGCTTGGAACAAAGAGTTCCCCATGGTCAACAACTGAGTGTTTGCACACTTGTTTGCACAATGAGGACTTCTTCACAGAGATCAAATGGAAACATGCACCATTTGTTTGAGACCCGTTCCTATTTTATTTGCCACCATTTCCCCATGTTAACACCTTGCATGGGATTTGGCTTTTTGTGGACTTTTAATGAAAGTACAGCTTTCACACAGAAGCCCAGGCAAGGGGTTCAAATGTCACAGCACACGCAGAACCTGACTGCCACCAGTTTGATCCTGAACATAAATTGAAATGGTGATTACTCTTCTGCCTACCCAGCTATCTGTAGCATCCTCACATCTCTCCAGGTTTGTCTGTGTTACAGCTAGAGGATGAGCTTAGCCCAGGACTTGAACCCAAGCTCGTAAAGCAGCCAAGGAACACAGATGCAGTGCTGGGTCTATGCATCACCTTAGGCAATCTCCAGAGCAGCAGATGGGGAAAAGCCTGAACTTATTTTATTCTCACACTAACCTCCTAGAGCTGCTAAGCAGAACCTCCCAGTTTATTTTTATACATATACATCTATCTGCAATTCAAAGGAAGTCCTTATTTTGCCAGCTCCATTGTAAGTTTAAGTGAAAAAAATCAATTTAGGACAGATTTAATTGTAGTACAGGAACTTCTGGTCAAACACAGCTTTACTGGAAACTCAACCCAGCGTTTCCTTATGGGAGAGCCTTACTGCAGGACTCACTGTTGCTGAGGAGAGGCTGATTATATACAATTACACAGACTGCTTATTTCTTCATTGTAAAACCTCCTCTGCTTCTTACGGCATATACTTTGAAAATAATTATGGACAAAAAGAAAAGATGACTTAAAATCCTCCAAAAGGGCTCAGGGCTGCATGAAGCTGTGTCAGTTCAGAGAATAACACTCTAAAAGCCGCCTTTTAAGTGGCCTGAATGTTTTCTATACCTTTAAAAATCAAGCAAGGCTGCTAGCAGTACTTGAGAAGCAACCTTTCACTTCATCCACGGAGTTCAAGTTACTCCTGGGCTTTGTTTCTGCATTTGAAGGTCTCATTTGCAACCAAGACGGCAGAGGTGGGCCTGAAGTCAGGACGTGGAATCCAAGGGAGGGAGGAAGATGAAAAGGTGTTTTTTTGGCAGAGCTGCGTGCAGAATAGGCAAGAAGGCAGACAACAAAAAGTCTTTGTGTAACTGCTACGGAAACAGGACTTGGCTTCATTTTACTGAAAGAAACAGTTGTGGAGATGATATCCACAGCCACCCTGCTCCTCTGTCAGAGGTCAGCAAGCCTGAAGTGGAGCTGGTAGGGGAGGACAGGCACCTACTCCTCCAGTCCCACTTCACAGTCTCTGTGCAAACCTACCCAGGCTGACACTGCTCTCCTAGGCAGCGGGGCCCCAGCTAGAAAATCAACACCAGCGAAGAGCCAGAGTGGAACAACCCTGCCTAACCCCCAGCCTCTTACCTGACGATTCAGCCGGATGGACAGTATGTTACTGGAATAGCTGTAGTTGCAGATCTCTGTCCCTTTCTTGAAGTGGTAGACATTCATTTGCTGTGGCCTGGCATGACTGACCACAACCACAAGGCTGCTGGAGAACAGACGCTCCACGATGTAAACATCTGGGATTTCATCTGGGCACAGAAGGAAAGCAAGACAGAGTCTTTAGCTTGGCTTATGGTTAGTCTGATTGCAGCAACAAGATTCGATTCAATTCAATTGGGAATTGGGCTGGAAGGCTTGGTGCTCAGGTGTTCCACATCTGCTTTTGTTAAACATTTCTCATACCTGGCACAAAGCATTTAGGTCAGAACAAGAAAGGGTTAATGAACCTTTCCCTGAAGGCAGAATTTAAGCCAGCCCCCCTTTGATAGAGCTGTTGGGCCTCTCCTGGGCAGGGCCCTGCAGCTGAAACTAATTCGTGGGAAGGGGATATAAAAAGGAGAAGCCCACTCAACTTGGTCAGGGGCTTTTTTGGGTGGTATGAGAAGGTGGGGTGGTGAAGGCAGTGGCAGCTTACTGAGGTAAGGAAGATGACATGTATAACTCACTGCTTATTCTGCATAGTGTCTGATTTCTCCCAGTCTCTTTAGGGAAGGCTGACATGTTTAAGCAACCCCCCCTCCCTGTCACTGGGGTTGTGGCCTCTAGAGAACTCTAGCATGGCTGCGGGGAAGAGCAGTGTGGTATGTTTTGCAGTGATTGTGCTTGGGCTGACTCCCCTTGTGTTGAGAAGGCACCATTAGAATGGTCCTGGTGGACCTGTGCATAAATCATAAGGGGTTATGAGTTCTAGTTTAAGTAGCCCTGAATGCTGCTCAGTGCTTGGGCTGTGCTGCCCTGGCAGCATGTGCACTTTTCCACAGCTATAATGTGGGGCTGCTCGTGCCTCAGCCCTTGAGTGTGGCACCAGCAGGGATCTGTTTCTCTTTGGCCTGACTCTGGGGGCAATCTGAGCTCTGAAATACTACTTAATGTAAGCCTGTGGCTTGCTGCTGTAGAGCAGCTTAGTTACCCTGTGAGACAAAGATGAATGGAGCCTGGACTTTGTTCCAGATGATGCAGCTATGTCTGGTTGCTGAGGCTCCTTCTATAGCCACTGGAGAGAGACTAGTGTATACCAGCTGTGATATGTATCTTTACTGCATCTCGACTAAAATGCTTCTGGCCACGGCCTGAACCAGTCTAGAGTACATGCTCCATGAGGCCTGACTTGTTTTGGGCTGTTAAGTGCACTGCATGCTGCTCTGAGCACAGCTAATAGCCTGCTGTGAATAACCTTCTTAAACAGGAAACTTGTTAAAAATGCCTTGCTTGTAAATACCACATTGGACTAAAAGCCTGCAAGTTATCTAGCATCTGTGCTGGGAGTCTGAGGCCTCCTGTTTATGTATCTGAAATGTGGTAGTAGTAAACTGCCTCTGAAAGCTGGTTGGTAACAAGCTGCTGCTGTCAGACTGAGCAGTGAAAAAGCTGGATTCTAAACCTGTGGGACTCCTTCAGCTTTGTTAAAGTACTGCTGCTTTAAGTTAAAATTTAGAAGCTTCTCCAAGGTTGTAGCTAGCTCTAAAGGCTGCTGTGCACAGGGCAGTAATCGGACTCGTTCCTCTCCTGATAGAGGTACAGCAGGTACAGATGCCATCTCTGCAGCAGGGTGAGGAGAATCACCCCCTCGAGGCAGACTGAAGTGCAGTAACACAGGTGAAGTCTGTTGGCCAATATTCCACCACAGTGAAACAGGAGACTTACTGCTTTCGTGAACCTGGTCCAGTTGATCCACAGAACTTAAGGAAAAAAGCCTGTATCCAGTTGTAGTTCCAATTGCCAGGGAGCTGCAAAGACAAGACAGAAATCTGCTAGTTCAGATCTTATGGCCTCCAGGTGATAGCAGGAGTCCCTTGCAGGGGTTTGTGATGGTTTTGATTGGGATAGTTATTTTTTTTTCCATATTGGCTTGTACTGAGCTATGGGTTTGGATTTGTGCTGAAAAGTGTTGAAGATACAGGGATATTCTTGTTATTGCTGAGCAGTGCTTACACAGCATCAAATTTTTTCTGCTTCTTGGCAGGCTGGAGGTATACAAGTTAGGAGGGGACACAGCTGGGACAGCTGATCCCAACTGACCAAGGGATATCCCAGACCATATGGTCATGCTCCGCATACAGAGCTGCGGGAAGAAGGAAGGGGGACGCTTGGAGTGATGGTGTTTGTCTTCCCAAGTAACTGTTACATGTGGTGGAGCCCTGCTTTCCTGGAGATGGCTGAACACCTGCCTGCCCATGGGAGGTGGTGAATGAACTTTACCTGTTAAACTGTTCTTAACACGCTAGTTTTAGAAGGGTAATAGTGATAATTCTCTTCCCCCATCCCCCTGTGGGGAGTGAGTGGCTGTGTGGGGCTCAGTTGCCAGCTGGGGTTAAACCATGACATGGGTGAAAACGAGTAGTCCCAGGTATAGTGATCTGTGAAGGCACAACTTCAGTTTCAACTCTCAATCAAAAGCATATAAAGTAACAAAGGAGTAAAAATAAAAACCAACAAGTAAAAGAGCCCAAGGATCTGGCTGTCAGTCTGAGGCCACTGCAGCCTACAGAAGGTAAATATCCCTGTGAGACACCAAACTTGTTTCTCCAGCAGCCACGGGACCACATGAATGGATGAGAAACAGGCATATCTCTACCTGGTAGGCTGCAGACAGGACCTTTGGGGCATTAATGGGGGCTGCTTCCAAAGCCACGACCTGATCAGTCTACATAGACACACAGATTTGTGAGGGCTGTAGAAGCTTTGCTCTCACTGCTAATGGCTGTGGGCACAAGCATGTGGCACAAGGTGTGGTGGTGCCAAGCGCTGGCTTTGCTCGGTTCCAGATATAGCAAGCAGCAACACCTAGGTCTTAAATCAGCAGCCAGCCCAGAATACCAGCGCACTGGTGGCCAGCAGGTTCACGTCAGCAGCACATCTCCACCCATCAAAGCACCCTTTGTTTAGACACAGCAAATGCAAAGCAGTGCTGGGAATAATGGTATTTCCAGGTGTGGGGCTGGGGTCTGATCTGTATCTCCTACCCCAGGCTCTGGGCTGCGACCACCAGACCCTGTGTGTGGCTCGCTGCTGCAGGATGGGTGTTGTCCCGCTTGGAAATGGCTCTTAAAATGATGGATGGGCTCTGAAGCAGGTAAACCACAGGTTAGACACGGTGTATGGGTGGGAGGCTCCAAGGAAACCCTCCTTATCGCCAGCCAGTGGTGGGGCCGGAGCCCTGGGCCACTTGGCCACCCACACAGTGGCCACGGTGCGGGTCAGCAAAGGCCTCCGAGGAAGTCACTTCTCTGACCTGCCGAAAACATGTCCCAAACCGGTGGGGAGGGGGACCCCCGTCCCCCGCAATGATTCCCCTCGGTGTGCGGCCTGCCAGAGGCCTGACCGGGGGTGTCTGTGGGGAGCCGGGGCCCCCGAGTGGGGCAGGGCTGGGGGCCCCACGGGGCCAGCCCCGTGTGGGGAGAGGAGCCTGGCCCCGGGCCCCACCGAGCCAGCCCCGAGGCGGGGCGGGGGTCCCGCGGGGCTCACCCCGGCAGGGCCGGTCCCGGGGGCCAGCCCCGCCCCGAGCTGCCGTGCCCGGCTGCAGGCCCCGGAGCCCCGCCGCGCTGCCGCTGCCCCCCGCCCCACGGCGCCCGCCCCGCTTACGTGCAGTCCTGGTTGTAGGAGAAGCAGCTGAGGGCCGCGGGCCCCCCCGGGGCCTCGGCCGCGGCCTCCATGGAGCGGGCGCGGCGGCTCGGCCCGCTCCGGCCCCCGCGGCGGCGGCACCTCCCCCGCGCCGGGCCCGCTCCGCGGCGCAGGCGGCAGCCGGGGCGGGGCCGCCTCCCACTGGCCGGCTCGCCGCCGGAGGAGCCGCCCCGCCTGCAGATAGACTCGCGAATCGACCTATCCGCGAGGGGAAGGCGGGGCGGTCCCGCCCCGGGGCTGGCGGAGCCGGCGGCTATTGGCTGGCGGGGGGGGGAACAGCTGTGCGTGGCCACGTGGTGATGTTGTGGTTGCATCAGACGGGCCCGGGCAGATGTTGGGGGAGCACGTCTGGGGGCTTGGGCGGCCGTGCGGGGAGGGTGGGCGGCCTTCTGGGGGGCGGGGGGTGCTGGGGGCCGGCCTGGCGGAGGGGTGATGGCCCCGCTGCCCGGGGAGCAGCGCTGCGCCCATCTGTCTCCCTGGCTAAATACTGCTTTCAATTCAGTTTTCCTTTTTTTTTTTTTTAAAACATATTTTTTAATATATTTTTTTACAAAATTAACACTAAACTCGCTGCCTTTGTGCACAGAACTGCTTTACTCATGTGACTAAAGCCGCTGCTACCTTGCAGGGTTGAATCTACCAGGGGAAAATACATGGAAAAACAAACCCCAGAGCCAGTTGCTAAATGACAAATGTTCTAGAAGTCAGTACAATAACATTAACAGTGCACAGAAATGCAGGCAGAGCCTGCAAACCCCCTAATTAGATGAGTAATCCTCATGTGAGTGCTGAAGTCATTGGCCCTAGATCACTTGATGTGCACCACAAGGCTTTTGGAAAAAGAGCCACATGTAATACCATCTAAATGAGGCAGATTCCATGTGGACACATATATCTGCCCAGATTAATCCCCCTTTGCAGCATGTGGGCCTTCAAGTGTCTGCAGTGTTCCCCTGTTACAGAGTTTAAAACCTGCAACTGTGAAGATGATTGATATTTTTTGGGGAAGAAATTACGAAAATGCAGACCTTCCAAACAGCATTAGCTTGGAGTGAGGCTGATGGTGGATCATTCCCTAGGACATAGAGCGTGTGAGCGACGCTGCGACGGCAGCAAGGGAATAATTTTAAATTCATCAAATTTTGGGGGAAAACATCTTCTATTCATAGGGGCCTAGTGGGAAGCTCTAATAAAACCCAAAATGAAACAGAAGCTGGTTTTGAATGTCCTGAGACTGCCTCTGTGGATCAGCGTAGTTTGATTTTGGAACAGAGATGTCAGACAGAAAATGGGGTTGTGGAGCAGGAAGAAGCTTGAAACAAAACCAGAAACCCTCCAACAATCAAAACCAGGGAGCCAGTGCCTTGTACTTCAAAAAACAGTTTCTGAGCAACTTCTACAGCTGGATGTTTGCTGCTTAGGTAATCACCATGAGCTGGTTCTAAAATGAAGCCCTGATAAAGCAGAGCCAAGGAAGGAACTGAGACTTCGGCAACACAATTATTTTTGTAGCTTGACTGATGCAACCATGTTGGTCAATCTCCCTCTCAGCCAGCTGCCTATGATGGCTATTTATTTAGTAGAGGTGGGAAAAACAAACTGTTCTTGTCCTCTGCTACACTGTGAAAACCTTTGGCGGCCTTGGGAGCAGCTGTTGCTGTTGAGTACTGCCATGTCACAGTGATGGCTGTTGCTGTTAAGACCATGGCCAGCACCAGGGCAAGGTGCTCCTCTGACTGGACTAGCTGGTGTGTGCTGGTGAAGCCCAGCCTCACAAGAGCCCTTGGAGACCTCAAGGTCTGTGCTCTGACAGGTTGGGGTACTTGGGTTCTGGGCATGAAATAGAAGCTGAAGTGCTGTGTGTGGAAACCGTGGGTCTTTCCGATACAAAAATGAGGTGTCTGATGTCCCAAATGTAAAGAAATAGCTAAACCGATTTTTCAGGAGCGCAGCTTTGGAAGGAGGTAGTAGTTAGATCCCAAGATCTTTCTTGGGATCTGGGTATATGTCACACCTGGGGAAAATGGTCTGGCAGACACAGCAGAGAGCCATACTAGACACCAGGAGGATAGCTCTTGGCTCTGATGCATGCATTTCCTGGGAAGAATATACCAGGAGTTGGATTCCCTTTCCTGACAATCCTGTGATTGCTGTAACTCTGCTTTGTGTGCAGTACCCATTGACAGTAACAACCCCAACTCAGCCATTAACTCTAAAACCAGTCCAGAGTGTGGCCATCTGATTGTAAATATTTTTCTATGCAGAAAACTTTGTGCGACAGATTGTTGGTTTGCATTCTCCACCCTGGGTGTATGGGTGGAGGAAATGGAGGTGAAGAAGATGGGAAAGCAGCTGCTGTGCCTAGAAGCCATGGGATCCTGCATGTTGCCATTAAGCATGAAAAGGCTTTTAGGTACCTTTTGATAGCTTTTAGGCTTATCCCCGGCTCAGTGTTTAAATTCCAGCTATGCTCTATCCTCTCAGATAAAAGCCTGCTCCTACCATGTCTGGTATTTGAATGAAATTTGCTACATTAAGAAAGGTCTTGGCCAGGGCTAAATCTGCTAAATATCCCTCACTGGTATGCGTGATAACCCGGGCCTGCTGAGGGACTAGAGCCTTCCAGGGGAAAAATAGGCAGGAGGGAACAGGCAAAAAAGTGAATGTCTATTAGGGAGAGTGACTTTTTCTTATAGCAAGGAAACAGTCTTTTGCGTGTGAAAGGAGTGGGGAAAGGTGGCATGTAGGCGCTTGCTTTGCTCTTATCTATTACCCTTACCAAGAGGTGGAGGAGGAAGAAGGGGCAGCAGCTCAGCCAACGGCCAAGCACCAAGGGGCCAGCCCGGGCTCCTCTCGGATCTCCGGACAATAAATGCTGCCATCTGGTGCCGCGAGGCTGGCGGCACACATCGCTCGTGCCGCCACCAGCACACGGCGATGCCCCTGCACGGTACTTGTTCACAGGAGAGAGCGGTCCTTGCTTACTCTTTGGATCATCCAATGGGTTACCTGCATCGCCACTAGCTTTTGGTACTGATGTAGGAAAACCCACTGATTTTGGAGTCGAGTGGCCCCGGTAATAGAAAGCTATAGAAAGAAATGCGGAATTTAAACCTCACATTCACCTCTTGCTTTGAGTTACTTCTTGTTTATGCCAGGACAGATATATATTTTTTTCCCCTCCTATACAGTGGAAAAATGAGAAGAAAGCAGGGAGCTGGACTGTATATGTCAGAGGCTAATCTGAGTTTGGAAGAACCCTGATCACAAGATCTAGACACCAGAGAAGTCATCAGTTCAAAGGCTTTTTTTTTTTTTGATATCATGATTCCTGTATCAAATATAAAAATGTGGGAAAGAAAAAACAACGGACAGAACATATTTATGACAGTTATCAGCAGACTCACTTGTCTTGCTAAATTTTCTGGACAGATGCTAACCTAGTGTGGGGAGGGAAAGGGGTACACAGTGGAAGTGTGCATGCCGTGAGCATACACGGAGTCTCATTGCACTCCGTTTAAGGTTCAGGAATGAGGAAAGATGCATCGAGACCTTGAGAGCCATCTGCTGGCACTTACATCTGTCAGGGTGATGGAAGGACAAGAGCGGTCGTGTCTGACTCCAGAGCCAGTCTGAATGTCACCAAAGTTTTGAGAGCTTTGCTTCTTGTAGTTTTTCCTTTTCAGTTTTAGATGCTGACCCTGAGCCAGCTCCTGCCATTTAATGAGCTGTCGTTTGTGAGCAGCCCTTTCAGAAGTGTTTGCCAAGGTCAGGGAAGAGCGTGCAACCTAATGCTGCGTTTCCTTGTAAGTTGGATTAATGCTCCTTATCTTGTCCTCGCTCTGGCAAAGATCCCATTTCCCTAACTAGCATTAGGACATCACACTTACCCTGGTAATGGATTATCTCACTGGAGGCTTTCACAAATTGGTTTGACGTGCTGCTCACAGGAGTGGTGCAGGCTGAGGGTGGCTGATCTTCACGTCTCTTTGGGGTGCACATTGGACTCTTTTAAAAAGTTGTGGAGTCTCTTCAGCTGAGAACCGTAAGACCTGTACCACAGAGAACAAAGGGGTTAAAACTGAAAGTGGGGAGAGAGGAACTTTTGCCTTCCCCTTAACTTCTGGGTACAGCGCTAATTATAATTCCTCTGTAATTATCTAAAGACCAAAGAATGTTCTGATATGAGAGATCAGAACAAGTCACATTGTGAGAGGGAGACTGGGAGCACACAGAGGTCCTGACGGACAGAGGAACATTGGGATCCTGCACAGCCTGGTGTGACCAGACGAGAGGAGCAGCTCTCCTTAGTGAGGCTCTGGAGGGATAACATGGGGAGAGACAGGCTCACTGCCCAAGCTGCTAGCACGTAAGTAATTCTCATGACCTGGGTGTCTTTCTCCTTTCATGCTAGAGGAGACAAGGAGGGGCTTTGAGGAGAAACAACACAAAACATTGGTATAATAAATGCATTCATAGCAGAAACAACTTGGCTCTTGTTCAAACAGAGCGTGCAGAGAGGCATCTACCCTGTCCGTGGGACTGTGGTGTACACAGAGCCAAGGTAACTGTAGCCATCGCTAGCCACAGCCTCCAAGTTCATCTGGGTGCAGCTTCACAACTTCTTTTGCAAACCATACCGAATCAGTTCTCGTGTGACCGGCATAAACCTTGTCCAAATAATTCAACTACCGATTCCCATGACTGGAGCATACAAACATCTCATGAGCTTGGATTCTTCCTCGGCCCGGAAAGTGCTTTTATCCTCATTCTGCTGGGGGAAGCGGAGATGGAGTGAGGCTAAATGACTTTTACAGGAGAGGCTGGAAATTAGTAGCAGAGCAGGAAACTAGACCTACATCTCTTAATCATCTTGCTGCTTCAGATTTAAGGGTTACAGTTGGAGAATGAAAAAAGGCTATATCGTATTCCTGCGGGCACACAGCACATGCCAAGCAAGCCTTAGCTGACATTTCAAAGACCTATTGTTTTTAAAGTGGGTTCCTTCCATCTGGGAAATTGTTCTATTATCTTGGGGGGAGGGAGGCAGAAACTTGCATCAGAAATTGCTTGATTCTGTAGCAAGTTTGTTAGATGTCGGTCCAGACATTGTTTGGATGTCAGTCCAGACCAAGAATAGTGGATCTGACCGACTGCATGATGTGTTTACTTTGCCACCTGCTTTCAGAGGCAAGCACATAAGCAAATGGCTGTTTTGAATGCTTTTATGTGTGCATTTATCGTGCAAGGGAACTGTGTCACAGATGATGCACAGGGAGGGAGCCCTCCCCAGACTGCTTCTATGTTAAAAGCACGGGAACTGAGGATTCTTTTCAATGGGGGTATTTACATTCTATTACAAAACAAACACTGGTAGCATTTCACATGCGTTCCCGGAAAAGAAGTCAACAGTAACTGTACACTATCTCATTGCTCTTTAATTTGGTTTGCGTCAGAGATCTTAAAATCAAGAATCACATTTGCAGATGCTTGGGCAGTTCATGAACCGCTGAAGCTGCCCAGGGGTTGTATAAAGTTAAGAATGCAAAACAAAAATGGTTCACATCCAAATTGCAGGAGGCAAAGACCTGCTGCTCTCCCATCTTCTTCCCTCTCTGGAGGCCTGAGCCTTGCAGGGCCTTTTTTTGTCGTGCTTTGGATGCTGTTTTCTGTTTCCCAGCTCTTGTGAGGCAGCCTAGCACTCTGACTGCATCTGTTTCCCACTCTGCTAATCCCTGTCCTCACTCAGAGTCCTTGAAGTCCTTCAGAGTTGTACATAGACACCTAAACAAGGTGTTTCCAATAAATATTGTCAGGAGGGTGCTTAAAAACTTCTTGCCTTGCTGTTGAGGTGCAGATTAATTACCAGTCTAGCTACAACTCCTTAGGTCAGAAGAAAGAGGGAACACTGAATTCAAGTTAAACATGGTTGGACGACAGGTGGAACATCATTATCTGTGTTAGAATTTAAACATGATATCATGGCTTTTTCAAAGTGTTATGGAGCCTGTCCTAAAGCAAACAGAGGAGAGCTATGTGACATATCTCAGATAACAAGGGCACCTGGCTGGCTGCACTGCCTTCCTCAGCTGCTGAGCTCTTTAGCATTTACTCAGGAGGTAAAATGTTCCCAGCGTTACCCCTTGGGTGCTGGAAGCCTTCCAGCTGGGAACCACACTGAGTGTATGATGACGGGCTGTGTTGCATCAGGCAGGTCTTGCAGATGTAAATGGATTCCCCGACTGGCCTCTCTTTAAGATCTAGGCACTTCAGGGCATTTTTTTCTTGGCTTTTGGATACTCTGTTTTGAGTCTTACCAGTCATTTTCTTCTTCAAAGTAACATATGGAAATGATTTGAGATCTGCCGTTCAAAGCAAACTCGTTTTACACTGGGGACCATTTCACACAACTGTCTGCCCAGCTGACGTGCAGCAAGACCAAAGCCAGCTTCCACGCACCAGCCTTTGTGGTCCAGAGTGGCTTTTAGCCCATGGTGCAGGTCACGATGGGGTTGGAGCAGGAAGCTTAAGCGTTAGCTTTCAGACTGTATTTTGTGACCATATCAATTCCTTGCTCTGTTCCTTTATCACCTTTCATGTGGCAAAATTACAGATGTTGATAGCAGATTTATTTACACTGTAATTCATCCAGAGGCTCAGACTACCTGGCAAACATTGTGCCTTGCTGGGCACTGTGTGGCAAGTACCCTTTTCTCTCCTTGCACGCAGGTACATTGAAGTGTCAAAATGAAAGCGGTCAAGTTCGTACAGTCAACTCCAGAGTTTGGCCTGGAACCCAGAAGCCCTCAAACAGTCTATTGTCAAACAGGAATATGTTTTTTTTCTGTCTTTTGGCTCCTAATTTATGGATCTTCCTATGAATCACACTGCATAGTCTCAGTGAGACATGGTGTGTAGCAGCAATAGGCAGTTATTTTGTATGCTAGTTAAAGCTTAAACATACAAGAAGACATGCCCAAAGGATACAGTGTGAACTCTACCTCTGACATCACCATAGTCCACAGTGAGCTCACAGATTTTTAGTTTCACTGACTTTCTGATTACTGATCGATGTGGATTTTAGGGCTGTTGGGGCTGATGGCAGCTTCAGTTGGTAGAAGAACCCTTTCTGTACCCCTAATGCTTCTTCATTCCCCATTCATCCACCCCAAGACAGCGCACACACAGCAGTCTCCCCGATCAAGAGTGTTGCTGCCAGGCTGTGCCTCTTTGGACCCTGCTTGTACCTCAAGGGCGATGGATTTGCACGACTTGACATGTGAAGCTGTGTGTGGGACACAAAAGTGGCTGCTTCAGTCTGACACTTGTTAAATTTGTTTGCTTTCAGTCCCAGTGGCTTGTCTGAGCTGGTGGTACCTCATGGGCAGAACATGATGCAAAGGTGGGATGGTATCTTCAGTGCAAACCCCTGCTACTGTAACTCCTGTGTAGGATTCCACCTACCCAACAGGTGCTGTTAACCTTGCTGCCACTAAAGTATCTCTCAAGAAGCCTTTTTTGTTCTATGCACACAGCAGGGGTAGATGACTTCTGGGCTCTTATTTCTCATCTTGGCTCATATAATTTTTTTCTCCCCCTGAGCTCCCCAATCACTGCCCACTGTTATTCCTGGCAGAGTGTGATTGCTCATGGAGGTATTTTTTCTGGCCTAGTAATCTATGATTTTTACCTTTTTTTTTTCTTTCCCCATTTTCCTTTCAGATGGATCTAGCGACTCCTCAGCCACTTTAACTTCAGGCTGCTTTTCATGCCCTTTTAGCACTGCTCCTTGTGCCCTCTCCCCATGTCATCCTCACTGTTCCATGCCCAGCCTTCTTACCTGGCTACCTTGCCCTGGATCTCCTTCCCCTCAGCTAACCTGCTGTGCCAGCGTGCTCTCATTTACTTCCTCAGTGAATGCTGCAATGCTCTATGCTTGCAGGATTAATAACGAGTCAGTATCTCTGTGGGGTTTAGCAGAACAGCAAGCCTTCACTTCTTTCCTTCCCAGTGACCATTCTTAGCTTCTATTACTGTTGATCACCATGTTGATAAATAGCACCATAAAAATTAGAGTAATAAATTCAGTCTTTGTAAGAACTTCTGGGAAGCTTTGTTAAAAAGCAAACAAATTATCTTCCCACTTGGGATATTTCAGATGCTTTTTACAGACAAATTTATTGGTCTTTTATGAGACCAGGAATATGTATCCTACATGGCTTAATGCAGAATGGAGATGAGCCAAATGCTTAAGAATGATGAGGTGGCATTATCACTCAGTTGATGAAGGAATTGTGATGATCTTGAAGAGGGTTCCTGTTTTTAATCATGAAAATAGTGCTTTTGACTCCCTATGAGGCTGAGGCAGAAGCAGCTAAATACATAATTCTAAGAGTAGAGCACTGAACAAAAATGAGCGGACATACTGGTCCAGGTTCTCCAGGGCAGTTAGGTCACTAACTCCTCTTAACTTGCAGGCACCTAAGTATCTCTAGACACTTTCATCCAGAATCTGCCCAGAAATACCATACTTCAGGCAGTGTTTTTTTGGTTTAACAATGAGAGTACTCAGGCTGCTAAAATGCAGGAAGTCCTATCTGCAGCTTTCTGCAAGTCCATGCTGTGACACATGATGATTCACAGCCCCTGCCTGGGGAGTCATCTCCTCTCATCCATGCTCAGACTCTGCCAGTATTTACCAGTCTCGAAAACTGAATGTCCCACCACTAAGGACATGTGATGGTTACCGTCACTGAAATCACTACCACGCTAACCCACAGTGCTTGCCATTGGGGTTTGAACCAAGACTACTAGATTTGCCTAAAAAAAAATATAACGGTGCTTTAGGACAGGCTCTGCTACAGGATAGGAGATGAGACTGAATTAGAAAAATGATTCTGTTGAGTTCTTGTTGAGTGTAACCAGAAACAGCCCGTACAGTTCCCCACCTTACCCCTCTTTATGGTGACTCGCTGGCTGTATCACGCCACGTCTCTTAGGCTTGCGTTGGTATATTCTGCTGGCAGAATGGGCAGCTCTCCTCTGCTCTTCAGCAGCCACAGCCTCAGGCAACAGACTGCTACATGAGAAACTCTAATGCATAAAATTGAAATGAAAGTTGTGGGAACAGTGCTGACGGTAATGCAAGTTATTTACTCTGAAATGTTTATTACTTAATTAGACAGTTAAGACCAGGGTCTGCCTGTAATTCAGACCAGACCAAAGGGAACAGGGTTTTGTTTGTTTTTAACTTCTCTTACATCTTTAACACTGTAAGAATTAACACATGCATATGTATGAACATATGCTTATGAGAAGCATGATTTAACTTTCAAAGATAAATCAGTGCTGACTCACGGTGAAGGAGTTGTACAGTTAAGAGGGACCTCAGGCTGGCATCACAAGGCTCCTTTTGAAAGCCTGTTCTGTTCCCTTCATTAGACTCCGGCCTTGCCATCTGAACTCCCTGGCTCCAGAGCTCAGGAGAGGGTTGCATCAACAGCATGCTGTACAACAGTATACTTGTTTTCTTAATAAAGAGAATGTTGCAGAACAGGTTTTACGTACTGGTCTGATCTTTGCTCCAGACAGGATCTATCCCAAAACAGCACCAGGACTTGTCCAAACAAGGACTGAGATGTGACAATAGCAGGGAGCTTGCAAAAAGGGAAGATAAAAAAGCAAAAAGTCATCTCTAGGGGAAAATGCATGCAGCTTTTTTTCTAGTGTTTAGAAACTCCTAACAGTTTTCAGTTACAGAAAGAAATGTTACCATGTGAGCACGTACATTTGATAGTTACTAATACTGTACTCTGACAGCATTTCACAAATATTAATGATTCCTTACAATAGATATTGTTTGTAAAAATCCCAGCTTTTGGCTTAGTGTCAGAAAATCCCAGACCCTGGCTTCTAATTAACCTGTAACAGGCAGAAGCTATCAAACATCTAAGGAATGTGAACTCGGGCTTTCTTTGCTGCGTCATAAATGCGGATCCAAGATCTAGGCCTAAGATGTTATCCTTTATTTCTTTAATATAAGAACTAGCCAAGAAGAAATGCCATGGCAGATAGCTCCTGATGGCTTGTCACATCATTGCAAAAGCACCAGTATCTTCTGGTCTTGAAATATACATTAAACCCTGGTTCTGGGATCATTTTGGTTGTCTGTAAGACAATTCTCCCAAAGGAGTTAAGCACTGGTGAGTATTGGTTGAAGCGCTCTCACAGCAGTTGTAACATGGAGTTGTAAAACGGCGTTATGTTCTTGGTTATATGCAATGAAGGGGTCATTCCTTCCTTTCCCAAGCCCCCTGTCCCTCCCTGCCAACGCAGCTGGGATCTGCGGTGACTCCTCACGGGCCTGAGGCCTCACCTCAGCCATAGCGGCAGAGGAGGCGATTCCGCACGGGGATTTTACATCGATGGCAATGAGATCCGCCACACCTGAACACCGTTCATTTCCCCATTAACAGCCCCTGGTCCCTTCACCCGGCAGCTCCAAGGCCGAGGCTGCCAAGCACCCGCCGCTGCACCAGTACTGAACGAGGCCCCCGAGGGCAGGCCGCGGCACCGCAACCCCCAGCGCCACTCAGCGGGATCCCGGTAACACCCGCCCGCCCGGGGTCGGGCCCGCACAGGTATTAGGCAGCGCGGCTTCTACCGGGCGGCCCCAACCGCCGGATCCCCCCGCCCAGCAAGGAGGCCTGCCTCGGCCCCGGTCCGCCCGCCGTGGGGCCCGCTCCCCTCAGCGCCCCGGCCACTCTCTCCCCGCCAGCGCCGCGCGCCTTAAAGGCGCCCAGGCGGCCCCGCTCCCAACTCTGCCCGCGGCCCGCTGGAGCAGCGGCGCCCTGCGCTGCCCCTTTAAGGTTACCGTGGCGACGGGTCTAGGTGAGAGCGAGGCGCATTGACGTCACGGCGGGCGGTGATTGGCTGGATCAGTCGGTTTCCGGTGGGAGCTGCTGCCGCCGCTGCTGCTGTCGCGGAGGCCGCGGCCGGGCCGGGACTGGCGGGGGGGCGGTGAGGGCCCGGCGGAGCCGCCCGCAGCAGGTGAGCGGCGCGGCCCGGCCCGACCCGACCCGGCAGCCCCTGATGCGGGCGGTGGCGGGGCGAGGAGGCGAGGCCGGGCTCGAGGGGCGCGGCGCGGGGCGGGAGGCCTGCGGCCTTTGGGGGCGGGGGCTGGCCCCGCTGAGGGGAGCGGCCCGGTGCGGGCAGCTCCCGAGGCTACAGTGGGGGCAGCGTCCCCGTTCCTGCCGTGGCTGGAGGCCCCGGGTCTGTGAGGGAGAGAGGCCGCGCTGCGTTGGGCCCCCGCCGGCTTGTCGGGCCGCGGTGGGGCTGGGCGGGCGTCGCCTCCAGGCGGCCAGTGCTCCAGCAGTCCCCCGGCCCGGCGTGGGGCTGGGGGCTTCGGGAGTGCCCCTACCCCGGCAACGCCGTGGCGTTAATTTCGCCCTGGTGCTGCCGTAGAGCTGCCCGCTGGGCCGTGGCGGCGCCCCCGGGGAGCGGGAGCACCCCCGGCCCTGCGGTGAGGGGCGGGCTGGGCTGGGCCTGGCAGGGCTGCCCCAGGGAGGGCAGGCCGGGCCCGGGCCGTTCGAGCCATCTAAGTGCAGCCGGGCGTTAGGAGGCTCTGGGAAACCTCGGGTTTGTAATATGCAGAAAAAATACCTTGTAGAAATGCTGCAGTTTTCAGTATTTCTTTGGTATTTTCAGCCCTGGCCTTGCTGTTCTCATGACCAACCGTGATCCGTGTCTATCAGCAGCGCAATTCTTTTTCTGTAGTTTGTAATTTGCAGTCTGTCAGGGAGCCACCAAGTTTCTCTGTGGCTGTTAATTAAGACTGACCTTCACTGTGTGAGCTGTCAAAACAAAAGAAGTAACTGGAGAACTTTAAGGCACTCTTTGAATCCATGTGAAGTCCATAATTGGTGTTTGTGCAACACAATACATCTGTCTGTGCATACTTATGCAGGGATGAACTGTGACAAGAATGAAACCTGTTGAAGTGTTAGCAATTTCGTATTAACTCTAGTCCTCCTGTAATCTCTGGTGGCATAATTCAAGGGGCACAGTGTTATATTGCCTATGTTTCTCAATCTGCTGCCTCAGTAGGATAAAACGCGTAATATGACTGCATCATTTGGCTTTTCAGTTGTCACTTCTCAATGTCATTTTGACTGAATCCATTTTTTTCTTTTCAAAAGCTGATCCTGGGATCAACATATCTTCGTATTTATAAGCTGTTGCCACAGTCCCTGTAGCAGGTAACTTTATTTATATTTCCTCAGAAATGCACTGAGAAATTCTTTTCTATTTCTAAAGTTGTCTCAGTGTTAATTGCTTTATGAAAAAAGTTACGTGAAATGTTTTTATATATAAATGTAAAAATAGATTTTAAACTGGTTCTATAACTTGGAGGGGATGACACCTGCTTAAGAATATTTTTCAAATTGTTACAGCTGACACTATAATTTTAAAGTCTGTTGAAAAGTTGGCATCGTAATAGATGTGTTTAAAGATGTACTCTTGATTATTTATAGTTGAAGAAATATTTTTGGGACTGCAGTGTATCCACAGAGATAGTTACGAAATATGGACCAGTTTAAAATGGAGGGTAGCTTTTTAGAAGTAATGCCCCTAATTCCATAACTTCTGTTAGTGGATTCTGCCTTGGCATTTGGCAGACTGGCTTTGGTTTCAACCTTAATGTGTTTCACTTCCTAGTACTTTTCATACTGGCCTCTCAGATTCCCAGCTTCCACCCATGTGTCTCCTGCTCGTCATCTCCGTGACCCTGTACAGCTCTGTGAAGTGAGCCTCCAGTCCTATGGAATACTAGGCTTAATCAGCATAAAGTTTAGGTGGAAGCTTCCCTGACTCTGAGTGCTTGTAGAGCTTGAGTTATTGAAGATTTTCCAGCTCGATCAAATGCTTTTCCTTTTGTGCCTGTGGCTAAAGAGCACCTAGATTTTTTATTTCTCTCCAGGTGCTAAGTAAGTTCATAGCTTTTTCTTTCACGGTTTATTTTAGTTACTAGTTTTACCAATAAAGGTAGTTTTATGCTGTGGTATCAGTAAGATTGTAATGCAGTGTAACTTTCTTTCAGGCAGCATAGCATGTCTGACTGTATCGGGCTGCAGCATCTTTGTTTCTGCTAGTTATTTAACCTTCTCTTTCTTTTATCTTCAGCAATGGCAGCTTCTAGCAGCAGCAGCAGCGAGGAGGAGCGTAGTCTTCGGGAATGTGAACTTTATGTCCAAAAACATAACATCCAGCAACTTCTGAAGGATTGCATTGTACAGTTGTGCACAGTGAGACCTGAAAGACCCATGGGATTCCTCAGAGAGTACTTTGAGAGACTGGAGAAGGTAAAAATACATAGCGGGGGGGAAGGAGGGTGGAACAACCTAAATTTGCATCATCTTCTTGTGATTTAGAGATGGAGCTTTGGATTTGTCTGGTGTTCATATTGGCCATTTGAAATTGGAGCTGATGCTTTTGGAAAACAAATCATATTTTCCAGTAGTTTATGCCAGTTGAGCACGGTGTAAAAGCACCTCTGTCATAGCAAAGCACATAGGGCAGAACGTAAGCTGACAAGGAGACTTACCCAGCTGGGATGCAGATGTAATCCCAGTCTAATGCTTGCTCATGAAAGCTAGTAGGTGGCACACACGATTGTGTCTGTAGTTAGATAACTGTGGTGTTTGACCTTGGTTAGACACAGACATTAGGTGTCTGATTTCTTATATTGAGACAAATGGTTTACGATAATGTGGGTACAGCACAGAAACTCCTTCTGTTAGTTTCTGTTAGGTTAGTGGTAGTTGGGCAGGCCTAGCTGAGGACAAATGGAAGTATTTGCATTCCAGATCTCTAGGAGAGCAAGCCTGTTTCTGCCTTCTCTTGGGAGTTCGGTGTTGGTGTTTTGCTTTGTTGTTCCTCTTGTCCTCAAGGTCTCTTTGGTGTTCTTGTTGTTGTTGGAAGCATTCTGGAATCTTGGGAATGGAAAGCATTTTGTCATCTTGGTGCTCATGCTTGAAACGGTGATTTTGCATTCTTTTGAACTGTTCATTTTATATATTGATGCTTAAGCAGATAGGAACGGAAGCTGCTATGAAAATGGAAGGTTTTAAAGGCTAATGCAGGGAAAGGTTAGATACAATGACTATTCAGAATACACAATTAGTAAATAATGTAGCTGTGACCTCATACACAGTCAGTTGCAGGTGCTCCTTTCAGTAGTTGTTGTATATGGGAGTTATGTCTTTTTAATTTTTTTTTTATTCTAGCTAGTTACTAATTGCTAATGTAAAGCAGAAAGAAATGAACACTACAGGTTATCAATATGCATAGTGCAAATTGTCTTTTAATGGAAGTGTTCAAGGTAGATATTAGAAAATGACCACATGGTGCAAACTAACCTGTAACTCCATGTATTTGAAGAACATTTTGCTTATTAAATGAACAAGAACTCCAAGAACTCTGCAATATGCCTGACTTGCTTTTTTTTTTTGGTGTAGATGCATCTTGAGTACATTCTCTTTCAGAGAGAATACCAGCAGCAAACCAGGTAGTAAGCAGGTTCTTAAAAATTCATTGTGCCTCCTTCCCCACCTTGGATTCTCAAGTTTCTAAGTACTGATAGATTGGTAATTGGTAAAACATTGCCACAAGTGTTGATATGCAAAACTTTACAAAGTAAACTGCATTAGCGCACTTAGAATAAATTGTAAACCAATCCATACATAGGGATATAAAATAGGAATATTTCGATGCTTTTGTAGTGAACTTACAGTCAACATGCATTATTTAAAAGTAAAGGGAACTGTTGGCTTTTAGCAAGACAAGTCTAGCTCTGAACTTAATCACATGTATTCTGGAGTTGAATAACTTGATTTTATTCTGGTGCAAGTAGGCTGTCTTAAGTATTTGGTCAGCCTACAAGGAAGCTGAAAATAAAACTGGTTAAGTAATGTTTCTTCCCCCTTAAATTACTCTTATTAGAGTTTTGGTCAGGGTCTCTTATGAGTTGTGTTGGTATGGGTTATACGTGCCCACCAGCACGGCGATAGCTACAGGTGAAACTGTAGTATTTTTCTTCTTGCCTTCTTGAATTTAAAAATTGCTACAGCTTTCTCTTAAGTCAAGTCTCACTGTTCAGTCTAATGGATTGGTCTTAGTTTAGCCAGGTAATGTGGTACCTTAATAGCTATCAAGTAACAGCAGTGAACATCCTGTACTATGTTAGCCAACTCCTCTGACATCTGTGTCTGGAAAGCACAAATGTGAAGCACTATTATTAACCAGCTCTAACGTGGTAGTTAGCTCTGGGAGAGGAAAAATAGGTGAAACAAAATCTGCTTCACCTTCCAGAAGTAATGTCTGTTACATCTTCAATAAAGCAGGGTAACTTTTCAATATACTTTTATAAATGTATTCATCTGTTAGACTGGCTGAAATTGAGGTTGAGATACAGTATTTTTTTTAAGATTGAATTTTGAAGGAACACCATTTAAAACTGAAGCAAGGTTGCTATTTTCTCTGTGGTTATCCTGACAGTCATCTCTCCCACAGCACGCAAACACAGAGCTGATTCACTGTCATGTTATTAAAATACATTGAAGACATTTTAACATGCTTTTGAATTTATGTTCAGAAACATTAAAATTACTGCCTCTGAGATTGCTGTAGCTACTGTAGGAATTCAGATATCCTCTTCTGGGTTATGAAAGCTGTTTCATGCATCTAATTACTACACATTGATTGTATAAATGTTTTTATTTTATCTGTTTGTGGTGTACTAAAGCCTCTATTCTTTTTGCTGTGCAAACGTGTCTGGTAACAGCAATGCATACTAAAAGCTAATGGCTATGCTTGGCTGTGTAGGTAGTCTGAGCTATGGAAACGTAATGTAGAGATCGTTATTACAGTCTGCCAGATGGATATTGGTCGTGGCTGTCCACTGAAATAAGTGCATGTTTGAAATATTGTGTGTAATGCAGTTATGTGCATCTTAGGCTTTACAGAAAGCTGGAATTACAAAGCGCAATTGACACCCAGTCACTGTACTTATTCCCTGCCACCTGCCCTGCCTCTGTACATACATACCTGAATATTTTCCCGTTTTCCTAAGTGTTTCTTTTGCAAAACATGGAAGTTAAGGATGATAAACTGTGCAGTTGTGACTTTATTTTATTGCGGGGCTTTTAACACTTTTTTTTTTTTAGCTTCTGAGTGTTTGGGATTTAAGTGTGTGGAGAGCTGATATAAATTAAATACTAATTAGCCAGAAGTTGAGACTGTTTCTGGTGTGATGATAATTACCAGGTGTCATGCTGTACAGTGTAAAACATAATTCTGAAATTGCGAAGGTCATCCTCAGTAGCTGGTAGACTTCAATATGAGTATGTGAAGTCTTATCACTTTAAATTATTACAAGTAAGAAACGTTAAGTTAACTTAACAATTTTTTACTTGTCAGGAGAAATGAGATTTTACAGTTAATGGTCACTGACACTGAAAACTTCAAACTGCTTCATCAACAGAAAGACCAGGCTCAACACTCGGATGTAATAAACAGGCTAACTTTATTACTAAACCTTCTTAAAATCCTGGTAATGGTTATACTGATCCATACAGAGTAAAATGAATGCCTTTGTTCATTCTCTGTTAATTTGAGGAGCCTCTAAACCTGAACAAATATATTTTCTCAGTCATAAGTAATGGCTAAATTCTAAGGTAACAGAGTAACAACTGCCACTCTTCCTTCAGGTCCTAGTGCAATTTTTCTCTGATCTGGTGGGGGAGTAATGTGGTTTAATATCAGGAATTGTAAAAGGTGTATTTTAAAAAGATGAACACATGAAAAGCTACTGCTGTGAAAACAATGAGATTTTAGCATGTCACTGCGTGGCACAGTGTTGTCTTGCAAGGTGTAATGGGATACATGGAGATTTGTCTCATTCAGGGATAATCTTCCTCTTGCTGTGTGTGTATGTAGGCTATTTAGAATAGCTGGTATATTTTAAATTAATGTGTTATCTTGCCCACCTGTAACTTGTTTATATGTCCATACCCTATCTTAACATACTTCTTTTTAATATAGTAATATTAAATCTCAAATCAGGCAGAAGTTTCCAGTTGTTTTTTTTTTTCTGTTAGTGCAGTTTTATTGTTCCTTGAGTGGACCATTACCCTGATGAGTCTTTTGCTGAACAGTGTTTTGATACACAGCTCCCTTGGTAAATGCTGCTGAAGCGCTTCTAGCTGTGAAAGTTACAGGATCTCAATATTTTATGTGATACTGGGGAAAAAATACAGCAGCTGGTGTTCACTTACTTAAAAAGTGTCAAGGCTTTTTTATGGGTGAAATACTTTGTATGTGAACAAACAATATGTTTCTGTGGTTGGTGGTGCTGCCCACTTAGTAGAGAGGCAGTTTAAACCGAACACTTACTACTGGTCAAACTATTTTTAACTTCATCTCAGTTGAGACTTGTTTCTCTAAAATCAGAGGATGGAAACAAGGTTTTAAATATGTTTTGCTCCCATCATTTTGAAATGTAGCACTATTTTTATCAATGGGCAAAAAGCAGGAAGTGGAATGTAATTTGATGGATCAGTGCTTGCTCTTTGGCTATCTGAGAGGTGTAAAATGTAAACTCGCTGTAATGGTTATCTGATGTCCCTTTCCTCAAAGTGGTGGTGTTATACATAGCCTCTGTGCACCTCCGGAGCGGAGCATGGCAGCCAAGCAACAAGCTGCCCAGCTGAGCAGGGGACAGTTTGATCAAGGACACTGGGTCAAACCCAGCTTTTAAAAGTGCCGGGAGCTGTCAGAGAACAGATGACTCCTTGTGCTTTTAAGGCATGTCCCAAACCCCTGTTTCCTTAATGCTGGGAAAGTAATTTGAGCTGTTATGATGCAAATGCTTTGGCTCCAAGGTTGGCTTTTTTGTTTTGTTTTTAGTCTGATTTTAGTTGATTAAGGTGAATCTTCTAGTACATAGAAGAATCAAATTTTGTGTGTCAAGTTAGACTTCACTTTATTGTGAGTATGCTAGTCTTCTACAAAATCACTACAACACAGTGCAGCAGGTAGCTGAGGGAAATAAGGAAAATGTGTGACGTCATGCAAAGATCCGGGGTTTGCAGAAAAAACCCTACCGTTTGGCCTCTAGCATCCTCCCTCCAGCTCTTTTGTAAGCAGCGTTCATATTTCTTTCTCCTAAAATAACTGTTGGTTATTGAGTATCAAGTTGGTCCATGACTTGACCTTGTTTCAAAAGCTTCTCATGTAACATGGATTTCTGAGGAATTGCTCTTCTGTCTTTCAAATCAAAAAAGGCTTAACACCTCCCAGCTGAGGGAAAGAACTGCTGGGTTTACAGTTGGGAAGACTGTACAAAAAAACTTTACAATTTGCAGAACGTCCTCATTGCCTGTGGATTACAGTAGTGGAAAGTAGAATCGACTTGTTTATACTACTTAATTTATGAAACTATTAGCGTAACTTATTAAAAATAAACACCATTGTGATATGAATGTTGTGAATGGCCTATCTGCCATCTATTTTGAAAGGCCTTTGATCTTGGTTGCTGTAGTCTCCTGTTGGCCTTAATGTGGGAGCAGTAGTATGCAGGAAGCTCCCTTGCATTGGCAGGCCGAATTGGAATGTGATATATAACGACTTTTTTCTTCACTGGATTATGTGATGCAGACATGTCTCCCTTCCTGTTTAGGAGGAAACAAAACAGTTGTTGAATCAACAGAAGTCTGGTTCTCGCTCAGACTCGCGGGAGGATGAAATCTCTCCCCCTCCTCCTATGAACCCTGTGGTTAAGGGTCGAAGAAGGCGCGGGGCCATCAGTGCAGAAGTCTATACAGAAGAGGATGCTGCATCTTATGTTAGAAAGGTGCTTTGACTTCTAAATGTTGCTAAAAATTGCATCTACAATCCAAGAGTTTGTCTAAGACCACCTTTTAGCCAGTGTATTGGGTAACACTAAGCTCCTGTAGCCTGTTAAGTCTTGTGATAACTAAAAAGCAGACCTCTGTGTACAGCTGTTTAATTGGAGGTTAGAATAAACTGTCATGCAATTAAACCATTTATGCATAACTTGGATCTGTTCCTTTTGAAGTAATATATATATTTAGATGCACATATTTATATATTATATATATAAACAAAGTGTTTCCAGTTATTTGACAGCTGCAACAACATTACGTTTAGCCTAATGGCAGAGCAGACTTGCTGCTATTCATAGCAAAATGGAAGTTGAACAGATACATGTACTCTTGCAAGAAACCCTGAAAAACTTAGCATTGAAGGATGCTTTTACAGTTGCATGAAGTAATACAGGATTTTATTTACCTTCTGCAAAAACTGGCTGTAAACACTGACTATATTTGGTTTTAGATCTGTAGTCCTTGAAAGAAACTGCAAAAACTCAGCCAGTGTTTTGTAGCAATTTAAATAATCTGTTTACCCTGGGGAGTGCAGATTTTTTTTAAATTAATCAGTTACTTTTTCTGTTTATATCCTAGGTTATTCCAAAAGATTATAAGACTATGGCTGCTTTGGCAAAAGCTATTGAGAAGAATGTGCTGTTTGCCCATCTTGATGATAATGAAAGAAGGTAGGAGCAAATCTTTGTAGTCTTCCTTGAAGGGCAGGCTTCAGAAGAGCTAAATGTGTCATAACGTACAAAGCTGCACAGCCACTTTATAATAGTGTAACCATACAGAGGCTATAGGAAGAGTATTGAGAGGTTGGAGGTACAGATGTATGAATGCATGCGTGCCTGGCAGTTCTCCAGCACTTGTCTAATGTTGGTATCCTTTTCTTCAGTGACATCTTTGATGCAATGTTCCCTGTCACTTACATCGCAGGAGAGACTGTCATACAGCAAGGCAAGTGACAGTTGTTTACATTGGTGAATAAGTGCCCTAGTGCTGCTGTTAGGTTTTGGGTGGTTAGTTGTTTGTTTGGTTGGTTTTTAATAAAAACACTGTCTGCATACAGTAACCCTTTCTTGTTATGTTACCTGAAGCACAGCTCATACTAAAGGGAGGAGTGGAGCAGTTTCAGGAAGATGTGGTTTCATTACATATGTTATCTATTGTAAAGATTGTCATTTGATGGCTCTGTAGAACACGTTTTATCAGTTTATGGATCTGGTATGCCTTTCCAGTAATACTGGCAATGCTGCTGATCTCCCACATACCAGTAGGTGTCCTCTTTCACAGGACTAAGATGAGTGCAAAATTGGCAAAATGTGAAATTTCATCCTGCAAGCTGTGCAAAAATTGGTTGCTGTCAACCTTATTAGATTCTAAACATCAAAGTTGTCAGAGGTGCCATTTCTGTGAAATGTGAATGTTTGCATAGCTTTACTTTTTTTTTTTAATGTGTATTCAATATTTTCTTGTCGTCTTTAGGTGATGAAGGTGATAACTTCTATGTTGTTGATCAAGGAGAAATGGATGTAAGCATTATTGGTCGTTTATTAATGATATTTTTGTTCCTAGTAGAAGAAGTAGGCTTCTTCTACAGGTCCTTCCTTTAGCAACTGTTCTCATAATAAATTCTTACTTGTAAAAGCTTATTTTGTTCCCTTAACAGCTCAATCTGGCTGTTCATACTGAGTTGTGTGGCTTTCAAAATGAACGATTTGGCCACCAACACAATATTAATGCATTACAAGAGCAGGGTGGAGTCTAGTTGTGGTGTGGGACAGGCGTTAAGAATGAACAGGCTTTTTATTTTCCAGTCCAACTCATCTGTAACTTTCTCTGACAGAGACTTTGTTGATATTTTATTTCTTATCACAGGATCTCAGGAGTCTGTGTGTAGTCTCTGTGCATGTGATGTAGAAGAGAGTCCCTTTGTTGATGAAAGTAAAAAATTGTGGCTGGGACTGGGGTTGGCTGTGGAATGTTGATGAGCCTGGAATGGTCAACTCTGGCTGTACAGATGTGAGAATTTCCCTTTATTAGAAAGGAAATGTTTTCTAATAGCATTTTAGAATGCTATTCTAGGCATTCTATAAAGGGCAGCAGGAGCTTCATGTTGTCTTTGACCAGCTCGCGAGACACCGTGGGCCTTGGCTTACCACAGTGCGCTGCCTTTCAGGTTTATGTGAACAGCGAGTGGGCAACCAGCGTTGGTGAGGGTGGAAGCTTTGGAGAACTTGCCCTTATCTATGGAACTCCCCGTGCTGCAACTGTCAAAGCGAAGACGAATGTGAAGTTGTGGGGCATTGATAGAGATAGCTATAGAAGGATCCTGATGGCAAGTATTTTTCCAGCTGGTGTGTGGCTTATGTCATTGACTCAAGTAGCTGTGTGCATAGTCTGGAATCGGGCTTTTGGTTTTACTATTCACTCAACTTATACTGGTCATCTGACCTTTTATCTGTGCTGGTCCTTTCCTGGAGTTGGTTATTCGAAATCCTGCCGTCTCTTTTGTAATCAGAAAACTGATCACTCAGCATATGTCTGTCAGGCGTGGGGCAAGGAGGAGTCTTGCATTAGTGAACAAAACAATACCAATGCAGTATTAAACGACTAAAAAATGTAATAGCTGCTGGTTAACAAGCCAGATGTTTTGATTCTATTCTGTATTTAGCTTGCTATTTGTAAGTGGTGTGTGTGCGCAGCAGTTGTAACTAAGTTGAGCAGGTGTTGTGAGTTTTGGTAAGGTTATACAGTTAGAATGCATTTAAGAGTGTTTATTGCAGCCTTAATGTTTAAGTACTTTATGAAGGTTGCTCAGCTCTGAAATATTACTGAAATAAATTTGAAAACAATCTTGTGAGTTTGGGGTCTGTGAGACAGGATGCAGTATGTCTGGTTGAAATTTTTTATCTTGAGTTTTAATTGAAGCCTCATGTAAAATATGAAGTAGAAAGAAAACTTACTTCGTGTGCTTGGGGTGGAGTGACTTTTTTTTTTTTTCTTTTGTAGGGCAGTACTCTGAGAAAGAGAAAGATGTACGAGGAATTCCTTAGTAAAGTATCTATATTGGGTAAGTGAGAAGACTTCTGTTGCAAAGTGGAATAAATTGCCATATTGTCATAAGGCTGTTACCCAGCATTATTATGATAACAGGCTATTGTGGAAATCTGTTAAAACTGACTGCAAAGTGTGTGCAGCTTTTCTGCATCATTCCAAAATAATTCTAATTCAAGTCTTGATACCTGATGCACAGGTGTAGCCAGAAATAGGTTGACCTCTGTGTAAAGAGAGATCAAAAAGTATAATTTGTGTCTTGAAAAGATACTCCGTTAATGAACTTCTAAATCTGTAGAATCTCTGGACAAGTGGGAGCGTCTCACTGTAGCTGATGCATTGGAACCAGTACAGTTTGAGGATGGGCAGAAGATTGTGGTCCAGGGAGAGCCAGGAGATGAATTCTTCATTATCTTGGAGGTAAGTAAAGTAAAAAATAAAAGCCTAGAACTTTTTCTTTTTAACATGGTTTATTCTGTCCCTAAATAGGCACTTGGAAAAAATCAATATGTAAGAATATACTTGTGGAGAATTCCTAAAGAAATATAATCTTGCCGGACATGCAGAAGCTTATATTTGGTTTGCTATTTTTACAAATGGTACTTCCTGGAAGAAAGTAACAAGTTTTTGGCTGAAACAGTTTATCTTTTTCAGAAGAGACTTGTTCTAGATAGTAACGTCTTGCTAGTGGTAATCATTGTTTCTTGTCTGGTTTTTTTTTTTTTTTTTTTTTGAGTGCATTTGGTCTTTCTCCCACCCCCTAGTTATACTGTAATATTCTCACTGTTATGAGGAAAAGCAGGAAGAGGTCAGTGCTGCGGATGTGCAGATACCCCAGACATTTTCTGCTTAGAGAGGAGGGAGGACCAGCTGTTTTTATAGGGCAGTCTGCTGAGCTATGCAAGGACTGTGCAGCAGTTTTTAGACTGAGACATCATAACAGTTATTTGTGCAAAGCAGCTGAATCTGTGTGGAATTCAATGTTGCAAGTGATGCTGGAAATTCCAATTGTTTAATTGCTGTGATTTATTAAAGGGCACAGCTGCAGTGTTACAGCGTCGATCAGAAAATGAGGAATTCGTTGAAGTGGGCAGACTGGCACCTTCTGATTATTTTGGTGAGTTACGTACTGATGGTGACATACACCACTGTCACCATTTTACCTGTGCTGTGTAGGTGACTGTTGTGAATGATAGTGATGAGGTGGATTTGCTTAATTACTGTTTTGGCTAACTCTTGTGGCTTCATTCAATGTCAGGTGAGTATCAGAGTCGCTTGGCATGCAGGTGTGCATGTGTATCACAGAAATGTGATTGTTCTAGAATACTTTAATTTAGAAGGGGCCTGGTGGTGGTTTGGTCTAACTTCCCTACCCTGAGTAGAGCTAACTTTGAAATTGCGTCATATTGCTCAGGGCTGTGTCCAGCTGAGTCTCTTGGTCTCCAGGGATGGGGATCCCGCAACCTCTCTGGGCAATTTCTTTCACTGTTTAACTCATGTTGTGAAGAATTTTCTTCGTGCCTGACAAGAATTTCCTGTTCTGCAACTTGTTGCTTTCTCTCTGCCTTTCACAGTGCAGAGAGCAGCCTAGTTTTGCCTTTATAATAACTCATTACGCAGCGAAGACAGCCTTAAGATTCCCTCCTTAGCTGCCTTTTCTCCAGGTCAGACTAATGCAGTTCTTTCAGCATCTCTGTACACCCAGTGTGCAGTCCCCTGACCATCTGGGTGGCACTGCTGGACTTGCTGTGCTTTGTCAGCATCTGGTACCGGGGACCCCAAAGCTGTGTGGTGCTCTGGACGTTGTCTCCCAAGTGCAGATCAGGGTCTTTTCTCCTGTTGAAGGTGTTCTAACTCAGCTAAAAGTTACATACCATGTAAATTGCTTTGGGTTGAAAAAACCTTACATATGTTGGCAAAGAAAAAGGCTGAGATCCTGTGATAAGTACTTGCTTGTGAAGACTTTGGAATAATCTTCACATGGAACTAGTCTCTTGTCTAGTGCATGTTGATTTATTTTGGATCACAGATAAGGACTGGATATGTATGCTTACAGAGCATTCTTGGAGTATAATGTAACAGTATGTAACAAGATACTCCTTGTGGCCTTATTTGGGTTCAGAAGAAAAGTGGCTTGCAGCTCAACCTGTTCAGAACCTGTTGTTTAAGGTGTAATAATACTTCCCTCACTAAGAAAAAGAAAGAAAACCCAGCTGCAAACCAGAACCTCTAACTCTTTTCTCATGTTTAAGGTAGGTCCTCTCTCCTTACTTCTTATTACTCCTTCTAAGCAGTCCTCTTGCTGAAGGGTTCTGGTTGTTCAGTTTTTCAGCTTTGTAGATGATGTAATCAACAAATACTCTGTTGCAAAGGTCTGAAGTGGGATGTACTCAAGAGTGTGTTAGTAGTACTGGATCTGACCAAAGGTCAGCTTAGGTCAGTATTTAGTACTGGATTTTTGTTTGGTGAATGTCATTTCAGTCTTTTCTAACATTTCCCTTCATGTGTACTCTGGAGTTTTCCACTCTCAAACTAAAAGTTATCTCTACCGTTGTGTTCAGGTGCTGCAGACCTGTCCTCCAGGGGTTGAACTCTCCCTTAGAACCTACTTATTCTTTTGCAAGCCTGTGTTTTGTAGGTTAGTGAGTTCAGGAGTTTTAATTGGGCACAGAGGAAAAGTTTTTCTCATTGCTTTTGAACATCCCTTCTGATAATGCAGGCAAATCTATTCTCTGAGGAGCACCAAGTTCTTTCCTCAGTCCCAAACATGGGTGTAACCAGCCCAACTGCTTAAAAACAAACAAATCCAAAAGTTGGTGGTTGATGCTGTGATTTTTCGTGCTTGTTCCTAGGGATGTTAGGCGTAGCTGTTATCACCAGTGGAAGCAGGGGCTTGTTGAAAGCTATTTCCAAATATGTTGTTTAGCAGTTGTGACAGGTATTTGAAACAAAGCTTTTGGCATGTTTGTGCATAACTTACGAAACGGGAATCCGATGGGACTTCAAGATACTAATCTTCCACAGTCCCATAGCAAAGTCAAACTCTTGATTCTGGCTAGCTATGGGGCAAAAGCTCCTGTCTCGTGCATTAACGTTTTTACTTCAATACCGTCGTTGTCTTGTCCTGAATTTCCTAGAAATATCAGAATTGAACAGTAGCTTACCTTACATATTAAAAATAACTATTTGTTGACTAGAAAAATTACATGTTTAATTGAAACATGACCATTTCTCATGGAACCAATAGTCGAAATTCTTTAGGCCTTTTTCAGAGAGACTTGAATGTGGACAGGCTTTTTAATTAGGAAAATCAAGTAGTTTTGTTTTTTTTTTTTTTTAAACTGCCTTCACAGTTGCTTCTAGTGTAACTACGTAGATACTTGTTCTGATCAGTGTTAAAACCTGAATTACCTTTGGTTCCTGTAGCAGTTTGAAATAGAGCAGGGTGATTTCTTTGGCTTTCTTGCACGTTGATTTTTAACACTGTTCATGCTTTCCTGTTGCCCTAGGTGAAATAGCTCTGTTGATGAACCGTCCCCGTGCTGCCACAGTTGTTGCTCGTGGCCTGTTGAAATGTGTAAAGCTCGATCGACCCCGATTTGAACGTGTCCTGGGTCCGTGCTCGGATATTCTCAAGCGAAACATCCAGCAGTACAACAGTTTTGTATCGCTGTCTGTCTGAAACCTTCCTCCCTATCCACACCATGCTTCACGAATGCAGACTGCTTTATTACCCTTGTGCAGAGCCACATTGCCACTGGCATTTGCAGCTTCCTGTCTGTTTAAAAAAAAAAATTGCTTATCATGGCACTATTTTTAATTTTAGAGCATATTAGTTCTGTGCTCTCTGTCCCTTTTAATTTAATAGAAAAAGTTCTATGGAGGTGTTTGCTCTTACGGCTTCTCTCTGTGCAACAATGTCCAACTCGGGCAAATGCAGCCTTGCGTCAGCGAGGGAGAGATCTCCTGGCGCCATGCCAGTTGCCATAGAGTAAGGAGGTGATGGGGGAGTGGGTGGAAATGCTTTTAAAGGTGTTACTCAAATTGTTGGACAGATTTTAAGGCTGTGGTCATAATCTGCTGTATTTCTCTTGAAATGAGAACTGCCCTTGTAATGGCGCTTCTTGAGGCTTGGGGTTTTCTTTTTTTTCTTTTCTTTTTTTAAAAATTTTCTGGGTACTGTAATCCTGGGTTCAATCATGAGGCATCAGCTGCTAAGAAAGCCACAGTTGGAATTTAACAGTATAATTGTTCCTGTTGTCTGCTGGTTTAAGATTGCTTAGTTACGTTTTTGTCAAGTGTAAATCAAAGCTTTTAAGGTTTATAGTTCTGGTGAACTACTGCAGATGTTACTTAATTTGCTGACTTGCCGCAACTGATTTTTTTTCTTGTTCTTTCTTCAGCGATAGATATACCATTTAAAACTCTTCCTGTTCAAAGTGGCAAGAACCAAATGTTACATTAAATGCCTAACTTTGGTGTAAGAATGGTGCAGCTGTCCAGCTGTTAGTAATGTTCAAGTACTTAGATTGGTGTAGAAATTGGAAGCAAACATTTTACTTTCCCTGTGACTCTTGCTTGCTTTGTATTACTCAGCTGACTTTTTAAAGAAATGATCATCAGTTCAGGTGACCCTTTGTTACCAGGGAAAATAAATGTTGAGTATTTATGGCCAGCATCAGTTGCAGGTGGCAAGATTGCTGGTCTATACAGATGCCATTATTCTTGGTAGAGAATGAGGCAGAAAAAGTGAATGTTTTAACTTTCTTGCAACACTCAGTTATTTTAAGTTTTAAATCAGTTAATCCATAATTTTTAAAATGGTTAATTATAAATCTAGTTTGAATACAAAAGGTGCATTCTCTTTCCTTGCCAATGGAATTTACATGACACGTATTTCATACTCATTCTTTTTTCCAAGTTCAGTATGTTGCGGAGTCTTAAATGTATTTCAGTATTTACCAGCTTTGTGTTACATTATTCTGTGCGCACCAGTACTTCCCAGAAGTTTTTTCTGAATTCCACGGTTCAATAATGGTAGGCAATTTTTAAGGTTTCCTTTAAACTGTAATTTATATAAAAGTAGTGTAGGTTTGTATTTGGGAGTGACAGCAAGCAGTTTTGCATTTGTTGTGCAACTACTTCTAACGATGGAGCCCTCGTTTTATTTCCCTTCTGAATCGATAGGGATTCAAATTCAACAGACTTTCTCCCAGGCCCGTAGATAATGAGGAAGAGCCTGCTGATTGATGCAAAATAATAGTGAGGGTATCAAGCCTTTACAAAAGGTTTCAGGGTATTTCTGAACCTGAACTCCCAATAATGGGATTTAAATGCTTGCAGTTTGAGTTCTTTTTTCAGAAGATGTTGAGTAGAGGATTTCTGCCAGAGTCCTTAAGGAGTAAACAAATGCTACCTTTTCTGGTTTCTTGGTCTTTTTTTTTTTTTTTTTTTGTAAAACTATTTTCTTCAGTTGACTATCCAGGTTTTTTCTTCATATGTATTCTTTGTGTTACTTTAAAGCACCAAAAACTGTGTAAACTAGTTAGAGCTCCACAAAAAAAATGCACATTTTTTTTATATAAGGCTTTCTAATCCAGTTTCACTACCGCATCTTTTTAGCTTGCTGTTTACTCCCTTTTGTAGTTTTACCTACAAGATTTTAAGATAAATCAGCTAAGTCTGAGTTAAATATTAATCACAGTTATAGCTTTACCTTTGTGTGCAATTTAAATATGTTTGAAACCACAATTGGCATAGTTTTGCCTTAGCTAACATTCAGGGCTTTAGAAGTAATTTTTTGCTAGTCCGCCTTTAGCGAATTTATGAAGTCTATTGCCCTAGAAAGCTATAGTCAACCAGAGGACCATTTTTGTATTGTTACCTGACTATATAAGTCTGATTTACTGTATGTGCTAATATATTATATTCCTTTTGTTATAGATTGTCCTAATGGCAGGTAAAGCAATAAAATGATTTAAATTCTTAAATGCAATCAGTCTCTTTTTTTTCCCCTCCCATCCTTATATTGTATTTTCCTTTGGCCTCAGGGCATACATTATTAATGAGGTGGTAGAAACTAAGAAGCTTAATGGATTAGCTTTGTGTTAACTCCGGAGGCTTGTGTTCAGGTCCTAGCGTACAGTGCAACTGCACCTTCCCCTCGAGCCTGCTGGAGAGCGTGGTCTCCGTGAGCCAGCCTGTGCCTGTGCCCCAGGAACTCCAGGCGAGTTCTGGCATCGTACACATGACTGCTTTTGCAGTAAAGGTACCTGCGTCTTTTCCGAGTCTCTCTTAGCAACTTGCGCTGCTTTGATCTCCTGCTAAGGTTGTCAATTCCCAGCCTGATCACTGTTACCGGGGCTCATAAGCTTCTGTAAGGTGTCTGTTCCCATCTATGCATACCCTTAATGAAAGTTTTGAACGTATCATGAATGAGTTCTGGTGGACAGACAGTGAGAAATAGAAAAGAGGGATTTTCATACTCGATGAAGTAAGAAAAAAAAGTTGAAGAGTGATGACCTGAAGCAGCTCAGACTGGACATTTTACATACAGCTATGAGAAAGCTAATACCCAACTTTGAAGATATGTTAAAAAATTACCATGTGAAAGAGAATAAAAATAAGAGGCAACCTTGCAACCCCAGTTAGTGTACTAGCTATTTAAGTATCTGTGGGTTTCTTTCCTTCATCCTGCCCTCCCTTTCCCCCATCCCCTTGGGAAAAAAAAAAAAGGCTGAGAGCAAGTTCTTATTATTGAAAGTGAAAATGTAAACCTTCCAACCTTATAACTTTTTACCATTTATCTTCTGTTGCCATGTTCTTCCTGTTCAAGCAGCCAGCCAGCAGTCACCATTCCATGAGACTGATCAAATTAATTTTGGACTTGTCATGTGTGGTAAGCCCGTAAAACATCGCCGGCAGAGGGAGATACAACTTTGGGAATACAGCGTCTTGTACTGGAACAACTGCTGTGCTGCGCATGCCAAGAGTGAGTCAAATCTTTTTATTTTCATGTATTCTCTGTCCCCAAGAGTCCAAAGGCCTGTAAGCCCCCCCGGTGCTGAGAATTGTTTGATTAAGACTGTCTAAACCCCTGTTTTTGTGAAAGCTGGAAATGGAAGGACATGGCTAAATCACAAGTCATGAGCGACTAAAGGGCTGTGGTGTGGGGTTTGGGGTTGGCTGGGTTTGTGTGGGGTTTTTTGCTAAGCTTCATGGCTTCAGAATGTTGGAGGAATCTCTTCGCTAAATAGAAACACTCCAAACTTCCTCAAATATACAGTGAATACAATAGGCACCTGTGGGGACATAAAGAAATTACAGTCTCGCCTGTCATTTTACAGTGTGGAGACAGGTATATTGTAGAATTATAGTGGAGCTGAATGAAGTGCCAGTGCAGTCCCCTGTGAAAAATGATAGCTGCGGCCAAACGAGCTTTGTTCCTTCCTTGCATGATCCAGGCACTTATTAACAGCATCACTGAGTTCCCTTTACGTTGGGCAAAAGTCCAGCCCGTGAGAAAATGAGCCAGCGCTAGGTGCAGCAGCTTGCTGAGAACCTGTTAACTGCTGCCTGACAAGATCTGTACTATGGTTTTGGGATTCTCTTCTGAAAGGCCTGCAATGCTGTGGGTGGAATTTGTTTAACTTCAAGGTTAGTTTAGAATGAGCTAGCGCATTGGTTGTGGCGTGTTTGGTTTGGGGTTTTTTTTTCCCCTTAAAGATGACAAATTATCAACAAAGTTCTCAACTACTTTCCCTAGGTTGCCAGAAAGCTCAGTGCAATTGTTCTTAAACAGTTAAAGGAAAAAACTTGTTACTGAAGTCCTCTTTAATAGCTATTTTTAAGCCTTGTTATTGGGAGGCATGGGGAAAACTGCCCATTGGAAGATATGCAGTAACTCCCTCCCCGTGCTTTTTTGTTCTCCAGTTTCTATTGCATCTCCTCAAAATGCAGGGGTGTGTGGGGTGGGGGCAGGTTACCATTTCTATTTTCCAGGGAACTCTTGACAACTTAAGTGACTTTAAAGCAAATGGGGAGCCAGATGACCTGAGCTAGAGGCCCCCCCCACTTTGGTGAGACCAAGAGGCAGTGGACAGGCCTGATGGTCAATACTGTGCAGATACTCTTCAGTCTGACCATGCTGAATCAGCGTGTTGTCTTGGTGGCAGGTACTGCCCTCATGAAGCAAGACTGCTCTTTTCTCAATGCATAGTCTTGATTACAGAACAGAGACTTAATAAGAGGAAAATGCTCTTGGCATCTCTTTATTCAAGCCTCATCCTTGGACCTGGTTTGTGTCCTTCGCTAGCAAGACCGAGATCCTGTGCCGGTTGAGCAAACAAATGGCCGTGTGTTCCCCCACCCTCCCAAGGGCATGACCAGCTACAGAGCAGGAGATCGCTGCTTTTCCACCAGGGAGCTGCTGTCCCGGGTGTAAGGGTCTGCTGTGGTCAGACCACAACTTACCAACACGCTGCCCAAGCACAGCAGCTTTGGTTGAATACCCAGCATAGAAGCCCAGCGTGATTCTTGAAGATCTTCTGAAGAGTTTCCCCTCTGTCTCTGCAGGTGTTTGTAGATGGAAATTACCAGCCATTATACCTGTCACTTGCCTTGCAGGAGTTTTCCCTGCCTCTGAGCCCGAGTTAAGGACTGTTTTAAGTGGACAACTTCACTCTGTCGGATGCAGGAGCCTCGACCTGTGTGGTGTCATTGGCCACCACCTTGGCTTCTCCATATGTGTCTATGCATTTCTTCACGGCTTTCAGGATAAGCTGTAACCGTCTGTCTAAAGCCAAGAGATGGGGTTCGGTGAGGACAGGTGCCAGGCGGTCCTGCAAGAGGGATTCCCTCATCATGTCGCTGAGCCGATACTCTGGCTCAGCCAGGAGCTGGAGTCGTAATAATGTTGTCCTCTTTATTCTGGAAAAAAAGAAATCGCATATCTTAATGCAAACTACTTGCGGCATCCTAGCAAGAACCAGCTATCTGGGTGCCTTGGGTAGTGGGGAAGGAGGGAAGGCAAAGACAGGTGGAGATACTTCACAAAGAACTTTGGAACAAAACCTTGCCATTTCTGAAGGAAATGAAAATTTTTGCAGCAACCTCTGCTGCTTCCTTTGGTTTTCCAGACTGCAGAGTATTTATTTGTACTGTGGATTTCTGTCACCAGAGAAAAACAAGATAGAAGTTCTCAGTAATGAGTGTTCTTCCTCTGAGCCAGAGATTCCCCAGATTACTGCAGGATGGTGCCGTGTTCCCAAGGATGGCATTTATGGGCTGGGGGCAGAGGGGGAGGTAAAATGAAGAGGCATGAATGAGAAGAAAAATCTGTCAACACTCTGAGCAAAAAGAGGGAGTCTTTCCTGGAACTGATTTAACTGTGACTCTTCACCTTAAGAGATATTGCAATTTAAATATTACTTCCTTTTGACAGAAATTGGGATGAAAAGCTATAATCTTGGAACACTTCTGGGAACGAGACTGAGTATTCTGAAATCATGTGTTTAATCCTCAGCAGAAGTGTTTTGATTTCAGCATCTCTAATACTGAAATTAATCAGTGGTTTTAATTACTGCCCTTTACATTTTGAAAACAAAGTAGTCCATGTTCGTGGAGCCATTCTGATTTAGCTGAGCCAGAATTTTTCAGATGGGAAAAGGTGTAGTCAGGAACATTTTAACCAGCTCCAGAATTTGTCTTTGTACGCTTGTTATTTACCCAGGCTGTCAGCTGGGAACAGCGACCTGGCTCTGCAGCTCTGATGGGACACGTGCGGTTCGGATGGCAGGGGAAGGTTGCTGCTGCCGCTGTGCCCGGCTGAGCAGCCACAGAATCGCACCAGGTGCCAGTGGTGCTACAAGCAACGAGGTGCCAGCAGCGCTCTGGGGCAGCCAAGTGCCCTGCGTGTCTTTGGTCAGCAATGCTTGTGTTGCAGGAGGGAGAAGGATGCTGTGAGCGGCTGCCTCCTGCGTGGTGCTGGCACAGGGGGCAGGAAACTTCACCTGTGGCTGTTGTCCTGGCTGCCAGGCTTGCGTTGATATTCCTGCAAACCCCCAAATAATCAATTGATCAAGTGCTAAGGCTGGCAACGAGGCTTTAAATCGCTGCCAGAGCATGGGTGTGAGGTTCTGCTGCTGCCAGAGAAAGCTTTGCACGGAGCAGATGCAAACCTTCTTCTAGGTGAGGGGTGACCGAGGAGCTGCTGTGGGTAAACGCCGGCTGTGTTTGCTCTGGTCCAAGCGGTGACGGGGCTTGGAGGTGGAGTAGGGGATAGTGTGACCCTGTGGGGAATGGCGTATTCCATGCTGTCACACTTACATAAGAAACAGGCAGAACATGGAAAGGAGTGTGAGATGGAAATCCTGCCACTGGCCCTGCTCCTCTCCCGCAGGGTGGTTGTAACCCTGCTGTTGTACTGAATTGCTGAAGATTTGACCCTGAGCCTTCTCAGGGTTTCATCAGCCAAGAAGATACATATGCCAGGTTAAGTGGGGGCTGTTGTCAGGCCTATCTGTACCTTCTTGAGGGTTTTGACCCTTTCAGGAGAAGGACCATCTCTTACTGCATGGCTACATTTGTGCTGTTTGCTATGCTCGGAGCAACGCTGGGAGAGGAGAGCCATGTGGGACAAGAACTGCTGTAGGAGCTGTGAAAGGTAGCTAAAAATACCAGTTTTAAATCTGCTGGGAGCCAAACTTAGAGAAGAACTCAGCTGGGAACAAGATGAACATGTTTGACAGGGAAGCGAGCAGCCTGTTCAGCATCCCTGGGGTTTGAGTGGTCCCTCGTGGCTGGAGGACTTGGTTCCTGCTTAGGTGTACACGGCTCAGCTTCGCCTAGGAGCAAGGAGGTGACTCGGTGTGCTCAGTCCAGCCAGTTGGTCAGGGCAGGCTTGAAATCGGTGGCCTCTGCAGTTTACTCAGATAAACCTTTTTACCTCCTTTCCAAGCATTTTTGGATGCTCCCCCACTCCAAATGGATTGGCTGTTCTGGGAAATGAGGGGGGTTTTGTGTGTCCTCTGGGCAGCGTGAGTTGGTTTTACGCTGTTCTTGGCCTTAGTTGGCTTATTTCAAGGTGTGACTTGCAGGTGGTCTTACCACTGCCTTGTACAAGGAGAACCAAATTAAGAAGAGCTTCTGGGAGGTGGATCTGGCAGGATAGGAAGGATCTGACCTGCGGATATTACTGTATACAGGTCAAATTAAGAGGCAGAGTTAATTTACACTGCACAGAACAGGAGTTCAAGAGAAGGATTCACTGCGAGCTTGCCATTATAAATGAAAAGGCTGACTGGGCGCAAATAACAGTTCTTAAAATTAGATCCAGTAATAGAAGTGTATGGGGAGAGAGTGCAGTTGACACCCCAGGGCTGAGATGGAGCAGGTACAGCAAGGAAATAGGTTAGGAGTCTCCTAAAGAGAAACCACAGGGAAGAGCAGCGTTTTGTCTCTTAAATGTAACTTTCAGCTGATGATTTATGTAAATTAATAAAGGAGGAAGACAGGATTCAAATAGGAAAATTTATGAACTTCTTAATGCTACGGGAAGAAACCTGATTGACTGGTAAGTTCTATGAGGTTTTTGGATGGAGATTTCTGAGCTTCATGTCAGACAAATGGGGCTGATAGCACCTTATGTCGATGGGCTGGGAAATGCCAGTAGACCCTTCTGGAAGGGTTTGATCCAGTGGACAGTGTCTCCTGGTCTAGCTGTGAAAGCTTTTACACTTGCAAGGCCTTTTAGCTCCAGTGGGGAAGTATCCAGGAAGGACTGTCGTATGACGCCGCAGCCGGCTGCAGCACAGCAGAGCTTAATGCTCTGATATAACAGCTTAATCCCCGTTCAAGGGACAACTTGCAATTCCCATGCTCCAGCGCCTGGCCTGCCCCCTTGGCTGGGATTAGCAGGGGCTTTCCCTGCACTGCTGGATGGAGCCAGGTCTGGGTGACTTCCAGCAGTAAGCGCTGCTGGTCTGTTGTGGTGGGAACACTGATGTGTCTGGGCAGGAAGATGAAGGTGGCACTTACATGCAGCACTGGGAAAGCGGGGCCAGGATGGAGGTTTCATCATGGGAATGCCGCCCGAACCTGGAGGGGTAAAGCAGAGAGCACAGAGCTTTAGTGCCTGCCCACCACCTTCCCCCCCACCCTGATGTCCTCCCACAGCCTCACCCTCTGGCGTTGTCCAGGTGTAAGAGGAAGCCGTCATCCCCAAACTTGGTGAACATTTCATAGTGGTGACGGTCCATGTTCCCTGGTAAAGGGCAGACAGAGGAACAGAGTTTCCCTTGCATGTGACCAAGCAATTTTCTAAAACATCCTACATTTTCTTTCAGCTCTGTGTGAATGAATTGTTGCCTTGCTGGAAGCATCTCGAGATGCCCAGGGCTGCTGTGCTCTCCTTGCTGGGCCCCCTGGGGAGTGGGCTGGGGTGGGTCTGGGGGCTCCCCCTTGCCTGCACACCAGGAGGGGTTGTGCTGGCTGGCTGTAGGGAGACAGCAGTCTCCCAAACTCGTCTCTGGAGCAGAAGGGATGACTTTGAGAAACACCATGGCGTGGGAGGGCAGACAGGCTGCTGAAGGCCCACACGGAAGGAAGGAACGTTATTTCCCCCTTCACCATACATACCTATTAGGAAGTCAAATATGGCCATGTCGACGATGTTAAGCAGCCGGTTGCCGTTGCTGTAGGGGTAGATCTCCTTCACCGTGTTGCAGTAGAGCGGATTCACTTCCCACCTGCAGGAGATGGAGGAGAAGGGAGAGGTGCGCTCGGGTGTTGCTGCTGCTGTGTCCTAACGGCATGCCAAGGTTGGTCTCCCGTGCGGAGATGAGGACTTAAATCTCCCTCCTTGTGCATGCAGGAGACTGGAAGTCAAACCCAGTCAATGCCCAGGCATTAAGAGTTTATTAGATTAATTACAGGCAACCTGGGAACCTTGGCTTTCCTCTGCCTGGACGTACAATTTCTGTATGTGTGTCTGTACCCTGCTCGTTCTCCTTCCCATGTGCTCCCTGCAATGCAGATACGGGAAGCAGCATCATTTACCCACTTACTCCTCTTTTTCATCAAACGAGTAGGACCGGATCCATGGGTTTGGGATGGAGAGTCGTGGTGCCAGGTTGAGGGATGGCAGGAAGGCAGAGAGGGACCCTTCCAGGAGGTGAGGGTTCCCACACACCGCGTACTCAGTCTTGCACATGTACGGGCACTTGGCGAAGAAGCATACGTTGCTGGCTGTGGGGAGAAGAGAAGAAAAAGAGTGGGGAAAGGAGCTACGATCTGTAGGAGGCCACAAGATAGCCTGGACTGACCTCTTCCCCATCGCGTGATGGCGACTGCATATATCGTGGCACACGTAACAACATTGTGGATGTGAAACTCGTGGAAAATCATGGAGAATACCTGGATTTTAGTCGATGGACAGACTGGTCCCATGCTAAGGCAAAGTTAGGAAGAGGGGGCAGGTGAACAGACCTGGCAGCTGGTTTCTGCTTGAGGCTGAGAGAGGGCCACCTCCGCTGTAGCCGTGTCTTTGTGCATCTGTTTCACCCAGGCGTTTTATTTCTGCGCCACAGCCCAAGTCCTGCCACCCCCCCTTGCCTGCAGACCCTGCCCTTCCACCCACCATGGACCAACATGTCCAACCCCAGCTCATGGCAGCCCAGCGCTCGCCTACCTGGTGAGACGAAGAAGACGCTCTGCAGGATCTCGTTCTTGGTGACCTCCAGGATCTCCTTGGTGACATTGATCAACCTCCCAACCGTGGGTGGTACCCTCCGGAAATCCAGGATCCTGCACGAGAGGGACAGTGGCTCAGAGCCTGCGGTGCAAAGGGATGTTACTGTGCAGGAAGGCAACACGGGGCAGCGGATGCTGTCCTCATCCCTTCCGTTGGTAAACCCTCTGATGACTATGCCTACATGGATTTTTTTTTTCTTTTTTTTTTTTTTTTTCTCGTCCTACCTTCTTTCTAGTAAATAGCCTGCATCATTTTACCCCCTGGACCAAAATGCGGCTGAGTTTGGATTTTGGTATTTTAATAGCTGCTGCCTGGAACAATCTGGATGTTCTCCAGAATTCATGTCTTTTTCCCTAACTGGTTTCTCGCATCCCCTTGCACATAAGCAAGGCTCTTCAGGCTCTTCTATGGTGCTGGGTTTGACACAGAAAGATGTGTAGAACCCAGTACAACGCAGCTGAGACAGCAGGAGGTGAGGAGGCATCACCCCACTCAGAGGCACTCATGCCCAGCTGATTCATCTAAAATACTAAAAAAAATGAGGGCCTGGGGCAGAAAGGCATTCATGTCAGTGAGTGGAATTGCTGATCGCTGAGTCAGTAACACGGGGTCAGCCAGCGAATGCTGTGCTTTGCTCCTTGGGCAATGCCCTCTGCTTCTGAGAATCAGGCAGAAAACAGGATTTAGCCTGTTCCTTATTGAGCAATGTTCAAAGAAAGAAGAATCATTTGCTTTCATCTAATGTCTTTCAGCTCTAAAAACCACAAAGCGCTTCAGAACAGCACTCCGGCCTCATTTTTCTGGCGGTGGGGCTGGGATGCAGAGAGGTAAGCTGATGGTAGCTGAGTCAAGCAGAGTCGCTGTGGTGATGCAGGGATAGAGCTGGAAAGGGAATTCAGCTCCATTTCTTGCTCAGAGTTTGGTCTACAGGACTTACAGTCATGTCCTGCTTTTCATGTAAGTTGGGTGTGGGAACTGGAGACCCCCATCCACCACCATCATCATCAGGGATCATTTTCCCTGGATGTTCAGTGCTCATCCCATTGAGAGGAAGAAGCTGCTGCCTTCCTCTTGTAATAAGGGTATTTTTGATTTTATTAAATACCGAGCCTGCTAGGGAGAGGAGCCAGGTTAATTGCTCGTTAGCTGAGAGCCTGAAACTGCATCGCTGCAGTTTATCTCCATCCAAACCACGGCGTGATTGCCGATGGAGCGTGTGACTCCCTCCCTGGGAAGGGATCCAGGCTGCACCCAGAGCTCCTCTTTGCACTGCAATGCATGAGAGGGAGCGCGTGCGTGTGCCTGTGGGATGGCTGGGCAAGGACCTGACCCACTCACAGCCCGGACTTCATCTGCCAGCCTGTTCTCGTGCGCTGGGCAGGGCAAAGCTGGCTCCTGGGCTTCAGGCGAGAGCCAGAGCCACCCTGTCCCCAAATCACGCATCAGCTCTCCAGTGGGTGCTGCAAAGCAATCGCTCGTCTGAGGCTGGGCGGCTCTGCGGGGCTCAGCGCGGCTTTCCTCGTGCCAAAGCCTTCTGTGGGCAGAGGACTGGCAGCTGGCGGTGGCAGGCCCCTACCTGTCCAGGTGGAAGGCAGCGATCTCCGCGTTGTGCCGCTGGAAGTCAACAAAGTAGAAAAAATCCTCAGGAGTCTCTTCCTCACGTTTCTGCCTGGGAGAGAGCACGGGGGTTAACGCAGCCTCGCGCAGCGGCGCAGGCAGGCAGCCTGGGCGCAGGGTGGTGGCAGGAGGATGGTGTGCCCAGGGACAACTGGCGTGTGGCTGTCCCAAAGTGCCCAGTGCTGAGCCGGAGCATTGCCCTGGTGCCGGGTGGGTCAGGGAGGGGGAAGGGGTGACTGTGGGCTTCAACACGTCTGTGCCACGGCTTACACCCACCCGGGACGGTGTTTCAGGTGGGTGCAGCCAGGGGTGCTAGAGGCCTTGCTGCGCTTCTCATGTCCCCGTGGGAGGCGGAGAAGAGCTCAGGTCTGGACTATTATACCCCTGAGATGGGAACACCACCTTATTTAATTTCATTTTCTGGCTGCCACGCAGTGCCCCAATTTGCGTAGCATGTGAATTTGCATGCTCAGCCTCCCAAGCAGCTGTATATCACGGGAAAGCCCACAGGCACTGCTGGGCCCTCCTGGCTCAGCTGAGTGCATGGATGCTTTCCCTCTCCTCTGGGACCTGCCGGACGCGGCAGAGGTGGATGGACACCAACAGGAGAGGAGCTGGCTGCTTTCTAGATGAGCAGACCATCGCAGTCGGTGTGCTGCTGGCTGCCCTGCCTGCGCACAGAAAGGAGAGGGGGAATAAATATGAAGAGTCCCAAGTAAGTGCAGAAGCAATTTAAAACTCCTGTTTGAGGTGACTGGGACTGGTGGCTCTTTCTTGGAAATACTCTGGGGAATCCAAGGCGAAACAAGGTAAAACACAAAGTCAGCTGGGGAAGAGGAAGAAATGAGCAGTCCCTAAAACAAAGCTCTCGGGAGAACAAGTGTCCCAAGGTCCTTTGCCATCTGGCATCTACGAACTAAGAACTTTCCAACATCAGTAAGCAGTGTGGGAACACCGGTGTTTATCCGTGCACGCCTCTGGGATGGTGCGAGCAGCCAACAATAATTAAACCTTCTCAGCTGTCAAGGTAGCTGAGCACAGGGGAGGAACGACACAGCTGCGGCGTGGCTGTCCCTGCCAAGGATGCTTGCACCCCACGCCGCAGGGCTCCTGGGTTCATGGCTACGCGGGGCAGTGGGGGGCTTGGTGGGGGCTCTGCTGCGTGCCTTACCTCATGGGCTTGAACATGGCTTTCCCAAAGTCCTGGAACCTGAGGACCAGCTTCAGGTGCACACCGCTGGGCTTCACAACTTGGGGAAGAAACGGGACGTTAGCCACCTGGAAAGCCTCCCCGGCACGCAGTGAAGCACTGGTTACACGCTGTGCCACGATCCGGCTTCCCACCCTGGTAAGCGCATCCCATCGCTCCTTCCGGCTGCTCCCCTCTGCTTCTGTGGCTATTTTTCCTCTCTCCCTCTCCCCTGTGCCAGAGATTTCCCTCTAGCATTTCTCCCAACAACCATTTGTTACGTTCTGTTGGGGAGTTTTTCCTCCTCCCAGTACAAACCAGTGGCATACTGGTGTCCTGGCACCCACATCCCAGCTTCTGCTGGCGGTTTAATGGAAGGGAGAAGGACCTGGCATTGCCCGGCTTTACGTTTCCCTTGCTGAGGTTAGGATGGAGGAGTTGGGATGGGGTCAGCCGAGGTGGTGGCATGCGAGGGGAGAGCAGGGACCTGAAACTCACTCTGGCTGCAGTCGCAGGCTCCCAGCAGCGCTTTCTCATCCTGGCTGTAGTCTGTAAAGGCAGGAGGAGCGGTGAGACCCCACTGGGCTCAGTCTCTTGCTGCTGAGCCCCCTCCCAGCACTGGGCATGCAGGGGAGCCCTGCCTGCATGTCCATGGCAGCCCCAGTGGCGTTGGTGCGCAGTGAGGGGTGCAGTCCCCTTGGGGCACGGGGGGTGCTGAGCCAGCCTGTCGGGACTGAGCTGCTGTGCAATGGGTCTGCAGCATGGCTGGCACCAAAAAAATGCTGCATTAAGGGCCACAGCCTTCCTCCCATCTCAAGGTAAGGGCGCGGCAACTGCCCAGCATGTAAGGAAGCCAGCACAGGGCTGGGAGCATTCTCCAGCGGGTGACAGCCCCTGCCTTGTTTGCAAAAGTAAGCTGGGGGGGGGCTGGAGCCCCCCAGCCCCATGCAGCTCCCCCCAGCCCCAGTCCTGTGGCAGGAGGGTGCTTACCGGCACTGATAGTGGTGAAGTCTTGCATGTCCCGGAGGAGCCTGTTGACAGTGGGGCTGGAGCGCGGGTAGAGCCCATCGCGGCTGATGCCCAGGTGGAACTGGAGCCAGCTGGCCTCTGGCCGCAGCGGCACTGGTGCTGCTGGGGAGGTGAGGTTCAGCTCCTCCCTGTAAAGCTTGTGTCTCCTGGAAGAGAGCGGTTACGGAGTGGTGAGGATGAGCCAGGGAACGGAAATCCTTGCTGCGCCGAGCCCGGGGGCTGTGGGGGAGTGGGGAGGGTGCTGGGGATGTCCTGGTGTTGGCTGGGATAGAGTTGATTTTCATCTCAGTAGCTGGTACCAAGCTGTGTTTTGGATTTAGTATGGAAAGAATGCTGCTCGCACGCTGATGTTTTAGTTGTTGCTAAGTAGTGCTCACTCTATATCCAAGGGCTTTTCACTTTCCCGTGCTCTGCCAGCAAGTGAGTGCGCAAGAAACTGGGAGGGAGCAGAGCCAGGACAGCTGACCCCAGCTAGCCACAGGGGTATTCCATAGCACAGAGCGTCACACTCAGTACGTAAACTGGGGGGAGTTGTCTGGGGGCTGCCGATCGCTGCTCGGGGATGGCTGGGCACCCATCAGCAGGCAGGGAGCACTGCATTGTGCATCACCTGGGTTTTTCCCTTGGGTTTCATTCCTCTCTCTTCCTCTCCCCTTTTCATTACAATTATTATTATTGTTATTATTATTATAATTATTATTATATTTAATTTCCATTATTAAATCATTCTTAACTCACAAGTTTTACCTTTTTCTCTATTCTCCTCCCCGTCCCACTGCGGGGGGAGCGAGCGAGCGGCTGCACGGTTCTCAGCGGCTGGCTGAGGTTAACCCATGACAGGGGAGCAGAGCTGGGGGCATGGGGTGGGTAAAGACTCTGCGTGTTACCCAAGGGGAAACTGAGGCAGGGAGCAATGATTGAGATGGTCAAAGGTCTTGCAATTTGTGCCACCTTCTTGCCTCTGCAAAGCCCTGAGAAAGCAGCCTCAAGAGGGAAGACAAAGGACTCTGTTGTCTTCTCCTCACCCCATCAGGAGCAGGAAGGGTGTCAGGGCATGGCTGGAGCTAAACCACATCTCCAGCAACACAAGAGCTGGCCTGTGTGGTGGATGAAGGAAGAGCTGCAGGTTCCAGGCCAGAGTTGGGGAGGGGATGTGATGTGACAGCGGGTGACTTGGGTCTTGACTGCTCAGTGAGGAGTCTGGAGAGCCCAGCAGAATGACAGGGTCTTGTCCAAGCGAGCCTCCACTGAGGACTGTCTTTCTGGTCATTGCATCTCTGACAGAGTTTTCTCCTGGAGCCAGAGGTCCCAGGCGGGGAAAAAAAAATCACCAAGTTAGAGCCAGAGATTGTGCCTGTGACCAGATTCACAGCCCTTGGTCTGGTGGGCAGGGATGTGGTGAGGCCCGCTGGCAGCTTCCCGCGCATCAGCTCTTCGGATCAAGGTTGAACCCGGCCCTTTCTTGGCAGGTGGAGCCGAAGGGGCCTCCCAAGTTCAATAATAACCCAAAACATCTCCCCGCTTGATCAGTGTTTTCCTCAACCTAGAGACCTCCACAGCTGAGACCCACACTTTGCCAAACTGCAACTGAAAGGTCACTTATTCCACGCGGTGGAGGACAGCGCGTTAGTTTCTCATTAGCGCTGGCCAAGCCATGTGCAGAGTAGCTGTTCCTGATAAAGGGAAAATGAAGTTCAGTTTGCACTGAAAGTGCCAAGATACATCCGTGAAAGAAAACAGGAGCTGGGGGCTGATCACGAGTGGGGCGTTACCCAAGGCTGGGATGGAGCAGCTGGAGGGAGGGCAGTGCCATATGCCTTGCTAGACCCAATCCAGACCCTTAGCAAAACACACTCTGGGAAACACAAAAGGTGAAAAGAGATGTTTTGCTACCCCTTTAGTTTCTCCTACTTTTCCCGATTCTTTAGGTTTTGCCTAATGCAAACAAAACCGAAAACAGGGAGGAGAGGGAGGCGTGTGTGGGCACCCGCAGGCATGGCAGGGTGTCCCGGCAGCGGGGCTCTGCCGGGCTGGCTGCGCTGCACAGCTTGCAGTGGTGGCTGCGACAAGCAGGTGCTGACCATGCACTGAGGCATTTATCAGCCAAGAAGGTGGTGCTGGTGGCTGGAAAGGGCTCACAGGTGTTGCTCGGTTTTTTGCTTCCCTGCTCAGACCAGTAGGGAAGCACTGGGTTTTGGCTGGTCTTTTTTTCCGTCATTCTCCATCCAAGCAGGCTAAACAGTGTGGTTAGTCCGGTCTAACCATGAGCAAGGGATGAGCCCTGCTGGTGGTGAGGGACACGTTTCAGTAGCACCCTGGGAGAAATCCAGGCAGCAGAGAGACGTGGCTTATCTGCAGGTCAGAGCAGCCTGTCCTCTCTCCCAGCCTGTTTGCCTTTCAGTTGGACGGGGTCAGCTGCGGTGCGAAGTCCACGCGTGCGTGGTCGGGCAGCAGGCTGGCGGTGTGCTGCGCTCAGTCCAGCCCTTTGCCCAGGACATCTGCAGAGGAGGCAGAAGCTCCCCCGAGACAGGAGGTGTTGGACACAGGAGCATGGCCAAATGGGGGGATTGGCTGGCAGGCTGCACACAAGGTTGCGGCCCCAGGATGCTGCCGGCTCCAGCAGATGTGCCTTGACCTTCCAGCACACCAGTGCACCAGGTCTCAAGGGGGCAAGACACAACCTTAGCCCCACACTGTGGCCAGGGACAATAAAGCCCCCAGTGTAACTTAGAAGAATGACTCAGGATTTTTCTCTAGGGAAGCTGCCCAAATATTTTACCATATTTGCTCTCCTGCCTCCCGTACACACAGGCTGTTCCCCCTGGGGTGGCAGTGTGCAGTAGATCACTGATGGGGAAAAAAATGCACCAGTTATGCAAGGGGAGGCAGTTACCAGCGGTGGCTGGGAGCACCCACGTGGTCCCTGTCCCGGGTGAGCTGCTGCAGGGCCAGCGAGCCCCTTTCCAGCCTTCAAACCCAAAACGCACCTCCCTCGACCTCCCCATTTCCTTCAGGATTCCTGAAATATTTCCCTGTAAGAACAGATCTCTGCAAAAGACATAACGATATAAAAAAGCAGGTTCTTTTGTACCTTGCTATAAATAGCCCCGGGGCTGCCCTAGCTCTCTGCTCAGCCAGCTCGCTGCTGGGCTGCGAGGGGCACGGCATCAGGCTGCTGGTGTCTGCTCACCCCGTGCCTCCCCCCGCACCGAGCTGGCTGCAGAGTCTGGGGTGTGGAAGCTGCTCCTTGAAGGATAAAAATGAGCTCTGGAGTTTTTAAGGGTTGTCTTGTTTTTTGGTTTTGAAGAGGTGTGGATGGGTTTTTTTGCTGTTTCCTTCCTGCATCCCCATCAGTGGCTCCAGCTGGTTCTGCATGCTGCAATCAAACTCCTGGTCCTAATTGAAGTGCTGGGGAAAAGCACAGGAATGGGCAGCAGCTGGCGTGCAGCCAGCACCGTGGAGGTAGGATGTGTGCTGCTGTGCTCCCCTGGCCACGGGGATCCGAAACGGGCCATGTCCTGGGGCCACTCCATGAGCTGGCAGAGAGTCCCAGCCCAGCTGATGTCCATCTGGCCACAAAAATAAAGACAGGCACGCTGTGCTGCAGGTGCAGGGTTGAAGCTACAGCCTCTTCCACTCAAGAAGAGCATCCTGCCACTCTGAAAGCTGCTTTGCCAACAGCCAGACCTACACGTGATGCAGAGACATGCCATCACCCAGCCAAGCTGAGGAGGGGGCGACCCAGGGACACTCAGCTCTGAGCCTCTTCTGCCTGCTAGGGGATGTGGTCACACCTTGGGGAGAGCTGGTGCGGACCTTGCTCCCACAGCACGATCTTCAGCTGCAGCTTCGCTAAGCCTGTGCGTTGGGAGACAAAGCCGTGGGTTCCCGAGTCCCGCGGAGGCGCTGCCCTTCATTGTTGGCAGTTATAAGGGACGGCTCTTTCACTGACCGTGTCAGAGAGGACATGGGCTCTGCAGTGCTTCTGGTGAGGCAGAAATTCCTCCATGCCCACAGCAAATTAACAGTCTCACGAAACGCATCAGCGCTGGGAAGCGCTGTCTTGTATATGCAATTTGCAGCACCGGCAGCAGGAGAGGTGGTGTGTCCCTCGGCCTGTGCATGCTCTCCGAAGGCTTTACCCGCTATGTGAGCATCATATATTTTATTTCAAAGTGACTGAGGAATAATCAATACCCTGCCTTCTTTCTCCTTCCTTTCTGCTCTCACCTGGAGGTGCAAAGTGAAGTCAACCAAGGGCAAATGGCATCACAGCATTCCTCCTGGCCACATCATAACCAAACCTCAGAACAAAAGGCACTGTGCAGCCACGGTTTCGTCCACAAATGGCGCATGTTTTAAACAAAGCGGTAAATAAAGCTGGGAAATGCAGACTTCTTACCAAATAGCTGGGGCTGTCCTGCCGGTGAGGCTGGCGTGGAGGTGATGCCAGCACTGCTGCAAATGCTCAGCACTGGGTGCTCAGGGCTTTTGGTGGTACTCAAGAAGCCACCAAGTATATGCTGTGAGCTGTTTCGGTTCAAATGCCCCCATCCCACCGGGCTTTTGCTTGGGAAACATCCATCTCGCTACCCAAATCCTGATGTCTTCAGGATGCATTGCCCAGCTCTGAGGAGATGCACCCAAGGGGGGTCCGGGGCATTTGTCCCCAGGGATCCCCAAACACCCTGTCCATGGGCGTCAAGTGATGTGTGAAGGGTTCAACGTGCTCCAGGCGGACTCGAGCAAGCGATGAGCCTCGCAGGGTGACCCCCGGCCGAGCACACGGGGCAGCTCCAGGACCCAGGATCATTCTTCGGTTCCTTCCATTATCGCTTCCCGTCATCTCCTCCTGCAAATTGTGCCTGAAACCAGGACTGGGTGAACCCACAGAAATGAGAGGAATCTGCATCGAAGCGGAGAAAGTGGGAGCTTGGAAATCCTGCCCGCGCGGCTCAGCAAGCAGCACGTGGGTGGCAGGAGGAGCAGGGGCTGGCTCGGACACTGACAACCAAACCCCGGCAGTGGGGAAGTGCCAGGACAGGGACCTCTGAGGTGGTCCCAGAAAATGCTGCCTGGTGGGCACTGTCCCATCCCATGAAGGGGACAGTGAGATGATGCTGCAAGCTCGGCATGCTGGGAGCCTCTGCGCAGAGGCACCATGGTGACCTGCTTTGGCACCGTGTCACCGTAGCCATCCCCATTGGATCTGAGTTTGTGCATGAAGGAAGAAGCTGGTGGGGTGCAGGGAGGAGCTGGAGGACGCTGGAAGGTGCTGCCCGTTTCCAGTTTGGCCGCAGCCCTCCTGCAAGGGGGGTTAGATCAGGGGTTCAGGGCTCCGGGGTGTGGGAAGCCTCAGTGGTAGGATCCTGCGCAGGCAGCTGCTGCTCAGAGCTGGTGCTGAGGGTCACTGTCCCCTCCGGGGTGGGGGCCGCAGGGGCTAGTGCCAGTCACACCCCGGGAGCAGGAGATGGGGGAGCGTTCCTGCCAGCGTGGCTGGGAGAGGCAGGGAGAGGGGGCTCTGAGCTGGGAGCCCTTTGCTGTCCCAGCGTAAAACCCTCTGTGCCTTTCCTCGCGGAGGAGTTGGCAGAAGGAACGGGAGAGGGGCTGAGCAAGGTGCCAGCGCCCCGACACCCCTGCCGTGGGTCGGAGGACACCCGCTGGAGGCAGATACTGAGACGTGCAGGGCTCTGGCCTGGGGGACTGGCTGCTGCAGCCCGAGGGCTCCGGTTGTCACCCAGCCTAAGGGCTGGGGGATGCAGGGGACCAGCTTTGGGGTTCAGCACCTGGGGACTGGCTCCCCTCCTGCCCCACGCCAAAAAAGTGACACGGAGCAGAGGTGCTTGCTCTTGGGAGGACATGGCTTGCAGGGTCTCACGCCGTGGGTCAGCAGCCACCTCTCCCCTCACCTGGGGCTCTAGCAGCCGAGCGGGGGGCACCGCAGGACAGCCCTCCCAGCAGACCCCCTCTGCTCGGCTCTGCCTGTCCATGGGGTGCGGTTACTGGGGAGGGGGCGAGGTGGGGGGATGGTGGGGCAGAGAGCCAGGAAGGGGGCACAAACCCAGCTGGGGATGCCAGGGGTACCCTGGGGCGCGTGCTTAAGGGGTGCTTAAGCAGGGGCACCCAGGAGAGCTGCCCAGAACGTGGGTGCCTGTGGGGTACCTGCGCAGGGGGTACCCAGGAGGGGTGCCCGAGGGGTGCCCATGCAGGGAGTGCTGGGGGGCAGTGTGCCTGTGCAGTGGGTGCGCGGGGGGTCCTGCGCTTGGGGCGCTGGGCTGGGGGTGCCCATGCAGGGGTTGCATGGGAAGGGGGTGCCTAGGAGTTTTCCGGGCAGGGGGTGTCCAGGGAGGGGGCGCCCATGCAGGGGGTGTCCACGGAGGGGTACCCGCGGAAGGGGGTGCCCGGGAGATGCCCACGCAGGGGGTGCCCGCGGAAGGGGGTGCCCGCCCAGGGGTGCCGTGCCGGCGGGACGCACCTGTTCCAGCGAGCCGCCTTCCGCCGGTAGTAGCGCAGGGCTTCGCGGGCGCCCAGCAGCGGCTCGGCGGGGCCCCGCGGGGCGGCGGCGCGGTACAGCGGGTGGGCGAAGAGGCGCCGCAGCGCGGAGGCGGCGCGGGCGCGGGGCGGGGGGGCGGCGGGCGCGGGGCGGCGGCAGGGACAGCCCGGGGCACCGGCCGCCAGCTCCCGGCGCGCCCGCGGCCAGAGGTGGAAGTAGAGGTCGGCCGCCAGCAGAGCCCCCAGCAGCAGCAGCACGGCCGGGCGGTCCCGGCGCGGCCCCGGCATGGCCGGCAGCGGCGGGCAGGGACAGCTCCGGGCGCGGGGAGCCGCCGCCGCCGCCTCCCGGGGCAGGGCGCACGGGGGAGCTCGAGCGGCGGAGCCGGGGGGTGTGCGGGCACCTCGGGGCGGGGACCGGGCAGGGCGGCTCGGGGCCCGGGGCGGGGAGCCCGGCCGGGGCGGGGGCCGGGGGCGAAGGGGGCGGCGGGGGTCCCGCGGCGGGGGGCGGCTGCGGGGCGGGCTGCGGGGGGCGGCAGGTCCCGGCGGGGCGCGGGGACCCAGCCGAGCCGCCCCCGCCTCTGCCACCCGCCCCCCTCAGCCGCCGGAGCCCCGGAGCCGCCCGGCCCCCCCCCGCTCCCCGGCTCCCCCCGCCTGCCCCCGCCCCTGCCCCCCCGGGGGGCTCTGCCCCCTCTGCCCAAGGCGCAAAGGCCGCCCGGGCAAAGCCGCGGGCAGGAGCTGCGAGCTGGCAGGCGCCGGGGCGGGAGGGGGCTCCGGGCGGGGCTGGGGTCGGGGTCGGTGACCAGGAGCCTGAACAGCTCTGGGGGACCATGGGCAGAGCCTTGGGGAGCTCCGGCCCCACAGCTGGGCTTGAAGCCCTTCTGCCGTGCTCCCTGGCACATGGGTCTGGTCTGCTTTTGTTTTCTTAATTCCTCAAAAAAAAATAATAAAAAAAGATATAATTTTAAAATTATATATACACACACACACATATACGTATGTGTATGTAGTTGAGGAAACTCCTCCCTGCATTGTGCTGGGAGAGGCCGGGCAGTGGGGATGCCTGTGCGACCCGTGGTGCCCACCGTGGGAAGGGGAGCCCTGCCGCAAGGACCCCAGCAAGGAACAGGTTGAGGAGCACAAGGCCAAGGGAGGGAAACGGAGGAGAAACTGCCTGTAAACAAAAGGAGCATGACTAGACTGGCCTGGCTCCGGCACTGTGCTGAAGGGAGAACAAAAAATAAACTGTAGAAGGAGGGAAAAGGCAATTATGTTCTCAGCTGGCTGGAGCAGGGCTCAGTTTTGCACGCAGCGCTGCGAGGGGCGGCTCTGGGAAGCGTGCTGGCATCAGGGCTTCGGGGACCCTGCAAACAGGCGTCGGTGGAGTTGCTGGCCAAGCATCTGTCCGAGAACCTGCGATGCTTCTTTTGTCGAGGGAGGGAGAGAAGATGATCCCCTGGGTTGTGGCTGGAGGCACCTGGAGCACATCTGTCCCCTTGCTCTCTTAATCTTTGGAAGACAGGGGCTAGTTCATGCTCTCATTTAGAAATGCGATTTCAGTATTGCTCCATCTTTTGAGATTTGAAGAGTTTGGGTTTCAGGTCTGAAGGGCTTGCTCTAAGCTTTGCTTCAATAATACAAAGTTTTATGTGTTTTCCACAGTATGTCAGAAAAAATCCTAAGCACAAACTGCAGCTGGTGCTTCTATGGGCCAGCGAGGACTGGTGGGAGCAAGCGATGTGCTCCCTGCACTGCTCCGTTTCTGCCCGGGGAACCGGCTGTGCCCGTGCTTCTGTGCCCTTTGGGGGAAAAATTGGTATAATGGTTATACTCGAATTCCTTTATGCTCTAACCCAGACTTAAGGTATCAAGAGGGAAAATTTGAGGGTCCTGTCTGTGTTGGAAGGGCTTGGGGGGCACAGGGCAGACAGGGGCTGTGCTCAGAGGCACCAGGTTAGGGTCTGCGGGATGGGAAGGGCTCCCACCAGCCTTAGAGCTGATTCTCCTGATACTGCAAGAGACAAGCTTTTGGGACATAAAACTGGATATAAAGAGGGGGAAAAATGATTTCCAGCCCTCTGGCTGCCTTGCTTTGGAGAAAGGCATAGGGGCGTTGTGCTGCAGTGGCAAGCTTTGCATGGGGACACCATGGTCCTCGGCCCTTCCACAGGACAGGCGGCTTGGCAGCTTCCCCAAACCAGCATCATCGTAAGCTCAATAATAAGCAGTGGGCTGGGACTAACAATAGCATTCTTCTTTTTTTTTTTTTTTTTTTTAAATGTTTAAAAAAGATGAGATTAACCAGCTGAAGTTAACAAACTCTGGAATTCAACAAACCCCAATGAATCACCAGGAGCCAACACCGCTCTGTGGCTGCCAGCCCTCTGAAGGGCACTCATTGGCTCACTTAAACGTAAAGAGCAACTTTTGACAAACACTCCATCAAAAAAACTGGCTAATACTTGCTTCGCTCTTAATCCTTCCTGAGCTGTTTCCCCATTGCTAATCTCTCCCAGAAACCAATAATAAATCTTTCCTGGTTTGCAATACTAATTCTGAACAAATGCATCAGGAACCAAACATCAGCTGGGCCTGTGTCTTTGTGTTACTTGCATGCTCCGCGGGAAGATTGTTTCGCTTTTAAGGAGGCTAATTAAAAAGAAACAAAAATAATAAATCAATCACATTAATCTGTAATAAATTGAAGCACTACAGTCCTTCCCAAAGCATTAGTGACTGCCAGCTTCTAACTCGCTGGAATGCAAAATTGCTCTTCTCATTATTATTTAGAGCATCTCAGTGATGCTCCTATAGTGCTGGTGCTACCTGGGCTTCACCGGCATGGCCATCAGCCCAGCGCCGCTTCCTCGCTCAGCTGTGGCTTTGAATCCCATGGGAGCAGGGGGAATCCCGCTGGAGCTTGTCTCCATCCCACTGACATCCCACCAGACCCTGGTTTCTTGGTGCCTTGCTCTCACTGCTGGGCTGTACCTGACTGTGTGCGGCCACCACACTCCCCAGGGCAGGCAGGTAAGCGCCACTTCCCACCCCCAGCCTCCGCAGGGCTGGAACAGGTGGACGTGTTCCTAAAATTAACCTGCAAGAACTGCTTTGATAGGACACTGACAGCTAAAACGGAATCAAATTATCATTTGGAATTACCATGAGATAATTGCCCTCATTTACTATTTTAAGATGAAAAAAAAAAAAAAAAAAAAAAAAAAGGCTCCCTTCTCCAGACAACTGCAATGGAGAAAAATTCAGGCATAGATGATGTTCCAAAACATATCATTAAAGCTTTAAATAAATGTATGATGACATCTCATGTTAAGAAAAACTTCCTTTGTATTTCAGATAGGAATAAGCCAGGTCATTTTCAAAGTCATTTTGTAACAACCAAAAGAGATCCCTCTTGTTCTTCCAGACACACAACTTAAAATATTTGGAGATGTAAGTATGTAATTTGAATTCTTTCACACATTATTGATTTAAAAATCATCTTCCTCAGAGACGCCTCTTACTTGCCAAAAGGTAAATGCCTGTCTGCTGGTTTTTGTCTTTTTTACTCTACTTGAAATGCTACAGAACTGACCCAGTCCCACCCTGCAGATTATAGTGTTTGTAAAAGGGAGAAAGAGATGAGAATGATCCCCTTCTCAGTCTCTGATTAATTACAAGGATTAAACGCCAAGGCAGCTACACAACATTGTCAAGGAAATAAAAATATCAATCGGAGGAGCCAAGTTCTTAATTTGCTGCCTCACTGTTGAGATGTGCCTGAGCACATCGTGGCACCAACATGCCAGAAGCACATCCCACAGCTCCAGTCCCCTCACTGGTCCTGCTGGTCGGGGCTCAGAGCACCAGGTCCAGCTTCTCCCCCTTTATGCATCCAAGCTGCTCCCTGCCAGTGGCAGCCATGGTCTGGGGGGAGGGATGTGGCAGGGGACAGGGATGTGGCTGTGGACCAGGACACTGTGGTGTGGAGGGGAAAGGGGTTTGCTCCACATGTGGAGCTGCTGAAAAAAGGTGATTCCAGCGGGTATCCCTGGTGAGGAGAGAGAAAAACCCACAAGGAGCAAGGGAGCCTGGGGATGTGTGTTAGCACAGGGCTAGAAACAGAGGCAAAGCTGGAGCTTGGACACTCCCAGGGAAAAAACCAGGCTGATTTGCAGCTCTTCTGGAACGCGAGTTCACGTCTGAGGTCTTTGCTGTTTCCCTGACCCCCGTGACGCAGATGCTTTTGGCTGTCCCCGCAGCTCCGTGGCCAGGGCTTGCTGGGCTGTGCCCGTGTATCTGGCTGCTCCCCCCGTGTCCTCCGTAGGGCTTCGGCTGCGAGTCCCGGCTGGAGCCCGGCTGGAGCCCCTCCAGAGCTGGCCACCCCCCCCGCATGCCCTTCCCACCCCTAAAGTGACCGGGGAGGCATAGCTGCTGGCTCGGGCTCCTGCCCCACATCAGATAGATGCTCAGCGGCTGTATCTGACCCGGGTTGCTAGCAATGGAGGGCCCCAGACAGAGCCCGACAGGCCGGCCGCCACGCTCAGGGCTCAGGGAGGTGCCCGGGACCCGCATGGGGTTTCACTCCCCTTTCTCCTTTGCTCTCAGGGACGAGGACCCCCCCCAGCCTGGCTGCCGGACCACCAGGCCCCTGGCCAGGAGCACATGGTGGCGGTTCCGCTGCTGTTTGTGGAGCAGCAGATACCCCCTGTGCCCGCTGCGAGGCATCCGGCAGTGCCGGCAGGAGCTGCAGGCAGGGGGTGGGCAGGGGGTGGGCAGGGGGTGGGCAGGGTCACTGCCAGTCCCTGGGGAGGGGGGGGGGGGGGGGAGCCACAGCCTGGGGGAGGAGCCATGGTAGGGAGCCCCACCCATGGGTGTGGCCAGGAGAGGCCAATCAGGGAGCGGCACTGCCTATAAAAGCACTGCTGGTGAGCAGCTGGGGAGGCCAGAGGGAGGAGGAGGTGGTGGGCCCCAGAGAGCCTCTCCCAGCCTGGGTGTAGCCTCCTGCCCTGGCTGGGTTTTTTTTCCCCCAAGGACAAAGGAAGGTGACACCTCTGGCAGGGTGTCTGGGGGGTCCCCCTGCCTGTCCCCCTCCCCGCCCCCCCCCCCCCCAGGGTTGGGGATTTTTCAGCACCAGGGCTGTGTGAATTCCCTCCCTGGTCTCTGCCCCACTCGTTTGGTGGGGGAGTTGCTTGCTGTTGCTCTGGGCTGCCTCATGCTCTGCCTCAGCTTGTAATTAAAAATGAAATATTTGGGCTAAGTGCTTAAATGAAGAACACGTTTTTGCTAGCTAACAGTACAGAGGAAAGCCCTGGAGACCCCGATAGGGCAATTAGTACCTCTCCGCTTGCATCGGAGATGAATCTTTTGAGAGAGGAAGCCTGTTCACACCAGAGGATTTTTTTAGTTAAAAAAAAATGCAATTATAGGGTATAAAAGGAAGTGTTCAGAAACATGCAGAGTGGGAATGAAGTCTGAAACTTCCTTTGCTGCAGGACAGGGAAAGCAGAAGGTGTGAGGTGCCCCAGGCACGACACCCCCTGATGCTTCCCCAACCTGCCAGGTGCTGGCAGCAGCTCCCATTGGCTGGTGGTTTCATTTTCCTCCTCCCATCTACCTCTCCTGGCCATTCTTCAAGGCTCATCCCCTTGGCCTCGGTGAGCTCTCAGCTGCTGTGGGCTCTGGAGGCCGGGCGGTTCCTATCCTACTTGGCAGTTGGCTTTTGCACCGCTAAGCGCGAGCAAGACAAAACCACCTTCACGCTCCAAGAGAGCAGCTGTTGTGTGTTGGGACCGTTTCTGGGCTGTCTCCTCCACCATGGCTTTGCTTCCCCCCCCCTCCCCCCTCACCTCTCTTCCTCCAAGTCTCTCTGAAGCTGGTGTGTGTATTTAAAGCAAAGTCCTGAGTGGCTGTGGCAGGTCCTCGCGGCTGGTTCCAGCACCAGACCACCCTGTTCCAGGATGGTGATAAGTCATGAAACCCTTGCCTGGTGCATGGGGTCTCAGAAGGCTCCAGCTGTGCTTCCCTGCGCTCTCATCCAAAGCCCGGCTGATGGACACCACACCTGGGAGCCTACAAAAGGTCTGTAACCAGCAGAGCTCATGGAGAAAGGTGGTGGTGACCTGCACGCAGCCCAGCACGTGGGCAGGGTTGCTGCTGCCTGCATGTCCCCTGCAGCGTGGGTGACGTGGGGCTGTTTATCTTGGACTGGGGTGGACTGGAAAACAGCACTGACCTCTTAAGCAATGCTGGGGTTTTTTTTGCCATCCGGCCAGTGGCTCAGCTTGCGCTGAGTTTATGAGATCTGATTTCCAAGATAGTAAAAATAAAACAATCCTCTCCAACAGCCAGACTCGCTGGCTGGTGTCGCCTGTGCTGAGGAGGAAGGGAACAGCGTGTCTGCGTCGTTAAAGGTTAAATAACAGCAAATCGCATTTCTTGTCTGCAAATGATGCTGGGCTGTGTACGCGCATCCTTTAATCAGTATTTAGTTTGTTGAATTACTTTTATTGGTAGTTAACTGTGTAATGGTCTCAGTGGAACATCTGGTCCATGATTTGAAAAGAATATTCTTCAACCCTTGCTGAGTGCAATTATTTTTGGATACAAGTGGAGGCTTTAGAGCCATTAAGAAGATAAAATGCAGATTGTTTGCAGAGGCTTTTTTTTATTCTAATGGCTTTCAAAGAGAGGAACTTATATTATTTTTTTTTCTATTGTTAGCAGGCAGTGCAGTTGAAACCAAGCAGAGGGGCTGGGAAGAGGCACAGACGTTCCTTTTGCCGTTGGCTGGCCCAGGCACCCAAACCCAAGGCGGAGGGTTTGAACCTCCCTCCAAAGCTGCTGTAATATCTTCCAAATCCTGCAATAGCTCTGCTGCCCACCACTTTCTGGGTAAAACCACTGAGGGCTGGTGTGGGACTCCCTATAGAGCGTTTTAAAAGTGTGTCAGTGGATGAGACAAGGATTGTTTACAAAACAGAGAAAATGAAGGGCTTTGTGCTTTCCTCCATTGATGGGAAAATCACAGATGGATCCCAAACCTCTGATTCCTGGCCCTGTACCACTTCAGACCGCAAAAGAAAATAGCCAGTCTCTTGGTTGTGAGCATGGTAGGCTGTGATAGCAACTGGGACACCTTTATCCTCAAGAGTATATGTTATTAAAGTAAAATAAGCCAATAAACATCAATTTGTCAGTAGATAATAAGTTCTCTTATGAGTTAAGTGTAGTTTTTATATTATGTCCTTCCATGGGGGAGGCTGGCTGACTCCTCTTTGTCTGCAAGAACAGTGCTTTAAATTATTTAGAGGAAACTATACAATCTCGGCTGCTGTTTGCTGTGGCCATTGTACATCTTGTCCCTGTGAAGACTGCAGGCAGAGAGGCTGTAAAATTATGGCTGCTTTTTAGTAGGAAGATAAAGTGAAACCGTTAAACCAGGTGAGGCTGGATACTTTTAGTTTATCCTGAGGACATACTGTTATAGGTGAGATCCTGGGTTTGAGAACAACCTTGAATGGCATTGGAAGTGCCAAGGGATCAGTCATGGGATGAAGGAGAGGCTTTGGCTTTGTGTGTTCTCAGGTGAAAAGGGCACTGCCAAGGGAGATGGAGGAAAATGATGGCAGAGACAGTGACTCCCTGACCTTTCCCTAAAAGCTTAAGAAGAAAAAGCGTAAAAACCAGTCATGACCTCAGGGTTGGGTGGGCACTTTGCTTGTGGCTGGTTCATAGGTGGGAGCATCTCTGCCAAGGCAATGCTTGTGTCACAGCAGGGTGCGAGTAAGAGCAGGAGATCCTGGAGCCCTGAACCTCCAAAATGCTTCAGACCTCGCCTGTGGTTGCACGCAGAGGCAGGCTGGGGAGCAGAACCCAGGGCCCCAAACTTCAGTTTGAAGTTAACCACGCACTCGTTTGGGTTGGGGCTTAGTAACAAGTTTCAAAAGGAATGCCTATGCCTAATAATAGTAATAATAATAAATCAGTGTTTCATTCCAGCCCCTCTGTATATCTTGATACTTGGAAATGCTCTCATGTTTCCAAGCTGCAAGGGAAAGAAAAGGAAAGGGAGCGAACTTCTCGATTGCAAAGTTTTGGGTTTAGTATTGTTTGTTATACTGAGGGGAGGGAGGAAAGTCCTTTCAGCTTCCACCTACAATTAAAATTGTTAATTAAGAAGCACCAGTAAATTGGGATGGTTGAAAACAAATGGCAGGGCAGCCATCCATTGCTCCCCGCTAGGTAAGGATGCTGCAGGTGTGTGTATGAGTCTGATGTCAGCTGCTGGGGAAGTTCCTTCCTCTTCCCAGGCAGCCTTTGTGGCACCACATCCCTGCTCAGATTTTCCTGAGGTTTTTTTCCCTTTTTTTTTGTATTTGTTTTTACCCCTCCTGACCATATCAATCTTTGCTGCTCACCAGGGTCATCTTAACCTTGGCTCTGTGGCTGGCCGCCGGGAACAACCCATTTGGCAATAACTCTTCTGGGGGAGCTCTCTTTGTGGGCATAGTATTCGGTAATCAAAGTAACGATTCTGGAACACAGTGCTCATGCAGGAGCTGCGCCACAAGAATTTGTTAAATAGCTTATTCTGCAATAAAAACAACATAAATTTAAAAAGAAAAAAAATTAGAACAAATGGAGGAGCTGGGAAGGACCTCAAGAGGACAACTTGTTCCTAAGGATGCCGGAATAGATGTGTTTGCTGGATCCGGGGAATTGACACCCAGATTGATTGCCTGATGGCTCCTCCGGCTTTCTTGCCATCGAAACAGCTTGAACTCTTTGGGCCCTAACTGCTTGTCAGCTTTGCTTCCTGTTTTCTCACTTGGTTGGAAGTCAACAGTAATGTTGAGATTTTTTTTTTTTCTTCTTTACCAGTAGGATGTAAAATAAGGAGAATCAGTGAATCTCTTGCACTAACAGAAAATTAGCACCCTGCCCAAGAGCTGCTGAGCCTGTGTGTGTTTGCCCAGGAGGAGCCCATGTCTGTCTTCAACACAGCCCTGCATTCAGAGCAAATTAAGATGCAATTATGGCACTGAGACTTTCCTGTAGGTTCAAATGTTGCTGTATAAAATGCCTCTAGCATTTTAAACATGGGTTCTTAAGCCAGAACAATGAACTTTGACTTCACCAGCCCTCTAGTACTGTGGCAGTTTGTTCATCCCTGCACGGGGTGGGGGGATGCAGAAAACTCGCTGCCCTGCTGGAGAACCAGCAACAAGATATTTTCTGAAGCAAGAGAATAATCAGGATAGTTTTAATGAGGGTGGGAAGGAGGAGTCTCTAAGCAGAAAATTCAGCTGTTATTCAACTCTGTCCTTCCTTGATTTCCTTATTAACCCTTAGTCACCCCCAACGGGTGAGCACCAGGGCAGGGCATGCCATGCAGAGCAGAAAGCGGGTTGCTCTCTGGATGGAGAAGGTTGACCAGGGGAACTGGGGTGAACACAGAAGTACCTGGGCTGCTTACAGCTGTGCTGGCTCTTTTGTGACACATCGTCAAATTAGCAGGTTTTCCTGACAGCCCTGAGAGAAACACTTGAAGCAAGCAGTTGACTGGAGCGGGTTGAATGCACGGGCCAGTGCCAGGATGGGTGGCAGGGGCAGCTGGCGAAGAGGGGATGTGGGAACATGCTGGTAACCTCAGCCAGGCGAGCAGGGGTGAGCTGCCATCTCCGGACTGGTCTGGAGGTTCTGGTGGTTAGCCCTTGATTCCTACACGACACATTTTACTAAGATTTAGGGCAATATTAATCACTTTCAGCTCTGCCTGTTTCTGCTTCTGTCTCTGCGCTGTGTCCCAGCCGTGTGAAGTTTTGGGTGCTGCAATGAAAGCCTGGATAACTGGGGTTCAGCCAGGACCTCTGGACAGGGACTGAGAATGTCACTTTTCTGCATTCCTAGGACTTCCAAGAGTGGAAAACATTTTTGACTTTCATTCTTTCCATATTTCCAAGCTTCTGCAGTCCATGGGAAAGGGCACAGGTAGACCTCCTCACCCAAGCACAGTGTGCTCGATGGAGAAAGCCTTGGAGAGACATGATGCCAATTTTAGCACAAGTTCCTGTAACAGAAATAGATCTTCCTGAGCACACACTGAAATCTTAGTAAATTATATCTCAGGTTAAACTATTTATTGAAGTGCCACAGGGGAATGTCAGGCTAGCTATGTACATCATCACGGGAGATAGGCTGAAAATTACAGTAATTTGGAAAAAACATGGATTTGAATCTTAGGAGCTGTGGTGAAAGCCAATGCACAATGAATTATTTCACTTAACAATTCATATTCACACATTCAGCTGCAGCCAAAGTATTTCTATAGCATCACATTTCTCCACTGAGCTACCGGGCGTAGCATGAGAGCTCTTGGGGGAAGGGGGGGTTGTGCTTGTTCTTGGGTTTTTAATTTCTGCCTTTGTTGCTTATCCCAAGGCAAATGCCAATAAAACAGACTTGTTCGTCTGCTGTGTGCAGTAACCACAGGGAGTATTTCTTCCTGCCCGTGGTAATGTATCTTCTCTGATGGTGGGAAGCAAAAGGCTATGGAGCCCTTGTCATTTGTGTCCTGGCTGGTGGAACTGCAGAGCCTTACTGATGTGTAGGGATGTCTAATCTTTATATAAAAAATGGTCAGGGAAACTGTTTAATTGGCAGTCAGAGAAGCCTCAGCTGTTCCTGAGAACTGCTGAAATTGCCTTTGCTTGCTGCTGCTCCTGGTGTTCCTCTGTGTCTGTCTGTCACCCTACAGAAATCTCTGGAAGCCAGAGGGTGATGGGCAGAGTATCACTGCTGGGAGAGGGACAGTTTGGGCTCAGAGGGGTGAGGGACCTCCCTTCTACCTTCCCTTCTACATGGGTGACGGTCTCACAACAAGGTTACCGCCCGCCCCCCCCGCCCCAACCCCCCGCCCCCCCGGCTCTCTCCTGCACTCCAAATTTGCTCAGGAAAGTGGGATCCTTTGGCTCCCCTTTCCCTTATACCACCTCTGTGCTCCCATGAGAGGTGTTTTAAGTCATTTACAAAAATTCCCTTCAGATTCTGATGCTTGCTTGGTTAGAGCCGGCTGGAGCTCTGTGCTGTTTCTGTAGCACACAGCGGTGTAAGAGGTCAGTGAAACCTTGGCAGCTCAATGCACGATGCTCCTGGCCTGAGTGTGAAAGTATTTCTTATTGCACGCCTCTGGCGTGCAGGGCTGAGGTCCTCGGCAAAGCTGATTTTCTTTCAGTACCCACAGCTGTGGCTCTAGGGGGAGTTTTAGCAAGTCATAAAGTCAACTGCCACACTCAGGAAGGCTTTTCTCCTCTCCCCAGTCTTGAATTTAATTTAAAATAAGTCATTATTAATGCTAGGGTCTCTTCAGTCTACGAACAAATGAGATAGCGGGAAAGAAGGAGCTACGAGATCACTGAATGAGCATTTGCTCCATCTCTGCCACTAATATGCACACGAAGGCATTTGTAAGCGCTAAGAGTTTTAGAGAAAGATTTGAACTGTATGTAATTTAATAATCATCCATTATAACCAACAGAATCATGTGGATTTAACAGTTGAAAATCTTCAATTTGGCCTTGGCCTTTCCGTTTTGCAGTGAAGCATTCAGTCATTGTGTTTAGGTCATGTGCCGGGGTGCTGTCCCACGTGGGATGTATTAGCATAGTCAGGAGGTTTCTGTTGATGTGATTTTTTTTTTTTTTTTGCTGGGAACTGCAGTTGTGCAACAGCTCTGGCTTTGACGAACTTGATCTCTGACAACATGGAAAGGTTTCTTTCTGGGTAGGTTCAGTGGCTGATCTGTACCTGCCTTGTGGGAGTTGCAGCTCGGAGCTTCCTGTGGTACAGGTGTCAGTCGACGTTGACGTGGGTGAGTTGTGGCTCCTGGGCTGGTGTCATCCTTAGCATCACCTGCGGCCACAGTTGGTGTCCATCTGGTCTCTCCATGGACCTGCTCCTGTGAGCGCTCACATCTCTGTCCAGGGCAGGTACCACCTGGCTGTAAGCATTGTAAAGAGCTGGGCTTGGCTCCAGAGCTAACCTGGCTTGTTTCATCAAAAGTAACTGACAGAGGAAACCAGCTGATGTGCAAAGATGTGTTGAATAGCTGGAAGTAATAACCTTACCCAGCAGATCTGGGAGGTACCAGAGGTGTTCCTTCTCCTCCTCCACCCTGGCACTGCATTGCATTGCTTGGATGGGGCCTCTCACAATTTCCAAATGAAAATTTTCATTACTTTTTCACTGGACAAGTTTTCATTACTTTTTCACTGGCCAAAACACGAACATTTAGCCCGTGTGCCCAAAGCTGGATCAAAATAGCAGGTTTTCCCCTTGGCGGTGGTGTGGGTGCTCTGTTGGCTCTGACTCTCACACTCTGAAAGCTGTTAAAAACATCTGTGAACCAAATGGCTCGAAGAACAGCAAGAGAAAAGCCTCAATTTTACTTGTGGTTAAAGTCTTTTTTTCCTTTTCCAAATTACCCACCTTTCTTCCCAGCCCTCAGCTCACACTGGAGCTGGTGGGTGGGTTTGGGGGTGTGCAGAGGATAGCTTGGAGAGGCGAGCCCAGGCACTCCTTTCCCCTATTTGTTGCCTGGGGCCTCCACAGGAAAAATCTTGAGGGTCTGTTGATAGAAAAAGGCTGAAAATTACTGAATATTTACACAGCACTCAATTGCTGTCCATCTTCCCCACCATTTCATTTCAGCACAAAGAGCAAATAACTGTGTGCAGTGATTGTAGCTATTGCGGATTTATGTAGTTATTCATGACATGCAGATTACAGGGCAATAATTATAGCTGAGGTTGCTGTCATTTTACTAGATCCCTAAGTATAAAGATCTCATAAGTGCTGGAATTTTTTGCTCATATGGCAATGTTTAGCTTTAGCTGGAGAGACAGTTAAGTAGGGGAATCACAAGCGCAAAATCTCTTTGAAAATAAGGTGACAACTGAATCTTTACTTGTCTGGACTGAGCTTCTCCCGTTATATTCTGAATGTTATTCTGAGAGCTGGCACAGGCTTCGAGGGGCATGAGCAGTGGAATAATAGCACTGGATTTGGCCACGGCGATGTTGTTGGGAAGGAGCCCATTGGTATTTGGGTGATGATGGAGAGGAAGGGCTGAAGATGGCTGGAGTGGGAGGCTGGGGAATTCATTTTTGCTCACCATGGGGTCTCACATCAGCAGGTTATGTTTTTTTTATTAAAGATAGAAAAGTTACAGTGCAGAAAGGCACATTAAAAAGTGACTATATACTTATCCAAGGAGAATTTGGGCCTGAACCTTGGCATAGCTGGCCAGAAGATGGCTACTTGGGCAGTAGAGGTGGGAACTGGGTGCTTGGGAGGGTTACTTGTAAAAGACCTGAGGTCTGACTCCATGGTACAAACCAGTTCCTCACTCACCTTCTGCAAGGTCGTGGGTAGGTCCAGGTGTAAGGGTGGTTCCTGCACCTCATGGGGGACAGGGACCACATGGGCCATCCCTGGGAAAGGTGGTCACCACGTGTTTCTCTTCCAGCATCGTTCCAGCACATGAGCACATGTGGGTGTGTATGGATGCTGCCTGGGGGAGCACTGCCGGAGTGGATTTCTAATTATAGCTAATTGCAGGGCTGATACTCTCTGGATTTGGTCTGATACAAGTCAAACGATTTCCTGTTGTTCAGCACTTTACAGACACGTAGCTGGAGGCACCGAGATGGATGTGTTTTCTGAAGGCATCCAGCTGGGCAAACACACGCTCTTCCTTTTCCTTCCTGTGCATGGACGTCGGTGGAGCGAAACACCCCACCGCAGCCTCGCTCCGTGGTCTTGGGTGATGTTAACACTCCATTTTATTAAATAGCATAGAAGTCCCTAAACCAGGTGAAATGGTCAGGTTTAGTGAAGCTGAGGGCTGTTGGGTCGAGCAGCGGGGCTTGGCCACACTGAGCCCTGGGCTTCTGTGGTCAGACCTTCTCAGTCCCCCAAAGACAGCGCCTTTCTCCGCACAGCCTTGCAGCTGGCGTTGCTGGCAGCGCTTCGCATCAAACCCTTAGGAAAGCTCTACACAGATACACTTTCTGAAAAATGGGATCCAAAATGCCTTAACCATGTTCCCTGCAATGGGACTAGGTGCATTAATTGGTTAAATATTTACACAATGGTCAAATATTGCATAGGAACTAGATTTTATCATGAGTCGTTAAATTCATACGTTAAAGCCCATTTTTAATGTCCCCTAATGGGGACATTCAAAGTGTATTTCATGTAGTTGATAGAGCTGTAATGCTGTGCTGTCAAAGATCCCAGCGATAGAAGGGGAACTCGTTAGCCCAGGCGCCGGCCACACGAAGGGACAGGCAGATCTCAAACACAGAAACGATCAAAGTTAAACAAACGTTTAAGAAGAAAAGCAGCAGCTTCTTGAAAGGAATCAGGTGAGTTTGACTCCAAATGTAATTTTTTTTTTATACTTTGGCTTGCACATGAGCCAGGATCCAAAACGATGATTTCATAACCCTTAAGATGTTTCAAACAAACATTATTATTCTCTAGGAAAAAACGCCCCCCTCTCTCCCAGGTACGCTCTGCACACTGAATCCACAGTCCTGAAAACCTGGAACTGATGCCAAGCATTTTAATCTTACCAAAAGTAAAACATGAGCACAAATATTACATAAAAATTGACTTTTAAAATTTTTCCAGTGTTAACGTTGTAAGAGTCCCTGTAAACGTATTATGTGACATTGGGTCTGCTCAATGCTTTTCAAATGTTGCTGCTGTTACAGCAGGTGCTGGTCATGTTTCTTTTCAGATGTTTGTAGGAAATTACGTGGAGAAAAAACTCTGCTTTAGGAAAAGCCCAAAGGCAAATGGAATGAACAGAAAGAGCAGATTCTCCACGGACTTCTGAGTCTGGAGGTCTCCTGGAAGTCCTCCTGGTGGGATGTGTTTCAGCAGGGTGGGAAGGCTGGGAGCCTGGAAGGATGCTCACGGTGACTGCTGGGATTCCAGAGGTGAGCACGTGGTCCCAGATGGGCAGCAGTTGCTGATGCTGATGCTGATGGTCCCCAATGTTTTCTTAAGGACTTTTCTTCATGCTATTCTCTTCCTTGGCTCGTTTTCTGCATGTTGTTTGAGAAAGCCCTGGGAAGGAAATTGGGACTAAAATTCGTTTGTGAGGGCAGGGAATGGATTGAAGAGCAGCTTTCGTGGGAGAAGGACCCTGGAGCTAGGCTGGCCCTTGCCTGTGGGTGAAGGCTGGTGTGTCACTCATTGCAAATAGCTCTAAATTGCCAAACCTCTGACCCTGTTCAGTTATTGGATGAAACATTTCAGCTTGCACTGGAGAGCAGCTCGTACGAGATATTTTAGTGGCTGCTTCTGATCTTAAAACCAATGAGTCCCTGAATTGCTGTCCAAACCGAGAAAAGCATCCTTGCAGCTATGCTGGCATTTACTGCATAAAGATGTACTGAAGTATATCTAAGCACAGCGTCTGCATTATCAGACCTTTGGAGATTACTTTTATCTTCTTTCCTCTATTAAATATAGCTCAGCTTGACTGCCTTTCACGCGAATAAAATTTGCTGGCTATTGCTTCGAGGAATCATCCATTAAGTGTTTTTAAAATGCTGCTCAGCCACGTGTTTGCCCTGTGTTTGTGCTAGGCGGGATTGCTGTTGCACAATCCAGTGTTCCCTGTGCATGAGGATTATTTTTTGGCTGCTTTATGTAAGAAGTAACCTTCCCTGCTTCACCACTTTGTATGTCTTTTAGCAAATCTGAAAACAGATTCTCTTAGTTTGAGCTGTGGAGTTTTGCCCTTGGCTGGAAGCATGGGGTGGACAAGGTCAGGGAGAGGGAGATGGTCTCACCGGGTGGTTTCTGTGCCTGGAGGTGCTGTTTGCTGGCTCTGCGGGGTCACTTTGCACAGCTCCCTCTGAAGAACTGTGGCTGGGTGATGCCGATGAGGCTGGGGGATCAGTGTGTGGTAGCTGGATTTCAGCAGAGAAAGGGCAGGGTAGGGGAAGCAGCTCGGCATCCCTGCTGGAGGAAGGATGCTCTGCTCATCTCCTCCTGAGGAGAACCCCAGGAGGAGAAAGGGAGGAGGAATTGCACATATCCAGTGCTAAATGGCATATGACTCAAGCAAAAAAAAACCCCCAAAAAACCTCACAAAAAATCACACCTCTTTATTACATAGATTTATCTTGCTGTGTTGGGGCCTGACAGCCACCACCAGATGCTCATCTTCTCAGTTGCTTTATTGGATTCTGGGACATCCTCCTAATTGCCATAAGTGGGAGATGATTCCCCAGCATCTGGCATGTGTTAATACTGATGCAGAGAGCTTATCAATCCACTTAAGGAAAGAGCGTACGTGCTCAGTGTGCAGTCAGAGGCAGCCTGGCAAATTCTAAAGCATCATCATTTGATCCTATTTTGTTTTTCCTTTGGATGGCTGCTGAACGACTGAGTCCTTGCATTGGACCTTGCTGCAGTATGAACAGTTAAAGGTAGGGGGGCATTGCCCAGATGTCATCCCTGTTTCTGGTGATGGATAGGAAAGTGCTGCAACATTTCCCCCAGCCTTGCCCTCAGGTTGAGCTTCAGGAGCTGCTGAAATGGTATCTAAACGCAAGTTGCCCCTCAGCTCATGAAAAATGCACTTAGCAGTTAAGGTGCAACAGGAGTCCAGCAATAAATTAAAACGGCTTCTCTTTTAATTTTTGGTTTAGGTTCGAACCATCTCCTGCTCTCTTTGAGGCTGGCTGCAGGTATCAATGAGCGCACCTGCTTGGACACTTTTCAGCTCAGCATCTTTTAATGGAGGAGGGAGCACTGCTCGGAGGTCTGTGGAGGCAGCGAAGTCTCAGGCAGGTGGGTCTCTCCACTCAGCTCAGAGTGAGGAAAAAGGAGGAATAAAACTAGTTAAAAGCAGGTATTTCAAGAATTGCTCCAAAGGTGTTTTCATTCCAGGCAGGAATAAAACCATGGGGTTTAGGTGGTTTTTAAAACTTTTGTACCCTACTTCCTTCCTCTGGGGAGCCTGGCAGCATTTGGTAAATGAGAGTTTGTGCTGGTGTGCGTGCAGCAGCGCTGGCAACCTCCCGTCTTCCAGGCAGAGCTTTGGAGGTGGAGGGTTTTGTGGGAGACAATGGTGCAAAAAGGTCTGTTTGAACAAGGGAATTAAATATTTCCCCGCATCACTGCCGGCTGAGGCATGCTGCTGGGTTTTCAATAGTATGCAAGGGCAGGGAAAAAGCATTCTTCAGGCTTGCAGGGCTCCAGCGCTGTCTAGACTTCATAATGCAATGGTGCACACCGCCCTGCCTTGAACTCCTGCCACGGCATCTCTCCGAGCGGGCTATAAATGGAAGCTGAGAAGCATTCCCTCTGCCAAAGCCTCAGCCACGCTAATGAGACCCTAGCTCCTGTCGAGTTTGGCAATTTGTCCCACTAAACCGGTGAACTTGCAGCAGGTGGTAGCAAAGTTCATTTCCTAAAACCACATCCTTCTGGAAAGTAAAAGCCACCCTTGACTTCCCCTGGTGGGGTGGCCACAGCTCCCTCCAGGCTAACGGAGGCAACTGGGCGCAGGGGTGGATGCTCCTGCACAGGCGACCTGCAGACCACCGCTCTGCAGAGGTGGGCTTTGGATCAGCACAAGGCTCCTGAGCCTGTTGAGTTGTCTTAGAAAAGTGACACTCTCTGCTCAAAGCCCGTCCCATTGACCACGGCGCTGTCTACGTGAGGCTGCAGCCACTGAAAGCAATCTGTTCTTTATAAAGCTTTAGGATCTGTTTCTGTCCTATCCAGATCCATGAGTCTGTTGACAGAGCTCGGCTGTGCAGAGTTGGTTTGGGTCACCCTGGCATTAAGGTGCTTTTCCTTCTCCACCCTCCCTTCTCCTCTTTCTGGGATCAAGTTTCTTGCGGCTAAGCACAGCCTGCTCTCTGTATTTCCCACCGAAGGCTGAAGCAGGCTTGGTTACCTCTGTTGCTCTAAATCCAGCCCAAGTGTTGAGCATCTGCCAGGATGCAGAGGTTTTCCCTAAGCCCGTGTTTTGAATAACTTGTTCTTTGCAGCCTTGCTCCTCTCCCAGGCGCATGCTGCCTGCGAGGAGTGGGAAGGACATCTCTAACCTCTAGATGCTGCCGCCTGCGAAGCCCCCGGCAGCGGATGGCCATCAGCACGGCACCCTGGCTGGCCTGAGCAGCCTGGGGGATGGGAGCACAGCGTCGGCCAGGCTCTCTGCCTTCGCCCCAGTGCCAAATCAAAGCCTCCTCATTTCACTCTAGCTGATGTTTTTGTGTGACCTCTCCCATGGCATGTGGAGTGGAGAAACGTCCTCCCTGCTTTTCCCACCAGAGGAGGTAAGTGATAGTGCCGAGCGCAGCTGGGGCAGAAAATGTACCAGCATCTCCCAAGCACCAACACCTTCCATCCCTGACCTGCAGACCCCTGCACGTGGCACAGCACTTCACTAAACTCACCTGACAGGCTGCCTTACTGCAAGCCCAGAGAAGCATCACTGCTCCCATTAGCAGGAAATTTGGATCTTAGTTGTATTTTAAAAGAGCCTGAAGTTTCCCAGAGTGCGCTGTTGTTTGTGTACTGGCAGTTTTGTGTACCTGGGAAGACACTCCATGGAAAGCATCAGCTTCCAGAGGTTAAGTCCCCAGCAATGCAGATGAGATCTCTGCTTCTCTGTTTGAAAACGGAGGTAGCTCACATCTTTTGTCATCTCCATCAAAAGACAAATACATTCCTGTGCAAAACCACTGGTTGTAACTGAACAGGCAGAAGTGAAATCAGTGAAATGCTGCCTAGATCCCGGTGGGAGGTTCATCCCTGATGTGAATTTGAACTTTAGCAAGTTTGAAGCTTCTGGTTTGTGGTATTTTTGCCTCTTGGAGTGACACATCATGCATGGGTTATGCATCAGGGACTGGCATGTCAGGACCCGTAAAGAAATCTTGTTGCCCACAGGAATGGGCTGGTCCAGCTTGTTGTGGTGTTAGGTCTGCCTGCCCCAGGAGTGATGGAGGAGGTGCCTAGGTGGGGCAGAGGGATGGTCAGTTAGGGCATCATATCTCGGCTGAGCAGTCGCTTCTCAACTTACATGCAGGGAAATGGGCACAGAGAGTTTTAGTGCTAAACTCCGTAACGAATGCTGAGAAAACCTGCAAAGTCCTGCTCCCATTTCCTGCTCTAAATCCCGCACAACAGACCCTGATATTCAGAGAGCCAAACGCTCTCAAGTCAATGGAAAGATTCCCCTTGACTTTAATGGTCTTTGCATGAGTGCCTAATGCCTTCCTGTTCACAGGCCCTCTTGGACTGGATTATGGAAACAACTGCCGATAGAAAGTGCTGCAGTGAACTGTAAACCCTTCAAAGCAGCACGATGGCAGATTTTGCTGTCCTCCCAGACAGCTGGAATGGGTTGTGTTTGACAAAAAGCCTGATATATGTTCTTCCAGCCAGCGCCGTGGCTACAGTGTGAATGAGTGTTTTAACAAATATATTCATGCAGACAGAGTTTGTGGTCAGCCCGCTGGGTTTGGAGCCAAGCTCTTCCCAGCAGGACGGGAGAGGCAGGGAGCCTGTGTCCGTGCTAGGCGAAGCTGAACCTCCGCAGCTTTGACGTGCCAGCATCTCTCAGAGCTGCTGTCTTGGGTCTTGCAGCTTCTAGGGGCTGTTTCAATTCCCTGCCTGCAAAGACCATGTCACTGGTACAGACCAGGTGTTGTCCGGTTTTGTCAGCTCTTGGCGAAAGATAAATTTTTTGCCCTAGACTGTACCACTGCCAGCCACTGTCCCACCTTGGGCAGGGCTGGCATCTAAAACTGCCCAGAGAGGGACACAAGAGCCCAACTCAGCAAGGCGCTTGCTTAACCATAAAGGTGCTGTGAAGGTCCAGTGCCATCGCTGTGCTGAGCTCTCTCCCACCTGGACCAGGCACCAGACGTGCCATCAGCCCACCCCACACGGTGGATGAAGCTGAAGGCGCTGCCTCGGCCACCTCTGCGGCTCACTCCACAAAACTCGCTTTGGCAAAGGGCTTAAAGAGGTGCTTAACTTCAAGGGCGTAGATATGTTCTGCTGACTTCACGGGGATTAAACACATGTGTTTGGCTGGGAAGGGATCTTGGTGCCTTTGGCTGGGCAGTGCCATCGAGGGGTACACAGGATGTCCTCCCTGATGCTTGGGACTATGGACCTAGTGCCTTGAAACACGGGATCGACCTGCTGCAAGGAGAAATAATAGCAAACAGATTACTTAGTCTTTATAAAGCCCACAGACACCAAAAATGAGTCTGTTAGAGGAATAGTGACTTCCACAGGGGACCTGTCTGAGTGTTTAAGAGCAGAATGTTTCCCATTGCGGAAGGTCGCTCAGCTGGCTCTCGGGGGAGAGGAGGCAAATGATGATTGCTGCTTCTTGCTCTATGCCCTGGAAACTTTCTAGGTCTACTTAATGGTTTTGGTTGTTTTATTTTGTTGTTCAGTCTCTGGATGGGTTTTGCCCATGTATTGTTTGGGTTTTTTTTCCCACGCACCCAAAGGCAACGGGGTGTCTGCACCCCCTGCCTGCCCTTCCCTCACTCGTGCGCAGTGTGAGCACCGATGTGACCCCGTTGGCAGTGTGGCTTAACGGCTTGGGCACAAATCCGCACTCCTGGAGCCACGTTCTGCGGGAGGAACCGAGACCTCACTTTCGCAGCTGTGCATTCCTGAGGCAAAAAGGGCAGCTCAGGCCCAGGCTGTTTCATAGCAGAAAATCAGAGCTGGGCAATCTATGGAAAAGTCTGGCAGCTGTAGGAGCCATCTGGCTGCTGGAAAAATCCATAGTGAGCTCTGTCAGGGTCCCTTCCTGACCCCCTGGTTTGGGGAGTGCTCCCCCTCGGATTTCAAGGATTTTGAACGCTTGCCCATCGGTCTCACTAGAAACGTGGCTGCGTGAAGGCTCCCAGTTCAGAGACATGGGAATTACAGAGTGCTGGCCTGGCTTTTTCAGGAGGATTATTTGCTTTTTAAAGTCCCTGTCTGCAGCCTAGGCTGATCGTTCTGTTGCAGAGGAAAATAGGCAGCAGACTGAGACGTGGATGAAGTAATGAGCTCATCTCTCTGCAGTCTAGCCAGGTACACGCTTTTTTCTCCCAGAGCTTAATTAAAATGCATACATCTTTCCTCACATTTTTATGAAGCTCAATGGCAAATACCGGTCAGTCTCTAATTACACCAACACTAACTTGTTTTCATGGCTGAAAAGGACAGATCAAGGGCAGTATCGTTCCCCTGCATTTGGTTACTCCGGGATGTGCTATCTCCAGCAAGCAGCTAAGAAAACCAGGTTTCACAGTCTGGGCCAGCACTCCCATGAGCTGGACTGCACTGGTGAGAGGAGGGTAGACTTGTCCAGTGGAAAACGTATGTGTTAGTCTAGGCTGACTGATAAACCCTTACCCCGCTGATGCTCCTCCTGCTCTGTTTTGCTGGCATTGGCACTGACCCCATGGACCTCGTCCTCTCTGCGGTTTGTGGCTTCCCTGGCTGGAGGAGCAGCCCACCAGCCATGGCTTGCTGCCTGCTCAGAGCCCTCTCCTGCCCAGACCCTGCCTGCTGTCCCCAGGGCTCACTGAGAAAAAGTAAAAATAAACACCCAAGCAAGTTTGATTGAATAATGAGTTAAGTTTCTTCACCCAGCCACAAAACTGGTCATATTTAACCAGAGCAAAATTAAAATAGGGACCCTCTCAGTGCAACAGAATAGCCTGTCCTAGAAAGGAAACCACCAGCTCTGTTGTGGGAGGGATGCGAAGCTGTCAATGGAAACAAGCACGCCGTGATCCCGTGGCCTTCCACTCCGCTGTGATTTTGGTTACTCCAGGCTGTAACCAGCACAGCCAGACCAGTCCTCATCCCAGCCCAGCTGGCCGCTGGCATCAGCTGCTGCTGGTGAGCGCGGCTGGCTGATGTGCCTTGTAGCAGGCTTCGCAGGGGGCTGGTGCAGTCCCAGAAGCATCTCTGTGCTCCTTTGTGATATCCATCCAGCTTGGTTGCACCCCGCAGGGTTATTGGTTATGAAATGGCTGGTTTTACAGTGACGTTTTTAAAATTCAGCTCTTCTTAATATGGAATTGGTTCTTAGAGTATGGATTTTGCAACGTCATGTTCTGCTTGAAATAATCGCTGTTCTAACATGCCCAAGCCCTGGCTGTGTTGTTCCATTTTCTCATCTAAACCTGACCAGTCCCATGAAATTAAAATCTAACCTGAAATGCTCAAATTGCACTGCAGACATGGGAAACGAATGCATTTAGACGTGTCGCCAGGACAGTTGCACGATGAGAGAAGGTTACGTGCTAAGAGAGCGTGCAAGTCCAACATGACTCCACCGGTGGGTGGTTTGGGTCTCGGCCAAGGCAAGGCGGTTGGAAGGAAGCATGCGGCTTTGCTTGGGTGCTTTGTGGCTTGACCATCTGCAAGGAGAATGAATAGGCACCATCTCCTGCATCCACCCCCTCCAATTTAGTGCACGCCTGGAAAAAGACAGCAGTAGGTGCTGTCTGCATGATAAATGGCATCTGTATGACAAATGGTGCATCCCTAGGGCTTTCCTTTGCAGAGTCAGAAAGTTGGGGCTGGAGTGATGGGAACAACAGAAGAGGTGACTGCAAGACCAGCAGATTCAAAGAGCTTAGCTCGGCTGCCTTTTCCGGGGATGAGTTAATCACCTATAATATGTGAGGTCTGCAGGGCACGGTGATGAACGGGAGCAGACGGAGAGGGGAGGCCGTGTAATTAAAAGAGCAGTGGTGACAGTGCAAAAGTCCTTCTGGCAGTGTGATTTATTAAGCTGTGATGGTGTCTTTCACATTAGGTGGCAGCTGCCTCATCATACAGGACATTCAGTGCAGGAGGAGAGCGGGTTCACTGTGGGAAACCAGTCTCTGGCTGCAAGGGAGGCACTGGGCAGGCTGGACCGAGCTGGCAGCGCTGGTTTTGTGGCCGCCGCAGCTTGCATCACACTTGTAGTCGGAAAGGGAATTTTTAAAATCAGATTTTTATTGGGTGCCTAATTGACTCATCATCCCTGCCCCCCCACCCCCTCCATGCACAAACATTTGCTCTGCCCTGAAATGTGAGCTAAACAAGGCTGGCGAGAAATGTTTTCTGAATATAGCTGGGGAGAGGAGAGAGGACTAAGGAGGGTGAAGGAGGGGTGAATTCATGCGGTTTTTATAACAGAAGATTGTAAATGACTAAAAAAACCCCACCCCTACAAAAAATAACAACAACAAAAAGAAGTTGTGGTTTCTTAAGCCAGTTTGCATTCCTGGAAGTTGATGACGCCCTGGATTACTGTTGTTTTTTTAGATCTCTCTCAATTTTTTTCAGGATAGCTTGTCTGTGGTGTGGGTATGTGTGGGAAGAGAACCGGGGAATATGCAGAGGGGAAAAAAAAAGCTAAAAATGGGCAGGAACAGGCTGACTGCATATGCTTTTTTCTTTTTCTTAAATAATAATGAAAAAAAGAACTTGACGTTGTTAAAGATTTGGGTATGTGGGGGTGGAGCACAGGCATGGCAATGGAAGTCGGTCTTGAAGACCACATCTAATACAGGATGTTTTGCGCTTCATTAACAGTCGTGCGTACTCGGCTATGCGAGAGATGTGTCTCGGTTTGCAAAATAATCAGTCCAAACTTCTGATTTATGTCACTTGGAAGCTGCCTTGCTCTGCAGAGCAGAGAAGGGATGCAGCCAGGCTGCCATGGGTCTTGCAGGTCTTGTATCAGTGCCACCAGGAAATTTGTTTCTTTTTCCTGTTTCGATGTCGCATCTCATTTTGGCATTTTTGCTTAGAGAACAGTTGTCGCCTTCAGGCAGTATTTTGCTTTTCTCTGTGTAACTCAGATTTACGCTGAGCTGAGCCCCACCAGTCTCCATGGGATGCTGCCGCTTTGTGGGAAGTTCATTTTTTGGACTTTTTTAGCTCAGCCGGTCCCTGAGGGGGATGGGGGGAAGGTGGGGAGTCGAAGTGCTAAGGCCCCCTCCCGTTTATGGGAGCGTGTCATACCCAGAGCATGTTCTGGCTATTCTGCCGATTTCCTCATGGTTGCTCCAGATTTTTATTGCTTGCACTGAAAGAAGGGTCCAGGCTGTAGTTTGAACATCTAGAACAAACTTAAGACGAAAAAAAAAAGAGTTGTTGCATCAGTGTCTGAAGGTGGAATAACTTTTCCCACTGTGCCAGGGTGTGCGATGGCTTCGGGGGGAGAGCGGCTCCGCGCTGGCGGGGGCTTTGGCTCAGGCACCCGGCGGCTCTGCCCTGCCCGGGGGTGGCAGCTACGGGAGGTGTGGGTGCTGTTGCTGCCAGGTGAAAAACACCCCTTACATTTCACTCCAAGCTCTTCCCCACCCTGAAGCTCTGTAGACATGCCACGTTCACAGGTTTTGCTTTTTCCTGTTACCAAACCAGGGACTGATGTTCCTAGTAAGTGTATCCAACAGGTCTGTTCTTTGCTCATCGCTCCTTTCCAATACATTAATATCTGTATTATTTTTTTTTCTCCCCAGAAGGTTAATTAATACTTGATTCATCACCTCGAAAGCTAATGGATATTTATCCAGATCATGAAGGAAATTAATGCGTTCTATAAATAACCGCCGCAACGCTCACTAGCGCTCACTGACACCACATCTTTATTTATGTTCCTTCTTCTTCAGGCAACCAACCCTGCTCAGCTCCGGTGGAGTTAATCCCAACCTTTTGCCAGGGCTGGTTTTGCACTGACTTGGCTCGGTGTTTTCCTACTTGAGCTTTACTTTGTAAACACGGTGCCTTTTTCTGAGGGAAAACAGCAGCAGCTTTTGTGGAGAGAGACGCAGACAGCACGGCGCGATCGTGCCAGCCGGGGCCAGCAAAGGCCATTTGAGACCTTGGGTGTTTTCATGGGCTGGGAGGTCTCTGGCACCCTCAGAAAAGTTGTTTAGTTTGGGCTATTGAAAAAAAATACTAGCGAGCCCTTTCTGAGTTCCCATCTGCTTCCAATAAAGATGCTTCCCATCTTTATTGTCTTTGTCTCCAGCTCTCCAGCTATTGTCATTGGTGACCTTAATTAGAAGCATATTAAAAATCACGTCTATTTTGTCATTCACACATACAGAATGAAAAATCATTATTTATTTTTACTATTAACTTGCATGTTCCTCCTGGGTGTATCCATGAGAGTGTCTGGCTGCTCACTGGAAAGTCCTTGTTGTCCGTGTAGATAGACCTCAAGGGCAGAAATAACTGGGTGGGTGCTGGGGTGCTGGACAAGGAGGCTGAGGGGCACAGAGGTGGCATGAGGCTCGTGGTAGATGCTGGATGCAACCACAGAGTGACCTGCTGTGATGTGGTGCTGTGCTTTGGCTTTTCCCACAGCCCTGCCTGTTGCTCGCTGCTGCCCGTGGCTGGGTCTGCACCAGGTCCTGCGTCTCTGTTGCAGGTTTAATCCTGCTCTTGTGGCTTCAGAGGGGCTGGGGGCTGCCAAGAACTCTATGTTCTTGTCCAGACCAAGGCTGGAAAAATATTTCTGGCATCATTTCTAGGACCCTGACCTCACTGGTGGACAGCTTGCACTGGGGTCTGCAGTGACACTTGTTTTGAGGAAGGATAGGGGAACCAAATGAGCTCATCCCTCCTGTGTTGCTCAGTCTCTTGGTTTTTGTTCTAAGTGGTGCAAGTGAGGCTGCCTCCAGGAAGCACCAGCCTCTGGAGTCACACGAGTGTGTGAAAATCCCAGGTTTTTTTCATTTTCCTATTCCCTATGAAAGATGCGGGCTGAAAGCTTCTAGCACAAAGGAGCAGCTAGACATTTTTTATGATTGTTTTAAAAAGCTATGCTGCTTAAGATGAACTTAATGGTTTGGGGTTTTTTTTTTCAGGGATATTGGCTCATGAATTTTTAATTCTTGAGCTTGGCAGCACTGGTTGAATTAGAAACAGAACAACTCATTTTAATGAGCGTAAGATTAATGCAGATGAGCTTGGCTGAAACTGCAATCCAGCTGAGGGGAGAGGGTTATCTCACTTCACCTACCAGCTCCCTCCGCAGTGGGCCGGTGTGTTGCAGGCATTACTGTAGCAGAGCATATTCTCGTCACTGGTCATTACCTGGGGGAGAGATGCTCCTTAAACAACCCGGTTCTTACAGGATAATTTGCACGTTAACCCTTGGCAGCTGCCCTGGATCATCAACAGTCCTGCAAGGTGGACTGCAGCTCTCGAGCGTGCAAGCGGGGAAGAAGGAAGGTGCAGATGGATGTGCACTGGGGGAGGAGAAACCTCCCTTGACTCTGGGCCAGTGTCCCCTGGATGGAAAGGAGAAGACTTTCAGCTGTTGCATGAAGCCACCACAGCTCCAAGCAAGGTCATGGTCTACACCCGCTGCCTATCTCTTGGTGGAGAGCTGTCGTTTTATTTGTTTGATAAAGTGCTTAGCACCCTGGGTCACATAAATAGCAATTACTGGTACAAGAGAGCTGGTGCTCCAAAGCACCCTTGTGCTGGGCAGAGCTCTCCTGCTGCCCCAAGTAACCTGTTAGCTCCGTGCCTTGCTTTCCTGTACACCTGAAATTAGATATTTGCACAGTGAGTGGTTTTATTACCTGAGCAATAAGGAAGGATGGGGAGGCTGAGCTGAACTAATTTTATTTGCTTCTGTGGGCAACTGGTAGTTTTATATCTCTGTTTATTTTTTTATGTGTTTTAATCAGGTAATGCTTTCAGAGATCGCATTGCTTCAGGTTTTGCCTGCTTGGGCTCAAGCAAATGTAGCAGGAGTATTCGTGAGTGGAGTGTGATGAACCATAAATAATGAGGAGATTCCCAGGAAAGCATCATGGAGCTGTGGAGGAGAAGGCTGCCCGGCAGCTGGTGAGGTCGCCCAGTGACTCATGTCCAGCTTTACAGGGACCTCCTGCCTGCCCATGGGTAAGCCATGGCTTGGTGACCGTAGGTAAGCCATGGCACCGTGTCCTGCTTCGGTATCTCCCCCTCAGAGTGGGAGGCAGAGCCATGCAAGATGTATTAGCAGCCCCTGACCCAAGGGATTCTTGGTTGTCTGCATGACCCTTTGCATCCTAGGGGGATTAAACGATCAGGCTGCTCGACAAAATAGTGGGATCGTCAAGGCAGATAGAGAGGACGTGATTATGGGTCTGTTTTGCAGCAGCAGTTTTGCAGATCTCAGGGGTCTAGTAGGGAAATCTGTGAGGGCAAAGGGGTGCCTGGGACAAAAAGTGCTGTACCCCAAAATTAGGAGACCCTGAAAGACAGCATCCAAAATAACAGCACACTCACTGGGCTCGTCCCCGGTGCTGGAGGGCCAAGGATGTCTCTGTGCTGAGGCTTGGGAATGCAGAGGCATGGCACTGCCCAGCAGTGGGAGGCATTTTTCTGAAAGCTTCTCCTGAACTTTTAAAGTATTTTTTCAGCTTCAAAACCTGTATATTATAAAGAAAAATTCCTCACGTTGTTAGCATCACTTTCAGCCAGCAGCTATCATTAGTTCCAGAGTCTGTTGCCAGCAGCAGCACCGGTGATTTACTTCGTCTGCTGCAAGGCTAGAGGATGAGCCACTTTCGCCTTTTCTGAGTTTCCCACATTGCCTCTTTGCTCATGAGGAAGCAAAATTCCTCATGAAAATTGGGCTGCCACCACATCAGGAGACTGCCAGCTACCGCCTCCAGGTGTGGCTGTCTTGGAACGCATTTAAAAACCCACTCTGAACCCATTTCTCCTCCTCTGTATTTTTCCCAATATAGTTTTCCTCCTCAGCCTGAGCTCCTGGTGCTGGTTTGAAGGGATGGCCGCCCTCTGCTACTGGCCAGGTGGCCAGTGGCATGTCCTGTGCCGGAGCAACCCGTCCTGATCCCACTGATGTGGTTTGTTTGCCATGCTTGGTTTTGCTCCCCTGCTCACCCCATCACGCTGCTCCTATTTTTAATACCAAGGAATAAACCCGTCTCTTCGCTACATCTCTTACACGTTGCAAGCAGCACAAGGTATTAAGTTGAGCACGTCTGTGTTCAGCACCTGCCAGGCGGGTCCCAGTGAGGAATGCATCGGCTCTTCCCTGTCGCCAGCCCTGAATTACAGTGTTTCTTCCTCTGCAGGAGATGCTTTCCTCGGCTGGAATGACAGCCCCCGGTGTTATGCTGGGAAAAGCTGCCGACTACAAGCCCCGGGAGCTCCTGTAGTTCTTTCAGGGAGAACAAGCTGCAACCAAGCCAGGAAAACTTGTACTCTAGGACTTTATCTCCTGGAACGTATCCTGAAATGGACGGGATGCTGGCCTGGGATGCGAACCTGAATGAGTGTTGTGTCCTCACATCTTCAGTGACGTGCTCTGGACACCTGGGTCAGGACCCTGGTCCCCACTACAATTACTGGAAAAAATCCCAGTGCTGCTATGGAGCCAGCATCCTTGTGGGTCGCCGGGTCAGGATACTCGCGGCATCTTGCTGACGGCAGGATCAGAGCAGCTTTAACAGCCTTTCCAGACTCGCAGGGCTCCCCAAAGGCATTGCTCCACTGCAGCACCCCTGCTCAGCACTCCCACGAGTTGCTCTGCCTTTTGAGGTGCTCCACCTGGAGCCGTGCTGGGGAAAAGCAATATACTCATGCTTTCTCCTGAAGTTCCATAACAAATCGCACTCATGCATTTTAAATTGGGTTTATTAGACTCTTTGAGTCAATTTCTAAAGACCTAACCTCAGCATAAATCCTCCTCTCAAAAGCCACATCTGCAGCATGTGGTCAAGACTCAGTTTGCCCCCGGAGGCAAGCTCCTGAGCTGGGGTGGTGTTAGATCTTAACTCTGGGGCAGCGCACAGACCTTGGAGATCTTGCTCCCGCAGCAATCAGCCTGTGCTGGGAGCTGCCAGGGACCACGTGTGTTATCCCTCCTGTGTGCACGGCCGATGGAGAGGAGGTTGGCAGCCAACTCAACATCCCGCACAGTGACAGCAGAGCCATCGGATCCTCTCCCCACCTGCCAGAAAGGGCGAACCTGCTGTGAAGCGTTCTGCTTTGCGACACTTTGCCTTTGATTAATGAAGAGTGGCCAGAGAAGGGAACTGGCGCTGTGCCATCGCATACCAGAGAATTACATCTTCTTCGGCCAGATGATGGGTTCCTTCTGCTTTTGAAAGGGAGAAGCCCTGCGGCCACGTGGGTCACATCAGCCACTGCTCGTGGACTTCTCTGCACGGGGAGAGTGCCACTTGCTGTCAGGTTGGGATGGCGAGACGTGCTCTGACTGCATGCTGAGCCGTGCGTAGCATGGTACCCATCCTGCTGCTACCAGGAGGAACCCCAGAAGGTAAATGCTGATTTATGCTGTGTACGGTGCCTATTAGACCCTGCACGGAGCAGTCAGTAACACAGAGGTCACGTGTGGGTTGTGCTGGATTTTATTGAATGTGAAAGTGGGGAATAGTTCAAAACCCTGTAAAAGATGGGGTTGTGTTCTTTATTACTGCGGTGAGTTAGAAGCGTTTCCAAGGGGAGGCATGTGTTGGGCTGGTAACGAGCTCTCCTTTGGCACAGGCAGAGTGCTGAATGCATGTGAAAACTGGAGGCTGAAGGCAGCAGATGCCAGAGGTGAAGAGGAGGGTGTTTGCAGCTGCGGGTACCAGGGTGTCCAGGGCAGCGCATGCTGCAAGGGACCGGTGGCAGAAGGATGCTGCTAGTCTCCCCACTGGGTCCCAGCCTGCCCAGGATGGACAGCAAGCTGGAGGCTATGGATGGCTGCAGGAGAGGATGGCAACCCCCTCCTAACATCTTCAAAAAGGTTGAAGTGGACATTGAAGGGTCTTAGCAGCAGTTTCCAGGTAATGTCATGCACAAGACTGACCTCACACCAGCTGGGGGTGGGTTTCACAAAGTGTTTTTCAGTCTTGCCCAAGCACTTCTCCCTCCCAGATCCCAAATGATGCTGCTGTGCTGAGGGCAAACGTGACGTGACAGGAGCCAAACCATGACATGAACTCAGGGGCGTGCGAAGGTAAAGAGCTAAAAGGCACCTGGGACTTGTTTTCCAGGTGGGTTTACAGGACATTGCTTTAGCCTCACCCTCTCTGTTTACTGCAGGGTGCAGGTGGCCTCAGAATTGGTCCACTTGTTCCTTGTGGCTTCTGATGTTGATCTGGTAGCAGAAAGGCTGAAGCATTGGACCTGTGGCTGTGGTTTATCCAATGGATTTGGGAAGCAAGTGACTAATGTCACAGTAAACAAGTGGGGCTGGGTGTGCCACACAGCTCAGCGTCTTTCTGCTGGTGGCATCTGTGGTGGGACAGATTGGTGACAGCTGGTGGCTTGTTCTTGATTTGGGAATAGATTAAAATAATGTAAGGAGCAAGCGAGGCACTGTTGAGGGGTGTGTGTCTCACTGTGTTGCCACCTCCTTGTGCTGCAAAATAATGGAATAGGGATGTGTCTCCAGCTCCTCCCGTACCACCTCCTGAGCCCTGGCCAGCCACAGCACTGTCCCCTTCTCAGATCCCAGAGGATGCTGCAACCCCCTCACTGCCAGGACTTGCTCCTTGTGAGATGCAGCACAGAGAATTTAAAATGTCTCATTACAGTGGAACAGACATGGTTCTGCTGTAGTCTGGCTGCACGTGGAAAAGCCCTCCCTGGCTCTTGCAGAAGGGCTCCTCTCTCCTGGAGTTAGTCATGCAAAAAAGATTTCAGGAAGGTCTGCTGGAATCTCTCCCACTGTGTGCATTTGTACTGCAGCAATAGTCATTACTGGCTGCAATTGCGGATTTTTCCATTATTAGGGATGATACGCACACACATGCAGGCCCCCTCCTCCCGTGTGCTGGTGCCAGCTGGCCCTGCCCTTCCGTGTGTGCACGGAGCAGAGAGAGTCCATGAAAATCTGCCCCGGCTGGATTGCCAGCTTTCTCTTGGGAGAAAACAGCTCTCTGGTCCCTGCAAAAGCCCCCTTGTGACTTCAGCAGCTTTCAGCCGAGGGAAGTCTTTGTGAAGGAAGAAACAAACAAAGGCAGTGCAGTTCTCCTACATGCAGTGTTTTAGACCTGGTTTCTCAAAAATGCAGTGTTTTAGACCTGGTTTCTCAAAAATGCAGTGTTTTAGACCTGGTTTCTCAAAAATGCAGTGTTTTAGACCTGGTTTCTCAAAAATGCAGGGTTTTAGACCTGGTTTCTCAAAAATGCAATGGTTTAGACCTGGTTTCTCAAAAAGCAGCAGGGTCCAAGGCAAACACTGGGTGGCATCAGACAGAGCAGCCTGGAGATGGGTTTTGTTCGTTCTTCACTAACAGGACAAACCCGTGTGTGGCGTGCTGGCAATTAATGAGGCTTGAATTCTGCATTTCTGTTGAAATTGGATGGTTGTCTTGGGACAAATCCTTTTGGCACTGCTAGTGAGAGTGGAGGTGGCTGCCCTGGGGGGCGGAGGGGCTGTAGGGAGCACTGCGGGGCTATGTGGGTCACCACTTCTTACCTGCTGGCACGGGCAAGCTTTAACACCCTGAGGAATGGCGCAGAGACTAAGAGAAGGCAGGGAGGCTGTCGCATGAGTGTGAGGGGAAAATCCCCCTTCTCCAATGTTTGTCCTGGCTGCAGATGTGGGAACTTCAGCACAAGCACCTACAGGCAAGCCTCCAAGAAAGCATCCCAGACCTGCAGCGCCTGAGGAGGTGACAAAGAGGCAGAGAAGCTGCCGGTTATTCCCACTGCTCCTGGCTGGAGCTGGCTGCAGGCATCGACCTTGGAGTTGTGGGAAAATTCAAGTCTGAGCTTTGTGGCTTCGTCAGATCTGGACTCTGAGCGTTCACTCCCATATCTACGTAACGAGAAGAGAACAGCGAGAAGCTATGGTGATGGCTGCATGGAGCTGGCTGAGCACCCAGCACCAGCACCCTAAATACAGCCCTGCCTTCCCCCCGCGGTACACGACCCGAGCTGCTCATTACTGTTGTCCTACCCAAGGGCATGAGCCTACGGAGGCAGCAAGCCTCAGCCAGCCGAGCTTCTGCCTTGAAGTGTTTGCTTTGGATCATTACTTATTTCTTTTTACACCCATCTTCCAGCAGAATTAAGGACAGTAATGGGAAGAGCCCTGTAACGCTGCTTGCACAGTCTTAAAATGCTTTATGCTCATTGCAGTTCTCATCTTACAGCACCTTTGGGAAGAGAGACAATATTAAAATGCCCATTTTACAGCATCGTGCACTCGCCACTACTGAAGAAGAAATCCTTAGTAGTGTTGGTGCTGGAGACAAAATATGAATATATGTGAATTGCACGTATCCAATCTCATTGCAGTAAGCTCAAAATGGTGCAATTATCCTTATTTTTATGCTCATATGTGATTTAGAGTGACTAATTGCTGAGAATTCCTCCCTCCTAATTGTCTGCAAAAGGAGTGATTTCAAAGCACAGTAATTGTGGCCACTGCCAAAGGGAATAGGAGATAAAAGCAACTCCTCTTACCTCCAAATGGCCCCACATGTGTTCCCTGTCCATAGCAACAGGCACAGTTTGTACTGGAATAATGCATCAACTATATATTTAATCTTTCACCCAAGGATCTAAAATTGCTTTCCAATGAACCGTTAGCTGAAGGATCCTGGCACAGCCCTGATGAAACAAGCAAGCAGACATGGGAGCTAGCTGTGAAACCGCCCAGCTTCGTAGCGCTGGGAGGGAAGAGAGCCGTACTGTGATTGTGCTACGTGGGGAAACTACAGCTGAGAAGGGACAGGCAGGTCAAACCCACTGTTTTGAAGATGTTTTGGACACATTACAGTGATGCTACAGCCTCCTGCTCTGAGCTTGGTGCTGTCGGTAGCCAAATGAGGTAGTTTAAAGGTTACTGGGTGGCTTTCTAGGTGGCTCTGCAGAGAAATGAAATACCCTTGGAGCAATGGTCTCTAAAGGGAGAGCTGCAATGCCATGGTGGGGGGGGACAAGAGTTTGTGGGGACTACCAGCCCAACAGAAAATCGATTGCTGACAAGACTCTCCTGCTAAGGTCTGAGGTGTCCCAGGGAATGGGCCTGTGAGTGGAAATCTTTGGGAGCCACCAGTTTAAAGACTGCAGGGACCACAGACATCTTCTGCCCTACCTGAGTGTGGGCCACCTCCAGCTCTGCAGGAGCGCCAGCATCCATCACAGAGTCCTGCGGCACCAGCTGGAGCTCTTGGAAACCTAATTCCCAAATACCAGCTCCCCTTCTGTGTTCACAGCCCCTGCCGCTGAGCCAGGAGACCCAGAGAGACCCACGCTGTGGGCAGCACTCAGCACGGCTCCTGGCGGCAGGTGGATACGATGCCTTGGGGCTTCGCCCAGGTCTACCCCAAAAGGCTTGGAGAGGGGGATCGGTGCTTGGCCAGGCTGTCACATAGCAGCTCCAGGAGTGTGTTGCAGCACAATCCCACTCCAGGAATGGGGAGATTCAGGGGTCTGCAATCATAAAAGCACTTCACATCCCCAAAACCACAGGCAAAGCCTCCTCAGCTGTGTTGTCCACCAGCGTCCTCAGCATCTCCCAGGGCTGGAGCTGCGCTGCTGACCTGGCTGGCTGGAGATGTCAAGGGCAGGAATTTCTTTTTGGCTTTTTCACATTCTCAACTTGTGGTTCAGTGATCAGAAGGAAGATAACTTCACGTTTCTGGCAGATCAAGAGAGGACCACTGCGTTAGTTCTGTGTCACCGAGGAGAGCTTAAATATTGTGATTCGAAAATTCCAATCTCGCATAGTCTACTCAGACATGCAGGGGAAACCTTTGCAATTAGATTCCCTGGGTGCTAGCAGGAGGGCAGAAGTTCCTCCTTTTTTTCTTTCCCATGACTTTATTCTTCTGCGATTTTAGAGCAGAAGGGGGAAAAAAAAAGCCCGTTTGATTTTCTTCATTATGCTAAGCCAGGTTTTTCTTTCTGATTGCCAAAGCATGATAAATGGAACAGAGATTACCTAGAGATTTTCAAAGATTTGCTTTCAAATTTTATTTTTCCTAAGCCTCATTAAGCTTGCAGGTTTTTATCTACGCTTTGTTCTTACAGTAAAGTAGCATTGCCATGTATTAACAGTCATTTTTTTTCATTTGAAATTAAAACCAGATAGAGGCTTCTCATGCTCTGCTTTCAAATCCTATTTTAAAAAATATTGATCATGTGTGTGTTGTTTTTCTTTTCCTCTGACCCTGCCAGCTCTGTAAAGGACAGTCACTAACGAAATGCTTTCAGTCATGGATTACTCTGCATTACTGGTGCAGTTTTGTAGATTCAGGGACATATTTTAAAAGGTATAACATATAGATAAAATAAAAATGTGGTTTCCAACAGAGACACAGGCAAGATAAGTAAGATTTAAAAGCAGGAGCTCTGCAATTAGGGGTACCCAGCAGCTTAGACATGATGTGCCAAGGTGCATCTTTCAAGAACTAGATGCTGTTGAAAGATCTCATCCTCCAGGACTTTAGGAAAAATGGCCAAAAATCATCTTATGGCTGAGAGCCCCCAGGCGCAGCCTGTGTGCTCCTCTTTAGGAGAGGTCTGGAGGAGGGTGGCAGTGACTGGGCATGAGGGCAACATGGGGCACACACACAAAAGCCACCCGAATATACCTGATGGGGTTTCTTCTGCCAGAGCCAGGAGAACTGACCTACCTTCTGGGGTTTCCAGGTGAACATCTTCCTCTTTCTGTGCCCATCCATGAGCCCACAGAGGTCTTGGGGCAGCTTGAAGGTGTGACAAAAAGGTCCCCTTGAGCCACTTTCCTGGTGTAGGAAACGGCTTCCTCACCTGTGGTGGGACAGTGTGACAGTGCAGGAGCTGGCTGTGTCCTCCGAGTTCCTGGGGAAGCTGCTGGAGATAAAAGACCCAAGGCAAGTTTCTCTGTTGATGCGTTGCCCTGTTATCACAGGAATGGGGAACGCAGGTGCACAGAGTGGGGTGAGGACAGACCATCCTTAGGGTGCCACTACATCACCCCCAGCCATGCTGGGAGCACCACGACCTGGTGCAGGGGTGAAGCCCTTCATCCTGAGACCAGCCCACACCTGTCTCCAAAACTCCAGGTGCTCCTCGTGATCTTCTCTGGATGTGACCCCAGGAGCTCTGCTTGGACTGGAAAGCAGCTCTTTTGGAAAGGTTTGCTGTAGTTCCTCCAGACCCACTCAAGAAGCTCTAATAATAATTAACTGCCTTTCTATTTATAAATGAGAACAGCAGCGAGGAACTTGACTTACGTGGCTGAGGCCACCGCAGCCCTGGTGCTCCCACACCAGGCTCTCACCCTCTGCCATCCAGCTCTTTGTCTCCGCTGTCCTGCCAGAGCCCCAGCAGCCCTGCCATCGTGCATGGGAAAGGGCATTTCCCAGGGATCTTTTCTCTGGATACACACTTTTTTTTTTTTTTTTTTTTTTTGCCTGTTGACAAGGGAATATTTTCCTTTTAAATGTTTTTTTTAGCAGCTCTTACTGCACTTTGTAAAACAAACATTTCCCCAGCGCTCGATGTTTCGGATGATGTTATTGTTACTGGAAGGTCAGTGCGAACAGCAGAAAATGTATTTCTTGGTGGAGCCTGGGGACTTTGTGCCACCCATCTCCCAGCAGCCAGATGGGATGCAGAGGACTGGTGGATCCTTTTGGCCGAGCCAGCTGGATGTGGCCTGCTTTGGGAAAGCATTTGGGTTTAGGTTAAGACGCTGTAGCCCAAGGCTAGCTCTCGCCCAGCCTGCCTGCGGGAGGGGAGCATCACCTCCGCTTCGGCTGGGTCAGCTCAGCCAAGGGTCGAGCCAGGCTGACGCTGCCTTTCCTGGCTCTGCTCGCACGGGGTCTGGTCACCTGCAGCCAGTTCTGGGTCTGCCCACAGCTCTGCCTCTGCTCCCCTTCCCGACAGCGCCAGGCCCTGGACCCAACACTTCTGGGAGAGGCTGGAGAGAGTTTTTCCTCTAATCCATCCTCTCACTATCTCTGCTACATGCAGGATGCCAGATTCGATGGAAATGCTCTGATCTGTTCTGACAAATCCTCTGTTCCTAAGTAGATAATAACCAGAAAATCTTCCTAAATAAATCCTGGGTTTGGATCTGTGCCCACATTTGTTATGTTTTTCGTACCAATTAACTGCTCCTTCTTGCCCTGAATTGGGGGCATCCTCAGCCCCTCGAAGGAGAAAGGGGGCACAGATTTATGGCTGCTGAAGTCAGCATGAGGCCGGGTGGAGTTTTACGACTGTAAAAAAAATGAGAGTCTGATTGGCAGCATTAATGCACAAGTGACCAGAAACAGTCTCCGTGGCTGAGCAGGGATTAAAGGTTTCAGATAGCTATAATGCCAGACTGCAGAGGAAAGCGCTGCGATACCTTTTCATCACATCAGTAGTGCAATGAAGCGGTCACATGGACATGGAGGAGAGAAGAGGAAGATGTTAGAATAATACCCGTTGACTTCTCTCTTTTCCTTCAGCATTGAGTCGGTGTACTTGATATTGAGACATCCCCCTGGCAAAGGGGAGCCTCAGGCTCCATCTGCCCCCAGACTCAGACCAGTCCTGGTGCTCCTGGCAAGGTCTGTGCATCCACTAACAGATGAAACTTCCTTGAGGAGGTTCGCTGCAGGCACACTGAAGGTGCGACCATCCCTGCTGGTGATGGCTGCCACATTGCTGTGAACACCAGCCACATACACAGCATCTGCGGGCCACATTTTTGACGTCCTCCTTCCATCTGCAAATCCTCGGTGTGTGTCCAGCTGCAGAACAAGGCTCTCGCTCATAAGAGAGGCGGTGGTGCCACCTTCAGCACAGAGCAGCAGGGCCTGGGGGGCTGAGCCCCTCTCCCAGCAGCCTGGGGCTCTTCCAGCCGGGCAGCACTTGCCTGGGAACCACTGCTTTCCCTTGGATGGATGCCTTGCACAGAAAACTGGAAATACTCTGATGAAAGGTTCTGCTATAGTTCTGCACTTCCCCTAAGAAAATGGAAACTCCGGGCAGCTTTTTTTTTTTTGACACATCATTACCTGGTGAGTCTTCCTGAGATTCAGCCCAGTCCTCTACAATCCTCTTCGCCTCCCATGTTTCTGCCTCTGGAGCCTGTGGTCCCATGTGGTGAGTGCTCCTCCCTTGCTGATGCTCATAAACCACAGCCCTGGGATGAGGGTATCACTGGCATCCTCATAGTTGCTCCTGGCTGGGAAGTTAAGGTAGAAACTGATCTTGCACCAGAGTCTTAAACCTCTTCCAGGCTGTGCATTGCCCTCGTTTCTCATAAATGCTGTCTTGCTAATGCAGCCATCACACAGCGGTAACACAGCAGGAGCCACGCTCCTTTGGGGTTAGGGAGGTATTGGAGTGAAAAAGTGATCCTCGAAACAGGCAGGTGGGGATGCTCTGGCCGCCTGGAGCAACATGCTGGGCCAGAAGCATCCCCTAGAAGGTCACTGGAACAATCTCGAAAGGGATTTTGTACGGAGCCCTTTCTCAGACCCAGGTCCCTATGATCCCAGCAAGTATTTTGCTCACACCTTGCTCCAGGACTCCAGCTCAGCCCCACCTCAACCACCCCTCTGCTCACCTCCCTCTGTGCACAGCAGCACAAGGGGGGTCAGCCCCAGCAACACCAACCTGTCTCAGCCTGCAAAGGGTCAGCGAAGGGTGACCTCGATGCCAGGGCTAGACTCACCGTGCACGGGCACAGAGGGCGAGGGATGCCATGGGGCAGCACAGAAGCATTTAGATTAGAAAACACCTCTGCGATCATCCAGTCCAACCATTAACCCAGCACTGGCAAGCCCACCACTGAACCATGTCCCTAAGCGCCACATCTATGCGCATTCTAAACTCCTCCAGGGATGGTGATTCCACTGCCTCCCTGGGCAGCTTGTTCCCATGCTTCACCACCCTTTCAGTGAAGAATTTTTTCCAATATCCAATCTAAACCTCCCCTGGTGCAGCTTCAGGCTGTTTGCTCTTGTTCTGTCCCTTGTTATCTGGGAGAAGAGACGGACATCCCACACCCCCCACCCCGCCTACAGCCCCTGTCCGGCAGCTGTAGGGAGCGATATCGTCCCCGCTGAGCCTCCTTTTCTCCAGGCTGAACCCCCCCAGCTCCCTCAGCAGCTCCTCATCAGACTTGTGCTCCAGCCCCGTCCCCAGCCCCGTTGCCCGTCTCTGGACACGCTCCAGCCCCTCAGTGTCCCTCTGGAGGGACCCAAACCCAAACCCAGGACTGGAGGTGCAGCCTCACCAGTACCGGGCACAGAGGGACGATCGCTGCCGCGGTCCTGCTGGCCACGCTGTTTTGGATACAAACCAGGATGTTGTTGGCCTCCTTGGTCACCTTGGCACACCACTGGCCCATGTCCAGCCAGCACCCCAGGTCCTTTCCCACCGGGATGCAGCACGCTCGCTGATGGAGGGGGGCGGGGGCACAGCCGGCTGGTCCAGCACCTTAAGAGATGGGATAACTGTGGTAGCAAAACCAACCCTGCAGATGCAAACCTGCCGCTGCCTGGTCGCTGCGGGATGTCCCGCAGTGCTGGGGGGTGCGCGTGCTGTCCCAGCCCTGCACCGCGGCGCTGTCACCGGGAGGTGGCACAGCACGAACGGCGATGCTGCGGGGGAGCGCACCCGCGCCGGGCGGGCTGGGGTCCGCGGAGCCCCCGCGCACCCCCGGGGGGACCCGAGTGATTCATTGGGGCAGTTCCAGGAAAGAGAAGAAAAGTCTCGCATCTTCTTTCTCGGAAACGCGTTGTGCAAAGTCCTTTCACATGGGAGGGGGGGAAAAAGGGCACAAACGCAGCATTTTATTTGGAGAAAAGGGAAAAAATGAGCACATTTCTCCCCCTTCGAAAAGACGCAGCTGTCAAGACACTCACTCCCCTGTGTCCCCATGGCCTTTCCGCATGAGCAGAGCCCCTGCTGACTCCCGTTCCTCTGTCTGGTGCCCTCATTCCCTGCTCTAACGTCCAATCTGTCAGCGTGTTCCTTAAGGAAACCTCACTTATGGCTTACATCGCATTAATAGCCCGCAGCTTGCAAAGGTTTTTCCTGCAAAAGTGCAAGGGCTGGAGGTCTCGGTGGCTGAGCAAGGACAGCTCGGCCCCTCAGCCTCCCACCTGCACGGCTGCGTCTGCCGATTCCCCGGTGGGATCAAATGCCTTTTCCCCATGGAGAGGTTTAGCCCATCTTCGCTGTGGGACACTCAGGCACCTCTGCCTGAGGGGATACAGCTGGAAATGGCAAAGCAGTGTTTCTTTTTTCCTGAACACTGGCAATTTTCCCTTTCTAGCAAAGGCAGAACAGAGGATGTAGGAGGAAGAGCTCAGCCCTAACAGTCCAGCAGCAAGATTTGCTTTTAATGAAACACTGATCTACAGTGCTAGAAACATCGCATCTCATGAGAATTGTTGTCTACCTTTCACCTGAATGGATGATTTTGAAATGCATTGCTGTTATTGGTAAAACGTATACCATACCACGTAGCCCATGCCCAGTTTGTAACAAAAACCAAAGGTGATTTCTTCCCAGAAAATAGTTCCTTCTCCCCCAGTTTTCCCTTTTTGGGTTTACGTGTCAGAAGTTAACCGAAACACTTAGAGGGGTCCCAAGAGAACAGCAACCAAGCACCTCCTTTGGCCACTTTTTGGGGTCCTTTGGGTGCAGGAGCACAAGGAGAGGGCAAGTGATTGCTGCCCCTTCCCCAGCTGCTCCCTGGCTCAGGTGTCCCTAAGCTGGAGGGGCTTAGCAGATCCCCATGGGTGGCTTTCTTTTGCATGAATTTGTGCAGGCACTTTTTAAACCCCCCTCAAATTTTAACTTTCACAGCATCCTCATGGATGCAGCTAACTTGGTGTCACGCCCTCCTATCTCAGGCTGGAAGGGTCAGCACAGGACACCCCCATGGAGGGCATACAGGGGGGACACAGAGCTGCTGCTCCTTGTCCCTCCCACTCAGAGGGTCCTCACCTGTTTGCCACCGTAACTGCTGCAGCCAGTCTTCCAGAAAAGCCCAGGATGGTAGATAGATGTTCTGTAAATGAAAGAAATCAGATTTAAAAGATGTTGTGCAACCATTTACTCCCAGAACCCATTTCTTGCTTTTCAGTCCCTTGTGAGAGACAATTACAAATCCCCGTGGGAAATGCGGTAGAGCCCTGCTACATAATGTTGGCAGGAGCCTCCTGCCTTATCCTGAGAGGTAAAAAAAATAGCAGTTTCAAGGTCAGTTATTTCTCAAATTAAAGCAAAAAAAAAATATTCTTGCTTTTTGTTGTTCTTTCTGAGTTCCTACTTAGCATCCTGAAAACCCTTTAGAGGATTTGCATTTGGAACATGAATTTCTCACAGTGAGGCCAAAGAAAACCAAGGTGCGTGGGTGGAGGAAGCTGTGGCCCATGCCAGCAGCCAGTGCCAGCAAGTCGATGTCCTCAGCTGCCTAAGGTGAGACCAAGCACTGCCTCAAATCCTCCTTGCACCCCAGGGCACTTGCTTTAAAGTCAGATAATAAATGTTTGCTAGGACTGGGAACACAGAAAATATTTCCAGTACCCAGAGCAGACTTTGCCCCTTAGTCCATCTGTGGACGCAGTACTTAAGTAGCTGAAGAAACCAAAGAAATACTATTTTTACAGCTCAATCCTGACAGTACTAACCTCCCGCTTTGCGGCAGTGCTCCAGCTGCTGAGTTGCCGCTGCCCATTATCTCCGTGGAGGCTTGCTGAGCCTGATGTGTTGTTGTTGGAGGCTGGAATCCCACTGGGGTCTGGGGCAGGTGATGGTGGGCAAAAATAGCTTTGTTGACGTGCCTGAATTAGAAGGAAGATGTCTTAAGTCATCTTGATAGGTTTTGCAGTCAGAGGAGCTGACGGCTGGGCAGGCTCCTGGCTCCCAAGACTCTGGGTCACGGAGTGGGAAGACTCCTGAAAAGAAGGGAGTTGCTCAAAGCAAGGGTCAGGCTGGTGTGGCCACCTGCAAGAAAGCTGATTATAGGTGTTATAGGTTCCTGTGGCTGCATCCATTTACCCAGGAGAGACGAGGTTGTTAATGGCAGTGACAATTCTTCCAGCAAACCCATGCCATTTTACTGCCACAGTGACACAGAAGGACCTGCTCCAGCTGGCCCCAGATCCACGGGAGGGATATACCTGTGGCATGTGGGCTCCCACTGACATCCATCAACCACCTCTGACCCAACCCAAAACCTCTCCAGGGACATTGGTTACTAGTCTAGATGACTTCTCACCTTTTCAAGTAGACAAAATTCCTTCTGAAAAGCCTAAGACCCTGAGGGAGGGATGCATTCAGTCCTCATGCCGGTGGCATCCACCATGACCACAGACATACAGGTGCGTTTCTAGCTCAGCTGCTGCACAGCCCATGTCCTCCCTTCCTTGATCATAAACCACCAACTGATGTCTGTGCCAGGATAAGGATGCACAGGGACAAACCGGACACCTACATTTTGCCTAGAACATAAGTTCATGAACTTCTGTTATCATTCAGGAGTGATCTAATTGAAACTTCATGACTTACACAACCATCTCTTTCTCTGTCCTTCTCTTTCACTCTTTTAAAAAACATTTCCTGCTTTTTCCAGCTGGACAAGCTATCCTTCTGCCTGCTTTGAAGTAAATATTTTGTTGGGTTTGGCTGCTGTCACAGCCACACATAGTCTTCTGCCTGATACTTTATCCATCTGTTGCTAAAGAGAATATTTTGAGCTGAAAGTCTCCAAAAGGTTTTGAGGTACTGAGTAGAATTAGGTTGTACCGATGGAAGAGAAAAATCTCGGCTCTCACGTGCATAGTAATTCAAGCTAAAGTACCTTAAAAATTAAATACTCTGAGACATGCTTGTTACGACATCCTGGTACTCATGTGCTGCAAACTGGAGAGCACATGCTGGTTGCACTCTAGCTGAGGAGCTGATACACCCTGTCCCCCCCCTCCACACGGGGAGATGGAGTCCAACCCCGATTTCCTCTTTTGTCTCAAGTGAAGAGTTGGACTCCTGCGCCATGGAGGTTGCCAGCATCTGCCTTGCCTCATTTCTTCTGCTTGAGGAACATCTGGCTCTGCTCTGGGACAGCCGCGCATGGCCGGTTGTGTTGCATCAAATGAGGTGTGCTCACTGTGATAAAGCCTCTCCTGGATCTGCCCGCTAGAGATGCTCGCTGCCCTCACGGCATGCTCTTCCAGAGCAGACACAAATAACTTTCTGTTTGATGATGGTCCTGTCTCCTGTTTTGGGTTTGTTTTTTTTTTCCCCCAGGTTGCTCTAAAGAAAGGATGTTTTTTGCTCATTTGACCTACGAGATCTAGAGGTGCCTGCTTGGGAGAAAGCACGCATGGCCACGAACTGCTGCTGCAAAGAGGGGATACAGGAGGGGCTGCGAGGAGCTGCACAGGGCTGGGGTACGTTGCCTTCACCCCGCGGGGTGTGTGCAGGCGGGACACTACAGGCAGCCCCATGATGGGATTCCTGCAGGACACCAGCCCTTCGCTCAACATCCCTCAGCTTAAACCTGTTCCTATTCTGCAGAAGTTTGTCTCATAGCTATTTTGAAGCTTGCATCACTGCTTTTTGTGAAGTTCCTTGAAATTCTCAGAAATACCACTTTTTGTTCTTGCTTACTTGCACTTATGGGGAATTGTTTAACTAGCATTTGAACTAGACAACGTTCCTATCTCTATCACAGCTGGGAGAGGATGAGGAGACCTGCAATGCTCTGTCATTCCTGTCCAGACATTTGTCAAATACCCCTTGGCTCCCAAAACCTTGTAGGGTGAAACGTTGCCCCCGAGTTCCCAAACTCTGAGCACCCATGTGCTTTGCACCCCTGGTCTCAAGCACTCAAAACCTACTGGCTGGCACTGCTTTCCTCACCCTGGAAGGCACGGAAAGCTCTTTGCCATCGCTCCAGGATGCCTGTTTGGGGCATGGTGCTTGAGGCCAGCACTGGAGGCGGCTGGTGGTGAATGGCCCTTTGTGCGCTTTGTTGCTTTGCTGCATAAAGAGGGTATTATTAAATCCAATAAATAAGACTCTCCCTGCTAATAAAACTATGTTATTGCATGAGTTACTGTGGGGAATGTGCAGCATTCGCAGCAGGCAGCTGCCTCACACACTTTGTGCTGGCATGACGGGTGCAGCCTGCAGCACGGCTGACAGGCCGGTTCAGGTTTATCAGCAAAGACCCCGCATGCACGGAGGGCTCGTGCTGCGCTGGAAAATAAGGAGAATTACCCAAATGTTAGACTGCTTTTGGAACTGGTTTGCATGCTGGGTTCGGGTGCTTCTCACCAGGCTGCTGTCAGCCCCTGCACTCAAAGAGCAGGTAGAGCGATTGCAGCTGCTGGGGCATGGTTTGTCCCTGCAGCCCTTCAGCGGAGGGCAGGGGAAAGGACGGAGGCGGAGGCGACCTCTGAAGGGAGTGTTTAAGAAGCCAGTTCCAGTTCATTTCCAGGAAATCTCTCTTGTTCTTTTTTTTTTCTTTTTTTCTTTCTTTCTCCCCGCCCCCCCCCTCCCCCCCTCCCAGTGGAAAAGCTAAGTCCTCATGAACTTTTTGAGAACTTTTGTTCGTTCTCTCTTGCCAGATAAGCTTGGCTTTGTGCTGGTGACAGAACCCCTTTCTCCAAGCACTGGCCATGGGCCAGGGCCTGGAAATCTCGACTGCGTGCTGGCAATGCCACAAAAGCCCTGTCCCCCTTCCCCCCGGGTTAATGCAAAGCTCCAGCACCATCCAGCTCACCTTTGGGGACCACTGTGGGTCTTTTCTTCTGCCTGTGCAGGAGATGATGGATCTGGCTCTGCTTGTCTTCCCCTGCAATGGAAAGTCCTGAATATCATGGAGAATAATCTGTCCGATTTGTGGTAGCACAGGGTGAAGTGGGTTGGTGGTAGTTACTTAGAAGAAACAACTGTGCAAGTGGTGTCGGAAGAAGGAGATACTCTTCACCCCAGAAAAGGAAATGCAGCTCCCACAGGATTTCACACACCTCAGTCCTGCTCTCTGCTTCCTGGTTTTCCCTCTGTCCCAGTGCACTCCTCTTCTCCTCTCCAGCTCCCAGAGGTGCTCTCTGGGACAGGACTTGTTTGCGGGGCATCTATTACTGTTGGCATCTTTACATCATTTAAAGACCTCCCAAGGGTTGGGTCCCCTCTTGCTGTGTGACAGACAAGATTTCTCTGTTAAAGAAGTGAGGGTCTGCATGTAAGAGCAGAGATACAGGAGGAGGGAAACCAGTGTATGGCACAAGTCCACTCAAACCAGCAACCACCACAGCAGAATGGTCTCTCTCACCAGCAGCATCTCCAGGGGCACAAACCACAAAATGCTGATGAAAAAACCCCCAACAGGAATGGATCATACAAGCTGTCATTAAATTAGGAGGCTCAGGGCTTGAGGTCTCCACTGCTGCTGCTATCTCCAGGGCACTAAATGCAACTCTTCCCTTTTACTGAGTTCCCGTTTCCCAGAGCTGAGTGTATGAACAGGTGACCAAACTGTTCGGTGATTTCACTTACCCATTTCCCAGGGGTGGGGAGTAGGAATGGAGCTGTTGTGCAACCAGGAGGGAAATATCTTTCTAAATACATGTCCTCCAACTGCCAAAATATGTTTTGAAGGCAAGTGGGGAATGTACACAAGCAGTGATTGCAACACAGCCACTGCTGCAGATTATATAAAGAGAATTGAACTCAATATTTTCTGTGAGAGTTTTAACCTTTGCAAATGAGCTGGGCACAGGAAGAACATGCCCGAGCTGTCAGGAGGAAAATCATAGAAACACAGAAAGGTTTGGGTTGGAAGGGACCATAAAAATCATCTGGTTCCACCCCCCTGCCCTGGGCAGGGACCCCTCCCCACCAGCCCAGGTTGCCCCCAGCCCCATCCAGCCTGGCCTGGGACACTGCCAGGGATGGGGCACCCACAGCTGCTCTGGGCACCCTGTGCCGGTGTCCTGCCACCCTCACAGGGGAGGATTTCTTCCTAATATCCAATCTAATTGTCCCCTCTTTCAGTTTGAAGCCATTTCCCCTTGTCCTATCACTACATGCCCTGCTAAGAAGTTTGCCCCCCTCTTTTAATAGGCTCCCTTTAAGTACTGAAAGGCTGCAATAAGCCCCCCCTGGAGCCTTCTCTTCTCCAGGCTGAACAACCCAGGCTGCTTTCTGGAGGGAGGAGTGAAAAGCACTGGTCCCAGTGCAGAGGGAGGGCAGGGGTGAGTGCACTGGCAGAGCCAGGCTCACAGAGACAGTAAACATGAGTGACTACAACCACTTGGCCACCAGCCCTGGGCCCTCTTCAGCCACCTCCATCCCCAGGGGATGATGTTTGAGCTGCTCAGCTGTTCCTGATGGTCCACAGCAGTGATGACATATGAGGGAGTAACGGTGGTTTCTATAGTGACATTTATTGGAAGGCTATAAAAATAGAGTGCAAATTTCAATAGGATGTTATTAAACACATAATAGGGAAATAGTCCCATACATTGGTGGGAGAGGGGCCCAGAAGGTTGGCAGCGTGTCCACATTCCCTGATGCACCCAGATCCACCGAGCAAAGCCTCAGTCCCCAGAGACGGGGCATGACCCTTCTTTCTGCAAATCTTTCTGTCCCCACGCTTGACAAGAGCTCTCACCAGGGCAGGCACTACTTCATCAACCAGACACTGGAAAGGCAGCCTGGGGTAGGGCTCAGCGAGACACCAGCAGAGTCCAGGTGAAATGTCTTCTGCATCAGAGAGGAGCCCTCAGCTGATGCTTGCTGGAAAGGCAGTCTGTTCCTTCTCTTTGTGGTATGCTGATAACGGTAGTAAATATGTGCAGTATCACATCAGTTGGGTTAATACTGAGTAATGTGTACATGAACATCTTAGACCTTTAACAGTCCTCCTGCTGAAGTTGTTTCCATTCAAAAGTTCCATCCAAAGTCAGATCAAAATTATCCTTTTCCTGCTCTCGGGAGAGTTCCAAGAACACCTGAAATGGGCAAGATAACACTGATTATTCCTCTGACTTTCAGTAGAAACGGCGATGCTCCTTTGCAGGAGGTACAGCTCCCCAACCCCTATGAGAGTTGTGTGTAGCAGCTTTGTGTGGGGAGCACATACACAGCAGCTCAGACCTCCAGTGCTCTCTGATATAAGATGCTGAGAGGCACTGGCTGCCCGTAGGTGTATGCATAGAGTAGGCTTCACCCACCAATGGACTGACATAAACATTCCTCATCTTTGCCACCAGCCTTGTACAAGCAGCAATAACCTGCAGCTTCAGGAACAAACATAGAAGCTGGGCGTGGGTATCCACCGAGGGCACCCACCCCCTGGATGTGTGGTGTGCCTGGCCCCAGTGAGTGGAGTCAGGTAGCAACACTTTGCCTAGACTTGTTCCCACCATGCTAAATCCCAGGTGTGAAAAGAGCCAAACCATTTTTCACCACTTTCCCAGTAAAAGACCCATTGCCCACCACCCCCACACAGTGGAGCAGCCTTCTGCTCCTGCACCAGCCTGGATCTCACTATGGCTTTTGTTCCTGCACACGCCTTTAGCATGTCTAGCCTCGAAACCACCTGCCTGAGCCAGAGTATTCAAAGAGAAGCTGTACTCCTCGAGGTTGCGGTTTCGTTTGGCTGTGGAGAAATGGAAGGAGAGTCAAAAATTAGCAGTCTGTGTTCCACCTTTTCAAAAAGTCATCTTCTTTTGCCTTTACCTTCCTCTAGTTTGCAGAAAGACTGCGACAGGGGCAGTGCATCTTCCATTGGGACCTTGTAGACTAGCAAAGAGGGAAACCTTGAAGAAAAAGAAGAAAAGAGATTCTTTCTCTGTATCGAGGTTCTGGGATTAAAACTTTCTGTCACGCCATGAGATGGATGTATGGATATTTTGCTGCAGGGATCACAGCAGGGTTGGATGTGGTGACATTACCAAATCAGATCCCCATACAGGGACTCTGAGCTCTTCATCCCTCTCCAACTGAGATCCCGTTTCTGCCGACCACACTGGGCACATTTTAGGGATGAGGTAGTGTTGAAAACACCGTTCATCCCATATTTTGTACTTACCGCTCCTGACGAGCTGCACTTGGAAAAATCCTCAAAATCTCAGCATGGAGAAGATCAGTGTGCTCTGGATCCTTGACCTTAATTTCCAGCAGATAGCCTTTGCCAAACTTGTTCTTCAGGTACTGAATGGAGCCAATGCACCTGCAGGGAAGGGAGGAAAAATGAGAGTTGTCAGTGTGAAACCATGGATGCCCCACCATTTGCTCCTTCCCGAATTGTACAGCCGGTGAAATCGCAAGGAGCACTTCATAACACCCATGGCGATGGGCTCAGGTAGGTGAGGCAGGGGGAGAAGCCCCTGTCCCTGCATGGACCCTTTCCTGGCTCCGCCGCGTGCCGGCCGTGCTGCTGCCCACCGTAGCTGCCCAGACACCATGATGGCCACGCGGTCACACACTGCCTCCGCCTCCTCCATGTAGTGCGTCGTCAGGATGGCTCCCGACTCCTTGGTTTTCAGGGCAGCACGAATCGTTTTCCTTGAGGACAAGGTGGGAGAAGAAAAAGTTAACACTCCCTAGGGATATCAGGCTCTTATACTTTTGTCTTTCCAAATGCTTTTCCCATAAAACAAGTGTAAAAGCTTTACATACAGCAATTTTAGACTGATGTGCACATGGTAATACTTGGAAATAATGAAAAAAAAAATATTTTTGACTTAGGTGCCTCTGTGACTTCTTCCAAATCCCATATATGACTGTCCCCGAGTTTGGAACAAGGACGAAGGTAAAATGTTTCTTTCTTTCCCCTTGCTCCTGCTTTAGCTATAGAGAACCAAGAAAATGGAGTTTCCAATAAAACCACTGGCATGTGATGAGCAGCGCCAGCTAACTGCAGATAGGGTAAAACACTTTACCAAACCTTAGGCATCTCCTCTTGTCTTCCAACCCCTTTACCACCGTGGTGGCAGAGTGCCTGAGGTCCTACTCACCAAACACAGCGCTGCCCACTGGGGTCTGTGCCAGTTGATGGCTCATCCAGGAGCAGGACCATGGGGTTGCCCAGCATGCACATGGCGAAGCACAGCTACAACAGGGAAAGGGGCTTGGGTCAAACCTTTTGCAGTCCCTGGCACTCTGTCTACAAAGAGCTGCAGACAGCATCACTTCATTTATGGGAATCGAGGTTCTGATTCCTAGGAAACGTGGTTTTGGAAAAGGCTGATTTCCATCACCCCACCGTGGGAGCCAACATGATGCTCTCCTGGGTAGCTCAGAGCACAGGTAGGTCCCTCTGCTCACGGAGGGTTTTTTTGATTTGTGCTGTCAGCATTGCAGTTCTCATTATAGCTAAAACAAAACACACCTTTCTGGTTATCCCAGCAGATAATTTTCTGGCTTTCTTTTTTAAATAGTCTTGAAGCTGCAGAGCATTCACTATTCTGCGGGGAAAAGGAACAAGCAAAAAAGGAATACTTTTCTTAATCCAAAGCAATACTTTTACCACGGATTCCCAAAACGATAAGAAAAAGGAACTTTCTTCCCCTTGCTCTTGGCTCCTGCTTGCTTTCTTTAAACATTTACTGTGTTATTAAAATCTAAGTGAATATTTGAAGCAAAGTGTACTGAATAAACCACAAGCTCTTTTCTAAACCCATCATTACTGTCAACAGCATTATAAATCCATTCCACCTTGCCAGTGTCAGCTGAGTAGGCAGTGCTTAAGCACCCTTTCTTGTAGTGCCAAACTATAACACCAGAGATTTCAGAAATGCTTCCTAAAGATAACATACTTAAAAGGACATTAGTGGTAAATTTATCCCCACTAAATGCACTTAGGCAAATTGGAGATTTTCTTAACCCACTCTCTTAATCACGGCATTTAGCACAAAATCACTTTTGCAGCTCCATTTCCTGAGTTTTTTCCAAGGTTGGCTGTGATTCACAGTGAATTTTGACTTTCTGGTCCCCTCCCCATGCCCTAGGACTAGGGGATAAACCACTGACCAACCCCTGGAAGCACCCTCCATCCGTACCGGTTGACAGCAGCAGCCATCTCCTCCTTGCACACCCCTTTCACGGCTGCATAGACCTTCAGGTGTTCGTGCACGGTGAGGTCTGGCCAGAGCGGGTCCTCCTGCGGGCAGTACCCCAGGAAGGCGGGCGTGTGGTCCTGGGGGTGGGGGTCTGCTCCATCTCCCCTCTTCATCAGCACCTGCGCAACCAGGCTGGTCGGTTTGCTCTCATAGAGCCTTGCCAAGATACAAGGGTCTGGTGCAGAGGAAGATCGTGGGCTTCACTGGGATTTAGATGGGGAAACCCAAAGAGCAGGGGAATGATTGTGCAACCCTCATTGACATGTTTTCTAAATATAAACACGGCCAAATAGGGTAGGTGCACCTGCTTGTCCAAGTTAGAAGTAGGTCACAATATTTTTAATAATGCATTACTTAATAGCACAATGAATTCAGTTAGAATCTTGATCACTAATAATGCTTTGAAAAAATATATAGCTTAGCCTAGGTGCAAGGTTTGCACTTGCACTTTTATCACAGATCTATCTCTTTCCTCCAGATGCCTCCTACCTGTCCAGCTGTCGGTGTCGTTTCTCCAGCAATCATTTTGATAGCTGTGCTTTTACCAGCTCCGTTGGGCCCCAGAAGTCCTAATACTTCTCCTGGAATAAATACATATAATTTCTTATTTGACTCTCCATTTGACAAATACATCAGGCATAGTCCCACAAAAGAAAAAAAAAAAAGTAAAAGAGCTTGCTAATATCAAAGATCATGTAAAAGTAAAGAATACAAATATATGCTCTGGGAGCCTGTAATGTTATAACTCTGAGCGATGCTGCAAGTCTGAGGATTGCTCCCAGGTCTCTCAGGAGCCACTGCTGAAGTGGCTCTTGGAGAGAGGGGGCTGTGTTATTTTAGATAATGGAGAGTCAATGATAACTAATAGGATGCATCCACATCATGTCATTCGTTAACACATCAACCACAGATGGAACATGCCTTAACCACAGAGCAAATAGGTTTGACCTTTATGTCATTGCTTAGCTAACCGAGAATCTGCAGAGAATTAACTCTCTGGGTGTGATCAGGGCTCCAAAAAGGTCTAGGAGAACAGTTCCAGTTCTCACCTTTTTTAACACAGAAGGAAACATTTTTGGTGGCCATTTTCTTCTTCTTCTTAAAAACTGAACCAGCTTGCTTTATTTTATATTCCTTGCACAGATTGCTGACAATAATGACTGATTTCTAAAAGCAAGGAGGAAGAAGAAAGATTAATCTATTATACCAGATAGCATTAATATTTCAGTAATATTTTTCCATTAAAAAAGGTAGAAAACCTTCTAAAGATCTTTGAATTTGTTTTATAGTTCACTGAGAATATGAGGTGCAACAGGGCACTTTATTGTCCACATTCCTCTTAACAGCTTGCTTCTCCATCCGGATGGGACCCACACTGCACGTTTGGGAGCCTGGTTTTCCCAGTGAGAATAACAAAGCCAGAGCACGGACCTGCACTTACTGATACCTGGTGGTTTGTTTTTCACCAGTGGGCTTCTTACTGGTATAAAATAAACCAAGGACAACGCTTAGCCATACCCCCTCCTGGCCTGGAGCCGCTATGGCATCTCTCACTGCTGCTCTTTCAGCTTTAACATCTTCGTCTTCCTCTTCGAGCTCCTCAGGGTGCTGGTGGCTGCTTGCTCTCCTTGGGGAGATTCTACAAACCCAGGAGATTCACCTCAGCATTTTGTTCTTTACCCTTGTTTCTTCACCAATGCATTTTGGATAGACCTAGAGGGAATGTCCCTCTGGTTCAATGTTTCTTGTGTTTTTGGTTTTTTTTTTTAATTTATTATTATTTATTTAATATTTATAACCTTTCTGTTATACAAAGAATCAAGCTGGTACACCTACACAGCACAGGCAGCACTGTGGGGAGGTACTAACAAGACTGAGTGATGTTTTACATGAGCATAACACTGTAGTATTTAAGTGCCTATTTCAGTTATGAAAAGTGACCAGTATTAAAAAAAATATTGAAAAATAGGGACACAAAGGCAACGAAAGCTGATCAAAATGTTGTCTTCAAGGAAAAGCAATGTGGTAGGATTTTACCTCCCACGCCCGTGGTGCATGCATGTTTATACAAACCTAAATATTGGGTCCTTTCTCAGAACTGCTCCTCCGTATTTTATCTCCAAATATCGAAGAAGAAAAATGAAACCGACGGAATGGATATAAGGCTGAAAAAAAAAGGTTGTCACATTAAACAGCCTTGCCTTCCATCTTCCTATGGCTGAAACCGAGAAGGTGGTGGCAGTGTTATAAAATATGTGGGGGGAAAACATAATATGCAAAAATAAATTCCATGAACATCTAAACTGAGGGTAATCCTGAGGATCTTGAACTCTGGTATCACTTACCAATACTGCAGAAAATACCCATGGTGGAAGAAAAACACAATTCACAAAGTAATGGGGCAGCATTAAGTGATCTGGGCTTATTCCATTTTCCCTTCCCCATTTCAAAGGGGTGAGGTTATTTTCGCACAGGAAGGTGATCTGCCATCCAGACCCACCGAGATCCTCCTTCTGCATGAAATGAGCTCAGGGTTCTTGCCTGCTTCTTTGTAACTGAGGATGGGGTTTAGAAGACACACATTCCTAAACAAAAATAATCTTAAATGTTTTCTTACTGCGAAGACAGCTATTAGTACATCATGCTGTTGAGTCACACCAAACATGTCAGCATCTTCTATAAAGATCTATAAGAATAAATAAATAAATAAATAAAAACAACACAATGAAGACCTGTAATTCTTCAGTATAGTGCTGGCTAATTTTGGAAGCAAACAACATATAATTTGAAAATGTACAAAACCTTCTGATTGACCCAAAATATTCACCAGACAGATGAACAAATACAGATGTTTACTTGGGCATCCCAGTCCTATACCAGATGACAAGCATGGCACTCAGTTCATGCATCTCCTTCTAGGGGTAATGGCCCGGCACAGGAAAACACCTGGATCCCTCTCCTTTGGTGTTCCAGTGGAGAAGAGATGGAGGTGAGTGGGACAGGATAGAGGAGGAGTCTCTTCTACTTCAGCTTCATTCCCAAGTCATTTACGGCTCATGAACGGTGTTGCACATAGCTGGAGGGTTTTGTTAAATTCTTAGCTGGTTTTCCATGACCACCCTCAGTTGACATGGGGTAAATCACCTTGTGAGTGTTCTTAGTTCTCACACGGTTTCCATGCAAAGTCAGATGCGTAACTTCAAGTTTTCTCTTATGACTGTTCAAGCCAAATTGCTCAACTTTGCATGGAAACAGTGTTATCCGTAATCTACAGATGCAGCTCAGCTGCGCAAGAAGTAGCCCCTAGCCATAATGAACAGCTGGAAAAACTAGATGTGATCTGAAATGGTCACCTAACGATGCACTCCGGCCATTTGGAAAATCCTACCCATTAGAGGAAACTAATGAGCCTTCCCAGAACGCAGCATAACGTTACCATGACTGTGCTCACGAGGACACAGAGTTGTGTTTTGCGCTGGGTGCCTCTCCTTGCCCAGTGCCACCACTTACCTGATGGCGGCTGATAATTACAGCCATCAGTGGGTATATGGGAATCAGGAGAGACATAACGTAGAGGGAGACTTGAGGATCAATTGAGAAATCCATGACTCTGCTGATGATGTAAGAAACAAAACATACCTAGAAATAAAACAAGAGGATAACTTAGCTGATGGGAAGCGTTGCACTCCTCACTGGTCTTAAAAATTGTGTGGGTCTACCTTTTCAATTCCCTGTTGAATTTCTAAAAATGGACAAAAAATACAAAGACGAGAAACAACGAGGGTTCAGGAGGTCCTCATCCACCTCTGCCTGAGGTCGTTTGGGTCAGCTGGGGAAACTTCTTCCCAGACACAGGGATGCTTCAGCAGAAGAGCAAAGCACAGGATCCTGTCCTGTTCTTTCCCATCCTGGCTCATGCCAAAGAACTCATCTTCTTCCAGGTCAGGCTTGGGCTATCTGCATCTAACCTGATGGCTCATGTCTCAGCACCTTACCTCTTGGATGTGAGGTGCCAAACAGAGCAATAAATAACTTTTTTTGCCTCCATTCCTGCCCCAGCTCAGGGTAGATCCAAGCATTTCCCTGTGCCACAGCAGGATTGTGGGAACAGAACATGATGACATGAATTTAATATAGACTTGACTGCTATAGAACACATGCCCGTATTTATGTTCTGCGTCTATAGTTGGGTGTTTGGACCTCTTGTTCATCCTTAAGATTGCAAAATACATTTCTGTAAGCCCTACAGCACATCACCCAGCCACATGCTTACCACTACGAGGATAAAAGACCAAAAATCACAGTTCCATCCGTTGCGAAAGACGAAGGAGATCACATAGATGAAGAGAATGATAGAAATTCCATAGCCAAAAGTAGTCATGATCTACAGGAAAAACAAGGCTTTCACTGGAGAAAATGGAGTGATGTAAACAACCAGAAACCTATATATCTATGAACGCAGTTCAGTTTAAATAATCATACGTTAAGGTCAAGGCATTCAGAAATTGCCACAATTTTACTGCAAAATTAAGGCAAGATTTATTGCCTTTTATTTCCATCTGAGAACACACAAATGATAGGAGGTGAAACAAGGAGAAGGTCAGGAAGCCTCTGGGACCCAGGGGTGTGCCAGCACCGTCTGCACCCACGGTGTCTCAGCTACCCTTACACATGCTCAAAATATTACCCCAGTCCCTCCCTATTGAACCAGCAACCACCAGAATGGGGTGTACCAGCAAGAAGAGGTTGTCGATGCTCCCGGAAACGTTGCTCATTGCGAACTGAAGCCCAAACATTGAGAAGAGAAGGAACCAGCACAGTGGGATGTCTACCAGTGCCTGGCCGCACCAGTATGCCGAGGGAAAGAGCCCCGAGATCCGCAGCTGGGCGCGAGCTCCCACCTGGGAAGGCACGATGCAAAGGACAGTTTATTGTCGGTGTCTGGCTGGCCAACAGCACCCGTGGGAATGGCTCCAGGAAATAAAAAGCTAACAAAAAGCTGTTATCATTGTGATACCAGGGTAAAATTCAACCTCTTTTTGTCTTTTAGCATTTTGTGATGGCTGCAAAGCTGCACATGGCAATACAGAGGAAAACACCTCAAGCTGCCCATCATATTCAAACATCCTTTGTGGCAATGCAGTTGTAACCCCTTCTGCCCACCCCACATCTGCTCCATTCCAAGGAATTTACCTTGTAATCCTGCATGTAGCCCATTGCAAGGTGAGGAGGAAAACCAGGGAATAACAACAGCATATAAACAAGGTAAAAAGAAATAAAATAATCCCAGAACTGTGAATCACCTATCTGGAAACAGAAGAAGAAAGCATTTATAGGAAACGTTCACAGTGTAATGGCTAGATGCAACAATTCCTCTTACTGCATTTCTCATGAAGTACAGGGCAGTATGAAGACAAAGTGGGATCGGAAACCAAATATTGGCAGGAGGAAAGTTTTCCCCAAACCACAGCCCTGCAAAATGCCTGCCACTGGTGAGGAGATATGGGTGGTGCAGGTCCCACTCCTCCATCCAGACTTGTGGTGAGCTCTCTTCTGTGAACTGATGTGCTGCAGCTTGAATAACATGACGTAGAGAATAAGGAACATCCTGAAGAAACCCACCCAGCTACCCTTTCCATGCAGCAGCCCTCAAGACCCACAAGGGAAAAATTAGCTTGTTTTCCTGAAGTCAAACGTGATGGTTCCAGAGCTACCACCGAGGGAGATGGGTTTGCAGATACAGACAGCCCCACACAGCTTCCCATTAAAATCTGAGACCTTAAGCAGATTTCAGAACTATTTTCTGACACCTTCTGGCTGCCAGGCTCTGACACTTACAGAGAAAAATGGATGACTCCAGATCCGAATGTGCGCGGTGGAATTGAGGGCTCTCAGCAGAGCGTTGCTGATGATGTTCACAAGCACTGGGAAGCAGTTGACGGCCTCCATGTGGCATAACACAGTAAACCTGTAGCTCTTCAAAGAGCAAGAAAACAAGATGAAAATGCTTGGGTTTTCTCATCTGCAGGGCAGCTGTAGAAAAGGAGCATACCAGGAGAATCCAAGCCTGGAATAATTTTGTTTATGCCTTGTTTGCTAAAAGAACAAATTATGAGGTATTGGAAGTCTGTATAGCTGTGCTACAAAAATGTAAAGTTTGATGTGGAGGATGAGGGAGATAAGGTCTCCTCTAGCATTTACTTTACTATTTAAAACACTTTCAAATCGTGGTAACTGTGGACTTTATGCAACAGGACCGTCCCACAGGTAGAGCTGATGGAGGCACCTTGCTTAATTATTCAATGGTTGGGAAGAAATAGGAAGAGAACAAAAGTCCTCACCTGACCTTTGCGAGCCACTTTAATAGCCCCATTGTGTTTTAGCTCCTCAGTGATATTTTCCTCGTTTGTTATTTCCACTGTGAGATCTTGGCTCTCGAGCACGCGGATGAAGTCTTCAATGTCTGTGCCTGGTGTGAAAGCCAAAAGCAGAGGAATCATAACACTGAACAAGAGAGTCTTTGATGGTTTGCTTTTTAAAAAAAATCCATGACCACCAAACAAAAACAGACAAAGTCTAATAACCGTGGACATCAGAGAGCACATATGTGGCAGATCATTGCACATTAATTTTTGTGAAGTTAATGGATTTCAGTCGCACTGACTGAATTTTTGCATTGTCATTTTTTTCTGCCTTTGCTGAGTTTCTGCAAAATATATTCTCCTTTGTGATGGTCTGATGAAGCCAACAGTATCATACTCTGGCCAAGTAACATAAAATAGCATGCACTCATAGGAATGTTGAAGGTATAACTCTGGGAGCAGACCATTAATTTGACTCAGCATTAGTGAGCCCTCACTGGCGTATGGTGCCTGGCTTGAGAATCCCACACTATGAAAATGCAGAAATTGTTCGGACAGAGGTCTGGATTTGGGGCAGGGAAAGAACTGTGTCCCTTCTAATCTCATCTGCTGTGACATCCCTTTTCACATCACTGTGTCAGGATCTCACCAGCTGCTGAAGCCAAAGTGGGCTTCATTCACAACCCTTTAAAAATGATGCCTATGCTTGAAACCATCACCCCTTAGATCCCCCATGGTCCTACAACCATCTGCTCTTTCACTTATTTTCCTTTGCAACAGCAAGAAGCCCCAGAATAGGAAAGGATGAGGGAAGGTTCATTGCCCTCACCTGTGTTGTTTTGGACCAGGAGGCTGGTCATCTCCGAGCAAGCCCTCTTCCCTCGGGGCAAGAAGTACCGCGCAGATGAGAGCTCCCAGACATTCACACTCTGCCAGACAGCAACCAGGGCCAGTTGCAAAACCAGGGGAAGTAGAAAAACCACATAGAGCAGCAAACTACATTAAGAAAGAGATGGATAAACACTCTGAAAACAGATATTCAGCAGAATGCATTTGCATGTTAGGAAAGGTTTACTATATTCAAGTTGCCCGACTCTCTGTTAAAAATTTTTGGCAATTTCAGAAGTCTCAAACCTTGCTCATTCACAAAAGCCCTCAAAATTTAGCAGGGAGAAGACCTCAGATCTGGAGCACTCAACTTTTTAGGGCCATTAAATGCCTTTCAAACTTCCTTAAGATATCAGTTTTTCATAAATCGGCATCTCCCTTGTGTTTCTTGTGCCCCACCAGGAAATGCCAGCTTAAGAACAGCGGGGCCAAGTGAATTCAGACAGTGGTAACAAGGGAGAAGCTTAAAAAACATTAAAGAAGTCTGAAAGTAGTATTTTTCCCTCTTTTCTCTGTACACGCTAGTTCATTTTAGAACTTCTTCCTGCATCTGAAATAAAAGTGTTTATAAATGATTCTTCAGAAAGAAAATGGTTTTCCCTTGCATAAACCACTCACTATAGAAATGAAAAAGCACAAAAGGGGGATTTTGTATTGCTGGCACTGCAAAGGAAGAAGCTTTCTTCTCCTCTGACAGCAGGTTACCAAGACCATTCCTAGCCCAGACCTCATATTAATTAATCCAAATGCTTATCAAAACAGGGAAAACTGTTCCCCACTGCTGCAACTGTGGCCAGTTCCAGATCTGCAAAAGCGAATCATTTTGGTACTTACATTGACCGCAGGTTTTTCACCGAACTCTTCAGCTTTAAGAAGTGCACCCATGCCATGGCAGAGACTTGCTGCCTCCAGAGCGCTGAGCCGCTGACTGCTGCCTTCCTGGTGTCCGAGAGCAGCAGGGAGCCCAGCTCTGTCTCATCAGGGCATCGCTGTCCTGCCTCTGCCCACTCCTCCCCGTGCTCATCTGCAGAGAGTTTTGCATGTTTATGTCTAAGATCAGCTTCTGAGTCGAAATGTGTGAAAAATTAAAAGCCACCCAGTAATCAACTGTTGGAGGCATGCCCAGGGTTATTGCAAAGCAGCCGTTCTCCCTGGCTGTGCACTGTATAGCTGCAGCCACGATGGTACCTTCTTGATCTGCTGTGTTTCCCTCCTCCAGCCTCAGGAAGACATCCTCCAGGGTTGTCATGCTAACTCCGTAATTGACAATTCCCTGGTCAGAGCAGCTGTCGAGGCCGCTGAACAGATCTGCAATACAAGTGCATTCGAGGTTTCAAACATGAGCATATATCTCCAGACCAGACTTTGGCTCAGCTGAGTCAACCTGACTGGAGCATCTCCAGTGAGACAGGGAAAACGATAAAGCAGCTAGCTGCCAGGATACAAAGGGTCTGGAGGAACCCAAGGCTGCCAGATCTATAGCTGATTGAAGATGATTTTCTGCTTAGCACCCGCATTTCAGACTATGCATCCGCGGGACTGTCAGACTGAACGTGATGGACATGGTGAGTGAGGGTCTGCCTGGTGCCGCTGTAGGTACGGAGCGGTACCAGTTGTACCGAGTTTTCTCTTGTCACTATCTTCTCGTTTAACAAAAAGAAAAATAATCTCTCAGGAACACAGGTAGCCCAGTTTAGCCTGCCAGGTTTTTCATTAGAAACAGTAGAAAAGCATTTGTTGCATGTTTTTATCTTAAACATATGGATGCTAGAATTGTGGGGGGGAGACCAAAATGCAACAGTTCTAAAGCCTTTATGTGATTCCTCTAGAAAACCTCCCTCTTTATTTCTCTTCTCCCCTCCCCACGTGATTATTTTTTCCTTATGGACAATTCTCAAGTATTTTAATATACATCACCTGGGAATTTATTCACGTTTTCTAATGGCAGTTTGTATCTCAGCTCGTATTGACTGTGTCCTGAGAATATGACGTTGGGGATGTACCGTTTAACCAGAGACGTCACGCTTTCTAAGTCACAAGACTCGCTGACATGGATCCTGTTCAGTTGAAGAAAACCAGATGCTTAGTTTTGAAAAAATACCCCACCCAAACAAACAACACCCACCACTATTTGCTAGGGTGCATAAAAAGACAGCTCCAGCGTGCTTCATTTATTCCTGACTCTGCAGTAAAGTGCTGCTTCCATTAATTTAACTGAACATTAATTCAGTTAGTTTTATTGTTTTGACATCTGGTCTACAGTTTCCCCCTTACAGTCACCCTGGTGGCTCCTTGTACATGCATGTGCCCAGAGAGCAGCTGCTGGAGCTGAAGTAGATACCTTAAATGATAGCAAATCCCCCATTTTCTCTTCAAGAACAGAGAAGAACCAACACACTTCAGCCTCCCATGCGAGATAAAAGCCTTGCGGTCTAAAGAAATAAAAAATTGAAGGGAATTTATACTGTAGAGCAGTGGTTCAAAACTTTTTTTTGCAACTGAACCTCATGTGAGCTTTGGCTTTGTGCTCCAGGGTGATTCTGCAGAGATGCTCTAGGCTGAGCCTGCGCTTACCTGCCAGGGTATCGGCCTCGTCCATGAACTGGGTACTGAACAGGATCACCCGACCAGCTCTGTACTCCCTGAGGAGGCTCCACACCTGGTGCCTGGAAAGGGGATCCAGCCCAGCCGTTGGCTCATCCAGGAACAAAACCTGCAGAAAGGGTGCAAGCAGGAATTCCTCACTGCCAGAGCAAAAGCACATCTTTTGGGTTTGGGTTCTCCTGGGAGCCTCAGCTCCTGAAGGCAAGAGACCCAGGCCACCTTTTGTGCAAGGGCAGCTATTGTGGGAGCTGTGCAAGAGGTCAGGGAATCACAGACTCATAGAATCATTTAGGTTGGAAAAGACCTTTAAGATCATCAAGTCCATCTGTGGAACTACTTATCTGCTTTAAAACTAGGTTAGCAAAATGGGTTTTGAATTTAACAAAGTTAAATTATTAAATTTATTTATTTCATGAGTGCTTTAAAGAGGTCTGAAACCATGCACGAACCTCTAGCCAAGTTTTATGTAGCCAAGCATAACGTTTTAGTTGTGTTGGACCTTACCCTTTCCTATGTTACAGAGCTGTGCCTGCTGCTTTACCTGGGGGTTTCCAAGCATGGCTATTCCAATGGATAACTTTCGTTTTTGCCCACCACTCAGTTTCTCAGCTTGAGTATCTTGAATGTTACTGATATCCAGCAGTTCCAAAATGTTTTGCACCTAGAACAGCACAAGGATGTCCCTTCTCAGCACCAGTTGTCCTTCCATCCTTTATCAGCCATGAAGGACATCTGGCTGGGACTGCAAGCACAGTTTCTAAGAGCATGTACCGAGGTCTATGACCACCAGCAGAAGCAGCCACTACAGGGGCTGCAGCATCCCCTCATCTCCTTGGGTTGAGTAGAGGAATCACTGTGGTTGCATCAGGACCACAAACTTGCCTACTAACCTGGTCAAAGCTTGACACCAGCTTTGATTTTCAGAAGACACAGCCAGGTGGACCCTTTGAGCTTCCCAGCCGCAAAAGGAGCTTTTACAGCAACGTGGGGTTTGCCTACAGCCTGACGTTGCTGCACGGTGATGCGTTCCAGGGGAACACACACTTACCTCTTGATCTACCTCCTTGGACTTGATGCCCTTGATTTCTGCAAAAGTTTTCAAGTTTTCTTTCACTGTTAAGACTTCAAACTGTATGTCGGATTGTGGGCAGATGCCGATCATCTCTCTAATCGCTTCCCTATCTCCTATTTCAGAGAGTCTGTAGTCATATATGGTTGCAGAGCCTGTTCACAGGAATAAATGTGGCGGGGTGGGATGAACTGGTCTTCACAGCTTTTGCATCAAGCCCAACCCATCCCACCCTTTGCCATCCTACCTTCAGAAGGCAAAGTGAGTCCACTGAGCACATTTAACAGTGTTGTCTTTCCAGCCCCACTGTGGCCGAGTAAAGCGGTGATCTGACCCTCATAAACATTTAAAGACAAACCTTCAATGAAAACAACATCACGTTTGGGAAGAAATGAGGCTTGACTCACCTTCAACTCATTGTTGAAGGCAAGACAAGTCAAGAAGTGTAAGAACTAAGTAGCAATAATTAGCCAAAAGTGCATTAAGCAATGTAGGGCAAAGTTCTGCAAACCTTTAAATACAGTGTAAGAAGCTGCTTTGTGTTTAACAGGAAAAACAGAAACACAACAACAGAAAAAATCCCACCCTTTCTACTCCTTAATCATATTAAAAATAGAATATCAGTAAAAATGGAACAAAGTAGTAATCAGTTGCATCAATTAATATCTTAGATAGCTTGAAAAGTTATGCAGGTGTGGTTTTATTTCTTTGACAGACTGAAATGTTTGCACTGTTTTTCCTCATCTTTAACAGCAATCAGTATCACAGATTTCATACCTCTTAAAGCATCTATCTTCTTGTCCTTCTTTTTATATGCTTTTTTGATATTGTTGAGCCTAAAAGGAAGGTAAGAATAATATTATTTCAGGATTCCTGTAAATACATTTCCCTGGTGCCCTTTTTCACTCTTATGGCCCTTAATTTAAAATGACAGAAGTGACATGAAAAGCAAGACTCAGAAGCAGGCCTGAGGTTCAGCAGGGTTCAGCATGCTCTGTGCACGGGCGTGAGCATCACCAGGCAGTGACCATCGCTGGTGACCAGCATGAGGCACACAGCACCGGAGCACCAAGCCTTGCAAAGACAAGGCGAAGCCCATGGTAACAGGTGGCTGGTTTACAACAGGCTGCCCTCCACATTCTCCTTGGGGTCCCTAACGGACATTTAACAAAGTCCACAGCAAAAAAACCCCTGTTAGTTTTTAATCTGAATTTTTCTAGTTTTCACCAGTAGTGACCAGCCTGAATTATCTGTTTATCTCATCTACGTTTTATCTCTACTTTTTCTTTGTGAAATAAAGTGTTTTGCAAGAGCCTCATGAACATGAAAACAGCTTGGGTAAGTCAAAACAAAGCTGATGGCAGAAGCGGTGGTCCGTGGGAGCATGACACCCAAGCCACCCAACTCAAAAAGCATGAATGGCAATTTCTTCTCTCTTAACCTGATGGCTTCCTTCCCCATGAATTCGGGGGGCATCGGCTCTATATCATCACCGAGGAGCTCCTCAGGGCTCGCTGCAGTTCTGGGCATCTCCCTGGTGGAGCCTTTCCTGCTCCGCGCCCAGTACGAGGGCTTCAGGCAGAAAAAAGGAGGATCTGGGATGCCGTATTTGCCTGACAGGAAAGCAAAGAAGATGACCTGTCATTAACCGAAGCCACAGCAAAGACACCATCCTAGACTAACCATTTAGGAGGTTCTAATAAGTACTTGGTTGCCTCAAAATTGGTACTTTATCCAGTTGTAAAAAGAGGTTTGGAGCTAGCATAGAGGAGACAAGAAGGTTGGCTTCAGGGCTGTATCTAATGAATTCAGTATTTTACTTAATTCATTAAAATAACTCCCCCCACACACACTCTTGTACTATTTTCTCATAAACAGTTCAACAGCAGTATAATTAGAAAGAGTAAACACTAAATACTTTGTGATCTTTGATTTGGGTATTACCAGTGTGTGCCATAGGCAGAAAAGTCACTCAAGTAATATAATACATTTCTTTTTGACCAAAACCTATTTTGGTTAATTCAGAGGATGGAGCAGCCCATGATTTCTTGGAGAAGATACCACATGCAATCCATATAAATCAAAAATATAGAAGAAGAAAGTGTGATCATAAGCGTACCTGGAAGAACTTTGTCGAAATACATAGCTAACAGCATGTACAAGACTGAGTCAAAGACCAGCATAATGTAAGTTGAAAATAAAAAGTATGATTCCTCCATAAGGTTAGAGAAAGAGAAACCCATTCCATATTTTTCTAAATGAAAAATCTGAAATAAAAGGACAAAGAAGAATAATTTTCGGTCTGGAAAACTATGTACATGGCATCAATCCATGGACACAATTGACTTTGTTAATCCAGAATTTTCTGACTGATTTTTCTACCTTTCTTTCTCGTGAGGAAAGGAAATAAATTTACTCCATGCAGAGATGTTATGTTTTCACACATACAGAAGCAAAAGAAATTATTAGAGTTCTATAGAAAATCATTCAAGAAACATAATATTGGCACCCTTGACGTAACAGTCACAACAAGGACAGAATAATTTTACATAGTGATTGATTTAACCATATGGTAAATTAATAGTAAATGCTGTTTCTTTTCTGCTGCTGCAGAAATTTCCTCTCCCAGGCAGATTTTTATATGTCAGGAAATCAGATATTAAAAAACTGGAGCTAGAAAGTATCGCTCAGAGCTATGGAGATAGGACTGAAGGAAAACTGGGAAACTCCACAGAATTATCACAAGCAGGGATGGAGGAAGGATGGCTGCAGCAGGAGTCTTGAATTGGGTTTGTGCAATCTCTGTTGCCAGGAAGAGCTGCCGCAGCGAGAGGGGAATGAGCGGGCAGCGACGAGCTGATGTCCCCAAGTCAACTCCTGTGTGCCTGGGGTCCAGCCCTGGAGGATAATGGTGCTGTTGTGTGTGGCGATGGGCTTGCTGGAGCTTCCTCGGGTTCCAGTGGATGCTACAGAAGTGCACAATGGCAGATTATTTGTGATGAGGGCTGTGGTTTTCTTTGCATTCATTGGCTTTTTAGATGAATGGGGGCATTGGAGCCCCACTTTTCTGCCCAACAGCAACTAGGCTGGCATGGAGGTTTCACAACGGGAAGCTGATATGAGCAAGAAGTACCTGAGGATTTTACAGATGTAGGAAAGCTGGTCTTCTAAAATGAAGACTGTGACTTCCTATGCCTTTATCAGCAAAGCACAGCACTGTCTGTGACAAAACGTACTCCATCCCCACCGAACGCACCCAGGACAGAAGCTACTGGTTCAGCTGCAGAGATGGCACCCCATACCTTTGCAATGCCAGCATTAAATGCAAAAGGACAGAAGAGACTGAGAAACCACTTCAGTGGTTCTGGAATATTCTCTATCAGCACTGCGAGGCTCAGGCATCCAAAGAGAAAGGTGGTGAGGAACCCAAAGGAACTGGCAAGTTTGGAGGTCCTTAAGAGGGAGCAGAGCATGAAAACCAGGTGGATCTGTAAGAACAGAAGTTTCCTTCAATCACTGAAAAAAATAAATAGCTTTAAGAGTAGCACTTCCATTTGCCAGGCAAACAGAGCTCTGGTGAGCTGAGTCCATGTAATAAAATACACTAAAGTCCTCCTTGGTGGGCTGATCTGAGTTTCAAGCTGGATCTTTTACAGCCAGCCTACTGCCTGTCAGACCTCCAGGCTGCAATTCAGATCACCACTGCTGCCTCAGAGAGTCCACTCAGCTATTAATATTAATATGACCATGCAAAGGGTACAGTCCTGCGCACTGTGCAAAAGGCTCTGGAGTAATGTTTAGGCTCAACATAGTAAGAAGTCACATGGTGGGAAAATTTGGCTTTAAAACCTGACTTACACATGCTAGGCCATACAGGAAAAACAGCAGTAAGACCGCAGGGAAGCTGCTGAGGTAGAAAGCATCCTGCACCACGACAGCTGTAAGCAGGCAGGAGAGGACCATCACGTAAAGAGCATACAGCAGACTCCAGGAGAGCCTGAGGATGGAAAAGTGGCATCACACTTTCGTTTAATGAAGAACTGTTGTTACAACTTCATCTGCATGTCAGAACTGCTTTAAAATTAAAATACTAATTATTTCCCAGGGTCAACTCGTTCACATCCTAGGCAGAGCAGATAGCGTGATCCACCTTAGGAGGAAATACCCAAGGAAGAAGAATACACCACTGACATGTTCAGCCCTCCTGGTTTGTCCTTAGAGTACCTTATGAACTCATTTAACTTATTAGCGGACTATGCAAGTGCCTAGGGGTATACTGATTTTTGGCAAATTTTCTTTAGTTAAAAAAGGACTCACCAAAATGCAATATCCTGCAGCCCCATCGTTTTCATCAATACTTTGAGCTTCTTCTTTTCTCTTACAACATTCATTGATAAGAAATACATGAATGGAGAGAAACACATCACGATAGTAATCATGAAATAACTGTATTCTAGGGTAATCAAGGAGATGACGCCCCGGGACTTCATACGGACACCAGCAATTGATTTCATTTCTTCCCAAACAGAATGATTTGCCACCATCTAAAGGAATTCAAGGTCAACATCTCAGTATTTTGATTTTCTGCAGCGATATGTACTTATATAAGGAACCTTCTGATTCAACACCCCTGGATTTACTTTTTAATGCAGCTTTATAGAAGACACCGACCAGTAATGCAATAAAGCCCTGTGGGAAGGGCTCATCTGACGCGGTTGTGTGTCTGCACCTCAGCAAAACTCCATCCCTTGTCTATGGAGAGAGATAAATCCTTCAGCTTGTCCAGAGGTAAGGATCCAGAGACTCAAATCACTCGTGCTCACAGGGTCCTGTTTCTCTCCCCATGAAAGCCGCCTGGAGAGCTGGAGGTGCACAGCCAGGTGGAATGGCCCCTGCCCTGGTATACTTTTGGGGAATAATTTGGAAAGGAAGGGCGAGAAATGACAGATGTCCCTACTTTGAAATCGAGTCGTCCAGCAGATACACATACCACCCAGTCTCCTGCAAGGATTGCCTTTTCTTTGGAATCTGAGAAATTTTCTAAATCAAATAGTGGTATCATGCCCAGTTCCTAGCCTTTAAGAGAAATCATCATTTTGAAAAGAAACAAAAGTTAGTACAAATCTTAAAAATTAAATCAAAACGTGTTATTTCCTTCATGAACTGCTGATTGCATTCAGGTTCCTGCCTGAATGTTTTCATTCATTGCTTGAATTTCATTCATTTAACAATTCATTCAATTGTTGCTGCCAATAATATTCAGGTAGCCAAGATTTTTAAAATATTTGGCTTTCTGCAAAATTTTCTGACAAGCCCATCCCTTACTACTGCCACGGAACAACTTGTCTTTCCTGTACCAAGTTTAAAATAAAAGGACACTTACATACACATAAATTCAATTTACCTCGATGATAGCAGCATCGATGCTGGACTGCAGGGAGAGGAAGCCTTTGTACCAGTACCTGGGGCTGTAACAGTGCCGCAAGGAGAAGTTGTAACAGTTATCTGCAAGGATGAAAGGTGAAGGGCATCACAGGTAAGAGCACCGAAATGTAATTAGTTTTCCATACAAAAGTGGTTGATAAGCATGCATATGCACTATGGGGAACTCTTCAAATGGACAGCAGCCCACTGACAAAACAAAAGACAACCTAACAATTTATTAAATCACTTGATATATATGGATTATGCCAACAAAGTGATGCCTATCCATGTCAGGCAACCACCCGCCCGTAAATTCTCATTTTGTGTTACCTATGTATCCAAAGTTGTCATTTGGGATAGCTACGTTGCCAATAGGAAATCTGAGGTGATAGGAGAAGTTGTTCTTAAATACAACTCCTATTAACTCATTATTTGAAATCCAGGCTTCTTCCAGGGCTCTCTCGTTTTCCAGTGCCTCTAGTTTTACACCTGTAGCGTGTAAGAAAAATATTGCTATGAGCTTCCGTAGGTCTGGAAATGTGTGCACAGGCATTGGGTGTATATTCTACTTTTTTAGCATGGCAATTCCTCCTTTCCAGTTCTCCTTACTGGACAGGCTGGCACCTCAAAATCCTTTATACTACACCAGTTGTGAAGAAGCATACCTCAAAAGAATGAGCCAAGGTGTAATAGTATTAGTCTACATAGGAATATCAGGTAAGGCAGAGCTTTACAGCTCAAGCACACACTGGCCTCACTAGTAATTTAAATACTAGAGAATAAATATTTGTGAGAATGGAGGATTCATATGAATTTTCTCTACTGACCAAAGATACTGGAGAACGACTAAAACACATTTAATACATTGAACATGGGTTAAAAATAAAATGGCAAAGCAAAATACTTCAAAAGCAAAACATACCCATCATTACAGAGTTCAAGGCGACTTTATTCATGATCTGCCTTGTGGTGACAGTGATGGGAGTAAAAGCGATGGTGACCCCAGCGGAGTCATAGGCAGGGTCATCTAGCTGCCCGAGGTGGCTGTAAGGCACTTCGGGGTAGCGGATGTTCACAATGAACACGCTCATGATGAACATCAGTGGCAGGAAGAGCAGAGACAGCATCCACTCCTAGGCAAGGGGGAGAGCGGGGAGGAGAATTTGATAATGTAACAGTAGAAGAGCATATTCTCTGCGGGACTGAAATATAAACAAGAGGCACTCACAGTCACACTGGTTTTTTAGACATCGACTAACTAACACAGTCTTTGCATTGCACCCATCACCTCAGTAAATTACTCTGCTCAAAGAGCCCATCTGCACTCTCATGTCACATAAAAGACAGAAATATTACCAGCTAAAAAAGTGTCAAAGTGTTCATTACCAGGCAAGCATTTCAAAAGTACTTCAACTTTTAATTAAAAAAAAAAAATAATTGGCATTTAGGGGCAGGCAGCGATTGGCTGCTCTCAATGGTTAGCTACTCACTTTTTTTTTTTTTTTTAGCTTACCTCAAAGCTCTGCATCTTCATCCTCCGCTTGACAATTAGATTCTTCCACAAGAGAATTTTAATTTGCTGAAATACACTCATCTTTCTCTGAAGTGTCTGCATCTTTGAACCTACAAACATTTTTTTAAAAAAATTACTTTTAAATACAACAAAAGCTAGAGCAGCAGTGGCTGCTTTTGTTTGCACAGTCCTTGCACACGTGAACAATGATTTTTTTCCCCCCTTTTTTACTGCAAGAGAGCAAGCTAAGCAACTGAGACCTCGTGTGCTGAGCACAAGCCCAGCTTTGAGCAGTGAGGGACCAAGAGACATCATCATCCTCAACGCAGCCCCAGGCTTTGCAGCTAAGCAGTAAGATGCTGAGGATAACCAGGATTCCACGCTTCTGTGCACAGTATGGTAAGGCTGGGAGGAGTTATATATGAAATAAATAAGGGAAGATGATACTAGATGGCCTAATTGACTTGGGTGGCCTTAATATCCAAGAAACAACAATAATGTGGTCAATTAAAATCACTAAAATCTTTCTGAATGTAATTTTAACGTGCTGTAGGCTTCACACCAAGAAGTGTTGAGCAACTCCTGGCTGTGGCGTGAGCTGAGCTCATACGGAAAGCAGTGTCAACTGAAGGCAAGTGGGAGCTACGAGAGAACAAATTCTTGGAAGTGTGTTGGGAGAGCTGTTGTTGTCGGGGATATTAATGGAAAATGAGTGAGAAACAGATAGCCACGAGCATGTGTTGGTGTGGTACTCCAAAAGACGTGTCAGTGTCCTTAAAAAGACGTGGTCAAAGCAAACCAAGGATTTGTTGCCTGGGTTAGTGCTGGTGGTGGAAACGTCAAGAAACAGGCATAAAGGTGGCTGTCAGAGTAAATTTTGCAGATCAGCTATGTCCATATTAACCATCAGTAAAATAATCATGAGTGCCTTTAATGAGCAAAAGGACTAAGTACGTACATGCAAAGGAGCTACACTCACATAGCCAGCCTGCTCTGCTGTCATACAAGTAGCTAAAATATGCTTTCAAACAGGATCTTGTTCCCCTATAAGTGAAATCTCAGGTAGAAATATCAGAGCATTTGTAGACCTAATCCCTTCAAACCTCCCCATCATATTGAAGGAAGATTTATGTTGCCCTGTTCCCTTTGGGGGATGATGCCTCGCAGTGCTGACAGTCAAGACAGAGTTTATCTTCTTCCAAATATTGATATTCAGCCTGCAGGAGAGGCACATGTCTGCTGTAACACTGCAGCAGGCACCAAAATGCTGGAAAAGCAGCTGCAACAAATGGCCTTCCCCAGGTACACACTGCAAACACACACACTGGCACGGCACGGCACGAGGATGGTGCAGGGACCTTGGCTCAGGGGCAGGAACCTGCCGTTTTGCTGCCGCTTTCTGAATAGATTTTTCTCTTACAGATGATCTCATTAAATCCAGGCACATAAAAATTTGAATTTAGCCCACACTAATGATCTCCAAACTTCCTTGAGGAAACTGTGAAGTTAAACTTGCAATTGCTTGGTCGCTTTTTCACCTAACAAAAGCAAGGTCTAAGACAGTACATATCACTCGTATGCATTCCCACAACCGAAACGGGAATTGCGTCACGGCTAAAGCAGGTTTCCAGTTTCTCCTTCGTTTTAATAGTCACAGAGAGTAACCCCCGACAAGCTGACACAGCGAGGTCCTGGGTGGGATGGAGAGCCGGTGCCCCAGGTATCCATCACAGCTGTCGCACGTGCCCCCCTCCCCCATCGCCCCTCAGTGCTGCCAGACCCCCTGCTGCGCGGCTGCAGAGTTTGGACAGCTGGGGGAAATGAGCCAGAACTCATTTCATTGCTCCTTCAGTATTTCCAGGGTAATTTTTAAGAGCCTAAAATGAACAGAAGAGTTTTTTTTAATTCAATCTTCAGCTTACACTGCATGTAGGGAAAGAAATCTGCTCCTTGTATGTGATGGATTACTTAAAATACTGAGCTGTGGTGAACCTACCACATCTTCTGAGCACTAAGACGCAGTGGAAATGCACCTCTGCCATAAACTGAGCTGCATTTGAGTGTTATTTCATATCAAAGTAAGGTTAAAGAGACACTATTGCCTTTAAATAGTCACTAAGCTTAATCACAGGCTTAACTCAGCCTGTTAGAATGATGCCCAATGTCCTGCCTACGCATTCATTATCTCACCCAGTATTATTAATGGTGTAACTAATCAGTGGATGTTTGCATACCTTTTAAATAACAACTTTTATTTGCTTTAAGAAGAACATTTAAGCCTTACCTTAATGGGAAGGTTTGAAAGGAATCCAGAGCTTGTCCTTTGCAGTGTGCCTGTAAAAGTGGAGATGCCCAGCCTCCCTGGGATGGACTTGCCGGTTGTCCCAGTGGCTCTCAGTGCTCCTTTGTCCACGCACTCATTTTTTCACTCAGGCACTTCTGCCAAAAGGCATTCCTCACACCATCATTTGGCTTTTCCCTGACTTCTTCCCCCCTTCCTCCTTGGCAGAGCTTCAGATTTATTTATGTTATAAAAAGCAAACAGAGCATATTGCTATTGAGTTGCTGGAGCGGATTCTCTGAAAAGTTACTCAGAAAATTCTTGAGTCTTGGCCAAGAGAAGAAAAATGAGCCCAACAACAAACCACACAAAAATCCTTTCTCTGGCAAACTCTGTTATGTTTCTCAGTGCAGTGAGAGAGGCTGAAGTCAACTGCAGCATCACGGCACGATTCTGCAGGCGGGGGAGCAAACGGTGGCTCTCGCTTATCTCCAAAAGGCAAAGGTTGTGTTTGCAAATGGTGTCAGTGCCACCAGCCCCGGTGCAGGAAGAGCAATGAAGTGCCGTCTCCTGGATAGCAACAGCTCTTCTGATTAAAAAACTTATTGTAAATATTAAAAGAAATTTCTCTTGATTAGCTCTGTGCTACTAAAGGGAAGGGGGTTGATTGCATCCCCCGGCGGAGAGCACGGCTGAGGAGCGCGCCTGTCCCTGGGTCACCCACCGCAGCACAGCCGAGGGACAGGCGGTGGGAGGGAGCAGCCACCATCTGGGACAGAGGCTGGGCTTGCAAATGCCGAGGAGCTGGATCTGCTTCCCTTTGCTCTGCCTAGCGGGAAAAAAAACACTCCTAAGGTTTAAATAACATTCAGATGTTTCGGAGCTAGGCAGGCTCCAGAGGCGTAGTAAGTCAGGATACAGAATGAAGTTAAGACCTGTTCCCAGTACATCTCCTAGGTGTACAGACCTCCTCCTCCCTTTTCAGACTCTCCTTGCAAAGGGAGAAAATACCCAAACCCACCTAAAGTAGAAAAATAGATATGCCGGGTCCCAGTCAGTGAAGCTCAAGGAAAGACCTCCCTACCCCACCTCCTTGACAGTGCACAAATGTTTGGAGACCCATATGGAAAGCAGTTCCCTGGGTCTGTAGGGTGGCTTCCTTGGGGGCTTTTCCTGGCAGGAGCAGCCCATTACCGAGTCACGGCAGCCACCTGCTTGCCTGCATCCCTGCCTGCATTGCCTAGCCACTCATCTGCGCCTGCGTCAGCCACCTGCGTCCTCCCTCCCTGCATAACCCATACCTGATTCACCAGCATCATCCACATGAACCCAGGGGACTCACAGCGTGGGTGAGGTCTTGCTGCTGTGGCTGTCCCATGGGGTGGCACTGTCCATCCTCCAGTGGGTGCCCAGCCCGGCCTTTCCTGGGTGCTTGGGGACAGGACACCAGGGCAAATGCCTGACTGCCTGAATGTAGGGAGCTTCTATTTTATTTATTGTTTAAAGCTAACTCTGGTGGGCAGATGTCTAAGAAGGGACACTGATCTGCTCAGAAAGGGTCAGCGTGGGTGTTGGTGAGGAGCCCACCCTGCCCTCCTAACCATGAAAGCAAGTCAAGCACACCCGTGTGGCCAGAAGACCTGTTCGGCCTGCTGTCCTGCTCCAGCATTACTCTGGGTTAAAGCACGTCTTATTTTAACTCCAGATTTATATTTTTTAAAGATGCTGATCTAGGAGCTGCCAGTTTTCATTACACTTTTCCAGGTACTGCAGAGTCCTTTCCTGTCTCTGTGTCCCCAGCAGTGGGGACCAGAGATGGGCCAAGGTGGCCTGAGCTGGAACACACAACAGCAGCAGCTTTTTGGGTCAAGACACAGCCCCACGCCTCTCCACCAGAAAACACCACCTTTGCTGTTCACATGACACCTGCCAGGGCTGCTTCCCAAAACTGAGCAAGCCAAAGCCCTGGTGTCCTCCTGGCACGGATGAGTTTCCCCTGAGCCAGCAGAACCTGTGTGGGCAAGAAGGCCAGTGGGAGCCCAGGGTGCATTAGGAGGAACGTGGCCATCTCCTCTACTGCTCTACTCCTCTACTACTCCTACTACAATCCTCCCCCCTCTACTCTGCCATGGTGAGGCCACTTCTGGAGTGTCCAGTTCTGGGCTCCCCAGCTCAAGAGAGACAGGGAACTGCTGGAGAGGGTCCAGCAGAGGCTGCAAAGCTGCTGAGGGGAAAGGAGCATCTCCTTTAGGAGGAAAGGCTGGGAGAGCTGGGCCTGCGTAGCCTGGAGAAGACCGAGGGGATCTTACCCATGCACACAAATACCTTAGGGGCACGTGCCAAGAGGACGGGGCCAGGCTCTTTTCAGTGGTGCCCAGCAACAGGACAAGGGGCAACGGGCACAAACTGCAACCCAAGAAGTTCCTTCTGGATATGGGGAAGAACTTCCTTACCTTGAGGGTGACAGAGCACTGGAACAGGCTGCCCAGAGAGGCTGCGGAGCCTCCTTCTCTGGAGACGTTCAAAACCCACCTGGATGTGATCCTGAGCAACCTGCTGTAGATGAACCTGGGGCTAGATGATCTCCAGAAGTCCCTTCCAGCCCTGACCATGCTGCGATTCTGTGAGTGAGGGTTTTGCAGGCTCCTCCAAGTCTGCACTATAGTCTCCAACGACTGAGCCCCCTCGCACCTGGCAGGGTTATTCCTCAGCACAGAGGATTTTCATGAGTTGGTCTGATCAGGGCTACAGATGAATGGCAGGCATCAATTTGTCAAAGGATAAAGGCTTTATTTATTAAAATATTAACTCTTTTTTTCTTTGTGAGGCAGAAAACCTGCAGAGCAGTATGAGTTGTGACATGGGTAACCAAGTCCTAGGGCTGCATCTGATTGCACGTATCAGTAACACTGATGAAATACACTGAATATTTTCCTTTGTGGCTCCAAGGGCTCAGGGATGAAGTGGTCTCTGCTCCACAGCCCCATCAGATGCCACATCCAGGTCGTGCTCCTCCAGGTCCTTGGTGAGGTCTACGAACACCTGCAATGCAATGCAGTGGAAACAGCCCCATTACTGCCAAGGACTGACAGTATGTACATGGGTCACAGCCTATTTCTTCTTTTTATACCATCGGTTTCTAACCTGTCACTTCTACGTCAGCATACCTGTTGCAAAGTGTGCAATGACAAGCTGTACTCCTCAAGCCTGAAATTCTGTTTAGCTGCAGAAGAATGGAGAAGGCATCCTTAAAAAATGAATCCATGTGAACAATTTGAAAGCAATCGCCTTACTTAATTGCTTGTTTCCTTTTACCTGCTTCTAGCTTAGAGAAAGATTGGGACAGAGGTAGTGCATCTTCCATTGGTATCTTGTAGATAAGCAAAGAAGAAGTCCTGAAATAGTAATAAAAAGATGAATTCATCATTTTGTGACTCAGCAACAAGGTTTAGGGGTGCTTGTTGGGTTACTGTACTCCCGGGTAAGTTATTGAGCAAGGTCAGTAGGAGTAGCAGGGCATCCCAGCACAAGCCTGGGTTGGGCGTGCAGCCCACAGGGCACTGACCTTCCTTGCCGAGCCGCACAGGGGAAGAGATGCAGGATTTCGGTGTGGAGAGCATCGCTTTGCCCCATGTCCGTCATTTTGACTTCGAGGTGGTAACTCGTGCCAAACTTACTTTTCAGATCCTCAAGGGAACCGATGTACCTGCAGAGGAAGAAAAACATGGCTCAAACCATCATAACTGGGAAATAAAACAATCACTGGATATGAGCAGCAGATTTATTTCCTCTTACTCATCAGCTGTTTAACTGTGCTGCCGAAACAATCCATCTCCTCACAGAACTGGTTGTTACATACTTGGGACAATCCAAACAAACATTTTGTATTAGATTAAGAATTAAAAAAAATTAAGATCAATCTAATCCAAACAAAACGCCCCAAACTCCAGACTAAAAAGCAGGTGGCACCCCAGGTTGCAAAAATGCAACCCCACTGCCCACCGTAGCTGCCCCGCCACCAGGATGGCCACCCGGTCGCACATCGCCGCTGCCTCCTCCAGGGACTGCGTGCTGAGGATGGCTGCACGCTCCTTGCTTTTCACAGCGGTCTGCATCACTTTCCTGGGAACAGAGGGATCACAGTTACTTCCCAGGAATCACCGAAGAACATCTCCTGGTTTACAGCTCCCTCCCAAAAGCCAACTGAAATGATAAAATTGTAAAAAAGCCGATGACTATTTAAAAGACTCCAGTTCCCTTGTTTGAAGATGACCTGTGGACGCCAATACTACATTGCAATTTGTCATGTCAGCATCCCTCCAGATTTTACACTTTCAGTGTAAACTATTGACAAAAAGCACTAGGGACTGAACGATGAAAAGGATCATCTATCTATAATTTTTTTTTCTTGCTCTGAAGAAAACAGGAATTTTTGTCTTTTGTACCAAATACATGGGTTCAGCTGGTGTCTACTCAGATTTTTTTTTGGGTGCAATAACATTAAGATTACATCTGATGGTCAGCAAGGGCTTACTGCCTGCTGAGTAAGGAGTTTAGCAAGTGGCACCCCAATCCCTGCACATTAGGGAAAACAGAAAATATAGATGTACTCAGCCCACAAGGCAGAACCTCTTTGCCTGCCCAACAGTTACTACAACAGGGAGGGCAAGACCCATCCTGTTAAATTTATTACATGCTTCTTGGTTCTGCTGAAACAGGGCTGCTCACCGCATACGCTGCTGCCCTTTGGGGTCCATGCCCACTGATGGCTCATCCCAAAGCATTACTGTCGGATCTCCCAGGATGCTCAGCACAAAACACAGCTGAAATGGGAAAGACACCCAGGTCAGGTCAGGTCTGCTTTTAATTTACCTGCAAAACTGTGGAGTTGTCCTGCTACATCATCTTAATCCCTGTGAATCTTTCAGAAGCTGAAGCTTTTGATTCCAAAATGCAGGAGGAACAGGGATTCAAAAATCCCCACCGCAGGTGTTCTTAGTTCACATTTTAATCTCCCCAAATCAGCTTTCCCCAAAACTCCCAAGCCTGCCAAAGATCTGAAAGTGGTTTTCCATCCCATTTACTGGCAGATGCATGTGGTGGGGCTTGAAGAGGCGATTACCTTTAGCATTTGTTACACACACAGTGAGAGAGAGTGGGGAAAGAGGAGGGGGAAGGATCCTGCCAGGCTGTATTCAAAATTTATTGATGCAAACAAATTGTGTTGGGAACCTGCTGTGCTGAAGGTTTTCTGTGCACCACGTTCTAGGAAGAAAAAGCAGGATTTGCTCAAGTAGCGAACACAAACCTGACACGTACCTTTCTGGCTTCTCCAGCAGATAACCTCCTAGCTGGGATTTTTAAATGCTTCTGGAGATCCATGGCCTTTGCTATGCTGTGGGCAACAGAAAGGAAAAACACTGAAATGACCATCTCTGCTAATTCTGTGGTCAGGGGCACTGACAAGCCAGAGACTAACATACTTGTTTTGGCCGATATGCATCACCTTGGGGTGATTATTTTTTGATTATTTTATTTTATTAATTACTTGGTGATTTTACTCCTAGCTCGGATGATAAATTACAGAATTTTTGCAGAAACTCCAGCTAATAATAAGTGCAGCTAATGAGAAAAGTGAGTTGCTCATGTAACAGGCCATGAACTGGAGCAAGTTTGATCGTTTTCTGGATAAACTAAGGCTAAAATCTTCAATGACAGGGACTGAGAACAGTATAAAGTAGCAGAAGATCCCTTTTCTCCAGGGTAAGGAGGCATTGAAGGTGCTGTCACTTAGTCACACTAGCCAAGTTTGTTTGCAGAAAAACCTTTCCCTGTCCTGTACCTCTGGAAAGGGGAAGAACTGTATGCTAAACCCCTTCGGCTTCGTACCGGCTGATGGTAATGGCTGCGTCTTCCTTGCCCATCCCTCTGATGGCAGAATACGCCTCCAGATGCTGCTGCACGGTGAGGGCTGGCCAGAGCGGGTCATGCTGTGGGCAGCAGCCCAGGCTCCCCAGGCTGCCCAGCCCCGGCCCCCCAGCAGTGGTCCTGGCACCCCTCAGCACCTGCACAAACACACACGCCTCCACCGCTGCAGCATGTTACTCCGGGGGGAAGCAATGAGCCCCTTGGAAACACGCTTACACATTCTCCCGTGTTGTGAGGAACCTCAGAAGCACAGGGGAAAGGAGAGCCAGCATCGCTGGAGTGACCACCTGCATCTACTGCGGCTTCTGCTCACCTGAGTCCAGGAGAGCATGTTCCCAAAACCAACCACACGTTCCGTGTTCCCAAAACCAACCACACGTTCCGTGTTCCCAAAACCAACCACACGTTCCGTGTTCCCAAAACCGTACAACCATAAAACTCTGGCTAATAGTACGGACATGAGACTATCTTTTCCTAGTAATACTTTTCTATTTCAAACATTCAGTCCCAAATCTGTAACCGCAATGGTATTTCCCCTCCCCCAGCACATGTCATTAATCATCCTGCATATAATTAAGTGATGGATTGTTACTGGCCCAGCCCTGTTCGCATTCATTTTCAATTTCCTGGTTTTGCAAGGCTGTTTATGAAGAGTGTTGGTTTTCATCCTTTTTTTTTTTTAGAAGTCAACATTTCTTATGGGGTTTGTGAAATTTCACAATGGGATGCACGCCGAAGATTTTGTGCAGCTTAAACCCTTAAATCTGTAACATTGATTTTGATGCAACCTAGAATGTGCTTTGAGTACATCAACACTTTCTTCTCACTTCCGCAAACAGCCAGGGTTGCATGTATATAAATTCCCTGACTTAAGGGCTGCCTTGCCGGCTTGCCTTATCATATGCTTAATTTATAAAGGGCATCAAGGTCATCCCTCCAGCTGCTCCAAAGGCATCACCTACCTCCCCAGCAGTCATCATTAAGTGTCCAGAAATCATGTTTATAGTTGTGCTTTTTCCAGCCCCGCTGGGTCCTAACAGACCTAGTACTTCTCCTGGAACAAATATGTAAGAACTGTTAGTAACAACTATTGTTACTAAGACCTTCTTCCCTGTGTGCTAAGCAATATCTACAATTACAGTAGGAGAAAGGATTGTTCATTAACTTATCCCCCTGAATTAAAACTGTGAATACAGTAGCCTGGGTATGTTGGGTCCAGTTGCACACAAGAAAATCCTAACAAAAATATGGTCCCCAAATGTGACTTTCACATCAGAAGTGAGCCGTTACATAGGGAGTGCAGTAAAATACTTGAACCTTTTTTGACACTAAAAGTGAGGTTTTTGACAGCCACTTTCTTCTTCTTCTTAAAGATGGAACTGGCTTTCTTGTCTTCGTATTCCTTGCGCAAACTGTTGACAATGATAACAGACTCCTGTGAAGAGATGAAGTAGGAAATAAAAGCTCTTCCCTTCTCCCGTGAGACAGCTCATCTGTTCTTACCATTAAATAGGACTCTTTCAGGAGAATTCTAATTGTTAAATTAGAAATTCAGGCAATGGACCGACAGAAAAAAAAGGAAAAAGCAGAATGAGAATAGAATAGAGTGCCAGCTAAATTCCTTCTGGTGCCAGGGTGACCGTGGGCTGGATGGCAAGATGTGCGCTTGGGCATCAGATCAGTAAATAATAAGTGTGTGAGCTAAGAAAGCAGAGACAGACCTGATGACGGCAAATGCAGAAGAAAACAAGCTAGAAGGCTGGTTTCACCTCCTCAGGTGGCAGGGAGGCCATCACACTCCGCACCCTCTCCCTCTCCGCCTGGACTTCTGGGGGCTCCTCCCCAGGGGGGTCCCTGTTCTGGCGGGTGGCTGCTCTCCTCTGCTGGATCCTAAGAGCAGAAGAGGAGAGACGGTGTTGCTGGGAATCACTCCCCAAAAGGCTTGGTTTGACAACTTCTTTCCCAGGGCAGTGCCAATGCACCGCCCCCCAAAATTTATTTGAATTCAGGGAGCTATTCCACAGACAGCTGTATATTTGCTCAAATATTTATTCATGGGGGGAAAATAAAAAAAAAATAAAAGAAATCCCACTGGCATGAGTGAGAAAATAATGGCCAGATTTAGCTTTTCCTTCATCAGTATCAACCAGTTCCCTGCGTGACACATGCCAATGATCTGTTCAAGGAGAATTAAAATACACGCAGTGGCAGGTTTTCAGACTATTTGGATGTCTAACTCCTAGCTGTGTCATGTTGGTTAATGTTTGACGAGTTAGTATTTTTTACAGATCTTCTCCCACATGACTTAGGTGGTCAGTCGTTGGAAACAGATAAGCAGAAAGCCGGGAGCAGGTGACCCCAGCCCAATGAAGCTTTAGGGGGAGTCTCTATCCTGCAGAGAGCAACACTGAAACATTTGAAAAGGAGTTAAAATGTTGGATTTCAATTTGTGACTTAATTTAGCCGGCTGTAGTGAAATGTCCTGAAACCTCAGCTATGGATCTTAATCTAAAAAAACAAAAAAAAACAAACCAAAAAACCCCCAGCTTAAATCCCATGAATTATTCTCTCTAGGACACTGTAGTGCAACTGACCTATTGCAACACACTGGGGAGGAATTTGCCTCCAGACATATTCAGGGAAACTCCAGTAAGTAAAGTCAGAAATTGTAATGACCCAAAGGAATAATAAAAATCCCTCCCTTCATTCTCAATTTCCTCCCTTCCAGATAAACTGGTTAAAACTAAAAAATATGAGCTTTAGTCACACTTTGCAAAATGTTTTTAAGTTTACTCATCCCCTCCTCCTGCTGTCAGGGGTGAGCCAGGAGGGTTTTTTGCCTGGCTGTGCAGCACCGAGCCCCCCGCAGACCAGGATAACCGTGGCTCACGAGGCACCTGGCTGCTGGGACACACCTGAAGATGGGATCAAGTCTCAGAACTGCTTCTCCATATCTCATCTCCAAACAGCGCAGGAGAAAAGCAAAAATCACACAGTGGATGTAAGGCTAAAAAGCAAAAATGTATTAGATTTGCATGGAGACAAGGTAACAACACACTTGATTAAATTAATAAGGGGATGCAGGAACCTATCTCATTTAATTCAGCTATTGAAAAAGAAGTTAAATTGATGCTTCGCATACATTTCCATCTCATATGCAGATCGTTTGCAAAAGCCTTGCCTTCCTACTGCAGTTTTTGCTCAAATAATATGCACCCCAACAGATATCCTACAGGATTAGAGATCACATCATCTTTCTTTTGTAGAAGTAGCATTAAATTGTTAGCTGATTAATAATATATCTGCCTTATATGTGAGCTCCACTTAATCCCTAGCCCCCTTTTTGCCAGCCTTTGCACGTATGGTACAGCATCCAGGGGTCACTTGAGACACAAGCCTGTGATTACTTGGATGTACCTCCCTTGCCAAAATTTAACATGAAACTTTGACCACATAACATATGCTCTACTTAGGGGGAGAGTTATACAAGCCCAGTGCAAGTCCAGTGCACCAGAACAGTCATCCTTTCCACAAGAACCACCATCAAATTGTTCCTTACTGCAAAGGCCGCTACAAAGATGCGATTCCACGACTCAAGATCGGTACCGTGATACAAGAAGAAACGCTACAAGAGAAAACCAAAACAATTAGAAAAATTCCTTAGAATGGTGAGCCTCAGTGCAGCGTCAGAGCAAGTGTGGGATGTAGGGATGCTTAGCTTCTCTTCAGGATGGGATAAGGCAGGTTTGGTCTGTACTTATTTTTTGGGTCCATAGTGCCTCAAAGAGTTGTGGCTACGGCTAATTTAGAGGCACCTCAAATCAGCCAGGTTAGATCAACCTTTTCCATCATCGCTTCTCTCTTCCCAGTCCTTTTAACTCCTTCTGTCAGCTCACTTCATCTCTGCAGGTCTTCCCACTCCACCACCTTCCCTTCCCGTGCTACCCTGGCTGTCAGCACACGGTCACTGTAACTGCTCTTTGTAACTAAACAACGCAAAAACGTCCCAAGCAACCCAAGGATTAACAAGGCAGATCTTGGTCCCTTCTCACACTCCCCAGCCTGGACCTTGCCTTCTCCTGTTGTCTTTTCTCACTCTGTCTTTTTGACAGTTGGCACTTTGAGACAGGGAATTTGGAAAGTGCCTCTTGCTTTTCCAGTTTGCACCATTAGGACCATTATTGAATTTAGTACGACATGTTCACTTACTGGTGTAGAGATCATCAAGCAGCCCAGCAGTGGAAATGTAGGAATCAAAGTAGAGAAGGTGAAGTAACATGCTTCATGTAGGTCACCGAGTACATAGAGAGTGACATTCACCTGGAATAAAGCAGAAAATGTGTTTTCAATGTTAATGCATTGCTGCTAAAAAATAGGCACTGATTTGGGTTATCCTGTTGAATACTAGTATATTTGAAATGAAATCTCAAGTGGCAAGATGTGTACGTCAAACACTTTCAGAGCGAAAATTCACTTCACTTACCAGAATGAAGATGAAAGACCAAATGTAACGATTGCTTCGTCCCGTGCGAAATTTAAAGGCAATTAAATAGATGAGGAGGACAAGGGATACTCCGTAACCAATGACGCAAATGATCTAGAGAGAGAGACTGATGTCAGCAACACAGAGATTGATGTAGATATATGAAAATCTGCCTAGAGCAGTATGTTTCCATTAAAGTATTTTAAGAAAAACTCGATGCAGAACAAGGGAGGGGGATTTGTGTTTGCCTGTTTTCCCGCACGCAAAGAGCTCACCAGGGGCAGGACAGTGCTGGCCTGCAAGGGGCAGATGCGATTGAAGAGTACCATGACCCCAAACATGAGGCACATCAGGGTCCAGAACAGCGGGACATCCACCAGTGCCTGCCCACACCAGTATGCTGAGGGGAAGAGCCCCGCGAGCTGCAGCTGGGCGCGAGCCTGGAGCTATGAAGCAGACGGAAGAAGGGACCTGATTCAGAAAAGCCTGAAACATCCATCCTGCTCCTCCTCCTCCTCCATTACCCCTGCTCCTCCCCTCCCTGGCTGTGCCTTCCCATCCTTTCTGAGCACTTTCAGTTCTTTGTCAGTTCTACTATTGTGTAAAAACACATCGTTCTTAAAAAGAAGAAAAAAATAATCCTCCTGACCCCAAAGTATTTATTAACACCCAAATTGTTCTGATTCTCCAGTTCCCTGAGATGCAGGGTAACGCACTTGGGTACAACGTTGTGCTTGTGTGGCTGTATTTCTTCTGGCATCCCACCCAGGCGTGCCAGCCAGCCCTCCAGCACACGAACTACTCTCCACCGACATTGCATTTGCATTCACATTCACTCCTCGTGTGAGCCCCCTTAAAGCTCTTTACCTTGTAATCCTCCATGCTGCTCACTGCAAAGTAAGGAGGCAAACCAGCAGCCAAAATCAGCATGTAGCTGAGGCAGATGAAAAAAAACTCAGTCCTCACTTCTAGGCTGTGTGTCTGCAGATGAGAAATTCAGAGTCAACAATCATCAACAGCTGCCCAGGGAAAATCTGGCTAGTTCAACACTCACAGGATGGTTAGACACGCAAGTGAGCAACAGCACTAATGGTAAGTCATTTGCATTTAAAAACAAAATCTAAGGCAATATAAAAAGAGCGTTTAACACCTTAGAATTTGCAGAAAAGTAATGGGAATTATCTTTAACAATTTACAGTTGAGACCATCTTTTTGATGCTGATTCTTGCCAGATGGATGCTGAAGAAAGGTGGGGGTTGCATGTGTTACTGTTTTATTCCTACCACATTGCCATGCAGCAGGAGCTTAAAGGTTGTAGGGCACTGAAACCCTGCAGAGCCCTTAAACAGTGCAGAAGAGAATCGTCACTCAATGGCACCAGGATTGCTGGCCGAGCAATGCCCCCAGGAGCTGGCCAGCAGGGGACCACTGACCCCAACTCTTGGAGGTTGCTCATCCAACCACATCTCCAAGCTGTCCAAGTCCTTATCACTTCAGGATGGCTATTTCAATTAATTTTCACCAAGAAAGGCAGGACACTCACATTGTAAAAGGGCTCACTCCAGATGCGGATGCGCGCGGTGCAATTAAAGAGCCTGAGGAAGGTGTTGCTGAGGATGTTCATGAGCACGGGGAAACAGTTGATGGGTTCCGCACTGCACATGACCGTGAACCGGTAGCTCTGCAGATGCAGGAGAAAAGACGTTACCTTGATGGCCGTGAGAGGTGTGAGGAGCTGACCGCAGCGAGGGGTTGGGAGGGAAGCAAAGACAAAAGCAACCAGAGGGCTTTACTGGTGGGTCTGCGGAGACCGGGCGGTGTGCTAACTGGTACCGTGAGTGAAATGATCAGTAAAGACCACAATTTCTGGAGAAAAGCATAAAAGAATGAATGCTTTTCTCTAAAGATCACCATAAAGAAGCACACAGTGGAAAGAACCAAATATAAACCTGGTTTCCCACAAACAGGACTACTGATATTATTTAATACATCAAGCAAATACTCTCTCTTCTGCTGGTGTGTATGTTTCTCTGTGCCTCACTTCAACACGTTTCAGAAAATCCTGTTGACATGCAGGGTGAAAGAAGAAAAAATAGCCCTCACCTTGCCTTCCAGGGATATTTTTATAGCTCCATTATATTGTGGAATGCTTGTGATGTTTTTCGCAGGAGTTATTTCTGGGATTATGTTTTGAGTCTTCAAAGCAGAAATGAAATCCTCGATTTCTGATCCTGAAATGAAGTCAAGAACAGAAATCAGCATAACCAGAAGTTTTTTTCTTGAAATAGTTTGATGTAGACAAGTTCCCACCTGCAAAGCAGAGGTATGTTAAAAAATCCCAAACATTCAGAATCTATGGAAACTTATCTTTTCTCTATTTTTTTTTAATTAAACTGGTTAAACACAGCATAATATTTCCATACTTAGTTTGTTTATTGCTCTTTTTTATTTTTTCTTCCAAATTTGCCTGGTTCATTACTTTTTTTAAATATTGGCTACTCAGTTTTCATCACTAAAGCTGCATTTGCTTTTGCTCAAAAGAAAACACCTCTCAAAGCCAATGTATAAAGGAACGTACAGAACGAGTAAGTCGAGGCTGGTCTATCAACTCTAAGAGGACTCAGAGTGGTGCATGAAAGTGAATCAACATCACATGTTCTTCTTCACCTGTATCATTGAAGATGAGAAGTTTTGTCGACTTATTTTGAATTTTCTCTTCAGTAGGAAGAAAATATGAGCTAGCCGTGATTTCCCAGCTAACAGAGCTGTCCCACAGTTGAAACCCAATGAGAAGCATCAGCATTGGAAGGGTAAATACTCCAAAGAACAGCAATCTGGATGGAAAAACAGACCATAAGTGGCTCCATGGAAACTCCACCTTTGCCCAATTGTGCGGTTTATGTTGTGAAAGACAAGGGGAAATTTGAAAGTTAAGCAATTCAAAGCTCTACCGGTAAGTTCCGACTGTCCTTATTACTGCAGCTGTCAAACATTTCCCACCTAACTCTCTGCTGCCAAACACACCTCCACCAGTATTTAGCCCTTCCCCCAGTCACTCACGCAGATGATCAGATCCTTTGAAAAGCATCAAGCCAGCACAAGGGCTGCAGAGCAGGTGAGAACTCCGGTACTTACATGGACCTGAGAAACTTTCCTTCGTGCTTTAGTTTGAAGAAGCGAACTCTCATCACCGCGCACACTTGCTGCTTCCAGAGCGCCATCCTGCTCGCTGCCCTGCTCCCCTGTTCAGAAAACACCGGGAGGCTCTTGTCCTTCTCCTCCAGGTCTCCATTTTCTGCGTGTTCATCACAAGAAATACCATTATCCACAAAGAGCGTTCAAAGGACACATTTTAATCACAAACAACAACAATCTTCTGTTCTGAATAGAGAAACACTTCTATCTTTTAGCCAGAAAAGAAACAATGGCAGAGAAAAGGGGCCATAATTTATCCAGAACATAATTTACATCAGTGAATTCAGACTGGCTGAACCTGGGCTCATGTGGCAACACATCCAGTATCTTCACCGGCCTTGTGAAATGTATTCTGTCTAGTTTATCTTCTCCCATCTCCCAGTCTGGCAGTATACCCTTCAAAGGCAAATACCCTTCCAACATCAGTCCTCAATTCTTGTGCTTAAAAGCCTGTGCAAAATCAAGACTGAATCATCTAGACTTCTCCAGGAAGATATTCTTCACTAAAGGAAAGCTGAATACAGCTGCAACTCCTGACATACCAAAAACTACCAAAATTCACATTTTACTGAAACCCATTAGATACTCAATTAAAACATATGTATAAATGGAACCTTAGTCATGCCACACTTGCAAATTGAAGTCAAAGTTTTACCTTCTTGATCAATGGCTTCTTTGCCCTCCAGCTTCAGGAAAACATCTTCCAGGGTTGTCCTGCTAACCTCATAATTAACAACCCCCTGGAGAAAGCTGCTCTCGAGGTGGCTGAACAGATCTGCATGACAGAAACCACCAGACTCAGCCCAGACACCAAGGCCAGTGTCGAGCAGAAACTCACACTGGCATGATTGACATTGCACATTCTAGCATTCACATCATTAATCTCCATAACTTAAAAGGCACAGCAAAATTATCGCACTCTTTAGAGGTAAGTAGTAGAAGATTCAGAGTTCTTGATTACCATGGGCCTTCCTGCTGGAAGAACTATCCTGCAACCAGAGGAGACTCAGTGGATTTTAGTTTGTAAATTAACTGGTGGTTTTTCTTTTGTTCATCTGCATTATTAAATTTAGCACATCCATTAGAGGCTTCCTGTAAGGCTGATATTTATGCAGCTTTGGGCTTCCTAATTCCACGCACGATGGACCAGGGAATACAGTTATTCTCTTTACAGCAACTCTACTTTCTGCTTTTCCTACCACTTGGTTTCCCTTTCCAATTCTGGCACAACGAAAGGCTTTTCTTACCTGGGAAGCTGTCAGCATTTTCCAGAGGCAGCATGTAACACAGCTCGCCCCGTTTCTGTCCTTTGAGCACGGCATCGGGGATGTACTGTCTGACCAGGGATGATGTGAGCTCAGGGTCACACAGGTCAGTTATGTGCACCCTGTTTGTATTAAAAAGCAATTGCTATAATATTAAATGAGGAAAAAAACCCCAAAGACAACAAAAAAGAAAAGCATCCATCATCCATTTAAAACACAAAGCCAGCGGTCGTTCCTCAAGCCGTAGGGAAACTTGCAAAACTGGGCAGCATTTCAGTGGGAATTTTTATAGACATTGCAGCACCCCTGGTTTTGCCATGCGTGCAAGTTGAGGTTAAGAATAATGATCCTGCCCCATACTGCTAAACCAAGAATGCCGAAATTAGAATCCAAAGAAAAACAGCTTCACATTAAAGCCGTTGTACGTTGCTCTGGCACCATCAAGTATGAGGAAATAGCAATTCATTTTACTCTGGTCCTCTTTTGGCTGTGAAGGAGGTTGCAAAGTCATTTGAAAGAGGTTGCAAAGTCATTTTAGCTACATGCTTAGAGCTTTCAGGATTGGGTTCCAAAGAAAAGCGGCTTGCTATCCAAAGCAAGATATTTTTGGCAGCCTCAAAAGTCTTTTAAAATGAATTGTCAAGACTTCTATTACTCTATATAGAAACTCTATAGAGACACAGACTGTACAAGGAAATATATCAACTAGAAGCTTTTCAGCAAATGAGTGATGACCAGAAAGAAAAGGATTTACCTTAAGTGATAGCCAATTCCCCATTTTCTCTTCAAGTACAGAGATGAGCCAACACACTGTAACTTCCCATTTGAGAGGAAAGCTTTCCGATCTAAGGAGGTATGAACACAGAGGATTTAGGGGGGATTTACAACAGTACAGTAGGCTGACCTCGCTCTGCTCCTTCTGAACTCAACAGACATTTTTATAATGAAATCAAGACGAGCGAAACCAAGCCAGTGCTGAAGGTTTTCGTCTTTTTAAACTGCTGCCTTTCTCCTAAGCATCAAGGTTAATCTTTTAATTATGCATTCTTACAGGCTTGGGGAAAATTTCCCATGCCACCTGGGAGCAATAAGGAAATAGAAAATATATTAAACTATCACTAATTTGCGTGCGTTCTGCTAGTGGTATATCCAGAAAATATGCAACTGCTTCATCCTGAAGCAGAGCACGAGCAAGGTCTTGGAGCAGCACGTCAGTCGAATTTTAGCCTTCGAATTTTAGCTGGGTGCTTACTGCCAGAGAAAACACATCGAGCAAGCACAGCCTGCGCCGCAGCAGGACCCAAAGGTGGGCTCTGCGATGGGAAACCCTCACTGGCAAACCGTCATCGACCACAGCGTGAAAAGGCGAGCTCACCAGCATGAGCATCCGCCTCCTCCATGGACTGGGTCGCAAAAAGCGTCACGTGTCCAGCCTGGCGTTCCTTCAGAAGGTTCCACACGTGGTGCCTGGAGCAGGGATCTAACCCGGCTGTTGGCTCGTCTAAAAGCAACACCTGCAAAGATGAACAAGGTCAGACCTCCGCATGTTCAAGCCGGCATTTCTGTGTTTACATCATTTCATTTCATGCTTTTGATGATCTCACTAAGAATAAAATGCATGCTCAAATATCAGCCATTTTTATTGTTCTTTCTCCTGTTACAATATTATTACCTTTTTAATGTAAAAGATGGTTCTCATTGACCTAGATTCCTCGATCCTGCCAGCAGCCAAGCTGAATTAGTAGGTCAGCAGACTTGGAGTGCCAGGGGAAAAGTACAAATGCCTGTGCGCCAAGTCCAAATGCAAAGCTACGTGCTAAACAGCACACGTTGTGTGTGTGTAAACATGACTGGTCCCTACCTGGGGATTCCCTAAAATTGCGATTCCAAGAGACAATCTTCTTTTTTGTCCCCAATTCAGAGCATCGGCACGAACGTCCTGAAGGTTGGTGAGGTCCAGCATCGTGAGAACTTTCTGCACCTTAGCAACATACAAAGACAAGAGCCAGATTTCCAAAGCACTGGTCGCATTTTAATTCATAAATAGCCACACACAGTACAGGAGACTATAACTTCAGGATTTGAAACTTATCTGCTTTAAATGGCTTTGCTTAGAGATAAATACTGCAAATCTGAATCCTAACTCTTACGATGTGTGGATAAGAACTGAAAAAACACTTTTCTCCCAAATTAGGATTGTTCTCATTTCCACAGAACAAGATGCTGGTGATAATTTTTTATAAAGAAAGCTCCAACTGTCCGAGGTGCCACAATACAGAGGCCGGTGACTGACAAGCACATACCAACCTCTTGCTCTACTTCCTTCGGCTGAATACCCTTGACGTGAGCAAAAGTTCTCAGGTTTTCCTTCACTGTTAAGGCTTCAAAATGCAAATTAACTTGGGGACAAATCCCAACCATTGCCTGAAATCCTTCCATATGCCATACTTCAGAAACATTGTAGTTGTATATCATCGCAGAACCTGCACACAGGAATGAATGAAACCAGTTTCATACTGTACAGCATTTCCCAGTTACAAGGGGAAAGCTGGCTGCTTTGTGTTTGTACCTTTGACATTAATTCCAGCATTGTGGATGTTCCTCAAGTGTTTTGTTTGTTTTTTTTTTTTTTTAAAAGCGAAACTGTGTTGTGCGAAGCTTTAATACCACTCAAAAACATTTCAGAGCACCAAATCTATCCCTTAAGAACTAAACCATATTTCCTATAGGTATGCAGCTCATGGAAAACATCAAGCCAACCAGATGGAGCAATAACAGCCTGTGAATGCCTGCACACGTGAGCGTATCCCTAAGGGATGCGCTAGCCCTGAAGCTCTGTTGAAGGACCAGTCTGCACTGACAGCAAGCCAGAGTGAGGGAAAACTTGGGGGTTTGCATCTTTACTCCCTTACGCTTGAAAAAACAAACAGCTTCTCCTCTTCAGCATTCAGGTCCATCATCTTACCTGTTGAAGGCTTGGAAAATCCACTGAGCATGTGTAAGAGAGCAGTTTTTCCAGATCCACTGTGACCAAGTAATGCAGTGATCTGCCCTTCATATATATTTAAGGACAAACCTGTAACAGAAATAGGACACCATTGGGATGGAAGTTTGTGAGAAACAGACTTGCACCTGCAGCTTGCTGCCATGTATGACACACGAGTGACATTTCTTTTGAAGCTGAGAGGCAAAACCACAGATCCAAACCCATGGGTTACATCTTCACAAGTTAGGACTAAACTCAGTAAGGAACTTGTAGCCCTGCCTTGATTGAATTGACAGAACAAGCATATTAACTTCATAGTTACAGAAATTTGACTTGTGTTCTCTGTGAGGTTCGCAACCTTTTATTTTAGCATGGCTCAAGAGAGTCCACAGAGAGAGAGGAGCCCATAGCCTTTCCAACACGTGAGATTTCAAAAGCTATTTCAAACTTTGCTACTCCCTTTCCTATTGTTTGGGTCGAGCTTTATTTTTTTACTCAATATAAACCTTTGAGACCATATTGATAATTTCACCATCATCTGGAGTTCTATTTAAACAAAGACATTTAACAAATATCCCCTGACTATGCTCTGGTGATGCCATCTACCTGCGTACCGGCCGCTGGCAGATGTGCAAGTGCTCGAACACCGCTCAGCCAGCGACAGCAGACTCTGCTATAGAATCAAGTTTTGTTTGCCCCAAATAATTTACATTTTGAAAGGAAGGTTTAAAAGGGGATTTTTAGAGTGATTCATCCCTGCAAAATCCACAGCTTTTAAGGACACTTCTGCTGTTGAAAAAAAAAAAAAAATAATAAACAGACATTTTCCTGGAGTGAAGAGGAAGATAACAACCTGGTAGAAATTTGCTGGTAACTTACCCCAGCAGAAATAATCATTGCATAATGTATTTTACCGGTGCTGAAGGCAGATTTAAGTACATCCAGTACATTTCAAAACAGTTCGTGTTCATATCTAGTGAAAAATTAAATTAAAAGAAATACAAAACCTCTCTTACCCCTTAAAGCTTCCGTTCTTTTGTCCCTCTTCTTGTATATTTTTGTAACATTGTTTAGTCTAAAGGGAAAGGTAAGCAAGTCATTAGTGTTAATTCTCACAATTTTGGCATCTTTCCACTGCCTCAAAAACTATGCGAAGAATATTCCCCAACCTCCTCCTCGAACCGCTCCTGCTCGGTCCCGTCTGCAGGAATGGCTTTATGCAATTTGTTTCCTGTACGCTCAGCAGAATTCGCTGATGGGCTTTTCTACAAGGTGTTTAAAAGGTTTCAAAGTCAAACTCAATGAACACGTAGCGAATGAAGCACGAGGCCCCAGGGAAGGAGATAACATTTGGTTTATACAATTCAAAGCAATGATGTAGTGAGTATTTTAGCAGATTTACATTTGCTTTCTAGTAATAAGCAACGGGTAGCAGTAGCGACAGGCCAGACTAGCCCTGGAAGGATGGCAACAACGGTATCTTGTGCAGCACGTGCCATCAGCCATGTTCTTAAAGACAGCAGGGAACAGGAACAGACTTACTGCTGCTGCTCTGCGGAAAGTGTGAGGCAGCAAGTCAGTCCCTGGTACAGGGATGCACCATGTCCGATAAATGTTCAAATCCAGCTCTAGAGCAGAACGAAATGCTGAACAAACCTTCCCTCCCGCATGTGTTCTATTAACATTATCTGCATACATCAGATGGCTCAGTCCAATGTTTAGCAGTGTAAGAGGTCTACGCTCTCTAGTCAAATAAAGCATTATATTTGTCATGCCTACAGGAGCCTTTACCTGATCGCTTCCTTCCCATCAAAGCCTGGAGGCATCGGCTCGATGTTATTGCTGAGGACAGGATGGTGGCTGCCCTCGGTGACAGCCTGCACCCCCACGTAGCCACTCCTGGGCTTGACCCAGTACGACGGTCTCAGGAAGAAGGAAGGGGGGTATGGCACTCCGTACTTCCCTGATTCAGAAACAGAGAAGGTGAAATATCAACCAAAACCTGCTGGCTGCCAACTTGACTCTGACAAATGCCGTGCCCAGCCACCTCACCCTCTATAGCTGCACAACACAGACTTCCAGTAGCCACAAAGGGATCGGTAAGTTCGCAGTTAAAGCTGTCAGCTCGTCCGCTCTGTAAATGCAGGTGGGGAACAACCACAACACTGATTGTTCATTGACAGTTTCTTTGGCCCAGAAGGTGTAGGAAAATCAGGTCAAATCCTACAGTATAATTTTAAACCCATTGGTTAGGGCTGTTGGACTGGGATCTTAGTGCCTCACTGCAGGTTTTACCGTTCCTTTTGGAGCCTGGTTTTGAGACAGGACTAGATGAGGTAGCTACATGCACCCAGCTCCTGGGAAAACAGGATCCTTCCCAACCATTTTTTTCCTGAGCAGTACAGCAAATCCAGGTTTTGTCCCCTGACGTACCGTGGCAAGGCTCATTGCTGTTAAGATGCCCTTCCACAACCTGACCAGCTCACTACAGCGCTACCTGTTCCATTGCTCCATGTAGATTACAGGTTTCTCAGTTCTATCCCACCATCCCTTTGGCAACTTTCCCCTTACGAGAAGAAAAGTGCAAGGAAATGTATGTTCTTTCCCTCACATTTCTGCTTACCAGGCAAAACCTTATCAAAGTAGATGGCCAACAGCAAATACAAGACACTGTCAAGGCTCAGTATGAGGTACAGGTTAAAGAAAGGGTACAATTCTGGTGTAAAGGCTGGTCCATATTTGTCTAATTTTATCATCTAGGCAGAAAAAAAGAGCGCAAGTTAGATATAACACTTCTGTTACCCAGAAATACTATGTGCAAGCCACTGCTGTGTCATCATGACCGTTTCTGCCAGGAACCCATGCCCGCTCGTGATCACGATGCTGTTTGTAAGCAGGGCAACACTTTATTATGACCACGAGTATCAGAAGTGCTTCAGTAAGCTGAATTCAAATGTGTGCTGAAGTTACTACACCAGAAGAGTGATGCACACGGTATTTACTAAGGCAGCATTTCACGACCTCACGGTTCTTGCAGATCTTGGTACCCACCAGACACATCCCACTGCTACAATAATTTCCCAGAGATCAAAAATTACTGTATATATAAAGCTGGTAAAATTCATGAGGTATTTGACAGTCCAGCTATATTTGTTATGAATTATCATGTATTATTTGAAGTAAACTTTTATTTTTGCAAAGCATCTAGAGCAGAGGGGTGTGGTTGGGTCATTGCGGCAATGTGACTCATGTACAGCAGCTACCGTTATCTGTATACAGCCCGCAGCGTGTTTGCTGTGGTCTGAGCTTTCACAATGTGCTGGCTTTTAAATTTGCACGTACCTTTGAGATGCCAGCTGTAAAGGCAAAGGGACTGAAGAGATTAAAAATCCATTCCAAAGACAGTGGTAGGTTTTCAAACAATGTCCAAAAGCCCAGCAATCCAAAGATGATGTGGAGGACAAATGCCACAAAACTGGCAATATTTGGCTGCTTTAACAAGGAGCAGAGCATGAAACAGAAGTGAATCTGTAACAGAGAAAATCAGTAGTTAGCAGGATGCATTTCTGCTGGCAACTAAAAACAACAACATGAAAATTCAATGAGTAAAATGAGAGACCCAGCTGAGTTTCAGTTGCACCCCTAGAGATGCACATGGCACGTGACAAGGCTTGCATCATTTAGCTCCGACATTTAGGGCAGGTTTATAGGGACAGATGGATCAGACCCCTCTCAGCCTCCTGAGGTGGCTGGATGCAAGGTGGCAGCCCCAGCCTTCCCATTAATGCTGGTGTTAGCACCTCTCTTTACTCTGATTTTGAGTCAGAATCTCCCAAAATGTAGTAGGAGTGATATATTACCCTTCAGATTATAACAATAAATCCCAGTAGTGAAGGTATTTTTGTTGCTTTCTCATGCAACGCCCAGACCTAGAGGACTCTGTAGTCTCCCAGTTTCAGATGTCTTAATTTGGAAATGGAAAAAAACACACAGCATCTAAAAGGACAGAAAAGCAGACTTACAGATGCTATGCCATAAAAGAAATAAAAAAAATATATTTCGAAAAAGTTGTGGTCATGGATGACTCCTATAATCGTGATCGGTGTCAGCAGACTTGCTGTTATTGAGATGTAAACGGTGTACAGCAAGCTCCAGGACAACCTACAAACGAAGGCACAGTTATTTTTGCCTCTGTACAAGACAGCACTTGCCACAACAGCGCCAATACAAAACACTCTTTTTAATTCAAATATTTTTTTGTATAAATAAAAAAAGAAGTGTAATTCCAAATACACTTCCACTGACAGTTCCCAGTCTGGAAAGGTGCAAACACCCATGTCCCACATCCACCCAAATCTCTGCAGATGCTGATGCCAGCAAAGAGCCACGGGGCAGCTAAGCAGAGGCTCTGCAGCCAGTCCCACTCATTCACATGCTTTTCCTAATGACGTGAAATGCCCGTGCTCAGGCGGCTTTGGAAGGCTGTTTATCTAATTAAGAGGCTACATCCCCCTGTGCTTCACCATTTGCAGTTTTCTCCAAAATCTGTGGTTTCTTCACTTTCTGTGTTTTCTGAGTGTACCCACCCATTTCCTGAGCAACACCTCAACACCAAGAACCTTGCTACACGCATCTCTGCTACACAGAGTGTTCTTTCTTTTTTTTAGGGGGAGAGGGGGAGCAGAGCTAACTATAACAACAACAACAACAAATCCTGTATCAGAGCAATGTTCTTGGAAATCGAGGTCCTCCAGCAAACGGTACGCTACAGGTAAAAAGCAGCAAAGGTTTTGCTTCAACAACATGCAAAAGCTGGCTTCCGAGAGCTCAGGCGAATGGTTAGGGGATTGCAAATGACGGCTGCTGGGGCCTGGGGAAATACTGCTGCTCCGCTGAGTGGTGGTACTGGACCTGCACCCACCCTGCAAGCTAGGGTACATCTTACATACGTAAGATAATACAATTCCTAATTATGGGTTCCTTTCTATGAGACTTACCAGAATGAGATGTCTTCCAATCCCATTGCTCTCATTAACACCTTGAGCTTCTTTTTCTCTCTCAGAACTTTCACTGATAAAAAGTACATATATGGGGAGAAGCACAATACGACGTAAACAATGAACCAAATATAATCCAGTTTATACAAAGGTTTGATCAAGGGTGATTCCAGACGAACGCCACTAATTGACTTCATCTCTTCCCAGACAGAATGGTTTGTTTTCATCTAAAGAAAATAAATTAGCCATCAATTTGATTTTCTGCAACAGAACAGCCAACATCAGCACAAACAGGTTTCCATAAGCATTACAATTATTAGTTTGCCAATAACAATGTTACATGTATAAGTGGCAAATATAACAATATTTAGCATCTTTTTGCATTGCCTTGTAATAAACACTAACACTGCACCCCAAGCCGTGAGGATCATCTATCATTCTTTTAACTTTTGAATTATGCTATGTATTTAAAAAGTTAGTGATCACAGAAAATGAACCGGTTTGGTTGTTTATTGTTTGGTTTGGTTGTTTTTTTCAGTTCACAGGTAACTCCAGAAAGAACGGAAAACCTATTTTCCAACCTGATCACACTTACTTCTATGACTGCTGCATCGATGCTGGACTGCACCGATAGGAAACCTGTGTACCAGTATGAAGGAATTTTGCAGCTACTTGATGAAAAATCGAAGCAAGTATCTGTAGGAAGGAAAAAAATGAAGAATTTAATCTCTATATTTCCATATACGTGTACATAAATGCTTGTGTATAAGGTGTGGGGTTCAAAACGTATTTGACCTAAGAGTCAGGAAATCAAGATTTAGTTTTACTCAGCCTTTTTCCTGAGGCAGTCAGTTTTTCTCCAAGAATAATGTAGTACTGGGAGTTGGTGGCTTTGGCTCCTTGGGCCACCACACACAGCATCAACCCCATCTCCAGGGCCACGCTCAGCTCCCCTATTTTGGCAGGAGCCCAGGCTCCAAGTACAGCCACCGTAACCGTGCCCAGCACCGAGGGCAGGAGCGGAACCCCTCTTGGAAATCCAGCACGTCTGGAGCTGGGGTCACTTCTGCAAAGAGCTACTGACTTGTGTAGATGGAATAAATCTCCTTTCCATCATTCCCATTTTCCAAGACCAGATCTTTGCAAAACACTTTTTTTTTTTTTTTTTTGCCCATCAACTGATGAACTCACTTGATTTTTGTCTGATAATAAACTTTTTGTTTCAGATAGCTCACTACTTTAGTCAGTAAATAGGGGTGCATTTGGGCAAAGCAGTAGTAGTGTGGAAAAATATGTGCAGGTTTATGTTTTAACATATTAGATGCCCACACGCTGTATGTTAGACGTACATTAGCGCACACAATGCTCATTTTCCAGGCATGATTTGACATGGTAAGACATAGAAGGGAGAGGGACAAAAAGGACCGTGGATAATGTGTACATGGTTCTTAAAAACATTTTGCTCTGACATTTGTTTCCATACAAGTAAACAAAACGTCAAATCCTAATTAATATCTTTCTTGAAGCATTTGGCACATACAGCCTCAATCCCTTCCGAGTGGCACGGCACCACAGGATCCAAGCATTTTTTAATGTAAAAATCAAGTTCTCTGGTTTCATTTATTTTGTTACCAATGTGTTCAAAGGCATCATTCGGAGACACCACACTGTAGCTTTGAAATCTGAGACGATACGAGAAGTCATCATTAAAAACAACACCAATAACGTCTTCCTCAAAAATTCCTCTTTTTTCCAGTTTTTTCTCATTTTCCATCTCTTCTATTATTATACCTGTCATTAAAAAAAGAAGAAGATGAAGAAGAAAAAAAATCCACTGCAGCTGAAACTTTGATTAGCCACACAACAGCATCAGCCACAATTCGCACCCTCAGAACTGCGTTGTCCGAATGCTTTTCTCCCCCCAGCACAACGAGGGCTGTGTCAGGTCAGTTCGGACAACGCATCTGTAACAGGGGTTAAAAGCAGCGTTACCCTTCATTGCAGAATCTGAAGCCACTTTGCTCATTATTCTCCTGGTGGTGTTTGTCACGGGTGTGTACGTGAGCGTAACCCCCGTGGCGTTAAAGGCTGGATCATCTAATCGGCCGAGGAAGTCGTAAGGGATTTCTTGCCGCGGGTAGTGGAATATCAGACTCGATGATATTAGTATCACTAAGAGAAAAACCACTGACGTAATCCATTCCTAGATGAAGGGAAGAAAATGCAAAGGTGAGTGGCAGCCCAGTGACCTGGAGGTTGGAAAGCATCTTCAAGGACCCTTCTTGGTCCAGCTCCTCCGGCCGTGAATGCCTTCTTTCTGTAAATGAGGAAGAGCTGTTTCATAGGTGTAATAATTTTAAAAGATGAGGAATGTTCTAAGTGAAAAACATGTTTTCTTAGTACCAGAGCCAAGAAGGTCTGCTGATAATTTTACACCCATAACCATGAACTGGACATTGTGTTCCTCAGTGCAGCAATGGATCAACAACCAAAAGCAACAAGCCAGCTTTGTAACAAGCCCTTATTATGCCGTGATGTTGCAGTGCCCCAGGAAGAAGTGTAATTTCTGACATTTTCCAGAGAACCACATTACCAGCTGAGGCTTCTCATATGTCACCTAGCATAAAAACAATGCAATGCAAAAATACTTTGTAGTGGAAATCCTTAACTCCCCTTTGGAAGAACTGATACTTGCCTGAAAATTTTCTGTCTTCATCCTCCATATCAAGAGAATGTTTTTCCATAGGAGAGCACGGGTTTGCCAAAATATTTTTGAGGCTCTCTTGAATATCCCTTGCATTTTCCCAGCTAGGATGAGAAAGAAAATAATAACGTTTAGAATAAAACAAGTCACTGGCAGTTAATATATTTCCCTGGGTAAACATCACTTCTGAGGAAGCCAATAACACGTCAAAGGTTAAGAACTCTCGATTTTACAGCTGGGACAACCAAGGAGTTCAAAGGAAATAGTCCAAGATTGCGCGAGGCTACGGAGAGGTGGGTTGGACTCTGCTGCCCCTTCCACGTGCACAGATCCATCCTTCATCCCAAAAAGACTTTGGAGAAAGAGGCATTTCAACTGGCTAGCTAGAGTTTCATTCCTTATCTACGTAAAATTAACAACAGAAGAGCTAGTCTGTCCTGTACTAAAAATGGGAGAAGATTGAACGGCATATAGATTCAATTTATATCAATCTATATCAATCAAATCTATTCCAAAGGAAGACATAAATTTTATTCATTTATTATTCAGTTGTTCAAAATACTGAAAGCATCCATGGTGTGCAGCAGAAGTGTCAAGTCCAGCTCCTGAGTGCAGTAGCTCTGGTTTAAGCTGCACACCTGAGCTGAGCCTCAGACTGCACTTCTTACACTGACTTTACGTCTTGCCTTAGACACGCGGTTTGCTGGCAAGCCCCTGCTCAGCGGCTCTGGATATTGTAATTAGACCCTAAACCATCCCCGTTACATACATGCCTTCCCTCCACATTGTCTACAGGTGGAAGGTGGCTGCCACCCAGGAGGCCAAGTTAGGAACACCAGTTCGATGCTAAAAGTAGCCTAAAACTGTCTCCCCTAAGCAGGTGGTAAAGGACCAATTTGTTCTTTTTTCATCCTAATGCTAATATAATGAACTGTAACTCTGGTATAGCTAGAGCAGGGCAGCATTAACACACCAGTGTCTTCCTCTGTATCCTCCTGAATACTGAGAGCAGGGAGTATTTATTTGAGATATTTTTATGGGGAATATTTATTTCAGCTCCAACTTTGATCACGTGGCCAAGCAGCAAACACCCTGTGCAAAAACAACAGTGATTTCAGAGTTACTGGTTTCCAGACTTTCCCAGAAGGAGAGCAGGGGAGGAAACCTCAGAACATTTTTTTTTTTAATTTTAATCCTTTAAAATGGCTGAAACCAAAAATCAAAGCAACCTCAAATGCACAGTGCTCTTTTCCCCTTGGACATCGTTTCCTGATTTCGCGGATCAGGCAGCTGGAGTTAATAAACGGTTTTACTACTCTGTTCCTTTCATTGTTTGTTTTTGGAAGAATTAAATATTTGCGGACTCCAGGGGTGATGGATCCAGAATCCCTGTTTACCCTCTGACTGTTAGCACAGGGCTTATCTCCCCGGCGCTCCGCTTTGCCTGCCTGGAGCTTTCTCCCGTGCTTCCCCACCACAGCCTACAACGAAGGGTAAAGGCAATGAGGAAGGGATTTCTAGGAAGTGCTACTTTTTTTGCCCCGGTCTGGATTTCAGTTGTTGTGAACTGAAAGCAGCAGCAGCCCAGCCCAGGATGTCGGGGCAGTAAATAAAGGTTCAGGCTGGAGTATTTGGAGAACATGGACGGAAAACTTGATGGGCTTCTAAAAACTGTACTGAATCTCTACAGATGGAACAATCACCTCATTAAAAAAAAGATGGAGCAAAACGAAAACTTTTCAGAAAATTCCAACTAAATTTCTACCAGTTTTCATCCTGTTTTTTCCTGTGGAGCAGGAAGGAATTACTGATGGAAGCTGAAACATGACGCCAAAAAATCCACACAAGTGATGGTGCCTACAAACTTAATCAGGAAGAATTTAACTTTCAGTGAGGTATCACAAGACACAGAATGTAAGCAGGAAAGATGCCTCCACAAGACCTGAGATTCCAAACTTCAGATTCAGAAGACAGAAACAACCATCAGAAATTTATTTGGAGGCAACAGCGCTTGAATAATCTTTCAACCAGTTAAGAGCATCATTTGTGAAACTGGGGATCTCTGGAAGCATTTCCCTCCAGAGGGCTCAATAAATGCACCCGAACTTCTCACTCTCCAGGAACACGGTCCCCCAGCATTGCCGTGACTTTTATTGGGATCCTGTGTCTAGCTCTGCTACACCAAAATCTGTCCCAGGAAAGCACGTCCCAGTAAATAAATGGAGTGGTTATACATCTCGGGGATTTCCTATTTGGCATGTCCTCAGATTTCCCCCCCTCTAATAGAAACCAAAGAGGGCGTATCGACTCCCTACAAGCCAGCTGATCTTCAGGAGTGCTGGCAGGAGCCTCTCGATGCTGGCTACGAGCAAACAATGTGCGCCGCATCTTCTGCTTCCCAGAGGAGCCGCCGGCTTTCCGAGAGCCAGCGATTAATCCCTGTGTGTGGGGAGTACAGAGGTGAACGTGCTCCCCCCATACCCTCCTGTTTGCCAGTTATTGCAAACATAAAACATGCCTCTGGCCCCTACCCAGCCCTGTCTTTAACTCCTGATAAGTATGAGACAGGTTTGTACTGACTCTACTCTTTAACACATGGGGTTTGAAATAGGATTTTTTTCCTACTCTAGAGAAAAAGCAGCTCTAACCTTGCTCTGTAGCAAAGTTCAACAAGTCCTACAGGGAAGTGAAATTTTTATGCATTTTTAGAAGCCTTTATTAGCGATAGCAAAGCCAGAGGAGGGGAGCGAAGGGAGGGATCATTAACCGTGAGGACCCAGTGCTCAACCTGCAGCTCTTCGCTTGGAGCCAAAGCACATCAGCAGCGAGAATCAAAATCCACACATGCCCATAAAGCAGAATACTCTTGCTCCTTTGCTTCTTAAACATTTTGGTGTGAAGCTTAACACTTGTCAGAGAACAGAGTTGGAAAGCACAGCTCTTATTCGTTCAGCATCACACTATATTAAAATAATAAGTAAAAAACTGATCACCAAACATCCCCTGCATGAAAACGCCCTGGGTATAATTTTTCCCTTAACAAAAGAGCAATATGAAACTCCTTACCTGGTAATGTGTTTCCCATTAGAAATATGCCTCCTTCGGCTCTGATATGTCTGGGCTCCTCGCCTCTTTGCACTCCTGGAGAGGGTTCAACGCTGTAGTACAGCCCAGTGGCCATGCCCCTCTCCCAGCCTGACGTCAGAGTCTGTCCTGGCGGTGCAAACGCTCCCAACGCTTCTGAAGCGATGACCCAAATGGGGAGCAATACCTACCCCCAGCTGGCCTACAGCTCGGAGACACCAACACTGCGTTCTGCAGGATTTAACACAACACGTGCATCGTGTGCAACGTAACAGCACTTACAAGTTCAGGACAGAGCGGCAGCAGGAGAGCTGTGGTGCCCTGAAAAGGGGCTAAAGGAGCTCCCGATCTGTGGCCAAGCAACCTCCTCGTCCCTGCCCGAGTTCTCCAGAGGAAAGCTTCACCACCTTCTCCTCATCTTGCTCAGAGCATGAGTCAGCAAGCACGCCTTCCTCTGCAGAGATGAACTGGGTCCGATGACCAACAGGATTTTGATCTCTTGTTTCTCTTTTCCCTCTTTGTTTTTAACAATTTTTTTTTTTTTTTTTTTTTTTAGTTTCCCCTCCTTTTAATTGCTTTTCCAGCAGCTGTCACACAGCTGGAATCAGAATGAGTTTGTTGGGTTGGTTTTTTTTTTTTTTGTATTTTTTAAAAAATAGCTTTCAAATGGATCTGCTTTCAAAACAGGGAGGTGAGGAAATCAGATAAGCCAGGAAATCCAAATGAGTTGGAAGGGTGGACAGCCACATGATAATTCAAATAGTTAAAGGAATTTGACTGTCCTGGAACTTCAACAGCTTGAGGATTCTGCATCTGATTTGCAGAGCTGACTAAAAACATAAAGGCTGGCTGGTTGTTGCTTAACAAAAGGCTGGAGCTCTTCTGCAGCTGCCGATTTACTCATTTTCAAGGAATGAGCTAATTTAGGAGAGGAGCAGTGTTTTCCTGCATCACTTCCCATCAGGCAACAAGGGAGAAATGGGGAAGGTTATTCTTACTGGCAAAAAGCAAATCTGAGATGCATTTCACTAACAAAACAGTACGTTTCTGACCCATACCCTGTGCCATGGTGTGCTGGCAGTACCTGGTGCAGTGCGAAGCCTTAGCATGCCTGTGCATTAGCTGCAGAAAATGCATCAAAAATGCATTTTAACATATAGATATATATATAAAAGATACCTGTTGTGAGTGCTCCCTGGGGTATCCCATCCTGCATACTGGGACCCTAATCCAAGGCAACCCGTTGGGGCTTCACTGAAAAGCAGCTAGAGAGCACATAGCATCTCAAAATAACATTAATTAAATCCCCAAGCATGTCCCACAGGTTTGCTGAGAAGGGGGCTGAGGGCCAGCCTTGGATCAGCCCATATACCTGCCAGGAGGAGGAGAAGGGCTGGGGATGGAGCCAGTGCCCCCCCCCGAGAGGGCAGCCCAAGCAATGCGTTTCAGGAGAAAGGAGAACTGAAAGCTCCAGAAAACTTGTATCAAGAAGCAATTCAGCATGCTAAATTAGGGACTTTCTCAGGATCTCTTAAAAAATAGCATTACCAGAGAATGAATTAATTTTACAGCTTTGAAAAAAAAAAAAAAAAAATGGCACACCACCCTTAACACATCATTAAAGAAAAACTAGTATGAAAACCTGGGAACTTGCACTGAGTTCAGATTAAGTTTCTTTGGGGTCATTTTCCTCCCCACCGAGGGGTCCAGGGGGCACAAACCCCTTCCACTAGGTGCTGAACCGACCCACAGGGCTGCAGGAGGACCCCTCCATCCCAGCAGCGGGTGGTGCCGCAGCTCCCGCGGCAGCCGAGGAGCAGGCAGCGGACCCCATCCTCCATCCCCACAGACCACGGCTCCACATCCCAGCTCCAGCTAAACCAGCGCCAGAGCGAGCACCCATCTGGCCACCCAGCCAGTTCGCCTTGGGCACAGCTCCAGCTAGAAAAATGATTTTTTTTTTTTTTTTTTTTTTTTGCAGTGGGGTTGATATTTTCAAGTGGATGAACGTGATTCATCGCTGCAGATGCACGACGTGGCGTGCCAGCAGTGCGCAGCTGCTGCCGGGTCACTTCTAGCCTGAAGTTGGGCTGAATTAATCCGGCTGCAAAACGTGACACAACCGCGGGCGGTTCTGAATCCCAAGTGTTCCAATACTGCAATTCTCTGAACTCAATTAAAACCACACAATTACTGCAGCCTGACACCCCCAGCCATGCCAAGAGCCGGGGTCCCCCACGCTCTGCCTGAGCCCGCTCTGCTGCAAGCCCCGGTGCTCTCCAGGGAACAGCAAAGGCTTTCGGAAACAATCCCCCTATTTCTAGCACGGCAAAACACATGCAGGATAGCAACACAAGCATTTAACAATCCAATCCATCTTTATTTTGGTAGTACTTTCTGCTGGAAAAGGAAAAACCTCGACTTTACAAATACAGCGAAGTGGTAAAAGAAAGACAGGTGTCGAAAACAAACTGCAAATGATCCCACGTGCCTGACGCCAACGTCAGGAGGAGTGTTACAAACCTATCACCTCTAGACCAAGTAACTTCTGGCTTTGCTAACAGAGTACTGGATGTCGGCTACACAACTCACTATACGGAAATATTTTAAAATAAGGACTTTTCTTGGTAACGTAAACAAAATCAGCCAACATTAAATTCCTCCATAGAAAAATACAACCTTATAACATCACCACAAAGTAAATGCATCTTCCAAGTTTTGGATATACTAGCGACCTCTCACAACCACCCTGCAAGGTAACTAAACCCATTACACCTGGAACAAGTGGCACTCACCCAAGCCCCAGAGGCAGCCTGAATCCAGCCGCCTCGTCTCGGTTTTATCGCCCAGAGCACAAACTGGGGGGTGTGCTGTACGGCTGGGATTTGGCATAGCACTGGTAACAAGGGGACTTAAAATTGGAGGAAAAAACTCCCACCTTTCCAGGGGATTCTCTGGTTTAATTGTGCACATGTTCTTCCTGATTCTGGCAGTTCTGGACATTGTATGATGCCTTGAAAGACTTCTGATACAGTAAACTGATGTTTTGGGGCAGCATCTTATGCCACATCGACACGTGATGTCACCGCGCCAGAGATCCCACCCAAATTAAGCCGAATTCTTTGCCCATGCAGCTGCACAAATACAGTGCCACCATCAACTGAGTCACCCCAGCGTAAGCAAGAACAGTACCAAACTGTGCAAATCTAGCTGCTAGGGGAGGTCTTCCTATGATCCATTTGAAATGTTAGAAAACACGGAATTATTTGAAGTAGGGCAATTTCATCCAGACAGTACAGAACTATTTTACAGACTACTAACTCGAAGTTAAAGAATAAAATTACAAAAAGACATCGGCTAACTGGCCACAACCGTACTTTCGTAAGCTCACGTGGAGAGCGCACTGGACATTGCTGGACAGATGAGCAGATGACACTCGGCTGAAACACCATTTATGATGAGAGATGAAAGTAAAGAATGTGGGCTTTGGGGAAGATGCGCTTAACTTGGATGGACGTACATGGGAAAGTATCGTGAGACAAAATTTGGGGTCCCACCTTTGCTCCAAATAAAGGAAATTGCTCAGAGATACCGGCCAGCAACAGGGATGCAGCTGGGAGCAGTCGGCTGGGGGCTCCCAGGGGCTAAATAAAAGGCTGTATAAACAAAAAGCAGCTGAATCTGGGTTACTTTTCTTTTCTTACAGGGAAGCTCCAGCCCTAGCAAGGTTGCTACTGGAGCTGTTGGTTAGAGGCTGGTGCTTTAATCCTGTTCTTTGCCTCCGTTTTGTTTCCAGCACAGGAGCCCAGGGCACAGCAAGTGCCCCAGCTCAGGGCTCATCAAAAGGGGCAGACCCAGCTCTGTGCTCCCCAGGGGCAAGGACCTTCCCCTGGCGGGGCAAATGGGACAACCAGCTGTTTCTGCAGTTTCTGGGCTCAAATTTTAACAACAAACCAAAATCCGTACGTTTATGTGCAATCTTCGGGTACAAATGAGGAAGCAAAAGTCGTACGTAAAGAGTTCACACCTCCCCACAGCCGAGTGAGAAACGAATGAGAACAGGTTTTGGCTCACCATGGTGATTATCGGACATATTACATACATTATTGCCTGGTAATTACAAACAGTTGGGACACACAGCTCCGCCTTAGCCCATAGGTTTTTTGAGTTTTTGCAAGAAAAGCAAAGGTCTTTTCTAACTTTAATGTGAAGATAGATAATTGGTATGACTTATGAAGCCAATGTTTCAATATAAATGCACCTCTATATTTGTTCACTGCAGAACACAATGAACTGTTAGCAATCTTTAATTTCACCTTATAAAACTAAAAAAAAAGTGATGATAGCTTTGTGTAGAAAAACCAAAAAAAATAATATATTTTCAACATACATCTGTCATATCATAGGATAAAGGATCACCTATTCCACTCTTCTTAGTGCTTCTATGTAAACCAAAGGCACCATTTCTACCGATGAGGTTGTAAATTTGGATCTTTTCCTTTTGGGTTTAACAAAAGTGAATGAAAAATTGCAAAAGCTAACGTTCCTGTGCCGAGCACACTACTGCATTACCTACTGCTATCACAACAAAGACGGATTAGGAAATACTGTTGCATGTGCTTATGAATTCACTGTCAAGAAAAATGAAGACATCTAAAAAGGACTGTCTCGAAAAGCAGCTGGCAAGATACATGTCGTTACACCCAACAGAAGAATTAGACTGTTTTTAATGAAGACAAATACTCACAGCTCTGCAAACCCCGTAGCTACACAGTTATGTCTTTGTACTTTTACCAAGTGGGGGAAAGAAAGCATCCACTTCTGCACACCCCCTTTAACCCTACAGTGCATGCATTACAAACACCAACACCACCCAGAATGGCAGCAGGACTTAGCCACATCTGCCAACCTGCAGTAGAAAGGCATGTTAGTGTCAACAAGGGCCATATTCTATCTGTAAATGAACATTTTCTCATCAGTTGGATACCAAGCTAAGCTCGCAGTGGAATTCAGGACCCTCTCAGCAGTGAATACAATTATTTGGGGTGGGTTTTCCTCTCTTTAAGCAGGTGCATCTTCTAAGCATAAGCAAGGACTGATCAGACAGTGGGGGAGCAGGACCTTGCAGGGGCACGTGCCCGCACAGCACCTTGTGGGGCAGGCAGCAACGCCCAACCAAGGGCACATGGCACGGCACGACCCTGCGAGCCAGCAAGGGGGTCCCGTGGGGCAGGATCCTCCAGTGGCAACTGGTTTTGCTCAAATGCACGATTTCCAGTAAGGACAACCCAACCTCAGGCAGCCCTGACACCCAGGCAGCACAGCCGGGGGACAAAGGCGGATGCTCCCGCACAAGTGACCCACACCAGGAGATGACCGCCAGCCATGGCAATGTCTTCTAGCTCAACTGAAACTGGGAAACCTTGAGGAAAGAAGGGATTTCAGATCAGCCAGAGTAACGGTGGGGATGCTCACTGCTACTGCGGTGTTATTCCTAAGGCCAGGATGGTGGAACCCGCTCAGTGCTTCCAAATTTGATTTTCCTTCTCTATTCCAGCTCCGAAGTTTTCCACACACATGTCCCAGAGTGTGCGCAGAGGATCATTGCTGGCACAAAACACCAGCTGCCAAGCAGATCTGGACCGTAAGGAGCTCAGAAAACAACTCTGTCCTCCTGCGTCCTCTCCCACCACAGCGTGCTGTTCAGGGTGCCAAAGCTGCTGTCCTCCTCCTCCTGCTCCTTTGCCAGCTCCACAAAAACCTGGGACAGACAGAAAAGATCTGAATGCATCATGCTCCTTGTAGGAACTTTTTTCTTGGTCAGAAATTTCTTCTCCCAGATAGCAAGCGACAGGACAAGAAGAAATGGCCTCAAGTTGCACCAAGGGAGGTTTAGATTGGATATTAGGAAATTTTTTTTCAATGCTTCACCACCTGGGCAGTGGAACACCTGCCCAGGGAGGCGGTGGGATCACCATCCCTGGAGGTGTTTAAAAGACACGTAAATGCGGTGCTTGGGGACATGGTTTAGTGATGGGCTTGTTGGACTGGATGATCTTAAAGGTTTTTTTCCAACCTGAAGGATTCTATTCTATGCAACAGAATTTATGCCAAAACCCCCATGGGTATTGCATGTATTGCATTATCTCCGAGTAGGAAGTTCTTAGTATTCTGGGTTTTTTCCTCCTTGCTCCTACCCTCCCACCTCACGTCTTCAAGAGTACAATGAAAAGGAAGTTGGACAGAATCCACACTAAAGGACATTTATCGTCAGCAATAATTAATCCCGAATAAGCAATAATAAACCCTCAGTTTTGCCCTCCTTTCAGAAAACGAACAGCAATGCCCATCTTTTGAATAAATCTGAGCGACATTTCCACGAAAACCACAAGGTTTTTTGCTCCAGTCACTGTTTGAATGAAGAAATTTAAAGTGCTGAAGCTGCTAAATGGCAGAACCATAGCCCTAATCCAAGGCTGGTTTAAAACTTAGGTTAATCAGTGGGAGAATAGAGAAACAATAGATGATCGATCTGTGCTCTCAGAAATGCAGGGGTTTCTAGAAAAAAATCAGTATGTGTGAATAGGAATTGCTTGTTCAAAGACTAAGTGTGCTTGAAGGACTGAGTTAAAGCAGGCAGAAAGGAGATCCTGATCCCAGGAGGAGCTGGGAACTGAGGCAGAGACTGGAACTGAATAGATGAATCAACTGGGACAGAGTCAGGTGATGGATTTGCAAAACTCACAAGACCAAAGGAAACTTCTAAAAACTTCAGATATTGACTAATGAGTTGATCAGTCTATATAAGCTGTGCTGCACCCCTTTGTTCTCTGTCACTCACTGGGGTGGTGGCCCAACTCCAAGTTGTGATTAAAGCAAGCCCAGTGGTACCCACGGCTGTGTAAATTTTTCCTTTAACAGCCACTACAGATGGCATCTTATTTTTAAAGGCAAGAACGGGGATAAAGAGGAGCAGGAGAACTGGCAGTCACAATTCACTTTGGAAAAGGGGACTTAGCTCCCCCAAAACACCCTAACAGGCACCACCACAGCAGCTGCCCGACAGCTGGGGACGGGGGACAAGCTGCCTGCGCAGGGCTCATCGTCCCCTCCATCCATGGTGCCTTGCCCAGCCTGGAATGCACAAGCCCTCTACGGCAGGAGCAAAGTGAACGCAGCCCAGCCACCTGCAAACCCCATCCGATGCCCTGCAACAAATGCCTTCGCCTGGCGGGGTTTGCTACCATCAAATATAATTTGCTGTAACGTACCTGTTCCAACGTTGCCTGAGAAAAGCTGTACTCCTCGATATTAAAGGCGTGCTTTACTGTTGAAAGAATGACGACAGAGCATATTTAGTATATTTATACATATAATATAGACTATATTTAGGGATACTGAACGATCGGACACAACTAGATTTAAAGAATTTTAAGCCAGTAAAAGTTCTCACTCTTGATTTCACAAGAAACAGAGTTGGGGAGAGCAATAATAATAGAAAAAAAAAAAAAAGTACTTTGGAACAGAAATGCAGAAATGCCACCGCATGGCAAATGTGTCATTTATGGGAGACAAAATGATTTCTGTACGTGATGTGCGGCAGGTTCTTAATTACCTTCTTCCAGCTTGGAAAAAGAATGTGAAAGCGACTGTACATCTTCTTTGGGAATTTTATACGCCAAAATAGAAGCAAAACTGGAACAAAGAAACAAAGCAAACTTAGCTTCAGGTAAAATGAACCAAAACAAAAATATTAATATCCAAGCAAATGGATTTAAGCTCATTTTCTGACAGTTACTCCAGGCATTTTGACTAGTCATCATTACACAAGACAACAGGAACGCTGCAGCGCCAGCAGCCCAGCTGGTTTATAACCTGTCTCAGGGATCCAGGTCCAGGTGCATCAGCTGAGGTCTCCCTGAGACTGCTCCATGATTTATATGCTCTTCAGCTAAGATTCAACCATTTATATTCTGCTTATAAACTCATGAAAGAAAAAAATCGCTGCCCAGGATTCTCAAGGTTATGAGGTTTTGCTTTTCAGATGAACTCGGACAGAGGTCCCAGGATCTCCTGGGGCTTTGCATCATGCAGCGGTTCCTGTAACCCAGATTCCAGAACAGGGAGCTGCTCTACCCCTCCCCACCTGCTTCCGAAAAACGAACGCTCCTCCACATCTCCCACATCTGTGGGATGTTCCTTATACAATGCCCGCAGTGCCCTGTTTGGAGAGCCTCATCAGCGCCCACCAAGCCAGACCCTCTAGTTCACACGGCAGAAATCCAAGGCTGTTCGGGGAAAACCAAGCAACCCACTCTCAGACTTTAAGGTATCCCCAGAAAACATTCAATTATTTCCTGGTAAAGGCCAGTGACTCAGACTTTACCCGTTTCCCGGGGGCCCCAACTGAAGAGGAAGCTGTCAAGGAACAGCTATGCAGAAATCCAGTTTTGCTTCCTCCGTGCCGAACATCTGCAGGCAGGGCTCGCAGCCCCAGCCCCAGCAGCTTTTGCCAGCCTGCAAAACCCTTCCTCTTTTTCTTTTTTTTTTCTTGAAGCTACATGTAAATACTTTTTGTAAATTTTAGTATCATAGTATGCCCTACTCTGTGCCAAGGAGCTGCTGAAAAATGAGGGGCTTGTATTAATATTAATATTTTCCACGTATTTGTGAAACTTCACCTTTCCTGACGATTTGCATTTGGGAAGATGTGCGAAATCTGGCTCTGCAGGTACTCCACCTGCTGTACATCTGCTGTTTCTTTTAATTTCATTTCCAGGAAGTATCCTCTTCCAAACTTACTCTTCAAGTGCTGGACAGTACCTATGCACCTACCCATTGCAGAGAGAAAACAAGAGCTGAACACGTTATATCACGCGCAGGGAGTGCTCCGACTTCTTAGAGACCCTTTTTGCAGTTTAATTTTGCTCCAAATTTAAGGTGCAAAAAAAATTGTCTATGTGTATTTTCAAAGAAATATATTTTAGTCTATCCTCCCTGCCACAACACCTGCCCATGAGGAGTGCTCGGTGGTACCTGAGCTGCCCGGACACCAGGATGGCCACACGGTCACAGACAGCATCTGCCTCTTCCATGTAGTGAGTGGTCAGGATAGCTGCTCTCTCCTTGTTTTTAAATGCTGCTCGAATTGCCCGCCTACAAAACATAACCAAAAAAATCCCGGAATAAAACAATCGGCACCTAACGGTACATCCTGGGTTAGTAGGAAGAGAGGACTGTGATGCTCAGACGCAAACCCTTTATTTTATGGGCCAATACTACTCCCACAGCAACAATCAACACCTAACTTTTTCACAAAAATGACTCAAATCTATATTTTTCATGTAATTTTAAAGATTTCTTTTGACTTTCAAGCTTTTGATCTCCAAGCTGTTCTGGGAGAGGACACAGACGAAGCGCACCTGGCAGCAGGGTGAGGTTTATTCCCTGCCTATGGCTCTCCCTAGTGTTAACAGGGATAACGCACACATGAAACTGGGCAAATTCCCAAAAGGAAACGAGCCCGTGGCGCCGGTGGCACTCACCACATGTGCTGCTTGGCTTTTGGATCCATCCCGGTTGACGGTTCATCCAAGAGCGTGACCCGCGGGTTGCCCAGCATACTCAGGGCAAAGCAGAGCTGGGAGGAAGGCAAAGGGAAAGGGTAAGGGACACCAGCGCTGCTGGGGACAGCCAGCACGGGGACAGCCAGCATGGCAGCTCGAAAAGCTCCCCCGTACCTTGCGTTTCAGCCCCACGCCCAGCTTCTTCGTTGTCTTCTGCAGGTGGTCTTTTAAATCCAGGGCATTGGTGATGCTGCGGAAGAGGAAGGACCACATGTGAACAGCTGGGAGGGCGATGGTTTGGCTTGCCCCTCATCATGCCGTACGCAAACAGTCTCATTTGAAGAGCTCAGTTACAAATATTTGTATATGAATTATATACAACCCCAAAAGCAGAGCAATAAGCAGAATCTGAGCTGGGTGCTTCCCTACCAAACCACCTGCCCCTTGTCCCAGAGCAGCCGGTGGTGACAACCCAGAAACAGCTCCAAGTCCTGGACTCCCCGTCCCTGCAGCCTCGTTAGCACTTCATAACTTAAAAAATAAAATAAAACCCCCACAAATGCCAGCTGCATTTTGTGTGGCTGAATCTGTATCTTCTAACCTACAAATTCACACGTGCTGAGTTTGCTGAAAAGACGCAATCAAACTTAAATGAGAAGAAGATTGCACTAGGAGAAGTGGAAAAAAGCCCCAACAAACCCACTAAGAAAAACACAGCTAAACCTTAAACGTTTCTATAATAAACTACTTACCGTTTTATGACTTCCTTAACATCAGACTGACTCATTCCTTTGATAGCTCCATAAATTTCAAAGTGTTCCTGCAGTGTAATATCTGGCCAAAGCGGGTTTGTTTGAGGACAGTACCCCACAAATTTCACTGAGTCATCTTCGCTGTTCAGCCCAAAAGAATCACCTCCCATCAGAACCTGCGAGGAAAATATGGTAAGCTTTAGAATTGTTTTTGTAAAGCTTTAGCAAGAAACACTTGGGAACACTTGCAATAATAATGATAAAAATTTAAATAATAGATTTGTTTTCTATTTAGCTTGTAGCACGTAACGTACTTGCCCACTGGTTGGCTCAATCTCTCCAACGAGCATATTAATTAACGTGCTTTTGCCAGCTCCGTTGGGTCCTAACAAACCCAGTATTTCTCCTAAAGAAAGGACGACACAAAACACGGCTCATGAGGTCAGATAAACAGACCCAAGAGTTGCTTTTGTAAATAAAACAGCCCAACAGCAAGTAATTGAACTCCAACCCTTTTTCACGCAGAGAGAAACATGTTTCGTTGCCACTTTCTTTATTTTTCTCCCCAGAAGAAATTCCTTTCTTTCATCAAACTCTTTGTGCAAGCTGCTGACCAGGATCGCTGGCATCTAGTAGGGAAGAGAGAAGCGGCTGCAGATCCCAGTGGCTCTGGGAGCCCTTCACACCTGGGGTCCGGGGAGTGCCCGGGGGCGCACAGCGTTACCTCCTCGCTTTTGGGATTGCTCAGTATCTCTTGGACTCGCAGCCTCTCCGCCTTCACGTCTCCATCTTCGTTCTTGTCATGCGGGACATCCGGGAACTTCCAGGTTTTGGCTTTTGTAGAACATTTTCTAAGGGGGAAGAAAACAACGTGATGCCTCTGCTCGGCATTCAGCTGAGATTCGCTCACCGCTTCGATGCAGAAACCATTTGCGCCTGCTGAATCCTGGAGTAACATGTTTCTGCGGCATGTCGGAGAAGCCCCAAAGGAGCAGAAAGAGCTGCCAGTGACAGCAACTATGTCACCTTCCCACTGAGCTCTCTGCCGGGGCACAGCATCCCCAGCCATGCAATGGGAAAGGAAGCTCCCCTATTTTTATATAGGGGATGATCTTACCAAAGTCACAATTTTACACCGTTATAACTTAAAAGGAAGTGCAAAACCTGTTTCTGCACGTCAGTGACTGAATTTTAGAAAACTGAACTCAGGAGAACAAATTCTTTAGCAACTTGGGATGGGATGTAACTAAAGGTGTTTTATTTTCTGCAGTATCCCCAAAGCTGTAGGCTGCATACTCCAGTTTCATCATCAGCGTCACTTCGAAAAACAGCTTCTTTGGACTATTACTTTTTAGAAGTCTATTCAACAGAGACACACCTGAAAAACGGATCCTCTCTAACTGTCCTCCCTCCATTCTTCAGCTCAAAACATCGCAGCAGCAAGAGCCACACAACACACTGCAAATAGGGCTAAAACAGACAAATACAGTTCTGGTTACTTGGAGCGCTGCCAGCCCCTCCAAGGCTGCTGATCCTATAGGTGACCCTGCAGGTGATCCCACCAGTCTGATGAGTGACAAGAAGCTCCAGCTCCTCACCACCACAGAAGTGCTGATGTATCCGCAAAGATGAAATATATAATTCGCTGCTGCTCAGTGGGTTGACACTGAGGATGCACAACCGGAGTCTGCTTTAATTTAATGATAATTATTTGGGTGTTTTGGAAGGAGAAGGGACTGTCCCCTGCTCTGGAGCTCTTGCTCCATCAGCACTGACTCCCATAATAATCGGAATTTAACATTAGCATCGTTAATAAGACCATTGAAGCAGCAGATGTCGAGCTGGCAGGCACAGCAGCTCTACTGAGACTGTTCGTGCTGCAACAGGCTGCAAAAGCTGCAGGCTCCAGCGATGCTCAGCATTACATCCAATCTTTATTAATAAAGATGCCTGAACAGAAGGGGCCTCCCAGCAGGAATCAGCAGTTCTCTACAGCAAATACGGCAGATAATCAAATAACCGTGCTTACAGCTACAACTGCTACCAGGAGCCGGTCCCAGGGGTCGTAGTATCCTCCGTTCTTTTCCTTGCCTTTCCACGAGACCTGACAACGCAGAAACCCCACGTTCAGGTACCCCAGCACCCACCGGAGAGCGCGTATTCTGCACCGTGCTTCCACCTCGGATCGGTCAGGTAAGTTATGTCGCTCCAGCGCTTTGAGAGGGTCTGCAGAGACCCTGCCTGTGCAAGTCTGACACCAGGAAAACTCCACTGAAGTCCCGGGGGCTGCTCCCGGTTTAACGCCACCAACTCCCAACTCGCCCATCACTGGGGCGGCTCAGCCCACAGGCTGAGACATGTATGGTTTTCCTTTAGGTATTTAATGGAAGACTTGCTTCTTTCCTTATTTTAACTGCAACACTTTGCTTACAGGAAAAAGGTGACTTGTCACCAGCAGTTGCTATTTTTCACGTGTTAAACGGCTATGGATGGTGTTACACCACCAGGCACCGAAGCACTGCCCCGCTATCATTAACACTCGATCCCAACCACCTACAAGTGTTCTGGAGAGGATGTCCTGTGTCCCCTTACCTTTATAAAAGAAATCAGACAGCCAATAAGGGGATAAATAGGAATGAAGATGGAGAAGACGTAATGCAGGATGGTGGTTACCAGGTAAAAGTCCAGAAAAAAGGCCACTTCAGTGACAACTGTACAGAGCAAGGCCGTCTGTACAAAAGAAAAGGGAAAAAAAAGTCCATTTTCATGCAGTTCAGACTCTCTAAGCATAAGTTATCTAATTTGAGGCACATTTTTTAAAAGCTTTTATCACGTAGGATATGGCAGTAATACAGAGATGATGGTAAACGTTTCAAATTTCTCGTGCATTAAGGACACGCAGTTAAATAAAAATAACCGAGAAGCCTGTTGTGGATAACCAGCCTCCCTAGCTAACCAACATCAAGATAAAATGACTCACCACTGAAAATATAAATGACCAAAATTCTTTCGTATTCTGGACTTTTTTAAATGTGAAGGAGACAACGTAAGTGAAGAGCACGACTGACGGGACATAACCGATCAGGCAAAAAATCTGCGGAGATAGGAAAGGTTTCTCAGGAAATGTACAGCAAGAACCCAGGGGTGAATTTTTTGCGTAAGTATCAACTGGAAATACTTCAGGTGCGCTACGTAACTCTGCATTCATTTTTGTAACTTAATTTGATGTTTTGCCACCTTGGTATATACAGCATATACTATTAAAGACACAAATAAAAGAGTATGTGGATAGGAAGGAACGTCTCCTAGCTTCCTTTAAACCATTTCCCCCCTTTTTTTAAAAAAAAACACCACAGGCTCCCATAAATGTCGACCTGAAGATTTTGGCAGATACTAGAAATTCCCCTTTCAGCCTCAGCATTTTCACAGAAACTAAAATAAAAGTAGATGCACTGGCAGAAAACTAGCCCTGCAGCACGACGGTCACATCCCAAACCCGATTAACTCCGAGCTTCTGGGAAAGCAGCTAGGAAAATATGATTCCTCTCAATTACAGCCAATATCTCGGGGAAGCCCGCTCTGAATATAAAAGACATGAAGACTTGCAGTGTCTTTGATTTAATCACATGCTGCAATTCATTGTGGAGCCGGCCTGTGCTCAAAGTCACTGTACCCTTGTCGTTAGCAGCACGCTGATACAAAAGGAGCAAATATCAATCGGCAGTGAAGAGCACAAAGCAGGCTGAGCGAGCAGGGCAAAAAAGGATGGAGCATTTCCTCGGAAGATCCTGCTATTTTTAAGCTCCATTTTATTCCAGTTCTGAACGAAACTCCAAAATTTGCATATATTTTTCCCCATGAAAACTCGTACTATTTTGCCTTTGGTGCAGCCTGACTAGTGCCTCTGCACCAGCAGCCTCAATTAGGCACTTTCCACGTATATTGGCTGGAAAAAATCTGCTGAACCATCTAAGGAAAATAAAACACTTGTAGAAAACAACCTAACCATGCTCTCACATCCCCCCGGTGCTCCTGGCCTCACCACACTCACCACAGCGAGGAACTTGCCCACGTAAAAATAAACGCCGTAATGAAAGGCGAAGAGGCTGCCGATCATCAGGACGAGGATGGAGAAAAACAGCGGGAGGTCGACAACGGCTTGGCCAGTCCAGTAAGCGGAGGGATAAAGCCCCGCTATCTTCAGCTGCGTGTACGCTTTGATCTGCAGCAGGAAAAGAAAATGCAATGTTAATAAAAGATTTATTAAAATTAATACTGTGTTAATCTGCCTCGGTGTGCAAGCAGGATCTCGGTTTTCCCTCTAACACACTGCTTTTACACTGATGTGGCACCAGCATGTTACCTGGTTATTGCTGATTTTAGCCACCGCAGGAGCAAAGCGCCTTTCCATGGAAAGCAAAAGGGCTTTTCCCAAACCTGCTCTACCCCAGGCAGCAAACAGCAGTCACATCCACGCTGCCTTTCATGGTAAAAGACACCGTTTAAAACACCTCTCTCGATTTCCCCCCCAAATCCCAAGGTTTTCACGTTCTTGTGCAGTTTCTAAATCAACACCTGGGAGTTTACCTTATGGTTTTCTGCGTTGTCCATGGCAAAATAGGGTGGCATTCCGGTAATAATGATTCCCAGTAACACAGCTTCAAAATAGATCTCCAGTCTGAAAATTGTGTCTGGAAGGTTCTGAAATATAAATCAGATGGCTTCAATGCCAGAATGTGCGTGACCAAAAACCACTCAGAATTGGAACGTGACTGTAAATGCTAAAACATGTGTCCTGTCTATCTCAAGATCATCTGAGCTGCAGCATAAAGGAAAATACCCACAGGAGGTTTTGGAGTATTTATGTTTCTAATCAACTCCTGCAGCAGTTATCTCCTGCAGGAGGTCCTCTCCTCTCCTCAAGACCACCCCAGCTGCACGGGAGGCAGTGGACCTCCCGCATCCCCGCGCTCAGCCTCCGACAATTGCAGGTAACCCGCAACAAACCCATAACAAATTCCCAACAGGACACCCTCGTTCCAAGCCCTTTTTTCCTCCACTTCCACAAGCTGCAGGGCAAAATCACAGCACCTTTCACATCCTCTTACATTCTGCAAGCATCCATACCACACCACCAAGGACTTACTCCACGGGGTTTGCCTACTGAGGCCCAATCCTTCCCGACAGCGCGGTGCAGAGCGCAGCCTTCGGTGCTGCAGCCAGTCCCCACAGCTTCTCCCTTTGTTTACGGCGTGGTTTTGCCCCCTCCCTCTCCCCCCAGGGATGCTCTGCCACCCACCCCGTGGTTAAGGGTGGGTTTTGCCCCGCTGCAGCCACAGGTGCTGCTCACCTGCACGAAGGGGTTGCTCCAGATCTGGATGCTCTCCGTCACGTTTAAACTGCGCAGCAGTAGGTTGCTGACAATATTCATCAAAACCGGCAGCGAATGCACCATGGTACTGTTGAATATGACCGCGAAAACATAGTTCTGGAGAGGAAAGTATACACCACATTAATTCTTCTGCACGAAGGGCAATACCCTGCGAGGGCTCTCCTATGGGCTTGATTTAACCGCAAAGCGAGGAAAATCTCTGCATAAAGAACTCTGGGCAGCTCACGGTGGCTATAACGTGTAGCCTAGTTCAGGAGAACAGTCGTGTTCACAGAGAAGAAATTATTTGGAATAAATTCCCAGAATGTTTTGCGCAACTGCAATGCTATGACAAACGACGCTCCAGACAATCACAGTCTGAACAACAAAACACAGTGACCCGCACTCGTATGTTCCTGCTAATGCATTTAAAAACCAGACAGGCAAAAATTCGCATTGGCTAAGGGCTGCACAGTCACCCTAATATTAACAGTTTGCAATGAATAAAAATGGGAACAAGAGACAGAGCTGGCATTTTGCAGAGCGGTTCCTTTGCTGGAGATTAAATACGACCCCCACGCACACATCTTTCTGACACTCCTGCAGCGGCCACACTGAAACGAACACCTACAATCCCAGAAACTCATTTTTCTTTACGCATGAGAGCACCCTGGAATTATATACTTCTGTCAAACTGGGTAATTCAGCTAGTGTACGTAAATAATAATAAAAAAAAATAAATTCCTATGCCAGGTCTCTTGCGAGGTACAATATTTCCCTTGGGTTTTTGTATCCTTGTGGGCAGGAAAGGGGGATGGAAGTTTTATTAGCCTACCATAATTATCGTTATGGAAAAACAGTTATTTTGATAACGTTTCCATCCTGTCAATACAAGTCCTTTTTGCAGGCTTATTGTATAAGCAATAGTACATGGCACCATTTGATTCTATACCTCAATCGGTGCCTTTCAGGCAGGAGTACGGCACCACCAGCCCTGCCCGGCGGCGTGCCTGCTCCCGAGGGATGCGGCTGCGCCAGTCTGTCCGTCCTACCTGCCTGCCCTCAGGGTCCAGCACGTTCAGAGCTGCGCTGTGAGGTGCAGCTGCGATGTAATCGCTGTCATTGAACATCTCCAGGAGTATGTTCATGCTCCCAAGAGAGCGGACAATGTCATCGATATCCGATTCTGGTGTAAGACAGAGAAAACATGATCACTTACCATCAGCTGGGAGTATTTACACAAAATTATTGACGCGTTTCCTCACTGATACAACCCTACGATGAAAGATCATGCCCAAAGAGTTCTCGGCTACTTTGAACAACAGGAATGACTTTTTCTTTTTTTTTTTTGCTTCCCACTCAACCACCTCCAAAGAACTCAAGAAAGTTTTTTTAGTTATTTTCTCCAACTAATTTGTGCAAGTCAAATGCAGCACTGAGGAAGTGGAGCTGCCAACAAGCGTTATCAGGATACTCAAAGTTTCAGCTGAACGGAGAATTAGCCAAGAAAGCTGGAAACCAGCGGCACTGCGACACGGCACCCAGAGAAATTAAGTTGTATTAAGCACAAATTCCCCGATAGCTCAAATAGACACTCATTTCTATTGCCTGGATTGCTGCTACGCGCTTTTAAAGCATCCTAAGTGGAAACAAAATGGCATTTTCCAAAATGCTTCGTAACAGGATTTTAATCTTGATGTATCTAAATGTCTGTCCGGCCAGTTCCCTCACAGGGACCATCTTACAACAGAGCGAGCACAAGGCTACCAGCCGTGGCATGAAGGATGCTCACTCTCTGCCACCTCTGGGTACTTAGAAACTCTTCATCTGGGTTAATTCCAAGGAAAAAGTTTGACCCCAGCCCCAAAAGCATCACACACCATCCTTCCCCACCACGTGACATGCTGCGTTAAAGAGAGCTGGAGACAGGAGCTGCCCCGCGCAGCATCCCTGCTCCCCTACCTGTGGAGTTCTGCAGCAGCAGACGACTCCTGTACTTGTGATAGTTCTCTCCGGGCTTCAGCAAGTACAAATCTGGGGAAAGTTTGATAGCAGCTACAGAATTTTTGATGATGTGGTGTATGAAAAACAATAAAATCTGAACGATAAGAAAAATCAGAAAAAGCAACAACCTGAAAGAAATAAAAAGTTTCGGGTTTATTAAAATTCAGCAGAAGCCAATGCAGTTTATGTACATGATATTAAAACAACATCTCCCTCTCCCCCCAAAAAGCATGTTTTCAACAGTAACAGACAGCTTCATGCTTCTTATATTTTAAATGCAACTATGGGAGAAAAATTAATTGCATCCTGCCTCTCTGGTTTCATTCAAATAGGTTTTGAGGATTTTGTATACAAAGGAGAAAGCCCCGGTACTTACATCACTCTCACGCATTTATTTTCCCGCTTGAGACTAAGGAAATGAACTTTCGCTATGGTGGAAACCTGCTTCTTCCAGAGGGCCGTGTTGCTCATCGCCGGCACCTTCGTCTCCGAGAGCATCAGCAGGCTCTGCTCCATGTCGTCGAGGGATTTTGTATCCATTTCATCCTGCACTTGCTGGGAATTGAACACGCTATAATCTGAAAGAGAAGAGAGCAGAACTATGAACCCGATGCTCCGACAGAGCTATGCGATTTGAAACGGCAGGGCTGGAGAAGGCTGGGTGGCCAGCAACTCCTTCCCCTCGCTACTGTGTCAGCCACCCCAGCCCACCCCAGCCCAGCCTCTCAGCCCCAAGGTCAATGACACTGGGCTACCCCCGAGCCCTGAACCACACGCACAGCGGGCACTGAAGGCAGATGGTAGAAATTTCTGCCACTCAAAAGGTGCAGACCTGCCCCGGTTTCACACCGCTGCCCTACGTACGTGCCCATACTATTCCATCCCAGTACACTGAGCTGTTAAACTCTCATACCCACGCAGAGACCCTGCAGAGCAGGACAGTTTACTCGTCTGTATCACACAGAAAGCTCTAAAGAGATCAAGATGGCTTAAACCATTCGAAGTTGACATCAAAAGAACAACTGGTTAATTCTGGAGTAATATTAAGCAGTCCCAACTTTTCACTTGAGTTGAAAGTTAACTGAAAGGAGGGGAAGAGCAACAACAGCTATTTCAGCCTTAAGCGCAGGCTGCTAATACTGTTTGTGCAGAAAGTTGGGAATAAATTTTATACACTGCATTTACAATTTCTCTAAAGTAAGCTCCATTAGGAAAACAAAGTACATTTTTAAAAGCCAGCCAGAAAAAGTGCAACTGCAAAGCAAAGGAATTACGATGTAAGTACACTGGATGAAAAATTAATTACTGCAGAGAGAGCCAGTAAAAAGCTTTTCCCCTGGATCCTCCCAGAGTCACTCCCTGCTCGGCTCACTGCTTTTTCATGTTAAATATTTCAAAAGCCTGGAATGCCGTGAGACCGAAGGGGCCCCACACTGCTGGGTGCAGTGCTCCACGAGAGGATTTTTTTATATAATTTACCTTCATAGCAAAACTCTTGCTGGCACTGATGTGGCGTGGACAGTTCTACGCTAATTAAGACTAAATCAAATAGGAGGGAACCAGGAAGCCAGCCACAGGCCACCCCACCTGCTTGATCAATCTCTGCCTCAACTTCCAGCTTCAGATAGACATCCTCCAGCGTCGTCATGGAAACGCCGTACGTGATAACGCCCAAGTGGGAATGAATATCCAGGTCAGAAAACAAGCCTAGAGACAGAAGGGAAAGAGTGGTTGCTCTGAAACAGGGTTACATCACCCCCCGAGAGATCTTCAAGCACATCAGAGGCATCCCTAAAGCCTTCTGCATGGTAGGAATGAGCTGGTAACGTGTAAATATGGTCGCTTAATTACAAAGACACAGGTCATGGCTTGAGGACCAAGGGAGGGATAAGCTCCTTTTAGCACAAAACTTCAACCTCTGTGGTCGGGTATGGGAGACGGGGCATGTTTTCCCAACGCTGTAGTGTTTATGAAAACCACCTCAGCATCCTAAAGCTCCTGGGCTCAGAACTGCCTCCCAGCTAGCTGCAAGAGCCCCTTTTCCTGGAAACATCACCCACAGGGACTGCAGGACAGCTCGTCCTACCTAGATCCCTGCCCAGGCACAAAGAGATTTTACAAATAAAACCACTCAGTGATTTTATATTTTTTCATATATAAAAAAATAAATACCCAGATTCAGTAAAGCCAGCTTAACCGGGCAGGAGAACCTGGACAGCATGCATAGGTTGAAGAACCAAAATGATGCTCAGAGTGAGAGCACTTCTTAGCACCTTTGGATAAAAATACTATCAGGCTCCTGTCAATCCTATGAAGTGAAGGACTTGACAAAATGAGGAGCTTCAGAGCCAAGGTCACACTGAAGGAAAATGCAGTTGCGTAAAATGGGAAGAGCAGTTGATATCCGATGATGCTTATCAGATCCACAACTTCTGCTCCAGTGGCTGAGGCATATTCCCGACCTCAGCTCCTCCTTAAAACAGTTTGGGGGAATGGATTCATTCTTGCATAAAGACGTCTGTTTTTCAAAAGTACACGCAGTGGCTGCTAAAGGTAAAACTAATAAATTATTAACTGGTTAAATGCAAAGGGGAAAAAACCATTTATGGAATATGAGCTGCATTTTCACATCAGTATTGATTCTCCCCTAGCTTTCCACACAGCGCAAAGGACACACTGTTTCTTCCATTTTTTTCCTGGGAGGTAAACAAGGAGCCCTGTATAGGGCTGATCAGATAATTGCTGCCATCTAGTGAAATCAACACATCTGTTCTGCGCTCCCTCTTGCCAGTGAATTTCAAGGCAGCGACACAAGGCTCTACACAGGTCACAAGGGGGATTGATTTTTGTAGGACTTGAGGCTCTCTGGAGGGCAGCCCTCCCCATTAAAATGCTCTGTGGTAAGAGGATGCTTCTTCAGGACGAGGGGATTCTCAGGCGAAAGGGTCTCTTCACCCTTCTGCTAAATAAAGGCACCTCCCCAGCACTTGCTGTCGGGTACCACGTCCCTCTAAACACACCGCAGCCCCCTTGGAAGAGACCTCGCTGACTGAGCGGCAGACAAATCAGCCAACCAATGGGTTTTTTCTCATATATATATATATTAAAAAATACATGTATATATTTATATATATTTTATATATATGTATTTATATATATAAACCACAAAAAAGAAGTGACAATTTAACAAGAATTGCAGGCTGTGGCCATGCTTGAAGGATTTCTCTTCTGCAACTGTTCAGCCCTGCAGAGCAACCCAAACATCGATACCTGCAAACTTGTCCATGTCCCTGAGCGGCAAGGTGTACACGAGCTGCTCGTCGTTCTCCTGGATCAGGCTGGCCGCAGGTATGTGCTGTCTTATCAGCGAAGTTGTAGCTTCCGTGTTGCAATAGGCATCGATGTGCATACTGAGAAAACACATGATGAGCAATTGGGGTTTTAAAGCTTGCTTTTCTCCTTACACCCACATCGGAACTATCAGCCTGCAGAGCGCCAAACCTTCAGCACAAACACGATGAAAGGATTTTTTTGGGGGCCAGGGGGTGCTATCTTATAGATTTTAAACAGAAAACAATTAAAAAAAAAAAAAAAAAAAAAAGAGACATCATGTCACATAGAAGATACCACAGAAAAAGAATACCTCAAGCGGTAGCCAATTCCCCATTTGCTTTTGAGAAAGAGAGAAGATCCAAGGCATTTTAACATCCCTTGAGAAATCACAGCTTTACGATCTAGAAACAAAAATCAAGAAGGCCCTCTGAATCACACAATTGTCAGTTTGTTTCAAACCCCAACTATGTATTTCAAACAAAGCTGTATTCCACCGTTAGAGCAGCATCACTTTCTGCTCCGTGGCTGCTGCTGCTGTTCTGCCTCTGCCCCCCCGCCGGTACCCAGGGCACTCACCGGCGAGGATATCTGCCTCGTCCATGAAGTGGGTACTGAAAACGGTCACACGATTCGCTTTCCTGTTTTTCAGAAGGTTCCAGACGATGTGCCGCGAACACGGATCCATACCCGCAGTCGGCTCATCCAGCAACAAGACCTTTGGGAAAAACCAGGAAGCGTTTGCAAAGCCATATCCGCATGCAAGGAATCAACCGTGGGAAATCCTACCCAAGTAACAGATACAGGGCTTCTTGTTTGAAGCCTGCTAATTAGTCCTCGAAAACATGCAGGAAACATCCTAGCGTAAGCAAGGCAGCTGTCTTCACTGTGCTTTGAATAAATTCATCTCCTCTTCCAACAAATGGAAAAATCACATAGTAAGTTAATGCCATCGTCTCTTTCATTCCGTTTCTGATACAATTATGTTTAGCTACGGCTGCAGTCCATCTATTAAGGGATGATTAAATACACACACATGTTATTATATTCAAGTCCCGGTGGACTGTCATACACACCATTTTTAAACACAGACCTCAAAGCAGCCACCGTTCTTACAGGGCACCAATAACAGATCTGTAACACAAAAGCACTCTCTGTCCACAGCCCCGTGCCAAGTGCCTGGACAGCTTTGCGAGGAACGTCTCCAACAGGTTCACTGCTGGGGACTAAATGTCACCTGCCAGAAATGACATCAAACCTGTCACGCTGTGGTTTCACAGAGAGATGAAACCCAGAGCTACTGCCACTACCTAAGCCATTAGCATCCCCCAGCATAAAGGCTGAGCTGTTGAAGTGGTATTTTTAAAACCACAAATGAAGAAAAAAAAAAAAAAAAAAAAAAAAAAGAGAGAGACAGATACTCAAAGGAACAATTTCTGCATCTTACGTATTATTAGTCGGTTTTGACAAGAGACATCAACCCTTGGGTGTGTTAGTGACAGCAAGTCAGGTTTGTCTCCATCGCTCGCACCTTTGGGTTCCCAAGAACAGCAACTCCCACCGACAGCCGCCTCTTCTGCCCCCCGCTTAATTTTTTAGCTTGATTGTCTCTGATGGGCTGCATATCCAAATCCAGCAACACCTTCTGCACCTTCAAAACATAAGAAAAAGCACATTTATTTTTTTTTTAAAAAAAGCAGATTTTTTAAACAAGATTATTAATAACCAACAGTCAAATGAACTGCTCCTAATTCCCCGTGTATCCTGTATCTGAACTGTGCACCCTGCAAACCAGCCGGTACATCAACAGTAGGGTCTTTAGCTCCAGCAAACCTGAAGTTAAAAGGTGTCTATGCTTGAACACAAACACTAGGATTTAAAATGTTTCATGAGCATTTTAGTTTCATAGGAAAAACTGAGAGTTTATTCTTGTACAAGTATCTGTCTGCACCTCTTTGTCGACTGTACTGTAAAGCAGCATTTCCCTGCAAACTTGCCTTAAGGAAATACCGGTGTAACGTAAGGGTGTTTTGCCTTACTGGTTCAAAACGATCAGGTAAGATAACGTCTGTGCCCAGCTGACTTACCTCTTGTATCAAATCATTCTGAGGGATTCCTTTAATTGCAGCGAATATGGAGAGATTCTCCTCCACAGTCAATATATCAAAGTGTATGTCGGACTGAGGGCACACCCCGGCTATCTGTCGCACTTCAAGCATTTCATCGATCTCGGAGACTTTGTGCCCATAGACAGAGACGAACCCTTAAAAAACAAAACAAAACAAACACAGGAGCCATCAGCCAAGAGGTTTTTTTACAGCCAGAGAGCAGGATAACAAGGATGTGGATCTAAAGCAGACTCTTTCCAGACCCTATCCAGAGAAAAATTCAGTGCATCCCGGAACAACCATAAAGGCTAACGGCTTTGGTTTATCAAAAGCAGGGTACTCAAAGCCTGCTAAGAGTGGAGGAGCTCACCGTCAGTCGGCGGACACAGCCCGCAAAGGATGTTCATCAGCGTCGTCTTCCCGGTGCCGCTGTGCCCCAGCAGAGCCGTGATCTGCCCTTCGTAGATGTCGAAGGACAAATCTGGTCCCCGAGGCAGGCGCAAGAGAGAGAGGAGATGTTAGCGATGGGCTGGTGGCGCCCAGAGCCAGCTCCTAGCACAGAGGTAAATTCAAATACTAACATATGGGGTATGCATCCGCGCTGGCTCGGAGGGACGCCTTACCTCCGCGCCCTGGGGCTGGGGGGCCCTGCACCGGCTGGGGGCTGCGTTAAACGCCACACGGGGAAACGAGATGAAAACATTAGGGAGACGGGGCAGGGAAGATCATATCACTACTAACACGGGCGCAGGAGGAGTAACGGGGCCGGTGTCAGCAGGTTTTCTTGTGATGGGAAGGCTCCTCTTTTGGGGTACCATTTGATACAAGTTTACTCTCACCGCTTTGGCAAAAAGACACACACAAGCACATCTGGCATTCATGCTCCAAGGCCCCACCCCACTAAAATAAACCAAAAAGCCCAAACCGAAACAAAAAAAAGTCACTCAACAATCCAGCTATTGCTCCTCTGCATCTGATAAGCAGCTAAAAAGCTAAAATGTTCTTACTTCTGAGAGCCTCCACAGTTTCCCCCTTTTTTCTGAATGTTTTCTGAACACAGCTGATTCTGAAAGAAGACACGTCATTTTATAAACTATTTGAGGATCTTTGTATGTCATTTTGAATGATCAACACTTGGCAACAGTCACAACAAGACAACCATACTAAGGTTGCACTAGGCACATTAAAGACCCATGAAGGCAAGAGACAGGCCACCTTGCCACAGAACTCGGTGCATCTCCACCCTGGCCATCAGAAAGCATTTTCTGGTCACTTTCTAGGGCATTTCCTATGATGACAGACTGAATTATTTCAAATCTGTGTTCTTGAACAACACACTAGAGGTTTTCCCAAGCTAGAAAAGGGAATGGCTACTCCCCAGTAATTTCACAGAACAGCAGAAGACTCAACAGACGCCAGACGGAAAAGAGACGTGGGTAGAAGAGACTCCAAAGATGTGATTACAGACAGCCCTTGATCAAAATTAGGGAAAAGCAAGCAGGTATCTTTCTCTCCAAGAAGGGTAAAAACCATCCCTCTGGCCCCATCGTTTTTCAAAATGAAAAAAACAACCAGTTTATTTGAAGGATGGGTTTTGGAAGCCTGGCCACCCTGAAAGCGAGGATGGAGAGTGGATTACAGGTGGGAATGGGGGGAGAAGAACCGGGTATGAAAGAAAACAAAACCTGTAGATGTAAAGATGACAAAACAGTGCAAAAATGATGGTGAGCTGGTGGAGGGATGCTATGGAAAGAGTCCAGGGTAGATGAATAATGCAAAAATGGCCACAATGTTCTCACGTGAACGTCAGGATTAGAACCGGATCCTTCAACCTATGGCAGATGCTCAAAGAGACATGGACAGCATGGACAACACAAGATTCATTCTGGTCACTAACCCCAAACATCCATTTGAGGCTAGTGGAGCCAAGCAGGAGGAGTGAAGCTGCTGAGTTCCCCTACGCGTATCAGGCTGTGCCACTGGAAAATGATGGCAACAAGGGCTACAAGGAAGATACTGAAAATAGTATCTGAGGAACTCCGAAAACACATGACAGTCCAGATGCAAGACAACAGGTGACACAAAACACAGCATGGAAGATGACAGCATGGACATCTATTTTTCAGTTTCGGTTTACCCTCTTATGTATGGCAGCTGGGGAAAACCACTCTGGTCTACGGAGAACACAACAGCCTCCACACAAACTTAGAATTCAGCTTTCTCTCCTCAAAAATGTGTGTTACCAGAAACTAAACCTTCCCAGAAGAGTAGGCGTTTCAACATCTGCAACCGCTTACACCTCTCGTGGCCTCAGCGAAACTGAGGGAATGGAAAACCGGCCGGGTTTGAGAGGACTCCAGCCGAAGGAATACAATCCACAAACAAACCCTGCCTTTAAGCCCAGCGATTTATCCTTGGAGAGCATCCATGTCACTGATGATGGGGCTTCACTGAAAATGGAAACTAGCCGTGCGGAGGACCCTGCAATGCATACCATATGCTATTTGAATCCAGCGCCTGGAGAACTCAGAGCGATTTTCAAATTGCACATCAAAACATGTCAGGGACCCAGGCGACCTGCTAATCTGCAGGTGGGGCAGGGCAGGGCTTGTACCTGATGGCTTCTTTCCCCTGAAATTCGGAGGGCACGGGTTCCACTATCTCACTGAAACTCAGACTGCCATTGACGCTGCTCTCGTACAGCTCTTTGTAGTTTTTTCTGTGCTTCGACCAAAACGAGGGCTTCATGAAGAAGAACGGTGTGCGGCGTAGTCCAAACTCCCCTGGAGAATACAGGGAAAAAGACAATTTCTTAACAGTAGCTGTGGATACTCTTCAGCTTTTTTTTAAATATATATATATATATAAAAATAAACATAATATATATATTATAATAATATATAACATTTTAATATATATGTATATGATATATAAATATTCTATATAACTGTTCAATACATATGTATTATTTATTTATAGATCATACAGTAATAGGAGATATTAAATAGGTAATTTTTTATATATGTGTGTGTGCATATATAGATCTCTATCTTTTATAGCTAAAACCCTGCTGAAGGTCTAGCAGCCAGCCCACATCCCCATTCCGGAGGGATTCCATCAGCCAAGTTTACATCATCTGCATTTAAGCCACAGTTCCCATCAACTCAGTTAGCAAAGCTGGAACCTGCTCGCAATTTAAATGTATGTGCAAATCTCTCTGTGCAGGAGAAATCCCCGGCACCGAACAACGGTGACTTAAACGCAGGCGATATAAAGCCAGAGAGATCAGAGGCAAAGGGAGCTGAAGGGCTTAACCAGGCATTAGTCGCGAGATTAACAACTTAATTCTGCATTTCATGTTAAACTACTGCCGTCGCAGGGAAAGGTCTGGAACGGGCAGAGCGGTCCTGAATTTTCAACCCTTAAGAGCAAATTGCAAAGGCTTTCCTCTAGAAAGAGGGCAAAACAAAGTTCAGCTGGTGTGCCTAAGGGCCATCCATCCCAAACATGCCAGTACCTCTCCCCACATCTCGTAGTTACAACAGAATATAAATGATTTCAGCTAAAGGTATTCCGAGTCACAGCATAAAATGTGTTTACAAATAGCACCACCTCCTTTCCCCACAGCAGAAATTAATTGAGAACTGCCACCAGCCGGGTCAGCTCAGGGGGCTCAGGGCTCCGGTGATGCTGGCCCTGCTCGGTTCAGTTTTCCCAATGAACGTACCTGGGATAACCTGATCAAGGTAGACAGCTACAAGCAGATAAAATATGCTATCCAGCACCAATAAAATAAGGGAGATAAAGAGTGGGTAAGGACCGTCATATAGATTTGAAAATGTAGCACCGTCTTCATAATCTTCCAGATGCATGACCTGCCAACAAACACGGACAGAGGAAGGTGTTACACACCGGCGTGGTACCAGCCTGGGAGGACACGACAACATGGTGCAAAGCTTAGCAAAAGCAAAAGGAAAAACTTAAAAAAAAAAAAAAAAAAGAGAGAGATGAAAAAGTGACTGAAATCATAGCAACAAACATGAAGAATAACAGCTGCTTGATGGCACACTGTAGTTTACTTGGTATTAAATTGCCATGGGAGATAAGTAAGACAGGCCTTTTTCCCCGCTGTCAACAGATTATTAGAGAAAAAAATAAAAGAAAAAAAAGAAGAGTATTTAAGAATATCTACTTCAAGACCTACTTGAAAGCAACGCAAGACAAGTGAGCGCGACGAGGCCGCAAGCGGAGAGGCAGGCGGTCACTCACCTGCGCGACGCCGATCAAGAAGCTGCACTGACACAAGGGGCTGAGCACCCACACGAAGGACTTGGGGAAATCCTCCAGCAGGACAATGTTAAGGCCCACGAAACCAAAAGCCAGCGTGGCCAAGAACTCCACTATACCCACATGTTTTGACTTTTTAAATAGAGGTGTCAGCATCAGTGCAAAGAAAACCTAAGAACAGATTATGGGGAAGAAAAAAAAAAAGGTATCTATTAAAAAAAATAATAATCATACAGGGCTTAGAAAAACTGAAGGAGAAAGAACATCGCTTCAATTTTGCCTCTGATAATTGCATCATTTTCCTGGTATAGTCACTACAGCGTTCACCCACGTGCTACTCTCGCCTTACAAACAGGCTGCTGGGAGGGACCTACTTCCCAAAGATGCCGGTGACAGAGCGCTGAAAAATATGGTAAAGGAAAAATAAGGAGCCATATGGCTGAGCATGCATGTACACCCTGGTTAGTACACCTTCCGTGAATGACAGACAGTAAACAAAGAGCTATTCCTGTACTGGTTGCTTATGAACTCAGACAAGCAATTGGCTGCATTAATGAATTCTCTGATCTTTAATTTAGGTTGTAACATTACACTGTATAGTAACAGCAAACGTCTAGGAGAGGGCATGGTTTTGGACTTCAGACCAGTGCTGCACAGTGTTCTCAGTTCAAAGACAATTACAAACTCAGGTATCTCAGTAGGAAAAGGTATTCCTGCTAGCGATGGTCAAGACCATACAACACCCCAACCAGAGTGGTCCCCGGGATGGGTAAGACACCCACCACTCAGTCCTACAGAAGCTACATTTGATCCAAACCCTGTAGTAGAGAAAACAAGATCAGATGGGAAGGGGATAAAAAAACCCCAGAGATGGGAATGCTGGATTCAACGAGACCAGGAATACTTACCGAGGAGATTCCATACAGGAAAAAAAGGAGAAATATCACAAAGGCACTGCTCTGGGGAAAGAGGGAAGAAGCCGTAGCAATCACTGCCATCAGAATGGACATGACAAAAATCAGACTCATGTAGAGCAGCACCCAGGAAAGCCTAAGAACAAAAGGAAGGGGGGGGGAGGGGGGGGCAAAGAAAAGAAACCAGTGAATGAATTCCCAGCTGGAATTATCCACGCACACAAATAGCTAAAACTACCATTCTTTAATATTCCAGACAGCTGCACCAAAGCACAAGCTTGCAACAAAACAAGAGTCTCCAAATAAAAAGAGCTCTTATAAACATCCTTGTAATTGTTCTAGGCATAAGAGCACACACATCAATACCCACAGCATCAAAAAGATACACAATTAGATGATTCATGATTTTTATTTTATTTTTTTTTAACTTGCATAATTAATTCCCTGGTATAACCAAAAGAGCGTAACTGAGCAGTAGGTTTCAATAATTAAAGAAATTCTATTTAAAATTTAATACACTGGTCATTCCAGTAGCTATGCAGGGTAATAAAACCCTTTTCTTTTTCACAACAGAGCTGCAAGTCTGTGAGCAATTCTGACCTCAGGAAACAAGGGTGGTTTGTGTACGGGTAGTAAAAAACGACCCATCTTCCTCAGCAGCACACTTCTGTCAGATCCAGCGGCTGCTCAGGGCTGCACTCCCAGCGAGCCTTCGCACATCGCTCCCATTTCACACTGGAAAGAGTAACATGATTTTCTCCAGAGCAGGGATGCTCAGCGCTGATGTGCGAGGGGCCAGAGGGGCCAGCGGCCCATCGCTGCGTGCGAAGGGCTCGGCTCGAGAAGATTTGTCACCAAGGACGTATCGTCAGCAAAGGGAACGGCTGCCAGAGAAAGAGCTTGGGCGCAGAAATAAAACAAAAGCAACCAGGAAAAAAGTAACCCAGACAAGCCCAGCTGGCTGGTACCCTGCAGCAGGGAAAGATGCTAAAACGCTGCTGGACGCTGAGGCGAAGGGCAAAGCGAAACCCGTTTTTATCTCCACAACTATCAATGATTTCAGATTACTACATCCTCTCATCTGGAAAAAAAACCCATCCCGTTACATTGCACAGGACCTTTTCCATCACGGTAAGGAAACACATTAAAACCTGTTGCTCAGACTGCTCCGTCACATTAAAATTATCAAGCTAGATTCATCTCATTATGTGTCGGGGAAACTGCTGCTAAGCCCTGGAGAGAGACCCCAGGTGACCTGCTGAGCCTCCCGGCAAGGAGGCATTGAGCCAAAAATATTTAAAAGCAGTAAAAACCGAACGACATAAAAATCTCACACGTTGTCACATTTAATCCCTCTAACTCTGGCATAACTTTACGTGCACAAATGCAACAGCATTACTCTGGTATTACTTATTAAAATATTCCTATTTTCACGATACTGCAAGCACCTGTTAGATTTTACACAGTATCTCACTTCTGGGTGGGTTTCAGTTCATCAGACTGAAAACAATTTAAAAAAAGGAGGACAGGACAGGGGAATTTTCCTAGAAAGTGTTATTTTGTATTATTCCTTTACACATTTTATATTTCTTTTATAAACAACAGGTTAAAACAAACACTCACATACCAAAAGGCAGTGTCATGAAGTCCCAATATTTTTAAGAATTCCTTCAACTTCCTCTCCTTTTCCGCCACAATATGAATTGCCAAATAATATCCAAATGGCGAGAAAGCGATCACTAGGTAAATTAAAATAATCGCACGAGGAAAATTATCTATTTCCACCACCGCAGCCTCTCCCATAACCACTGCTCTTGTCAATTCAAGCTGTTCCCAAACCGACTGATTCGTCTTCAGCTGAAAGGAAGGGAAGAGGTATTTCTGCATCATCTCGGATTTTAGTGCCTCATCCCACCCAGCAGCAGCGACCCCGGCTTAGCCCCCCCCGGCCATTGCATCGCCCCGCACCCAGCCCCAGCCTCCATCCCCACTGCCAGGGGGAGACCCCGAAACCTTCCTGGCCCCAAATCCCAGGCCAAAAGCACAGGAATTGGAGAACACCTGAACATCTGGAGATAAAATTAATAATTTTGCAATTCCTAGCACCTGAAAAACAGACCCCCTCCTGTCACGAGCAGAGTGACGGGAAAGAAACAGGGAGAAAGGCACTGCTGACGAACGCCGACACCAAAGCAGTAAGGCAAATTCTGCAGCCCCTTTTGGTACAGCATCTTAAATAACATTTTGGGGTGAGCACTGTCAAGCCTTTGTGTTTGAAAGACTGCTGCGATGTATGGTTCGGGCTCATTTGGATGTAAATGAAGACAAATGCCTGCATTATTCAACGCAGAAGAACACTTTTGTATGAAATACGGGAAAACACATGAAATATCCTGCCTCCCCATCAGACTCAAGATAATTTTTCATATGGCATTTTACAGAATTAATAGACAACATGAGAAAAACAGAGCCTAAGGCAGTCCACGGATTTGAACTTCCTTGGTTTTGTTATTTTTTTCAGGTTTACCTGTATGATTGCAGCATCGATGCAGGCTTGCAGAGCTGTAAACCCTGAGCTCCAGTATGTTACCGACTCGCATCCTTTCTGCAGGTTGGAGCAACTGGCTGCAGAATAAAGGCAGGCGTTTTACAGTGCAAAAAGCCATCTTATCCCCAGTGCAAAGATGGCTCAGCCTGAGGCCATCCCTCAGAAATGATGGAAATAACCCGCATAAACCAATACAGGCAAGACCAGGCCAAAAAAGAACAAGAGGGAATGATGTTTCAGTTTATCCCCTTACAGAGCAATACGAGAACACGCACATTTACCTCTCGATTCCGTGTAAATGGAAGACATAGCGATGGAATTGTGAAACCTCAGCTGGTAGGACATGGCATCGTTGAACACGACGCCCACAAATTTTGAGGATTTAGAAGCACTAGCCTCTTGCAGCTCCTCCTCGCTTAAATACTCCTCCGTGATGATGCCTGTGAGATAGAAGAAATTCTCATGTTGATTTCGGTATCAGCACAGCAGGAAGAAAAACTGTGACTGTTTAAGGAAGCATCACGTTAATCATTAACGATTCATTCTGTTTTCGAGATACGTACAGTTATATTTTTGTCCCAGTGAAGGAACTATTCTCCTGAACAGAAACCTGCAGGAGTGTTGTTCAGCTGCAGGGTGGGTAATTCAAATTTACCCCCAGGTCTTCTTTTCCCTCCCCCGATTTTTTGCTGCTCCAACAGCTTCTGTGCCCCAATCCTCTGCCAGCCACCCAAGAGATTATCCTCCAGCACCAGCACTTTTCAAGAAGTGCAGATTAACTGCTGCAAAGGGCTAAATACATGAAAACATGGTATTTCTCCACCAACTTCAGCAGAGGATGGGAGGCAAATGGGCTGCACAGGCAGAAAGCAGAATTGTTTGCTCAAAGTAGCTGAAGGCACCCATAGGGAAAAGGCAGATGCTGGGCTGCCTGTTTCCCCACGGTACCTTTGAGGCATGCATACCACAAGGAGGAGAACCAAAGACACCAAACTAAAAATACATCAGGTTATGGAGAGATAAGTTCCTGCTAGATGTGTAAGCTGTGTAGGCAAAGCAGTTTAAACCAACAAAAAAAATTGCTTTCAAAAGAAAAGGTGACACGGTGTTAATGGGAATCAGCATTTTAAAAATTCTAAGATGTTGTTTTGATAAGAACAACAGGATAGAAAACACAACCTGAATTATCTGCGGGATAGCATCATCTCCTGGATTTGCCCCAGGATGCCACAGGACAAGTACTAATTAGCCCAGAGCTGCTCAGGGGCTGTTTGTACTCTGGGTCCTCCCAAAACCTTTCCTGCAGCCACGTAACACTTCTTGGCTGTGACAGAAGAATGGGAATCATTTTAAGATGGTAGTGCCAAAACATTTGCCAGCCAAGCAAAAAAAAAAAAACCAAAACCAAAAGAAAGCCTTCACAGTCTTTTCTTTTATCTGCAATGGAAAATAAACGTTTTTTTTCTACCAGCAGCAGCAACAGCGAGCTCCCCCTTCCAACACAAGCCACAGCGTGAGACACAGCGAGAACAAGAAAATTCTTAGGGTGTGAATACCATCTTCAAAGTTATCAAAAGCCACTTTCTTCATGATTTCTCGTGCCATTCGGGTGGGCGGCGTGTATCCGATGACAAAATTCACCAGCATGGAGGTATCCAGGGTGCCGAGGTTGGAGTTGCTGAGCTCGCCGTATTTCCTGTGCGGATGCATCATGCTCATCAGAATCAGCCAAAACAGGAAAAAGAGTGGGAAAAGGACCTCCTGTACAAGGAAAGTAAGAAATATGAAAATTTCAAAGAGCAGTCGTAGAAACAAAGTTTACCTTAGTTACACGAAGCTTAAGGGAGGGACCGTGAGTTTCATTACTTGACTGTAAAGTTCCCTGAACGTTTTCAATGCAACAGCAATTTTAATGCCAAATCCTTCTCTGGCACTGAAGCAGGATTTTAATCGCATTCATCGGTAACCTAAGAAGCTGTTTTAAGGTACAAAGGGATGATTCTACACGCTTTAAAAAAAATCAGCAACTTCATGCTCTTTGGAAAGTAGCAAAACACAAACCATGAAGCATTAAACCAGTCTAGCCAAGCACTGTACTATCTCTTCTTCACGCCACAATTCATCTTAAAGCATCACACACATCACCTATGCACAGGGCTGAACTGTTAGGAAAGATAAAAATCTTTTGGAGAGGTCTAATCCCACCACACTGCTCAGTTATGGGCACAACTAACTGGGTTTTAGAAGCGCGCTAAGGCTGCAGTATTAATTCCAGGGTATTTTCTGGACAATGCCTTATGCATGACAACACATTTTCAGCCAAAGGATCACAAAATATCTTCTGAAAAAGCTTATTTCAACCCAAAATTAGAGCAGATCGTGAAACTTCAGAAAGATGGTAACAGAACTGAGCATTGCCTCTAACTCAGGAGCTACTGGTAAACGCAGAATAACTGCGGGTACGAAGGCAGCAGTGAACACGCACTCCGCTTACCTGAACGCTGCTTTTTTTAGTCCTACACTTAATAAGACAGTTCTTGAACAAGAGAGCTCTGGTTTGCCTCCATACTCCTGCTTCTCTTGGAGCAGCTGGTGCCATTTTTCCAGGCTAGTTAAAAAAGAAAAAAAAATAAAACAACCTACAAACAAAACCCAAATCTGTATTAAATGACAAAATAATTCAAAAAGCAGAAGCCAGGCATTTGCAGCATTCAGTACCTCATATTTTTATATTTTCAGATAGATATTTCACTTTCACTTTTTCATATTTTCAATGCCTTCCTGTATATATGCCAGATGCCTGCTACATGAAGAAATTGGTTGCACTTGTTCACAACGAGAGAGCTGGGAAAACTGGCTGGGAGAGGCCTCGGGATGCAATCCTCCACCCAGAAGCAGGATCAGCATTTGTGCTAAGACTTGAGCTAACCTGGGCTTATTTTCATTTTGCTACACATGAATTACAAAGCAAAGTATTTATCTCGGAGCACAGCTCCAGCGTCCCATGTCCCATGGGCTCAGGGCAGCCAGCCAGATCGATGCATCTGAAAGCAAGAGCCACCTCACCCCAGGCAAACTGTTCAATTTACCATGAGTAACGCCTTTCCATTTGGGAGCAGATCCAACACTACATACTTTCCTTTTAATTTTTTTTCCCCACTTTTTCATTAGGCCAACCGTACAGCACAGTAGTGCTGAAGATAATATTTGGGGAAAAAATAATAAAAAAAAAAGATTTTGAAACGCTCTTCCAAGAGACAGCATCCAATTCCACCGGGACGTACCTGGTGAGGGATGGCAGGCTGGGGAACCACCACGTTTCTATCCCCAGCGTTGCCACCACTTTGCTGCTGGAGGTTTGGAGTCACTGGTCCATCTACATCTCTGTTTTCTCACCTGTGAAGGTGAAATACAACCATGAGCAGCTCAGCAGGGCCAGCAGAACCAGCGTGGGCTGCTGCAGCTCCCCAGCTGCTCCGGCCCCGTCCCACCTCCAGCAACACCTTCATGCCACAGGTGACCGACCGAGCCATTGCCCAGCGTTTCCAACAAAACACAGTGCGGATTTTAAGAACACATCCCTATTTCTGGTTTTACAGCTGCCAACGCTTGTTCAGAAAGCGGACTGATGTTTTTGGTGCTGCATGTTCAGCACAGCTCTGCGGCAGGACCTGGTTTCTCTGTTATCTGTTAGACAACACATGGCTCAAGCTTCCTTCCCAGCTGTATTTTAATATAGAAATCTATTTTGGGAGTGCAGACATCATCTAATGAAATACATGAGGTTGCTTGAATGTCAGCACCGCTGCTATGAGCTGAGCTTGAAGAACTTCAAATGCACAAACTGCTTTACAGAGAGCTCTCCCAGAGCCTGCATTCCTCCGAGCGCAGGAGGGAGGAGAGGAGGGGGAAGGCTCTGCAAGCGACACATCCCGATCCCACTGCTCACGGCCTCCTCTGCTGTGGGTGCTGGGGTCCCCCACGGGGCAGTGACCCCAGCAGGCACAGGCAGCACGAGGACCTGTGCGGGACACGGCTGCACATCCCGGGAAGCCGAGCCTTGGGAAGAGATCCCACCTGCAGCGCTTTGATAACGTCCCACTGAATCGACTTCAAACATCCCAGAATCACAGAACAGTTGGGGTTGGAAGGGACCTCTGGAGATCATCTAGTCCGGCTTCCTCCCCCCCCAAATAACAACCCCATTTTGCTCAAAAAAACCCCAGACCACCCCACACGAACTGCTTAAACATCACCCTATGCTAATAACTAACTCTTGCAGGAAAATTGCATCCAACTCCTCTGGATATTTTCGAGCAAGAAATGTTTCAAAATGACAGCAGAATGTTTTAAAAATAATGAAGAGCAGCAGCTGTTGCTTACAGGTCATAAAAAATAATGTGCTTCTGCCCTATGCTCACAGCATGCCCTGTTATGTGCCCAGACTCCCACCCTTTGCTTTCAGAAGCAGATTCAAAGTCCTTTGGAGAGGACAAGCTCCACCATGGTCCCCACCGAATGCTACACGGCTGCACCAAAGCCAAACCCTCCCCCAGTCACACTGCTCCATCCTAATAAAATCCAAAAAACTGGCAGAGATTTAATAGGATTCAACTTCTAATGCCACTTACTGGTTTTTTAATTATTTTCTATCCATTTATTAAAAAACCCAAACAAACCAGTAACTCTTCCAATCTTCCCTGGAATGCCCCCATGCTTTAATTTACGTCAGACAGGTTGGAGGAGGGGTTGTTTTAAGAACGTTAATTGATTTCTTGATATTACACCTGCCATCTCTGCGTAAGCTAATGAAGCTGCAGAACACAAAATTAAGAACGTTGAAGCATCACTTGAACGCTCCTAGCGTTCCCAAACCCAAACCCTCCTAGGAACTCCAGAGGAGGAAAACAAACACATAGGTTGAACAGAAAAAGAAGCTGCCAAGACATTTATCTGAATAAATACCGGAGAAAAACGCAAATACTCTGAACCTGCAAAAGCCTCCCTCAATGTCGCCCCTTGTTTATGGTCTCGTACTGACAGAAGTGGCTGAAACGCTTGCTGGCACCTCAGCCCAAGCAATCCCAAGGAGATTATTTGGTTCGTACTTCAGTTCCGGATCAGAGATGCTGGCGGTCCTTACGGGGGGATAAAGATCAGACCCTACTCGAGGCTTCCCTCGCTTCCCCAGGCATCAGCCTGGCCGGGCTTTAAGGGATTTAAGCTGCTGTGATTTGGTGCTCTATGCCCGGCAGCCCTTGCTTCATAAGCTAAAAGCAAACAAATAAACAAGGGGGGGTGGGGGGGTGGTGGTGGTGGTGTATGTGCATGTGTGCGTGTGCGTGAACAAGGCGCGGGTGTGCGTGTGTGCACACCTCAGCTAAATGAGCTGTGGCTTAAGAGAATAAAAAAAAAAAAAGCCAACAACTTAGTGAACACCACCTGCAGAAAGATAAGAAAATAAAATTACTGATCTTGCTGCAAGGCGACGGCAACGTAGATGATACTTAAACACTGATGTGCTTTTTACTGCTCTTCAATTATTTAAGCGAAATGGGTTATTTATGCGTTTTTAAAAACGGGCGGAATCTTCCTCCCCATCTGGATCCCGAGGGAAGCGGCTGCGGCTCCGGCACCACGGAGCCCGGCAGCTGCAGAGCGGCTCCCTGCGGGCTGGGGCTGCGGGGCCGCACCAGGGCTGCCCCGGCTCCGCACCGCGCTCCGCACCCGGCTCCGCTGGGGCTCCGCATCCAGCACGGCTCCCCGCATCCGCCCGCCCGCCGGGGGCTCCGCACCCCGCACCGCTCTCCCCACCAGCCCCCGCACCCGGCCCCGCCGGGGCTCCGCATCCAGCACGGCTCCCCCCAGCCGGCCCGGCCCCCGGCGGCTCCGCACTCGGTCCCGCTCCCCGCACCCGGCCCCACTGGGGCTCCGCACTCGGTCCCGCTCCCCGCACCCGGCCCCCGGCGGCTCCGCACCCCGCGCCGCTCCCCGCACCCGGCCCCACTGCGGGTCCGCACGCAGGCGCCGGCCCCGCTCCCCGAAGCCCCTCGCTGCCGGGCGCTCCCGCAACCGGCAACGGCAGCGCGGGCCCGGCCTCCCCCCGGCTGCCCGGCCTCCCGCGGCGGCCCCGCACCACCGCCCGCGGCACCCTCACCGGGACCAGCCGCTCGGCCCGCCGCGCCCGGCAGGTGCGGCACGGCTCCTCCTCTTCCTCCGCCGGCCTCGGCCTTCCCCTTCCCGTCCGCACCGGGGGGCCGCCCCCGCGCCCCGCCCCGCCCGCCGGAGCCCCCCGCCGCCCCCGCCGCTGCGCTGCGCCGCTCCCCGCCGGGCGCAGGGCCGGGGCCGCGCTGCACCGCCCCGGGCGGAGCGCACCCCACGCCGCGCAGCCCCCCCCGCCCCCGGGCCGGGCCGCACCGCAGCGCCGGGACCCCTCTCCCGGCGACCCCCCTCCCGGGAACCCCCCCACAAATGGCACCCCCGTCCGGGGAGCCCCCTCCCATCGCGATGACACTCCTCTACCGGAACCCCCACCCCCAATGACACCCCTCTCCGAAACCCACCCGAGGACCCCCACCCTTCCAAGGACCACCGTCCTCTCTCCCAATGATCACCCCCAAGGCCCCCCCCCCTCCCAGGGACCCCTCCTCAGAAACACCCCCTCTCCCCGGAACCCCACCATCCCAGGGACCTCCGCTCCCCTCCTCCAAAGAACCCTCAATTCCCAGGGACCCCCAACTCCCTGGGACACCCCCCTGAGGACCCCCCCTCTCCCAGGGACCCCCCCACCTCCCAGCCAATGCCCAGAGGAAGGGGCTGGAGGTAGGCACAGGGATTTACGCCTGGGTGGGAGCCGCCTGGACGCACCCAGCGCTGCCAGTTCCCGCTGGCATCCAGGCGGCTGCCGGTATTTTATGCCATTACCCAAAATATAATTAAGGCATTGAAAATGCTGCCTTGAATACCAACGATGAACTCCTGTCATCTCCGCCTGTTGCATCCCTGCCTCAGTGGCTCGACACCGCGTGACGTTTCCCGCTCGGTCACCCCCTGGCCAGGCCCCTCACCAGCCCCAGCCTCACTTTTTGCTGACGAGCGGGATGCACTCAAAGCTTAATTGATTAAAAAAAAAAAATCAAATCACCAAAATCTTAATGATCCTCTTCCCATCCCTGTGAGCACAAGCCGCTTGTTTTCCTCAACGCCTCCTGCAAGTTGCTGGGAAAGGCTGAGCACAGGATGAAGCCCAGAGGTGGTGGGAACATCTGGAGCGCTGCAGCGGAAGGGAGGGAAGCGGGCAGCTCCCGGCGCTCCCCCAGGACCAGCGGCTCCAGGAGGAGCTCAGCAGCTCCAGGCAACAGCACTGGAAATGCCTTGTTGGAGCTGGTTTTGTGCACCTGAGGAGCTGCACAAGCATCACACGAGCACCACGGGTGCCCCGGTGCAACTCGGTAGCAGCGTGATGGACTCTACATTTTTCCTTGGAAAACTGAATCAGGAGACTCTGTCCTCATCCAGACAAGAAGAAAAGGGTCTCAAAGCCCAGCAGTGGGAGCAGGGCCAGCAGGGGCAGGCGTGGTGGCCCTGCAGGAGCCTCTGCCTTCACACCTCACCCCAGCGAAGATCTCCTGTCTGGAGATGCCCAGAGCCGAGCCCCAGCCCTGGAGCGGGGACCGGCGGCCCCCAGCAGCAGAAATCCCGTGGGCCGGTATGGCGAGGCTCGGGGGGTGGTGGTGTGGGGGAGTGGGGGGAAAGGGTTTGGAGGGGGAGGGTTTGGGGGGGTGGTTTGGGGGTGTGGATTTCAGGGGAAGGGATTGTGGGGCAAGGTTTTGGGGAGGGGGCTCTGGGGGGCAGATTTTTGCAGGGGAGGTTTCAGGAGGGAGGTTTGGGTTGGACTTTTGGGGGGGAGGCTGCTTCCACCAGGTGACCCCCAAGAACGGGCGGCCCAGCATCGGTGGGGCCAGGCTTCTTCAGATCCTTCACATACAGAAAATGGTCAAATCCCACCCAACCTTTGTGCTAGCACTTCCTTTAGGGAAAAACAAAGAGCCAGCAGGAAGGCTTGCTTCAACCCGTAACTGGAAACTTCCTTTTTTCAGTAGTTTCCCCCTTGACAACAAGCATTAGATAAAAGTACTGAATTAAATAATGCCCTTTAGTTTAGCCTAATGAAGACTGAGTAAATAAAATGGCATAACTTGAGCTTCCAAAAAAACCAACCCAACCCACCCAACACTTCTTGGCTTGATCCATCCAGCATTAAATGGAACAGAAGCCGAATTCTGGGCACTTTGATGTTTGTGGTGGTCTCTGTTTATACTTAAAAAATGTGCACGGAGATCAGGGGGGTGATGTGCTGGTCCCAGTCCAACCCCAAGCGGCTGCTGGCGATACGGGCTGAGGACATCCAGACCATGGCAACATTTGTCCTTGAGCTGCAGGGCAGCACCCCACCACCTCCCTGTGCCGGGGGCGTGGGGGCTGCCCTCGCTTTCCAGGTACGCAGCACCTACGGAGGCGACCCAGCGCCAGGACTGCCCGGTCCCCAGCTCTCCTTAGCACCCTGTTTCTGCTCTGCGTAGGCAAGCAAGCAGCGCTTGAGTTTGGAATATAGAATTCAACACTTTAAGGAATTCAAACATCTGAACTCCCCATTTTGCTGGTGCTTATGCCAGTAAGCCTCCAGTTTGTTTTCTGTACCTAAATGACTGACAGCTCATGCTGAAGCAGTGGGATTTTTTTCCAGTTCTCATCACTTTGGGCTGATGGACTCCGTGTCGCATCATGAGCTCTGAAACCACAGCGGCACATGTGGAATGGCACTTCTTCCCTGCCTGATGTGGATGGCCGTTCCTTCCACTTTCTTTTTAAAGGATCTCCTGACAGAAGTATTTCTTTGAAAAAAGAAAGTTGTGCACAGGTGCTCACCTAAGGAGTTCTGTCAACAGGATATTATGGAAACGCAGTTCATTGCGCTGCAGTTGTAATGCACTAATCCATCGTGTTTCAGAAAGGAAACATGATCAACTCAATTTCCTTTTGTTGAGTAGGTAGTGACTCAGCCTTTCAAAAGTAAAAAGAAAAAACAGTAAGCATTAAAAAAGTAAAAAGAAAAAAAAGTAAGCATTAAAAGTGCCAAGGACATTTCCAAATTCTCCGGTAGCATCCCTGCTCATCCTGCTGGTGAAAGGACGGCGAACCCCGCGACGCCTGGCCATGGAGCACAGCGGGTAGGAGATGCCTGCAGCACAGCAGCCTGTTCCTTGCCATCAACATACAAAGGATGGAAGGTTCTGCCCGTCCTTTCTTGTGCTGTGTTGAGAGGGGAGCACAAGTTCAGTAGCGAGACAACAAATCGATGGCCAGAGCTGGAACATTATTCTCAGATTTCAGTTAGGTGGATGTGGCCCTTCTGTCCCCTGCGGCTTTTGTGTCTCAGCTGGAAAGAACGCGCCTGCTCCGATTGCTCTTGCCATTCTGCAGAGAGTTTGCAAAAAGCCCAGGAATGTTGGAATGATTTTGTCCAGCGATGCAGAAGCTTCAGGTAAGCAGCTGCGCTTTCACTGTTTCTCTTTTTATCAGAGCTTTGCAGAGCCCTCTGAGAACCAGAGGCTCACCACATAAATTGCTCAGATTCAAATACAGAAATTATTTTACATTTTCCTTTGGACTTAGCATCTCCTTATTAACTGACTTGAGTCCTGCTCCTGGCCCACTCCTTGTTACTGTTTATATGCATTTTTCTCACGCAAACAGCTGGCTCGGGCACTGGCCATGCTGTTTCTGTGCTGCAGGTGCTCTCCTGACCTCGGGCTCATCGCTGTCACAGGCGGACCGAGTGACCACCACCAAGGGGCGACTGACGCTGGGAGTCCTTGGCACACTCTTCCTTTGGCATCTAAGAGCTCTTTTGCTTTCCAGAAAGCAGAAATAAAAAAAAAGAAACAACATTTAGACTTGTAAATCATAGATATCCTCATCATGCACTCAGAGGGCACAGATGCTCTCCCCCAACACCCCGGTCCTCCTGCATCCAAACCAGTGCCTGCAAGTCCTCCCAGGTTGTGATTCCCTTGAAGCCCAGCGCTGACAGCAGGTTTTCAGCCTCGTGCCAGCAGCCTGCCTCCTCTCCGCTGAGGGTCTGTCTGCATTGAAGAACTGCTCTTTCCTTTCTTCCAGGGATCGTTACTAGAGACTGTGCCGGGCAGAACAAATTACAGGTGAAAAAAATGAGTTCCCCATTGTGTCCTGCTTCTATTTGGAGACACCATTTCCTGAGTGCCCAGCACTTCAGCAGAACACAGGTGGGGAGAACAAAACCACAGTAATGTGCTTGTGCCTTTTTTCATTACGGTGAGTTTTGTTCAGCTGTAAGGCAGCATGCAGCACAGTTCATCATTAGGAGCATCAGGGGTGCCCAGCAGAGCATGGACCAAGCAGGAACCGCTGCTGCTTCCCGGCTTCTTTCACCTGCTGTGGTTTCATCCAGATTGAAGCAAAATAAAGCTGTTAAAAAAGCAGGCTTCTCTGGATTTTTTTTAAGGTTTAATTAATCAGAGAAGTTGCCACCAACAGTTAAGCCCATTCTCAGAAACTAGGTAGCTTTTTCTGGAAGCAATTATTCCACCCTCCGGAGCAGAGGCTATGGCTTGCAAGAAGACAGAACAGGCTTTAGAGAGGAGATACATTCCATACTTACTAGAAATGATGTGTTTGCATCGATAAACCTGTATATAAGCACAAGGGTGATGTATTTGCATCATCTAGTGCTAGAGCCTGGATTCTCTGCCAGGGAAGCCCTTCAAAAGTAATTCAGACCACCTAATTTAGAGACCTGCCTCTTTCTGTGGGCTAGAAGGAGACTAAAATAAACCGTGCAAAACCCAACTTCCTTCAGCACTTGCTGCCCAAAGCCTGCAGCTGCACCCAGCTGAGGAGGGTGCTCCGCTGGTGCCAAAGCCAGGAGCTCTTTGCCACCAAAAACCTCCCTGACACTCAGAAGCAGGGCACAAATACCAAGTACAGGCCAATACCAATGGCACTTTATACTCGTGTATAAAGAACAGGGGTTAAATCCCTGCTGGGGATGGCAGCATTTTGCATCTCCAGAATGGTTATGCAAAACAAATTCTTTAGAAGTCAGAGTTGCTCATAGTACGCAAGACAAAAAATTTACTCTGTGCCCTTATGCACCTTCTGTAACAACACTCAAACTGGCTCAAAATAAAATTTCAGAAAAGAATTTTCAATCTTGGCCTAAGACTTGGCACAGAGTTTCAGCCCAGAATAGACTTTTATGGAAACTTAGAAACCTCTGGAAAAAACAAGTTTTGTAACTGAAGCATCAATAGCCTCTTAACAACAGCAGTGCCAGGGGTACAAGGATAATACATCTATTGTACACAACATATATAGAATACTATAATTACAGCCACATCAGTACAAATATATGTTCATTCTGGCCACGAATGATACCTCATGTTTGTAGAAAAAAAGAACCCAAATGCCTATTTTAAATCTACAGAGTTCGGAGGGGGAAACGTGCCCCATTGCTGATGGGGACATGGCAGAAAACAGATATTTTTCATCTGCGCTGCCCTGGTGTGCGGCAGCATCCCTGGATCCAGCGGCCGGCAAACACTTGCTGACCCCCAGCTGCATTCCCTGCCCACTGAATGTGCTGTACGCATTACGAAATGTAATTTCCCACTTTAGAAAAGCGCCGCCCTGGCTGGCTTTGTATTACAGCATGGTCTAGATATACATGTCATTTAAAGAAAATTATGCTTCCTGCTGCCGGCCCAGTAAAAATATCCCTTCAGACAGAGGCTGCTACCTGTCATTATTTAGCACTGCTTTTCTCAGAATCTCACTTTTGGAGCTGCTCACCCCCATTCAACCATGTTTGAGAACATTTTTGCAGTGGATTCCTCCTCCTCCTTCCTCTCCCTGGCTGCCGGAGAGGCACCAGCTTCCAGCCCTGAATATCTGGGCTTCTCCTTGCCTTGCATGCTCTGTACCGGGTGTTTCCAGGTGGTCTCCTACCAAACCTGGCTGGGACACGGTGCAGTATTGCATCCATAGCCAAAAATCAAGGGGCGCCCACATTCGATGCAGGGCTTTGCCGACAGAGCTGCCGTGCAGAGGCAAAGCCCCCGCAAAGCGACACGGGGCTCACGGCCGCCTTCGCCCTCAGTGTCCAAGAGCCCTGGTGCACGTGTTTACACCAAGCCATCCACATTTGTATCGCGTTAAACATGAGCGCAAAAGACTTAACCACAGGCTTTTGACAAGCTCTTCAGATGCATTCAGAAAGAAAACTGGCTCCAGTAATTAAATTCAGATCATATTACCCCAGGAGTTACATAAATATAATAAAGGTTTAATACACCACCTCGACAAAAAAACCCACACACATAGTGGTGGGTAAGTGATAAAGACCATCCCTACCCTGGATTGCTCACGGGCAGGTCTGGTCTGGCAGCAAGGAGCCTGCCTGTGGGAAGCCCTCGGACCCCCCCGGTGCTCAGCCCCTGTGGGGGAGCCGGGACCCCCGCTGCAGCCATGCTCCCGCAGAAAGCCCCCGCACAGGAGCATGTGCAGGCACGGGATTGCAGCCGGGGTAATCCTGAGCAATGAGCTGGTTACGGCTGAACCCTTAATAGCGCTGTTGAACGAGCCTGCAACTCATTTTGCTGAAAAAAAAACCCAACACAAAACAACAGCAGAACGAAGGAGTCGGGGAAAACCAGCAAGAAACAAAGTTCAAAGCACAGAGCAGTGCCACAAGGCAAAAAACCCACACAACCCAAACTTAAACTCCTATGTGAGCCAGGCAGCAAGGGCAGGTGACGTGCAGGGACGGACATCCATGGGGCCAGAGGTTGCACCTGCATCTACACCCAGCCAACAGCAACCCACCGGCGTCCCTGCGTGGGGCTGGCGGCTCCAGCTCCGGGCTCGTCGGGGTCCTGCCCCCACTGCTGCCTGCCTGGGAAGGAGCAGGAGCACTCCCCAGACAGAGCCCAGCTGGCTGGCGTTTATTTAATGCAGCTTAAAAGTGCCTCGATTTTAGACAAACCTTGATGAAGTCCTTTAAAATGCTCTCGGATGCGGTGTTTTACCCATCCCAATGCAAGGGCTTGGGTACCGGCGGCTGGGCAGAGTTTAGAAAAGCCTGAATTTCCTTTATTGCTCCTGTCTTTGGGATGAAGCCACTGGGCATTCAAACAGCACCTGGTGAGTGACCTGCAAATCTTACCACCGTGGAGACTAAAGGTGATGGATGTGACCCTGAAAGGTGTTTAATCATCCCGCTTCCCCCAGCAGAGCTGTGCAGCCGCAGGGCGCTGAGTGCGGAGCCTATGGCACGGCGTCAGGCTGGGGGTGTACATACCCCCAGTGTACCCAGTGTACGTACACCTTCTGGTGCGGGAAGCACCCAGAGCCAGCACTGCAAATCTAGCAAAGCACAAAAGGCCTGGGACTGACAACTGAACCGAGTGCTCACAAGATGCCCAAAGGATGCATTTTGGTCCATTACTTCACTGAAGTAAACAGAGAATCTATTCTATACATAACGTATATGCATGGAGTACAGATAGGAGGAAATGCAAACAGTAAAAGAACAACCAGTGTTTTTGCAGCACTAAAAGCCACACCAGCAGCCAAGGAAAAAGCAGCCACAACACTTAGCTCTGCCTCTGTCGTGCCACCCTTAATGTGTGACAGAGGGGGGCCCCCTCTGATGGCAGCTTCCTCTGTACAAGGCATGTGTCGAGTGTGGACATCTGTGTCCAGCAACACTACAAAAAAGTGATCACACAAAATGTGTCTGGTAAAATGTCAGGCTTTTTTACAAGAGACAAAACCATTTCCAAGAGCACGACTGCCCAGGAGGGCCATGCAATGGAAGACATGCCATAGAAAAATACCTTTCCCCCCAGCTGCCAAGTAAATGATTTCCAGAGGTATGAAGCTGCTTTAGTTCATCCGTGCATTAACCCTACATTAAAAAAAATAATATTTAAAAACTCTATCTGGCTCTCACATGTCACAGCTCTCCGCTCCATCTCTGTCCCCCTGCTTTAGGTTAACAGCCACTCACAGCACCCTCGCCCCTCCTGGCAGAGCGGGCTCAACCCATCATTATTATCTAGCCAGATTTACGACTCTAAGACTTATTATTAGGTTACTGAGTTGAAAGTAGTTTTTATTTATTCGCCTCTGCCACTTTTGCGTGCTGCATATACTTCTAGGGTCACTTTATCCTCTCTGAATTCCCTAGCTATCTGGCTAAAGCCACACAGAGACTTTCCCAACTATCCCACCTTGCGTGCACAGTTTGTTTAATTTCTGCTAAGTGCAACATCCTCCTGGGCTTTTCATCCACCTACTCGGGACTCTGAGGTGTAAAAATGTGCTACAAGCTAATGGCTGCAAGAGAAGATGCTTCAGGAGAAGGAGACGGAGGAAATTCAGACAAAAGGTAAGATGTGGCTGAACTCTCAGGGTCTGTGTTTGGCTTTCAGCACTGGCAGCCTGCAATTCCCTTTAAACTGGGGAACAAAGGAATGTGGGATGCGGCTGGGCACCATTCAGGCTGGTGAAGAGCAGATGGTCTCTGCTCCCAGAAGCGGCTCGTGCTCTGGACAGCTCATTGTTTCCCACCTCCTCTCCTGTCAAGCTGCATTCTCCTCCCCAGCATCTGCACCCACTGTTTGCTTTGGCTTTTCTTCAAGCCTCTTCCCCAGACACCCCGTCGGGGGCATCCCTTTTTCCAGCTGGTCTGTCTTCTCCTGGAGAACTTCCTACACTCTCTCCACCTCCTGCGGCAGAGCCCTGCCCTGCCCTGCCTGCCCCATAGCAGGCAGAGCCTTCAGTGTGCTTATTCCCACTATTTTTCCTTTTCAGCTTGGCAGTGTGAGGCCACAGCACCTGGGGAGCATTACGGAAATGGCTGGCCATCTCCTCTGCTTCCCTATGGAGGCTGACCACTGCCTCAGCTGAAAAATGACAAGAAATTTCATGAGATACTGTCCAGGGGATGGGATCACGCTTGAAAATACCACTGCCCTGCCTGGTGTCGCTAAAAGCCATCGTTACACCCTCTCACAGGACAGACCAAGCCAAACCCTCGTTACGTTTGCCCCACAATTATCCTTCTTTCTCCACAGCTCCCATTCCCACGAAGGGAGGTGATGGCTGGAAGCAGAATAATCCATCAAAACCACGAACCGGAACGGAAGGAAACCAAACCAGCTGCCAGGTCCCCCTGCAGAGGTCCTGCTGGAGCCCGTCCCACCTCCTGCTCCATCGATGTTGGCTCACCAAGCTCCTCTGCTCTGCTCGACTTCTTCATTTGCAAAGCGTATCGGTTTTGGAAGATCCCATTTCCCAGGCACCGTGACTTCTGTCCGTCCCTGCACAGCGTTGTCATCCAAAAAACACAACAGCTTCAGAGCAATAGCTACGACACCTTCACAGTGCATGACCTGTTGGGAAACCTGTGATTTGAGTCCCAGAACCTGGTTTTAGTGTTCAAGGATGTAAAAGAAGGTACCGGAGGTGTTTTGGACACCAGTTTTCCTTCTCTTTCACACCATCTGTGGTTACAACAGTTATAAACCACACGTGACTGGCATCTGAATTTTCCAAACAATTCTTAGTGATGGGATATGAAGCAGGGGAAAACATATCCCTCCCCACTGAGATGTAAGAAATTGCAATATATAAACTCTGACAACGGTCATGCAAGAGTGAAGAGGACAACTCTGCGAAGCTGCACCCCTCGAGCTAACTTTGTTTGTGGACAGAGATCTGGGATTAATTTTTGGGCTGTCGATTATCCACAAGCGAGCGTTCGTGCAAACACTGAAACTGAAGCCTCTAATTGTATTTTTACTGGACAAACCCACCACATGACACGGCTCGCCTTCCAAGCGCCCCGATCAAAGCAAATGCTGGAAATGAAGTCGTGCCTAAAACAAATACATATTGCGGGGCAAATCTCCTGTTTACCAATGCAGAGAGGAGATTTGTCAGTAGCGTCCTGAAACCACAACACGCTGGTCCAATTTCTCCACAGCAAATTCGTTTCTTAGCAATGAAGGAGCTAGCTAGAAGGAGGGATAAACAAACCGTAACATGTATAAAAGTCAAATTACTATATACAGAGAGTAAGTACTGGAGAAATAGTTATGGCCAGACCCAGATGTAGAAATCAGATCCCTTTGTTCAGACCTACGGATTGCCCCTAGCAGTAACTCCCTCCCCTCCCAGCTGCTCTCTCCCAGGCGCTTTGCAGGACAGCTGCATTTCACACCATGCACTACTCAATAATTTACCTCCTAAAACATCACCGCACAGGGATGCACACGGCAGGGCACTACTCATTGACACAAGATGATTAAAGTAGCGTTCCTAAAAAATTTACTTAATACATGTTGGGAGACATAGGCTCACGTAAGGCACCTTGCTGGCCCCGGTGCATCACCCCGCAACCTTTAGGCACATAACCATTTGCAAAGAGATTCTGCTGTTCTGCTTCAGCAGCTGCTCTCGTGAACTGACTGCTGCACAGCAAATCAAAATGTTTGGCTGTAAAATAAACCAGCAACACAAGTAGTGTTTAAAAAATGTATTTAACAAGCCATTGGAAGAGAAACGTCCTTTTCCGCAGCTTGGAAGCACTGCTGACCGGAGGAGGAGGCGATTTGAGCAGCAGAGATGGGCATCTGAGCCTGTTACTGGGCAGGAGGAGGGTGAATCCTTCCTAGGGCAAAGGAGACCTGGTCACGTCTGCAGAATTTAGACTTAGAAAAGATTCACCAAGGGGAAATGGAACACTGAGCTTAAAGGCTGGGCACTGTGCTGGAGCAATAGTGAACAATAAAGATAATAAAGTGTTTTGGTAGCACTTGAGGCAGAGCTGATGGTAACCTGGTCGCGGCACCGTGATGCGCCGAATGGAAGCTCAGTCACAGAATCCTGGAATCGTTTAGGTCGAACGAGACTCTTAACATCGTCGAGTCCAACCATTAACCCAGCACCAGCAAATTACATCGGGTCACCCACCGACACCCCCACTGGGCTCTGGGGCACGGGCAGGCATCCTGCAGTGGCCGGGGAAGGCTGCAGCCCTCACCGCCCGCCCCGCCCCCCCCAATCCCCCGGGGCAGCCCCCGGCCTGGGGGAAGCACTGGCCCACCTCCCCACCTCCCCAGCCACACTGCCAGGTCCTGCCCAGACTCATCCACAGCTGAACCTCACACACCCTCCACCCCCCACTCCACAAACCCTTGCACAGCACATGACAGACAGACAAGCCTCTGCAGGTCCCAGGGTCAGCCTAAACCCATTAAAACTGAGAGAAAATTTCCCTGGGCATTAGCAGGGCACTGCACAAGGGTGCCCTGATTCCGAGGAAGGCAACACTGCAGCGGAGCCCCAGGTCCCTGCATGCCTTTGGGGAGAGGGAATAGGAAAAACATCAGAAAACAATTAAAATGCGCTCTGTGCTGTTTGCTGGCTGCCAGTAGGGCGACACAGGTTTTGCTGTGCTGTCTGAGCTTGTTCGTGTGACAGCGACATCCCAGAGCACCTGATGGCACCGGGCAGCCAGCAAGGGACGCGGCTAGCACTCCGGGAAGCCGCAGAGAACAAGGACTCCATCCTCTATAGGACAAAATCCCTTAAACCAACCAGGCTTCTCTTCTCACCCGAGGGATGGTCAAAAACTTTGTGGAAAACCAAAGGAGCATCCCTCATTTTGCACCTGCAAATTAGACCAACAAAAGTTTCTTACAAACATTAAAAGCCAATTAAAAGCTATAGCGTTGCTGCACATCTTTATCAAGGCAAGGCCTCCGGGCCACGGCTGGCTCGCTACAGCAATCCTCGAAGGCTGCCCCCACTCCTGCTAATTTAGCTTATAGCTACTGAATTTTAAAGCTGCCATTTGTAATGTGTTAGTTAAGGGTTTGTCAGAATTTCCATCGTAAACCTTTCATTTGGGGGATTTATTGCTGGGCTATAAGGATCTGCTCTGGCTGCAAGTTTGGCAGGAAGGACCACGTACAGCAGCACATTTCCCTCACCCCGCAATCACTCCCATCATTAGAAAGTTACACAGATCCCTAATTGAGGGTTACAACCTCCTTAAGACTCCTTGCAGCTACAAATGGCAAAATCCCTGAGCGACGCCAGCCCAGTGCGAGCTCAGCCGCACGGGGCCGGCTGGCAGATGGGGCAGCACGAGGGCATGGTGTGAAAGTCAGTGGCAAGACACATTTTCCAGCCCAAGGGAAAAGGGCACTGGGAGCGGTAGCGCTGCTCATGATCCCGGACACACTCTCCGCGCAGCCTTTTCACTGGATTTTATCCCTTTGCCATCAGTGTTCCGCTGGTGTGTGAACAAACATCCTTGGCACTTGTTTAGCCGTAAGGTTTTTAGAGCACATATTTCTTAGCACTTACATGTTTTTTATTCCTCCAGTGTTCCTATAATGAAACATATATTTAATGTAAAGCACTGCTTTAGGAAGGTCGATCTTTTCCTTAGGGGCTTAGGGTCCCTGTGTACAGAAGGGGGTCCCCACCTACCACACCCCAGCATACAGCTGCGCTTCTGATCTGGACAGCATCCCCATCCTGGGGGGATGTCACCGCATCGGCTCCACTGGCTCTTCCCACAGGAAAACCCCATGAGCCCGCAAGGGCCGCGCTGCCCGCTTCAGAAAACATTCCATTTCAGACTGGGGATAAACTTGCTTCATCTGATCTGCCTGCGAGGGGAAAAAAAAAAAAAAACGAAAAATTAAAAAAAAAAGAAAGAGAGATGAAGAAATTGCTAATGTTACATAAGGTGACTAAGAGCTGTGGTTAAGCCGGGGCACCACGGTACTACACACAATGTGTAAGGCCCCCGGCATCGCATGAGCACAAAGGAAGATGTTTCTCTCCAATGGATCCTTCAACATCTAAACCTACTGGAAACAAGATGGACCATGTCTTTTTGCCTTTTTCCACTCATTTTTTCCACCCTGGTCTGTCCCTCTGTCACCGCGGCACACTAGAACACGGCATGGCCGGCGCAGGGTGATGGGTGCTGAGGCTCTGCGTGCACCCACGTGTTGGCAGCACTGGCCGGACCCCAGCACGTGGAGGGAGCGATGGGGCCGATGCCATGAAGACCCCCGTGGGCAACACTTCCTTGCTGCCATCCCAGCACGGCCACGGCCACGGCCACGGCCAGCCACAGCTCCTGACCCGCAGCCGGCCCTGGCCCCCCCAGGAGCCCCAGGATGCTGCTGGGCAGCACCTTCGCTGGGGGGCTGCCACCCTCCCTCCAGCCGGGTAACAGGAGGAGGAGCAGGAGGAGCAGGAGGAGCGGGAGGAGGGTATCCTGCAGCCACCACAGCCCACACCATGCCGGCGGCGCTGGAGAACTGCACAGCATGCAGGCAGGGGCGCAGGCAGGCAGGGGCGCAGGCAGGGGCGCAGGCAGGCAGGGGCGCAGGGAGGCTGGCAAGGAGGCAGGCAGGCAGGAGTGCAGGCAGGGGGCAGGGAGGCAGGCAGGGAGGCAGGCAGTGGTGCAGGCAGACGCACAGGCAGGGCCCTTGCTCCCTCGCAGCCACAGCAGTCCGGTGGAAAAAAATAAAAATGAAGGCGAGCCGCCGCGCTGGGGTGCGGAGCCGCCGCGCTGGGGTGCGGAGCCGCCGCCGCCCCGGGGCTCCTCCGCGCATCACCCCGACACCGCAGCGCCGGGCACCCGCCGCCGCCCCCTCCCGCCGCTTTGCGCGCGATTTGCGCGCCCCGCGCGCCGCCCCTCCACCCCTCCGCGCGCCGCCCCCGCCCTCCGCGCGCCGCTCCCCCCCCCCTCCGCGCGCGCAGCCTCCGCGGGCGCGCGGCCCCGCGCCGCCCCCTGCAGGACGCGGCGGGACTACAGCACCCAGGCGGCCCCGCGGCGGCCGTCGGCAGCGCGCCTGCGCACTGCGCCCCCAGCTCCAAGTTTGGAGCTTTTAGCTGCCAGCCCTGGCCCATCATGTAGGTGCAGCAGAGCCTTCCCTACCATTGCAAGCAGGGGGGGCGGAAACCCCCCGCTCTGCAAGCTGCCCTGCAAAGTGTGCAATTGCACGGCCCCCCCCGCTGCAAGGAGAGCTGCTGCAGCAAGTCAGGAAAACTCCAGTTGCATGAAGATTGAGCGCTTGCAGTTTGCATCTTTGTTGCAAAACTAGCTCCAGAAGAGAGGCAAGGCAAAGTCTTTTGTGCTCCCCTCCCCCATCAAAGCAAAGGGGAAAATGTCTCAGTCGAGAGGTAAGGCTCCTACTTCTGTTCGTTGCAGATATGCAAAAAGTCGTGCATGCATTTTGAAGTGCATGCATGCATTTTTCGGGATGCAATTGCATTTTGAAGTTTGAGGCTTTCAATGGCTCTCAGTTGCATTTCCTGTTTAGTATGTGCCTTTTTGCAGCCACACACACACTCACACACACAGTTCCTGTAAGGCAGGGCTTGCAGTTCAGCTGTGCATTGACGTTATTTGAATTCTTCTGCGGGGATTACTGAGCCCTTTTTGCCTTTTGCACAGTCAGGACAGATAAAGGGTGTTGGAGAGCAGATGCATTCGCTGCCGTATAGCTGCATGCAAAATGGGCACGGTGCATGCGAATTGCAGCTAATTTCAAGTGCAGCATTAAATGAAACTTTTGAAGAAGTCCGTGGACGAGATGAAAGGTGCAACTTGAGTGGAGTTACCACGAATTAAATATATCCCTATGTTTCCATGGGAAAGTATTGTTCTTGTGCCAGGACTGAGATCATTTTCCACCGATTTCTTACCCCCCCCCCCAATATTTGGTAACTTTTGGTGGCAGGCAGCAGTGTGGTTTGTAACACCAGATCGCTAAGAGCATGCACCAGGGCTGCTTTATTTAGCATTTAGGAGCCCGAGCTCGGCACTTCGGATGGAGCGGGAGGGGCGTATTTGGGTAGGGGACAACAGTGATTTATTTTATTTATTTTTATCTTAATTTTTTCTTGCCAGCGTGGTGGTGGTGGGTAATCTCGATCTTTGCTTTTTAACTTGATGATTATTCCGGGGTGGCTCAGCCTTGTGTCCTGCAAGGGGGTGGTGGTGGTGGGAGGAGGTGGAGAATTTAATGTTGCAGAAATGCTGTGGGAATGCAATAGCCCCTGCAAGACCAAGTGGAGATGTTTAAGGAGGAGTTGCTCCGGCCATTCATTGTGAAAATAGATGCACATATGTCAGCAGCCGGCCGCACGGATGCAGGCTTTAGAGCTTCTTTTAAATGTTTGGACTTGATATTGCAGCTTGGCTCTCCCTGCATTTTGCAGCCCTCGCACATATTGGGGAGCAGGGGGGGGTGAGAGACAGTGCATGGCCCGGTGGGAGAGTGGTTCCCAAACTGGGACTGGGGCTTTTTTTATTGCCGTTATTTTATTTTAAAAAGACATCTGTGAAGTCAGTGGCCTTCCACTATAAGCCTTGCTGGGAGGGCATAGGAAGGAGGTGCTGTCACAGCTCTTGCCACACAGTTTTCCTTTGTAAGAAAAATGTAAAGTTGTTGTATAATTTATTCCTAATTTGGGTTTGCTGCAGTCATCTTTTCCAGCCAAGCAGAGAATTGTAAAAGTTTCCAATAGAAAGAGCCAAGGAAGTTTGATAATGCAAAGTTGAACCAAGTGATACCCGCAGCACGCTGCCGCTCGCAGGAGGGTCACCGTGAGATCCACGGAGGGGCAGGGGCCGGGCAGGGGAGCAGCTGCTTCCCGGGGGTCCCTGGAAAGCCTCGGGGTGGGAAAGCCTGGCCACGCAGGGCTGGTGACGGGCAGGGACCTGTGCTGGTGGCCCTGCAGCCCACCCTCCCTGGGTGCCGCTTAGCCCCCACGCTCGCCAGCACTGGCCTTGTCCGTCCTTCTCAGTACCGGGAAAATGGGAAAGTACGAGTAGCCAACCCACAAAACACGATCCCGATGAATGGCATCATTCTTGAATCTGTTTTCCCGTCCATCTCACGCTCTGCAATACAAGTGTCTAAGTTTGAATTCCTTACATGGATAACTTTTCCAAGTTCAGTTGTTCAGGCTGAGGTTTTGCTCGGGAAGGGGTTTCAGCTCCAGGGTTTGCACCAGAGGTATCATTCTTCAGGATGAATTAAGGGAGGCATAATCTGCATTTCAGGATCGGCTTTCATGTGTTGCACAGGAGGTTCCTCCTCAGCTTTCTAAAATACTGCACAGAGCTTCAGCCAGCTGCTAAGCCCTCTCCCTGCTTTGAATCATTTCCAAAGTTGTTCTGAGAATTTGCCAGAGATTAATTTTTTTTTTTTTTTTTTAAACGCTGCTTGTCAGGGGAGCATGTAATCAGGAGGGTTATTCCCTGATAAGACTTAGTCCCTGCAAGGAATCCCACCTAGCTGCAGGGCAGAACTGCACCTCAGACCTTGCCTGTGCCATGCGATGAAGCGGAGGGAGCTGCTTTCTGCACAACCACAGCACGGGCTGTAGGAGATAAAACTCCCTGGAGTTGGGAAGCAACAGTTCCATTCTGGCCCCTTCTGCAGCAGAAACCAGTAGATGCCTCCAGCATCGTGCTTGCCAGTTCCCAGCCACGTTACCTGCTGGACTCCCTAAGACTTTGCGGTCAACAAAATACAGGTCAAGTCAAAGGCACCACTGGGTGCAAGCGCCTGCATTTCACCCCATGCTCATTTCTACCTTCGTTCCCTCTTTTATGTTGCAAAATAGGATTTGTAGTTGGATGGAGCAACCCATAGTAAATAAGATTTCTCCAAGCACTGCAGGGACCTGCAGCCCGTTTCTCACCTTCAGAGAGGAGCCCGCTCCGGACAAGTGGGGCTCGATGTTGGTGGTAGCTCAGAAGTTGTTGAATCGTTGCCCAAATACGGCACATTTGGCTGTCATGACTAATAGGATATTATTCTGGAAGAGAAAAAAATGCGGAAGTCCATATTAATTACAAGCTAAACGCAGTTTGAGGCTATAAATCTGAACTCTCGTGACAGCAGATATATTCAGGAGTCTTCCAAATTCATTTTAATGGGGGAATTATTCACTCGCAAAGCCCACATCAGAGAAGCAACCTGCAAATATGCAAATTTCTCCACTGAAATAAGGGAAGGGGAAGCAGCTCCCATTAGAGCACTAATTCATAAATAGTATGTTGAAATGAGCTACATTTAACTAAATGTTGCTGTCCATTGATCTCATTCATAATGCTTAGACTTCGCTGTTTCAAGTACAATTTTTTGTGCTCTAGCTGAAAAGGGATACAGAGATTACGAGAACCACGTCCCACGTGATGCTGGCTGAACATGTACCCTATGGACTTTGACCAAAGGCCCTGCAGCCCTGCACCAATTCAAAATACTACATTTTATGTAAAATGCTCTTTTTTTTGCCCAGCTAGAATTCTCAGTGCAACAGATGCGAAGCCTAAATGGTAGTGTGTTGTTTTTTTTTTTTTTTAAATCCTAGGTAGGTGGCAGGTTTTTGCTAGTATAAAATTAACCCATAAGCAGTGTGAAGCTCCCGTTGGTTGTGCAATGTGCAGTTTGCCTCGTCAGCACCACCTCAGCTTCTCACCATTAACACACTCCCATGACATAGGTGCTTGGCAAGGGCAGGCTTTGCAAGAGCACGGTGAGCAAATCTGTGGCATGGGCAGCGAGGTGTGAGCCTAGCAAAGCCTGGTCTAGCAGCGGCACAGGCAATTTCAGGTAGAGTTGTTGATTTATTTATTATTTTTTTTTAAGGATACCATGTTGAATTAGTATTTCACCCTGTTGCATGCGTAGCCTGCTCTGCTATACCACCTGTGGAGGTGCCTGTGTACTTACTTTGGGTTAAGAGGGGGCAAACGCTTATAAAGAGGTTTAAAAGTCTCATGCGGTGTCATGCTGGAGGAATTAGGCAGCATGGCCAGAAAGAAAAATAACTAGTCAGGATAGAAAGGATGAGGCTAGAAATGATGTCTGACATACGCCCAAGTCACTGCTCTGCACAGCTGAGCAAGAGTTGCTGCCTTTTGCTGCCTGCTCCCTCTGCGTTGCACAAGAGGGGCATTTGCTTGCAGCACTGCTGGGCTGCGCAGGGAAGGAGCTCTCGCCCCCTTCGCCCCAGAGAGCATCCCCAGGGGTGGTGCAGAAACCTGAGGGTATTTGCAGGGTACCCCATATCCTGATGGGGCACAGCAGGCGGCAGCACGCTGCCCAGGGCAGCGGCTCCCTGGTGCTAAGCAGGGACAGGAACAGGATTTAAAAGCTCAAACTATAGAAGTAATTATAGCAATAAAAGCAATAAGTTGCAGGGGAAAAAGGAGCAAAGAGCTGTTTTCTCCTCCCAGCTGAAACAAGTTTAGGTGCCTCACTGCCACAGCGTTTGTCATTTACTTCAGTCACCAAAAAAACCCCAAGAGCTTCCTTTGGGGTGAATTCCCTCCCATGACACATACACAAGCTGCTAAGGTGAAGCAAATGCTACTCAATTAAAACCACAGGAGTAATTTAGAGAGATGAGACACTTCATTCCTCCAAGAGTATTGGCATTAATGGAACACAATTACCTTCAAAGTCACATGGCAGATTTGCAAATTCTGTGTACTGTGGCTGCAGATGTACAAGATGACTAAAAAGTTGCCTTTTTACCCAAACAATACTTGCATTTGATGTCACTGGTCCATTTTCCCCTGCTGAAAAGAGCCCTAACAACACCTGTAGAAGCCTTTCAGAAAAAGGATTTAAAAACAACACATCTGAAAAAAGCTCCCAGCCCTTTTTTAAACTGAAAAAAGAAAAATAACATGGGAGCTTTGATAGCTCAGGAGTGGGAACAGACTCACACCCTCCTCTATGAATGCACTTGGAGGAGTGCAGTGTATGTTACCCCCAACTGCTGGGCACGGTCATGATTCCCAGCTCTTTCCCATGGGGTTCCCTGCCTTCACCCCATGAACTTGCATTCCTAATGCTCAGCCTGCCTGCAGGTCCCCTCCTGCTCCAGCAGAAAAGCTCCTGGGGAGATGCGGAGCACCCATGGCAGCTTGCTGGGCTGGGCACAGCATCCCAACAGCAGCAGGTAGCACAAGCATTCCCAAGTAAGGGAGAGGGGTAAAAACCAGAGCACACGGGTGTCCCTTGCTGCGGTCACTTGTGTTTTGGGATTCAGTCACTGTATTGTACGAGTTGGCAGTGTGGCCACCAACAGCGTCATTATATAAAGTGTTGAGTCAGTCTCCGGTGGCCAGATAAATTGCAGGACTGTTCTTTTAATTTTAGACATGGGCAGAGCTATAATTAAAAAAAAAAAAAAAAAAGCTTCATTACCTGTAGAGTTACTTAGCTCCCTTCCTTAGGGCCTGGCTGGGAATAGTTTGAGATTAGCATTATCAGCTAGAGCAATGTTAGCAGGAAAGCAGGTCTAGGACCCTGGAGCTGTGCCATGTTAGACACTACGATCTGTGATGGCAAAGTGGTGAAGGCCGTTCAGTGCAATTTCCATATCTACGCATTGTGCAAAAAGTTGGGGTTTTTTTGCTTTTGTTTTCCAAATCTACAATATTCTGCATGCTAACAAGTGTGACTGGAAGGTACCTTCTGCTCAGTAAAAAGCAATTTGGAGAGAGGAAGCCCAGGACTCTCGCTTGTAGAGCTTTCTTTTGCCTCAAAGCTATTCTTCCTTTTAAGCTATAATTCCAAACACCCAGTTGATGTTTCAGAGGGTGCATCCCACCATGAAAGCCTATGGGGTGCTGAAGCACTTCTGAGTCATCTTTACTTTGGAGATGTTGCAAACAGATGCTGAAACATCCTTTATGGAAGCACCAAGAAGCCACTTGTGCATCTTTGGTCTGTTGGTGCTGGCAAAACTGCAGCTGAACCCTGGATTTACATCCCATAGTCAAGCAAGGGCCTGAACATCTATGGGTATTGTAACAGCAGCATCAGACCACTTTGGGAGAGGTCTCTGGGGTCAGAGGTACTCAGGCTACTTCCCCCCACCCCCGCCCCAGTTGCTGTAGGAGCAATGGCTATGGCTTGCTAGGCTGCTGCAAAAAGCTGAGTGCAGTGAAGCCCAAGGAGCATTGTGCAAACAGCCAGAGGGAGCAGCCTTGGCAGCCAAGATAGAGTTTCATATTTGTAAGAAACATTGTGGAGAGAGAAAGCATCCCCCCCCTCTTTGAGCAGGAAAACTTCATCGAGCAAAGCTGATCCAGTTTCTTGCTGTTGCTGTTTTGTTAGCCTACTTAGCTTGCAATTTTATAATAGAGGCTAGATTTTCCTAGCCTGCACCCAAGCAGACCAAAAACCATTAGAAGAACTGAAGCCCAAGCAGCATCCACTTTTACTGCACTCAGATGAGACCAGTGGAAAAAAAACAAACCAGCAGAAGTTGCAGATGAGATGCCAAAGATAAGGCAGCAGTAGAAAATAAGTACAGGACTCAACACTTCACTGTGTCTGCAGCAAGAGGCCTTTAATGAAGGCTGAATCAGCAGAGTCTTGGTAGCTGCTTTTGAAGGAGAATGTTTTTTCTAAACAAAAAATATGTAATTGCACTCAATGAAACAATGCTTATCAGCGCCAAATGGCCTCAGAGCATCATCTGGCTGTTCTTCTGCAGAAGACCCAGGCAACGTGATTTTGTGCTTCTTTTCATTCTGTAACGGGGTCTGACCCCGAAGTTCTCCATTCGGGTGTTTTCAGCAGGGCTTATTTGACACTCAAGCAACAAGTTATATTAGAAAAGTTACAGCTTCACTCCATGTTATCATTCCTCTTAACAATGTTTATTGCTTCTCCAGTAGTTCAAGGTCAGATATAGAAAGTGACTCAAAGTCTTTTGTTGGTCTGACATCTCTAAAGTAATGGAAGTCCCCATCTGGCAAAGACAAACCTTCCCAGGGTACAAGCATCAAAAAGGAAGGGAGAGAGAACATTTTAAAAGCAAACCCGGCATTGATTACTGACTGTCTTTCCCTGGACTTGCTCCATTATATCTGCTCGCATCAACCCAGCATCTCCCATCTTTCATACGCAGGAGCCCCAGTAAGAGCCCGCTAGACTTGCAGGCTCATGCAAGTACCTGCATGCCGGAGGTGAAGCATTCACTTGAAAACCAGGGTACACAAGATGAGAAGGTCCTTTTAGCACCGGCTCTGTGTGGAGGGCTTGCACAGCACCTAATACTGCCCTGGGCACCGGCAACTTGTTCCAGGGCACTTCTCCAGTGCTGGCAACTGGCACCCATGTAGAGGCACACTTTCCAGCTTTGATTTCAACACAGCCCTTTTTTCCTAGGGCTGCTTTAATTGCCTACAATTAGAACTAAAACCAAGTTTGGCTTTGTAAGGACTGGAATTGATTTCTTTTTTCAAACATCTGATGATGCTGTGGCCTTTTGAAAAAGAAGTGTCAGCCTGTGATCATTTATGCATCCTACTGCCTAGGGATTAAAGGCCAGATGTATGGTATTTATGGTAGTTTCATTCAAGGAGTGAAACACCTGTAGGAGCTGAGAACAGCTGCCCCTCCTTCTTCCAGTGAAATGAAGGAAAAGGCAGGGACTTTACATGCTATCATCAAAATGCCAAAACCCCTTTGGGCAGAGCTACATCTTAAGTAGATTTGTTTAAGCACCGAGCCTCAGCCCTTAGCAAAAATGCCTCAGCAGAAGTACAAGCCACAGCACAGGGCGTTTGGCAGCCCTGGTGGGACCCTGAAGGTACAGCTGGTCACCCCAGCCCCTGCACAAGAAGGGCATGACCTGGCCAGCTGGGACTGAGCTGTTAATGAGGTGCAGACAGAGATCTGACCTTGATTTCCAAATGCCATGCAGGTTTGCAAGCTAGCAACAGGACAGGGAAGCTGCAACAGTTCTCATCCTGAAGTTTTGCACATGGAGATGTAGACTTAACCTGCAGTCGCCTCTTGCAGGTTTGCTTCTCTGAATAGGAAGATGCTGATGGTTAACATAGCATCACTCCCAAGCAGACCTCAGTACTTATGCGTGCTAATTAAATGCTTTCAAAACCACAAGGCTGACCTTCACTGCATGCCCACAGATTTTTCTCTCATTTAACAATCAGAGGGTTGACAGAGTAGCCTATTAAAGGAGTAGAAAGGCAATGCTCTAGATGCTGTTGTTTTTTAACCTGTTCCAAGTGTCTTCTGCTTTTCATCTGTAAGAGAGGGAAACCACAGTCACCTGATAACCCACCAGGAGAAACCAGGCTGGAGACAAGGAGTGCTTGGCTCAAATCAAGCACAAGGTCTGATAAAATAGCAAACATGCTTAAAACTGAAGTTTACTGTGATATCTATGCAATAAGCCATAACAGCCATTACATGTACAGGTACTTACGTAACCAGAGAGCCACTCTATGTGGCATAGAGTTGTCCTTTGGGAGATGCCCTCTAGGAAAAAAAAATAAAGGCAATTAACAAAGTCTGACTTCCCTACCTTTCCCAAGGACACCAGTAATTTGCTCATTGCTAATAAAACTTGGGATGTCTCTACAGAGAACTTGAATTCCTGCCAAGGAATTGGTTTCACGAATTAACTAAAAGACCAGATCAGTGCAGTGCACCGCATGGAAGGACATCACAGAACAGCCCCCGACAGAGCAGCATCTGAACTGGAGGGAGAGCCTGAAATAGTCCCTGGCAGCTGGGGGGGGTGTGCCACGGACGCTGCTGTGAAAGCTGATCAGTAACGAGCTGCTTTCTGAAGACAAGACAGACTGAATTTGCAGCAGGCACCTTTTTAGCAGAGAGAAGGACCTGGGCTTGTACCTCGCCAGGTCTCTGTGGGGCGACAGTGCAGGAGCATGCCCTTGCTCGTAGCCACCCGAGTTAGGCAGCCCAGCAAGCTTCCACGTAGCATGTCTTCAGTTTCATTCATGTCATTAGGCAGCTTCCTTTATAGCTAAGCATGTGGTTGGGTGGTGGGGTTTTTTTTTTCCCTTTCTTTTTTCTTCCTCTGAAAAACATTTGGTACTTCCCCCGCAAGAAATCAGAAGCTTTATGTCTGATAAGAGGCTGGAACAGCTTCCTGCAATAGGAGAGCATTCCTCCTCTGCTCTTCCTGCGGACCTCAGAACAATGCCAGCGCTTCCAGCGTCAACAAGCATTTACTTTACCTTGTAGCACAGTCATTTAGGGCCCATCCTGTGCAAGCATCTCCCCAGCCAGCACCTCCTGTGAAGGGGGGGGGAGGCTCTTTTTCCAGGAGCTTGCTTTAAAAAAGGCATTGCCACAGCTGAAACACAAGGAGCAATCTGGGAGATTGAATCAGAGCCGATTCAGAGCAGCTGTAGCCAAGCAGGGCCCTCATTTGGACGAGTGGGGTCTGAAGAATTTTTTTCTTTCCCCTTGAAAGAGAAGCTAAATAGGTTTTTTTTTCATGCTCTGATCTTGAAACGACTTGTGCACATGCTAGACTTGGAGCATGTGAATCCTTTTACAGGAGTCAGTGGGACTGAATGTGCTTGGGATTGAGCACACACAGAAGAATTTACAAGGCTGGGGATGTATTTTGTCCTGGTTGCTAAGTAGGATGGACATTATGGACCTGCGTAGATGATTTATACTACCCTGCTTTCTCTTGGTTTCTTTTTTCTCATTCCTGCTTATCTGTTCTTGCAACTTAGAAAGCAGTATCGTATGTGCAAGTGTGTATGTCTATAACTGAAACTACAGCCTTGAACGTCACACAGGGAGTTCTATGGAGGCTTTGACAGAAAGTCTTATAAAGGGAGTTGTGTATTTACAGCTCCTGATTTAGAAGGCTGGGTGGAGAGATGTAACCTGACAGCGTCTGATCCGTGTGGACATATGTGGACAGAAAAAAACCTGCTTAGTGGTGTCAGGGACGCTTTATGGGGAAAAAAGTATGAGACTTGCTGGCCTCTGCTACAGTACTCTGCCATAATGCATTACTTCAGCGTGTTTTCCAAACTGAAATAAAATTGCATGATAGAAACAGGGGAAAGGCTTTTGTTCTTCCCATACTGCTTGTTATACTTTATGATAAGACATACAGGCAAGTGTATGCCCTTAGCAGGTGTCTGGAAGGAGAGCTGCAAGTTCATGCTCTCTGACCTCTGGCTAAAATCTGAACTTTAAAGAGCTTCTCTGGAAGCCCCAAGAGCTGTGCTGCGTCCTGCAGACCTTCACGTGCATGGCTTTGAGCTTCCTGAGCCTTCTCGCACATGCAAAGAAAGATGTGTTGTTGAAGGGGCTGCAGGACCGGGACGTGACGCTCGTGGTCGGACAGACTCGCCGCTGCCGTAGCGGTGGTGGAGCAGCTCCGGTTCTTGCCTCTCTCTGCTGCCGGTGGTTTCTTGGGGCAGCGGCTGTTCTTGCTGGCAGTGCAAAGGGGAGGGCAGTTGTTCTGCTGGAGCCCTCTGCCTTGCTCTGGTGTTGGGGTGGTTCTCCAGCTGCAGTGCTGGAGACCTGGGTGGGTGCTGGGGCTCGGGGGACGTGGGTTTGGCTTTGTGGCAGTTGCCCGTGGCTTCTCGCTGGGAATAGGGCTCCTGTGTGTTTTTAAAGTAGGACCTACACGTTTGCTGGGAGGCATTGCCAGCAGAGGGAGCATGAGTGAGTTCCTCCCACCTACGCTGGCTGTCCAGAACTGTCAAATACCACCTTTAGTAATTTAGGTACAAAAATAAGCAAATAAGCTCTTATATAAAAAAAAAAATAAATAGCAAAAGGGGGCTGTCTAATGGGGTAGCACAAAGGCAGATCGGTCAAAGTCTTGACCATGTTGAAAACTTAATCACAATATTTGGCTGAACCTTTATAAAAATTCCCCATGACAAAATGTCAAGCAAGGAAGCAGATCCTCTCCTTCTGTGCTCGTGCTGCAGGTGCCGCAGTGTTCCTCTAATGCAGGAAAACCTCTGTGCGAGATTGCCACCAGATTTCTAATCAACTCCTCTGTTTGGCCTGAGCTGTGAGTGAAGGACGGAGCATGAGCAGCATATCACTGGGAGGAAAATTACGTGTTGATTTGAAATTCTTCTGAGTGTTATTTGCACCATGGAAGAGGAAAGTGGGCCAAAAATTATCTTCAGTTCAACACTTTCAGTTGAAACGAACAGTTGCCAGCTGCCAAACAGAACAGCACAAGCAGAGAAGTAATTAAGTCTAGAGGTGTCTTGTACAACTTTGACATTATTTATTAAATCTTTTCAACGCAGAGGTGCTATTTTCCCATGAGGATCCACAGGGATTAACATAGCCTTCCTGTTCAGCAGGGACCTTCCGCAGAGGATGCTCGCTAAAGGAATGACTTGTGGCACACTCCTCTGCTTCCGTGGATATTCCCCTTTGGCTCTAGAAGTTATTGTTACTCTGTAACTCGCACAATGACCAAGTCAATGGGCAGTTTTCTCTCTATGGATCATAAATTTCCCATTTTGTCCTAAGGTGGCTTTACTCAAGTGCAGAAAACTATAAACCCAAGTTTTATATGCAGCGCATCGGCAGTGGAAGATGGCTGGTAGTGGTGTAGCTTAAATGTCCAACATTTACATTATGCTGAACAAATTAAATCTGTGCTTGGTAAAATGAGACTCCTGCGGCTTCCTGGAGCACCCGGTAACAGAAATAAAACCATATCTCAGATTGCCCTGTGGTATTGATTAGGTTTTATTCTGTCCTGCTGCGAGGGTGATGACACCAAGGCAGATACCCCACAGACAAGGTGCGATCCTGCTCAGCGAGCAGAAGCATTTCTGCAGAGAAATGGAGAATTAACATGTAGGGAGCAGCGGTTCAGAGCTGAATGATAAATAACTGAGCATGCTTTGCTGGGAACAGTGACACCCCACGGGGTCGGTTCGCTGAGCTCCCTGGGGGATTCCTTCCTGGCCCATCACACCCTCCCAATGTCGCAAAGTCCTGCTTTTCTCATGTTTAAGCCTCCTAACTCATTTTGCCTGAACAAGCCTCAACACTTGCCCACGTAGCTTTGCCAGGGGATGCTACGGGGCAGCATCTCGGGCATGGGAGGGCGATGAGGGGGAGATGCCACCGCTCGCAGAGGGCTGTCCACCAGTGCTCGCGCATGGGTTGTCCCTTTTGGTGCGTACAGCAAAAAAATGGGCTGAAGCCTGCAGCCAGGTGCCCAGGGGACAGATACTTGCTGCAGCTATTGGAAAGGCTAAGACAACGGTCTGGCACAGCCTTTATGTACGTGTTCCTGCTCAGCCTGGTGCTTAATACATCCTTAATAGCAACATGTACTCACGGTAAGCACATGCTTAAATGTAAGCACCAAGACATCAGAACCTTCATAGCTGGAGCTGCAGGCCTGGATCGGGCTTCTGAGTCTGCAGCACAGCAGAAATCAGCAAGCGGGTGGAAATGTCACCTTCATTTTCCAAAGCAATTTGCATTTCCCTGGGCTGGCAGCACATCTGACAGCTCCAAGAGGCCCTGGCGCGGGAGGCACGGTGCTGGTGCTGCTGGGGCGGCTGCCCCTTGCCCGCTCTGCCAGGTGCACGGACTTGTCCCCCCTCGGTGTCTGGGCAGCTGGGGCAGATGTAGAAGCCGATTGTTTTTTTCAGGGGAAATGAAGCTGTGCAGCAGGGTCCTTGCTCTGCCAGTGATGCTTTAAAAACACCTTGCAGAACCCCATGGGAGTAACTCCCAGCAACTCCCAGTTTAAAAAACCTGAAAATCAAAATTGAAACTGGAGGGAGACTTTGAGCAAAAAGGCATCTGTGGGGTGTTTGACAGGGAGGGGATCTCATTGCCCTAAGAAAGCTGGGTTTCGAGGCTCTGTAAAGTAGTGGGGAAAGGAGGTGGATACTCCCTTACTGTGTCAGGTTTTCCAGGGAGCAGTGGGTTAGGAAGTGGAGAAGTATTTCTAGCTGGGCTGGGGCCAGTGGGTTTAAGGCCAGTCTTGTTCCCACCATGACTGAGGCAGACGGGCCACATGCTTTTTGTGTTGAGTGTCGGAAACTTGCTGCTACCCGCTAGGTATTCATCTGGGAAGTTGGTCAGGGTTCCGTCGCTGCATGTGGCCCTTCACTGTGAACTTTTGAGGTGAATTCTTGGTGGATAAGGGGAAGTAGAAGAAAAGCAAGTGGAGTCCCAGGAGTGATGCCCGGCTTGCAGCAAACCCACAGCATCCCTGCTCACACATTGGCTGTGGGAGCTTCAGCCCCTCATCCATGGGCTGCATCGTGTGGGAGCACCCACCGGCACGCAGAGCCTGCCTGTCCCTTGGGAGACTTTCTAGGGTGCTGCCGCCGCACTGAGGAGCAGAGCCCACCCTGCCTTCTGTGCCAGGGGCAGAGCCAGGGCAGGGAGCTTGAAGCTTGGCCGAAAGGCCCGAGTAAGCCTTGCACGCCACGAGGCATGAACGTTTGGAAAGCACTTCACCCTTCTGCCTGCAGCGCTCTGCTTCCGCTGCCTGCGGGCGTGGGAGGCGGCCGTGCTCCTGCCTGCGCGTCCCCCATGCACGGGCAGCAGCCCACCTCCTCCGGCGCCGCTGGCAGGTGCTCTTTGGCAGGGAGAAAATAGAAATGAAGGTAGCAGCAATGAAAGCAGCCGCATCCTTCAAATCCTCCTGCACAAAAGCCCTTTTGTTCCCCGGGTGAATTCCAAAAGCTTTTCTCCAGTTTTGATTCCAGCAAACTCCCACTGCAAGCAGACGGCCGAGGGTTTGAAAACAAAGCAGCAACTAAACGAAAAGTCCCTCATAAAAAATCCCCACGAGGGCCGGAGGCTCTTGACAAACAGCTTCCCTGGCCTGCAATTCCTGTGGATTTCCTAATTTGAGATAAGCAGCAAAGAAAACAGGCTCTGGGATGGGGAGGCAGTGAAGCCAGCGGACCTTGGCAGAGGGAAAATAAGGGCTTGATTTATGGTGACCTGGTGACTGGAGGGAGTGACTGCCCCTGCCACTTGCCTCCCTGCAGCTCCACTGCTGTGATTTCTCATGATAACAGGGGCGAGGGAAGAGGCCACGAGGCTCTGTTGCTCTGTGGCATCTCCACCACTATCGCATCTTTCCCAGAGCAATGGTGGGATGCAGCTGCTGGAGGTGCAGGAGCTCTGTGAGGGATGCAGCCTGCTCCAGTGACGGTGAGGAGCAGAAAACAAAGTCCTTGTTGGCACTGCTTGGAGCCCAGTAAGATTTCCCTGAGCTGCCTTTTGGCTCTGGCAGCCTCACGTTGGGCAGCTGCAAGTGATTTGCAGGATTTGAGGGTGTCTGAGGCAGTGTGGTGGAGGAGTGGAAGTGGTTTTTCTCTGTGTGTAATGAGGAAGGCTTGGGTGCATCCATGAAATTTAAGTTGATGGGTGGAAAAATAGTTAGGGAAAGCAAGGTGAGAAGAAGGAAGAGGCTTTGGTTCCTATAGAATTACTGTCAGGCTACTGGAGTTGGGGGCGTGCGTAGGCAAATTGTTGAATTTTGCATTTTGTGTTTTTATACACGTGCCTCCACAGTGGTCTCTGGAGGATTCAACAAGTCTGGAGCATGAAGGCACAGCCCCAGCCTCGGCGCAGGCAGGTGTCTCCTTGCAGCTAAAGGGTGTCAGAGATGTCTCACAAGCCTGGTGGGGTTCAGTGCTGCTCTCCCATCCTCAGCTTGAACCGCCTCCATGGGTTTGGGCTAATACTCTCAGGTGCCAAGGGGAGCGGGACAGTTGTGTGAGCCTGTGCTGCCTTGTGCCCCCTGTACAATGTGGGCAACATCCTTTAGCAGCTGCCAACATCCTCATCCATGGAGGTTCTTCGCTTTGGTGGATGTGAGTCAGAACCCAAAGCAACAGAGGTGGTTTTGTTTTAATTCATTATTGCGGCACACCTGCACACGAGGCAGAGAAGGGACATGCACACAAACAAATCTTGTGCAACTTCAGGAGTTGGAGTTGAGATCCTTATGGGTCCCTTCCAACTTGAGATATTATATGATTCTATGATTAACTTGCCTGCGGCCATAGATGGGGTTGTTAGAGCTGAAACCGGAGCGTGCACAGCCTGGTGCTCTGTCCCTTCCACCCACCACCTCCTCCCCTCTTTTATCTGATGGATCACGAGGCAGTGCCTGTCCCTGACAGAGCATCTTGCGGCTGGGGTGAATCAGCAGAGAACTCAACGGTTGTACTTTGCAGCTGACTGGGAGATCCCAGCACCAAGGAGGAAAGCGGTGATCCCTGGAGAGCTGTGCAAGGGCAGGGCTGGTGCTGCGGGGCAGCTCGGGGCAGCCGAGCCCCAGCCTGGGTGGAATTGCCTTGCAGCAGCTGCTCCCAGCTGTGGTGCATCGAGTGCCGTTCCTGCTGGGTGTTGGTGCCACTGTTTGCACAGAGATGCTGCTGTTTGGGAGGAGCTGTGCCCTTTCCCCCAGGCCATCGAAGTTTGAGCAGCTGGATGCACACGCCAGATGAGTTCAGCCAAAGTGTTGTAACAGGGTTTTTAATATTAAAGTCTCTTGTGCCCCATGCTGAAAGCCGTAGGCAGGCAAAACTCTCGTATCTTATCATCTCCCACTTACATTAGCTCCTGAAATACAATGGATTCAGGGCTATTTTGCATTGCAGCTGTTTTCTGAAGAAAAGCTGGCTAATCTAAAGGCTGCCTCAGCAGTGCAGGGTGTCCGGAAAGGGCTCTCTCTTGCCTTGTCACATCCACAGATGCCAATGTGGTCCTGGCACCAGCTCAACAGGAACATGGTGGGTGGCCCCATGCTGTGCCTGCAGTTCCCTTGCTGAGACTGAGAGTGATGCTGCATCTGGGCTGGGAAGGGACATTATCTGGAAAAGTTGTTTGTTGCCATCTCCCCATTTCCTCTGAGCTGTTAGCATCGGAGGGGAGCATGTAGCTGCTCATCGTTGGTCTGTGAGCATGAAAATGGGCACTGAAGGCCCCGTTTCCTCTCACATTGGTATTCCTGCAAGTAAATGGTGGAGTGGGGTGCAGGGAACACATCGGGGCAGAGCCCAGTTGGGAAGTGAAGTCCAAGGTCTTGGCAATGTGAAGTCCAAGCCAGTGGGGGAGCCCCTGAAACAGCTCAGTGAGGTGCTGGCAACTTTTACAAGACACAAAAGATCATCCTAAACCCTCATATCCTCTCCCGTGCAGCCGTGTTGTATCACCCCCTCTGTCAGACAGCCAGTTGTCATCTCCAAGCTGGTGTTGGGTACTGGTGTCCCACGAAACCTGCTGGAAGGCTGCTCCAGCGCGTGATTACCCCAGTGCTCCCTGCAAGCTCCTGTGGACTAGAGCTGCAGGGGGACCCAGTTTTGTTCGGTGGGAGATTACAGGAGGGTTTAGAGTTTCCCAAAAGCTCTATCAGCTCCCTGCCCCCTTCCCAGAGTCCCTGTAGCACTGTGTTCAGTGCATGTCTTAGCACAAGATCTCATGTCTAATCTCTATCTAAGTGTCTCTTCCACTTCACACTCAGAAGGTCTTAACTCTTCTACAATTTAGAGATGCACTCTTATCAGAGTGACAAACACACTCGCATAACCAAAATGTGCAGATAGATAAGGAGAAATTGCATCTCTCTGGTTTCTGTATTGAGATGAATAAACACAGCAGCCTGCAGTCTTTTGCAGGATGTGTTAAGAGGAAAATGGGCAGAGTAAGCAAGATTAGCCTGAATCAGGAAATTACCTTCAAAATTGAATTACTGAAATACAGAACTTATTGAACGGCAGGCAAATAGGTTCTGATATTTGCACAGTTTGGTGACATTTCTGTATGTTTCTGCACTGCAGGATCCAGAGATTAGTCTGCTGGAGTCCTTTCTGCAAAGCTTTCTGCTTCGCCTTCTTCCAGCGTTTTGTTCTGGTGCTGTTCAGAGCTTTGCCACCAAACCATCTACGGCTGGAGGCCAATCTTGAGGCAGGCACAGAGGCCTGACCTTGTGATTTTACCTTCAGTGAAGCTGAAGATCTTTGTCTCCATTGTGTTTGCGCCTCGGCAGAGCTGACCGACGTCAGCTGCCGCGAGTTGAAGACGCAGCTTGCTCCCACTCTTGCAGCGGAGACAGCGCTGAGACGCAAATAACCCGGGTGTGATCCGAGCAGATGTTGCACAACCTCTGCCAGGCAGTTCACGCGGTGCACCTCTGTCGCTCCTTGCAAAAGCTCTGCTGTTTTGGTTTGGGGCCTCTTCTGCGCTGGGTTTATTCCAGGTTGCAGGGTTGAGTCAGAGGAGCGAGTTGAGCCCTGTGACGGAGGAACCCCGGGGCAGCCGCCAGCACGGCTGGGTGCTGGGGCATGGCTGGGTGCTGGGGCACGGCTGGATGCTGGGGCACGGCCGCTGACGGGGCAGGACAGCAAATTACATTTCCAGCATTGCAATATGGGTGCTAACAGTGCCAGCAAGTAATTTGGGATTGACTGGTACATAGTCACTGGGTGAACTGTGCCCAGACCGTGGCACGCCATACTCTTCTTATCTGCAGGGGATTTGGGAATTAAAAAAGAAGGTGGATGCAGCATCATCTGCTCATGTGTTGTGCCAGTGTTTCAGGGTTTTGTACTGTACAGATTTCCAGATACTGGTTTTCCACATGGAATTCTGGGGTTTTCTGTCTCTGTATTTTGATTGCTTAGACTGACTTTGAGAAAAGAAAGGATCCTCCTCTGGGCTATGGCTCTGAGGTCATCTTCTCTTTGCCAAAGCAAATTTGGTTGCACTTGGGGTGATGTGTTGGCTGGTTATGTGTCTGGAAAGTGTCTTTAGGAGCAGGTTCCCCTTACTTAGCGCAGTGTGTCTCAGCCATCAGTCAGAGCCAGAAAGGAGATGAAGGGATAAGGAATTGGCTGGGTCATTGCACTCAGAGACTTGCAGTCAATGGCTTGATACCCGAGGGGAGACCAGTGACAAGTGCCGTTTCTCAGGGGCTGGTATTGGGGCCAGTGCTGTTTGACATCTCTGTTGGTGACACTGACAGTGGGATCAAGGGCACCCGCAGCAAGTTTTCCACCAACGCCAAGCTGTGCGGTGCGGGAGATGCGCTGGAGGGAAGGGATGCCATCCCGAGGGACCTTGATGGGTGCGAGAGGTGGGCTCGTGCGAACCTTATGGAGTTGGACAAGGCCAAGTGCAAGGTCCTGCACATGGGTCGGGGCAATCCCAAGCACAAATGGAGGCTGAGCGGAGAATGAATTGAGAGCAGCCCTGAGGAGGAGGACTTGGGGGTGTTGGTTGATGAGAAGCTCAGCATGACCTGGCAACGTGTGCCTGCAGCCCAGAAAGCCACCCGCACCCTGGGCCGCATCCAGAGCAGCGTGGCCGGCAGGGCGAGGGAGGCGATTCTGCCCCTCTGCTCTGCTCTCCTGAGACCCCCCCGCAGCGCTGCATCCAGCTCTGGGGTCCCCAGCATCAGAAGGGCATGGACCTGTTGGGGCGAATCCAGAGGAGGGCAGGGCCGTGAGGATGCTCAGGGCTGGAGCACCTCTCCTGAGAGGACAGGCTGGGACAGCTGGGGTTGCTCAGCCTGGAGAAGGCTCCGGGGAGACCTTAGAGCAGCCTCCCAGGACCTAAAGGGGCCGACAAGAAAGCTGGAGGGGGCTTGTTACAGGGGCACGTAGCGATAGGACAAGGGGGAATGGTTTTGAACCGAAAGAGGGGGCATTTAGATTGGAGAGAAAGAAGAAATTCTTCACCACAAGGGTGGCAGGACACCGGCACGGGGTGCCCAGAGACCTGTGGGTGCCCCATCCCTGGCAGCGTCCCAGGCCGGGCTGGATGGGGCTGGGGGCAACCTGGGCTGGTGGGAGGGGTCCCTGCCCAGGGCAGGGGTGGTGGAGCTAGGTGGTCTTTAAGATCCCTCCAAACCAAACCATTCTATGATTCTGAGAGGCAGAGGGAAAAAGCAAGGAGAAGTGACTCAAGCACTCCATTTAGCCTGCTGGCATATCCAGATTTGGTATGAAATGAAATGTGCTTATTTATTTATTTTTGGAGAAAAGCACCAAAAAGAGGAGTGGTGCACTAGGACTTCAGAGCAAATAAGGGCTGTCCCGTGGTATTTCTGCACTTGATACAGTGTTTCAGGTGTGTCCTGATTCTAGTATGCCTTGGCAAAATCCATCACATGCGTAAGAGTGCTCTTGCCTTTCCTGCTTCCTGTCCCAAAATACGGCTCCTGGAGGGGAAAAAAATAAAATTGCTTCAGTTCTTGGGACATAAAGATTGGAGTTGGCATGCGGACACAGGGTGCAGTGATGGGGCTGGCAACAGTGATGGGGAGCTCAGACCTGGATGTACCAGTGGCCACCAAATGGGCCGGCAGCTGCACAGCACCCAAGCAATAGGAGGAAAGCCCGGAGGTGGGAGGCATCTCAGCCCCATGGCTGCAGCAGCCTTGGCTCCCTTCTCCGGAGCAGCCCTGAAATGAGTTGTTAAGGAAACAGATTTCAAGTTTGCCGTTTCCAAGGAGGTATTGCAGACAGCCACAAGGGAAGACACATCTAAAGCATGTGCAGGAAATGTCCCTGTCCTGCACAGAGGATGTACTATGTTCCTCACTGGAGCATCTCCATTTATCTCCAACCAGTCCAGTTGCTCATGGCAGTGATGGGAGTGCAGCCAGTGGTCCTTGGCCACCCTTACTTATTGATAGGGCTAAGGGGAGAGCAGCTGAACTACATTTCAAGGAGCAAATAAAGCACAATATCCACTTTATCTCTTCCCTTGGCCTTTGGTTGAAACTTCAACAGGTTTTAAGAATCTCTTGCACATTAAATTCCTTTTCTGTGCCTTAATAAGGGGTCGGAAAACAGATTTTCAGGCCTGCTTCCACATCACTGGTGCTTACATGAACACCTAGCTTTTGGTTTTCTCTACAAAGTAGGGCTTTGGCATTCACAAAATGGGTGGTGGGCACAGCTCAGCCACTCACCCACCCTGTCCCTGGCACCCTGCTCCGAGTGGTGCACAATGTGGGTTTGTGCAGCTTTACCAAAGGGTTACCAAGACGTGCAGCCCAGGCATGGAGGCAGAAGTGACAAGAGAACTTCCCCTGGCATCTCCCAACCCCAGCCACTGAACCAGTCACCAACACTAGCCTCCCTATCACCTGTAGATCTGTCCCAAAGATATTTTAATCAAAAGAGCATGGCTTAATTCCATACTTTGCCTGTATGGCAAAATTCAAAGACTTGCACACAGACAAAGCCTGTGGGAGGAAGGTGGTGGTGGTACTGGAGGCACTGTGGTCATGCCTGTGGAGATGCCACAACAACCCATGGGAGGGCAAGTGGGGCTGCCTCTGGGAAGTGGCCACCTGGGAGGTTACATTTATATTGCTAAAACCACCAGAAGTGGCTAGTTCCTGAATTTACACCCATTTGTGTTTGTTCTGTTTGACTGAGGACTTGATTTCTGTTTCAGCTGGAACGGAGCCAGCTTGTAAAAACAAGTCCAGGTACAGCTCCGGCAGTCTGGCTTCTCCCTCAGACCCACTCATTTAAACTATACTTTGTTATCTACATGTATTTTAATTTTTAGGCACAACAATTTGGCAGGGAAGCTCAGGCGTCTTTGCTCAGTGACTGTTGTTTAGTCTAGAGGTGCTGAGTGTTTGACTGTGGGGATGTCAGGAATGCTCCCAGCCTTCCCCCTCCTCTTACGCTTGGCTGGGACATCCCCACTTGTGGGATTCCTTGGTGGAGAGACCTGGGCAGAATCAAAGGCTTTTCACCTTGAGAACTGGTGAGTGGTGGTGAGGTGTTGCTGGGGCAGATGACTGAGGACCAAAGGAGATGGGCAAGTCTATCACCAGCCTTGAACTCTCATGTTTGCTACGATGGGTTTTTATCAGCTCTAATCATTATGTATGCCTTAAACTTTAATAATTTGCAAGCATAAATAATTAATCTGTGAGATGATCTTGAATACTTGTTATTGAAAAAAAAATGTTTTCCCCTCTTTGGTCATTCTATGTGACATTTATGTTAAATATGAGGTTGCTACATCTTCTACAGCAGCAGTTGCTCCAGGTGACCCTGCTGTGCCCTGGGTGCCATGAGAAACTTTAAGGTATCTCAGTGTTCACGTGCCTGGGTCCAGGCATATTAATGGGTGAAGTTCTCTGGGGTTTGAATATTTCCACCTGGCCTGCAAGGTTTGGACTTCTCTTTGACAGCATCGAGTCTACCGTTCCTTGCTGAAATATGAGCTGGAACTGGGCTTTGGATAAGAGATGCCCTTTGCAGCTGAAAACCAAGTCTTTGCATGAAGAGCTGTTTTCTGCCGGGCATTTCCAGGGCATCTGGGACAAAAAAAAGAAAGAAATTAATCTTACTTTCTGGGGTTTTCAAGAACCGTCTCAGTTTGGGGTTTTGCATCTAAGCCATGGCCACGGGTCCTTTCCCACCGCAAAGTAGGCATAGCAGCACTTTGGTATCAGCGAGAGGTTGGTTGTGCAGCCGTTCGGCACAGAGCTGTCTTGCAGAGCCCGTGAGATGCCGATTCACTCCTCTTCCATGGAATCGCACCGAGCATTTCCATTTTGCCCTTGTGTTAGGGCGGGGGTTTTGCTTACACAGTTAAGTACAGCTGATAGGGGAAAAGCAGATCATTTGGCTTTCAAAACTTTTCAAGAAATCAGAGAAAAGAGCATTAGGAAAGACAGGAACAGTAAATGAGCCACTTTTATCTCAAAAAAGTGGGAGAAAGAGGCATTTCCCGCCTGTGAAATTTTACCAGCAAATTATATGCTAAAGAGTGCTATTTGAAAGGAAGTGTTGCTACATGGCAATTGAACACAGCTTTAATAATAAATTGTGGTGAAGACAGAACTGGTTAATATCCTTTGAAGGAAATAGGAGCTTTTTGTGGCAAGGAACCATTTACTTTGGATTATATCATAAAAAGTTTTTAACTGCAGTGAAAAGTCTGGAGACTGGGGAATGGGATTTTCCTTCAGAAGTAAAAGTTTATTTTCTGTTACAGCATATGTGGGTAGTGAATTCCTCTGTCTTCCCTTTCTTTATTATTCTCTGTTATGCTTCCTACCCTTTTGCTGTGAAACTTTGAAGTTTCTTTTTTCAATATTGATATTTAACACTGCCCTAATTGAAAGGGGCTAGCAACATTAATCTCCCTGTACGCTCTGTCAGTGCTGGTGAGAAGAGGTTAACGAGCCCAGTGGAAGTTGTATTTTTCTCCCCTCCCTCAGGAACTGGGTTTAAGACCTTCACAGGGAAGTATTTAATGTGTTTTCATTAAGTCAGGTTTTCTTTTTCCTATTAGGATTTTGCTTTCAGACCTCACTTTGTTCTCAGCATTGACTCTCTTGCGCTGGCCGAGGCAGTGCCCGGGCGGGGGGCAGGCGGGGGGTAGCTGGGCACAGGCGGTTGCAGCGATGCTGCAGCTAACTGCTTGCATTACTGCTGTCCTGAGCAGTGCGCTTGCCAAGAAAGCACTGAGGGTTTTTAAAGGTGGCAACATCTCTAGCGCGAGTCAGTTCAGCATTTACTGTGGGTAATTGCTTTGCTAGAAGAAAGTAGATTTAAGCTTGTGCTTAATGTTACAGATACCCAGGGTGTTCTGCTGAATGAAAACTCACTTCTGAAGATGTCTCTCAGCATTGCTCCACACCAGTCTGTTTCTTCCCCCTCAAGTATTCTTAAAACTTGGCTTTTGAGTCAAGTGCTTGTGGAAGTCTCCATGTGGGAGATTGCAGGGAGAGGTCTCAAATGAGCTTTAGCTTGAGGGTGCAGAGACCAGAAAGCCACCAGTGGCTGTTTACATGGAAAACTCATGACTTCTTGGGTGCTGGGGAGCAGATACATGTTCCCATCTGTTGATCAACCAGGACTGTGAATGTTTTGCAGAAGGAACCACGTTTAGATTTCATGCTTTGTATGATGGCTCACTGGGACTTTCCTTATTGCAAACCCCAAGGAGTCGCAGTGAACCCTCCACACTGATGCTCAGGCCCTGGCTGGTCTGTGCCTCAGGACCGAGCCTCGTGCTATTTTGGTGTCTGAGACACCCGGTGTTTCTGCACAGCTCAAACACGGATGCCTGGTCTGCCATGGGTTGCTTTTGTGCTTCAGCCTGCTTCTGAGTCGGGGACTTCTTTATTTAGTCATCTGTTTTGATCAGATTTGCAATCTCCAAAAGCTCAATTTCTCTGTCAGAGAAATTGGCCAGTGGATTTACACTTGCCACAAGGGACACAGACTGTCAAATATACACGTGGTGATTTTCTTCAGGAAACAAAGCTAAAAATAATAATGAATCATAAAAACACTGTGGAAAATACTGGTTTTCTGGTGGATGGAACAGGTAACATCCAATTTGGTATGCTATTAAGCTGCTTCAACATTCAGAGCTCCTGTAGAGATGACTTTCTCTGCAAACTGCAATTTAATACAGCTTCATCTTTCAAAGCCAATGTCTGCTATGGTAAACTGGGGGATTTTATTTTGACAGCAAGATTGCTTGGCAGTTATTATTGAAGAGAAATGATCTTGGGACTTCCAATTATTTTTATTCTTACAAAAACCCTCTAAGCGTCAGTGTTTGCCTTTGGGGAGAAAGTCTTTCAAGCATGTGTGACCTGGACCCTTGTTTTTCAGAGCAGCTGCAGAGCCTCAGTTGAGCCCTCCCACCCCATGCAATGGGGAGCTGGGGCATGGGGCGAGGGGGGGACCCCGACTTCAGCACCCTGCTGCAGCCTGCCAGGGTGGCAGCCACGGCTCCACAGCACCGTGCTGACCGCTGCTCCGTGCTTCTAGTTTTAAGGCAGTGCCATGTTTAGGATTGCTGATGCTTCCTGCAAGACACTTGCAGACGCTGGCTGCAGAAGGCTTGGAGAGACAAGAATTTTGCATGTTGTAACAAAAGGAGCTCAGAAACTTGGCCTGATCCAGTTGAGAGGCATGACATTTCCTGATTGCAGCTCGAGACTTTCATTAAATAACCATGTGGTGAGCCACGGTGCAGAGGTAACCATGTTCCCCCTCCGCACCACGAGCTAATCCTGCAGGAGCTGCTGGTGCTGCAGGTGCGAGTCCCAGCCGTGGCAATTTCTGTTGCAATCCCTTCTCCTGGTACCACTGTGAAATGGGTGTTTTATTCTTGCTACTGTTGTTGCTCGCTTCTTTCTTGAAAAGAAAACCCCAAAGAACATTAAACTGTGTCTGTGTCTTGGCAACTCAACTGCACGAACAGATTGTGCTTCAAAAAAATGGCAAAGTTTCAAAATATTGTATTCTGTGAAGAAGAGACAAGGAAAATAAACTCCCCAAAGTGCAGATTTTATTTCACCAGAAGGCGGTAGGCTTTTAATATTTATTTGGGTTTGGCATTTTGCTACCTAGTTCTTCTGCTGACACCACTTGTGAACCACGATAAGATTAAATGCTGTACAACCTGTTCTGGTTCACGTTCAAATCAGGTTAATTTCCAGTAGGTTCGTTTTCACCCTTCCAGAGCTACCTGAGAGCAGGTTCCTGAGGTTCGGGTACAAATCCACAACAGAAAAAAAGCAAAAAGGAAAAAACGGAGCAAATTTGTGCTGGTTTCTCTTTTGATTTTCGTTGTGTGAATGTCAGTGGGGATGGATGGTCGACGTATGCCAGGAGGCGGCTGGTGAGTGTTAACAGGAAGAGTTCAGCTCTAGAGCTGAAGAGGCAGTTCCTGCCTCCATGGGCAAGGTGGCAAATTTTTGTCTTTATTTCCCCGTGCAAAATAAGGAGAGATACTGCTTTTCATGTGCGCATGGTTGTCTTGTTTGCTTGAGCTGTGAGAGGATGCAGGCAGGTTTTCAGAAGCAGAGAGGTCACCGGGATGGCAGACTTAGAAACTGTCAGCAAAATGGTTTTTGTTTGCCTACACTGCAAGACCTGTATTTTTGAGATTCCTTTTTTAGCTAAAACACAACAACATCCAGAACACTGTTACCCATTTAGCATCCTGTTAGAGCTGATGTGCGCTTGGCACAGCTTGGGCAAGAAATGGTATCTAGAGCATCTAGCACAGCAGGGCTTGCTTCTCAGTTGTGCCTTCTAGAGACCCTTCTAGTACAACTAGAGAAAACTAGAAGGAAAAGGGTCGCAGAACAGCTCTGCTAACTGTTAGAATTTCTCCACTTGTTTTTCAATGATTTTTGCTTCCTTACACACAAGCTTTTACCTCTTGGGAAAACTGAGAGCTGTTCTTCATGGCTCTGAAGTGACCTTGCTGCTTTTATTTTGCCTTTTCTATGTTAGACTGAAAACTCCTTGCAGCAGAGAATTGGCTTTTTTTTTTCCTCTCCCCTTTTGTAAATTTGCAGCTCTGTCAATTTCTAATACCGATAGTGAGTGTGCACAGTGGTTTCCAATAGATAGTTTTCCCAAAAGGTGTCAGCTGGGTTGTCACAGCCTGTCCCATCCTGGAATGACTCTGCCAAAAGGAGCAAGTATGATCGTGTCTTTTGGAGCAGACAAGGTGGGAGGGAAAAATAAAAATAATAATAATAAAAAAAGATGGGCAATCTGAATTGCCTAATTGCTTCAAAAAGGTCATTTTCAGGTCTGGGTGCCTGTGCTTTGATCTAGCACCCCTTGGCACTAGGATGCACAGACGTCTGTTGACATGAGTTTGTGTCAAGAGGAAAAACAAACTCAAACATGTAGGTAAAGCTTGAGAGAGAGTGTTGGGAATAGAGAGTAAAACTCATGCTTGAAAGAAAGATAGTAATTGATATAAATTGTTAGGTTAAAAATGTTTTAATGCCTAAATTAGATGCTTGTGCCTTTTTGGGGGACCAGAGATTTTATTACACAGCCAAATAGCCAGATGTTTACCTTGGGGTTTCGGTGACATGACTTATGTTTTCAGGTTATTTTATCCATGAAATCAAAACCCCACGCTGAAATGTCCCTGTATATGTTTAGTCATAAAAAGGTTCTTGTATTTCTCTAGTCTGCCTGGCTCTTGTGTCTGCTGGCTTGGACCCCCTTTACAGGAGAGCTTGCATTTGAACTGCTTCAGAGCTTGAGCTTCATCCAGCTCAGAAAAGCTTGGCTGGTCAGTATGAACAGAAACAAATGGCTTTGAAGCCTGCAAACTTAATTCTGCTTTATTTTTGCTGGGTTTGCACAACTTTAATGACCAAGAGGTGAAACATCCCATTTAAACGGAATCAGAATCTGATTCTGGACTTTCAGCTTCAATTTAAAAAGATTTTTAATCCTGCCAGCATTTGCAGTTATGTATCTGGAATGGTTTAAAATCTAAGAAACATTTTAAGGGAACCTACGTGGGTAGGGCTGACGAAGGAGAAATACCTTTCACTTTGCATTTTCACATGGCCTGCCTCTGCCAGAGCTCTTGCCTGTTTTCTGTACCAAGTTGGCAGCCAGACCTTGCAGGTCTAAATGAAGCGTTACTGAACAAAGGCACTTTATGTTTTGAACTCTGTGCCCTGAGTCTACACCACTAGCCTGGCCGGGCATTTATGTTAAATAAGGTCAACAAATATAGACAAGCTGTGTTTTGCAAATTAAAACAAAACAAAACAACAAAAAGGTGCCTTTCTTTAATTCTGCCTCTTTCTTGTTTCACAGGCAGAAAGAGAAACCCTGGGCTGAAAATTCCTAAAGAAGCATTTGAGCAACCACAGACAAGCTCCACGTAAGTCTGCAAACACTAAGGCAGAATAAAAAGAAAACCACGAACCCCAGCTGCCTTCCAACCTTTGCTAGTGCCTGTGCTGCCACGGCCAGGGGCCAGCAGCCGGTCACGGCCAGCGCCTGGGGCTCGTGCTTGCAGGGCTGGGATAACGGGGACCCTTCACAAGGAAGAGAAGCAAAACACCCAGGTTAATTTTGGCACCATTAGGGAGGATAATAACAGCCCTTGTATTTCTCTTGTAGCCCCAGGTACAAGCCAGGGGGTCTGAACCCATCACCCTCTACTCATCGCTGCCCATGGTCCATGTCTTGTGCTGCTTAATGATGTGCCCAGGAAAAGGAAAAACCAGAATGGGCACCTGATATTAACTGATGTGGCACTTTGGCCACCCAGTTTGAGTAATGTGCATTTGGTCAAGGCACAAAAATACATCCCCTTCCCTACATACTCAGCCTTGCAAAAGAAAACCTTGTGCTTTTAAGGCAGTTTGTGCAACTCCAGCCTGCTTGGCTTTCTTTACTTCCTTGAGGACTGACTTTTATTAGCCTGTTAACCCATGCTATATGCCTTAGGTAATCATTTACAGTGGTTTAAGGCCTTTATGCCCATCTAATCCATACAAGTTGGTAGATGTTTGGTGCTTGCCACCTGCCTTGCCTTTCGCAATGAATCTCTGTGGGTTCCCGCGTGGGGAAGTTGGGTGTGAGAAATGCCAACTCCAGCAGCTTCCTTCCTGACCTCTTTTTGGGGGGACTTTGTGGATCTTGGCTGTATCTGTTGATCCTGCAAATCTAGGAGACTAGCTGGGCTGCTCAAGGCTACTCGGGCTGCTGGCCCGAAGGTGTGAGGGGACGGCCTGAGGGACCACGGGGGCTGTATTTACTCACTGAAGGAAAATGGATCTTTGTAAGGAACATTTCACATCTTTTCCCTTTTCTCTCCTACAGGCCACCCAGAGATCTAGACTCCAAAGCCTGCATCTCCATTGGCGAGGAGGTAAGACTAGGAGTTATGGTGAGAAGACAACCTCTGGGGACAGGTGACCTTCCAGGGCTGGCTGCCGTGGTGCTGGCTGCTTGTCCAGGCAGGCTGCTCAGGGGATTGCTTAACTTCAACCCTCCAAGAAAGAGCAGATTAATAAACACCAGCTATTAAAAAAAAAATGTAGCCCATTTTGCTTGTTGGAAGGCAGTTGCTGGATGAATTGAAGCTAAGAAGAGCCAGCCTGGGGGCTTGTGGGAGCCCTGACAGCCACCTTCAGCCACAGACAGCTGACGAGCCTCTGGTGTTTGTGTTTCTCCAACAAGGGCTGTCTGCGTGGGACTGATGGCCCCATGGCCAGCTGCAGTGTGACCTGCTGGTTGTCACTGCTCTGATGACATGTCCCCAAATGCTCACCCTTTGCATCCCATGACACCTGCATCCCCTTCATGTTTTCCACCTTGGAAATGTGTTCCTTGCCTCAGTAAGGTGCAGCTAATCCCCTGGAAATAATGATTATAAAACAAGGAGATTGCTAACGGCAGATTTTACTCTCATTTCAGTTCCTTTGGTAATTTAAAGCCTCCATCCAAAGTATTTCCCTTCGCTGATATTGAAAGCCATCTCGTCAGGTTTCTAACTCAGGGTAGATCCTCCTGTCCTGGAAGCAAATCCTTCTGACAGTGTGGAAACCAGTCCACCTGATGTTCTAAAAAAATAGCAGGGAAAAAACAAAACCGAGGACAGCTGTTTCGATAGGTGAAAATGGCACAGCAGCATTCATAACAGCACTTTAAAGCTGGGCAATAAATTTATTAGGTGCAAAAGATAGGCCTTGGTGTCAGAGAGATAATTTATGAAGTGAAATGCTAATGCAGTAGTGGTTTATGCTGTCTATCTTTGGATGCTTTTCTTTCATTTTTAATTTTATATTTTCCCTGGCATGGAGCAGGGGCTGGAAGGTGGAAGGAGTGTGAGATGCCTCTGGAGCAAAATGATGCAGCACTGAGGCAGAGAAAATGCCTGCCGCTAGAGCAAACACCCGCTCCAAGAAAATAGTTTCTCCCCTGCAGTCCTAGGGATGAGGAAAAGCTCAAGCAATCCAAAAAGTCTCCATGCATGAAGGCAGAGAGCAGAAACACCCTTGTAAAACCCAGAGCTCAGGTTTTTTTACAGACGCAGATACGTGCCTCTCTTGGAAGGACTGACATACTGTGGCTTGCATTCCGCCAGATCTGTTGCCTATTTGTCCAGCCAGGTTCCTTTAGGGTGTGCTCCCTCTTCCACCAGCCTTTCTACACTCACCCCCGATCCCTAGGGAAAGCCACTTTCCCTCCTCTCCCTTTCAACTTTGCTGCTAAATTTAAGAATGGCCTTGAGAGAGTCTAAGGGCTTTTTTGGAGAGGGTCCCGTTGAACAGTAGGAGTAGTGTCAGGCAGTCAGAGATGTTTAAATGTCTGCTGTTACACAAAAATGTTAGTCAGGGCTCCTTTTGCAGGCAACATAGCTGCAAGTGAATGACCGGGAGCCCGAGCGCACAGTAACACAGTGTACGGGCCCTGCATGCTGTGGCATCCCCAGCCAGCACATTTCAGGCTGCAGGTTTTTTTCTGCTGTGCCGGCAAAAAGCGGTGTGGGATTATGTGCTGTGAATCAGTTCATTATAACCCGGTTCTTTCTGTAGGATGATTGACTGATGTGGTGCATTCAGCAAACAGAATGGCTGGTTTTAGTAGCAAAAGCATATTTTAAAGATCCAAAAAAAATAATAAGCAAAAAATAGAGCCTGCTGCACAATATCACGGCAGAAAGGAGAAGGGCAGGTTAGAATGCAGGGCTCCAAACAAAGTCATCCTTTGTGTGAGGCTGGGAGAAGGACATCTCAAATGCTAGACAAAATAAATCTGCCGTGGTTTAAAAATGGGGCACACTCAACTAGTATTTGGCCCATCTACAGGTCTGGAGAAATAAGCTTTTACAGGCCTTAAGAAAAACTGGGGATATTTCCATTATTGTTTGTGGGAGGGAGGAGGAGGAAGATGGAAGGGGAAAAAAAAAAAAGACTGAATGTGTTTCCTGGGGGAGAAGCTGCCGTGGTGTTTTCCATCTCAGCCCTTAGAAGATGGAGAAGCTGAAAGAGCGAGCAGCTAAAGGTGGCTGGAAGGGGCACTCGGGTGTGGGTGGCTGGGGAGAGAGCATCCCACCGAAGGAACCATCCTTCCTGCTCCCGCCCTGCTCAGGATGCTCATCAACACAGGCTCCCTGCTTATGCTGTTACAAGGCATATCCTCTTCAGAACGCTGCTAACTGCTGCACGGTAGTTAATCCTGACAGCCTCCGAGGACCGTGATTTTGTTTCTAGCCTCATGAACACAGGTAGGGAGGGGGATGCACAGAGGTGAATTTATGTGCCAAGCAGGGCTAGATTTTAGGGGTATTTTGCTCCTTGCGTAGCATGTATGTGCAACAGTCAGCTTCGCGCTGATGTTTTTTTGCCCCGCAGAACTTTGAGGTGAAAGCTGATGACCTGGAGCCCATCTCTGAGCTGGGACGAGGTGCGTACGGGGTGGTGGAGAAGATGCGGCACATGCCTAGTGGGCAGATCATGGCAGTGAAGGTAGAGTGAGCCTCCTGAGGTGCTTCCTGTCTGTATCGTTGTGTGTGGGCACCCTCTGCGCTCTTGTTTGTGCACAATTTTGATCTTCCTTGTTCTGATGCATGCCTTTACTGAGATTTACTTCTTTCCTTATGAAATCCTCTTTCTACACTGGGGCGAAGAGTGCTGAGGTAGATTTGGTCCATTTAACCAAGAAAAGGCATGTGTTTTGAAGTATGATGCTCAATGTTTTTCCAGCATTATAGTGCATATTGTTCACCTTTGTCTGCTCTATTCCTGTTTTCACTAAGATGTTACAAGCTATTTGCCGTGATTTTTTAAATGTGTGCATTTTTTCTAATGTAAATAGACTCTTAGATTCAGGGCTCTGCACTGTAATTGCAAAGAAGAGTGTACTGTAAATTTTATTGCATAAGGTAATTTTCTTCAGCTGGGACTTTTTTAGTCTCTTTGGAACGGGAAATTTTTGTTGAGATTTTCACATTTTGTCTGCTACATTGGGATCTTGATTCATGACAGGCTTCTAGATGCTACTATGAAAAGTTTTCCTAACAACAGTTTAGACTCAAGCTTGCAGCTTAGGGAAAGAGCCATGGGAAAATTTATATTTTGAGAAGAACCAGTTTTTGCTTGGCTGAATTTTAGCTCAAGTTTCCTTTCAGAACAAGAAAAAAGAAAAAGGATGCAGAGCTGGAAGTTATGAGTAAGCTGAAGAAAAATTCTTAGCTCCTCAGTTGTGGATAGACTTTGCTGTGGATGCTGGGGTGTGTCTCAGGGCCTCTGTGCTCTGCATTTGGTCTTCTTGTTTGCTTTGGTGTTCACCAAACTGCAAAAGACCTCTCTGAGTATGGTGGAAGGTCTGAAGAGGGTAGGGCAGGAACATTCAGGCTATTACTTGCATCTGTGATGCTAAACAGTTTAATTCTGTGACATTACTGACCTCAAGTGGCTTTGGCCAAGGAGCCTGGAATATGTGTGTGACCTGTGTTGGACTGTGTCATGCCCCTTTGTGGTGCTTCCCAGCTGAGGGTTTCCAGGTATTTCATATAAATGACCTCTTTTCCGTGGGAGACTGGAAAATGTCCATTTTCCACAGCCAAGGGGAGCACATGGGCTCTGGCTGCAGGGCTGGAGCCCTCTCTCGTGACAAAGTCTGCTGATGTAAATAATGTCCACTGCAGCTCCAGAAGTCATGGGTTTCCACCAGCCCAGAATTTGATTTCCTGCTCCTTTTTCCTTGCTCAAGCTTCGGTGACTTTTGGCTGTTGCAAAAAGAGTGGCATTGCAGGGAAGAGCCAAATCACCTGCAGTTTGGGCTGAGGCGAGAAGACCCCTTCAACCTCCATTGCCTTGTGTTGCCCTGGGCTGCTCCTACTGCACGTGTTTTGCTTGTGATGTTCTTATGACAAAGAGGTGTGATAAAAAGGTAACACGAAGAAGTGTGATAAAAGGGTAAAGGTGTGATGCCAAGGCACTGTGGCCAGCAAGGGTATGGCTGTGGTACGGAGGTGCTGACAGCCAATGCTAAAATGCTTTGTCTTCCAGCGGATCCGAGCCACAGTGAACAGCCAGGAGCAGAAGAGGTTATTGATGGATCTGGATATCTCCATGAGGACGGTAGATTGCCCCTTCACTGTCACCTTTTATGGGGCACTTTTCCGAGAGGTATGGCATCCTGGAGATTAGCTGTGCTGCCGCTGGGAGACTGGATCCTCTCCCAGGCTCTGAATTCCCATGCCTAGAATCACTCCAAGAGCCAGGGATTTAATCTCCATCTAGACATGGAGACTTGGTACAATATGAGTTTGCTCAATCCCTGCGTAAGGATCTGTCACATACAGTTACTTCTTGGTGAGCAAGGAGAGATGCGGTCCCACGTGAGGAGGAACCAAAGGCAGCCAAGCCCCAGTGCCAGGAACGTGCGAGTCCTTTGTGCTGAGACATTGGGGCTTGGTAATGAGTTTCAGTGATGGGGATGGCCGGGCACTGAGGACATCAACTCACAGCCTGGTCTGTTAGTGTTAATATTGTCCTGACTTGCAATGAGAAAGCCACATGGAGGAAAAGTGTGGAAAGCTCTAAAAAACAAGATTTATTGAAAGGTTTTAAGCATAGCTCTGCTGAGCTGAACTTTTCCTGGCTGAGCATTTGCAGTGACCTGAACATGTAGGAGCCTCAATCTCGATAACTTTCTGGGCTCCTAAATCACTGGGACTCTGCTTTGGGAAAAGCAGATAATAAAAGATACTAAATGTGGTAGTGAAGGTGGATAGCGCTTAATTCCAGCTGGAGAGGAGGGAAAAAGAAAGCCCAGTACAGTTTTGGTGAATGAGTTATAAAGGACAGCGAAGAGGCAAACAGGCCAGCAAAGGGCAAGTGCCAAAGAAGACCTTTGCGTGTGAAAGAAAAGGAAAAGATGCTTTGTTCCAGTAGGCATTATTTCCTTTCTTTCTCCTCTAGGGAGATGTGTGGATTTGCATGGAGCTGATGGATACCTCACTGGACAAATTCTACAAACATGTCATTGACAAAGGCCTGACGATTCCTGAGGACATCTTAGGGAAAATAGCTGTCTCTGTGAGTATTAGCAGGGTGAGAAGGGAAGGGAAAGGATGCTTCTCTTTGAAGCCAAGTCCTACGTGACCCAAGCTCCCTGCTGTATTTGCACCAGGAAGAGCATGGTCCATGGGCCAGCACGTGTGAGCATTCCTAGCTGGCTTCCAGCATCTGGTCTGCAGTGATGTTATTTATAAACCATAAATAACCCAAAATGTGCCTATACACGTAATTGAGAGACAGCACAGAGTCAGATGTGGGGAGGGCCCTGCAGCTCTTTTGCCTTTTCATTAGGGTCCTGGAAGCCCTGGGTGATCCCCGGGTACCTGCCATCACCGTGGGCTGCTGTGAGGGTGCAGGACTCGTGGGAGATGTAGCTCCTTCCCTCTAAGCAGGTCTGGTGAGGATGGGGTGGGTGAAGCCAGATAACATTTTCTCCTCATCATGGTGCTGCCAGGTGTGATTCACTCTGGAATTCTTGTTTCAGATCGTAAAAGCACTAGAACATCTACACAGTAAGCTCTCCGTGATCCACAGAGGTAAGTGCCAGGCACACAGCCATGCCACGCTGGTGTCTCTCTGCCCTGCGCTGCATGCTTTTAGCCTTGCAAGGGCTGGCCTTGCAGCCAGGCACAGGGCTCCCAAAATATCCGAGATAAAATGGGCCTTTGACAACAAAAATATTCCACAGCTTTTCATGACTAGCAAATTCTAGTCAGAGGAAATGTCTGCTGGTTTGCTTTTTAAAGACTGCATGCTGGTCCCAGTGTTTCCCCGAGGTGGAGGAGAAGCGAGCTCCAGCCTGACTGTGCTGTCAGAGAAAGGGCTGTTTCCCCCTGGCTTGCATTTCTCTAGTGCACGGTCTAAATCCCTGGTCTGCTCCAACACCTCTGCGAAATTATAAAACAGATTTTTCCTTCTGACCTCGGTGGGCTTTGGATCAGGCTTTGCCAAGGCTTCTTCCCCAGCTTGATGGCTCCATGCTGACGTGCAGTGAGATGTCTCCATGCCAGCATGATGCTTCATGCAGTGATCTAACCATCCTCATCCCCTTCTGTGAGCTTCCCTGAGCAGCGGTGGGGCAGTATAGTTTCATACTTAAAATAGCCTCAAATCAAGTCATAAATACCCTCCTTGAAGTCTTCAGACATTTTCCTCTCTAGAGCATCTCAAAGATGCCATGAACACACTTAGAAAGAAACAAATTTGCAGTGTGGCTGCTTGATACCTTTCTTTTTAAAAGGTCTTTTTCAATTTTTCGTGAGGAAAAAGCCCTCTCTGGAATGTGTGAATGCAAGGGAAAGGAGCATCTGAAGCGAGCAGAGTTCAGCTCCAGCAGGCAGTCACATTTTGTACGTTCTGCGTGTGGCTGAGGGTTGAGTTTCTGCCTTCTGTATCATTTACAGTGGTTGGAAAATGCTGCTTGGCTTCTGGATTTCTGTTTACTTGTTTGATTCACACTGAAAATTGTCTTATTTCAGCATAGTAACAGATGGGTGAGGATCTCAGATACCTGAAGCTTTTGATTGCAAAATGCTGATTAGAGAGCAAATGTTAATGAAATGTAAACCACCCAATTCTAATGGGCGGGACTGAAGCAGCTTCTGGCCTCCTTTGGATGTTATTTCAGCTCTTCTGTTTAGTAGTTTATCACATGCAGACAGAGGACCTTCTTGCAGAGGAGAACTCGTATTTCTGGGTGGCAACAGGGAAGGGATTGCTCCCTTTTGAGAATCACTGCTGGGACAAGAGAAAACAGGGTGGCCTGCGCTACCTGCCCGGTGCTGAGATTACATCTGGGATTAGCCTCTCAGGGAGCGATTGCCTGCTGTGCAGAAAAGCACCTCCACGCTCTTGTGGATATCACTTACTAGCTTCTTTATGTGCCTTAATTTCCCTTTCTGATGTTGATTATAACTGCCTTCATGAGCGTGATCCAAGTGTGAATGCACCGAGGATTATAAGGCAGTGATGGGAAGCAGATAAATCTGGCAGTAATAAATAGATGAGACACTGGCCTGATTTCCATAAGGTGTGGAGCACCCACACGCCTGCTGCTGCTCACATTGCCTTCAAGCTTGGTATCCTTAAAATCAGAGGCCATTTCTGAAATCCTGAGCCTTGTCTTAGTTTACTGCTCCCTCCTTCCCCTGCAACCCCTGCTCCTCTTCACCCTTTCCTGCACTCCCTTCATCCTTTCCCCGTGGGTTTTTCCTTTTGCTGGCATGAGACCAGATCCATCTGGGGACTTGCCAGAGCTCCAGCCGTTTGCAGACAGCTTCTGGAGGTGCCCCCAGCCCTGCCAAGCTGTTCCCCTGTGAGCACTCTGATGTCCGTGGCCATCCCTTGCGCAGTGAGATGCAACGGTTACGTGCAGGGTTCCCTCTCGCACCCCCAAATCAGAGAGGAGTCTGCAAGTGAAGGGCCACTTGCAGGACACATGACAGGCCCATGAGGCTGTCACCTGAACTTGCAATAGCCGAAGCCAGGGTTTCTGGCTTGCACAAAGCGCAGGGGTTTGCAGGGACACCTTTGGTGCCCTCTGCTGATAGGAAGCACTTTGGCTTTTTTTGGATTGGCACAGCCACCCGTGCCTGACAGTGACTGTGGTATGTGTTCCTTCTTGCAGATGTAAAGCCCTCTAACGTGTTGATCAATACGCAGGGGCAGGTGAAAATGTGCGATTTTGGAATTAGTGGTTACCTCGTTGACTCGGTTGCTAAAACCATGGATGCAGGATGCAAACCCTACATGGCTGTAAGTTGAGCCGTGGAGAAGCTGCGCGTGAAAGCTGCTGCGGGACAGCCAGAGGAACATGAGCCTGGGCATCGGGTCATCTTAAAGGGGGAAGGATCAGCCTCCGGCATGTGTCCTGGGGACTTGTTTTGGAAGATGTATCCCTGAAGTTACTTGTAAAGGGGCAGAGAGGGGAAACAGATCTCATGGGTCAGATCAGATCTCCTGGGCACAGCTTCCTGCTGTGTTATCACCTCCCTGTGACCTTGGAGAGGGCTCTGTAATTACTCCATGTTGCATTTTTGCCATTTGCCCTGTGGGGACAACAGTACTTTTCATCTGGGAGGAAAAAGTCCCCAGGGATTGGGTCCCTCAGACTCCTCCTGAGAGCTGCTGTTCAGAATTCACCCTGTGTGGAGCACTTGCACAGGGTGAAAATGGTTCTGCAGAACCGGGGCTTGCCACCCGCTGTGTGCCAGATGTGCCAGGTCAGCTCCACCACCTCAATCCCTGGGGCAGGTACTGTCTGCTTCTGGTGACCCATTCCACTGCCCGTCCTTACTGGCAAGGATATGGGACCACATCTGGCCCCAAGAGACCAAGAGAGCAAGCTGGTGGCATGGGCTAAGTGGTCCTGGCCTGCCACCCTTGAAAGACCCATCTGAGGTTGGTGAGCCCTGGTGTGGGCACTGCACTGGGGCTGCCCCTGTTCCTCACCCACCTTTGTCTCTGTTCACAGCCTGAAAGAATTAACCCGGAGCTGAACCAGAAGGGGTACAGCGTCAAATCTGATATCTGGAGCCTGGGGATCACGATGGTAGGGTGACCACCTCTGGGCTCACAGGGATGCCAGCAGGGTTGAGTGTTGCTCGTGGATTCATTTTCCTCCCCAAAGTCCCCCTGACACTGGTGGCCCTGGAAAGATGGCGGGGTGGGAGTGGGAACACAGCTCTGAGGGTAACCAGGGAGCGCTCCGTGGGGTTGAGGGGAAGAGGATGGAGCTGCTTTGCCAACTCCTTGCCGTCTTCGGAGGTGCTGGTGCCCCTGCGGTGGGGCTGGCCCCGCTGCGGCAGCCGTGGCTGCCGGGAGATGGCAGCATGGGCTAAGGCGAAGGCGTCCGGTGCCGCACGTCTGTCGCCTTGGAGCAGGTTGGATTTCGAGCACAAAAAAATACTCTCAGTACTTAGCGATTAGCAAAGCCCCCCTCAGAAGAGGAGAGACGAGTAGTGTCGCCCACACAGTGTTTAGGGGGAATCCATCTGCTTGCAGAGTCATTTTATAGCGCAGTTAGCCTTTGCAGCGCGGGTAACTTCTTTCTCCAGCCACATCTAACGCGAGGGTAGTGGAGTCTGGACTGTGGAGGCTGCTGGGTCTCCTCAGGCCTCTCCCTTTTGCTGGGGGAGGTTAAGCAAGATGTTGTGGCCAGGTGGGGTGAGGAAATGCCACGTATTTCTGTGGGGTCTAAAAACCTACCCCCTGGGTGGGCCCACAGGCACCCACAATGTGGGGGGGTCCGTCCGCAGTGCCTGAGCCGTGGGCCCTGTCTCCGCAGATCGAGCTGGCCATCCTGCGCTTTCCCTATGACTCCTGGGGGACGCCCTTCCAACAGCTCAAACAAGTGGTGGAGGAGCCATCGCCACAGCTCCCAGCGGAGAAGTTCTCAGCAGAGTTCGTCGATTTTACCTCGCAATGGTAAAATGCCCTCTCGGCCTCACTGCCCCCCCCCCCCCCCCCCCCACTCGCCTCCGCCATGGTGTGGGCAGGCCGAGGCAGGCAGGTGCCCGCGGCCTCTGGTGTCCCTGTCCCCACAGATGTGTCTCTGGGGTACCACCCGCATTTTTGAACAAAATATCCCCCAGGGGAGGGATGGGCCTTCATGCCCTCACTGAGCCATGAGAGCTGGGCTGGGGCCTGGTGCTGTGCAGGCAACACGCACCCTTTGGCAGAGCAGCAGTGATGGTGGCTGCGGGGTCTTCCCTGCCTGAGGTGGCGTGGAACAGGCTTCATTGCTCTGGAGGGGCAGGCAGGACGGGATTTAGGAGACATTCTCAGCCCGATTGCCCCCACATTGAGAGCACAGGGGGTCCATGGCGGAGCCAGCAGCACGAGCAGGCCATGGGCGGGCAGCTCTGCCGGGCCCCTCACATCCCTGGGGCTGGCGTGGCGCAGGGAACAGGGCTGCGTCCTCCTGCCTCCTGCTCCCAGGGACACTGCCTGAGGGCAGGGCCGGTGCTGAGTTTGCCTCATGGTGGCCCCTATCGGCAGCTGTCCCACTACCGGGGCCCTCCAGCTGCTGTGCTGCTTTCCGTGGGACTCGGAGCTGGAAACAGCAGGAGAGTTTGGCTGCGGTGTAGGAAAAGGGTTGGAGCAGATGCACGCTGTCTGGAGGTTGTGAGAGCTGCATAAAAGCACAGGCTCTCCCAGCACCCGAGGAGACTCACAGCTGCCCTCATGGTATGGTTCAAAGAGAGCTGGCAGCAGCCCTGCGGCTCCTGACTGCTTCTCCCTCCAGCTTCCCTGGAAACCGCCTGGGAGGCATTTTTATTTTCCAGGCGCTGCAGTGCCATCCGTGGCTTGCCAAGTTGGCAGGTGGATGGTGGGTTTGCGTGGTAGCCAAGAAAGGACAGCAGATCGACAAATACAGAAATGTGAGACTGTTCCCGAGCTGCCAGCGTCAGGGCCTGGAGCCCGGCCGGCTCTGCTGTGACCCAGGAAGGGGATTATCAGCTGCTCCTGCCCGGGGACTTTAAGTACTAGTATTCGGATTCCTCAGAGTCTTGTTTGTACATGTTTTTGAGGTCCCCACGGTTCAGCTGCATGCCTCTACCAACCCGCACTGGGGAATACCTGCCTGTGCCCACACGGCTCTGTGTCTATCAGAGGTGGGAGCTGGCTTGGAAAAACCCTCTTACAAAATGCCCACTGTTTTTGCAAGGCCCACGCTGAGATTTTGGACCAGCTGCCTTTCTCCCATGCTGCTGGCTCACTACTTGTTATTGCAAAGTTGCCTGTTTGTGCCAGGCAGGCTGTTGTTCCCCACTGAATATTTTATTTTTGCAAGCACCATGTCGTGCAGCTATAGCTGTGGGCTGATAAGTAAGATATCCACAGCCGTTTGTGATAGTTGCAGTGAGAAGAATGACCCTGCTGAGCAGCACTCATGTCTTGAAAGCTCATGCTTGTGAGAGCATGTGGCAGTTCCTCTCTTTGCAAATCCTATCCTCCAGGATCACTGAAGATCCCTCAAAGCCGGTGGAGTGGCACGGACTCAGGAAAAGTGCACTTTGGCTGCAGATTACACTAGTTTAGTGTTGTTGGAGTCTGAGAATTTATTCTGACACCAAAGCAGGTCACATCAGTGCAGTGTATCAGGATTGGCCTGGCTTAGAACTATGTCAGATTCAAGAGGTCGCAGAGTGACTCATACCGTCGGCTGCCTGGGGCAGCACAAGTCTGATTACCTGTAGCCCTTGCAGGGAGTTCCTGGGATGTCTGAATCAGGATCAGATCCAAGTATGGCTCTTAATTCCTGAAGATGTGCATTGATTTCCGTAACTTGTCACCAGATTCCTGGTATTAGTAACCTGGGACCAAGGTTTTTGTAGAGGGTCTAAATTAAGAGGGTTGTACCCAGATACTGCTTCTGGACACACCTATCCTTCAAATTTACCTTAGCACCTCGGCTTGGCCTGCTTTTGAGTTCAGAGGATGTGACACATCCCGTACCTTCAGTTCGGCAATATTGGCACGTATCGTTACTAGGTTCCTCTGTTCATTCACAACATGACACTAAACATGAGCCCTCTACACACAGCAAGCAGGAAATATCTATTCAGTGTGTGTCCTCCGCTTCCTCTGGACTCTGGCAAATCCCAGCAGAGGAGCGACTTATCATCACTGAGGTTCTCACTTTTGTTTTGCTCAGTGTGACACCTTTTCCCCGCCACCGACGTGTACGTGTGTGAAGATCTTTTCAAGTTGCTCCAAGTGTCTTTCCCCTAAATACACTGTCAGGAAGTGAGTAGAGATTACGTCCTGTCTTTTAAAAGCTATTTTCTGCTGGAGGGAAACCAAAATAACTTCCAACTACAACCCTCCAGAGCCATCTGTTGTAGGAGAGGAGAAAAAAAGGATGTCCCATGTAACCGTCCCCGCTGATAACAGCATGATGATAAACAAATAGTTGTACATGTGCTTTGGAGCCACTTGGTCACTGCTCCCAATCAGAGGTTGGAGGCTATATCCATTCCTTAGTTGCTTGCTGGCCTACTGGATAAGTGCCCAAAAAACCAATTGTACCTGTCCCCCCAGCAGCAGGCAGTGTCTGGACTGGTATATATGGTGTGTCCAGATCTCGTTTGACCTTGAGCTCACTGCACTTGTGTGTACCCACCACTGTATACTGAACAGGGCCTGTGTGCAAGGCTGTGTTGGCTGTAGGTGTCCTCAAGGCCTAAGCTGTTTGCTTAACGTGTGGATGAGTAGTTGAACTTATTCTACAGGGACATGAAACCTTGCTTTTTTCATGGTATAATTTTATGGCCTTGCTCTAAATTGCATACAGAATGTAACTTTTTTCTTTTTTTTTTTTTTCCTCATTAAAGCTTGAAGAAGAATTCCAAAGAACGGCCAACATACCCAGAGCTTATGGTGAGTGTGCCTGCATTAAGCAGTGTATTGGCTCAGAGCTGAGATGAATTAGAATGAGATGCTGAAGATGGGGTTTCCAATAGTGGTTGGTGATTTGGGATTCTTAGCATCTCTTTTTTCATAAGAGATGTGAGAACCATGGCACTTCAGGGTCTTGCGAGGGTGAGTGCAAATCAGAGATGCTCTTTGAAATTTTGTTCAGGTGCTATTCCGGTCAGATCAAGGGAGAAAAGTATGTAAAAGCAGTTAACAAATTTGCTAAGGGACAAAAATGAGGCTGTGAAGAATCAGTTGGCAAGGATGAAATCCTCCTCTTGGGTTTGTGTGATGGCTTCAAACACCTAAGTCAAATGCATGCACCATGGATGCTCGACGTAGGCTGCAGGAGCTGAGTGGCCTGCTGGGCTTTACTGCTGTGGTGCCTTGGAGAGGAGACTTTTTGGACAGAGTAATTCCTGGATGTTAGGGACAGAGACGAGTCTGTGACTAATAATTCCGGTTATTGAATTTCATCTGCTGCTTAGAGACTGTTTGCTGTGAGCATGTCTAGGACAGAGGAGTAACTAAGGAAAAATATGCTGATAAAGGCTTATGACAGGGGAAATGCAATGCAGTGCAGGGCTTTGAGATCAGATGCACTTTGCTGATGAACTCCCAGCAGTGCATTCACTGGTGTATACTCAGCCAGAGCTCTGGGCTGGAGCTGGCAAGAACAGGGTCTGTGGTGAGATTTTTCTGCTAGGGCTCCACAGCCTCACGGGTTCTCTCGACCCTGACTTTCTGGTATTGATCCTGGTGCTCCTAGTAGCCGGCAAAAAGCAAGAGACCTTAGGAAGTCAGTGTTTCTCTCCCATAAGCACCTAGTCCCTTTTTTACTCTCACCTGATTCACAGCTTACTAAAGGCAGGAAAATGCTTAACTTTGTTATTTCTGAAGATCCTGACCCAAATGCTCGCCTGTCCCTACATGCCCACCCCGTCCAGTGCCACTGACAAGATCTTCTGGGTTAAGGGTGGAAACTGCTACAGAATTTCCTTGGGCATTGCTGTCTCCTGCCCCATAGCTTGCAGGACATGCGTTATACCATCCAGGGGGTCATGCTGTCTGCTCAGAGGTGTTGGGACCTCTGTGTCGTGAAGATGCCAGGGTTTAAGGTGCTCTCTAGCTGCAAGACATGCTGGAAATCCATGTACCTTTTGAACATGAGTTATAAGCAATGAATAATTCCTGTGGCGTTTCTTGCTGGGCCCTGTAATGCAATTAGACTATATATAGATCTGATTTACACACAGTTTGCCCAAATACTGGTTTCAAACAAAGGGAGGCCCAAGGTTTATGGCTTCCCCCCTTCCACCCCTTCGTTTTTTTGTTTTTTGTTTTTTTTATTATTGAATAAATACATATATATTTTAAGCAAATTTCTGAAGTTTGCCAAATGGCCTTTTATCAAAAAGGTTCACCGGAGCAGCTCCGTCTGTTGCAGCATTTATACCCATTGGCAAGCGAGTGCATTTCTATTGAATTAGGTTCTTGGATCACCTCTTCAGAGTATCTCAATGCTGTGGTATTTTATGGCTGACATGAATGTTGTGAGGTCCTGTGGTTGAGGGTTGCTGTTTCGTTGGGTTTTTTTTCTCCCTCCTCTCTCTCTTACAGCATTAAGTTGCGGTACTGGATTGGACTTGTCATTTAGACCAAGACTGCTCCCTTGCTTTCCTGTGGAATTGAGGTTTCTCATGGAAAATATGACTCTGTGCTATCTTGAGCATCAGGAAAACTGATACGGATGCTTAATTTCATTTTAAAACCCACTTCCCCAGGTGAAGTGGAGCATGAAACTACTGCAGGACTGGTGGTCTGCGCATTGCGTGGGGCACATCCCACCTGGCATGGGGTGTTTTGTGCTGTAACCAGACTCAGTTGTTACAAAGGGTTGGGCTTATTGAGAGATGGGGCTGGAGGCCACAGCTACCACCCATGTCACGCTTGTGGGTGCTTCCAGGCTGCAGTAGCTCTGCTTTGGGTGTGACTTAGCTGGGATGTGAAAGCAGTGGCATCACACAGGGATAATAACACGGCAGGCCATTTGGGCCATCTCTCTGGGAGTTATTCAGGACACTTTGATTCCCATGACTGTCTGACCCAGGGAGACCTTAAATTATGTCTGGATCCTTGCCTCAACCATTTCAGCTCTGTTTCCCACATAATTGGGCTTCCTCTTCCTTGCTGGTGTGTCTTTGGGTCGCTTCCCGGCTGCCCAAAGCTGCCTCTTTTTATTCACTGGATAACCTTCCACTCAAGTCCACCTTGGAAAATCTCTTTTCTTTGCTCTTCTTCTCCCTCCACTTTGCCACTGCTATAAATGATCATTGAAATAGCCAATGCCCAGGGATGGAAGTGATGAGCAGGTTTAAAAAACCCTGGAAACCCCAAACTGTCTTTAAAAATCTGGCTTGAAATGAGAGGGTCAGGAATCAAACCAAGATTCTGCACCCTGCATATGGGAAGCACTACAGCATTTTGCACAAAGTGATGGTCACCTGTGAGCTCCACGGGGCCTCAGTTGCCTTTTGGTTCTCTCTGACACCCTCCATGCAAATAAATGCAATTAACCGCCAGGACAGTGGGTGTCTAAGAGTGTTTCAGTGATTTCAGGTGGAAGTTGACTGATCTCAGCTGATGTATTGCAGCCCCTGGTAGCAAACTCAGTCACTAGTACTAGCAGAGAGGGGCTTTGCTCTTTCTGTCAGGGGGCTTTTGTGTTTTTTCTTTCTCCTTACACTTATTTTTCCATTTGTGCTAAATGTAGGCAAGATTTTCTGGCAGGATGTCTTCCCGTGTTGGTCACGATTAAGTAGTTAAACATATAACTGTGGATGGCTTTCCAGCCGGGATGGCTTTCCTCTTTGCGGTAGTTAGGGGTAAAGTAGCCATCTCCTGCTGCGAGTATGAGCAATTGCAGGGAAGAAAGAGACTCAAAAGTCACCAGAGGGTAAATACACAGATAAAGCAGGAAGCTGAGGGAAAAACCCACTGCAGTCAGCCTTCCTGCAAGGTTTTCCTTGCTCCTGTTGGAGCTGGCATGTGGTGCGGTGGGTAACCACCGTCTCAGGAGAAGTACATCTCCTCCCAGGGCACTGCAGGGCTGCAAGGCAGTGTGTGCCGAAGGGCACGATTTGCTAGAGATGGAGGCAGTGTTTTTTATTACTTTGCCTTGCTTTGAAAGCAGCCCAGCTCAGCCTGCCTAGCCAGGGCAGGATCTAGAGGGAATCCGAGCCTTCCTCTCTAGAGGAAATCTGCAGCCTTCATGATGTGGCCCCTGGGGGCTGCCCAACTTACGTCAGCTGCAAAACATGGGAAGCCCAGTATTATGATGCTAGTGACAAAATCTTTTGCACTGTCTAGAAGGTTGTCTGAAAAGGGTTTTGGTTTGGTCCTCAACGTCATGAATAATAAACATTTCTATTTTTTCTCTCTTTTCTTTCCCAGCAACATCCTTTCTTCACCCTGCACGAATCCAAAGAGACAGACGTCGCCTCTTTTGTCAAACTCATCCTGGGAGACTGAGAACTGGACTTGTAAATGAATTGCCCTTCTGTGGACTGGTGGGTGCAGGGGAGGGGCGCGTGGCAGGACTTGTCATGAAAGCACCAACAGAAAGCCGCCGTGTTTTGTTTTGTTTTGTTTTTATTCTGAGAAACCCCCACCTCGCTGAAGTTTTTAAAAGGGTTTTTTGGTATCCATAGTGACATAGAACGAGCTGGTTAGTGAAATGAATTTTAATAAGGTTGGTACCCTTAAAACAAAAACAAAACAAAAAAAATTTAAAAGAGTGATTTACATATTTAATGACAGTCGAAGTCCCTCTTCCTAACTTTCTCCTCATCCCCTTCCCTTCCCCCTGAACCAGAATTTGCTTTGTCATGGTAATAGGTGCTATGGTAGTCATGAAGTTGTATGTAGATTTTTATTTTGTCCCTTCCATTATTTTAATATTTATGTTAAGTGCTTGATGGAATAGATTTCTGTTTTATATGAGGATGAATGTGTGGTGACGATGATGATGCTAAATGAGGCCACAGCAAGCAATAGTTGTAGGGCTTTGCTGGGGAAAAGGTGTTAAAGGAAAAGAGAAAGAAGAGAAGAAGCGTCTGTGTTGTGGAAAATATTTAATGTGCATCATAAAAAGAATTTATAAACAAGGATCTCAGCTCAGCTACTCGAGCTGCTCTCGCAGCATGTGAGGCAGCATCACTGTAAGGGAGGGAGGCCCCAGCATCCTGCGAGGTCGCCTCTTCTCCAGACACTGCACTCCAAGTCGGGCTGATGCGTCCTGGCCAGCCTGCCGACTGTGGTGCACTGCCAGCCTCCTGCCTGGGGAAAGCCTCTGCCCTATGTCCCCCTGACTTACTCTGTTATATTGGGAAGGTTATGAGGTCTGGAGTGGGAAGACATTGCTGCCATAGTGTCTGGGATGAAAGCCCCAGAGCAAAACAGATTGGCAGATAAGTTGCACAAAGACCAGGAGGAGGCTGCAGTAGTCAGTCCCCACCTGTCCACAAGCCCAGCAGCATGGCAGCGCCTGGGGCTCACTTGGGCTGGGGATGAGCTGCTTTGGGCCTGAAAAGGAGTTTCTCTCTCCTTCTCCAGATGGGAAAGGATAACAGTTTGCATAGCATGACGTCTGTGAAAAATGGTAAATCTCAGCACAAGTTTCCAGGGCTCTCGGCACTGCATCGGCAGCAATGTGCTTGCCCACAGACTTTGGGAGTGCTAGCGAGCTCCCCTGGAGCCTATGCCGGCATGCGGTTTGGGCTGTGTCCAGCTCTGGTCAGGATGCTGAAGGCAGCCAGGAGCACTGGGCTCCAGCGTGGGCTGCAGGTGTCCCCACGAGAGCTGCAGCCTGGAAAACCATGCAGGGAAGCCACAGCCCACCCCTACCCGGAGCTCATTGCTGTTGGCCGGGTCGTCAGAGAAAAGCTGCTAGCCAAGGGCAGGCGTGTGGCGACTGTCGGGGTGGGAGGGGAAGACAGCAGATCACGCTGCTTTTAGGTAACACGGTTACTGTCTAGGGAAGGGGGGAAACGAGCACTGCAAGGTGTTGCTGAGTCTGAAGCAAGGCCACCGGCTCCAGATTAACGCTGGTTTGACTGAGCCAAACCTGCATAGCTGCCTCACTTGGCTATGAGGTCCTTTGCCTTTGCCCGTGGCTCTTTCCCCCAGCCCTGCGGAGGAGAGTGCCTGTGCGTGCGGCTGTGCCAGAGCATGCACGCCTGCCTCCTGCCCTCCACATGCTTCCATTCCCCATCCATTGCTTTGGCACAGACTCTCCCGAGTCAAATCCCAACTAGAAGCATGCCTTGCTCTGCAATATTTAAGTTGTGCAGGATGTAACTCAGCCTGGAATTCCAGCCCTTTCTCTCCTGTTTAGTGCCTCCAGTCTCTGTTGGTGCAGGCTGGGCTTCTGGAATAGTCTGAGTGTTTGGGAAATGATCCCTTGGAAGGGCTGGGGAAACGATCCCTTGGAAGGGCTGGTGGGGAGGGCAGTATTTAGAGCAGGGGTTGCCGAACGGTGGTACTTCTTGTGCTAGGGACATGCCAGTCGCTTTGAAGAGGTGCATGTAGACACCGTCAGTGCCTGGGCTGCCACTGTCACCGCCATGGCCATGGATGGTAGTGCCCACAGAGGTAGCTGCGAACCCTAAAATAGTGCAGCTCTGCTCTGGGGGCAGTGCGAAGGAGATAGGGGAGCATTGCTCATGGGGATTTATCGCTCCTTGTTCCCCTCGGCTTCAGAGCAGGGTGGCTTGAGGATGGCTTGCAGGATTCGGAGTGCAGGGATTTCCTTGCTGCAAAGAGCTCACAGGTCATGCAGACTTTGGGGAAGAGGTTCCCCTTCCTCAGCCATGTTTCACGAGCCTGCCTGGCCCTCAGTAACAATAAGCTCCGTATTCCACTTTGTGTTGAGGGGAACCTTTCAGGTTACATTTTGTTATGGATGAAACACAAAGATGTTTTACTTCGCAGTGTAATTTTAAGAGGCCTCGCATGGCTCATAATCTGCCCTCTCATTTTCCAGTGTGTGTGTGTGTGTGTGTGTGTGTGTGTGTTTTCTCTCTCTCACTTTTTCAGAGTCGCAGAGCTGTTTTGATTGATTGTCCTCAGCTGCAGCTAAAAGTCCAGCCAGCCAGTTTATAGAGTTGGTTCCAGCATCAATTCTCGCTTTCAAAAACATGACATTTAAAACCACCCTTTGGTTTTCCTACATATGGATCTGATGCTTTTGTTAAAGATTGTTTTTGCCGCTTTTCTCCTGGAATATAAGTCTCATTTGGACACCACATCTCCTTGACCTCAGAGCACCTTTATTTCAGTGCCATTGTAATTGACAGGTTGAATTTATGAGATACTGTCAAAGTTCAGTATTAATAGCAGATATTAATGTCACCAGCGTTTTCCAATAGAAAATTAATGGCAGTGTTGTCTGCAGCTAGTAACCCTCTAAAACGATTCCTACATGCCTCGACACTACATGCTGAGTGCTTTCTTTTATGCTTTTTGCTCTTGCAGCGCTTGGGCTGTCTAATCCCTTTGTTTTAATGACATTACAATAGGGCATGCAACAAATCACTTCCCGCCTGATTCTCCATGACTTTGTTCCTTTAAAAGTCATTTGCGTCAGCCCATGGTAAGTGTGAATCCATATGACCAGTGTGAATGAAAACAGTGATCTGAGTGATCCGATCCACAGCGGAAGGTAGTTATGGCAGGAGAGAAGTGCAGAAGCTGTCTGTCTGTCTCTGCATCCCTCGTGGCATGTGTGGACACAAAGCTTGGCCTGACCCAGGATTTTCTTAGAGAGAAGCCTAAGCTGGTGGCCTTGGCGCAGGGAGGAGAGCCAGGGACTCCTGTGTGCTTAAAAGCTCTGAAAACATGCTGGGCTACAAGATGAAAATCAGACTCTTTTCTCTTTCATTTGATTATAACCTCTGTGAAGATGAGAAGCCTTTGATCAGTGCTCAGAACTTCACTTGGTTAAATCATGAGCACAGGGTTGCCTAGGACAGGCATGGCTTTGGGGACATTAAGCCTTTCTCAACAGCTGTGCGCCCTGAACAGCCAAGGTGTTGAGGCTTAAAGCTGTTCTTCTAAAAGCTCTTTTTGTTTTCAGACAGCCCAGGACTGTGGGCAGCATGTTAGGTTGTCCTGAACTGGGATTTTTAAACTGCAAGAGAAACAGGTTTTATGCCATAAACCTGAAACAAACCAAAAACACACCGGGGAGCAGAGGAGAGAAAAGCTGCTTGGAGCTCAGCACGTGACCTAGACCAGCTGTATGAATTAATTCCAGCATAGTTAGCCATTTGAAAGGCAGGGAGGGCCCCTCTTCTCTGCCACAGGCAGTGGTTATCGGACTGCATGAAAGATGATGCACAGCCCACCCCCATCGAAGGCAATGAGGGATCACTGGGGCGTGATGTTCATCCTCTTTTTGTCCTCCACCATACAGCTCTTGATGTTCCTGCAACTTCCTGGACGCTTGAGATCTTGCCATCACTAGAGCTCTTGAAGGTCACTGGCAGGAAAGATATTTTCTGGGTTCCCAAGAGCCCACTGGTCCTTTAAGCCTGAAAGAGGAGTTGGAGGGCATTTGCTGGTTATTGTTTTTAAATGCCAGGTTCGTGCTGCTGCAGTGGGTGAAGTGCCCATCTTTTCTGGAGTTTTTCCAGGTGTACAAAGTTTTACACAGATATCCATGTACTGTATTTCTGCATTTTTCCTGACTTCTGTCAGGTTTACTGGTGAGGAAGGAGGCATTTCAGACTTGTTGAAGAAGTGGGAACACCATTTCTGGAGGCAGCTGGGCCTCCCCTGTGTGATGGAAGTGGCAGTTGGTGGGTCATTACAGAGGAAGCTCTAAAAAAAGATAATACAGTTGAGCTCTCAGTTCTTCAGCAGGTGCAGAGGGAGGTGGCTATGTGCCTGCTGGGTCAGTGCTAGCTGCACCTTATCTGGGTGGGAAGGGGCTGCCAGACCCTTGGCCCGTGCAGCAGAGCAGTGCCTGGTGCTGAGAGCAGAGACACCGGCATGCACAGCCTTAGCTGGGATTTCTTCATGCTTGCTGCAAGCTAAGTACGTACCTACACATTGCCCTTCTTTCCTAGACATTTTGGAAGAGGAAATCCTGCTCGGTCAATGCAGCATTGCTTTAGTGGCTGGTCTGATGTAGTTCAGACAAGGTTCCCACCAGCTCCCTTGTTTAATAGACCTTTTTTATATTAAAAACAAAACCCAAACTCCTCTCTCAGAAAAGCCAGCCAAGATGCTCTTTTTTTTTTTTTTTTTTCTCTCTTCCATCTTGTTCCTCTTAGAGGAACTCTGGGAGCCTGTCTTGGTGCTTTCACTCTTTCACATGCCAAAGATTGCTACATCCCTCTTAGTTACGCTCCTGCCAAACCAGATCTTATAGTCTTGCCTCAAAAATCATCCACTTCCCTGCTCCTTGGGGTTCCTTTTGTTGCTGTTGCTTTTTCATTGAATTTCCTCATGTTTATTGACATGTCTATTGTTGAGCTTCCTGGACACATGCAGCTCTCTTTTTCAGATACAGAGAAAGACAAATAGTTGCCTTCACTGATCTGCCCCTGCTGTTGGGGAAATACTGTTAGGGATACGATTCCTGCAGATGGGGTTGGGTCTCATTTAGAGCTAGGGTCATGGAGGGTGTAAACTGGCATTGTTCCATTGGCTTGGCTGGAATAAGGCCAGTTTTGTCCAGCTGAGAATCTCTCCTTAATGTCTAAACAGTTATTACACACTAATAAAGATTAATGATTGTAAATCCCCATGGATTATACATAAAATGGCAAGTTTTACTCATTAATCTTTATTGCCATATTATAGCTGTTTATGTTAGAGAAGTCATCTCTCTCTGTTCTGAACATGCAATTAGGAGGTGGGGGTTGAGCATGGGGGAGATGAAGGGTGGACAAAACAGACCAGATGTCCACGTGTTTTACAGTCTGTGTCCTCCCCCCAAGTTGGTTGTTTCCTTGAAAGCCGTTAACCAGCAGCAAAGGATGTATCGCAGAGCTTTGTCTGCTTTGCTGGCCTCTGGCTGAGCTATAAAATCCAGATTGTTGCTGGTGAGAAGGGATCAGATCTCCTAATTAATATTTCAGCTCAGCCTTTACTGGAGCAGATGGGTAAAATGAAATTTGATGTGCACTCTGGCAGCCCAGAACTCTGCAGTGCGGTGAGATTCGCTCTCCCAGACCGTGGCTGGAAGAGATGCTTTCTGTGAAGTAGGCAGCTGTGTTACAGGTTGAGAGGACACTGCTCCTTCACATAACCCCACACCATAAAAGCAGTTGATTTTGTTAATAAAGAGGGCCAGAAAAAGCTCAGTTGAATCTCAGCTTCTTTGTGTTTGCAGATGCGTATAGCCATAGCTAGGAGCTGGTGGTGCCGGTGGTCTGGACACAAAGGTTCACGTGCTGTATAAATGGAGAGGACTCTGAAGAGAATGTAGTAAACTTCAAGGGTGGCTTTAGTGGCAAAATGAGTCCTCTGATAGGCAGCTGATATCAATCCACTCTGCCAAGGAAGGTCTGGAGCTGATGGCCCAGATTGCCATTCCAGCAAGAGAAACAAAATCTAAAGCCCCAAAGAAACCCACAGGGAAAAACTGCGAGCTGACGTTTGTGGCCTGCTGCGTGGCCTTGTGCATTGCTGCTTCCCCTGCTGAGCTCGTCAGTGAGGTCCAGAGGTCTGACTTAAACGATGGGGAAAGCATGAGAAAGGCCTCTGTAGCTGAGAAAGAAGAGGGTAAACATTTTAAGGTTGTCTCTAACTAGCCTAATGGTAGAAATACCTAATTTACAGGCCACAGGGATAAATGAATTCTTCAGGGGCCTATGCAGCCAGCAGAGCTGTTCCACTGGGAACAACTTTGGCTGCATGATGTTTTTTACATGGCCTCCTTTAATGCACTCCTGGGTTGCTAGAAGGCTCTTTGCCTCCATCGACACTTTACGTCTCAGTCACCTTTACGTTTTGTATTTTACTGTCTAGGATTTTACTAGCAGCCTTTTTTCTAGGCGGTTGGTCAGAGTGAAGGCAAGGGAAGGGGGCCTCCAGCCAGCTCTCCACAGAGTGCTCTGGGAGAGGAAGGAGCTGCCTGTCTGTTATCCAGTGCCTGCTTAACGGAAAGGCCGGGTACCCAGCCGAAGTGAGAGCTTCTCCTTTTGTACTTCACTGCCATTGCATTAAAACCTCCTTTCTGGAAGTGGAGCAGCTCTGGAGTTGCAGCAGCCTCTCCACAAGGCGGCTCGGCCTTGCCGTCAGCCGAGCTGCAGGACGGGCCACATTTCCTTCCTTGAAAGGCTCTTGGTTTTCTCTGAGCGTTGGGGCAAAAGTCCAGCGGCTGCGAGGTACTGCAAGGATAAGCTGGGAAAAGCTTGGAAGCGTCTTAAACACTCTGGAAATAGAGGTGGAAATCAAAAAAGATCAGACATCTTTCGGCAACTTCCAAAGCTGTGTGGTTTTAGCCAGACCTGAAAACCCTTCCTAGAAGTTTATTTCAGGGTATTTTGATATGTTACTTTCGCTTTTGGGCCTAGCTAAATCCAGGAAACTCAGAACAGTGTAATTTTTAAATAATGAGTGAACACACCCCAAGCATTACTGAACCGATCAGGAAAGTTTCGGTTTGGTTTCTCTTCGAGGAATAACTCAGGCCAGCTCAGGGTTTATCCTAATTCAGTCTGGTTTTGCCCCAGATAATTATTCTTTTTTTGAGAAAATAAAAGAGATCAGACCATGGTCTTCCAAAACGCTGTGACCCATCACACAAGGGTATGCACCAAATTGTGCCAGAAGGTGATAAATGCTACAGTAAGAGGCGGCCAACATCTGATGGCTGGAAAGAGCAGTCTGGCAGCAAGCATGCCTGTGGCCTCCAAAAATGGAGGTAGATACAGTTTCTCAAGGGGCTGTGTGATGGAGGTATCAGGGTGTGCCCGTCTTGTTTTTTCCCTGTAGTAAAGAACATTCAGCCAGCTCAGAGTGTCCTGGAACAATATCTGAAAGCCTTTGGTGTTTCTCAACTTAGTTGTAGGTTTTTTTCAGGATGGATACCGTGAAAAGTCAGGAAGGACCAGGTATCTTTGATTTACGTGGCCAGAGTGAAGAGATGTAGATTAAATGCCTCGTTAAGAGCCAAAAAGGTGTGTTTAAAGATAAATTACCATCTCCATCATAGTTATTAAGTCAGGATCAAATTTTCACATGTACAGGTGCATCTGCAGAGCTCTCCATCCACATTTAGCCCAGATCTAGTCATGAATCTTGCATAAATATCTAATAGCATGGGCTGTGCCATTTGATGAGCTTCTGGCAGGTTGGGGCTCTACAGGCAGAAAAAAAGCCTTGTTCAAAATACAGTATCACCAAAACCAGGATTTGGGCTCCAAACATTTCCTGTATAATCTAGATATGAAGTGAATTTCCAGAGCTCTACCACCATTTTGTTTCCCTCATAACTGTGAATCAAGCGGCTTGTGCTTGGTGACAGCTGTCACTGTGACAGTGGAGCTGCTGGAAATAGCCACAACATACAAAGTAGCTGAAATTTTGCATTTATTTTTTAATAGCAATACATTGCGGGGAAGCTGCTAAATGTAGTTTCTTAGAAACTGGAAATATGTTGGAGTAAAACTTGTCATTTCTTGTAGAAAAAAATAGTGGTCTGAAAATGTCCGAAATCTTCAGTTTCAGGAATTACAGTTTTATTGGCAAAGATCCATGTTTAGCATCAAAATTTTTGAAAGTTTCTGTCTTAAGGTGTGAAATCTGCTTTTTCATGAGATGGTGGTAAATTTGTAACAAGGATATTTCTATATACTTTCAGCTAGAAAAAAAAAATATATATGAGCGCAATGGAAAAGCAACCACCTCCTAGTAGTCTGCTGGTATTGAAGAGGGTGCAGGCAAAGCACCTGTGTTTTGAACATGTTAGAAAAGAGAAGGCTTTCCAGCCTGCTGTAATGCAAGTCCTTATTTTACTTTATTTTTAGTTTGTTGGTTTTTTTACAGTATCATAATTTGTTTTGGAACTGTGAAAGTCTCTGCTTCTCCTTACATGTGGCAGGCTGATTATTCTTTCTCATGTTCTTACTATTTATTATTTATCCATTTCTGGTACTATCCAAGATGTGCTGAAGGTATCTCCCACCCTGCCTTGAGCCATATGGAATCACTGTACTATCTCCTAACAACTGGGATGGCAAATGGCAGTAGATGGCTAATTATTATTTTAAATTATATTTGTAGCAATTTAGATTTTCTTTTAGTGAGCTGGTTTGCCCTAAAATTAGAGATGAGGATAAGGAATCTTTTTTAAAAAAATGCATTTTTCCATTTTTTTTTGATGTCTTGGAGACTTCTGAATAAACCTACTCACTCTCTTTTTTTTTCATAGGAAAAACACCAGTTGGATTGTAATTGTTCCTTTAAGAGGGGATTGACTAGCATCAGGGTTCAGTTTAACTGGTAAAAATGCTCTATGTCACAAGATCGTTAGCCAAAAGCACAGTGGAATTCTGAGAAAATGATAATTTTCCACCTGAAAAGTAAAATCTGGTTTGTGATGAACTTGGTTTGTCCAAGTCCCATGCTAGGCTTTTCTGTATCAAATTTGCATGGAGTTTTCCTTTAGCCCTCAAGCTAGTGAGACCTGGGGTTGCCAGGATTGCTTCGAAGCAAGGCTGAGGGCCACCCAGGCACCCTCTGGCCACATGTCTGCTCTGGGTTTGGAGGATGTGAGTCTTACAGAAATGATGGAGCAGCTAATGAATGGCTTCTTCTTGCCCTGCGAGAGATGTTGAGGTGAAATCCCATAAGCATGACTGTGTGAGACAAGCAGGACTGGGGGCTCAAAACCACGAGGTTTTTCTTCTTTTTATTCCCTTTCTTCTCTTTGCAAAGGTGCCTTGCTGCTCTCCTGCTTCAAAAGCCTCCCCAGCCTTTCTGATAAAGAATGCTGTGGTGCATCTGTTTTCAAACAGCTTGCATTGGTTTTCTGGTTTGTTTTTTCTTCCCCCTATGTATAAGAAATGTTGGGTAGCAGAATGTGGAATTCATTAGAAGTTCATAAAGCAGGGACCTCAGAAGGATGTGGGTATAAATGCTTTTCAGGCATCTGAGGTGAACTTTAAATGGAGCTTTGGCCCTCATTTGCTTTCTGCTTTTCAAAAACCATTTATGAGAAAGTGGAGCTGTCAAAGCCATGCATGAACTTTGCCTTCTTGCAAATAACTTGTCTCAAAGTAAATTGTCAAAATGCACAAGGAACTTGTCTCAAAGTAAATCCAGTAGCTCTGCAAAGCTGGAAACGTTATGTGCATTAGAGTGTGTGTATGTGTGAGTGTGTATGTGCACATGTTGTACATGGGAGGGTGGAGTGAGTAAGTCTACCATTTTGGAGATGTAAAAAACACAATGCAAGTGTTTTTAAAAAAGGCGATGTAAAATATTTATTTCTTGGCAAAAGTACATCAGACCACATCTCCCATCCTTCTTTTAATTGCTTCATGTTTGTTTTTGTTGTCTAAGTCTTTGCTGGCCTGTTTCCTCTGCAGTGCTCATTGCTACTTAGCAGCTCGTAACCTCACACAACCCCTCCGCAGCAAGGGAGCGCATGGCATGGGGGAGCTCACAGGAGCACAGGCTCTGCTGCTCAGCAGGGAAAGCACTGGTGTTCACATCAACAGCAGGAATGGAAGAGGTAGTATTAGATGAAAAGGTAGGACAATGCAATGTGAGCGATTTTTGATTTTTAGCCCTGAGGAGGAAACTTGGTCCTCATCAGAATCAAAACTGCCCAAATCCTAATGCCAAGACCCCAGATCGTGGCTTTGGGAGAAGGTAGATTGGTGCAGGGATAGCAGGCTTTGAGAAAGACTCTCCCTGCCTTGGCAGGCTCTTGTGAACACATACTAGTGGTATATTTAAAAGAAATGAGGTGCTGTCATCTTTGTGAGATGGCACCCAGGTTCTTGTCAGTGCTGGTTAAGGTCCCCTCGGGCTTTGCCCCTGGTTTGTAGCAGTGCAGAGCCTGTGCCAGGAGGCAGTGCTGCCCTGTCGCTCCGAGCTCCTGTTCCTCTCTGCAACCAGGCGAAATTTCATCAGTCAGATGTTGCAAAGTTCACAGGGTCCTCCCTGTGCTCCAGAGTATTTTGGTGGTCGCCTGGCTGCCCACCCCTATGGCTTCACATCCGCTCCGTCTGAAACACTTCTCTTAACCTGTGTTGTCTTCGTTCATCTCAAAGCCGTTCATCATCCTATGAGGATGATAAATAGTAGGAGACTGACAGTAGGACCATGTGCGTAATGTTAGATAGCCTTTTATTTAATGTTGTTGTTTTAATGAGATGCTTTTAGGATCCGTGTTGTACTGGATTAAGGATATTGGTGGAACAATTTAACTGGTATTCTTTAAGCCTGACTGCCCCAGATCCTTACCCTCCACCCTCTTAATTTAAAAAAAAAAATAAAATAAAATAGATTGGGAGAATATATTTAACTTGAAAAAAACCCCAAACTTTGCTGATGGAATAAGTTAATCTTCTTTACTATGCTTCGATTTTATTTCTCAGGATATCCAAAGGTTTATCACTGCTGCTGAGAGAAGGGGACAGTACACCTTTTTGAAACTTCAACCACTGTAACCATTTTCCAGATGTGAGTGTGTGTGCGTGCGGGTGTGTGTATGTTAAACTCAGCACTGTGTGTGCGTGTGTTCTGCTGAATATTGTGTGCATCTATGAAATGCTTCAAACAACTGCCTGGAAGTCAAAACCAACCACCTCTTTCCAGTCATATGTTTGCCGTGACTTTTCATAACCACACTTGAACTAGTGGTCTTGGATTAAATATTCAAAGAGCAGGGCATCTTTATAGCAATGGTATGTCAGTCAAATTAAGAAAAATGTACACAAAAATAAATAAATGAAATTTAAAAGTAACGTGCTGTCAGTCTACCTGTGTTTACCCAGTGGAAGTACTACCCATTGTTGGGGACCCACTTTGTACTGCTTTTGCTATTCGTATGAAAAGTTTTTAAGGATCAGCTTACTTGTAAGAGTCTTTCTGCCATTGGTTTTTCTTTCTGCACTTCGGCTAGCGTGGCTGGCGAGAGCAGACGCATCCACATCCCGTCCAGCCCACATCAAAGGCGTGAGCCCCGGCTCCCGCCGGGCTCTGGCAGGGCGCTGGTGCGATGAGAGCAGCCGGCTTCCTGCCCCCCGCCCCAAATCATCTTCCCCGTGTGGATGGAGGGGTTCAAGGGGCTGCAAATGGACACAGCCTCTGTGCCCAGCATTGCCTGGGGGCGTGGGTCTTGGTGCTGGGCTGACACCAACACGTGCTGTTGGGGTTGGAAGCCCAGCAGCTTGCTCAGCACCTTGCACTGATGGGGCTGAAGTGAGCGGTGAGTTTTATGCAGCTGTCGGCCTCTGTGCTCACGGGCTGGAAAACAGATGTGGTGCTTCGCTCTGTCTTTCACCAGGTCCTGGATCCAACCCTGGATTCCACTGCCAGCCCCGTCACTATTATCTGCAATTAAGCCTTGCATTTCTTTAAAGGTTAACTATTAGGCTGTGCATTTGTCATGATGCAGAGCCAATTTTCACCCTTAATTTATTAGGCTAAGTCAAATAGCATTTTGCTTGAGTAAAGCATGCTGGTCTGGGTCATACTGAAACATGAATCGCTATTTCTGTCTTTCTCATGTAAATAAAATTATGCTTCCATTTATATTAGAATTGCCGAAAACAATATATCAGCTCCCTCTGCTGATCCTGCAGTCCCAGTTAAGGCAAAACCACTAGTTGCAGAGCTGATGTGCTAAGGAACGAACCAAACAAAAATAACCCATTTAATGTAATAACCAGTAAGGGCACAGGAAAGGAATCGATGTTTATCACATAGAAGAAAGCGGAGTGGCCTGGGCTGAATGCTTTTAGGTTGCAGGGGGAATGTTACCTGGCGTCAGTGATGGGAATGCTGGTGATACAGAGGTTGCCATAAAAATGTCTGAAAAGAAGAGTTGCAAGAGGCACATAACTGTTTCTGGGAATCCTAAGCAAAACAGCTGCCGAAGTTTTATCTGCACTGTGGCACGTGTGTATGTATGTATGTGTATTCTGTTTAAAAGGATGAAATTAAAAGCCGTACTTTTATTTTATCAAATGAAATTACCCTTGTATGTTCAGAATATTTATGCATCAGTACTTTTTTTTTATTAGAGCCTTATCTCACTGTAATCAATTCCAAATACAAAACTATTTTTATCACTGAAATGCAGCAGTAATTTATAAGATGTAGACAGAACGCACACGAGATGCCAAAAGCAATTTTATGGAGCCTCTTTTGTTGTCATCTACAATGCATCAGTTCTTGCCTTCAGCCTCCCATCAATTTTAAAAGCCCCAAGATGGAATATATAAATAAATAAATAAATAAAAAGGAAAAAGTGTACTGGAGCAGCTGCCAACCCCTAAAATAGTCTGGAGATACGTATGCACCTTTGGGATAGAGTTTGATTGGACACCGCACAATAATGTAAACCGTGCTGAGCTTTGTAATACAATTGTTTTAGTTGGCGAAATGGCAGATCTGGTTCCCTCTGTCTCACTTGCCTACTAGATAGTATTTCGTATATGTGCAGAAAATGAAATTGTGAAATAATGTCCTGCATTATCACAAATAACGTCACGTTGAAATAAGGAAAAGAAGAGTGAAAGTTGAGGTCCTCACAGACAAACAGGAACTCCAGCCCTGCACAGGACAATATTTAAATGTGTCCAGCCTAAAGCATATCTTTTATAGGGTCCTTCTTTGGGTTACTTTCCCAAAAGGGTGGCTGACGCTGGATGTGACTTGTAGGGCCAACACTAGGTTGGTAGTGGGTTCTCAGAAGGTGCCGGCACCCATCTTAATCCACTCGGACAACCACCAATGGTAAAACTTCAAGAGAAATGTGGATTAAGCTGGAATGAAATCCTGAATGTATTTTAGCAGCAGGAGTCTTGTGGAATTGTGTTCCAAAAAGAAGATTTGCCATTTTGCAGAAACTGAAACATTTGTAGGCAGGGACTCCTGCCTTTGGGTCTTGCACCCAAGCAAGACAAGGTGATTTGGTCTTGGGGTTTCTGTACTAATAATCATGAGAAATTTCCAACTAGAAGCTTTCTGAAATCCTCAGAGCTAGGAAGAGGTGGCCACTGAAATGCTTTTGCCTGGTGGATGTGCACTTGCAAATACACACCCAGTTTTGTGGATTGTTTTCTCTTCACGTGGCAGAAGAGTGATCCTCTGGCATAGCAAGCAGCACTCGGGGGAATATCCCTGCCCTTGTGCAGAGTACCTCGTCTGCTGAGTGTGTCCTCGATTTCTCTGTATGTGGTGCTTGCTGAAGTTGGAAAGAGATGATAAGGAAAAATCATATGCTGAGGCTTAAACCATTTGCAGTCATTAGGGATTCTAAAATGGAAGAGAGACATGTTTCACAACTCCTCTTGCTGAAGTTAGCCGTGAATATCTAGAATCCAGCTTTGGTTTGTGACTTTTACTGGGACACACTTTGGCCTGACAAATGGCACTTTCCTAATACTTCACCATGGTGACAGATATCTGCAACTATGGACCAAGGATCTGAAGAAACAGCAAGATTTTTTTTACAGGTCACAGTTCTTGCTCTGCAGGTTGAGTCCACTCCTGTTTGATTTCCTTGTGGCTGTGACAAGGCACGTGAAATTTAGCAATTAGGTTTTATAAAATGCGGCATGGAAAAAGAGTATTTGAGGTGACACACATTCTTCCTCAGCATGAGCTGCTCTGCCACCTTTTCCGTATCATGAAAAACGTTATCATAGTTAGCCCAAGCACAGCAGCACAGTACTCCCCGCCTTGGTCTTCGCTTTCCTCCTCTCATTTAGGATCCCTTCCTGGCACGCACTAACATTTACTTCCAAAATGCAAATATGCCAAATGAAGCACTCTGAAATCATCCTAATTTTCATGCAGACAGCTGCTGGTGAATGCTCGCTCCTTCCAGTGAGCTCTCCGTGCCCCTCAGGAGCACCTGCGATAGCAGCATCCAGGTATGTGTTCATGGTTATGGTTTTCAAACTGTTATCTTGCCAATGCAAACATCTTTTCTGCTCTCCTAAATCACCCCAATGTCTCCTGCTACAAAGCCACGTGTTACCACTCCAGCACACTTTTGGTTACAGTTCTGGCTCTCTGGCTCTCCGGTGCTGGAAGTTCATGGTATGATGCTGAAAGCAAGATATTGCAAAGTTTCTTAAGAATACGTTGCATCTAGAGGTGATGTAGTTTACTGATGTTAAAGATAAAGATGTTTAATTCTGTGCCATTTGCTTGCCAAATCCTACTGATTTTATGAGAGTAATAGTCAAATTGAAGATATTTTCAGTCTTAAAAAAGCATCCTATTTTAATACGCCATGACTGTTTTTAACATATTCATGTTAATAGGTCTCTTTCAATATGCCTCTATAGGTATTGAAAATAAATGGGAGAACATTACAGAATATTAACAAATTATTAATGGGAAACATTACTAAGACACCTTTCTTGTTTGCCTACTGCTTTCACATTAGAGTGCTTTTGGGAAATAATAATAATAAAAAACTCCCGCTTGAAAGAATCATTACTAAAGCATTTTGCATGCAGATTACTTCAGGCTTCAGCACTGCAGCTCTCGGCTAGGTTAGGAGATGAAGGCCAAGATTTGTTGATTGAGATCAGATGGCTGGTGGCGAGAAGGAATCTAGATGACTTAACTGGAGGGATTAAACTCAGGTCTTTTGGCTTCCATTTGGCTGTTTTATAAACTCCACCACTGGGCCAGCTCGTTGGGCTCTGTTCCCCTCGTCGCGTATGTGTGATGTTAGCGGGGTGGTTTGTAGTATCAGCCAGTCCATCAGTATTAGCGGTCCAGACATTCTGGGTGAGAAAGGAAAAGACAGTGTAACTGAAAGCTAAAATTAGTCCCCGAAGCGCCCATCCGCACACCTCCAGCTCGGCGGCTGACCTCTCGGCTAAGGGGAGCGGCGAGTGCTCTCCAGCCCAGCCAGCACCTGGGCGTTTTGGTGATCGTTGGCACGCGGATGCCGTTGGACAGAGCCAGCATTCCCAAGGGCTCCAGCCCTGCTACCCTGCCCTGCCCAGGGAGAGGCAGGTCTCTGTGGCACCCAAACCAGAGCCGATGTCCCCTGGCAGCAGCGTGGCCGGCACTTTGCTGCAGGGTGACGTATCCTCGGTTATGTGGGAAGGAGGGTTGTGTTGTTGGCAATTCACGTCTGAAGCTTCACCCATTAGATGTACCCCATGGGAGCTGATGGAGCTCACTTTCTTCTTTCTTTCAGAGCCCTAACCTTTAATTTTACAACACTGATTGAAACCAAGAGTGGAAATAAAAAGTCAGAGCTACTCTGTTTTCCTTCCCCTCCCTTCCATTATCTTCTTTCTTTTCCATCCATCCTCATTTCACATGCCTCTCAGATTGCGTCCCCTTGGTTTTCCAGTTATTTATTGACCCAGACCTAATTCCTTATTTCCAGAAATGTGTCATGAATCCTGCCTTTGAGTCATTTGCTTTTTGCTTTCCAGGCTCACCTCTTTGACCACGTTTTCCTGTAAAAGATAAGGATATAGGGTTTGTGGAGTAATCGCAGCAGGATGCCTGGGTTTCATTCATAGATCTGTTGCCACTGGCTCATTATGGAAAATTAGGAGAGTTATTTCACCTTTCAGTGCCTCACCTCAGTGTCACCATCTGTAAAACAAGGCTAATAATTGTTATCTCTTCCTTGCAGGAGAACTGGGGAGCTTCGCTAATGACCATCTGCTAAATGTTCTCAGAGCCTCACATGAACATTTCTACTGAAGTGCAAATTATTATTAGAAACCAGGGATTGTTACTGGATTGATATCAAATCATTGTCGACAGCTTCTCTGCAGGGAAAACTTAGGCGCAGCCAACAAGAACAAGCTGCATGTTTTGAAGTTGTGCAGTTGATTATATTGGCTTTCATCTTCTGGTAAGAGGATCCTCTGCCATCTGAACTCTCTGATCTCTGGGAACACAATTCATCCAATCAATCTGGAGGAAAATAAACCTCCTCAGACAAAAATATAAAGTATCCACCTGAGATCACATGAAGATGGAAGATGTCAATTAATTCCCAGCCCCCAGTCCTTAACTCTTGTAAACCCAGTGTTTTTCTGGCCCACCAGACAACGCTTAAGAGAAGGATGCATCCGTTACATCGTCTCAGTATTGTAAAGAGCCTCGTGGGCCTGCCTGGGCTAAATTCTAATTAAAAACATGCAAATATTTTACAATGAGATTGGTGCCACTGAAAGCTTCTACGAACTGTCTGAGGGATACGTGTTGATCTCGTGGCAGCATGCAGAGGTTTGAGGTGCCAGGACAGATTCAGCTGTGGCTCCTTCCCAGCTCTCGTGGTGTAACCCCAGCTGGCAGCTGAGCCCCCGCGGCCGCTCGCTCTCTGCGCCCCGCTGGGATGGGGGACGGAGTCGGATGGGTGAAGGGAGAGCGCTCGTGCCTTGGGGTAAAGGCAGTTTAATAGGTGAGGCGAAACCCGCGCTCGCGAGCCCAGCAAGACAAGGAATGCGTCACCACTCCGTGGGCAGGCGGGTGCTCAGCCGCGGCCGGGACAGCCGGGCTCCAGGCGCGTCACTGCTACTGGGAGGACAAACGCCATCACTCCGAGTGTCCTCCCTTCTCCTTCCCCCAGCTGTATGCCGTATGTGACGCCGTATGGTCTGGGCTCTCCCTCGGGACAGCTGTCCCGGCTGTGTCCCCCCACCTCCTTGTGCCCCCGCCTGCTGGCTGCTGGGGGGGCTGAGGGGCAGGGACGACCTGGACTCTGTGCACACGCTGCTCAGCAATAATAAAACCATCTCCATCGTATCAACACCGTTTTCAGCACAAATCCAAAACATCGCCTGTACCAGCTACTGTGAAGAAGATTTAACTCTATCGCAGCCAACCCCAGCACACCGGCATGAGCCAGCCCAGCGTGAAGGACATCTCCGTACCACTCCCGAACCTGACCCGGTGCATTTTCTCCCTGGGTCAGCCTCAAGCTGCCCACCCAGTGCTGACAGCTGATGGATTTACTTGCAAATAGTCTGCAGCCCATGTTTAGCACCAGGTAGATAGAGAGAAGTTGCCACTGGGTCATCGGTGGTGTGTGCCCCACGTGCCCAAGACCTGAATGAGCTCCACTGATGACCTTACAGGGAACCACTGTCTTCAGCAAGCATGGCCTCCCATCCTTTCAGTGTGTGGGCTCATCTGTCGTGTTTTCCCTGAGCTAGAAATTGAGAGGGAGGATCGCTGGAGGCTACAACCCATTAGTGGTATTCAATAGCAACACCGTCAATAGGGACAAACAAGCGGAGATGGGGCTGGAGATGGGGATAATTACAAGGACCAAGTTGTGAGGACCTGAGAGCTCATGTCTTCTGCCACTAAACTGATAATATATAACTGGCGAGGCTTAGCAACAGCCCCAGTCTTCCCCCTCCGATACTATTATGTGCCATTATGGTCACTGTCTTAGTTTGCTAGGTTTAAGTAAAACAATTGTGGTTTAATGATGCTGTTACTATCTGACAAGAGCATCAGTGCTGAACTCATGGAACCCTTTCCAAAGCAATGCTGCAAGGACTTACAGGGAGGAAAATGGGTGAGCGAGCTTTTGGGAGATGCAAGGGGGATATAAATATCCCTGGTGTGACCATCTGCGGTGTGCTGGGGACTCTGGAAACAGGACTTGGTTCTCTTGTCCAGTGCAGAGCATATTAAAAATGGAAAAAATGGCCCAGTAATTTTTTAATTAAAAAAGGATAATAACATCTTGTGTTAAAATTTTAAAAAGCAATCTTCTACATTTAAAAATATACCTGTAAAATAATATGTGCCTTTTGGCTATTTCCTATAATATCTAACTTTGGTCACATGGCTCTCATTAAGACACCAGAAAATGTTGTAAACTAGCATTTATAAGCTCAACATAGGAAATTTCTGTATTTTTATTTTGAATTTATAATCCCAGTCCAAGATTTGCTGAAAGATATGAAACTTTATTTGAGGTTTTGGAAATGGAATGATTTCTGAGCAAAACAGTCTTCTTTTGGTAAAAACTCCCATCTGTTCAAATTTTGACATTGTCTTAAGGCAAATATGATTTTTTTGCCTACAAATATTTAAAAAAAATAATCTGGCTAAGAGCGCAGTCACTAATACTTTAAAAAAATTGCAACGTTATGAAATGTAACAGTTTAAGAGAAAACTACTTAAAATGCATGGCAGCCTGAACACGCTCTGCCCGTCCCTGCAGAGCGGAGGAGTGCTGCCCCGGATCCCTGCGTGTAGTTAGCGCTGAAGACAAGGAAGCTTTGCTCTGAAAACAGACAAGAACATTAAAAGCAGGGAAGGTATTAACCACATCTTTTTAACACTGAGGCTGCAATAGCACTATGCCAGGCAGTTAATAATTCATACTGCCCAAGCACGTAATCAGATAGAAACTTTCCTGTTTCCTCTGAGTTCAAATCTCTGGACAAAGGTCAAGCTCTAAAATCTGAAATAAGTGGACTAATTAACTTAAACAATGATGAGACAAGGGCCGATGCTGAATAATCTAGGGATCTGGAAGCGTACGAGCAGGTTCAAAACCAGCCTGCAAGTTGGAGTTTCAGCAGCTCGAGCCCGAGCGCGGCTCTTTTGCAATCAGTCTGCAGGTGGCAATGCATTTATGTTCGAGTGCATCGGAGCGGAGGATGTTGCTCTCGAAGAAGAAATACATCAGGAGGGAAATATGATAAGCATAATTGCAGGGAAGGGGTTAGGCAGAGATCAAATAGTTTTCCTTTCAGTGGGAACGGCTCATTTCTAAAGGCAGCCGCTGTGGGTTTTCTGCTTTGCCCTCTCAGCCCGTGGCTGGCTGCTGGTCTTTGTGCGGTGCCGCACGGGTTATGCCAGGAGCCAGGTGGAGAAGTCATCTGGAAGTGGAGCAGCGTCCCCCGAGATGGGCAAAGCTCTGGGGCACATCAGGGAATATCTTAGAAGTAGAAAGGATTAAATGAGGCATCTTTAATTCTCCTTTCCTGGGCTCATTGTTGTGTTGTTTCCCCGAGGTCAAGAATCCAGACTTGCAGCTCTCTCCTTCCTTAAGGAAAATGAACCAGATTAAAACTCAGATTATGATTTATATTAAATCAGTTACAATTTATAGCAGTCATAAGTGCATTACAGTGCCCTTGCAGTGTCTGTCTAGCAATCCTGCTACTCTAGGTGCTATGGCAGGGTTTGTACCTGTAACTAAAGGCATCTGTAAGGGTGATTTTTGTGCTGGGGTTTTGCTAATCAGCTCTGGCACAGGGCGTTTAACCCCGGGAGATGGAGGGTCGCTGGGGGAGGCAGCCTGGCGGACCAGCCTGGGAGCAAGGGAGGGGAGAAACACCCCTCTTCACATGGAGAAATGCTCCTGAAAATGGAGCAGCTTCGCCAGGTGGGCAGGGGAAGCTGTGGCAAGGGCTCCGGTACTGCACGGAAACTCAGGTTGTAGCAGGGAGCTCGTTTGTCTAAGCCACATGGGGTCTAGCTCAAGGTGCAAAACAAGATGTCGTGCAAGGCTTGGGCTCTGCCGCTTCTTCAGCATCAATCCTGCTGCTGGAGAAGTGAGTAGTGCTTTCTCCCTTTTTGTAATGGCTCTGAATCTTTAATCTCTATTAAGTGCCTCCTCTGGAAAAGTGCAGTGGGAACAGGACTATTATTAAATGGTCACAGAGAGTAATTGCTTTAAAATAATATTGCAGAGTACTCAGTGTGCTCTTGCTCAGTTACTCTAATAACAGGTTGATCAGCCTTGAATGATGCCACTATTAATTCACCAAATGGAGCACACACAAGGGCCAACCCAAAAAGGCACTTTCCAACAGGAAAGAAAGAGTACCCTGTTTTACTGAAAAAGCAATGGTGTTTTGATCAAACCTTCCTTGATGAAACAGCCCGATGACACAACTTCATCTGAATCAGGTTGCTGCACCAGAGCTGTGCCTGTGGGACCTCACTGCATGTACAAACACCCGTGAGTGCATCCACTGCACGTGGCCGACACAGTGAGCAGCATCCTCGTGGCAGCTGGTGCCTGACGAAGGAGATGCCACGGCCTCTCCCTGCTTTCCCCACCTCATCTTCTCTTTTGTTTCAGCTTCCATCACCCGTGAGTGATGCTCTCCCTCTGGTTCTTGCCTCTGCCTGGTTCCCTCCCCTGTTGTTGCCCCCTGTGAAGCCACCAAGCCAGCTCCTGTATTTGTGAGTACATTGGTGGTAGGTGACGGGGACACGTCCAACTTACCCCTCTGCCCTCCTCCAGCTAAAGGCAGAGCCACCCTGAGCACTTCTGAGCACAGAAACCTGCTCATTAGTGCAGAGATTTTAATCAGGGGCTGGGTCCCTGGGTGATGCACGGGCAGGACACCCCAACAGCCTCCGACCTTCATTTGGGAGTTTCCAAACTGAAGAGCAGGTCGATGGGGTGATGGCTGGGGAAACTGGCTACCAATGGTCCGTAATTTTCTTGCAAGGTATTTCTGTCGTTCCTGCTGATATTGGGGGGATGGAGGGGGACAGACTGAGGGCTGAAGCCGGACTGCTCCCCGCCTGTCTGCCACCTCTCTGCTCCAGACCCCATCCCTGTGAGTGGGTCTGCCTACACTAAGCCCACGAACAGGGCAAAAGGGCAAATTCAGCAATACCTTTGGCTTATCAGTGACAGAACAAATTGATACCAGACTTTTAAGAGGGTGGGGAAACATCTCTCCATAAAAAGAATCTAAATTTACCATCGTGTTAACAATTCTGTAAGACTTTTTGGCAACTCCTAATGGAAATTTCAGGAGCAGATGGAAATATTTGGAAACGTATAGAACACATGAGCCTGCAACATCCATTTTTATTTTCTCATTGGGAGTGTGGAGTGGTTTCATGTTGCCTTTAAATTTTTTTTTTCTTTCTCTCTTCTGGATACTAAGAAAAGCAAGAGGGGAAGCAGGCGATGGATATATGCAGGAGTTTTTTTTTTTTTGGTGTTTCTCACTTGATTTCCCTGTGTGGTCTGTGATGGGATTCAAGAGAAAATGGCACCAATGCAAGGTGACTTGGTCCCAGGTTATTTGGGAGCTTGGCAGGAATGTGAGGGCACCTGCTAGCCTGGCTCTGTGAGGTCCAAGGAGCCAATTAACCTTTTCTGAAGTAAATTGAGGTGGATAACCTGTATCTACCTCCCAGGCAACATGTGAGGTTTAATTAATGAGTGTAAAAAGGCCTCAGGGATTCTTTGATGGAAGATAATGTCAAAGTATGCAGAATGGTTTTTGCTACCCTGGCGGGCAATGCCCAAAGTCGTGGCCTTCCTGGGAGAGGAAAATCCACAGAGGACATTGAAAAGGCGGATCAAATATTTCCAGTCCCTGTTGCCCACAGAGCAAGAAAAGCTTCTGGTTTTTAGGTCCTATGACCCATCCCAGAGCATGAAATCTGGGGCAATAGGACAGGGATCAATAACAGCAATTGACTCTCTTACATACAAAAGCTGGGGGCTGGGGGGGGGGGAGGGGGAATAGCTCTTGGTTGCCAAGTTCCTGGACCACTGGTGATCGGTAATGATCAGGAGTGAAGGAATACGCTGTGTTTTTCTGTGTCCCCAGTGGATTAGCAGAGTGAGGGCCAATGCACTGTCTTCACTGCCGGTCTGCTCTGGTAGATCCAGCCGCTACAGTTTTTTATGTGGGGAACTCATTTGAAAACTGAGGCATTTTCCCAGGTGTTTACATTGTCCCGCTTCCACCAGACCTCAGCAGCTCTTGGAATACCCATACCTAAAGCCTTTAATTAGAAGAGAGACTTCTGGGGCTGGTGGCTGCAGCATTTATTGTGCTTGGAAGAGGACTGATCTGTTATAGCAACAGCAAAAAAACACAGAGCCAAATGCAGTTCCGACAGTTATCACATCCATGGCTAGATGTACTTCCTGATAGCACAAGCTTTGGAAAATGAGTGCATGTTTCCCTTGAAGGCCAGGGAAATGAACCTGGGTGATGACAGTGACTTCTCCCACAACCACTTGAGCAGCTAATGGAGAAAAATGAGGCACAAATCCTTCACTGTCTCCATACGTTGACAGTAGCATGTACGGCTTCTTCCATTTCACGGCACTGAATCAGAATCTGGGATGGTTTAGGAATTGCTGCCTTTTCTGGTGGGCACTGTTGCCACCCCCTGCAGCCAAGAGCCAGGGAGCAACTTCGTGGCGTTGTGCAGGTGACGCAGCAGCCTGCCGTGGTGGTTGGCAGCCATCCCTGCCGCCCTGTGTCCCTTGCCTACCCCCTAAGGCAGATAAACAATCCGGGGGCAGCACTCAGCCCCTTCCATCTCTGCTTTTGCTGCACAGACTCTTTTTCCATAGTGGGATTAATGCAAGGGGAAGTGGGATTAATGCAAGGGAATTGGGTTAATTTTTTTTTTATGTTGGCCGTGATACAGGACCACATCTGCCCAGACCTGCAGAAGTCATTCAGGTCCTAACTCTTTCTCAGTCATATCACTTCCTAGTGATTGCCATGGCAGAGAGACACTGGCTAGAGAATCTGCAGGCTCGTGCCCATGCCCAGCACTGTGGAGCTGCCACCATCCTTGCTGCAGCAAGATGCCGCTGGTTTGGTCCCAGCACCTTTGCCTTTGCCCAGAGGCAGCAGGTGCTGAGCCACAGCATCTTCTCCCTGGAAATGCTTCCCTAATACCTTGTAAAACACGAAGAAAGCATTTGAAGTGATTAACTGTGGGCTCTTCCTTCGTAATTGCAGTGTGATCCCATGTGTGACATGGAAGCTGTTATGTTAATTCCTTTTTTATTGACTAGTAGTGAATAATTGTATTATAATTCCTCTGTCCCTGATAAAAATGCATAACACACTTGCAACTGCTTCGAGGCAGGTTTAAAGCACATGCTTACACAACTTTACCAGATGCTGTGTACTTCTCTTCATCCCAAATCAGAAGAAAAAACAAATTCTGAACTCTTTTATTCAAAACAATTATCACATATAAAACCCCAACAACTGAAATGAAAAAACTGCTATGACTTGAGAATAATATGTCCATGAAACCATTTGATTATAAGCATATTAAAAAATACGTCTGTTTTGTTTGCAAACCACTTTTTATGTCTAAAATGCTTGAGGTGAAACCACCTGAAGATAAATCTGAAACCAACCCAAATTTATTTCAGTCACAAGTGCAAGGCACTCAGGTAGAACATCAATAATAAAAAAAAGTTGGGTTTTTAAAAGTTAATCACTTTTAGTCAGCCAAGGAAGGAGTGTTATTCATAATGAAGACAAATGTCTTTGTCTGTAGCTGTGATTCATGTACTGACAGTGACTCCTCTCCCAGCTGTCCTTCCTCTGGGCTACTTTACCTTTTCCTCTACACTTTCTTGTGCAGTATGATATCAGCCAGGACTATTCACATTCAACACAGTGAATACAGACTGGGGGCTCTGTATGGCTAAGGCACGGCTGGGTGATCTTCCCTTTCCCTGGTCGTCATCATCGAGAAGATGCTGGTGTAGAAAGACGTCTCTGAGTTCTGAGTTAAGCGGGAGTCCTGTCAGCTGTGCTGGAGGGGCCACAGGGCAGGGAGTGATGCCAAAACAGAGGCTCAACCCCTCTCAGACACTGGAGAGGAATTTCAGACCCTCTGGCCCATGGGAGCTGGACCAGCTCCTGATTACTGATGCTTTTGTTCTGTCTTTTATTAAAAAACATTCTTTGACCTGCAGCCTGTTGCATCAAGTCCCTCCGATGCAACTGTAGTTCTTCAGCCTTTTCCTATCTCCATTTTGGTCTTCTGTCAACGTAAGGATTGCAGCCCTACATTTCCCCCTTTGTGCCCTACTGAACATATTTCATCACAAAAGCCAAAATGGCAGTTTGTAAGGTTCTCTATGTGTTGGGATTTTTTTCCACGCTAAGAGGTGTTGTGGCTTCCTGCAGTGTGGGGCTAGCTCAGAAGCTGCTCCCCAGCCTGCCCCAGGGCAGAGGGGACAAGTTGTGTTTGAAAAAAAGCAAATGAAAATCCAAAACACAAGTTCCCCCCTTCCATGGAAGTGCGGACAACTCTGACCTGCTGGGGTGGATGGATGAAGCCCATTAAACACCCTCCAGGTAGTATGGTAAGATGAGCCTCCCCGGGCTGGGGAAAATGGTGCTGGGTGCTGAGTGTTTGACACAAAAATGGCTAGAGTTACACCAAATTGTTTCCTCATCATCAGTCAAAATTACTCCTTCTTCCTCCTCCTCCTCCTCTCCCTCCTGAAACACAAGGTGAAAAGCAGAAGGGAGGGGGACAAGAGGAGGGAATGGGGACAGCTATAAAAAGTGCAGTTGTTTCTCCTGGGAGAAGCCCTGATGACGCTGCTGTCTCCCCAAGACTGTGTTGGCTATTAATGCCTGCTAATCCCATGCGAGGTTGTTTGGGAAGTGCTGGGAGCTAAAACCTTGCGGCAGACTTCACATCTGGCCTTTACAGCATTAAACTCTGGAAACACTTGGGGGAAGAAAAGACTCGTTGCCATCATGACGGATGATGTGTCTGCTGTAAAACGGGGCCAACTGGGATCAGCCGGTGCCGCGGCGGGTCTGGCTGCGGACGGCACGGGGCAGGGGAGGGACCGGTCCACGTGTGATGGTGCTCCTGTGGGAGCTCCAGGGATGCTGCACAGCATGGCAGATAGACAGGCCCTTCCAGAAGCCCTTGCTGCAGCACTGCAGGAGACCCCAGAGTGATTCAAATAAAACTAATCACAGCTTTTAATTTGGCATGACACCATCACACCAGAACAGCCCACTGGCATTCCTACCAAAATCCAATGGGTTTAATTTCTCCAGATTTCCATTATTATTTTTTTAAAAAAGAAAACACCAAAGAATACCAAGAGCAGGGATATCTTGCATTTAGGACATCTGCACTGGTGTTTGAGAGATGCTCTTTCAGACACCCTGTCCCTTGTTTGTGGTCCCTCCCTGCCCGGGTCAGCGCTCTCCGTACCCACTTACAGTGCTGGCTGGCTACAGCAGCAGCCTCTGCCCCGCATTGTCCAGTGCCAAGCTCCAGGAGCACCACATCTTTTCTTTTAAAGCTGTTTTATTTTATTTCTTCCCCCCCCCCGGAGGCTGGCGAGTTTATGAACACACATTGTAGGTGCAGTTCAAAGCCGCTCTGTCGCCCCAGCGCGTGCCGGGCTGTGGGGGGGAGCACCCCAGGGCATGCTGAGTGGGTTTTCCATTGCCCAGAATAATTCAAACTGGCACGAAGGAATTCTTTAAGACAACACAGGCAATCAGCTCTAACCAGGCACGTGAGCGCTTATAGTGGTGGCGGCATGGAGATTCAGCCAGCAAAACAAAACCAATCTAGTCAGCGTTTTAGCTGTGACTTATTAAAAATGACATAAGTTAAAACACTGTCTGGCAAGGTCGGTAACTGAGACCAACCGGCTTGACTGGGAACGAACCTCCAGCAGGCTGTAAAAATAAAGGTGCTCCAGGTTTTGGGCTGCAGCAGCATCCCTGGCACGGGCATGAAAGGCTGAACCATGTAGAAGGGGGATTGTGGCAGGAGACACTTCAGTCACTCAGTCTAAGAAGGAGTCCCCAAGTGTGCACTGGGCAGTAAAATATTTCCTGCATCACTGAGCCCATTCCATGAGTGACTGGGAGCCCGGCTTTGCTCACCTCACGCTCCCTGGAGCTGCCCTTTGGCACGGGGGCTGATCCTGCCATGCAGAGGTGGCCCAAATGCAGTATTCCTACGAAATCTCAGAGCTTCCCAGAAAATGGCATAAACCCGAATAGCTGTGTTAGCCACCCCTATGGAAGGAAGGTCACAGCTGCCAGCGGGTTGCGAGCAGAAATTACTGTCCTGGCTGAAAACAAAACTAGCTTCCCCAGCTGCTGGGCAGAAGTGGTTTTTGGAGGATTTTTCCGAGATGCTCCCAGGCTCCTGGCACAGCCATCTGCCCCAACAGACAGGCATGTGCTGGTTGCTCATGGCTGTGGGGAGGGCTGCGATCGGCTCCGTGAGCAGAGCTCACCCAGTGACTCACCAGGACCTCAAAGCCAGATTTTCTCAGCTGTTACACATTAGCACTTTGACTTCAAGGCAGCTCTGCCGTTTCACCCCAGTCACTGACCTGGCCCCAGCAGCCCTCTTTTTTTTTTTTTTTTTTTTTTTTTTGGAAAATCTTTGAGCAGATAAAAATTTCCCTAAATTTCTTGGCTTGTTTGATAACCCCCGTTTATTGATTGATTTACTTGTGTTTACTTTGGTGATGGACAGAATCCGTTCCAGTTGCAGGCGGGCTGTCTGCCTGTGACCGATCCCAGGCAAGTTGGGGATTTTTCTTTTCCTTGCTTTGATGGATGCCTGAGTGCTTCTCTCACAAACACCAACTGGTGTAAACTGAAAAACTCAGCTTTGCCTGCTCTCCTCTGCGCAATGGACTCTGGAGAAGGGTGATCATGGCTATTGCTAATTCATGTAAAGATCTGCATGAATAACCATGGAAAATATTTGGCATTGCTCAGCCCCAGATATAACGTGATTAAATATGTGTCACAATTATGCTTAGTCTAAAATTATAGTCCCTTAAATACCTTGCATACCACTCACAGCTGGTATATCTAAATTTAGGGGTTTCATCCACTGCAAACAGTGTGGTGGGATCACGCACTATTGTTGGAGGGGACGCGGGGGGGACACTCAGGTCAACCTGCAGCACCAACCGATGTCATTTGCTTGTCTCAGTTTTGTGAACTCCCACAGCCGTTTGCAGGCACCACCGCCATGCGGGTGTTGCACACCCATTCAGCACGGCGCGGGGACAGGACTGTGGCTCCGGTGTGCTCAGCCTCATCCCGGGCTTGGGCAGCACCTGCCTGCCCATCCCACCAGCCCCGGGCACAGCTCTGCCCCTGCCCAGCACCCCTGGGGAAGGAAAGAGCTCTTTCAACCTCTTATTTCCCAGTTGGGCTTTATTTTTCTTTCCACCACCTCTTGACCCTGGACGTGGAAATAAGGGCTGGCGTCCACAGAGCTGAGAAAGTTCTCAGCATCTTCTTTCCTTCCTGCAGACATCAAAAGGGGATTGTGGGCTCGATCACATTTTACATCACGGCTGGGTTTGATCCTTTAAGCATAGGAGACATAAATCTTCTTCCTCTTTCTTTCTCTGTTTGGGTGTCAATTCTTTCCTGCATTCTGAAGTTTCTCAGGAGAAAATGTAAGCGCACAGATAAGCCAATTATCTCTCTACATAATTTTACCTTGGTGATTCCTATCATTACTCTTAGTTGGATAGTGTACGGACAGGGTTCGGAAAGGACTGGAGCAGGCTGCAGAAGGGAGAGCAGGAGCTTTAACTGGGCAGCAAACAGACCTGGTTTCACCAGCCCATGGCTGCACTGCTGTGGTGGGGAGACGCCTCCAGCAGTTTGCTAATGCTGGTAATGGTGGTGCCAACTTTTCATAAACCAGGCTCCCAAAATTATCCCCTTCATGGCATCCCAGGGCTGAATGGGTGAAGCCCCACTAAGGCTGGGGGTGCAGGTCAAACCCTTGACATTTCTAATTTTACTCCAAGTGAGAAAAATCATCAGCCCGGGCATCCCATTCCCACAGAACCTTACAGCTGCCTGGTTTGCCTGTGGTGCTTCTTCCAACATCCAGTGGGTGACAAAGCAGAAATGATACCCAGGTATCTTTTTAGGTGGGAAGCATTTGGGCCAAGGGCTGGTTTATTCCATGTTTAAAGTGCCTGAAATCTTAAGCCTTTACATGGACTGGGGGCTTCTTTCCCAAAGGGTCTGCTCATGGCCCTACCTGACCTAAGTCCCTTGTTTGGAGCTTCCTTCACCTCTCTGATGGAGGCGGAAGGACCCAGAATGAGGTAGGGAGGTGAAAAAAAGGTGAAGTCCAAAGAGCAGGAGTGAGCAGGGCCAGATGTGCAAATGTCAGAGCATTTCCTAGCCCTCAACTGCTGTTCAAGGAGGTGAGCAACGCCTGCATCGCGGCCGATGACATTGCCTCCCACGGGCTCATCCTCAGCGTCCCCACAGCAACTGCAGTGACTCCTGCTTGGACAACTGACATTAGGACGATATTGGTGTATTTGTGCTGCCTTTTTAATCTGCTGGAGTAGCAGCTATGGAAAACTAAACGTGTTACGTGGAGGATTTTCTTTTTTTTTCCCCATGTGCATGACTGTGAACTCGCTTTTCAGGCAGGATGGGGGAGTGGACTGCTAATACCTGGAGCTGGTCATCCTCCTCCTCTTAGCACAGCCACGCTGCCCGGGGCCAGCGTGCATGCTCAGCTCGGCGTCCAGCGGCAGGTGTCCAGGCAGGGAGCACACAAGCTGCACGCAGCAACTCCCCCGGCGCTGCCTGCGAGCACGGCTCGCCCTCACGGCTCAGCCTTGTACCCGCTGGTGCCAGGCTGGCCGCAGGGCTGAGCGGGCATCACCCACCAGTGCCCAGTCCCGGCGCTATTGTTGATGAAGCGCAATTGCTTGAATGCAGAAATTTCAGTGATTTACTGCCAGGAGCATGAAAAAGAAAAAAAAAAAAAAAGAAAAAAAAAAAGTGGGAATGGGGTGGGGGGAGGGAAGGTCATTCCAGTTTCTTCCTGCTTACACCCCTCGCAGCTTTCGGATACAGGATATCGCTGAATGGCAACCTCCATGCTGCATTTATTTTTAAGCCACTGATAGCTTTCTAAGTGACCTCGCTGTACATGAGCAACATCAGCCAAGAAGCTGTTTTTTTCCGGCCCTTCGACGTCAGATTGCTTCCTTTGACACCTCTGAGAGCCAAAAAATGGGAAGCATTCTCTTCCCAAGGTGACTTTATTTTTTTCCCCTGTGATACTACCACTGGGTCTCTCTCTCAGGCTCGGGGGGCTGGCGCAGCGTGAATGGCACTGCCCTGGGGACACGGCCCCGAGGTGAAAGTTGGAGGTCACTGCTTTAGGGCAAAGGTGCCCGAATTATCCACTCCCTGGGAAAAAAAATAAATGCCTTAGCTGGAGCCAGAGTTAGGGCAACTTCACCTCAATTTAAAGGACTCTGGCATGCACTTGTAACATTTTTGCATTTTTGTTTTCTTTTTTTTTTTTTTTTCCTTTTCAGGGCAGCTGGGGCTTTCCAGGACATCCCAGCTCACATCTACGTAACCTGTTTACTGTAACCTTAGATTTAGCACAAGTTTTTCAAGTTCATTCACAACCAAGTGCAAATAACTAAGTGCTGCTCTAGCACGAGAGGCTCCATGGAAATGCTTCACCCCCACTTTTTGAAAGCACACGTAGTTTTAAGCACCCTCACATGAACATAATAATAAAGGCTCCTAAAGCCTATCTGGGACTCTGAAATGGAGCCGAGGGGTGATGAAGCACGTTGCTGGCTTGGTGCCTCGGTTTACCCACTTCCGAACCGTGGCTTTGCACTGGTTTAATGATCGCTGCACCCTGCAACATCAGTGCAGTGGGGGTATTTCTATCCACTCCTCAACTGCAAACTGCAAGAGAGGGAGAGGTTTTTAATACAAAAAAGATGGAATAGGTTCAGCTGGAGGTGCAAGTGCAGGTCCCAGCTGCATCTTGTTTTCTCAGAGTTGGGGATACACTTGAAAATCCCCTGTAAATCAATGGGAAGAGCGTGGCTGGAGGAGACCCTTATGGGGGTAAATGAACCTGCATGGTGCTGCTCTGCACAGCTCTCTGGGGTTGTTACGAGGCTGGAAAAAGGGGAAAACACCAGCCTGGGCCATGGTGGGCTCCCATCCCCAGCTCTGCTTTGTCTCTGCCCTGCCTCCAGCACTTCAAAGCGACCAGGCGCAAAAATGTGGCTATGAGGTATCCTTCAAAGCTGCTTCTTCCTGCGTCACTCGTCAAGGAGAGGGCACCAGGGCTCAGATATGGATTTCTGAGCTCAAAAATGTCAGAAGGAAGTGATGGACTCGGAGGAAATTCTTGCGACGGTCTAGGAGGAAATGGGAGATGTGAAAATACACGATGTATTTTCCTCCCACAAGCTGTGCGCTCTGTTTTTATTATCATAAACCTGGGCCCAGAGGATGTCAGCTTGTTTATTTATTTGTTTAAATGAGGTTTCGCTCCTTGTTCAAACATTCCCATGTTGGCAGCTGCTGCGCTGCCGGCCCATGTCCCGGTTCCCGTCTCCCCTCCCCTAATGAGGGGATGTGTCAGCCCAGGCAGCGTCCTTGGCCACCGGCGAGGTGGGAGATGCTGACGGCAGGGTGGGAGGTGGGTCCCCCCCAGGGTCCTCCTGGGCATCACAGGCTGCAGCAGGAGCCCCTTAGGCTGGTGGCACTACCACGTCCTCATGCATTGCACTGCTGCATCACCTCTGCAGCTTCCCCAGCCTCCTGGCTTCTCTCCCTTGGAGTAAAATTAGAAATATCAGATTTTTTGGCCTGTCCCCCTGAGTCAGTGTCCCCATGGGCACATCTGCTTCCTTGCCACCACTAGTGTCCAAGGCAGCTCCAGCAAGTATGTGCTAGAGACGGCACCAGTGTCCCATTTTCTGTCATTTTTGAAGCATCGTCAGGATTAATTGCTATGCAAAATCATGCTGCAGCATTGGGAGCCTCTGTGCACACCTAAAGCTGCTCGTGTTGGCTCCTGAGGGCTTTCCAAGGGCTGGCCAGGTGGTGGTGACCCACAGAGGATCTCATGGTGGTGGTGACACTTCCCACCCCGATCTCCCCTGACACTTGGTGCTGCTGCCCTGTATGTCCCCGGTGAGGCTGAAGAATGCCGGGAGCCCTCCATGGACCCACCCACCCGGGCCAGGCAGCAGCACACATCGTGCTCACCCGGGTCTTGCTTTCACCACCGTGGAGATCAGGGGGAGTTCATTTATCACCTTGCAACATCGGCCAGCCCAGGCCCTGGGCTGGGGTGCTTCTTCCGCGGCCAGGGGGGCACTGCCCCACGCAGGGGGTACCCCCATCCGAGCCTGGCGGGGTCACACTGGCAGGAAGCTGCCTCTCGCCCGGCGTGGCGGGGAGCCACGGGAGATGCACCTGGGAGGAGAAGCACTTTGCTGGAGGAAGAAAACAGGATCTAACATATAAACAACATCCTCAATGGCTCAGCAAGTGAGTCGCTCTTTCCAGAGCATGTTTTTAAGCCATTGTCCCAGCCCCCATGGCCCCCCTCCAGCTACAAAGTGCAATTAAACCAAGACAGTAGGAGCCATCAGAGCTCTGGGAATGGTGCTGCCCCGCTCCTTGCAGTGATACAACCCTGGGTGGACCCAGCAAGGGCAAGCATTGCAGAGGTGGAGGGTAAGAATATTTCCTGGCTCCATTCCAGGGTGTGTTTGTGGCTGAAATACATGGGTTGGATGTGATTTCCACCTCCCAGGCCCTAAAATATTTAGTTCAAATTTTATTAGGGGCTGCAAAGTACCATTAAGCAAATGGGACGGAGTGTCCCTTGGGACAAAGCGAAGGCTTTCCCGAGGAGTCACTCATGCTCCTTCCAGAGAGGTCCCACCACAGGACTCCCCAAGGTGCAGATGGTTTTTCTGGCTAATGAACCTTTATTTTGCATCCACATGTAGAACCTCTGCATGTTTCTGGAATGGATCATCCTATATCCTGGCCTCCATGATCATGGCATTAAGCAGAGCATCCTGCATAGCCCCTGGATTTTGGCTTGTTTTTGACTGAAAACAGTTTTAGTTTAAAAAAAACAAACACACAACTTAATTTTTTTTTCATTACTTCTTCCTTCCTTCCTTCCTATAAAGCATGGGTGAGTGACATTCCTGTCAGCCAATGAGTCCAAATTGCTGCGGTATCCCAAAGGGATCCAACTGGACAGGCTGGGAGGGCTGAGCAGACTGGGCTATTCCTGCACCGAGGCCCTCCTGGCTTTGGGGTGCCTCCCAGTCACCCCAGGATATTATTAGTGTCCAACTGTCATGATAAGACTCATTCCCAGATTTATTTTATGGTTGGTTTGGATGAGAACAAAGGGTTTTCTTAACCTCAGGAGCTGTCGCATTTGGGTGGGCAGGTTCCCACCAGTGAATGTCCTCCACTCCAGTACCCTGTAGCCATCGGTGGGTTTGGTGTTATTTGTAGTGTATCTCCTACCAGGTTATGAGAGGTCCTGCAAGCTGCCTCCAGCACCACCCCGCAGCCCACCCAGTGCTCTGGCTTTTGCCAAGGTCCCATCGCCCTGCAGCTGCATGGACCATCCTTGGGCTCCTGCTGAGGGCTGATCCCATCTTCTGCCTTGTTCCCATCCCCATCACGGCCGTTTCCCTCCAGGTGACTTCAGGCTAAAGGTTAACGTGCACCTTTCCCCACAGGCTCGGACATGTTCATCTCCCTCCATCCCCCAGCTGAAATGCTGCTTGCTTTCTGCCTGGAAATATCAACCTATGATGGCATCTTCCATTTTTCCTTTTTCTCTTTTCCTCTATTTTCTCTGTTTTTCCCAAACCTCTCCACGCAAGCCCTACCACCTCCAAGGAGACCCCATCCCACCTTGTTCTGTCTCTGGTGACCTCGGTGGGGAGCAAAGGGCCCCCACCTGCACCCTCCCACCTGCCCATGGGATGAACCCCAGCCCCACCAGCCCATGGGGTGCTGGGGGGCTGGGCCAGGGGACATCCCAAAGGGTTAAGCTTCTCCCCAGCACAGGAAACCCGCAGCCGAAGCCAGATTCCCAGGGAGGAAACATGCCGTTTATTGTGGGAGAAAAGGTAAGTGAAGTGTTAACGCGATTGCCCGAGCAGAGGTCATCGGCGTATCCTGCTGCAAACTTCCTGAGTAACCTCACACGAGAAAACAACAACCCCGGGCATGGGACATGGGACGTGGTGGGTTTGTTTTTAACTCTGGTTACCTTGGACCTACTTTCTGGCCGGTGCTGGTGGCTGCCCACACACTCGCCCTGCAGAGCAGCCCAGGACTTGCTCCGGCACCCTCTCCTCCCTGCTGCTGCCGCAGCTGGCTCTTGGCTTTTTTTTTCCTAATGTTTCTTTTGCGTGACTAGTTGTATTTTTATGCCTTGGACTGGAGCAGGGGGGGAGGAGAGGTGGGAAGTGAAATGCAGCTCTGTTTTTTTCAGGCTCTTTGAGATGCTGCTGCTCCCTTGGAGGTCTGTGGCAGGTGGGAGCAGGAGGAGCGGAGCAGCCCCACGCCGGAGCTCTGAGAAGCCAGCAGAAAGGAAATCCACTGGAACTTTCTGCATTGCCTTTTTTTTTTTTTTTTTTTTTTTGCTTCTGGCTCTCAGGACATGGAGCAAATAGGGCTGGGGGTAACTGTGGGGTAACCGCAGGAGCAGGCTGACGCATGGGGAAGTGGGGAAGCCATGAGTGGGACCAAACTGCTGCATTGCCCCCCCCAGCCTGCAAAAGGGAGCAAAACTGTCTCTGCTGCTTTTTCCAACCCCTGGTTCTTATTAAAAGTAAGGTTTTTACATTAGCTGGGGTTCCTGCAAAGAAAAAACCCCAACCTTTCAAGGTACAAACCACCCCATATACTATGCCAAAAATGATGTTTAGACAGAAATGACTCAGAAGTTTAAAAACTGACAGGTGATGCAACTGGTTTTATTTACATCCATGCACAAGAGCGGCGGCAGGTCATGACCAGCATATGAAATAATTTCATTCAGTCCAGCATTGCTGTGTGGTTCCTTTACAAATATTTGGTAGAAAGAGACTCCTAGAAGAGGTCCATCATGAGTTTTTGCTAACCTTGCGGACAAAATTGGGATGAGCTCCAGGTCTGAAGCAAGATGCTCAGTCTGGCAAGCTTCATTACAAGTCACAGCGCATACAAACATTTCCATTCCCAGATCTTGAGGTAATGCCAGAAATCGGATGTTAGCAAGTAGTGCAAACCACTGAGCAAGGGTTTCCACCAAGCTACCACCAGCTCAACGGGTCTCACACGCCGCGGGTGCTGCTGCAGCTACCACATCCCTGGATGGAGCCCAGAGCTGAGAGCTTGCCCTTCTTGCCAGCCAACAAGACAACGGGTTAGATATTTTAAAAGGTCTGTATTTTTGAAAATACGGACCTAACACTAACAGCATCAGCTTAGATCTCATTTTGGGGCATCTGCTCATTGCTGCAGGAGAAACATCCTGGGTGAGCTTGGACTGGTGGCTGGGATGCCATAAAGCTACAGCTACAGCAGGTGGAGAAGATGCCAGGAGGCCCACACGTCTGTGTCCTCCTGTCCTCCACAGACATGTCCTCCTGTCCTCTTGCATTTGCCTTCCTTCACATGCCCTTACCCAAGATATAAAGTCCAAAGGGCCCAGGTGCCCTTGAAGAGGATTAAAGAAACTTTCAGGCTTCCTAACAGCTACTGCCATGTCTGTGGTGACTGAGTTCAATGGACTAAATTTTAATTCCTTCTTTTTCCCTTTCTTGGGATTCAGCCAGAAGACCTGTTTCACAGCCACTACCACCAGGCTTCCTGTGCACAGTATTTGTTTTGCTTTGAAGGGTTTGACAAGAGGAGAACATACATCCACGGACGTGATTCGGAGTGGCAGGGCAGCAGTGCAGCCGTACACCCTCGGAGTAACACGTGGCTCCAGGGGAACGCAATAGATGCCGTGATTAGCTATGCTAAATTGAAATCTTATGATCTTCGGGGTGGTTACATAAAATGCCAATTAGTATGCGGTCTACATTGTTTCATATAAATGTTTTTCATTATATTTTGCTGTCAGCAAATGCTGGTGTGAAACCAGTTTTCATCCCTCATATGGCCACCATGAGGAAGTTGGGAAATGCACCAGCATGGCTGGAATCTTCCTTTAGACAGATACGTTATCTTGTTTACCCAGCATCTTGTCTTTGGGCAGAGGGGTGGACACTTTTGTGTTGGAAAGGACAAGCCCAGAGGTCCCGGGGGGCTCCGCTGGTTCCCACAGGACCCACCAAGGCTTTCCTGACAAGTGCACCCAGCACTTCTGATCTGCTGCAACTACTGTTTGTTGCCTCTTCGAGTCTTACTTTTTATATCATTGCTGTGTTGATAAAGTGCTGAGTCGCAGGATCTGAGAAATACTGTGCAAAATAGCCGCAAGGGACTCCTATTTGTTAAGATGTCTGGGACGCTTCCTATTAAATAACAACAAAATGCTTTAATAATAACTTGGCAGCTCTCTGCCTCCATCAGTCTGATGCTCAGTGCCAGTTTGCTTTCCTAAAATTCCTTCAAGTATCATGACAAGTTGCATGATAGGAAGGAAGGCTGCTTCGCTCTTGACTTTTGCCTGTGTAAGTTCTTATAAGGAGCAACTATCTTGAAGAGACGGAAAGGATGAGAAATCCACCTCTGAATAATGTTAACTGGCAAGAGCGTGAGTTATTACACACTATATTTCCTGATAAAGCAGGCACAGGTTATGGATTTTGCAGAGCTGTGGTCTTGGCAGGTTTCACCAGATGTGTAGGTATGGGTCTGCAGGGGCTTGTTTCACCCTTTGGGGAAGTATTACAAAACCACCTATGTTTAAAAATAAAAAGCAAAAAGCAGGAGAACGACGGCTGGCACGCATCTACTTTGCATCCCTGTTTCATGATCTCAGTTAACAGTTTTTAGTAATGAAATGTTTTAATTCATATATAGTCTCAAAGCCTTAAATTAGTTTGCATGGGTCTATCTTTTTTGTTTTTTATTGTTTATTAAAGAAATCTGTCTGCTGCCTGCTAATTTTATCAGAACAGCTTTCCTGGCCTAGGTGGCACCAGCTGCCTCTGCTAGAGATCCCTGCACGGTCGGGCATGCTCTTCACAGAACCTCAGTGCTGGGAAATCTTTCCAAAGTACTACATTTTTTTCCCCTGAATTCAGGATGATGGAAGTCGAACCAGATGAAAGATCAAATACATTGTGCTGACTCCAATATGTGCTTGTTTGGGGTTTTTTTTGATGAAAAATGCCATACAGAGGGTTTGTTCAAATGTTTTGCATGAGTTACTACTATACTTTGTAAATCTTCTGAACAACCTGAGTCTAAGTTGCAGAATTTCCATCTCCTGGCATTTCAGACTGTATTCACCACATATTCTGCTTTTCCTACATTTCCTCCTTAAATAAAGAAGGACAAGGGGTAATGGTAAAAGGACAAAGGGGAATGGTTTTAAGCTGAAAGAGGGGAGATTTAGATGAGATAGTAGGAAGAAATCCTCCCCTGTGAGGGTGGCAGGACACCGGCACAGGGTGCCCAGAGCAGCTGTGGGTGCCCCATCCCTGGCAGTGTCCCAGGCCGGGCTGGATGGGGCTGGGGGCAACCTGGGCTGGTGGGAGGGGTCCCTGCCCAGGGCAGGGGGTGGAACCAGATGATCTTTAAGGTCCCTTCCAACCCAAACCATTCTATGTTTCTATGAAAAAGTCCCTGTAGGTCACCTATGGTTTTGTGCGTGACCACAGTGAAGCCACCGTCCCATCCTGGTTTATCAGGATCAGGTGAGGAGAGCTGTGGCTGGAACCACAGCCCTGTGGGACTGGGGGGTGGCTGGGGCATGGAGCAGCCCCTGCACGAGGAACCGTGGGGCGATGCTCTTGCTTGGGACGTGTCCAGGCTGCCGGTCGCTGGGGCTGGCAGAGCGTTTTGGGAGCCGTCCCTACCGTGTCACTGTGTGTCACCCCACCTCAGCAGCCACCTCTCAGGGACAGGGTGCTGGTGTCAAAGCTCATCTGCCCCAGTGGGGCGGCTCTTAAGGTCTTAGTATTTCTGGAGTATAAGGCATTTGGGTTTTTTTCTCTGCCTGAAAATAATGCAATAAATCTTTCATAAACCAGAGAAATCTCCCAGAAACCTGCAGGAATATGTGTAAACCCAGAGGTGAGAGCTGAGTTACAACACCCAGGCAAATATTTCTTTATTCTCATAAACAAAGACCTCAAGAGACCCTGATTGAATGCCTATACATCTGAAATGGTCTATAAAATGAACAGCATTGCAATGCTGTTAAAATCGCTGTCCCATTTACATGTCTTGGTGATGAGCAGCTCTCCGGGCCGGTGGCAGAAGTCTGGTTTGCTGTCAGGGTAGCAGCAGGCAGCACAAGACACGGCGTGTGCACGGCTCTGGATTACAGCTTCCCTTCTCCGATACGAATATTTGAGCAACGATGGCGTGAGCCATCCTCAGCAAGCCTAACAGGGTGCTTGACGCTGCTTTCTGCATGCAGAGTTTTCCAGCTTGAATCTGATCATTGATTGAGATGTGTAGGGAAATAGCAGGACACCCCACTGTGAGCCTGACTTTTCTTACTGCAAATTTTAAGTGTCATTCCAAAATGATTTATTACAGTCTTAAAATTGAGATTATTTTTAGAATACAAGTGAGTTTATCCAGGTTTCTTTTGCACAGAGAGATCTCAGGCTGAGGTTCTGGCTTTGTAAGCTGCAGTGGTGCAGCAGTGGGATGGTAAGGTGCAAGCAGTGAAAAAATCATAGTTAAGGCTGAGTAGCAATTTCATTAACTGGAAACCAGAAAGGAGGAGATGAAGCATTACACTTTCATAATAACGACACTGCGACATGATGCACTGATGAATAGAGCAAACTCATTTCTCAATGTGTCCATCCAATTATTTCCAAGAGAGATAAAGGAATAGTCCTGTCATTGTGCAAAATCTAGATAAGGGCACCTCTAAAAACCGGTACGGTGAGTCTGTTCAAGAAAAAAAAAAATTAAACTAGAACAGATTCAGAGAAGGTCTGTTAGATGACTGGAACATGGAACTCCTCCTGTAACAGGAAAATCGGGGAGGTCGGTTTTGCCCAGCCCTGTAGGACAGAGGCTCGGAATACATACGGGAGCATCAGGGTGAACCTGCAAGTAGTGGGAGGAGCTGTGACCTACGGGAGAAGGCAAAGCTGACCCTGATGCAGCAGGGAAGTTTTCTAACCATCAGAGCAAGAGGGACTGAAACAACCTTCACAGACCCATGGCAGAGGCAAATCAACGGCATGCTAAAGATGGAGTTGAATCCTTTTTGAAATGGGTGTTGTGCGATGGCAAGGAGCATACGAATACAATACCACATGCATGCTTGGCTTCACAGCTAGCAGAGAAATGTTTCTAAAAACAAATACAGTAATTTACTCTGTCCTAAACTAGCGCTGAAGTCTGGGCTGCAATATGGTGAAGGGGAATTTACCACTGATTTAATATGATTAGGATTTTTTTTCCCCATGAGTTTGTGTCTGTCTTTTTATATTATCTGGAGGGTCGGCGTGGAGTCCTGAGTCAGGAAAACAGCTAACTTAAATCCATCCCTATTCGCAGCAAAAGTCTTTGGTTTGACTTCAGAGCAATCCATGCATGTGCTTAACATTAAGGCTCTGCTTACAGGCTGTCCTGAATAATATGCTAGAGTGTATTTTGAGAACTCATTTTTACTTTTTATTACAATAATAACTTCTACAGTGACATGAATTCCAACACGAAGCACTGAGAAATAACATACCCGTCCAAATGGTTTTCCCCTTTACACTGTTATTAGAATACATATTAGAAGAGCAGTGTATTATAAGACAAAGCACTTTCCAGAAGGCATATTTTTCTCAACGCCACTGCAGCACAGCAGCTACTTTACAGTCAAAGATTAATTATATTACAGTCTGCTTCTGCAAATTGTAGTCAAATGGATCATTAAAAGAGAAGGATGGCAGGGACCACTGCTAGGGTATTGCTTCTGAAGGGCCCAGCTCCTCTTCTGGAGGTGCTGAGCTCCTGGAGCTTAGGCTGGCCTTTCTTTCCCCATTTCCTTTTCAAATTTCATGCTGGCATCCCACGAAATGATGTGTTTGAAAAACTGTCCTGCTGCGATTCTGACAGTATATTGCATTACTCCAAGAGCAGAACTACCACAGGTTCTAAGCCTAGAATTATAATGAACGGCCAGTTGTATGGGAGACGGGGATGTCTAATGATTCCCTTTGGGCTTATTGGTAATTACCGCCCCAAGCCCTAAACAGCTACATCAGACACAACACAAAGCATGCCCATAAGCCTTGATGGGGAAATAGGGAAAACCCCAGACATATCAGTCACTGCAATAAAAACAAAGAAGGTGGCAGACAGCTCACGCTCCATCCAGTGTAGGTCCATCCCTCTGTTACTCTCCAGCTGTTGGGAAGTTGGTTGTAGGATGGGGCAAGTGGTGGCTCAGGTAGGTGTGTACAGAAGAAGGGAAGGACCACGTAGTTGCTCCTCTTGTACCACTTAGGCGCTGCACCCTGACGTTCCTGTTACAGGGAATTCCTGTTGAATCATGCCACCTTTGAGACCAAATTTGCTTTAGCCATGAAGAAAAAAAGCAGATTTAGTATTAATTCCCATTTAGTAGCATCACCATGTAGTGATAGGACAAGGGGGAACGGTTTTAAGCTGAAAGAGGGGAGATTTAGATGAGATATTAGGAAGAAATTCTCCCCTGTGAGGGTGGCAGGACACCGGCACGGGGTGCCCAGAGCAGCTGTGGGTGCCCCATCCCTGGCAGTGTCCCAGGCCGGGCTGGACGGGGCTGGGGGCAACCTGGGCTGGTGGGAGGGGTCCCTGCCCAGGGCAGGGGGGTGGAACCAGATGATCTTTAAGGTCCCTTCCAACCCAAACCATTATATGATTCTATGATTTCTTTAAAACTAAGCTAAGAGGAAAAGTCAAACATTTACTTTCAGGCTGATGTTTTGTCTCAGTTACCTCAGTGCTCTGCCCACCTGAGATACATCTCCTCTGCATGAAGGAGATTATAAGATCTGGTTTACTCACACTCCTCTCTCAGTATCTTGTCTTCAGGGGAGAGGAACGATGACGAGATTTCCACTTAAAATTAGGCTGCAGAAGCAAAACAAAATTCAAACTCAGCTAATTTTATCTGTGGTTTATAAAAGAAACAACAACCAAAAAAAAAAAAAAGCCAGTAAAAAAACCAATGGGAGAAATGAGCAATATCTGCCAAATAAAATCATTCACTCACTCCTCATATTAGTCAGGAGAGAAATAAACTTTTAGAAGGCCACACAGTAAAACAGATCCCCAAGTGTAGCTAGAAAACAATGAGTCAAGATGCTTGCTTGAGCTCCTTGAGCTGCTCCGTATGTTCTTGGGGAACAGCACGTTGCTGCCAAACGGTACCCATGCCCCCACGATCCAGAAGGAGATATGGTTATTTAGACCATTTCGTTAATGCAAACTGCTGAAGAGATGGAGTAATCGAGCCGATTTGCTGCGTGGGCGTGTGGTTGTTTGTGTCGTATCTCTGTACCGCTGCAGTGTTTGGAAACCCATCATGACTCACCTCCACATGCGGTGGCTGAGGACAAGCAGGAAGGTACCTAAAGTCAGCCTGAGGAGCAGCGGCGGTTACTGGAGATGCAGCTAGTGCCCTTCCTGCCAAACTTGTCTTATTATCCCAAAAATGGAGAAGTTTCTGGGCTGGAAAGAGCAGAGCAGTGATCCGTGGAGCATCACTCAGCCGCCAGCACTGCTGAATACTGGAGAGGAGCAGCAGTTTCCGTGCACCAGCATGCATCAGGTCAGTGAGGAGAGGATACAGCTGTAACCCAGGAGCACTCATCCAAATCGTTCTGCGTTGCAACACAAACTTCTGGGTGATTTTTCATGGTGACCGTTTCACACGGAGGCAGCATTCCTCCAGCGCACCACCCTGATCCCTCCAGCACTCCTGACACGCGTTGGAGACCCCAAGAGCATCAGGACCACATTACCGCTGTTTCCATTCCCCGTGTCAGATGTCAGACCACCGCCACGGCGGGGCACAGCTGGCCATTTTCCAGATGGCCACTTTTTGCTGCAGATGGTGTGGGGGGATGTTCCCAAAAGTGCTCCCACATTGCTTTGTGGTGCACATTACCCCCATCTACATTTCACAGATTTCCATCTCAAAGACCCTGTTCTTGAGAGAGCAGAGATCTTCGTGGCCTTCTGCTTGTTGCTTTATGTATTTTGGCATTTGCCTGCTCCTTTTACAGTAGAGAAGCTGTTTGTGCCTCTGCAGATGTATTTTATAGATGCAACTTAAGCAAAACTTCTGATGTGTTGGGCTTAGAGGTTACCGAAGGAATGTCAATGTTTGTCATCAGGAACACGGGCCAAGTCCCACATACCTGCTTCGAAAATAACACCTTTGAAGTCAGGACGAGCACAATGGTGAACATAAGGGCAGTAGAACATAAAGGTGAATTTCACACTGTGACCTTTTAGTCTTTTTTTTTTTTTTTTTTTTAATTTATTGTCTTATGGAAGTTTTTCCTCCCTCCTTCCCCCCTGCTTCCCTGGATTTGACACCAGGGAAATTTGAAAGAGAAAACAGTCAGGTACCCAGTAAACATCGGAAAACATGTCTGATGAAGTTCAAAGGGCTGGGAAATGTAACGTCTTTACTAAGCAATGAGTATCACCAGAGTTTATGCAACAGTGTCCTTCAGGGCATTGGGAAGGTGCTGAAAACACAGTAACAAGCGGCTTTGTTTTCTGGGCTCAAATGTAAAAGATACTGGGAAATACAACGAATAGAGAAAAAATCCTTAGGAAAGTTCGCAAAACCTTTGTAAAGACAGTAACAGATGCCCCCAAAGAGGAAATTACAACATGTGGCAGTTGTGTTTTTTTGGTTAAGCAACTTTTTGTGAAAGTTCAAAGCATCTGGGGAAAGTAACCAGTAACAGGGTGAGACAGATTTATGCAGCCCACACATGGCAATATTTCTGTATAAAATTAGTAAAAAACCCATTATATCCCTTGATGAAGAGATTAATTCATACAAGTTTGCATTCTTTGAAGAGCAATCATATTTTGACTTCATAAACTGGAAGAACTGAGTAATTTCTTGGATTAACTGATCACAAGAGTTGTAATCTGTAATAAAAATCCATGCACGGCTGCCAGGTTTTGTTTCTCAGAGGATTAGGGTAATGAGTTGATTTGACATTAGAAGAATGCATCCCAGCCTGCAGCCCCATTACCTGGATCTAAAGGGTGGATTCGGAAAGATGAGGCAGTTAATCAAAGCCTTCAACATATTTTTTTAATACAGGGGAACATATTGCTTATGCAAGTTGCTGGATTGATAAATCTGGGTGAAAATTTTTGCATAAATCTACAGTGCATGGCATGAGCACTGCCTGGACTTAGCTAGGCAGCCTCCTAGTGCTACATATAGATATACACACATGTGCGTGTACGTACAAGCCCCTGGAAATGTCCTTTGTAGCCATGAAAGACTATCTGCAGGAGTTCACCCTGAAGCTTTGTTTTTGTTCTCTCTTTTTACAGTACTTTGGTGGTTTTGTGCTTCATGTTTTGGTGAGAGAGCCAGAAGAGACCCTGGCCATCTGCTGTCAGAGTCGCCGTGTGATGGAGAAAGAAGAAAGGCTCAGGTCTGTAAATGTTTTGTTTAGATCTAATAAAGCCCTAAATTTAATTTCTAAATAAATGACTGTTCCTGGAGCTCGGGGAGGCTGTGAATACCTGCAGCAATAGCAGCTTGAGGTGTTTCCCTTGCTGGTTCCCTCCCCGTCCTGCAGCTCCTGCTCCTCCAGCGCTGGCACGTGCCGAGAGCCAGATCAGGGAAATGATGCTCCTTAAAATTAAACCAAATGTTCCTTTGCTGCTGGGTTATTTTAAAGCCAGATCAGTTCCCAGTCTGCTTCGTGGTGCGATCACGTGGCTGGCTGTGCTGGCAGGGGAGGGAGCCTTGCTTGGGCTGCTAGGAGGTTGAGCTGGGGAGAGGAGGGGACTCGGTGTCACCTCTGACCACTTCATAGTGTGAAAGCATGGTCTGGGGGACCTCCAATGGGTTTTGTTTTTACCATCTTTCACGTAACCCCAAGTCTGCACTGAGTGCATGGTGGTGACACTGTAACAGCAACTATTAAAATCAAACAAAACATGCCTGGATCCTTTTGCAATCTTTCTGCTCCAGCAGGGGCATGCCTGCAGAGAACAGCCAGTTCATCGCATGTATTTTATTTCAGATATTCTGCGAGGCTTTGGATTTCCATCCCCAAACCTTCCATGTACTTGCCTCATGCTCCCAGACCCCGTAACCCTTCTGCAGATAAGCAGCATAAGGCGGGACAGCAATCGCAGCAGGTTCCCCTGGGTATGCGGAGGGATGGGGAAATGCTGAACGTGCTCTCCCACCACCTCCTTCTCCCACCCTGCCCATCCCTGTTGTGTGCTGGTCATCCCTGGGGCTCATCCCGCCACAAGTGCCCCAAAGGTGCCGGGGGTGGGGACATGCTGGGGTCTGCCCCGCCCCCCCCGCCCCGTGCACGCAGGTGCTCCCGCACGGAGATGCGTTTACAGAAGGTGCAGAGAGGCCGGAGGAAGCCGCAGTCACGCGAGCCGCATGTGGTTAAAGAAGCAAGTGCCAACATCTCTCACTCTCACTGTCCCAGCGTTGCTCCGAGGGCAACCTGATCTGCCTTTAATCTACTCTGACCACAAGACAAATGGTTTAAATAAAACCCTGCATGACTGAGTCTCTCCATTTCTGGCTTTTATACGACATACTGAGGAGCAATGGTTTACTTTGCCTGAGTAACAAAATTAATATAAGAGAAACATTTTGTTATGTGGTAACTGAGAAAAAAAAATACAAAACCAAAAAAAAGAAGAGAGAGACATAGAGAAATTTGGGTGGGATGTTTGTGCGTGATAAAACGGAAATCAAAGAAAAGAGTCGCTTTTCTCGGAACAGCCGGCAAAAGTAACAGCCGATAAACAGCTATGCAGGCAGGATGAGGGTTCTGTTTTAGCAACCAGGTTATTTTTGGGGAGCAGAAACCTAAAGCCCCGCTGTTGTCAGCCCCGTGCAGGCAAGCTGTCATCAATGAGATCCCGGCGTCCTTACCCCTGCCGGGGCAAGGTGTGGGGAGAGGCATGGGCTGAGCGAGTACGGTGTCGCAGGGAAGGGGAGGACCGAGAGGAACATCGCGGGGTGTCGGTGGGAGAGCTGACTGCAGCTAGGATTGCCATTTAGCACACAGGGACTGCCACATGTGTGTGCTGGGGGGAGCAGAAGACTTTGCCTCCTTCTGCGGGCAGGCGGCCGCAGGGATGCAGCCTGGTTTGCTGGTGGGATCTGCTAGAGCCAGTCCCTGCCCCTGCCTGGGCTGTGCTCTGCAACCAAATGTGTTGTGAGAGACTCTGCTCTGACTATTCACCATCATTTTCTTCTCATCCAGGACTTGTTGCCACCAACCGCCCCCCCTCAGAGCTGTGCAATTAATCTTGGTTGGGGAGTCGAGGTACTTACCTCTCATCATCCTGAGCCTCGTGGGAATATGTGAATATGAGCTCAAATGAAAGCTATGAAAGGATGAAGTTTAAATCCCGGCAGCATGGGTTTCACACATCACAAGCCAACAGTGCCTATAGGAAAAGCTCTGCCTTTTTCATTCTTTTTAATGAGAAAACTTCTAATGATTTTTGGTAAGCTTTAGGACATGTAAGGTAATATCCTGGTGTTAGTGAGAATAACAAGAAATTCCCCCACTGACTTTTTGGGGCATAGGATAGTTTTCACATTGAGTAATACTTCTGAAGGAAGGATTTGCCATGCTGGACCGGAGCATCGCTGCCCACGGACACCCGGCTCCTTCCTTCTGCCAATAGTCCACACCTTGCAGAGAGGATCTTCAAACCATCTCCTGCTCTTGCAGGTCTGGACGTCCTCCCTGACTCCCTGCAAAAGAGATCAGGGTGTGAAGCTTGAAATCTTGTCACCATCATCTTAGCCCATGTGGTTCCAGTAGTTTTAGGGTCACTTCTCTGTTGTGTTTCATTGAAATGCTGGTACGTCACGTCTGAGCCATGTTCTGAATGCCTGTCGCTGCAGCATGGCAGATCCACTTTGAAGTGGGAATTTGGGTGACTTTACAGCAAGCAGTACAAGAAAAAGAATGTTTCCCTTTGATGTTTATTAGTTATGAGCATTGCTGGCCCCTTTTGGAGTTGATTTCAGGCATGGTCCCCTTTAAGAATCGGAAATACATTTTACCAGCATTTCAAATGTTATGAAATGCAGCATTTGGTGGGAAAGAAAATGACAAATAAGAAAAATATGGTATTTTTTCATTCTCTGAAAGAAGTTATAGCTAGAAAAAATCGACTGTATGTGCAAACTCGAAGTGGTTAGCTGTTACTCTACAACATTCGCAGCTCTCTGTGTCAGGAAGCAGAGGCTCTACAGGATTTTTCAGCTCTGACACGGGGCTGTAGTCCATACTTCGCAGATGTAGGACACGCTTATGGATAATTCTTTCGCAGTGTTTTGGGGTCACAAACAAAACAAAATCAGCAAAGACCATGAGATCCCTATGTACTTCCCTTTATTGTGTTTGGATTATGTTTTTGAAGGTGAGTCAGTGTTTATCGATATAAAAATATAAGAAACAATGCAGTATCAGAGTCGTATATTTCCCCCATGTGTTCATTGTCCCTTCGCTTGCTGTAAAACCCATGCGATGAGGAATTAATGAGCGCACACCTGTTTTCTTTGCAGAACCTGCATTTTATTTTTAAATTTTAAGCAGCCTCTGAAAGTGATTGCAAAGGCAAGAAAGCAAACTTTGCCCTGGCAGAGGGGGCAAGGGAGGCGTTTGCAGAGCAAAGGGCAGCCCCCGTGTTGCACAGGCTTGATGCACCATTCGGACCCCGGCTGGCTGGAGGCAGGGCGCTGTCTCGGCTGTACCGGGTGGCTTCTTCTGAGGCTCCTCTGGTTCCTCCCTGTTTAGCAGCAACCCAGGCATGTGGGTTTAGGTTACACCTCCCCGGGGAGCTGAACAAGGCGGGTTACTAATGTTTCATCAACCTCTGAGACAGGAAATGTCCCACCGTGATGCTCAAGTAAAGTTTTGCGTAAAACACCAATCTGCTTTGCAGGGTTTATTCTTTCCATCTATTATCTATTTCCTCAGGCTTTAACTGCTCCTGTAGCCTGAGATGCTGAAATCTTGCACCCAGATTTCTTATTTGAGAAACTCTTTGCTGTCAATGTAAGATCTCTCCTCACATGTGCTTTGAGCAACTCCCCTTTTCTCTGCTGTTCCTTAGAAGCATATAATCTGTTTTGCAAAATTGTGTTTACACTCAGCAAATACACAGGGAAATGGTCTTCTGCAAAGCTGCATTGGCCGGAACCGGTAACAGCATCACTGGTGGATCCAAAGTAGCTGTAGGGAGGGAGCAGAACAGAAAAAGAAGTGGAGTCTTTCAGAATTCCTTCAAAATTGTTCTGTTCAGCTGAGATGTCACCTGGAAGATGGTCCTACCTCTAAAACCAGCTGTTGAGCTTGAGGAGAAAGCAGTCTGTACTTGCTGAACCATATAGAAAGCTGAGTTCATGCCCACAGCTATCCCTTCCTAAGCTCGAAATTTGTCAACCCGTGGGAAAAACAAACTCTCTGCTCCATCTTGCTTTCTCCCTACCTTCAATGTCTGGCAGACAGACAGATAAATCATGTTAAAAGAGGTAATTTGCAAGAGAACTGCAAAGCTAAAAGGTGACATTAATATTATTTTGGAGCAATTTTGTATCACATGTAACCTGGAAATGATATCAGCTTACTAGAAGCGAATAAACCATCAGGAGAGAAAAGGCAAAAGGCTGTAATACAGCATCTGCCAGCCTTTGGTAAACATAAGGTTCTTCATTTAATTCAGAAATATCTTCCAGTCCAAGGACTCTGCATAGATCACACAACTTCTTTGGGGGTGGTTTGGTTTGGGGTTTTTTTTATTATTTTGGCAGGCCATGGAGCCATGAAGCCTGAACATAGGCAGAGCATAGAGCAAAAATTCCCCATGCTACACACAGATGGATTTAACAGCCCTCCTTTTATTCACGTGTAAGTGTTTCTGTGGAAGGGATCCAACTTTATGACAAATTTCACTAGTTTCTCGCCAAACACAGGGATCCTCTCCAGAGACATGAAATTTGGGGGTGAACAACTTTCATCAGATTTGCATAGCAGTCCTGGAGTTAGAGACATAAAAAACAACTTGTGGTATCAGAAAGACTTCTCTAGAGACCTGCTGAGGGTCTCCAACCCCACTTCCCACTGGCTGCAGTGGAGTCCTGCAAACATCTACACCAGCCAAGAGTCTTCTGCTGCTGGTGACCATGGATGCCCGGTGAGGAGCAGGCTGGTCTCACCTCTATGGAAACCCATTAGATATCAGGGTTCTCAGTACCTTGAAGGACTGGGGTCACTTCTGGGGTCTACAGGTTTGATCTGGATGGGAAACGAGATACCCCTGTGTGGTGGAAACACTCTCATTGTCCCAAATGAATTCCAATGTATGAGGGAGAACAAAAAAAAACCCATTTCATTTCATGCTATAATTTTAGCAAGTGTGCCAGGTGCATGGTCTTTTCCTCTTCCAGGGTAGTTTGCTTTTCTTTCTCATGTACAAAGATGTCCTGAGTGCAGAAATAACCATGCATCGAGCTGCTTGTGCACATGTTGTGGGAGCAGGAACAGAGAGGCTTTTGCAGCTATGAAATTCCACCAGGAAAGCTGCCCAGCAAAAGCCTGCCCTCTGAACACTTGCTCAGGGGATGTTTTAGAAGAAAATATTTTTGCTTAGCTTTTATTTGCTTTTCCTTCTCGTGTACATGTGTGCATGTTCAGGGGTTCATTTGTTTGCTGCACTGAAATACAGATTCCATTTGCTCCAGCTGTTCATTTCCCACCTGCGATTGCATCTCTGTGACTGTGGCATCAGCACTAGTTGCTATAGGCAACGTTGTGATGTCATGCTGCAATATGATGATTTCAGCTGGGGAGCATGCCGAAGCACCAGGTCTCATCTGAAACAATAATGAGCTTATTTTTGTAGAAATACCCTTAGTTTTAATAAAAAGCAGAAAATACGGGACATACTGGCAGAACTATCTCAAAACAGAATGTTTCCATTGAGTATCAGCTAGTTTTTAATTACTAACCAGAGGGACATCAAAGAAAGTTGCTAATTATGAGCATATCATAAAAATATAAACATTGTGTCCCAGTTTTACAATGGCAACACCTTACTGTGGATGCATATGTGAGGCTGGATTGGCTAATGAATGGAAAAATCATGGGATTTTTCTTGAACAGCTCACCAAGAGGCATCTGCAGTTATAAAATCAACTATTTCCTTTGGAAAAGGAATGAAAATATTTGACAAAAATACCTTCAAGGTTGGTTGTTATTATTTTTTTAAAATATATCCCAGGAATAATCAAGTTCTGCGGTTTTTGAAAAAGAAATCATGAATCAAGATGGCTTTATCGAAAACCGTCAGTACTTTCAGCATTTTGTGATGCCTGAAATCTTCTTCGTTCCAACTTCTTTTGTTTGCTATTTCTGCCTTTTGAAGCAGCACCAAAAACCAGCCCTGAAGTGAGTGGGATCTATTTGCTACAGTGCAAAACGTGCCCCTCCCCCAAAGGCTTTGCTGAGATCTCTGTCAGACGATTCCACTTTAGTCCAATAGTCCTGTTGGCTGGAGATGATTTTATTTCTGGGTTCTGCTGTTCACACTCTGCTGCAGCTACCCCCGGCCTGAGTGTGTGGGGACGGCTGGGGATGCTGCGCGGCCGGTCCTGCAGGATGCCGCGCCTCCCGCTGTCTCTCTCCGGCCACAGCCCTGCCGCTGAGGCTCCACTCGAGTTTGTGCTCGGGGTAAGAAGAAGAGAAGAGAGGAAGGTGACAGAGACCTTTAAGAGCAACAACTTAAGCTCTAAGTGGTTTCTGATTTAAGCCTCTCCATTTCTGGAAATCCAGGCTGATCTCTCTCAGGCCTGATCTTCAGAAATGATTGAATTGCTTGGAAAATGAAGGTGCTCAGCGCTCCTAAAAACACTCCTAAAAACAGACCAAAATTGTCTCTTGTTGGGCACAACATTCAAATTGTTTCTCTCTCTCTTGTTGACCACCCTGAAGGAACTGGTAAACTAATCTTTGTTTCATAAACTATTTTTAACTACTGCTTTATTTTTTTTTAATTTGCTTTTTTTTTTTTTTTTCTGTTTTGAGGGAGAATATAGAAAAATAATTGAGAAGGAAGAAGAGGTGTTGCTAAACCATGATTTTCCTTTATTATTAAAGCACATGTGGGGGTTGACACCTATTCATGGAATCATTCCCAGTGATGCAGAGTGTGGCAAGCCTTCCCCAATCCTGATGCAACTACACAGAGGTGGAAGCTGTTGCCAAGTGGACAGTGCTTGCTCTGATATGTCCATCACCACTCACATGCTGGACTGTGACAGCTGAATAAATTAGCCAAAAATAACTATTCCAAAATATTTCGCTCTGAGCATTCAGACCCATCACAGTAGCGCTGGGATTGCCGGCAAAGCCTCTGCTACAGCAAGGGGAGTTAGTTAACAGGAGAGCACAGAGAATGGGCAAAGGCAAAACCAAACGACGAGCTAATCCAGAATAAAGTGTATTCCCCGGAGGTCGGGAGATGGCTTTGAACAGGTTGAGTCGTTAAAGGGCTGTAGGGTTGATTGATGAATCTGCATCGCTCGCTGCAGTGAGATGAGTGCATTATGTTGTAAGAGTGGGTTGCAGGGGATCAGTTCGAGTACGACTCTGCCAGAAAGGTGAAGGAAGTTCATAAATTACCCCAGAGTTATGGAAACAGATCCTTTCTGCAGAGGGACCCAAGGGGCGGCAGCATCCCTAGGTAGCCCATCTGTATCCCATAAAGAAACGGATACCTGTAATTAGTGCCATGAGTTATCGCAACTGCGTGCAGCGTACATATGTCTCCATCCGAGAGGACAGTGCTTTGCAAGTGGGAGCATTTAATATGGAAATAAGCAAGACAGCTGAAAGTACAGTTTCACTGGAAGATTTCCAGTCAAGACGTTTGAGGCAAAAGCTTGCTGTTGCCAGTATGGGAGAAATCTAAGATTCAGAGCTGATTGCATTTCCAAGAAACGAAACAGGGAAACTTGGACAGTGCTGCGGAGTAGGTGCACTGGAGTTCATACCATGCAGCCTCACGACTGGCCTTGTTTGTGGCTTCTAGGTGCTCTAGTGAGGTGCCAAAGTGCCAGCTGGAAATCAGATATCTTGAAAAAATAGGATTTTGTTTGTATTCTTCAAAGCCGCAAGGCTGAATGGGGGAATCTGGGATCCATTTTCCCTCCCCGTGCTCCCTGCCTCACTCTTATTGAGACTTAAACAAAAGGGCACGGAGGCCACTGCAGAGTAAATGAGGCCCTTAATTTACCATAAAAAGAAGATGACTGGCTGTTAAGGTTTTATCGGATTACAATAAAGGCTCTTTGCACTCGGGAGACTGTGGTTTGATTCCCGGCATTGCTGGCAGGGCTGGAAATCATAACCACAGATTATAGCAATAAGCTTCCAAATTTCCATATTCCAGCTGAGGGTGCTGCTCCCCGGCGAGGCTGCTGCCCTGTGCCAGCAGGAGCAGGGTCTGCAGCATCCTGCTGGGGCAGGACCTTCCGCCACGCTCTGTGTCTCTGGGGCATCCTGGTCAAGGTGGGGACCCAGCCTGGGACTGCTGGGACCTTTTTGACTGTGAGATGGGAACAGGAGCAAGGTCACGTTGTGTTATCTATTTGATTATCCAGCAAGATAATTAAAAATAAGCTACTTTATCAGTACAGCTTTATACTGTAACTCTTCAGATGAGTAGTCTCATTCCTTCCTCCCAGGTACCTCCCAGCAGCCACCATCACAGGGTGAAGTAAGCAAAGCAGATTATGAAAAACAAAGTTTACCTTCCATGAGCAGATCTCCTTGGTTTTTTCCCAGGCTTAAATTTCATTAGGAAAATAATTTCGTTAATATAGCACATCTTCTTTTGGCATAGAGAGTGCTGGCATTTTGTTTGTCAGCTAGCAGAGGGAGCAACGGGCAGCCCTGCATTACGAGGAATACGTAAGGAAGGAGTTTAACTGATGCTGTGCGTTTGCGACCTGGAAGGCACGTCTACACTTGAACTTGTAAAAGAGAAAGGCTGTTGCACCTTTTTTCTTCAGCCCTGGGTGGCAGTTGGTGCATACCCCCCCATACGCTCCTGTTTGTGCACAGGCAACGCACAGCTCGCTCGCGTTCATAGCACATGGCTCACAACCCGTTTTCCCTCTCTTTGCTATGTTAGCCCCACGGACTCACAGCAGGCTGAGGCTGGAGGACACCTCTGGGGACCACCCAGTCTCAGTGGCTCAAGGCAAGGTCACCCAGAGTGGGATGCTCAGGACCATGTCCAGTCAGGTTTTGAGTATCTCCAAGGATGGAGACCCCACAGCCTCCCTGGGCAACCTCTCTGCAGCCAGCATATCCAAAGTGGGCATTTACAATGATGAGCAACAAGAAGCCAAGTAAAGAGATTGAGCTTAGCTGAAGAGGAATGAAGGCAGTGGGTTGATCAGCATTGATAATACACAGCTGTGGCCTTGCTACGAAGGCAGTGGGTTGATTGACATGGATGATGTGGAGCTGTAGCTTGCTCCTGCTAAGTGGTTAAATAGCCCTGAGGACTGGGGGAGAGGGGGTTGGGTTGAGGAGGGGTTTGGAGGAAAGAGAGAAGGAGCTGTGTGGTCTGGCCTCTAGAGGAAGGAGAAACAGCACAGACAGTAGAATCTGACTGACAGTAAAGCCTTGTTGCAGCTTGCTAGTGCTGTGACAATTAGTGCCCTGTGTGAGGCAAACTGAGTTGGGCTCCAACTACAACACTTAGTCTCCTTGCAAACTTCTCAGTGTAACAGCCTCTGCTTGGGTGCACACAGTGTGGGAGCAGCATTTGGGGGAAATACCTTCTCCTGGGTCTGTATTGCAAGTGTCAAAATAACAGTATGGTAAAGTATCACATCTGTAATGGGATGTAGCCCGGTCCATAAACTCTTTATTCCCTTGTCATTTGACATCGCTGCTGCTAAGCTGAAGGAATCTGGTGGTAAATGGCAGGGAACCAAATGCCAGTTTGGATGAGATTTGTGTCTGCCAGGTTCCTGCAATTTACCCTTCATAAAACAGCCCCTGGTGTTTTTAACCCAAGCTGGATGTGTGCTTGCAAATGTATGTCTGCTGGGTTCTCCTGCAGGATTGAGAAACTTATTGTGGCCAGTTTCTCTCTGCATCCTTCAAGGCCAATGCACCGTTTAGTCCTTTGTTACAAACCAGAGACGGTGCAAAGCTCCAAAGTCAAATTTTCCACAGGAAGAATCCAGAACATGTTTTCTGTAGATAAAACCAATTATTTTTATTATAGCTTTCTAACTTTTATTTCTATAATATAATATATTTAATATACAAAAATATTAGAGAAAATATAACAAAACCAAAAAATTCAAAACAAAAGCCATTTCGAAACGGAAACTCTAAACATTTTGTTCTGAAATAGTCAAAACAGAATATTTTGACATTGTCAGAATTTTTTCCCTCAGGTTCTCTTCCAAAACAAAATTCCAGAGGGGGAAAAAAAAAAAAACACAACATTTTGTTAAGCATTTCTATTTAACTTCCACTTCAGCCCTGCAGAATCCAACAGAATATGTTTTTTGTAGCAACTTTTGCAGTCAGCACTTCTATACACAAACATGCACCATGTACAGAACAAATTACCATGTATTTCGATTTGACAGATACTTTCATGTTTTTGTATGTAAATAAACCAGATAGCAATTAATCAGATTAGAAATTTTGCTAGAGTCAGTCTGTACTTGATAATGAACTTATTTTTATTTTAATTTGGCTACTGCTGAAACAGGCCAACAGATTCAGTGGATGATGAGATTAATATTACTGAGCATAATTATCTTTCTCTTCCAAGCATGGCATCTTGGTAATGCTGATTTTCTTATTAACTGATGAAGGTCGTGGGACAGATTTACACCTGGGTGGGAATGCAACAGAATTTAATAAAAAAAAATAAATGGTCTTGGAATTTCAACATGAAAATATACATGTATATATATATTTTTCAGTTCCTCAATGGGGACTCCTTGAGATGCAGGTCAGCAGTGAGCCTCCCTGACGATAGCCCTTAAAGGACTTGCAAGATCTGCAAAACTTTTCCAGGAATGGCTCCATAAGCTGTCTTCTATTATTGCACAAATTAGGGTTGAAAACAGAGCTTTGCCAGAGGCAGGCTCACAATATTGCAAAAAAAAATCCACCCAATGAGTGGCAAGCTATAAGAAAAACAATATTGATGTATTTTCCTCTATTTGTGGTTTCTTTTGTCCACAGAGTGTTTTTTTGTCTCTGAATGACGTCAAAGCAAAATTCTCCTGCAAAATGACAACTGAAAAATAACCCTGAGAATATATTGGATTTCCTAACTAGTAATTAACTAACTTGAGCTTAATAGAATGTATTATATATTTTACCAAGTCTACAGAAGATTAGTGAAACAAAAGTAATATTTTCTTTTGTTTTGATTGCAGTGCTTGAGGCAAAGGCCGTTTAATACTTCACAACTAAGTGTTTTGCATTCCTGAAGTGTCTGTATGCTCAAACATGTCACAGCATGCTCCTCGGAGGTGACAACAACTACATGGTCTGTCACACACAACCCGTCTGCCCTTGGGATGCGCCGGGGCAGGGACAATAACGATGCCTACAGGTAGGTGACGTGCACCTCATCCTCTGAGAGAGCAATCCACCTTCTAGGAGAAATGGTCCTGTATTTCCCAGCTCCCTCCGTTGCCTGTGGACTGACCCTTGGCAGGTTATCTACCTTTGAGCTTCCCCAAAACGGGCAAGGGGAAAAGCGCTCCCAGACATGCTTAGTGGGAACTGGGGACCTTTACAGACCCTTTCCCACACTTACATGTGAAGCTGTTGCAGTCGCCAGGGTTCAGTAATTAATTAAGATCACTTTATTCTTCTCTTCTCCTTGGTTTTTCATTTCTGTAAAATGGGCACGTTCTCAAGTCCAGCGTTTTATTGCACATTTCTATTTATGGCTTTCTAAAGGAAAAAAGTCATCTGGTTTTCACAGAACTCACTGTGACTTCAAGACTGCCTTGCAGAAAGAAAAACACCAATTCCAGCATGTGCTCCATCGTGTGATGTGGGAAGGAGCAGGTTTTACTGAGATTGTGGACGATAAACTCAAACAACAAGGGATGTTTTTACTTCCTCTATAAAGTAGCTTTTCTGTGGCTTTACACTAGTAGGTGCCATGCAGGAATGGAGGAGAACCGAGTCCCAAAGCTGAATTCTCAAAAGCTTTGCCAAGGCTGTTTTTTGTGGCTTCAATCAGCTGCTGCTGAGGATGTTCTGGTTTACGTAGTGTGCACCGCTCTGCATGTGCAATGACGCTGCATGGCTGCTGATGGAGCTTACGTGCCATGGACACTTGGCATGGCCCCTTTCCAGCCCCATGTGTAAGGACTGAGTAAAGAAACCCATCAGGTCTTTAAAACTCTATTAATTGCAGAGTAACTGAAATGCCAGTCATCCACTGCATCAGCTCAACTGCTTGCTTCTAATCAGGGGTTGACAGCCATGGCTAAACGAGTTTCTTCTCTTGGATTCTCTGACAATGGGCTTCAGGGATCACAAAAGCACCACTATTCTGCACTATTTATACCTTGTTTATTTATACCTTGTTATGCCTGTGGTGTCAGCTATAGGAAAGCCATATGTCTGTGAGAGGTGAAGACCAAGGGTTGGGGAAGGGTTATACCATCAACCAAACCACTCTGAAACTCCAGATCCCTTCCTAAGAAACATCCACCTGGAGCTGTGGAGCACAGTACTGACATGGATTCGGTGGCCAAAAATGTCTTTCTGGTTTCGTTTTGGATATGACCTATTTCTTCTTCTTTGTCCTATTTCTCCATGTGGGCTGACAATCACTGTGGGGAAAATTAAATTTGTATTTCTCATGCATCTTCCCAGATTAAGTGAAAATTTCCTTCTACTTACATCCAGCAAAATGAGACTCTGCCATCATTTGCTCTGGGTGCCTCAAAATAGACTTTTGGTTTCTTGGAAAAGATTTAGTTTTCCAGGGAGATGCTTTTTCATGTTTCCAATGAAGCACCAATGTGTTTTAATAAAATTCAATAAAGTGTGTATATTTCAGGGAAGATTTAATGTTGATAGTGGTGTTGTGCTTTGGAGATTCGATTATCCTTGGGTGAAAAAGACATGAATGTTACTGAGTGCACAAGTGAAAAGGGAACATTAAAAATAAAACTAAATTTAAAAAAAGTCAGCTTTATCCTGCCAAAGTGGAAATCAGGTGAATAAATAAGAATATATTTTAGCCACAGGAGAGACTATACATGTGTTCCGCACCGCAGGGGGACCTCCCTGTCAAACAGACGACGGTGTTTTGAGATCTATGAAACAAATGTTCTCTTGCTCATGCTTCAGCAAAAGCAGATGTTCAACCTGTCAGAAGCAGTGGAGTTGACATTATATCTGTTGCGGAGGTGGCTGTTCATATCGACAGGGTGTCTTCTGATGGGAAGTTTGGAACTGGGAGAGCACGATCCCAGCTGGTATGTTGGTGTGGGAAGAGCCCATCGCCGCTCCCACCCCCCGGCTTCCCAGAGCAGCGGTTGCACTTGTAAACCCCTACCCAGCCCTGCCAAAAACAGTGGCAAAATGGGATTTACTCAGCGAGCAGACCCTGCGCTGCCTTCGTCTACTCTGATGAGCCCCAGCCCAGCAGAACATGATATTTTGCGTTGCTTATCGGTCACTTTCTCACTTCCTACATCTGACTCTGATTCCGGGAATTTGGTTACAACCCTGGACTTTGTGGCAAATTCATGCTCTAGGTCAGGGGTTTGGGGAGCATCCTTGACCTCAGCCAGCGTATCCATGAGCCTGGTGTCAGCGTTGCATTTATAAGAAGACCGGAAAGTGGGAAAAGAGTTTGCAAAGCTCTGCTTAGCACTCTTTCCTTGGCAGCTGCTGCCACGGGCAGCCGAGGAGGTGAGGCTAACTGAATCCAGAGTGAAGGAAACCAAGTTTTACAACCTATTCAGAAGTAATTTATTTAATGGAAAGATTTGTCTGTATTATTTTGGATGTTATAGTTTATACATCAAGTGCAAGATTAACATTTCAGAGCTCTGGTATGAGGTTCATTATGAGTATTGTGAAAAGAAAAAAAACAAACCCAAAAACAAAAACCCCAAACCCCACCATTCCTTTTCCCCCACGTTTGAAAATGAGTGTACAAGGGGTGTTATGAAGCTGTATCCCCTGTCCGCCAGTGGCCCACGCTTACTGAGTGCTGCAAGGGAAGCACACTGTGCTTTCCTTACTCTATCCTTGCTTTGAATAGCAAAGATGATCTGCTCTGCAGAAATCACATCCTAGCAAACCACAGCCTGCATCCATGTCTCATTAAAATTAATTCATAGCTCCTACAAAACTGAGGGGTTCACTTGCTCTTGAGGTTGGCAGGCTTTATTTTCTTTTCCTATCAAAGAAAGGAAGCGTGCAAGGAAATTAAAATGAATTTTTCTAAAGGGCCCCTCGGAGGGAGAAATCATTGAAAGCTAAGTGATTAAAACACGGGTCAGAACCATGCCAGCCTGCCTGCTTAGCCTCAATTTGCAAGTAGTCTAGAGATGGAAATGTTTCATACTGTGTAAAACAATACTGGTGAGCACTGCATGTTGCCTCTGTCTAACTGCATCTGGAAAAGGGAGGTCTCCTCTCCTCAAGTGTTGAGTGACATCTTGCAACCTGTTTCTTTCCAGTTGACCTGGAAAATGTGCACTCAGATTTCAAGAGAGAGGAAATAGAAAGTATTTTCTCATCAAACTTGGCATTATCTATTTCGCAGGCCGGCCTCTCTCCCACTGTACAGTATTTTTCCGTTGTGTTGAATCAAACTTTATCTTCAGCTCCGCTTCCCCATTCTAATAATAACGAGGTGGCGTTCAAAGCGTGGCTTCGCAAGTGATTCATTTCCTCGATACTGTTGATTGGGACTTTACTTCAAAGGTAGGCAGCAATTTGGCTTTTGAACACATTAGAGATAACATTTCTTTTGCATTGGGATGAACTCATTATGGGCTTCAGGACTGGGACCTGATAATTTGCAGACCCACGATGCTACTTTTTTGCTGATAGGGATGGAGAGATGAGGCAAAGTAATAGATTGGGTAAGAACTCATTAAATGCTGAAGCAGAACAATAGGCTCTTCCAGCCTTTAACTCCTTAGATTCATCTGGATTTTTCAGTCTCGGCATCCTCCAGCCACTGGAGACTAGAACAACAATGAACTGAATGCAGAAAAAAAGCCAGGCAATTATTTCACTTTGGCAAAAATTTAATGGGATTCATAAAGTCAGGGGAAGATAACGGTGCAAGGAGTAAATTGGGTCGCTGAGATTCTGATGTAAGAAAACGCAACCAGAATGAGCTCGTAGGTGCTACCCTTTTGAGGTTGGTGATGATTTTATGAGGAACCCTAAACACAAACACCAAAAAACTTGGGAGAGTCTATCTGTCAGCTTTAGACCTACCTGTAAATGCTCAGCTCCTCCGAGAGTTGGGGCCCTTACATTTTAGCACCTAGACGTACACTTAGGCGCATGTCTGTGCTTTATATCCAGCTGATGCATGTTCTTTTAATGTACCTTGGATTGCTTTACATGCTTGACAGGCCATGTTTCTTTCTATTGGCCATATACAGCACTGCAAATGCAAAAAGCCTGCTTGCAATAGCCAACTCTTTTTCTTCTGAGGTTTACATTATCATCTTTGTCTCATTATTCCTGGATGGCTGCCCATCATTTCTTATGTGGGTCTTTCTTCAAAAGATGAAAAGAGAAGGGTGTGGGAAGGGAAGGGAAGGGAAAGAAAAAAAAAAGAAATCTTGCTTTTTTTAAAGAAAAAAGAGCAAATAATTCTTTGAACTGCATGGGTTTTATTATTTAACATACTTTGGGATACTAACATGTGAGTCAGCTGAGAGCATATAGAAAGAAAAATAAAGATGTCTGTGCTGTCAAGGGGAAAAAAACGACTCACCACCTCATTTCCCTCCCCCTGCCTCTGACGTGGCTTATGAAGGAGGATGCTTGAAAGAATAGAGCCAAATTAGCAGAATACAGATGGAGGGGACGGTAGCATTAGCTGCGTCTCTTGCTGTTACTTACCCTATGGAGCCGCAGATGATGCGGTGTGGGCAGCAGTGGCAGACATGGTCGCAGCTCCAGGGGTGAGACACACAGCTGATCCCTGCACAATGTCAGCTTCTGTACGGCAGGAAAACCAATTCTGTCTTTCAAGAGCTTTTTCCTGGTGTAACTCTCCAAATCTCTCTCCTGCCAAACATTATAAAAGCTATTAACAATTAACATTTATGCTGGTGCAGAGTTTCAGATACCCTTTACTGGGGCCCATAACCTGAGTTCTCCACAGTCTCACTGGAATAACACTGCCACCGTTTCCACGTGGCAGAAGTCCATTTGCCCAGGCTGCCCTGCACCCCAGCCATCTTCTGTCTTTCATGTCTGAAATTACCCTGGACAAAACAGCCAGGCAGTGCAACACAACAGCACCTAGACCCAAGGAAGCATCTCCGGTTCTTATCAGTTCAGTCATAGTGTTGACAACATCAAGTTTCCAAGGCTTTGTCCACTCCTGTCTAAGCTTGACCTTTTTTCTTTTTTCCTTTTTTTTCTCCTTCTTCAGTTAATAAGAACATTTAAAACCTTTTTTTCTCTTAATAACTTAGCTGAGGTCACTTCAGTACAGCACATGGGTAGAAGAGGCCAGCACTACGTACTCTTGCACACCATGCAGTTACACCTGGTGTTTAGATGCACTTAGTGCATCAGCTCAGCCCTCTCCACTCAAGGCAGACCAAGATGCAGATGCTGAAGACCTGCGCAGTGCTGTACAGACCTCCAGGCCTCCAATAACCAGCAAACAGTTGTAGGGTTTCTCCTTTATAGAGAATGAAATTCTGAACCTGAGCATAAGGAACCTTCGAGCCTAGGCAGAGATCTCGAAGGTGTTTGAAGGATGGCTTTGACCTGGGCATGACACCCCTCTTCCTGCTGGCGGTGAGGACAAGCAGAGGTGATGATGCTCCAGGAGGCAGCAGCACATCCCTGCTCCGCGCAGCCTCAGCTGCAGGTTGCACACACAGACTAGTGCAGAGGGGGGATTTTTTTTTTTCCCCAGTTGTTTCTTGCAGGTGAATTCCTAAACCATCTGCAGAAAATTTTCCCTTCATGGCCAGGAACACATGGCCCAAGGGTTAGTGGGGGTGGGCATTTTAACTCCCCTCTCCCTCCCCCAGGCTGAACAAAGCCCTGGATTGAGAGATCAGCTCTGGACTTTGCGAGAAAAGAGAGCTTGGGGCTTTTGTGTGTGTGTATGTGTGTGTGTATTTTTCTTTTCTTTCCATCATACTAATGAAATTTGCAGACACAGAGAGGAAACTGAGAGTTATTTATAGGAGTGAGAGGAATGTGAGGCCTAATTGTGCTTAGTCTATTGCTAAGTATGTAATCTGTTTGCTATTAAATTTTACAGTCTTGCAGCAACGTACATAGGTTCTATTGTGGGTGGGTTTTTTTCTTTTAAGAGGAACATATACATTTGATGAAGAAAAAATACTAGGCTAACGTGCTTGCAAGGTTTAAGAACAAGTGACACAAGGCAGCATTTTACAGGGAGCAGGGGCATTTTTAGGGTTAACTAGGTTGGGTAGTTTTGGATTTAATTTTTTTTTTTTTTTTTGCTTTTATCTTTTCACTATTTCATTTAACTTTTCACAGTTTTAAGGTGTCTGTGTTCCTGTCCATGATGATAACCGAGGTTACCTGAAGCTGCTGGCTGTTTCCGTGGGAGGTGATGAGTCCCCAGGTGTGCACAGGATGTGGTTTAGGGGCGGTGGGTTTTGTCCTCACCTCCTGGCTGGCCTTTGCTGACCTGCTCGGCCTCTCAGTGCCCAGCAAGCACACCAGGGCAGGTATTTGCTTCCCTTCCTGCTGGAATCAGCAGTGAGAGCCTGATGATAACCGGCTGAAGTGCTCTGTAGAAATGCAGAAGCAGTGGACCCTTGCACTTTCACATGCTGTTTTAGGAGAGCCCTCTCCAGCTCTCCCGTGAACCCCAGGACAGCCCCGCTGGACCCTTCCCACCTGTGTAAGGAGCAAGGCTGCTGCCCACGGGCACATCGCCACGGGTCCTTTTCTCTTCCCAGACATGGGTGACCAGCTCAGGCAGTGGGAGCAGGGCCAGGGATGCCAGGGGCTCCTCCGTGGGGCACCCCCACCTGCTGTCAGGGAGGGAGGACAGCAGCTCTGCAAAGCTCAGCCTGGAGCAGGGGGGTAGCGTGGGGGCCTGAGCTGCTGAGCTAAGCGTCATTCCTCATGGAAAAAGAGGAAAAGTCAGGCATGCAATCTGATACAATTGCTAATATCCACCAGGCAAAAGTCAAGCACTCAAACAGCTCTGGAGTTAGCTGCTTTTTATTGCTTATCGCTGTCCACTCGTGCTGGAATATTCCATTCCTATAATTTCTGAAAGACTCTAAAGGATCCTGTCACCTCTTCTGAGTTTAGGTTTCTCACTTGCTCAGACAAACACTTTTCCTGGGATGTTCTGCAAAATGCTGTAGTGACTCACTCTTGTCACTCCTCCTTGCTGGGATGACAACACTGAAGGCAAAACCAAATGATATTTACTGCCGGTGTCCAAAATTGGCTTTGCCAGTGCGAGCAGAATTTAGAAAGACAGAAATAGAAGACTGATTATGGAGTGTGTTGCAATTAAGAGAGAGCCATGTAAGGTCCTTCTCCAGGGTTACAGCTGAATCCAGAGGTGGACTGGCTCCATCCAGGCTGACTGCACCTGAACGGGATGCAAAGCTGCATGGCTAAGAGGAACGCAGCATCCTGCTCACAGCGCTGCTTACAAACCAGCCTGCCCCCTCCCTGGGGGCCTGAGATAACCAGTGGCATCAAATCAAAAGTAGGGATCAAGAACTGCAAGGCAGCATTTTACTCTTTTCTTTGGCTGGTAAACCCATCAGCCTGCCAGCACATGTACAGGTGCAGGACAATATCCCCTGCCATGTTTCTTGCAAGCAAATACAAAAAAAGAAAAGAGACTCAAGATACACAGTGGTAGGTGGCACTTTGGACTGAATCACTGAGAGATGTCCACTGTATGTCTCCATGGGAATTATCGAGTCCTTCTCCACCTTACTCACGTTTCTCTTTTAGACCCTGCTCCTAAGTCTCAAATAAATTGACTTCATTCAGTGGGAGAATGAAGCCTTGTCCCAGTTACCGTGTTTCTGCCAGGCCACCAAGGGCCCACTGATGTAGAGTGTGACCTTTGGTGTATTTGTAGGGTAAACTGGAGGAAATGCCAGGCAGGTTATCTGCAGCAAGGCACTAGAGCCCTCCTCCGTTGTGAATAAGACATGGGATGCTAGTTGGCCACTGGCCAGTCATTTGGCCACTGACCAACTGGCTGACATTCGTTTCTTCCATACTTTACTCCTGGACCTGATGGGAGGGGTGTTTTACAGCAGCAGTTAGTTTATTCCTGGGGTAAACAGTAGAAATTGGAGGGTAATTGCAGCAAGAAGTTTGCTTCCTGTTCCAGTGTGAATAACCCGCTGGACGCCAACTGGATGTTAGCCTTCAGATCCGTAAGGCCAATTGGCATCTGCTCTGCATTTGTCCCTCTTAGGATCTGCAGATGTATGTTGGAAAGTGTGGGGATGGGGATCCCATCAGCCCATCCACCACCGAGGCGACCTGCAGCGAGCGAGGGGCCGTTCGAGGCAGGGCACGGAGCAGTGCTGCCCTCGAGGCTCACCGCAGGCAGGGTGAGGGCTACGCTGGGAGGTGCCTGATGACCCAATCCCACTGTTTTCATCTCTTTCCCATGTTGAATAATAGACATTTTTCCTTCTTGCAGTCCTGCTGGGCCCTCACATACATTATTGGTAATGCTGTTCCACCCCCTGTTTTGTACCCAGACCTCCTTCACCTCACCTTACACTTCCACAACAGGACCTATACATGAGCACAAGGTTTTGACTGGCACAAGGCTGCTCGCCGGCCTAAGCATTTCCCCTTGTTTCCAGAGTAACTCTCTTAAAATTATTTAGCTAGCTGTGATTTGCTCCATTCTGTGTTGCTACACAAACAAGGAGGACGTGTACCTGGGCTGACCTTTCCTCACAATCAAGCCTGACACATTTCCTACCCTTCTTTCTGCTCGCTTTTCTCCTCTGGTTACCCTCCTCTTTGGCAGCAATGTCCCCCCACCATGCTGCCAGAATGGAGCATAATATGCTGGAATATCTTCCTTAGATAAGCTATCAAGCAACCCAGCCTCTCTGCCATCACATGTTTTATTATCTGACTTTTTTTCTCATTTCCATTGATGAGATGGATCCTTAGACCAATTTTCTTTCTTTTTTGTGAGGTTACAATATTTTCTTTTAAGATCTCCTTTATGGTCTCACTGTCTCCAGGCTCCTCTCAATATTGCATCTTTACTTACTGAAATTTCCTGGAGGCTGGTGTCTCCAGGCCAAGGTACACCACACTATTTTCCATCTGGGAGGTAACAATGGCATATAGTCCAAAGGAGGGACGGCTCCACTAGCATCTCATTCTCCTCTTTCTTGGATATGAGTAACAGTGGTGGCTCAGAGCTGGAGGGCCAGACCGCACTCCCCATTTTGGTGGTGAAACCCCTTCATATCCATCCAGTGATTTAACTGGAGTAACACCGAGAAAAAAAGATAAGCTCAGCATGTCCAAGGACAGTTTATTCAAGTTGCTAATATTACTGACATGAGGAAATATTTATTCACATTTGGACATTTTCCATTTTCACCGAGACCTCTGGTGTGTGGTTGGGAAGGGAGCCTGGAGGGCAGAAGCAGGAAGGGAGGAAAGAGCGGGGCTGGTGGGTGACCACGGTTGTGCCTACATTGCCAAGGGAGTTGAGCAATGTCCTTGCCACACTGCCCAACAGAGGGGTGAAAGAGAAAACTGGGGCTTCCTAACACTTTCATTGAGCAGTTGTGTTATAAGATGATATCTGGTGCAGTAGATTATATTCAAGCAGAATTTAGAATAAATCTACAACAAATCCTTTGGCTGAAGCATCCTTGAACTCAAGATAAAGAAATTTCTATCCCTTGGATATGTTCTGTCAACTGAATGTATCTTTGTGAAATTTATTGTTTTTGCAGAAATCAGGACGACATATTTTAGGATAGTCCAGACGTCTCTGGTTGCCTGGATTTCCTCAGTTTAAGTTTGCTAGCTCCCCTCCCCCTAAAAATAAAATAAAATAAAATTAAAATTGAGAACTCTCTTAACCTCTTTGTTGGGTACAATTTATAACAAACAAACAAACAAGCAAACAGCCTCCATCTGGAAAAAAAATCTGGCAAAGAAAATGCTGTAAGGGTGGGGGGAAAGTTTCTCTCACAGATATTAACCTTTACTCTTTGAGATGTGTTCGTCCTTCAGAAATGAGCAGCTGTCTAAATCGTTAGGAGGCTGCTAAGGATTAAGGCTAGCCAAAATATGTTCTTTTGCTGTCTTAAATTTCCGCAATGTAAAATAAATGTAAGCTTAGTTGCTCTAACTGTGGATGCTGCCACTGCTTACACAAAACACAGTTTTGATATGGATGGATTACATCCCTTCTTAAATTGATTTGATATTGCGTGTGACCTGAGAGTGAAAACAGGTGATATGGCACAACTTTAAGGGGAATTGGAGTCTTCAGAGAGAGCTCGGAGTCCATGTGCTGGGGCAGGCTGGTTCCCGACAAGCTTTCGTGCTGCAGCAGTGGGACCACAGGATAATTGCACTTAACGTTAGTCTAATTACCCATGACTATTGCTTTATGTATTTTTGAAAGTATCAAGAAAAGAGCCTGCTGAGCCTTAGCATCTTTGGGTCAGGGATAGGGTTTGGGTTCTGTATCACACAGTCCCAGGTACAGAGTTTCTGAGTGATAGGCACTCCCTTTCGCTGTGATCACCACTGGTAAGGGATGATACCTTCTTCTACCACCCGAGAAACTTGTTTCCTTCTGCTAATACTAATTGTATGTTTATCAAAAAGGAAAAAAAAAAACCAGTCGTAGTTTTCCCATGGGCTCATCGGCTCTATGGTTCCTTCTATCAGAGCTGGAGATGGTCACTATTTCGTGAGATCAATCCCAAAAGGCAGAATAAAGGTAAGAAATGGTGATCTGAGCATGTTCTAGCTTGTGCCTTATAGTTGCAGGCGTCTCTTCCTTCACCTTCTCTAGCAGTTTATTTATTACGATATGAAATATTTATTCCTGGACTAAACAACTTTCTGGCCCTTGGTGATGTTTTTCCATCCTTGATGTCCTATAACAGATCTGAATGAGAAAGGGCAATATTTATCCCTATAAAGACGTCTCTGTGTATCCCTTCAACCCGTACGATGCTTCCAGGGGACACATGTGGCTTTTAAATGGTTGATTTGCACTGAAATGAAACCTGCTTCAGGTAAAAAGGCCAGAAGGAACCACTGTGTGTGGAGAAACTGTAGAGTCTCTCCTTGGCCTTGTTGCTAAATCTGGTTCCTTCCAGCGCAGCTAAGAACTAGCCTGTGGGATATGGACCCCGCTGCTCTTCAACGTCTTACACAGACCAAGCTGCAAGCAAGAAGGGATGCCTGTGTTGTCCATCCAGAATCCCACCCACTGTGCCAACCAGGCTGCTACCGCAGAGCAGCTCCAGGTTGCAAATACCAACAGGGAAGGAGTAAATGGCTGCAAGCAGCCACCTCGGTCTCCAGTACCTCCTGCTGCTTCTTCCCACCACTCCCAGCTCCTGATTCCTTCTGATCCTGTACCCACAGGACGAGTGAAGCCGCAGTCAGCACAGCCCACAACTCTGGCTAAAACAGTGCTGGTCCAGCAGCAAAAGCAATTTCTATTTTCCCAGCACATGCTGTTTTGCAATCTCCTAATTTCTTTGGACCTTGCATACAGAAGAAGGCATGGCCATGAATCAGCAAGTTAAAAAAGTTAACAACTGCAGCAGATAATTCCAGCAACATCTTTACCTTGTAGAAACAACATCTGAAATCAGATTTCAGTTGCACACGTGAAAAAAGAAGACAAGTCTAGAAATCAGAAATTCAGCCTGTGTCAGTCTGGGCAATCTGCTTTGTATCATGTGCTGCATTGGCTTGGTTAAAAGGAACAGCTGGCAAGAGATTTTTGGTTTATTGGGTTGTTGTTTTGGTTGTTTGTTTTTTGGTTTTTTTTTTTTTTTTTTTTGTGGTAATCAATTTTAAATCAAACCCTTTCAGTTGTCTTCTGCTGCTGACAAAACCTCTCTATTGCCAGGTTAGTGTGTTTGCGTAATTTTTTTAGGTATTGTTTGGATGTGTATGTGATGCCAAATAGTGTAATTGGGCGACTGAAAGAGCAGGCCAGGTGACAGTTGTTCACAGCTATGTACATGAAGGCTTTGAACTTCCAGTTGCAGACTTTTCTAGCATCCTTCCTATTAATTAGCCTTCAGGAATTAATAATTCAATATTTTTTCTTTCTGCTACATCATTCTGACAACAGCAAGTGTAACTGTTTTATTGTAGATAACAATAATAAAATATTCATAATTTAATATTCTTCTCTTTCCCAGCAAGTGAGGCAGAGCTGTCCTAGCCAGCTCCCCTCCCAGCCAGCATCTGCGTTAAAGCTCAGCTTCTGCAACAGCCTAAACAACCCCCACGCTGCGTTGGGTGTCCGTGCCTGAGTTCAGGTGTCAGCTCACGAGGTGTGTCCCCACCACTGCAGGGCCATCGTGCAAGGACAAGGCAATTCCCTCTCATTTTCCTAAATGGTACATCCATTGATGTCAGTGGGACCAGTGAAAGTCTGTAAGCTAAGTATGAGTGAGGATAAATGCAAGACTGGGGGTGGTGTTTGCTTTCTGCTCACTTTATATTCTTTTTATTACTCCAGAGGCTTATGGGATCGTATGGTTTTGCAAAAAGGCAGAAATCCCACCCACACCTGAAGGGAAGTGCAATATAGGAAGTTACTATAATTACCATAGAAGAAAAAAAAAATGTCTTCTACATCTGTCAGATGATGGACATCTGGGTATAGTAACTGGGGTTGAGGAATTACTGACTAGTCACATCACAGAACATTTAGCTCCTTGGACAGACCTGCCAGTGGGATGAACAAACCCCGGGGAACACCAAGACAACCTCACCCAGCCCCGTTCCCTGGCAGCTGAAACGCTGTGTTATGGCACATGCATTAGCCTTACCCTGAGAAATGCACAGTTTGTTCCAAGAAGTTCTATGAAAAAGCAACAACAACAACAACAACTGACACGGCCAACTCGGAACAGAGGTCGGGACAGCACAGCTGAGATGATGCTTTGCTGTCCCTGAATCCGCTCGCTGCACAGCTCAGGAAGGGCTTCCCCCAAGCTCCCCCCATCGCTTGGGGTCCTGCCTTGTCTCCTTTGGCTGCTTGGTAAGAAATGCCAAGTGCCCACATGTTACTTTGTCCACATTGGATGTCAGCTATTAATATTCATATTATTTAGCACCATAGAAAGAAGAAAAGATTTTCTTTGATTAGGGAGAAAGTAACAAAATAAATAGTGTCTCCTTGTTACCGAGTAGATACCTAAACTATAATCAACAAGTTTACTCTTCTTGAGTCAGAAACCATGAATCGTCCTGTAAAATCAGATCAAATTCAAGATGAATTTCTCATGGTATTGCTGAGGAATTTCGGATGTTTCCATTGGGAAAAGACATTTCTTTAACCATCCCCAGGTTAGTTTGTTCAGTACTAATTTTTTTCTTGAATGATGAATTTCAAAGGTAAGGAGTTTCAAGGTGTAAAAGTGGAGTGGGGAAAAAAATAATTAAGAGAGAGAAAAGAAAAAAAGAGAGATTAGGACAAGATTAAGAGACCAAAGTTAAGCAGAGAAACGGATCAGACTATTTCAGCCAGGCAGAAGGTTCATAAAAGCTCATGACTGTCTTACACAAAAATATATCAGATCTCTGGCTTCTCCAGCCAGCTATGCCAGTTGTTAACAAAGCAGGAGACAAAGCTACCTGATGGCAGGTTTCACAATTTTTCTCTATTATGGGGCAGCCTTGCAACTGCCCAATCGCCCAGATAGGTGTTGAGGCTTCACTAAACCTGTGGGATCACTGGGAATGAAATCACGCTCCTCGCTACAGGATTTTACTAACAGATGACAGAACCCAAATCATTCCAGATCACTTTACAAATCAAGCGTCGTATGATTCGGGGAAAGGGGGCTTGAAAGTGGGTTTGATGTTGCCTTGGTTTGGTACCTGCTCGTGCTGAAAGGTCGCACAAGGAAGCCGGGTCTGGGAGGACTCACCCTGTGGTTACGGGTCTGGGATGGGATTCCCCTGGCTGGCTTCTCTTGCCATGTTGCCACAGGCTCAGCTGTGTGGCTCAACGTTATTTTCACTCTCTGCTGACCCACTGGGTTGCCACGCTGCTCAGCCGTCGATGACGACCCTTGCTCAGTCTCAAAGTTTATCCATTCTGGTTTTTGACACCAGTGGGCAGGAGCCATCTCCCTTCCCCGCAGCGCTGTGCCCTCTCCCTGTTCCAGTCTTCTCGGGACTGTGGGCTCCCCAGCTGGCACCCCTATCAAGTCCGAGTGAGACAAGATACAACTTGAAGGCGGCAGGATTTATTTCCTGAATAAACTCTGAGAAATGCTGGGTTTATTTCTGTATTTGAATTTATGAGTTATTTTATTCCCTCGTTTCTTTTATGGTGCTAATATCTGGTAGATGGACCGACAATACAATGGATTTTGAAGTAATGCATTTTCCACTTAGTCCAGCTTTGGAGGATTCCCTCACTACCCGACAGCTGCAGAAGTGTCTATTTCTTCTCCAGCCAATATCGACCTATTAATAATGCTGGGCAGTGACTGCTTTTTCTTATTTAGCCTTCTGTGGGCTGCTGCTAATTTTGTATATGCCTGAGGCGACAAAATGCTGGCTCTTGACCTGACTGCACCGTGGCAGAGGGCGTCAGTGGAGAAGCATCCCCAAGTCCTGCAGCATGCATGCTGTCAGCGGCCTCGTGGGGGAGAGACATCCGTGCTCAGCACCCGTCCTGCTTGGCAGCAGGCATTTCAGGGTGGCACATGGCCTGAGATCATCTAGCTTCTGCCATTGTCAGGAGGGAATGGCAAAAGCATCCAGAGCGTGATTCATCACTGGATGGGGTGAATCACCCTCTGGAAGCAGTCATGTCCCACCACCAGTGACTGGAGAGGAATTGCAGACAATCGGCTTTAAACAGATGCCTAACTTTAGATCAGAAAACTTGGGTGACATTCATCCCATCCTATGGGATTTGGTATCTCAGGTCAGTTAACCGTGCCCCATTACTACTTTCTTTTGGAATATCCTTCTAGTCATGACAAGTTCAAGCAAAGTCTTGCCTGCTGCTTGGACGATGGTGGGAAATTTCTGAAGTGTATTTTTTGGGGGGTTAAATAAAGCCTTTAGCCAACCGCATTGAATCAGCGGTGCTGAGCAACAGCAGAATGTGAAGCTACAACTGCATGGGTAGAAATTTTGATGCAGAGGGTGAATAATATTTCGAAGTGAAAAGTATCATGCTATTTTCACCTCCTGCTTTTCAAAGCAGTAGAAGGAGAGAGAGAAGCTGCTCACTGAAAATCCTGAGTTAGATTTTTAATAATGTAGATTTCTCCCCACTTTTATCCTCCCCTTTTCCTTCACATAGTGAGAAACTTCCCAAGGTTGCCAATGGCACTAAAACAGTCAGTCCACTTTCAGAATTTCAGTCACCTCTTAAACACTTAGAGGCTGAATTGAGTGAAAACCCGTTTTCAGAAGAGTTTCCAAGGAAGTAGAAAGTTTCCACACCCTGAATCTTGCACTCAAAGAAATGGAAACTGGATCCTTGCTGCCAACAGTCTGAACTGTTGTATCACAGGCTGCTGAATGCTATATTCTGTAATAAAAAATGCAAACGTGATTGGTGCTGTATTTAAACACACAAATGCACTTTGAGAAGTTTAGCTGAAAAATATATGACTTGGTTTGGGTTTTTTTGCTTTTATTTTCTAGGCATAATGTTGCTTTTTAGTTGCCTGATAACAACTAAATCCTGATGAAATAGCACAGCTTGTGTTTTGCAGAAGTTCAGCCTGGCAATCCCAACGACTGCTCCGTAAAAAGGTAGGGAGGAACATGTCTCGTATCAAGGACACCTGGATAAGAAAAATGGGTAGACCCAATTGTTCATGAACAACTAATCAGGGAGGATATGTGCCATGTGATCTTTTACTGGTCTTACCTATTTATTGTTTAAAATGTAAAGCCTGGGCTCACACAGTGCTACAAGGAAAAAGAAATGTTCAACAGGACAATGAATTGAACCCTCTACCCTGGATATCTGGAAGCTCCTACTTTGAAGTATAAGGGAAGCTTTAATTTGTAGCATTTTGGGGGTGCTGAACCTTTCCACTCACCAGTGGGGAGGGTAGGACTTGCGTCCAACTTTTTTTTATTCCTTCATATGGTGGCACTCAACTGGGACACCAGTAGCAAACCATTTGGAGGGTCAACTTCAAAACTGACCAAGCTGCTTAGCGGCAGGTATTGTTACAGACTGGCTCTTTCACCAGCTTGCAGCTCGTGTGCAGCTGGGTACTGAGTGACGGCAAAGGGCATTTACGCTGCTGGAGGGAAGTTCATGATGGAAAGGCACTGAAGAGCTCAGAGGGAAAGGTCCTGTCAGAGGTGGACTCAGCTTTCTGCCAATTCCAGAAGGCTTGACCATACCAGAAGGAACTATATAAAAGTCAGAGTTTAAAAAGGCTTTCCTTTCTGTTCACCCTTTCTACTTTGTGTAAGAAGATTTATTGCTTACAATATTCCATTTAATGACTACTTTAACAAGGGTAAGTGTAATAAAGTAAACGAAAATATTGCATTTTGAAATTCATCCTCATTCAGTGCTTCAAGTCCATGGAAAAAAAACTCTTCCTGGACTTACAGGCTTTGGGTGGGACATCATCAGGTTCCCACTGTTTGACCTTGCTTGATGATATTGAATCTATAGAGTAACATACAACTGATGATCCATTCAATCATCTCATGTCAAGGGTGCTCCTGATTGCCAGATCAGAGGAGGGTATAAGTAATATCAGAGCTGCCTAGGGCTCGATGATGAAGTTGCTTAGGAGCGCTGGTTGAGAAACTGGAGAAAGCGTTCAGTGATATTTTGGGATCCCTCTTTGCTAAACACTGATACTTGCTGCCAATGTCAGGCTTAGTCTTGTTATCATTTTGGTACAGCACAGTGAAGCTGAATTAAATTATTTTAATTAAATTGTATGTAAAAGCGGATTGCTTTGCATTGCTTTTCATACCGTACGATAGAAAGCAGTTATTACATAAAGTAACCAATCAAACAAAACAAAAATCTTTCCCAGAAAATCCTTCTCGTTTAAAGTGTGATCAAATACTAAAAGCCTTTGTAATGAGCAAATACAGTTTGCGAACAAGATTTATTTCTCTATAAACTAACTTATTTTCCATTCCAGTCCAAAAAAAGAAATCATCACCTTTTCCTGTTGATAAATTTCAGAACCAAAATGCCAAGTCATGGGTGGGTTAGGAAAATCTTGTTTATAATCAAAGGCTTGGCGACCTTCCTACATTTTTTACATTTTAATTATACACTACATTGGCATCCCGCTATAAAGACATTACTTTCTGGAAACTCCCAACTATTTACATGACTAAGACTTAATTGAATCAAGGATTCTCGCTCTTTTCTTTCTCTCTGTCTTTTTTTTTTTTTTTAATAAATAACCGTCGTTATCATTCCTTGCTGCAGAAAACATTCCTTTGCTCCCGTTGGATGTTGGTAGCAAACATGAACAAGACTTTTGTCCTCACGCAGCACTTAAGACACATGGTGAAATTTATCAGGATCTATATCTTTCAAGGAGCTATTATTTACTGCTGCCAAATCAGATTAACAATTCCTATAAAACCAGTGCAAGTGTCCAAGTTTTGTGGTTTTCCACTGGCTGGGAGCACGCAGATATGGCTTTGGTACCTGCTTAGGAGCTAATCCCCGCTAATCCAGAATGCCTGAACTGCAGTTTACTGCAGTTTAACTAGTTCATTGGAAAAAAAGTTAGCTCAGATTACTTTTCCCAAGTAGCCATGGGGAATGAAAAGAAAACTGGATATGATATTGGTCCATGAGGAGGATCAGTAAAATCCATAGCGGTACAGAGTGAAGCCCATGAAGGCAAACATGTTGCCTGAGAGCATCCAACGAGCAGCAAAGCAGGGACCAGAATACAGGATGCTGGGTATTCCTTCCTCTGCTATGTTTGGTCCTCAGCACTACCTCCCCAAAAGATGGATGGGCTGCAGGACCTGTGCCTGGTGTTCATCACACAGGGCCAGCGATGGCTTCAATGGGAAGGCTTCCCTGCTTGGCATGGGCAATGGATGTGATTTAACTCTTCTTAAGAAGGAAATAAAAGACAAAATAATTTGTAAGGTGCTATAAGCCTTGCTTTTCCAAGCATTAAAAATGAAGATGACAACACTTGCTTGTTCAACCAAAATGTAGTGAAAATTATATGTCTGCATAAAAAAAAATAAAATATATATATATATATATACATGCACCATTATCTTCTCCCCATTATAAGACAAATTTTAATTCTGGTAATTACAGCTGTGCCTCCCTTTTCCTAGCTGTTTTGGTGGGTTCAACACAATTCATAACTTGTTACAGTTTCTTGCACTGAAAAACTCAAAATGAAAGGTAGTGTTGAATTGGAAAATATTATTACAGTAATAGTCATAAGGAATTGGATTTGTACAAAACTATAAAGCAAAACACACTGAGATGATTCATTATGCATCACATGGAGAAAGATGTAATGTTGTTAATATGGGAGAACAGATGTGTCTATGTATTTTAAGTATCTCTTTTCTCTGATGAAAAGTTGGGGTTTTTTCTGAAAAAAGTTAAAAAAAAAAAAAAGAAAAACCAACCTGATCTTGATTACTGGTACTATTGAGAAAGTTCATTGGGAAATTAAAGCAGTCACTGCTGTTGCCATTAATCTCATTTTATGTTAGTTTGGCTTTTACTGCAGAAAGTAAAAACTCTTGGGTTTTCTTTCATACCCGGTCCCATATGTGAGTTAAAGCAAAGTTGACAAGCAAGTCCTTGATGTAACCTCACGCATGCTGCGGTTAGAAGCTGTATAGCAGCAATGGCCCAGATGTGATTTCCTCACTTTATTCAAATTAATCGGGCTTTAATTAAAAACGCAACACTTTCTGTGTTTTGTTGTGTTTTAAAGAGACAGGGCTAGGGGTGATCATTTGTTAGTTATCTATATTTTTTTAATGGTAAAGTTGTTTTGATGTGTGTGAGAAAGAAAGTTCATCGTTTTTCCATTCTGTCATACCTCAGGCATTTCATGCAGGGACCGAAAACATGCTCGTGAGTTAAAGTGGTCTGTGGAGCAATACCCTGGGATTTTGAACGTGACCACACTCCCACCTTACCTGTGGGACTGAGGCCAGTTTGTCACTCTCTGAGGGCTAAATACTCTGTCCTGAGTGACTGAACTCTCTCTCCAGTGGATCCATAGTGCAGACACCACATATTTTAATATTCTTTATTGCTCAGACCAGTGGAAGGCGGTCTATAGAATTTATGAGATGATCCTTCTGGATTTTAAAATTATATGATACATTTATACAGTGGAGGAGCTCCTTATGAATCCCAGAGGACTTATTTTCAAATGCACAGGATTTTTTCTGTCTGTATTACACAAGAAACTGCCTCCTCTGTTCATTGTGCTGGGAAAAGGAGTAAATGTAGCCTCTTGACTATCTGCTTTTAGGATCTCAGCAAGCTAAAGATGAAATTTCGGTAAGCCTCAGACAATGCAGAGCAGAAGTGGGTGAGAAAGTGATTTGGGTAGAAGGGATCTGGTTCTAGAAAGAATTTAGGAGCACAAAAGCGATTGCAGAGTCTGATCTTCCAGAGGAAACACTTTGGAAAACAACCTCTTCACAAACCTTCTCATGCTGTGGAAGAGCAGCCCTGCCCGGTGCCCGCTACCCGTGGTGACTGCGTGCTAATAACGAAGGAAAAATCCCAAGGCTCCGTGTCAGAGCAGGGATTTTATTGCTGATGGTTTCAGGGGAGACGGAGGCAAGTGGAGAGCAGCATCAGGGTGGTACACTGGGGACACATCCGTGTGCAGGGATGCCCACCTGAGCTGGAATGCCTGCAAACAGCCAGGTGCAGCCAGCACTCAGGAATGACCAGCATGTGGCCGTGCCAGCTGACGTGGAGGAACCTCACGTGCCACTGCTTGGTAACGCGCATGATTCCCGTCATCGGTTAGATGCTATTTTATAAGCACCCAAAGACTTGCTAGGCCTTAGCCACTGTTGGAAGTGATGACTTTTTAATGGCAACCAGCACGCTTTAAAAATTCCCCAGGATTGAACAATATTGTGGAGACAGACACGTCCCTGGGGAGGCAGCTGCTGCCCCCTCGTTCCTCAAATATTGAGGTTAATTGGGGAAGCAGAGAGCTTTGAATTACCACTACAGTATAAAGACATCTATGTGCTTGTTTTTAATGTTTTGTTTCAGATCCTTGTAAACATGCCGATGCAAGTTTCAGCTATTACTAATCACATTAAGCTAGTGGACACATTTTATTATTTGGCAGCAAGTTTATCCTGTGTACTGTAACCGAGCCTGTAACAAGATTCCCACTGCATTTTGTTTGCTTACTTGGTAGTGCAGATAGAAAGGGGAGGATGCTGAAAACGAAAACTCTATTTAGGCCACATAATCTCCTTCATTAAGTATCGGTGATGCTGGGTAAGGCTCACTTGGGGACCTATTAATGGAAACGCATCTGCTGTGTTCATAATAATAAAAGACGGGCTATAAAGTGATTAATTGCTGTTAAAAGAAGCAGGCCTCACTTTGGGAAGGCAAATATCTGGCACATTTGGAGGCGCACAGCACTCCAGGCACAGGGAGGCATTGCACGGAGCGTAGCTCTGGCCAGGTCGGGTTTGAGCACTGCAAGGACAGCTCGAAGGGTTGGCAGTGCCGAGGTGGGTCAAGCCGGGCCACCTTGCCTCTGGTTGACAATCCCACCTCCCCCAGACTTTCCCAAGGTAACAGCTAAGTGGAAAAGCAGCACCACTGCCTTTTTCTGATTCGAATGCATTTTATTAGCAGTATTTGTATTACGGTAGTCACAAGAGACCCTAATCAAACCGGGGCCTTCTTGTGTTAGACACTGTCCAGATGTGTAATACAAACCAGCTCTTCCTTTTAAGAACTTAAAGGCTTGCAGATAAGCCAGAGCATGGGAAGGGAAAACCAGACACGAAGTGGGGAAATGCCATGACCCGCCTGAAGTTTTGGAAGACGACTGAGATCTCATAGGTCTTGGTTTAGGATTATTGGACTGTACCTTCTTTATGACTGGAAAATGATGTATGAGATCCTCAGCAGCGAGACATGAGCATCTGGCCTTCAGCAGAGCCATGCTGCCTTGTGCCTGCGGAGGATCTGGGGGAGTCTTGGCTCTGGCATAGGGGGGCTAAGCAGCTCGGCAAAAAAGAAAACACTTGTACTGGAAGATGCTCAGGATGCTTGAACGGAGCTCAGAAACATTCCCAGCTTACAGTGACTATAAGAAGGCATGTCATACCCTTTCAAATGGATAGAAAGTATGAGCCAGAATGGCAGGAAAATGCGGCTTACTTCCAGGTAGTACACTAGCACATTGATTAGAGTCCAGATGAAGATAAAAAGCCTGGAGATCCAACGCACAGTGCTGGAATTGTGTGTTTCTGTAGAAGATCTAATGTATTCATGCTGTCAGGTCACATACACTAGACCTAGAAACCTGATGTTTTCTTTCTTCTTTTTCCCCTCTTTTTGGAAGCACTTTGAGCAAATATATTGAATAAGACATTTGCAAGCATGGAGCCCATTAATAACACAAGCTGAATGCAATGCTGCAGTCTCATTCATACTGCTCTTGGGAGCCAAGGAAATTAAAATCCTATACATTTCTTTTCTGCACTGGGGAAATCAAAGCCAAACCATGAGATGGGGCTGATTAGAGACAGGTGAAATGTCTGTTTGTTTTTAAAGCTTTACAGCTCTCATTTCGATAGTCCCTAGATTTTCCAAGTGCATTCTGCAGATACCAGAGGAGAGATGGCTGTAAGAGAATAAAACAAGCCTGAAGACCATCTGAGAACCACGACCTTTTCAGATGCCAAAGAACAAAAGATGCTACGGTAAAGGCTCCCTGCTGACAGCTGATGCAGATGCCCATCGTGTGCTCATTGTATTCCCCATGCCACAGATTTGTAAGGCTGTGAAACTGTAGTCCAATTTGTGCTAAAATGACAATAACAAAACTTAAAACCCTCCGTGAGTCTAACGGAATGAGGAAACAGTAAAACAGACAAGAATTATGAAACCCTGCATAGGCACACATTGTGTGCATAAGATGAACTCATCTGTGTATGGATGTGTTGTTACCGTGTAACACACATCTTACTTAAGGTGTACAAAGAGCCATGCCTGTGCATCTATAATCCTCGGTGCTAATCCTTCTCCAGGCAACCACTGTAAATCAGGATGTAGATGTCCATTAGTTGAGTATTAAGTGGGCAGACAGACATCGAAATGACTTTGTCACGAAGCTGATGTTCTCATCTAACTAGATATAAATGGTCTTGTTTTATAACTGCTTCCTCCAGTCAACCTCCGATGATATCCTAGACTTGCTAACGTTCTTTTTATTGCTGCCATCTGATTGTATAACTCTCCACTGATAGAAGCTCTTCATATTGCATCGATTATAAAGAGAACAGGAAAATGAACAAAATGTACTCATTCTGTTTATAGTTTGAACTATAATTTTGTGGCCCTCCTTGGACGCCTTAACAGAAGAATCAGATGCACTTTTCTCCACGTTTGGCAACACACTCATAATTTGGCTGGGAGCTGTGTCCAAGTTTACTCAGCTCTTGTGCTTGCCTGCTTTCACGAATGGCTTTTTTTTAGGACACGGGAGATGGACAGGACTCCTCGTGCAATTGCTGAGACACAGCAGGAGCTTCTATTAAACAGAATTTCCGAAGAAGACAGGTTGTTCATCAACCCTTGATAACCACCCACTGATGTGTGGTTGGGGTGTGAAGGTTCTGACGTGATATATGAGGGAGGTGGAGGACGATGTGCGTGGCAGAGGTCATATTTACCCTCCTAGTTAGGAGCACAGTGTTATTGCTATTCACCCAGGTAAGCAGGGGTCACAGCCTGTGTGTATTGACAAAACCTTACTCTCTTCCTCATCTCAGCATGCTGCAAACCTTGTCTTTTCTTGATTTGAAGGGGTGAGAGAGACAATTGACTCATTTTCAGCTGCAAAAAAGCTATTTTCTTGCTTTGCTGTACTTTGGTCAATTCAGTGGTGAATGACTCAAGATTACAATAGACTGATTAAATTAGAAGTTTAAGGTAGTATGAATCCAATTATTTAGAAGCAGAAAGAGAAAAAAAAGGAAATTATTTATTTATCTCTCCTTCCATGATAAGAATTCCTATTTAAACTGAACTAATTTTTATAAAATCACTTACTTGTTTTGGGGCCAAGTGGTAGAAATGTCTTCTATATAGCAAGGAAAACCCTCCGACCAATGTATTAACTATTAAAAAAGCTAGTGCCTGTCTTGCACAATTTACCTCATATATAAAGAGGAAAAAAGAAAGCAGTTTGGTAAAACTCTGTAGCACTGAGAACATAACTCTGTGCAAACTGGGCTAGAATATTTTTTTTCACTAGGTTCAGAGCCAAGCCAAAAGTTTGTATGAGACTAATCCCAAAAGAGAGACCACCCTGCTTTACCCTTATGCACTGCTGCTGGAAAGTGTGCACTGAAGTTTTTGTGGGAATGTGGGTTTTTCCTGTATCATTATCAAATTTCTCTGTATATGGCTATGCAAAAAGGCTAATCAGAGGAAAGGAAAATTGAACTCAGTTTCCTCAGTTTCCCTGTTTGCTGAAGAGCCATATTCAGAACAGTGCACTGGTCCTGTTTTTGTTTTGTTTCCCTTGTCTTTGTTGACTGAACTTTCCCCCAAGGAGATTTCCTGGCATTTTTTTTCCCAGGCCAAAAAACACAGCCACTTTTGCAGTGGTCTATTAGCTGTTACGAGCCTAATGACATATTTAACCAGCAGAGAGGGAGATAAGGCCAGATAACAAGAAAAAAACCTCAATCCATAATAAAATGTCGCAATAATGAGCGTGGTGGAGGACTAGAAAGCTGTAGGATGGCACTTGTGGATGTGCCAACTGATGCCAGCCCAAGTCCTACCAGTATGAACGAACCTGCCTTCAGTCAAGCTATCAGCTACACAGGCTCTCAAGTTTTTGTCCAGTCCTATTTTCTAAAGCAGGGCAAAAATTTGTCACTGGCAAAATAAAGATTAAATAAAACATGAGTAATGTGTATGTAGATCTGGAAGATATCTTGGCACCAAGATCAGTTTCCTGCCCTGACAGATTTGGAAGTGCTCAGGTTCCTGCTGCGACTGGAAAGTTGCTTCAGAACATCTTTCCTGTGATGCTCAGAAACCTTCTTCATGTTTCCACCCTCTATTTACTCACAACCAGTTTGATTCGGGGCCAACATTGTCCTTTAGCTTAAATAACTGTCTCCCTTCCCTGGGGGGTTACCTGGACTATTTATAGAAAGCAATCCTTTTCCTAGCCTTTTCCTCCTTTTCCTAGCCTAAACAAAGCTATTTCAATTTCTCCTCCACCGCCCTGATTGCCCCACATCTTCCTCTCCACCTGCTCCATCAGGCAGATCCCAGCTGGTCCCAGCGCCCCACACAAGGCAGGGACCTTCCTTTCCCCTGTGGAACATGTTGACATGGTATGTATCTGCCTTGGTTTTCAGCTCTCGTTACACACGTGGCTCATTTATCCTGTGATCTTTTATACAGCCACATCTTCCCTTTGCTTTTCCATTTGCAATTTTTTGAGCCCTGTTTGTCACAGAAGCTGTTGTCTGTTGTCCCTCGGCTCATTTCCATGCCACCTTTATCAGCAGAAAAAGGTATGTGGATGGGCAGTGGGAACAGAGACTCTATTTTGGGATTCTTATTGCTATGACAATATGATTTTCATGATTTATTATTGAAATCCTATAAATAGGCCATGGACACTCAGCCTGGGCTCGTTATCTGTGATCCCGTTACAGCCCTTGAGAAGGTGCAGGTTCGTCTCATCCTCAGACCCATGCCTACGGTCAGGCACAGCGAAATTTTGGAGGTGTCTGTTTTTCTTCAGGAAATATAAAAGGAGGCCAGGGCATGAGCCCAGGATTACTCATCTAACTTTTAGACACCCTGAAGTCAGATAAGATGAATTTCACTTTTAAGTATCCACATCAACAAGGCAGTGATGGATTTCAGGCATGGCAACTATAGCTGCTGAGCAGCAGATCAGGAACTGCCCGACAGCAAATAAATGCCTTTTCTGAAGTTGACCTTCTGTCCCACTCGTTTTGGGCAACTGCATATGAAAACAGAATGAGAATTTCAAACCTCCCCAGCATTATTCCAAATCTGCTCTTTTTAAAGTCTGGTATCAACCATGAGGAAGTGATGCAATGCTGCTGAAAATGCCTCTTCTTGCGCCTGAAAAAAATCTAGTGAGTGTGTGGCTGGTCACTGTTAGCCCTGGGCTAGACACATCCTTGCTCTATTTTTACAACAGACCCACCAGACCAAGGGCTGGAGCAACAGCTGTTTCCCAGGGCCCACCTGAGCATCTCTGCTCTGATGAGGGTGGACCAGTCCTCAGCTTCCCTCTGCTCAGCTGCCAAGGGGGCTGCGCTCCTTCACTCCGGGCTTCAGGAAACCTGTACATCAGGCAGTCATCACAAGGTGAGAGGCACGTAAATCCTTGGGCTGTTTGTTGTGATGGAATCCGGGCAAGAAAAAGGACTTGGAGTTCATGATGGAAAATATTTTTGAAAGCAGTTACTCTGGGGCAGCAGCGTTGCTCAGCAAGCGTAGGAATTATTTTGGTGTACAATAAATCTTTGCAGTTCCGCAGTCTCGCTTGTCAGCTCTCCCAACGAGCATCCTCCCCAGCCCAGAGCCTGACAGGTTTAACTTTGGATACTGTGCCTAGCTGGGCTGTTATGAATTAATTAAATTTTTCTCTTTCACCTTTTCCTTATATAAGCCTTCCATGCTATGTAAACTGAAAACGTGTGAACTGAAACAATTTCTTTTTGTTTATAGGGAGAGATTGCTCCGCATACACATGGGAACAGCTTCATCCTAGGTATCACGTTTACTTGTAACTGCCTCAAGTCGGGGCACCAACTTTGAAACCTCCTGCTGTGAATTCTGAGCCCTTCCCCGAATATCCCAGCAAGGCAGATGCCTGAAGAAATCACCCCACTCCTGGAAACATTATGGCATGGGCAAACTGATGACTCAGGAAAAGGAAAACCAGCATCTCAGTTTGAAAGTTTGCTAACAAACATGATCCCACTGGAAAAGGGCTGCTTTTGTTCGGCTTTCGAGGCAGTCACTAACGTCAGGCCAGCGGTGAGTTAAGAACCGCTCGGATGTCTTCGGATAACTTCAGTGAGAGTTGTTGGCACATTTCAGTGCTATGAAAACAACACAGAAATATTTCAGGGTAGATTATTAGCAGAATGGGAAAAAACATACCAATGCATAGTAATTAATCTTGTCCCTTGAAATCTGCTTATGCTATTTCTTTCCTTCTTTAACCTTTTGTTTAAAATCTTCAGTGGGGGTGGAGAGCTGGGAGGACATTTTAACTAAATGTCTCAGTCCTGAATACATTTCTGAAACAAAAGGAAATAAAAGCAAAGTGTTTTGAGCCTGACCTTTTGTGGGTGTCACCTTGGTTTTAGATCGTCAGTTAAATGCGAGTCCAAATGCTAATAGTTGTAGAGCTAAATATCCAGTTCCTTTAATTTACCAGATACTCAGTTTATGGTTTAGTTAGCACTCCAACTAAAGATTATTTATTTAGAAAGCAGGATTTCCATTGGAAGCACAGGATTTTATTTCAAGTGGGGAAACAGTGGATATGTTTGCTTCGAAAAATAGTTCTTTGCAGCCAAGATGGCAGGTATTCTGCTGCAGAAACTGCCTTTTATCCTTCATGGAAAACACCAAAAGGTTTTTGGAAAAAGTGCAGCATATTTTATTTGAAACCACCACAGCCATTTTCCCACTCAGCTTTGTCAGGAGTGTCTTTAAATAGGAAGTATTGCTTTCTATAGATGGTTTGAGTTAATCATTTCCCCTTACAAACACACGGGGAGACACGTTCGGTCGGACGTTTGGAGAAGCAGCTCGACGCGATGTGAATGGAAAGCTACTGGCCGGGAAGCAGGAGCAGAGCCTGCAGTCGCAAACCACAGGGCTGTGCATGACCTAGGAAGGAAGCAGAAGGATGTTTCCGAAACCCATAGCATATAATAATTCACTTTAATCTTCCGTTGTTGTCTTGCCTCTATGGCAGGGAAATCAAAATGAAAAAACTCCAGTTGAGATTTACTAGAGCCTCCTGGCTTTCTGGCTGTCAGCTGGAGGAGCAGCGCTCCCCAGTAGTGATTACTGTAGATAAAGAGCCACCTCCGGGGCGGTGCTGGACGGGTTGTGCTGGGCCACACAAGCCCTTCACTTGCCCTTTGGAAATACCTTGGGGCATGTCATTTTGGCAGGCCAGTGTTGGACCACGTGTATGGAGATGCCGGCTACCAGGGCTGTGGACCCCTTGTCTTTTAATACACTGCAACGGAAAAATCCCCCTCCCTGCCCCGGAAATATCTTTTAAACAGATGAAGACCTCATTTCATGCAGCAGAGACCATGCTCCTAGCAGGGGTAGGGAACCGTTAGCTTTAGCTAATATTTTTTCAGCAGCCCATCACCAAACACTTCCAAACTTCCCCCCTTGTTTCCTACATCTCAAATCACTCTGCGCTGTAGATGCCTGACAGAAATCTTCCGAGAGCAAAACAACCACCAACAGCCATTCCTTGGTTCCCATTCCCATAGCCTGGAAATGCAGCTAGTGTTACCAGCCTGGAGAACGCTGTTTGCCAAGAGGCAAGAAGCAAATCGTTATTTAAGACATCCTCAAACTCCCATGGGGCCTCATCACCTCCGACAGATTTGTGAGTCACTAAGAGGAAGTATTTTACTGCTATCCTGTTTGGTCAGCAGGTGGAAGGGAAATAGCTCTTGCAAACCCTGGAAAAAATTTAACAAGACTTCAATTTCAGCATAGTCTTAGTGCTTTCAGCCTCAGTCTCAGTTAGTTTCATGTAGTGCCAGCAGTTTTCTGGATATTTTACAGAGGAAGACAACAAGACAAGATCCTTGGCACAAAGAAATTTTTTTAACCCTATGTCATTTTTGTGCTACTTTCCAACTTTTCAGCCAGTATTATCTTCCCGAAAAACATGAAGAGCTCTTTTCTCTTGTTAATTTTCCCCCCAGTGTTTCAGAATTTTTACTTCTGCTTTCCAAGAAATTTTGCTGCAAGATGAAAACTATTATTTTCTTAAAACTACAGGGTAAGGTTTAAAATGGACTTGGGTAGTTCATAAACTTTGCAAAAGGGATGAAGATCACCCCTAAATAAAACAGAAATTGCCGACATCTCTCTTTTCCTTAATCCAATGAAAATAGGATAATGAATACTGCCAAAGAAACCTGAGAAAATTATTTCCCAATAGGATTTTAGGAAATAATAAAAAAATAAAGTTCAATTTCTACCAAGAACATTTCCTAGCTAGAAGCCCAGCCAGCTAAAGTGCTAGTGGACAAATGATAATATTCCTCACTTCATAAGACTTTTAAGAAAATTAACTCTTCTGCTGTAATGTGGTTTGCCAAATTAATTCCCAGGGCATTGCGCTGCTTAGCCAAAGACTTCACCAGGATCCAGCAAGGTGAGAACTGAGTGTCAACACTGCAAGACACGGTGATCATACAGAGCACACAAACTGGGACACCTTGCTGGGCTCTCTGGTTGCCCTCAGCTTCATTGCAACACCGAGGGAGCAACACAGGCAGGAGAACTGAGGATCTGGATGCGGCCACCTCTGCTTTGCCCTGGGACAGACAACCCGTGGGGTCTCTTGGTGAGGTTTCCCTCCTTGGTGATGAGGAAGAGCTCAAGTGTACACAGAAGCCATCCAAGAAGAGGAAGGCTGTGCATATGTGCATTTGAGAGAACCCCGTAACATAGATCAAGCCCTGAATATCCACCAAGCATTCAGAAGGTGCTAATAACAATTAGGCTTGACTTATGTATGCCTCTTGCACTACCATGGTCAGCCTTCTACCTTCCTTATTATGGTCCTCTAAAAGGTAAGAACAGGATAATCCAGCTCCTTAACCAAGCCTTGAATATAAATTAGCTTTAAAGACCTTTTAAAGACTATTTTTCTCACTGTTTATACATTTCTGGTTTAGCAGATATCCATCTCAGAACAACAATGAAGAAATGGGTCCATTGTTCAGGAAAGTATATAAGAGCTTGAAAGTTTCCTTAAAGATGTTCCAAAGTGATATATGATCTTGGGTGCTCAAGTCCGAGACATTTAAGAAACATTTTAAAATATTCTTAAATAAATTAAATCACTGGGTCGATTCCAGCCAAGCTGATGAGAGAACAATGTGTAATATAGAGAAGGACCCTCTGACCCTCATCATGTGCTTGTTTCTGTAACTACATCCAAAGAGAGGATTTTGGAAAGTCCTGCAATGTTTTGACACACACACACACACGCATTTCATTTTCAGGTTCCACCTGGGACTTGTAGTAGCCGCACAGCAAGCAGAGCAATTGTTTTTGTGGTTTCTTTCTGGCTCAGACCATGGGCTGATGCACCAGAAGTCTTACGAGAAATTCTGCTTTGCTGGGATTTCCTGCATGATTCTGCACACAAAAGCAGCCCAAGCGATTCAGCTGACACAGTTATTGGAACCTGCAGATGATTTTCCCAACACAGATTGATTTGGGAACCTCTGCTTTTCACCCACTACTCTTTGTTACATCCTACGTACTTCCTGTATGATATAATTTGGACTTACTTTTTTATGAAATATCACCAAGTGTTATGAAGTGCCATTGTATTCTGCTAAAGCACTGCCAGCCCAGGGAGAGCTGTATTTCAATTGCCAGGAAGAGATGTCAAGCTTCTGAGATTTAACAAGTTACCATGCATCAGCTGAGCTGTAGGAAATATCCATATGTGTTTTGGTTTTTTGGTTTGTTTTTTTTTTGTTTGTTTGTTTCTACATCTGTGGCAAAAGCAAACCAAGGCATCTTGTTTCCATCCTGTCTTACTGAACAAGCTACCTTGCAGTAACCACAGCCCATGCTTACACACACACAGAGCTAGCGGGTGGGAGTGCATTAAGCGCAGGAACATGGGGCTGAGCACCTTATGCTTGGAGAGTGACACGCATCTTGAAGTCTCAGGGAGAATCAGCAAGTTGCTTTGTATGTAGCACTAATTAGCAGAGGCAGCGACCTCTTATTTTTTCTAACAGCAACACCCTAAAGCACCAGCTCGTAATCCACAATGAGAGATGACCCACCATGCCCACCAAGGTGTGTAGCACCACCACTCTGACACCTCACTCCCTTTAAATATTTCCTCCTTTATACAGCGATCAGCAAAGAACCGTCATGCTTAAGCTGCTCTTCTTCCAAACAGTCAGTAAAGAAAACAAACAAACAAACAAACCACTCGCCCCAAAACTCACCCCCAATCCTAGTCTACCTGGGTTTTGGACTGGGAGGTTTGCCAGACAAAACTCTTTCACTCACTGATGGATGTGCATGGGGCATTTTCGTGCTGCTGCTGAGACCGATGACACTCCATTTGGTCTTTACTTTCCCCAGCATCACCTGCATCCTTTGTTTGCACTGCCAGAGCAAATCCCTGCACCAGCTAGGGGAAAAGGGAAACAAAATGAAGGGGAAAAAATGCGCTTATAGAGCAAAGTTAGGACAAGTTTGCCAGTAGGAAAATATTTAGCTTGCATGAATAGAAAAACCCCTGATTAGAAAAAATAACCCCCCAAAACCCCCAAACCAGCAAAACTCATAAAAACAAAGAGAAACACTAAAGTAGTGATTACAGTGAGTAAATGAAAATAATTTTGGGATCGAGAACACATTAATGCACTTAGCAAATGAAAAGAGAAGAGATTTCATTCTCTCACCAGCCTCACTTTATTTGCACATTAAAAAGATCAAAGCTGACCGGCTGGTATTTTGAGAGTACGCTGAAAGTACCTTGTGTTTTTCCTTACTATTTTAGATAGTAAGGCTGATGCACCTCTCTATAAAGCCTAACGGGAGAAACGCTGCAGTGAGCTGGTACCTGACAGGCACTTGACAAACCCAGTCCCTGGGAAGCGGTGAGGTCTTGCCTTGAGGCAGCGGGAAGGAACAGGTTCCTCCTCAAAAATCTCTTTCAGTCCTTATTTTACGACTTCTATAGAGCTTTGGCACTGACAGATTTTTTTCCCCCCAAGTAAAGAGCTGAAATTGAAAAAAAACCAGCTGACCAAATATCCCACTTTAATTGCAGGAAGATACAGAACTGAACAAGTTAAATCTGAATTACTGCAATGTTACTCCTGAAAGGTTTACTGTATGGTGTGAGTCACAGTGTGGTTTGGTGTTTTGTCTATGCAGAGTTTGCAATATTTTATTTTTATTTTTTTTTTTTTTACAGAAGCAGAAGATCCATCAAAGCAAATTAGACCGATGGCTTTATCAAGCCCAGAAAGGCAAGGCTGGCAGTCCCGAACGCCTATCAATCCCACAGAAGCGGAGCAAGCCCCACAAAAGCACCTCCCCCTTTGGGCAGCAATATCCTTTCGAGGAAAATTCTTTCCTGATCTTTGCTTTAAAGAAGTGATTTGAGATTAATGTAAAGACCATTTGTCATTTTGGTTATAAGAAATGCTAATGGATTTACCAGCTTTTTACATTTTCTACAAATTAAGCTTGTATTGTGAACTTTTCTGTTAAGCACAAAACAGTAATGAAATAGCCTCCTCTAAATGCCAAAGCCCAAACCGAGTCACTCATCAATCCACTGCTAATTGTCAAATGTGTTTATTGCATGGGACAATTGATAACCTGTAATAAGACGTGATGGATTTAGCCAGCTGTGTTTCTACAATTTCAGGCTGATGTATGTCTGAGAGAAACCAAGAGAGTTACAAGAGTACAAAAAAACAACAAAAAAAAAAAGGAAGAGAAGAAACCAGTACAGTAGTGTTGATTCAGCACTGGTGTATTTTCTTCTCCTGATTATTTCTGTAATAACAAGCGTCTGATAAGTGGGTTAAGACTGACTGAAGGAGATGGCATTGGAAAAGAATTGCCATTACATTTGTTGATATTACTTTAGTTAATTTGAAACGTAGGCAAGTCATAGAATAATTTAGACTAGCAACATATTTCATGAGACTTTCCTTCTCAAGTTAATAAAAGAGAACACGTCTGTATTAGTAAGCACGCAATGTATTTAGATAAGTAAAGGGAGTCAGAGTGAATATTGCCTACATGAGAAATGAATGGGGATGGAATCCGCAGCAGAAAAAATGCTTGCTTCTTGTGGATGTTTGCATCCCCCATGGCACTGCAGTGTAAAAATCACCTGTTGCAAGTCTCTGGACACAGATCCCTGCGCTTGTCCATCTCTCACCTGAAGTCCTTTCCTCTTCAGCTGAAGCTGAAGGTGCCAGTACAGCCCCCTCTGCCTTTGGGACACGGCCACTGACCTACTGGGGAGCCCTCTGTGGCACCAATCCAGCCACGGCACATGGGCACAGCCAGGCAATAGGGCTGGAAGGAGCCAGCTCAGAAGTTCACCTACCAAAACCAGAGAAGCCCCCATGGGGGAGATGCTCAGCTCCTGATCCATCAAGGCTTGAGGACAGTGTGGTGGCACCCTCATCTGGTGATCTTCCCTTTTTTTCCCCTCTATCATTAGTAAGTTTTCTTCTACCAAAATACTGCCAAAAAAGCCAGCCACACCAAATACCGGGAACAACTCACATGATATTCGCAGCTGACCACATCCTCCTCAGTCTTTCTTCTTCTTGGCACACTCAGCTGATGAGCTCATAGAGGACGATTTACCCCTCACCCAATGGGACTTGAATTCAACCACCATTCCCAAGCACTCTGGTAAAAATGGGGCATGACTTGTGAAAACCTAGCATGGGCTTAAAACCCAAAGATGATCTGATGATGCCTGACTAATGAATGTGTGGTAGCAAAAACCAGCCAAGAGACAGGACCATGTTAGTCCTACAGAAAGCACAGTGATTAATCACACAACCAGATGAGCACATATAATGACAGAAGGCAATGGACATCTTCACAGAAGGCTCAGATGTCTTCTTGGAGGGTAATTCGTACAGGATGCAAGATTACGGAGCTTCATGCACGGTTTTGATCTGTACCACATGGGGTTAGATTAGAGAAGGCATGAAATGTATACAGCCTCTTCAAGTTGCAGGAAAACTTCTTGATCACAAAAGAAGATATGAATCAAGAAGATTTGCTTGAGGAAAATCTCAAAGTTCAGGGTTTTGACAGTGCCCCCAAATACAACTAGGATGTGGTGAACCTTGGCTTGCTTTTGAATTCACCTGTGTGAACTGAAATTGGAAATAGAAACACTGCAGCAGCTTCCTGCACATATTTTCAACCTGGATTTCATTAATATCTTCCCTGAGCTGGGATTTTGCTCATGTACAGTGTTCAAATCTGTTCAGGCTTTGTTTGGAAGCAGAAAAACACGCCTAATGGAGGCATCCTGTATAACCTCATAGAAAATGATAGTGTTAGACAGCTCTTTTTTTTTTTTTTTTCTAAACAGCTATTAAAATTTAATACATAATCATATCCCACTACGGAATTCTACAAGAGTGTTAAAAATAACCCAACAGGAAGCATAAAAGCACTTATTAAATTCTACAAGTATTTACAGTAATTTCTGCATATGACTCTATTAAATTTCCATGGCACACTCAGTCCCATTTCTACCAAGTTCCACGGAATTTTTCCAAAATGGTCAGCTCTTTCTTTCCAGTTTCGATGAACAAAGAAACAAGGCAGCCTGCTTCTTATCTGAGGTCTGGTTAGCTCAACACCGGTGACTGCAAAACACAGCAGCAGACTCTCAGCTGGCAAAATCGAGCATGGATCTGTTGCCTTCAAATCTGGGCTCAGGGACTGCAACGCCTCCTCTGCCTGCCGCTCACCTCAGAATAATCCATGTGTCTCCTGCTTCTGGCTCCCGTTCACCCATTAGTCAACTTGCAAAGCTATTGTTTTGAGCTTGGGTATATTTTAGTAGCTGTAAAATTAGCTGCGTTAGTTCATAAATTACGGGAGGGGTTCCTGAGACGTTATTCCCTCTCACATTTTCGGCTGGAGGTGGATGGAACGGCCAAGGACTGAGGTCATTGGTGCTTTGTGTTTAGCAGGAGAAGGGGAACTGGCGGCGCCTTCCAGCAGACCGTCTCCCAGTGACTGTCAGGGTTGTGCAACTGGATGTATCCATGGTGCCCTGGAAAGCTACAGCCCGGCTCTGCTAGAGATGCTCTTTCCGAAATAGACTCTGTATTTCAAAGAATGACACTTTCTGACTTCCCAGACACAAAGGCACAATCCTTTCCATTACAGAGTTTGTCTCATCGCCCCAGGTTGGTCTGGCCCTGAGGAGCTGCTGTCTAGAGACCATTGCAACCGGGCTGTGAGGATGGGTCATGCTCTGTACAGGCGGTTACCAAAAATACTTCTGGGAACAAAGACGTTCCTTGATTTTTCTGCAACTGAAGTAAATCTTAGACAAAAAACCCAGAGGGAGCTGTTGGCACACATCACGCAGCCATCAGACAGGAATCATGCTCAGGATCAGCCGGCTCCTTGACAGGCAGGAGTTTAGAAACCATTTAGCACATGAAAGCTGGTAAATATGTGTGTATATATATGTATGTATATGAGAGACTTACGCATACAGAAACGGGGCTAGGCATATAATTTTCCAAAGCTGAAAATGTGTCACTCAGCCATAACTGCTAAACAGAGAGCAATCAAAATGATTGCTTTAAAGATTGTGATAGGGAGTTCAATGAAGGCTCTTAGAGATACTTAGACCCACAGTTGTGGATTTAATAGGGTGGTTCTGCCTAGTGGCTGAATAGATGCAACTGTACGAGACTGGTGAATGACAGTACGTGCTTTTGAAAACTTCACTCGGTAACATACTGTCTTTGTAGACTGCAAACTTCCCGATAGATGAGGGTGCCTTTCGGATACCGAAATGTAAACAGATGCTCCCCTGCAATTAAGTCTAGAGGAGCTGCACATTTGCATTGATTTTGCACTCACTAGTAGAGTTCCTCCAAATTACTCCCAGACAGTAGCGTTGCTGTTTTGAGAGCACAGAGCTGAAGCAGGAAATATTTTCAGCTCAGTTGCTCATTGTTTTGCAAACATCCTTGGGGCAGGCTGCTTGCCCACAGCTACTTTGTGAACCACCAGCATGAGTGATGCCACTTGAATACCACCGAGATGAGAAATAAAGTCCTTAAGCTGAACACAGACCGGGGATCAAAGGCATTTGGGGGTGCTGCTGTCATTATTTGTGTATCTTCAGCAACTGCTCAGCTCTTCCTGGTGAATGATCAGCGCCCACGTGACGCCAGCCGAAGTGAAAGGGATGGGTGTTCAGGGAATTACGGCAGAGCAATTACAAGGCAGCTTTGAGTTTCAGTGTTGTATCGACTTGCCCATTAAGCGCTTGATGGACTTTGGTTTTCTCAGATGAGTTTTCTGCTTGGCACTTCCTCTTACCTCTAAGCTACACTGTGTGTTATACAGCTTTGCTTGGCTTGCATCTAGCCCTGGCTTCACCACAGGAAAAGCTTCCTATCAACAGGCCAGGTACATAATAAGGTATATTCTCCTTGAGTTATTTATGAACTAAGAACACTTCCCTTGGCAAGGTAGCAATACCTCATCTCAGACCCAATTCCTTAAAAAGCAGCTTCCTCTTTTTCCAGATGTGACTTGTTCTTCTGAAAATTGGATTTCTGCTCCCAAGTGCCTGGTTCCCAGCTCTGACCACAGAGGATGGAGTCTGGCACTGGAAAGAGAATCCCGCTGAGCGCCCAGTTGTGTTTGCAAAGGGAACGCTCATCCTCTGCATGCAGAGACGCTGCCATGCAGACAGCACACAAATCACACCTATGTCGCATCTGTTATTGCTTCTCCTGTCTCTGAAGGAGGTGTGGAATCGCTGTTGATAAACTCATTTACATAAATTAGTGAGTGCAGCATACTGTTTGCCTGAGATGGCTGCAGCGCTATGACTTGGGGCAGCTGTTGTTCATCACAGCAGCAGCATCTTCCTCCACAAGCCCCAGGCACAGGTGCACTGCCCCACACCTGGGGACACTGGCAACGCACTGGCCTCCTCCTCCTCCTCCTCCTCCTCCTCCTCCTCCTCCTCCTCCTGGAGGAGTGATGTAATTGTCACACAGGGTGTCTTGACAGGGATATCTGCCACCTTGAGAGATATGCTGCTGGTTTCACTTCAGGGAGCGAGGTGGGACGGCGGACATGAGGACCACAATGCTCTACTGGCCTTTGTCCCTTGCTTTTCAGGGCATTTGGAGCTGGTGTGTCACCTGCCCACAGCACTCCAACTCATGAGTCCTTCTTTTACCATCATTTTACCATCCCATGCATAGTACAACGGGCTTCAAAACCCTCAGAGAGTACTTCCACCAACGCACAGGAAGAGTTGTGTAGCAAATATAAGTGAAAGATTGTGTTTTGATTTTATACTCCATAAAAGTCCATTCCATCTTGGAAGGCGATACAAAGAAGTGGGGAATCCAACTCTATCCCTTGGAAATCACCCAGCTGACTCCAGAGGAGGATCAAATCTCCATAATGCAATAAAGCAGACAAATGAAAAAAGATTCTGTAATGGAGGTGAAGTCCAAATTTCCTCCATGTCAATGGGAAAAGTCACTGGCCTCTAGTCAAAAGTGTGTTCTGTGCTGACCAAGTAAGTAACTCACAGGGTCAGAAGCTGAGCAGTTTTGGAAAGATTGTACAGTGGGAGAATAAAGGGCTAAACTGATAATCCTATCAGGGAAATATAACTTAATCTGTAGCTACATACGAAAGATCGAATCCACATTAGAGCAAATTCACCAAATTTGCCTCTATCTGTTTCTTATGCTGACAGTGGAATTCACTACCCAATGTTTTGTGTCTAATTACCTGCATTACAAGCAAAGTACACAGATTTTCTTAGAATTCTTCTTCTTTTTTTTTTTTTCCTCTGAAAGTTCAGTCCTCATAAGAGGATTCCCATCCTGTCCTTGGCAGAGTCAGAAATCAGGTTTTTCACAACGCCTTTCACAGAAAAAGGAACTTCTACGCGACTCACATCTGCATGCTGAGACTTAGCAGGAGCTCCTTGCACAAAGCTCCTCAGGCTCACCCGGGGAACCAAGCCAAGCTTTGCACCAGTTTAGTGCCCTTGCACTTTTCCCCATTTCTTTGCTTTTGTTTCTGTTTCTCCTAGAGACTCCCCATGGCCTGTTAATGGCACATGCCTGGGAATTAAACCTTTTGGGTGCTGAATTAAAAAATGCTCCACTAGGCTGCCAAAGCGACAGCAGGGGCTGGTCCGCCAGTGGGCATGAGCACAAGCAGCCTGGCAGCATCTTGACCTGTGGCACTGAGCTTACAGATGCCCAAAGAACGTGGTTCTACTCCAGTGGATTAAAAAAGAGCAAGCCTCAGACTGCCTGTGTCCTGGAAGGAGTAGTTCCACCAAGCCTGGCCCAAGGTTTTATCATATGTATAAGGAATATAACTGAAAACATAGAGGATTATCTAACCAAGCCCACAGGCACACACAGCAAATTAAAAAGCCATTCATTCACTCGCCTTTGCTGTCATTGAAGGCGGCTCACTAACTACCGCAGCAAACAGAGATGTTTTACAGGAGTGAGGATGTCAGCACTGGATTAACTCTTTCTTTTGCCAGCGATGCACATTGCTGTCTGGTACAATTCCCTCCAGCTGCCCCCATCTGGAAGCTGCAGCCCAGATAATGGAGCCAAGAAGCTTTTGAAGGTTAGGAAAGGATGCACGGGGAGCTCACTAGAGAGAGCAGCACAGGCCACTGAGAAACCAATAATCCTGTGTGCCTCTGACCAGTTTCATCATCTCTGTGCTGCCCAAGCCCAGGTGTTGGTACATCCCTCCGTCCATACCAGTGAAGCAAACGCCTCCCATTTGCACAATGCTCTGGTGTCATCCACAGGTCTGTGCTGAAACGTAACACAGCTCTCCCTGCCCCTAGGCACACACAAATCGATGGGATAAATCTGTTCGATCGATTAGTGCCTCGAGCTGCCACAGCAGTAAGCAACCCGCTGATGAGACCACGGTGAGCCTACGCTAACCAGCAGGGTTCATTGAGCTACTGGCCCCGCTGACGCAATGCGACATGCAATAACAAATAAAACCTGTCAGTGCCTCTGCCATGAAGTCATCAGATGGCAAATAATTGGGAAGGGGAGAAAACCGGTAACCCACAGCTGGATGGATTTTATTTTCACTTGCTTTAAAGAGACTCCTTTCTTTAAAGGGGCTCTCTACGACCTCTTCACAGGAGGAGCGCAGCTCTGGCTCAGCCCCAAACCCAGCAAAGAGACCCGTTTCCAGCAGAAGTGAGGGTGCTGGCGGTCAGAGAGGAAGCATCCCACCACTGATAGGGCTGGAGGACGTCGACGCTGTGACGACGTGGACCTTTTCCTAAAGGGCGAATGGGAACAAGCTGGTCTGAGCTGCTGATCTCCCACTGACGCTGGAAACTCACTTTCCCATTCAGCAATAAAAGTTATAAACAACTTGTTTCGGGGGAAACAATAGGTTTAAAGATGAACCCTAGCAAAAGATAAAAGCAGGAGACTCATGCCTGATGCAATGGTACACGATGTTCTGCGAGCCCTGACAATCTTCTGCAGCTTTCGTACTATTTTGTGGCACCGGCTCTGTCCTTGACGCTGTCTGCTAAGCATCTGCCACCCTGACGGTGCCATAAGTATCAAGGAAGGACAAATACAAAACAGGCTTGAACCACTCTGGGGTTTGAAGCCACTCAGTAAAAATAAACTGAAGCACCACTCAGCTCTCCGTTCAACAGAAGCAGTTCTTGGAAATGAATGAAGGGAAATAAAGTGCATGTTCATTTCCCTGGTACATAGCAGGGAGACTTTTTGAGAGGAAAGCATTTAGATCCTGGGCTTTGTAACAGAAGCTATGAAGTCACCTCATTGCTCCGAGGCTCTGTACACCCATAGGATATTGTTGGTTGCAATAGTGGGGCCACATCCCACCCCATGACATGAGGACGGGTCGACGGTGGGCTGCAGGGACACGCTACCTGTCACTGTGCAAGCAAGACACAGCGCGGCTTTAGAGCAATGCCAGCAGCACAGCTGCTGGAGATCACTCAGACACCAGGACCCCAAGCGATGTCTTGGCGCTGGGCTTTAACCAAAATGCACCCTGAAAAGGGGTTCTTTCATGCATGCTCAGCAGAAAGCTCTCCCTGGGAGAAACATCTCCTGGCAATGCTTCCAGAGGCTGGTGGCTGGCTGTGGGACAGGACAGCGTTCCAACTACATGGAGCAGAGCAAAGCAAGGCTCTCCGTGCTCCCAAATTGCCTTAAATTGCTGTAACTGCCTGCAAATTGTTTACCTTTCAGGAGGGAGCAGCACAGCACCCTAGCCAGTCCTGCAGTCAGTGATGTGCAAACCTGTCAGCCCTTAGAATAAAAGAGTTTTTATGAAGACTATATCCATGCAAACCTCTATCGCTCCTTCCCAGTGCTGCCAAAAATGTCTCCAATCTCCTGAGCCAATCTGGCCTTCAAACTGCTCTGAGTCCAAGTGGCAAGTGCAACAAGCATGGAATAAACCTTTTCCACTGAAGGAGCCCTTACTCTGTTGTGCTCTGCTTATGCAAGTGACTGTGGTACTTCGAGAACCAGCGAGGAGCCCTGTGCATGCTCGAACCACAGGGTATCTTGCTCAGCACATATGTAATTTGTTAATGGGGTAATGTAAGCATGATTGGCTGCAGATGTCACAGCAGATTTAAGCATTGGGTCTGTATTGGAATTCCTTTAAGGTTGCTAATGTACTAAACTGATTGATTAATTAGCTTGCAAACCATCTGACTTCCCGCTTTTGTGGCAGTATCTGTTGGAATATCAAGTCACTTGACAGTGAGTAAAGAAAGAAATATGTGAGATGCCAGGCATACTACAGGCGGCAGATTCCTTGTTTGACCAGCAAAATAAACATTTCAGGTCTGATCGAAAAATGTCTTGTTTGGAGATGGCTGTGGTATAATTAAATGCAGGAAAAGCAAAAAGCACAGCTGCCACCTCCTCACTCCACCGCTCACAACAACAATTTGGAGGCTGGGGGTGGTGGGCAAGCCAGCAAGGCCAGATTTTCAGAAAAATTTGGCGGATCTGAGGTCAAGCGTGCAGTACCAGAAGCTGGAGCCAGATTCTCAGTCACGTTCAGCCTCTTTCTCTTGCTCACTTGCAGCAAAAGGAGATCAACCCTCCAGATGCTTGTTCAGCACAGCAGCTTTGCACCGGTGCAGCGGGAGAGCACCCTGGCCTTCGCCATGCTGCTGGGAAGGGTCTGTGCCCGTGTCCTGCCTTCTGCAAAATGGCATTTCTTGGAGGGTTTCTGGCTGCGGGGCAAGGCAGCAGCTTGTTTAAATAAAGATATTTGCTCAGAGGAAGCTTATTAATTCTCACTCAGTGTCAGTAGCAGCAGAGAAACCACATGACGAAGGAGTTCAAACGCTGGGGAAACACAGTCAACCTATAAACAGGAAGTTAAAAAAAAAAAAGAATTCCTAAATCCCAAGGCATGTCCTGCCCTTAATCACCACACACTCAGCTGCCACCACGCTGCTGCATTTGCCTTACCGGAGGGAAGCGATGTTTTAGTTGCTTGTCCTTAGCAGAGCCCCTGGTCCCGTAGCAGGTGGACTCTCAGGTAGCGGCATCGACAGCAGCATCTCTGCTGGCAGAATATTTTTAATCTCCAGCTCAGTGGCATATAAAACTTGCTTTTGTGCTATCATGCTTCAGAGTTGTTGAGTGTATTTGAGGGGGTTACATGGCCAGGCTGTGCAAGTGCATGGAGGGAAGCATGGCACTTCATGGTTGAATAAGCCAGTGCTTACACCCGGAGACACCATGGGACTGCTTGGTCCAATCCTGCATGCACTTTTTTGCCTCAAAAAAGCTTTTTTGGGCTTTGGGCATTGCGGTGCATGGCAGTGACTGCTCATGCCCTCTGCTGGTTGGATTCCTGGGAGTCTGAGAGATTTGTGCAATGATCCTTTTTAGGAACAAATGCATCTAATCCAGCCCTGCAAAGGGGCTGGGATTTTAGAAGAGGCAGGTGCACTCCTGGAGGAAAGTTGCAAGCCGGGTTTATTAGATTTTTGTCAGATCTGGACACACATTAAGCTTTTCTGCAAATGTCCCACACCCATGGCACTTCATTGGGTGGGCTTGAGCACCAAACCAGGGAGTGGGAGAGGACCTGGCAGGACTCGTGCTGGGGACCAGCACAGTGGCACAGCATGTGGGAGATGTGATGGGCTCACGTGTTGGCAATGCCCAAGCGCCAAACTCAGAGCAGAAGAGTGGGATCGAATGAACAGAGTTTATGCTTTACTTATCTGAACCTATTGTGCAAAAAATGGGAGCTTGATCCTGTGGGATGCTGCAGCTCCAGATCTTGAGGGTGAAAAGCTGTGCTAGCTCTGTGTATGGTGGTGAGTGACAGGAAAGGCATGGACATGGGGGAGGAACAAACCTCTAAGCAGACATCCTATGCTCATCACAGCAAAACCCCAAAGCACTTGAACACCCCCTCCCCCAACCCCACTGTGAAGGGCAGCCAGCGTTAGCCCCTCGTGCAGGCTCAGACCTCCGTGTTTGCATCCATGTAACTCCTTCCATGGAAAGCATGACCTGAAACGAGCAGGCACTTGGTATTTCTGTAGCTTTTGAGATCTAGTTTGGTGACAGTGTTGAGATAAAGAACCATGGTTAGTCCAAGGTCTTCAGAGATGGTTGTCAGATCATGACTTGGTCTTGCAGCCCTCACATGGGAGCTTCCACCAGACTGGGCATCACGTCTCTGCTGAGCAGTTTGCTTTGACTGTACCCAAGCTAGAGTAGCTGGAACAAACCCATGGACCCTTTTCTGAGCAGCTTGGCTGCATCTCCTGAGCAGGCGGGCATCTCCCTGCGTGGCTGTGGGAAGACGTGGGGTGGCAGCGGCAGGACGACTGCTTGCGAAGGAGCCAAGGGGCTGACTCACGGGTGCTGAGCCCCTGCCAGCACCGCCGGCTCCCGCTGACTTCAGCGGCTGAGAGAGTTCTCGGTGTTTCTCCCTCTTCCCTTTCGGCACAGGAATCGTTACTCATTCTGTACACAATGCCAGGTACGTTTTATTGTGGAACGGGCAATGACATGGAGCGGCTGGGCATGGGAATGCAATTGATTGGAACTCTGGATTTCCTACATGACTTCAAATTATAACAATCCCAGATATTAAGATTTTGGCACCAGGACCAGTTTGGAGGATAATTATGTACTATGATCTAATTTTTAGGATCTGCATTTATTGCCAAATCTCGACGGCTTTCCTGTCTCCCTCGAGAGCAATTCAAGCTGCAGGTTCCTTAACTCTCTCATCGCCTAGGTTGTTCTGACTTTTTCTCTTTTTTTCCCACCTTTCTTGTATGTCTTTTGGGAAAGCTTCTATCCAGACCTGGAGGAGGTCAGGCTCTTCTTTTAAAGTCTTTATCATTTTAATCCACAGGGGAAAAAAAACCACCCAAAACCAAACCACCAACAACCTGGGACAGAGTTGGCATCTTTTGAACTTCATGCACCATTTATTTCCAAAAGTTGATGCTCCTGCAGATTTAATAACTGATGCCAGTGTCAGGGGTTTATGGATGTACGCACACAAAAAAACCTTACCACTTTATCACTGATGATTGAAGAGCCATTTTTCAAAGTCCTTATAAGACAAGAACAAATGTGCAGGTCAGGAGAACTGTGACATCCCAGGGCTAATGTCCCTGGTGAATGAAGCCCTTGTCAAGTGACTTTAGACACATGGAGAAGCGGGGTCTTCAGGGGGGACGATGAAGCTTCACTATTTTTCTGCATGCTGTTTTGGACTCCTGATGCCACCACACCTCTTTTCTGTCTGAGATTCCTCAAGCTGAGGCAAGTTCAGCTTCAATCCCGTCCCTAACGGTAGCTGCTGCCTTTGGGCTTGTTTTGCTCTGCATAAATAACTCGGCACATACAAAGCACAGACCTGAAGTGCACAGGGGAAACATTTCACGTACGTCCCTGCAACACACAGCGAATTCTCTCTCTTTCAGGCTGTGCTTGCAGCAATTCATGCTCTTTCAGCTAAAATTGTTCTGGATATTATCTGTGCTGTGATTCACTCCTTCACACTAGATTTGATTCTCCTGAAAGGCTGTTTCACTTTCTATGACTAATTTGAGGCTTTGTGTTTACCCGCATTAGTGAATCTTGGCAGTGGCTGAGTGACAAGCGGTGGAGGACTCACAGTTTTAAGCTGCGTGTGAAATCATTAGGAGCTGCCAGTAATGATGGGGCAGGATGATGCTGACACACAGAGGAGCTGCCCACCTGAGCCTGAAGGAAAATAAAACTGGGATAGAGCTGGCATTTGTGGTTTTCCACCCGGTACTCAGTAAGGGCTGGCATCTCTGTAATGTCATTGCATTTCAATTTTCAGCTTATAATCAATAGGGCGACAACCTTCTGGGGATCACTGAAGCTGGTTACATTGGAACGAATGACGGTTAACGTCTACAGGAATCAGAAATGATTTGTAAACCATCCAAGAGCAAAGAGTCCTAAATGCATGGGGTTCTCCGGGTAGTCTGTGAGCCATTCACTAAAAGTTTCAAACACACAGAGTGAACAGCTCTGCCTTATTTCTCCATAAAGGCAGGTGCAGAGACTGCAATTTTAAAAATGTGGGGTTTAATTTTGGGCATTTCAGTCTGGGGAGACTTTTCTTCATATTTTTTTTTTTTTAAATACCCAGTTTCTAACAGTAATAATCCCTTTACAAGTCCTTCCATCCCTGCATGGTAGAGCAGAACATTTCCCCAGAGCAGCAGCTTTGCCTCAGCTCCATTGGCAGCCTCAGCCCTTGCTCTGGGGCATTATGGTACCCGCAGCCAAAATGGAACAGCATTGAGACAGCGCCTGCCTGTACTGCCCAAGCTTACTCGAGTAAGTTTATTCTCATCTCCTGATAAAACAAACCATCCCCCTCAGGCTTGCTTCTAGAAAAAAAAAAAAAAAAAAAAGAAGAAAGAAAGAAATCAAATACTAAAAACATGTTAAAATAAACAACACGCAGCGAAAATCTGTTTTCCCTTGTTTTCCTTAGTAGGAAGTCAGCAGCCTCGACAGGGCTTTGATGTGGGGATGCACATTTGATGTCAGCATTGCTGACAGACAGGCCTCAAAAGGCTCCAGAGGAGGGTTTGAGTTCACACAAACACTCCCACATTCACGTATTTCTCTGCAAGGGCATCGGAGCGCTCCCAGGTGCCGGAGCCTGCAAAACCTGGACCCGCAGCCTCCTGGGGACGGGCTCCCCCTGCACCTGCTTGAGCTGCTGCCACAGAACCCATGTGCAAGGATTGTTCCTTTTGCACTTTGGTTCCTGTTCTGGCTGGAGATTAAAACAGATCAAAACCTAAAGCCCCCTCCCCTCTGAGGCAGGGTAGGTGCTTGGGAAAGGTTTGATATTTTTGCAGAGGTTTGATCTGAACCTCTCTGAAGACTCAGGTGAGTGTAAAAGCGCAGGAGCCTACACGGGCTTTTTAAGACTTGTGATCTCCAGAGCAGAGTCGCAGTCACTCCCAGGAAATATCACACAGGCATCTACAGAAATGTTCAAAGCACGGAGAAAAAAGCTCTGCCGTTTTTATTTCCTGAATGCTTGAGGCTGCACAGACCCTGGTGTTTGCTTATCAAGGTGGTTAACAAGGTGCCACCCTCCTCTCAGCCCTGCAGAAAAGCCTTTTCTAGCAGTCATCGTCCATCTAAAGCTACTCAAGCCAGGAAGATTTTTTTCTTTTCTCCTGGAGCTTCAGGAGTCCCTCGGCACAGCCCTGCGATTGCCAGTCTCCCAGTCACTTATACCACCCTGTGCAAACAGCCAAGTTCTCAAGACTTTATTAAAACACCTAAAAAGGGTAAAGACACCTGAACATCAGATGGGCAGGACTCTTCACATTTGGGTGACTCCGTTCTTATTAAAAGTGAAACTTTTGTGCCTGGGCTGGAGCCTGCCCTGGCTTTCAGTCCTGGGACATTTAAAACAACAACCACTTGTACCAAGCTGTTGCTTGACCATAGCAATGGTTTCTGTTGACACCAGATGGTTTTCATATAACTCAATATTTTTGTTCTGAAATAATAACATTGCCAATTGTGAATGAATTAAATTGTCTCAACCCGCACTTTCCCACCAATTATAGTGAATTATGAACAACTCTTGAATAAGAGAATCTCCCTTATAGTTATTGGAGCTAGAAGATATATTTGCCTTGTGGCCAGCTTTATATTATTTGACTGATTTATAGATCCATAACTCGTGGAATTAGAGGTGATCTTTTTTTCAGAGCTTTAATTCAAAGTAGTTTCTTTTTTCTTTGAAATCATGTGGAAAATGAAGATGATAGATTTCGCCCCCATATATTTGCAGCCCTCTAATAACAAGTTGAATCTCACTTGAAGCTTTCTAGCCTGCATCCTCACCATACATTAACTCAGGAACTCGCTGTTCCAAACACACTCCCTCTAAGAGGAAATGGACGTTAGATTTTCTAAAATATTGGTCAACCTTTACCCCTGCTGAGAGCCAGTATAAGGCTCAGGAACCTCTTGATAAATTTAGGCATGTGGTGACTTTTTTTCCATGGAAAACCAAACCGGCAGAAGCAGATTTTATATGAAGAACAGCTTGTCAGAGCGTTATCAACAGAAATCATCCTGCAATGAATACTACATTGCTGTTGCGAAAACATAGATTTTTGTCAAATTTATTTAGGGCACAGAAAAAACCCTACAACACTCTTTGAATAAAGCTGACATAATTCTTCAATGATGGAAAATTTTAAGGCTATTCTTGTGTTAAGACATTGCTATGTCTGACCCAAAGTTGAAATGTTGGAGTCGGAATGCCTCCTCCTATGAAGGCATAGGTGTCTCATCACTCCTATTGAAATTTATGGAGTCTCCGTGGTCGAGTTGCGTTTGGAGGATTAATTTAGCAGGACAAAGATGCCAACTCTCCTACACTTATCTGAACCTAGGGCAGACTCTCAGATTTCTCCAGAACAAATTTGTACTTGGAATTGTTGACAGGATTAAAAAAGAAAAGCATCCCTGTACTTCAGAAGTTATTCTGGGATTGAAAAAATCCAAGAGATTTAGAGATTTTAAAAATGTTTGCTAAAGAAAACAGGTCCTTTGGCTTCTTCTAAAGGCTGCTAATTTACTGGAGTAGATGACTCTGTGAAATTTTGCTGCTGTTGGGCTGGAGTTCGGTCAGATTATAGGTTTTTAAAAGTTATTTTTTTCTGGTAATATCTAATAAAATGAAAACCTGACAGTAAAGATACCTCTGCCTGGCCCACCTGCAAATGATGTCATGGAATTTCTCCCTTCCCTACATGCTAGCCAGTCAAATGTCTCGTTAGAAAAGAAGAGACGGAAGTATTTGTTGTGAAATAACCAAAAAAAAAAAAAAAAGAACATTTAATAGGTCAGGCTTGCAGAAATGCCTCCAGACAAGCTGGGCCAGTTGGGGTCGGTTCAGCCTCCCAGGGCACAAGGCATTAGTAGCATTTTCCATGGGCTAAGTACAAGAGAAAATTGGCTCTGGATGTTCCTCCAATACCTGTGCTGCCTGCAATGATTTTTTTAAATCCTGGTACAAAACAGCATTTGATGCTGGAGCCTTTCAAATTGGGCTATGAAAAATCAGTGGCACTTTGCCTCTAATCTTCCCTTTATTCCATTATCTGGATCACATTTTTCTCAACCCCAAATTTCTCCCTTTGCTCAGAGCTCCCCTTGCTCTAATGGATGCTCCATCAGTCGACGCTCGCTGTTAGCATCGCATTGCCAGCCTTCAGGCATTGAGTGCTGGCTGTGAGAAGCTCGGCATGTGCTGGAGAGCCCTGTAGGACCCAGACCCTGCAGCTCTCCAGCCTCCCTCAAGTGACGGGACAGGCTCTGCTCCTCAGGGAGCTCTGGCTCCTGTGCTTGCCTGTGGGCTGGGATGGAAGCATGGGGTGAAGTCCACTCTCAGCTCCCTTACATACATGGAGGGCAAAGAGATGCACTTCCAGAGGACCCATCCAACCCATCTATGCTAGGATGCAGAGGAATTACAGTGGGATGAAGGTGGGTTAATTAACATTAATAATATACAGCTGTGGGATTGCTTCAGGGGCAGTGGGTTGGCTGATGTGAATAATGGGCAGCTGTGGCTGGTTCCTGCTAAGTAGTTACATAGCACCGAGGAGTATGGGAGAGAGAGACTTGGAAGGGGTGAAGGAAGCAGAAAGAAGAGAGCCCTGGGGATGCAGGAGAGATGGGGGGCTGGCTGGAAGGCTGGAAGAGGGGCCAGGAGAAGGAAGACTATGGACACAGCAGAGGCAAGAAGCAGGGTGGACTGGCCTGGAGAGGATGAAGAAAGAGTGTGGACAGTAGATGAACTTTTCAATACTTGAAGGGGATTGGTGGCTGTGCTGGGGCAAGGTGTGGGAACTACTTATGAAAGTTAACCTGGTATGGGATGGTAAAAGCCTTGTTGCAGCCACCTAGTTTTGCTTTTGCTGTGACACTGGGATGGGTGGCAATAGCCTCTGGAGATGCCCACCCCTCTGCATGGAGCACAGAGCAGTGGCAGGGGAATGAGACCCACCGCACTGCCTAATGCGGACATCGGGCACTGGTACTTGCTCCTGCTGAGCTCCCCCCACCCGTGTCCCACCAACGGTTGGTTAAGACAGCACTGACACCCTGTGCCATCACCGCTTTCACACAGGGAGGGAAAGGTACAGCCAGGAGGGACATGGGTGAGACGTGGCTCAGGACTTTAAGCCCATCCACGAAGGCACAGTCACCTCTAATGCTCCACATCATTAATGGGGTCCCGGAGCCTGTGATGGCTTCTGGACAGATGCCACCCAGCCACTTTACCATTCTCAGGCTCACATTCTCCTGCCATCTGCAGATGATTATTGCAAAGCTCAAAGTCCACTGGCTCCTGAACAACATCATCCAGTCATCCCAGTAGGCTAATTTGAGGCGGTGTGTGCTGTGGAGGGAGGGGGAGTGCTGTTATTATTCATCTCATGAACTAAAGGTGCTCGACTCTGGTTTGTTTTAATGGAGCAGTAACCACAGGCTAATATTATTAACTGCTTCTCAGCAGCATGCCAAAAATCCAGTCCTGTTGTGAGAGGAAAAAAGGAATAAAGCACTTGAGAATCCAATATCTTTGGTGCTAATTTTAGGCATGTATGCTGGCACAGGGAGCTTGTTTCATCCACTCAAATCTGGTGCTGTGCCACAGAGTCAGATTTACAGACTATTAGTGTCTCAAATAGCACTTCATGTGCAAGAAGCAAGGGGAAAAACACCGGGTCCCTCAGCTTTGTGGGGTTTGAGCTGAGTTATGCAAACAAAGTTACTTTAACTGTGGAGTTATTTACAGGTTGGCTCATAAAAGTTTTAGTGACAGATTTCAATGAATTAATTTTTCTGACTTTCATTTGCTGTCTTCCCCGTTCTTCCCCCTCTAGCTATTACATGTAATTACAGGAAATCTTAGTATATCACATCTTCAAAAAGACACAATGAAAAGCAATAGCGAAGATATTCATTTCTTCCTTCTTTAATATTTTTCTTGGATGCGATGAAAGGGTGTGGCAGAGCTTTTCCTCACAGCACCTCTGAGCTCGCTCAGATCACCCAGTGTAGATACCCCAAGCACTCCTCTCCTCTCAGTACCGACAACATCTGGCAACCCTGCAGCAATTACTTAGTGCTTTCTTGGCCTTTGAAACTGCTTTTAATGATTACGTGAGACACCCACAGTAAGCAGTCTAAATATGGCCTTTTTCTTTTTTTAAAGCATTAAAGAAGGAACATTAGTGGATGTCTTTTAAACCTGTGTGTTTGCTTGGACCTCATGGAGCAAAGCAATTGTTGACAGTCATGCTTACATCTAAGCGGTAAAGCTCAAAAGCACAAGCTTCATTTGCAACCCATCATTAATTCAGGAGAAAGGAAGATACAGCCATACCTGCAAACGCCTCCTGACAACGTGCTTGAGCCCAGAGCTTTGGTGCACGAAGAAGAAGGGAAAAGGAAACAGCTTGAATTTGCCCTATCAACTTAAAATATCCCCAAGCATCCTTTTGTCCCAACTGGAGCATCTCTGCTGGCTCTTTGCAGCCATCCACCAGCACTGCTCCCAGTGCATCCATCCCCTTCCCCATGACAGACTCACTGTGCAGCTTACATGGCACTTTCTGCAGCTGCTTTGGCTTTAACAACATTTTCCAGCATGTCAGAAGAATAGCTAAATGTCACTTAAAACATAAGAATACTTCTCTGAAAGTATGGCTGAGACTGTCTCCAAATGCATAGATATCACCTGACTATTGACAGAAAATATAAAACTAGATTAGGAGAGAAATGGAATTAAGAGACAAAGACAGTGGACATAGTTGGATAAAAAGACACAGAGAGAAAAAAAACCCCAACACTGCTAGTTTGGTTGCCTTCTAAGAAGGAAATTGGCTTTTTAAACGGAAAAAAAGTTTCCACTGGAACCTGGGGAGAAAGTCAGGATCAAATAGATACAGTTTGAGGCACAGACCCAAATGAGGGCTTACATTACTGATCCTTTGTTTTCTAAATGGTCCTTCTTTTAATTTTATGTACTGTCAGAAAAAACTTTTGAATACATAAATACTGTTGGAAGTTAAATTGATACAAATATTATTTTTTTTACTTTTTTTTAACAGGTGTACGTCAAACGATAATGGCTTGATCACTGAAAGAAACATAATAAAATTCACTTGCAAAGGAAATATTACCGCTTACATCGAGTGTGAACAGCTTGCAGTCTACACTGAATTTCAGTGCCCTGGCATAGACATGTATAAAGGAAACTTGATTAAAATCAAAATAGGGTCCAGTTCCTCATCCCTGTTAGTAACTTTGGGGCTGTGGATGTGTGCACGGGGGATTGCTTCTAGACATGATTGAGATGGACCCAACGCCCCTACTCGTCTGAACCATCACACTGACATCTTGCAGCTTCACGTACTTTGTGCACCATAGAAATTGCATTGAATCCCAGTGATATCACTGTTCCAAAATCCCCTTAATCCTCAAAGCAGATACAACCACAGGGTTTTAAACACCTCTGTTAATCCCTTATAGAGAGTAATAAATCATTTGTTTGATGAAACTTTATCTGTTAGACATCAACACAGACATTCCTGTGACATGAAACGCCAGGAGTGATCCAAGGGTTAAGCACAGGAAGGCAGACTAAAAATTTACCTCAATTAAGTCACAGATTTAGACATTTTTCTGATCTGGAGATCAAGGTTGAGTTACTGGCAAGTGATGTAAGTTGTATCTTGCTGATCAACATGACAGCAGATGACACGTTTCAGGTATCCCAGAACATGTTTGTAAGCCCATTATGAGCCATTTGGCTCATACCCAACGGAGACTGTTTTGTAGGACTTTTCTTTCCAAAGCGGGTGCCTGGTCATCAACCTTGGCGACTCTAACATGAGGTCTGGAAAATAGTCCCCCTCTCCTGAGAAAATACCTAGGCTAGAGAAAAAAAATAATGAAACTTTTCCCTATATCACCAGAACAAAGAGATTTCAAAACACTGCAGCAACTAGAAGATGTTAATCCCCTTCTACCTTACAGATACATGCATAGTCGTGCTGGTGGGCTCTAACAGTTTTGCTGAAAGCTGCTTCTAGCTAGGGGAAGTCCTTAGGGATTTAAAAATCCTGCCGATACACGCCCACATGGATAACTGGCTCTTATCTATGGCAGTTCCCCTCACTGCCTGCTCCAGGGACATTAACCGTAAGTGGCTGGAGAAGGACTGCAACGTGGGGTACATCCACACTGCGTTGTATTTTTCCTCTTCTCGGTTGTTCCCTGCTGGTTGCCAAATGTAAACAGATTACCCTTAAATTGGGCCATTATGGTAATAACTCTAAGTTTATTTAGTCTCATATTCTGAGAATTTACAAACCGTAAGCAACACAAACAGCAATGTTAATAACAAGTCAACCCATTGCTGAAACGGGGCCAGCATGCGAGTGAGCGGGGACAGCGCTTTGAGCAGGAAATTTGGCTTTTTCCATGGGAGAGAAACTGTGATGTTGCACAGAGGACTCTGCCCAGCTGATACCAATGTAAAAGTCCTTTGCATACCTTAAGTTCAATTTTCAGATGTATTTTTTTTAGAAAATCAGACTGAGGAGGCCAAGGGTAAACATCGTGCATAGCCCTTTACTTGTATTGCACTTTTTAGGTACCCGAGCTTCCCACAGGATGCAGCACTGTGATGCCAAACCTTGGTGAGTCTTACTGTCTTTAAAAAGATCACTGGGAATGTACAAATGTGGGTCCAAATCCACATGGAAATCTTAAATTAGGTAGAGAATGTGGTAGTGGTTTAGGTGTTTTGGAAGCGTGGACATGCAGCAGTGAAATGCTATCCCACCGCGGATGCTAACCTTGCTGGGGCTTGTTTGTTCTGCAACACCTTCTTAGCCCTGTATGGTTACAATTCCATTTGTGTTTCTTTAACCTAAAAAAGGGTAAAGTGAGAAAACAGAAGGAAAAAAAAAAGTGTTTTTTAAATCAACTGTCATTTCTGGCAAGGCTGAGGATCCCAGCAAGGTATTTGTTTATTATCAGGTATTTCCTCAGGATCAAATCCAGAGGAGAGAAGTCTGGTACTAGTTAAAGTCTGTTTAAAATCCTTCTTGAAAAGAGATTTATGCAAGGAAATTACCTAACCTCAGGACAGAGGCTTAGTCAGCGGCAGCGCGGCTTTGCCGTGCGCATTGTTGGTTGCAGCGCGGGGTTTTTTTTAGCCCCACTGAAGGCGCACAGTGAGAACAGCCGCAGGTTTTCGCTCACATAACGGGATCAAAGCTCCCAATTGTTTCGAAGGAAATGACCCAGCAGGAGGAGCGTGTCGGATGCCGGCTTTTGCTCCCAGCCTCAATGAGTGCCAGGCAGCCGCTCCCCGCAAGCCGAGGCCAGGCAGCACTGGGGTACCCTCACTGGGATGAGGGGTACACGGGCATCTCCCCCTGCTGCAGGACACTCGTCTCCTTCATTAGTGAAACAGCATTTCCTAGATGCCATCTCTTCCCAGCCCGCTTGTGAGCTGGGGTTGTGCAGATTCTCACCTCACTGGGGTGCTTCCCCAGTCCTTGGCCACTTCTCCCTCTGCAGCAGGAGAAGGGAACACGCAGCCTCCTGGGATCGCACTGATGATGTGCAGCATCGCGGTGGCACGAGGCTGGGGAGGACAGCGGGAGGACAGCCCCGGCTGCTGTCACATCCCAGCAGGTCACAGCTGAGGCACTGGTGGATGCCCCGAAGAAGCAGCACACAGCAGCGGCCGGTACATGCACTGACCCATCCAGGCAGTAGATTTAAAGCACAAAGGATGGAAAAGACCTATGAGTTCATCCCTGCCACTTCCCTGCCAACAGTGCGTCGGATGCATTTAATTGTCTCGTGATGGGACTTCCACTGTTTCTTTGGGAAAAAAAAAATCCCATACATAGCTCACCTCAGGGACACTTCAACCCACGGTCAGGGCAAGCAGCTACAAAGCACATGACCAGGGTTGAAATGAGGTTTTGAAGGCAAAACACCAAGTGAGCAGGTTGTCGTATTATTTTTCCAAGGCCACCACTAAAATATCTGGCAGGCTTATCTTACGGCTGGGAAATTTTACTGTACTTGCAGAAAACAACCAATATTTTTTATTCTGGTGCCCGACTCCTTGCTGTTTGTGTTGGTTTAACTTCACTGACCCTAAAACACGAAACTAGATTAACGTGGTGTTGAACTGGATCCCGATATGGGTATGAATTATGTGTGTAATACAGTAAATTATTGTGAAACAAACATTCAGCAAGCATCCTGTATGGAAACTCTTTCTTCTTTCATCTCCATTGATCGTTGACGTCTCTGCTGACAGAAAGTGGTTATGCCGGCAGCCTATGATCACTTCGAAATGTCTCAGAAATATGTCTCCATGCAGTTAAGGTTTTCCGCTGCTAAGAAATATCTTAATGCTAAAGGTTTGTTTACAAGGGGTGGCTGTTTCCACTTGCTGGAGCATTTAAAAAGTTGTTTTTTCCAACCACTAAGTAGATCTAAACATTAAGTGTTTCTTAAGTTGGGTTTCCAGCTCCTAGACTGCTATAAACATTAACTTTCGTTGGTTTAAAACAAAATAAAACAAAAAATTTGCTGTGTTCACTTAGCCTCTCATAATGTAAGTAAAAAAAAAAAAAAAGTATTTTTAAAGATGCTTTATTTTTGAAAGGATGATTGTGCAATCTCTACGCCGGTCTGCAGCCGAGAGTGGGGCTGTGGGGACAAAGAAGTTCCCTGTTTTCACTGTCAGTGCGGGGGGGGGGGGGGGGGTTGGTCCTGTCCCCCTGGCACTGCTGCTCCCTTGGGAAAGGGAGGCTGATAAACGCCGGCTCTCCTGCTACTGACTTCAGCTAGTGGAAGTGTGATTCTGATGCCTTCCCCAGAGGGGAATTACCTACAGATTAGCTGGTGTTGGGTGCTTTTGGGTCTGTAAAGATGTGGGGCTTGAGTTCTGCTCTGGTGGGGCTCACCTTTTTGCTTTCAGCTGTCCCTAGCATTTGCAACAATTGCCTCTGCAATAAAAACACTTTCCTAAGCCGAGCATCAGAGTCATTTGGGGGCTAAAGCCAAGGAGAAGTTGGTGCCCACCTCCTGCCATGTGCTCCAGAACATCCCTGTGTCTCAGCACCACTTACATCAGGCTGGATTCTAAGAAACCACTACAATGGAGATTACCATGGTCACCTCATTGTCAGGGGTGGGCGATGGAAACAGCTGGTTCCTCTGCAGATTTTTGCGATGGTTGTCTGAAAACTGACAACCAAGATTAGTGATTTCTGAAAATACAAGCTGCTGTATCATTATACATTTCCAATTAAATCACTGGAAATGAATGATCAATAGTAAAATAATTGCTGTTTTCAATGGAAAACATGATGTCTGGAAAACACTACTGTAACATAAAAACATAGCTTCAATCAGCTGTAAGTAATGTCACTAACTGCTCCAGCAGCTGAGCACACCCACCAGTCTGCAGAAAGGGCTCTTATTCATACCCAGGTTTTATTTACTACAGTATTTTTCCAATCTGTAAAATTAAGGAAGTTCTGGTGTTGGTGGAAATTAATTCATGACTGGAGTGTCCTGAACCTCCGATGAACTCTGCCTAGGCTGGAACCCATTGTAGCTTCGATATCTGAATAATTAAATTTGAGTCAGGCCAGGCTGGCTGCAAAGTGTTGGGAGATGCCTTTCCTCATGTGGGAAGGGGGGGCTACTTTCTGCCGGCTTCACCTGGCGCTTGGGTTACCGTAAATCTGCTGTGAGAACTCGCAGCAGTCGATCAAAATGCCTGACGCCGCACCGGCCGCCCGGGGCTCGCTCTCCTGCATCTCCTGCTCTGTCCCCATCGCTGCCACTGGTAGTGCCTGGCCTCCTGCTGCCGCCCTCGAGCTGGTGGGAAACCTGTCACATCGTCTGGCTCATGCTACAGAAAGCAGTCATGAGCTCAGCCTTAACGCAGCTCGCATCTGATCTGCTGGGTGGTCTAGTGATGCTCAGATGGCACATTAGCAGTTCTTCAACTAGATTGTGAAAACTCCAGATTTTTTTTCTTTTTTTCCTGTCTGGGAAAGTTCAGGAGCTGGAAGCTCTCAATGAATTGATCTAAAGTTATAAAACTTCTTTGAACAAGATTGAGGTAGCATGCACATTCAAATTCAAACGTCACTTCATATTTTTTTTTTTCTCTAACATGTTGTTCTTGCTAAGAATGTCACATCTCAGAGTATCAGAAAGGTCCTGGGTATCTGAGGAAGACTCAGCAGTGGAATCTCATTGCTCCTATCACTGATAACCTTTGCGCAGAAGGAGACATGGTCAGAAGCTGCAGATCCCATGGTGTAGTCAAAATGTCAAAATGATATGATTTTTAACAGAATTTCTGAAAGTAAAAACATATTTTGCTTCTCAGCTGTTGTTATTTTATAAGGCACTTTTAATCAAAAAATTGCACAAATCTTTTCTTGATGAAAAGGAAAGCTACTTTTATCTCCAAAACATTTCAAGTGGAAATTGTATATACACTCTCACCTTAGCCAAAAATGTAAAAGCCCTTCACTACGATTAAGTAATAAGTATCTGTCATTCTTCTCCACAGACACTTTTCTGTTTCCCTTATTATGTTGCTCATTTAAATGCGACCACAACATCCAAGTTTCCTACCATCAGAGTTTATTCTGGTCTTTCTCATTTCCCTCTCTCACCATTGAACGATCTTCCTTCACTCTGTAACTCTTCAGCCGCTCAGGACCCGTGTAGGAAACACCACGTGCCAGAGCATCCATGCAGGAAAGGGCCAGCGAAGAGAATTCAACAGCATCAAAAAAGCCTTCTTCCTTTAATATTTTTCCTGATATAAGTCAGCCCAAAAGAAAGAGCGCAACGCTGCAGTCGGTGCAGCTTTAATTCCCCATCCGAGCGGGACACGGACACCCGCACAGCCTCTCCAGCTTGTCTGGGAGCAGCACAATGCACGGAAGCTAGCGAAAGTTTATCCCCGGCCCCCGAGGCAGGGATGGTTGTAAGGAGACAACGCACGTTCCCGCACCGAGCAGAATATGTAGAGCCTCCTGAATGGCACATTTCAGAAATGGGAACAGGATATGTTTTTCCCATGGTTTGGGAACAATGTGAATACTTTCTCACACACTGTTGGTGAAGTATTTTGGCACACCTGTGCATTTGAAGAGCTCTATTATACTCCAAGGTCTCCTAGTCAGCTGTTAAGGACTCTTTTCCTCTCTAAGAACATGGATTGATTACATGGAAATATGATTTGGTTTTGTATTTGTGCTGGATCATGGATCTGAAGGAAGTTACAGTATGTACTGGCTCCTGAGCAGAGCTTTCTGCTCCACAGCTCAGGGGTGAAAGACAAGCAAGGGCAACTTGGAGATGTTTACACAGCTCCCTTTTTTATTTTTGACCATACTGAATAGGGGAAAATTGTTTACATGCTACAGAGGATGTTTTACCACTGTTACTTCCTACAGAAACGTCCTCAGGCTTCAAGCGCTGGCAGAGACAAACTGCTCCTTACAACTTTGATTGGTATCTCCCAGAAGAGAGGATGGATTTGTTCCTCTGTGGGACCATCAATCCTGTAATCAGCTCCACCAGGTCTAAACAAATCACCGTTTCTTCAGGGCATCTGTGTTTTATTATTCCAGATGGCATAATTTGGGATGGCGTGCACAGCCTTGTGCAGTAACAGGAGCTCTCGGACTCCCAGGCGAGAGGTGGTGGGATGAGTGTTGCCACCAGATGCCTCCATCCCACTCCTGCCCCAGCTGTGGGCTCCTGGTGGGAACCATGCAAGCGTTCAATGCGGTCGGCTTTTTGAATAGTTCTAATGTATACAGAGCCAAAACTTTTATTTGGTTAAGGCCACTTCACAGGCCCGGTTTGGCATAGTCAGGGGATGGGGGCAGCTCAGGAAAGTGCTGCTGCTTTAAGAAGAGCATCCCATGTCACCTCCTGTTTTGAGGATTAGTGGCAGAGGATTCAGCTGGTTTTTCCTTGTGTCCAGGTGATTCCTCGGCTGCCTCAGATCCAGCCAGTGCCTCACTCAGCACAGGTAGAAGTAAAGATACCCTGAGAGTGTAAATTTAGAGTCCATCATATTTAAGCATCACTACCTGGACCAAATTTTCAGATGCTTTTAGCTCCAGTAGCTCCGGACATATCAGTGCAGTTGTGTCACATAGATAGGACAGCAAAGCCCTTGAAGAGGTGTTTTTCTAAGCTGTAAAACAGGATGGCTGCAGTAAATCGAAAGTTTACCAGTTTCCATCCCCATGAGAAGTTAAACAGGGCACAAAAAGCCAGAGAATTGCAACACTTTCCCCATAAATGTTCTTTAAAAATGTTTTCAGTGATCATTTGGCACAGGAATATAATTTCCATCAAAACCTGTTGAGGGACAAGAATGGTTTCCCTCCTTTCCCTCCGCAACCGGGAAGAATAATTTGTCCCTGCAAAAACTATAAGAAATTTTCCAGGTTAGAAACCAAGTTAAAACCAATACCTGGACACATATGCGCAGGCACAGGCGGATGGAGCTCTGTTCCACTTCGCGAGCGGAGCTGCTCCTGCGCGCAGCCCGTGCCATGCTGCAGCCTTTAAAGGGAGCCGGGAGAAGTAAAATGAAAAAAACACATGAGGCAGCATCACGCACAGCAGCCGGAGCTACCTGTATTTTATAACATCCACTCTGTTTCCAATTTCATCAGCTTGGCAAATGCTCTCCTGGTGGAAATAATTGAGGCCTGAAAGTCAAAAGCAATGGAGGAAATATCTGAGCTATGAAATGTCAAGTTGCTTTCCAAAAGGGTTCCAATCTCCAACCACATCAAGAAGGGTGTCTGAAAAGACAATCAGGACTTCGGTCAATTAAACGTCTTTTTTACTTTTTCTTTTGCTTGGGAATGCAGCGCCGGAGGAATGCCCGGCATGGTGGGGTGGTTATCCTCTGCAACCCCACAGACCTTGCTTTTCAGCTGCAGGTTCTGGTTTTTTCTCCTGAAGTATTTGCATTTTATATAAAGCTCCATTCAGATTATTTGAAGTGAGCAATTTAGAATCTTGTTGTTTTCATTTTATTTTTTGCATTGGGAAGGTGAAACCTTCAACACTTACAAACTGAAGCCAAGGAAGCAAAACCTGAGCTGAAAGTAAATACTCATTCTCCAATTAATTCCTACTAAAACCACATTTCAACCTGAGAGCGCAGAGCCTCCTGCACAGGGGGATTAATTTCATATAAATACCAGCCACATCTACTACCCAGCAAATCTTTAAATATAGTGGTTAAGAGTCAAAAAGTCATTCCTGAGCATGAACTATGAAACACCATAGGAAGACGTCTTACATCTGGGTACCAAAGGTCCTGAGCAGTCGTTCTTCCATGTGACAACTGCTTCTCATCCCTTAAGAGTCAGGAATTCAGTAGCAAGTCTCTCTGGGTGCTTTGAAGCCTTTTAAACTTAATAAAATAGGGGAAAGAAGGATGAATGTATTCTTAAATGTAAAAAAAAAAAAAAAAAGAAAGAAAAGAAAAAGAAAAAAGAAAAAATGTCAGCTTTATTTTCCCAGGGGAATTTAACTATATTAGTTTACATCCTGTGGTATGAATAAATAAACAATCCCTAACCAATTTCAGACTTGCTGCTGTTTTGGCTGGCAGAACCTTTGCTTAGAAAGGCTCGGCTAACACCATGCCGCTGAGCTCCCATTTTCTCCTTCTACTCGCTTCCGCGCCGCTGGGCCTCCCCCTTCCACTCTCCCTCCTTGCTGATCGCTTTCCTTTCGTGTTTCCCAGTTTCCTCTGTTGCCTTTCTTCTAGGAGACAAGGTCCTTTCCACATCCATTTTTTTCTCACCCCTGCTCCTTACCATTCTCTGTTGCCAAATTGCCTCTTGTTCCACTCCACCACGGAGGCTGTCTCCATAAAATTCATGTTTATGAACTAGGGATAAATAAGACATTTAAAATAAGCCCACTGAGTCCCAGGATGGCTCGGGGTTCAAGTCCTTGTAATCTCTGCTGTCGTTGGATCTTGGTGACTTCTTCCCTGTGCATCTTCTCCTCTCCATTACTCTGCAGTTCCTGGCTGTGCCCCGTGCAGTGGCCACAGCTCAGACCTCTCATCACAAATAAGATGCTTCACACAGAGACTGACCGAGCTGCTCCCACCGTGGGTGGCGAAGGACTCCTCTCCACCAGGTCCCTGCAGTGCTTTATGTTTCTAGAGCTCCAAAAAGCCAGCAGAAAAGAAAGTACCAAAAGAACAGACTGCAAGGTGATTAAAAGCTTAAGAATATTTAAGGAACTTGGAATAACGTTCGGTGTGTCTTCTGATTTGAAGATGACATACTTTCACGTTGAAATCAAACAGGCCCGGGGAAACACGGCACATCTTCTGCCAAAGTAGAATGATCACATGGTAACAGCTGGAATTGATATGTTTTTACAAAATATTAGATCTGCCAATCTGCCATCTCCTTGCTCCAGCAATACAGAAATACTAAAGGGAGGGTTTCCAAGAGTCCCGGGTATGGTGAAGGTGAGGAGATGGTGAAGCCACAAACTGGGAAGAGACCTTGGGGTATCCTTGCAGAAAACGCCAAATCCAAACAGCGCAGCTGACCTGGGAACAAGCTCACAGGGAGGGAGGTGTGCTAATCATGCCTGATGAGAAATGAGAAGAACGATCATTCTGCTTCTTGAGGAAGTATGGGTGTAACGAGGAAAATTGAAGGCAACTGCTAGCTGAGCTGTGCTTTGTCTTGGCAAGGTTGCCTAAGGCAGTTGCACTGCACCTGCTCATGCTGGGCCTTTAATTCAGATGCTTTAAGCTACTCCTTCAGCCACCTACTTTGCTGAACTGTTTAGGGAACCTAAGGAGTTAAAGCTTTTAATGCATGTATCTCATTTAATTTAAATTTCTATGTCTACTTCAGAACATTAAGTTAGCCCTGCTTCGGTGATGGTGACTGCTTCTTCCAGCCTGCTGTGATTGGCCGGTTCTCTGAACAGGACCATTTCCTCGGGACTGGGCTGTGTGGGGTTGAATCCCTCTGGACATCAGTAGGGAAGGACCACAGCGGCCCTGGGCTCATTCCCACCACCAGTATGGCTCCGAGGGTGCCTTCAGCCATGGCCGTGGTGCACAGGAGGATGCTGCACTCTCAGTCATACAAGGTGCCTTGACTCTTTGTGGGTGTTGGGGCTGAAGATCACTGGTCAGCCTTTGGGAATGTCATCCTACATTTCTCTGGACTCCTGGGTTTGCTCACTACTGTCTCCTTCCAGCCTCCATCCCAGGACAGCAGGACATCTTGGGACAAGCTCTGTAAGTACCTCCGCAAACCCACACGCTGAACCTGAGACTTGGCAGGTGTGGAGTGCATCAATACTCAATTTCTTTGCTCAAATAAAGCTAGAAGGGAAGAAAGCCATCCTGGAGACTAAGCTGGGTTGGAAAATGCTGTTTATCCCCTTGAACTCCCTGCAAAGGACACAATAGAACAATGGGCTCGCAGCAATGGAGAGGCGAAGCCCTGAGGTCACCTTCGCTGCCTCCCAGCTGGTGCAGCATTGTTCCCTGATGGGAATTTCTGTGTGCAGCTCAGCTCCACAGCCATGTGTTTCCTACGACTGTTACCCAGCTTCTCCCTCCCCCAGTCCTTCCGCCTCTTTGTTACTCCCACAGAGACTGTGGATTATTAATTAAACCTACACACAAGTTTCTGAGGTAGATAGGTATTAAGAACCTTTATCTTGAAGATAGGGAAACTGATGCAAAAAGAATGAGAGTGACCTTGTGAAAGCCACCGTAAGGGGCAACGTCAATGCCAGCCCTTGAGTGCAGGATCGCCCATGGGCCTCTGTGCTCAGCAGAGAGCAGGGCAGAGACCCAAGAGCAAGGCTGAGCACAGTGCTGGTAGCAGTACGTTTATCGACATCCTGTATGCCTGAGCTAATGAGATGTGTTAAGAGGCAAAATTTACTCGAACACCACCAATATGGCTATCATCCCTTTGGGATGTGAGCTAGGATCTCCACAAAGCTGAATGCACAGATAAGCTTTATCAATGCTTGCTGGGCACCACTGTGTTATACTCCAACAGATGTAAGACAGGTACCCTCAGGAGATGTGCAGCTTGCTGTGATACATCATGCAAGCTACCCTGCCCAAAACACCTGAGGTCCTGTTGGTTTTGCACAATACCTTCTCTGCAGGTGGCTAAAACCTCTGCCATTATAAATCTCAAAGAAAACTTTTCTTTTTTTTTTTTCCCCAAATCGTCTGCAAGAACCGTCCACAGAAAAAAAAGACCCAGAGCAAATAACTACATGAAATAATCTCCAAAATACATTGTGTGGTTAGCAGGGGACTTAGGGGACTCTATCTCCTCCATTGGCACTTGCAGGACAGCTGCATGTTCTTCCTGTTTCACTCCGGACTGTGTCTGTATCTTCATCAACATGCCTTATTTCAGCAAAGAAACCTGACTTTCTGGGTAAGAGTCTGACGGGAGGGAAGTGGCAGCAGGACTGCAGTACCTCCTTGGAAGGCACGTGTGTCCATAAAACTAAGGACCTTCTGCTATTCCTAGGGAGCAGGTACAAGAGTGACACAGAAGTCTCAAGGAGGAACTTGTTATCATTTATTAAATATCTGACACCCCTTTCAAGATATATATATAAATATAAATATATATATATATATCTCCACATATATAATACAATATAATGGCTTTTGCAGGATTCAGAGAGTGATGTTGTTCCAGTTGTCTGAGCTGGCAGCTTCCAGTTTGTGGCCATATGGTTGGCTGTGAACTTGACTAATAAAAATGGAGTGAACTTTTTTCTTTTTTCTCTCTCTTTTTTTTTTTTTTTGTTCTTCCTGACCCTAAGTCAGTGCCATAAATACCTGTATGTAGCAAAGGGTTTATAAATAGCACAGTAGCATCCACTGACAGCAGACTGCTGTTAAGTCTGACCAGCAGGCACTGGATTGCAGTAATGTGGAGCTGGAGCAGTCTGGGAGAGAAATATGTGGCCAATAAAGATTTGTGAAGCTAAAGTCATTCAGAAAGCTCAACACTAGGCAAAACTGGGCAAAAGAAAGAACCCCAAAACCAATCTGCCATGGGACATGGTTCTGAAATGGAAACACCTTAAGCCAATATTGCCCCTCTGAGATAGCACTGAAATTCCATATAAATTTATGGTGTAGCTGACAGTGAGCTTGAGTAACTTGGTGTGTCTGGACGTCTGGTCCAGTCCAATAATAACATGAAAGAGAGTTTTGTACGTATCCTTTGCTGATCCTGAGACTTTGGACTTGGTTCTTGGAATTTTTTTTGCTCGACAGTTGTCTACAAATTGTCGGATTCTCAAATGAATTTGTTATTCAAAATTGTTCATAAATTTTCTCAGCAATAGCTTTTGGTATGCAAGACCTTCGCAATTTAAGTGCTGCTCATTAGCTATTCAGCTCATGTGTTAATATTCTGGTTCCCTTACTGGATAGTCTCTGTTATTGTCTGTCCGAAGCATTCAGAAGTCATGAGTCAATGCCCAAAACTCCAGGGATTGGCTTTAAAAACATTATCATTTTTAGTAAAAACATATCAGAATTCGTGCCTTTTATTTGCTTTCTTGCTTCTGAGTCTTTAGACTTACACATCCAATCTGCTGGATAGCAACCTTCAAAATAAAGCAAGCTGCAGTTCCCACATAAATTCTACACTTTGAGATTTAGAAATGAAAGTTCTAGAGAAGCCTGCTTTTCAATGGATTTTTAGCCTGGTGGATTCTTTGATGTCTAACAGAAGCGTGAGTGCCAGCTGATGCTTCTCCCACTGTTGGGAGTTTCCTAATGTGTCTCTGGTCTCTGTTCCCTGGGGTTTACGGACGGTTGAACTCACCCTGCAAAGCATCCTCCAGCAGAGACAGCGGTAGCATCTCTCCCTGCCCCTGGTTGCCTTTCTCCACACAACTCTTGCAAAAAGTCTCTGAGAGTGGTTTATATACACAGTCATCAGAGTAATGGCAGTCGTGCATAAATTGCACTGGTTCACTTCAAAATAAACTATTTCCAGGAAAAGGTTTTTGAATATTTTTAAGCTGGGTGGAAAGATAGTCTTTATCTCAGTTCCGTTATGATTCAGAGCAGCAGCGTTAGTACAGAGCTCAACGCACACAAGCCAGCCTCCCTCTCCTGTATCATCAGACCCCTCTTTTCTCTTGAAGAACAGAATTAATTGAAAAATTGAAAAGTTTGGAGGGGAAGAGTATCAATTTCCTGTTGGCAATTGAATGGCTCTTACTAGAGTGGCTTCTAAGGGATACTTATGTCCAGACGGGTAGCACACGTAGGGGCTCAGCTACATCAGGAGTACATGGGCTTGTTGGTTACACCATCTATACTCACCTTAGCACTCTGCCAGACAAGCCTGAAGGCATCTCACATGCCATGGGAGAAGGGTCACACACCACAAAAGCCCAGAGGTGGATGGAAACAGAAGGATCTTGAGGGCTGCTGTGCTCATCTTTGCCTGGAAAGGAAGATGCACACCACAGATGCTGCTCGCTTTTTGCTTCAGTAGCTTTCAGGAGAGAATTAGTCCTTTTCCCTTCCCTCATTTCTTTTAAACCACTGCACTCCTCCTTAATTACTACCATAGTTTTCAGTCTCTGCCTCACACTGCTGTGCTGAGGTGAGAGCAAACTGGTTCCTCTACTTAGGTGAAACATCACCTAGATGAAGGTAGCAAAGCAGTCACGAGAGGCAGATCCCTGCATCAGGCCCCACTGGAACACAAAATTTGATCTAGTTACACAAAACCCTCCAACTCCTTCATTTTTTTTCACTTCAAAGCCACCTCCTCCAAACAGGACCCTTCATTTTTTCCCCAGACTTTCTCATGGAAAGTCTTGAGTGCATTTTTCAACTAAGATTTCAGAAATGCCTGTGGTTTATTTCTCTTTTCTACTCTTTTCCTTCCCTCTTGTTCCCTACCTTCCCAATCCTTCTCCCTCTGTTTTTTCCTTTTTCCATTGACAGAGGAACAAGAGCGCTGAAACAATAACCACACAATTCACATTCGGTTCTCAAATCTCAGATAATTTTCTTTTTGCTTTGCTTTACAATGTGCTTTCTAATTTTTTAGGCCAGTTTTATCTCAGAAAAGAAAATGGTGCTGAACTTACCTACAGGCAATCACAAGCCTCACCAGACACAGCAGCATGCATCTGAAGGACTGCCTTTTTTTTTTTTTTTGCCCTTTTTTTTTTTTTTTCCAATTCTCAAAGCAAATTCCACTTCACTTCATGCATTAAAGCAGACGGGAAATCATTTGAGCCTTCTGTATATGTCAAGCTTCTCCAGTAAGGTAAATGTTTTTCCTACAAATAATGCCTTGCATGTTTGATCAGCGTTGTAGCCACAATATCTATAAGTGCCTCAAATGTTAAACAACGCATGAGCCAGATATATTTACCAGCCAGGAGATTTAAAAGCCATTCCTGACGTCAAGCTGTGAAGATCAAATATTCTAACTTGATGGCTGCCAATATGGTTCCCAACCATTGTCTAGATCCAAACCCCATTGTACTTGTTTTTGTTTTTGTTTTGGCATCTGAAATAAGTCTTTTACTCAGACCACTTATGTTCTTAAATAAATAAGTATCTAGGTCAGCTTGCTGATGGATGTTAATATAGCTGTAATTTAAATCTAATGGTGATATCAGCTTCTAATAAGGTATAAATTAGAGTCTCACAGTACAGCATGAAGTTAGTGACTTTTCCATAAGGGAAGTATTTTCTGTTCCTAGTGCAATGGTCCAGACTCAGAGATTCAACTTTCTTTTCCTTCATGGTCTCTTTTTCCTTGGGTCTAATTATACTGCAACCTGTACGGATACCTTGAGAGGAAGCATCAACTCACATAATATTCTTCTCTCTTTCTTCCACATTTGATACCTCTTCCCTCAAAGAGACGAGAAGGCAGAAGCTTCTCTAACCACATCACTGCTGATGTCTGCCCTGGGATGGGTGAAGGACATGGTGCACCAAGCTGCTCAGAGCTGCCCCCCGAGCTGAGAGGGACGGTGGCTCTCTGGGGTGGCCGGAGCTCAGGGATTTTGCCAGGCTCCAGCCATGGCAAAACTTAATTGCTCTGATCACTGTGCAAACATGTAGTGAATAACATGGACTTCTGAGCAGCTTTTAAGTAAGTAGGGTTAGATTTGTACTGAGAATTTCTCTACGCAGGCTACAGAGTAACTGTAAGAGTACAGGGCTGGATTCTGGTGCCATTATTTGGATTTAATGATAGTAGTATCAGCAAGTGCTGGATGGTGCTTGTGGAGTAAACCAGAAGTAGTGTGTTAGACTTGCCTCTCCACCTGTTACAGTCAAGAAGTACATAAAAAAATCCGGCTCTGACATCTCTGGGGCAAATACGTTAACCTTTCCATATACTGATAAGCACTTATGGCCTTCATGGAATTACAGCTGGGAATTATTATTGTTCATAATGCGTATGGATTGCTGAGTCGGACCTTGAGATAATCTGAGATGCCATTATGCTGTTAAAAAGGCAATAAACTTCATTTGCATTTACTCAGCTTTGATGGAATTTATGGGTGAGGAAGTCACTTGAGGATTTTCTGTTTCCTTCTTTCTCTTCAGCTTTGTTTAGGAATAAACGTCCGACCCAGATGCAGGAGGGACTGCATGTACGGGGATAGGAAAGCGGGGAGATGGGGATCCGCTAGTAAGATCAGAGATGCACTCAGCATCATTTGTCAGTCACTCAAGGAGCCGATGGGATGTCCCAGGCTATGTCCCCTCCTGACCTCATCATCCTGGACATCATGGTATTGTGCCCAGCAACGTACATCACTGGATAATAATCCCATATGGAATAATTACAGCGTGTTCTAAATTTTATTTTCAAAAAGCAGAACAGAGAGAAAAGATGGAAGAAGAAAACCTGGCACCCACCATGCTGTTCAGGATGAACAGTGAGAGAAAAAAAGTACCTGGCTTGGTCATCCCCTGGACAATCCAGACACCACAGTGCTCTGAAGTGTCTGCCTTTCCCCAGATTTAGTTATTCAGTCTGATGGTGCTCAGCCTTTACACCCCAGTTCAAGTCTGAGCCGGATGCCCATGATTTAGTACTTGCTGTTTGTCCAGGAGCACAAAATGTGTTGCGAGGTACAGAGGCACAGCCTGCAGCTAGCATCCTCTCCTCTAGCCCCTGAAATACAAATTAGCCAGTCTGGTATTTGATCACGGGCTGTTCTTAAGGCAGTTTTTTATTCTGCAGTTTTATTTTCCATGGTTGGTGCCAAGACAGAGTCCTCTCCAGGACCCCCTCCCATCCCATCCCATCTCGTCCAATCCCCAGGTTCTTCATCCTTGCTTTTCCCTTTTTATTTTCCAGATCAAACCTTGGCTCCTTCCACCCCTTCTCTTCCACATTGGCTTTTGTGGCCTGCTTGCGAACTTGCTTGTGTATTTTATGCGTGCCCATGAAATCTCGCCTTGCTGGCACTGCATCGCCCTGGTGTTCTCAGCAGTCACTGCATTTGTGTTTTTTTGATATTAAGCTGTTCTGCCTTACTCCTGGGTATTGGACTGCAATGAAAAAGACTGTAAATTAATGAAATATCTATTGCAGCTGACTTTAAATGATCCTAAAAAAAATTAAAAGTTTAAGTCCTACTAGTTCTGATTAGCTCGATTACCTGCCAGTACGGGCTTCTTCTTTATATTTCCTAATTCTTTGCCCAATCTATTATTAAATGTCTGAAGGAATTGCCTTCCTCTGCTTTCATTGAGGAAATAATTCCAGTGCCTAATAGCTCTCCCTGGCAGGAAAACTCTTCTTAAAATCTTCTTTTTGCACCTCCTCCCTGCACCCGGATAACATGAAACAATCCCTGTCTGTCCTTGAGGAATATACGTCTTCACATATTCATAGGTAATTATTATTTTTCCACTTTCACAAGTATTTGGCCACAAAGTGGCTACACTTAAAAGATCCCTGTCTCAGATACTTTGAGAACATTGTCTCATTATCTGCAGAATTACCGGCAGAGCTAAGACATCTAGTTTCTCATCTTAGCTCCAAAAGCTGGCATCAAACCCAGCTAAGCAGCACTTTGGGCTCTACTCCTGAATTCAGGAGAAGTTTTGGACTGTCAGGTTTTGGGAAATGACACTCAATCACGGCAACATTTACTCTTCCCTCTTGACTGGGTAGGGAGCAATGAGTTACACAGCCTCAGCCACAATCCACCCAGTCAGGACATCCTCGCTTGGAAATAAAACATAATTAGCTGCATTTGCTCTGGGAGACAATCTTCTCTTCTGAAGGGGCTCACCATGAGCTTGTGGTCGGCCCTTGGGGAGTGAGGCTGGATCACTGGGTTTTACAGGGGTCCTTGGTTTGCCTGGACTGCCCCCCACCAGCAAAACATGCATCACATAAAATATTTTATTGCAGAAATTTGTTGTAACAGTGCAATAACTGCCTCTATGGTTTTATGACATCTCTCAGGCATGACGGATGCGTCCAGTTAATTTGTCATAGAGACACACTTGGCAAAAGGACATAGAAACGTCGGATAGAGGTGAAGCCTGATGGAGAGCGACAGAGAACTCTGCCACTTCACCAGGAGCTGGGGAAAATGGGAATCGCTGGTTCAAGGAATTAAGTTCCTGTGCTGCAAACAGATCTATTACATTATTACAGTAATTTAATATTGGAATGATTTCCAATATATGCCCCCACGCAGCAAGGTCCTCATACCTGAACATATTTCCTGGTTTACAGGCTCTGACAGAGAACCTGTTGGTGTTGACGTTTAGGCAATTGCTTCAGTCTGAGTTGTAGGGGCTTTGGGCAGGGGCCGAGCCCAGGACCTGCCCCTCCACACCCCAGCCCACCCCCCAGCTGGACGCAGGGGACCTGACGCTGCGCGTGGTGTTGGGGAGTGAGAACGCAACTGATGCTTCTTGAGGGTTATGACGTGACTCACAACTTTAAAACGGCATTTTAAAGAGCTCTAATCTCAGAGAGAAACAAATACGCTTAATTACTACTTACACGGTGCTTTTCACATTGCTTTTTAAATAAGCAGATATTGTTCATCTTCTGGGGCTGTAAGGCTTCTGTCAGCTCCCAGGGCTGCGATGGAAAGGCAGTCGTAGCTCCTTCAGATCAGGTGGGCCGATGGAGACAATCCTATTTAGCACCCTTGATTACAAATATTATTTGTAAAACGGTTCGGGCTCTGCTGCCTCAGTCAGCCTTTCATTTGAGTGGATCAGATACAGAGCTCAGTTATTATTTCATAAAGTGCTCTGTAACTAAAATGATTTAAGATGTTCCTGGGGGCTGGGTGGGATGGCTGAGCACCCAGGCATGCCAGACTTCAGACTGATGGGAATTTAAACGGCTTAGTTTTAAACTCCCAGAAAATAAAATAACGTGGTGAATGCTCCGAATGGAAATTATTCTCTGCCACAATGGCATCAGCAGAAATGCCAAGCTTATCTATTTATAGCGTTATCTGTGTCTAAATACCCATAAATAGCTATGTAAAACACTGCAGTTATATGTGTGTGTGTGTATGTCTTTTCCAGCCACTGAAATGTTAAATCAATTTTATAACAAGTTGCTTTTCCAGCCACTGAGTGGCTGTAAATGTTAAGTGTTTTTACAGGCGATTTTTTCCCCAGCTGCTAAGCAGCTTTAAATGTTATCAAAAAAAGTTGCTTTTCCAGCTGTTCAACCACTTTAAGCATTTTTAATGGATTTTTTTTTAACTTGCTAAAACCTATTTATATTTTACTCACCAAGCAAGTGCAAAATTGTCCTGGCTCTGTCTAGGTCTTGTTTTTATTGTATTTTTTTCTTTTTTGAAACCTGTGAATAAAAATTCTTTCTCTGTCTGAGGAAATTTTTTTCAAGAAGAGAAGGGGCTTTGGTTTAATGAGTCCAAGATGAACATTATGAGTTCATCTTAGCATTTAGATACCTCAAAAGCACCGTCCTTGTGGTATGTTCAATGGAAACACTGTTCTTGTGGTATGTTCAATGGAAATACTGTACTTGTGGTATTTTCAATGGAAAAAAATATTATTGTGGCTTTTCCAATTCAGGAAATGCTGGTCGGTCTTTAAACCAGGGGAAAAAGAGGGAGTGGAGGGTGAGAGAGCTAAATTGAGGTGACAGCGAAATGGAAGAATTATTTTATTGTAACGAGGTGGGGAGAGATATACGAAGAGTTTAGGGCAGGAAAATGGAAAATTCTTGTGGCCCTTGAGGATTCATAACAGTGGGAGAAGCAAAAAGATCTGGGGTAGTGTTAAGGAAAGGTGTAGGACAAAGTTAGGAAGGAATAAAAGAATAGTTTGAAGGAAAAAAAAAATGAAATGTTACAACATAGAGATGTGTTAGAAGAAAGGGCAATAAAGAGGAGAAATCGTGCTAAATGCAACAACTAAGGATGTGCGTTACTTAAAAAGACACAAGTCCCTTTATCTTTGGATCCCAAGGTAAAGTATCCACAGGAACACGCTGCTGCACATTCAGGGAAATTCAAGGATTTAGCCATTGACTTGACCAGAGAGTGAAATTCCCCCAGCCAAGCCCACCCTGCAACTGCATCAGGCTTTCTGTGGCCACACTGGAAGAAGACTTGCAGCGATGTGGTCCTGTTACCCAAGGCTAGGGACCATCCAAGGGAAGGTGACTGCCAGGCGGCCCTTCCCATTGCTGCTGGAGCTGCCAGGGGCTGCCTGACTCTACCACAGTAATTGCCATGATGAGGTGGCTGCTGCAGGACGGTCTGATGAGACTCACTCCAGACTACAGTGTCCAGTTGCTGGCAGAAAAATAAATAGATCATTTACAAGTAGAGCAGGCTAGAAATCATATTTCTGGCTCTAAAAGTGCTAAGGGTCTGCAGCAAAATCTGAATTACAATAATTAAAAAACTAACAGGGAGAAAATTCACATTAATTTTATATCCGTCAGTTCCTTGGGAAAAAGGTAGGATTTTGTTTAATAATATAATAAATAACCAAAAAGTTATTTCCAGTCTGATAGTCTAATCCCAATGATTTTATGTATAGGAGTCCAGTGTAGTTCACCTACACTTGTGGTGGGATCCAGACGCCCCCTCAATTAACATAACATGTCCAGCAGAAAATACCAAATAGACATATAAACACCATGTTTTGTTCCACCTATTAAAAGTATATATTCTCTATTTCCATGCGTATAGCAGTGACATGATCCCAGCTGATTTGCTTTTCACTTTGGAACCCGAGGTTTCCATCTGCTCTACTACTAGTTTAAGAACTGTGCATCTTCTCAAGTCTTTATAAAAGATTTAATTTTACTGCAGATTTAACATGTGCTTTAACTGTTATTAGATTCATTCGAATTTGCAATAAAGTCACTTTGGCCACGTTCACATCTCTTTGTCTTTGCTTTCTAAGAACTTTTGAGTTATCAAGTTTTACTGGCCAAAAATGTAGCGGAGAGCAAATTTCAGAATCACACAGAGAAGTATTTACAGAAACTGACATTTCGGTTTCTACCAGGAAATATTTGCACCAGATGTGCTTACACATGCCTCCATTCAGGACTGGAAACGCCACCATGTGATCCATCTGACCAGTCAGAGTTAAGTAACTCAGATCAAATTTTGAAGACTCATAACGAGTCCCCAGAGCAAACAGTTCAGAAATGGAGTTTATGTAATAAATTTAGACAGTCTGATAATATCCAAGAACCCAGCAAAATCAATGGGCAGATTTCTCGTCTCTTCAGGAACATCAGGTCAATACCATCAAGAAAGGATTAAAAAAAAGAATTTGCTTTTAGATCATCCATAAAGAGAAGGGAAAAAGATAGCAAGTGGATTAATATCCAAAATACTATAATCTTGCTGGCAAATAGTTACTGTTTTAAATCCTGCTGTGTCTTCTTTACCTCATGTCATTTGCCATAACCATGTAAAACAAGTCAGTAACTTAGATCATCCGATAGTAAGTTATCCACACTGACAATAATTTTATTAGCCTGTTACTTAAACACATGCATATTTAAAACTTAAATTCTCTCCTGAATGTTGGACTATCTGATATGAGGCACTTGAATTATTTTGCCAAGAGTGACACAGTAAATCCGCAGTTGCTGCTGACTGTTCTTTCTCCCATGGATGTCACTGCTGGTGCTGAATCCGAGCACATCCTTTAAGGACAGATGGCAAGTGTTAGGACATAATATCTCTGGGCTCAGCTGTGTCAAATTAATTTCTGTATTCTTTCTGATGGGCTGAAAACATAACACATCTTTCCAATGTTCTTCATGCTCTCTCCCAGGCCGCTCCACGTGGATGAAGAAGGCTCTCTGAGCCCCAGGGTACAATTGGCCCTCTGGACAGTAAAGCAACTCAAATATATAAATTTGCTTTCTGATTTTCTTCATTTTAAATTGCTGTATTTTTTGCTGAGATGAGAGGCTGCTGGCAGCTCCGACTTTCTTGCATGGCACAGGTTTTCTTTTCAGCAGGTTACAGGGTCAGAGTCCACCCCTGCAAGATGAAGATGGTGGGGGAATTTGTCTTTAGACATACACGGCTCATTGATGTCCTCCCTCCCTGGGCATGGGTTGATTCGTGCCCAGTGAAGTCAAAGGAGGTGGTGCTGGATACATTGACCTGGTCTCATCAGTTGACCCCCTTTGCTAGGGCAAGATCATTTAAGATTTATTTTTAGTTCTTTGTCCAATCTAATGGCAAACTTTTCAAACAGTGGATCTTCTCCCACATCCTTTGGAATGATTTTCCACAGTCTAATAAGATTTCAGCACTTGGAAGTTTATCCTGTTATTCAGCCTAAACTTTCCTCTACTTAACATTATGTTTTTAGTCCTTATACCCTTTTCACCATCCTAAACAATTCATCTTCTTCTCAGTGTTTACAATCCACAAGATTTCCTTCTTTCTTCCAAGAAGAAGTTTCCAATCAGTATTTATAAAGTGGAAAAATAAATGACAAACAGAAATTTCAGTAGAAAAGAACCTCCTGCACTACAGGAGTCAGATGTTTGTGCAACAAAGTTTGTACTTCAAAATAGACATTATTTCTGTAGCCTGCCTGGTATCCAACTACACCACCAAAGGTGCTAGACACATCTTCAGTCCAAACAAACTTCAGGAACTTGAGAGCTGCATACCTTCAACTTCCAAAGTAATGCTTTATTTAAAAAAATAATAAAAAAAATAAAGCCAAACAAACCCAGGATTTTTTTTTCTTATTATTTTGCTATTGTTATTTTTGACTGAGCATGAAATGATTGAGTTTACATGGTCAAGGGCTTGTTTGTGTTGTATGATAGTACTTGGGCATCATGTCCTTATAAACAGTTAACCTCCCAGGATGCAGGATCTTTGTTGTGTCTGATGAAGGCAGACTTTCATTAAGCCTTTTACCACCAGCTCTTGGAACTCTTCCACTTCATGCAAGTAAAAAAGCCACAAATATTCCTCTACTTATATCAGTACCAGAAGCTGGAAGCATGGAATGCTTCAGAATGCTTTGAACCCCATAATTGTCTCTTGTAATAATACATTTTTTACATTCGAACTCGTGAGTTATCAAGGAGAAAGAACGTAGCAACTCGGTTAAAATAAAAAATTAAATTATGGTCATGGAAAAAAAAAAAGGTACTTTCCACTGTTCTCAAAAGAAAGTGTCTTTGGGAAAGAATGAATCAGAATGAATCTCTGTCCTTCTCTGTATGACTTTGTGTTGTATTTCAGGGACTGAGGGATGGATAGTGGGAAGTTTATGGTTAGATAGACCTCAGATAAAGGTCTTACATGTCTTGGAAGTATCTTGTGCTACAGCACCTTCTGTGACATAGACAAGTAATGTTTTTAAGTGTAGGTTTTATATATGGTATTAGACCATATGAGAGAACAGGTAAATATTACCCTTATGTGTTATGTCCCAACCATGGATCTGCTCTGCACCTTATCTAGATCACCATAACTGATGCAGCTCAGGTCCTTGGCCATATTCCCTGCTGACCCATCTCTTCCTAGCCCTGCCTGACCCCAGCTCTGCTCCACACAGAGCTGAAATCACTTTTTGCTTTGATTTTGCATCTTATTCCCACAGGGTTCTTTCAACTAGATTTGCATCCAGCAGCTCTTTTACAGGAAAATATCCAACGCTATGCAGTTTGGTTGCTTCAATTGTTTGATTGTAAATATGAACACTGTGTTCTGAATAAATGTCTAGTGCTTGGATTTTTTTCTTCTGGGACATCTTCCTACAGATTCTAGATGAGATGTATCAGCATTTCATCAGCATGATCTTCCCAGAATATATTGCAGGATTAATATTGTGGGATCCTCAAATATTTATACAAATGTTCCTCAGGAAAGAGTTTGGTCATGGGAATCCGAATCCTCCCATCACACACTATGGCAAAATGTGTTGCCCTCCTGAGAAAGCCCATGTTGAGGAAGTCAGAGAGAAAAAAGTGGTGTAAGGAGGAAAAAAAAGAAAAGATAAAAAAGATGTCTTTTAGAAACTGGTTCAAGTCATTGGTAGTACCCTCTCATTTGTTTGGACCCCAAATCCACAAAATACATAAGAAAATGAAAAAAAAACCAAACCAAGAAATGAAACCTAGCAATGTTATAGAAGAATCTACAGAACAATAATTTTGTACTAAATTAAAGGAGTATTTACATCTGGAAATATGTACATGGAAACCAAGCCTTTTTATTTTTTCCTAGATTGATTTGATTATGCTTTCTGGGTTAAGACATCAGTGCTCGAAACGAAATGAGAATCTTTGACCCCTGTGGCTAGGAAATTAACTGGAGCAGGAGGTTACCACTGTACAATACAATGTAAGAGGCTGAAAGGACTGGACCTCTTTAGTGCTGCCCAAACATCCATTTCTAAATTCTGTTTTGAAGAGCTTAGAGATCCAGACACTAGTGCAGAGTAACTCGGGCTTTGTTGGGCTTCGTGCCCTCGTGACTTTAACTTATCTTTTGAGAGGGAATTGGGAGCTGACACCAGCGAAGCTGCCTATAGCTAAACCTGTTCATGGGTCTTTGCTCAGTTCAGGCCATAATTTCATGGCAAAGTAATCAGGGAGAGCAAGAGGTACTTGGATGCAAGAAGGAACTGAAGAGTAACAAAGAAGGAATGGAAGAAAGATACATTGTGATAAGGAGGCTCCTGTCAGCATTTTAATATTTATTCATAAATTTAGGAATTTGATTAAAGAACTTGGAAATTATTCCTGGTTCAATCGCATTAAAAGTTGATGAGAACTTTGCTGCTTTGTTGTTTCACCCTTGAGCCACCGTCAACATCCCTTTGGGAAAATGCATCCCTTGTGTGCCTATGGGGAAATGCAGGTGCTGCCCTTCTGCTGTCGTTTGGGATATGCCCGGGGGACCCCAGTCACTGTGATCTGGGATGGCTGTTACCCAGGCCTGGATTAGCAGCATCTCCTGTCTCTTCATGGCAGAGGATCAGAGCAGACAGACCTTTTTGATGGAAGAGTGAATTTCCTGATACTTCTCACCACAGATTAAGGGGGAACAAAATTTTTTGTTACCAGGCTGCCTTTGCTATCAAAAGCAGAGTCAGATAAGGTGGGGAAAAAGCCATTTCTGTAACTGTTTTATGTTGAATCTGTCTGGTTTGGCTTTACTGTATCACATGGTAATAACTCACTGCCACACATTATCGACCCTAATCAGCCTCAGAGAGAGCCACACAGCAAATGCTGAGCGCAGGAAGAAAACGTGCCAGACTTGTACGAGGGAAAGAGAGTTTTCTTGCAGAAGCCCAGCAAAAACAAATCCAAACCAACCTCCAAATCTAGGGAGGACATAAAAAAAGCTCTTGGAGATAACTTCATCTCCCCTCAAAATCACAGGAGCCTGCTTTCAGCTGATGGTTGGCCATGCTTGCAGGGTGGGAGCATCCATGGTGGAGCAAGGAGAGCAGGGCACTGCAGGGTGCGGCTCCATCGCACCCGCTACCAAGGGAAGCAGTGTATTTCACTCCTCTTTGATACTTTGTCTTCCTCAGTCGCCCACAGTAAAACCATAAAAAAGTGCAGGGAATAAAGAAACACAAAGGCAAGTCACAAGCGTATTTCTCCACAAGGATCTTCTCCCTGTGGGAACCTCCAGCGCTGGTTCCTGCTAATACATGACTTCCGCGACTATAGATAGTGGAAGTTTTCTGTGCTTTACTGCATCAACAATGGGCTGGGGAACTCATACAACCTTTCATTTCCGTCCTTTTATTTGTAAATTACTTTCCTTTAAGAATACTGCTATTTAATAGATGGGTTATGATGTCAAACTCTTTAATAAGAGCTATGCTTTTTCCTCTGCAGTTTTGTTTTTATTCTAAACAACATTTTTTTTTCCTAAACAGATACAATTTTAAGGGAAAAAAAAAAAAAAAAAAAAGCCAAACATGACCAGAAAAGACCTTATTTGTTATGGAAAAATTATAACAAAGATTTTCTGTGGGTTTTTTTTTCCCTTTGCTCTTCCTGTTGTTGGTAATAAAAGAATTTTTATTGTTCTTTGGTGGTAATCCTAGCTTTATGTTGAAAATCAGAGAGGATTTTTCCTTTCTTTTTTCTTCTCTGTTTCTGGTTTGGTTCTCTGGTTTGTAGCCTGAATGGAACTAAACCAAGCATTGAAAAACCTTGCCACACATGGTCAGAAGTGGCACTGCCCCATTCTGAGCTGGCTGGGCAGCCTGCACGCTGATGCTGCTTTGCAAATATTAGTTCACATCCAATGACAAAGAGGGCATGCAGAGCATCTCTGCATATTCCTTGGTAAAGTCTGATCTATACAGCTGTAAGTACAGAATAAAATCACAGATTTTGGAAGGTTTAGGCCAGGTTTGCCCCACGCTAAAGGAGCTCATGAGCAATGAAGTGCACAGAGCTATCTGGGCGATGCCACACGGTATGGACACTAAGGATGGCTACAATTTCTGCACTGACATTTCCCCCCAGATAGAAATAGCTTTTGTGGAAATTTATTTTGGGGGATTAGGCTGTATTTAATTCTATTTTTTTCCTTTTTCTTCCCTTGTGGTGGTGGTGGTGGTGGTGGAAAGTAACAAATGGTTGGAATTTTTGCTTCTGTAAAACTGGAAAATTCAATTTTATTTTTAATATGGAAAATACCAGCAACTGAAACATTATAATGTTGAGACTAATTTAACTGATACACTGCATAAATAAAATCATGTGCTAATCATGATAACCTTTGTTTTCCTTCTCTCATATAAGCTGTTCTGCCAATATTTATGTGAAAAGTCTAAGCTTGGATCCTTGCCTCCTTTATTTTTTTTTTTTAAAGTCCCATCCTTAATTAATGAAAACATTACACAAAGACAAACCAACAGCAAAACAAAGAGAAGCAAAACAAGAAAAGGCACACTTCTCCCCCTCCTGTTAAGAATTACAATATTCCAGAGGGAGGACAGGAGAGGGAAGGCTTGTGCTCGGCAGCGGTGGTGGGACGTGACTGCACTGTGCTCGCTTCTCGTGTGGGTGCAGGGCTGCTCCGCTCCACACCATGGAGATCTCCAAGAGCACTTCCATGCAGCACATGCTCCTACACAACGCCCAGACACCTCCCTGCATCGTTAGGAGCTCAGGATACCAACTGAGCAACATGAGGGAGCATGTTGAAAACTTGCACTGAAAAGTGCTTTTCCACTTGCCTTTACCCTTACATGATAATGCTGAGAGGAAACAATTACAAACGTCTCTTTTATTATAACTGAGTCTACAGCCTTTCAACATGATGGTCCTGGCAAGACTTGGAGAGACATCAGACTAATAAAACATCCTTAAATATCAGTTTTGAAAGTTAATTCATTTGGAGCCATACTTTTTGGCCAGAATGGGAACTTTTTTTGCTGCAAGTGTTCGTCGATTTTTCAGACGAGTGGAATAACACAGCAGTCCCAAAAAGTCTTCTGGAAGTTATCAATATCCAATTTGCCACTTGAGCCTTCTCACTCACCCTGCAAATGAGCTATGCAAATATATCCTTTGTGGTAGGAGAGCGGCAGAGCTGAACGCAGTGTCTGAGCTCTCTGGGAAACGGGGCAGAAAGGCTCAGCCTCTGATGTTTCTCTCCTCCTGCCCCCTTCCCAAGGAAAACCAGACCCTGGAAATTACAGAGGCTTTGCTGCCTGTTGCAACCAACAACAGCACTGAAAGTAGTGCAAATAATGTTTCCATTGCTCACTATTTCAGATTGAGAGCATATTTTTCTTGGACCATTCTTAACCTTTGGGATCTTTTCATGTTCTTTAGCCATTGTGTTTGCTTCTTCCTTGTTTTCTTACAGGGAAAGCCGAAATGACTTACAATTAAAATCTTTTTTTAACAGCTTTCTCCTGTTGCTTTGGCAAAACAAATCTTGAACAGTTGGAACGATACAGTGCCATTTACTCCCTTCTCAGATAGTTTCCCCATTCTACCAAGAAATCCTGCTCAATTTGGATCTGATCATTTGATTGTGTAAAGAGGGATACCTCTAGGGCCTTAAACAAAGCTGGAGAGATCTGCACCAGCTGAAATTTTTCGTTAAGTCAAGGGACAAATTTAGTTATGCTGAGCCAGATTCTTTCAGAGCTACTTGTTTGTTTGTTTTAAAATTTGCAGGATCAACTCGTGATTCAGGGTGGTACAACTGAGAACAGAATCTGGTTAACTAATTGAAGGTGCTAATGCAGTCAGGCTAGAACTGGGGATAAACTGGAACCACAAATTGCTAATGTGATCCACACTGTAAAATGTGGGAGGATTCGGGATTTAGGAGCCTGGTTTTACCCATCCTGGTAACAGAACACGACCATAATGTTCCCATGGGAAGGCAGGAGTACTTTGCTGTCATCTCAGCTCACTGTTAGACAGACAGATCACCTGCAAGTGTTGAAAGCTTTCCAGTTCAAAGCTTGGACTTGTAACCCACCTCGACCTACAGCCCAGCCTAAGCAGCGACCCCTTTGCAAAGTCAGGTCTAAGGAGACCACGTCCTCAGCAACGCCATCTGCTGTGACCCACTCTCACCTCAAAACTTCCTTTCTATGGTGTAATATGTTTGATTATTTTCCTCAATGAGTATATTTACTCTGAAGATAGACACATAAATCATACCAGCTGAAACCCAAGCAAGCATATGACAAATACGGTATTTTTAAAGGTTAGTTGTTCTCTTTAACGAAAGAAAAGTAAGAGGATGGGGTTGGACTTTTATGATGTGCAAAAGAGGTTGTAACCACAGGAAAATCTTCCTCCAAAAGCCAAATATTATTCATTTTGGTGGAATGCACTGTTAAAATAGCTCAGCCTTTCAGGAAGAAGCAAGCTTATGTAAACCATCTAGTTTACTTTCTTAAGAATAAACCTTAAAAAAAAATCCTATCTGTATGTACATGTGGTGTCATCCTCATATAGATGGGTATAGACTTATAAATGTCCACATGATCAGCTGTGGTCTCCAACAGACTCATACAGCACATTAAAAGAGGTAAACCCAGAGGGAAGGCAATGCTGTAAGCCATGGCACCGGTGCCATTGATCAGGATCATCAAATCCCAGTGCTGTAACAGAAGGCAATATTCATTCATGCACCTTGCCGATCCACCACATTTCATTTAACATTTTAAAAGGGCACAACAAGGGCTGAAACATCATCACTGATCCTCTGTCAGAGCTTGGAAACACCTGCCATGAGCAGTATTTCCATCAAAAAGGGTGATCAAAATACTGGGTGCCATCAACTTTTGAACAGTATTTCTTTAATCAACACCTAACTCAGAAGTTTCACATTAGAGTTCAACAGATATGACATGGAAGAGCTCAATACTGTGGGTATTTGTATGGAGATTTTCAGCTTTCTAGGGATCCTTGATAGGATTAAGGTTAGGCTTGCATACATTCGCCTCAACAACAGTAATCTCACATTGGTTCCATCTGGCTTTTGTTCCCTGCATATGCAGGATTTTTTCTTATAGCCTGTAGTCCCTATATTCTTTCAGTACCACCACACAGCTGACACTTATACACACCCATGAACCGCTCAGCTCCTGCAGCCTCATCCCCCGTGCACATCAATGCTGCTGTTTAATTCCCTATTTGCCTGTTTGCCTATTTGCCCTTCCCAGCCTCAGGATCTTCCAAACTCAACCCACCATCCATTCCCCCAACCTCTTCTGAATAAGATTGAAGCTGAGCGTTGCTTTACCTGGAACTAATTGCGAATTTCTGTAATGCTATTTAATAACTGCCTTGGCTGTAGTGGGGAGAAGCAAGTGTGAGGGAACCAGTCAGGGGGTAATTGTGTTCAGATGCTCTAGTTATTGTCCATAAAACCTGTAGTATAGGAAACCGCATGTGGCTCTCAGGTCCCTAAAACGTACAGATGATGTTTCAAAACAGACACTATTGAATCTTCGCTTCTTTTCCTTTTTAGTTTCCAACACTGTTAGCATTCATTGGAAAATAGTGGCCTGTCCTTAAAAAGACTGTGGGGATAATTCTCATGGAGGCCAACCCCAGGCACGCGAAGGACAAGATGAGCAGCAAGAGCCAGCACCAAAGTACCAAGGACAAATTATGCCTGAATAACCTGATTCCTTTTTATGATTAAATGACAAGCTCTGCGGAAAAGGCCAGAGAGATACATAATACGATCCTCTTCCTTGTCTTTGTATGGAAATTTGCAGTGCTGTTGAAAACCCATTTTCCTTCTGAAGCAATTTTTTTATGGAAATATATAAACTTAAATTTCTGTTTCTTTCACAGCTTGAATCCTGCAAAATACTTCAGGTATCTGGGCATGCTGCTCCAAGGTGTGTTTGTGGGTGTATCTGTGCTTACTGGTCTTTTTTTCACCCAAACCTTCCTTCTGCCCTTTTCTCTTTTCCAGAATAAGGCTTATTTTCAAGACAGTTTGTATGCAAATGTGTAAGATCCCTCATTCACGTTATTAGTGTGAAGTTTATGAGCTTTCCTGGATAAGGATGCTCTCATGAATGACTTTGCTGCTGTTCTACCCTGCAGTCAGGCAGCTAGGAAACTGCACTTTGAAAAGTCAGCATGAATAACATGCAGATTAAATATTCATGTTTCTGTTTTTCATCCTTTGATTTTTGTCTCATGTAGCTGTAGGGGAAAAATGAAAGGCAGAAAATATGATCATTTAATTGAAAGTTTAATTTGAGTGAGTTCAAAAACATTTAAAATAGAGGACAAACTACTTAGAGTGATTTCTGTATATTTCATGTTGTTAATTTGCATACTTCAGCTTCTCTTCTCCCACTACGTTCTGTCCCCATCATTAGATTTATACTTTCTTTAGTCTTGCTTAATTTTTGCTGGGAGTAGATGAAATGCTGTGGCTGCTTTTCTTGGCCTAAGGAAAAGTTATATGTGTGCAGTAAAACTACTCCCTGCTATTATCACCCTAGGAGTTATACACATAAAACCTGTTTTTATCCACCAAATAAAAGAGAATCGGAAATGCTTATAAGTTATTATAATTGGTGAAAAATGCTAAATTCAATAGGTGATCTTCTCCACTATTATAAGTGGAACTAGAGTCTTTCTACCTCAGTGGAATGATGTTGACTTATACCACTTAAGGATTTCATCCACAGTAAGAAGAAAAAACCATAAAAGACTCAATTTTTTCCTGCGGGGGGGAAGAAAGGGGGGGGGGGGAAAGCCCTTCCTGACTGTGACATCCACTGAGTTTTAAAGGTGAATGTGTGCAAAGAAGATAGTTTAGGGTTGGAAAAATGACAGAAAGGCAAAACAGGAGAGAAGGTAAATAATCTAACACAGGTGAGAGAGATTAGGTTACTTTTATGATTAACATCAAGATTACATTACGCTGAAGTATACAGTCACACACTGGGTTTTCAAGGAATTTTTCAGCATCAAAAAAACTTGGTTAAACTGGCAATATTTAAGATGCCACATTTAAGATGATTTAAGATGACTAACACTCTCATTGAAATAGTGTGTTTCAAAGGCTCACAGAGGAGTCCCAGTGAAAATGAGACTGGCCATCCTCCCCAGCAGTCAGTGGGAACGGGTCACTCACTTGTGCAGTATAGTGACACTAAGCGACTAGTTTGCTTAACTTAGAGGTATCCACATCACAGGGTATTTAGGTAGTAGAAATGGGATACCCTTTCAGTTTTCTGTGGGATCTATGCAACATTTAATCAATTATCGTGTCTTCATTGTTGTATGCTCGTAAACATACTCATCTTCTTCATCTGAAATTAATGCTGGAAGCAGAAAGACAAGAATCCTCATGATGTCCCAGGTTTCTGTACTGGTTTCTGCAAGGGAGAACCTTTACAAGAGATCAGTTCTGTTTCACATTTTGGCTTGTGCAGCACCCTTTCATCCAGTAGACAGCGGGACGTTAGCAGTTTGATGACGAGGGAAAAAGGGCTTTGATAAACACCAAACCCCGTCATTATCTCATTTTGGTGCACTCCACATTTTTTCCTAAACAAATTCCATGGAAAACTCTTGTAGGAAACCATAACTTGCTACAACTGAGAACCCACAGATTGATTTTTTTTTTCCCCTTTTCTTAATATGCGAATGCAGGGATAAAATTACTTCATTGAGAAATACGTGCCATGAAAAAGAATAGAGGGTAAAAAACATTGAAAGAATTACCCCAAATCTAACAATGTCTAAATCAATTTTTCTGGGGAATAAAAGTTCTGTCTTAAAGCTCTCCTATGCCACAGTGCATAGCAAAAATACTTGAAATGGATGTGCTGAGACCACTATTTATACCAGTGAGCAATTATTCATCATTACTTCTTTCCATTCTTTTATCTGGTCCCAGCGATGATGATGCTTCAAACTGAACATATTTGATAATCATTAAGATATTTATTTACAGAAAACTTGGAAAATATGCCAGTATGATTAGTAAAGGAATCATTAAGCTGATCTTTAAAACTCCTAACCAAGACAGTAAACCTGAAGTTTAAATGAAATCAGTGTTATTCATATCAAGTTCAACCTGGGACCTAGAAATGCCTGAAGATCAACTTAAAAGCTTTACATTTACTACAATTCTCGTGTCAGTATATTTTATATATTTTATAGTGTTACCTGAGAGTGACTCAAGCTCACTCACATATCACTCGGTTCTCTTGTTGATGTGTACTGATCCGCTCCTCTGATGAACTGTTCACCTCCAGTGTTGGCCAACCATAATAGCATGGTGTTTGATACTGTGGAAACACACACAAATTACAACCCAACAACCACCACGATGCTGGCTTTACTTCTGTGGAGGGTAACAAATATAGGTCTCTTTTCTTAAGAAAATCAACGCTTTGTCATTTTTTGGACTACTATTGTACAGGATGTCTATCAACTTGGAAACTGCTCTATGGAAATCATTAGAAAATGCCAACTTTCCATGTTATAAGTTCCCTGATAGACATTTCACTGAAATGTGTCTGAAGTTCAGGACAACAAACACAGATAGCAAAAAAAGACACCCACTCCCAAACTAGCCAATTACAGGGCCAACTCCTGGCATTTAAAAATGCCACATTTAGGCTCTTGCGATGGTCTTCCTGATTCCCATCGAGGTGCTGGGCATTGTAGGTAGAAGTGGGCTTAGGCTCCTTTTGGAGCTCTCCCAAAGTTCCCCCTATTGTAGAGGAGCAGCAAAGGTTTCAGAGACATGGGATGCTCATTTAGCATGTCACGGCCCTTTCCACCCTAGTGGCTCCTGTGGCCTTCTGTCAGCTGAAAGCTGTATTAAAAAGCAGTCCCACAGACGTCACAGCAACTGGTTATCATTAAAAGCAGCTAAGCAAGAAAAGCACTTTGCAAACATGCAGGGGAGCAAGAAGACTGTTATGAAGCTGTTTGGAAAGCTTTTCCCTTGTATCAGATAATAGCCTGGTTTATTGAAACATCAATAATCACTTATTGATTGCCCAGCTCCTATGATTTCTTTATATTTACAGTGTATACTCCTTGTTATCCCTTCTTAGGTCAGTACTACTCAGACTGGCATTGCTGGCATTTGCTGAGCCTGGAGTTCTGCACCAAGGTATCCATCCACAAGATGACAAGAGCACTAATACTCCTTTGCGGCTCCTCTTTTCACCTCCCCATTTAAAAACACTCACACAGGGTTTTAGATATTACTTCAGCCCTACCACAAGATGGCAAATCCTTGGAAACAGAAGTGCATACCAGCTGTATGCAGAAAGTCAATAGTCAATGGTGCACCTGGATATACAGTATAGTTTCCTGTGGGCCCACTAACATATGGTGTTGTGAGTTGCAAATGACTTCCTCTCCTCGCTTCTTATATGAATTCTTGATATGGTGTCAGAAATAGAACAGCTTTAACTGATTTAATTCTTTGTTGTGCCTAAAGAGTTACTTCGGGAATGGCAATGAGCAAAAATCCCACTCCCTAAAGCAATGTAAATCCATGTCTATAAGCAGACTCTAGCATTTTTGGAGTCCACACACAAACTCCTTGCTGAAGTTCATACCAGAAACCAGGGCTGATACGGTTGTTACAAAAGCTCTGGTGCTTCAACAGCCGCAGCAGCTGCAGGCTCCTTGGCCAGTGCTGTTCCTCGTGAATTCTGAACTGTGCACAAGCTGCAATTTGCCATGCAGAGGACAAGGAAGGACCGAGCAGGGACTGTCTCACTTGTCATCAAACATTGAATTCACATGGCGTCATTACTGTTCCAGTCATGAATCTTTTTGGCAAGCATTCTCCTTCAGCTTTGCCATGTTCATGTAACAGGCAGGCAAACCAAAACGTGTTTCATTTGCTATTTAATATTCACTTAAAGAAAAAGGACTTTGCTGTAGAACTGATTTTGTCTAAACTGCTTTTGGTGAGCAATCATGTTTTTAACTTTTTTCTTGTTGATGTAAAAACAAGTGTCTGTCTCGCTGAAAAATTGGGAATTTTTACTGGAGACTTTGGGCAAAAAACAAAAATATTTTGGCCTCAAACCAAAAACTTTAAGCTTAAAATGGCAAACCTCTCATTTTCAGCCGAACAATGAAAACGTTGGTTTTGGCTGGACATTTTTGGTTTTTCAACAGAAGTGATTTTTTTTCTCAGTCAAAAATTTTCCATGAGGTGAGGAATAAACATTACGGGTAAAAGCCTGGTGCAACTGGAAGAAGGAGTAAAGAGAGAGATAAGGAATAAAAACAGTTTATCACAACCATCATGAAGCTACTGTTACCAAGGTCTGCTACAAGCCACTGTACCAATCCGGTAAAAAAACCCTGAAACCTATAGCCTGGTATATTTATAGCATGATTCATGGTCACTGAATGTTCTATAAACAAATTTATGGAACTGTTTTTCTCTTGCTCGTTTCCTTTTTTAGAATATTATCACCAGGAGAAGCACTTGCAGACTATTTCTACCTGGACAGAGTTTTCATCGCTGTCCTGATGATCTCAGTTGCTATAGGGGCAATAAAAAGTCCCAGGCACTTGTGAGTGACCTTATTAATTCATAAAAATCAGGAGTGCTATGCAGGCACCCAGCAGGCAGAGATGCCTTGCTACTTTGTTCCCAACACCTGCACACAGTCTGTGTCTGTAGGGACAAGGGGTGTTGTTTAGAGATGGCCATTTCAGACCAAGATGTGAGCTATCCAAGCACCAAATAAGACACGCACAGATTGCCCCACGTAACTCTTAATCACCACATGGGCTTGGTCGGTCAGTTACTCTTGCAGTGTTAATTGCATCCTCCTCCATTGCGGTGACATGGCATGTATCAATAGGGAATGGATTGAGCAATCACTGCAAAAGGGGCAAGATGGGAAAAGCTGGGATGTGGGAGAATATGGATCCTCCAGGTTAGCAGAGGGAGAAATGAAAAGAAGTTCTGCAGCCAAGAGCTGGCCTGTAGTGAAGTTCTTACTGATGGTGCACACCTGGTTTTTTTAGGGTTTAATTTTCTGCCTAATATTTGGCTCTGAAATGCATGTTTCAGCATAGCATGAGTGCTGGGCTAAAGAGTAAATTGGGCAGTGTCAAGAGAAGAGTGTTTGTAGAGGAATGAAGGCAGTGGGTTGATTTGCATTGATAATACACAGCTGTGGCCTTGCTACGAAGGCAGTGGGTTGATTGACATGGATGATGTGGAGCTGTAGCTTGTTCCTGCTAAGTGGTTAAATAGCCCTGAGGACTGGGGGAGCAGGAGCAGTGTGGTCTGGTGTTCTGTTGCCTCTGGAGGAAGGAGGGAAACAACCCAGACAGTAGGTTGTTGTAGCCTACTTGTTTGTGCTGCAACAATTGGTGCCCTGTGTGAGGCTGAGTTGGACTCTGACTACAACTGGTGCCCAATGTAGCTGAGGCAAGTGGGAGAACCTGTGACTCATAGCAGACTGTGAGAGGTGAGCTATTGACAACTAATTGATATGGGTGTATTGCAATATTTGTTGTCCATCTTAACTCAAATGGCAACTTTTGGTGCCCAGTGTAGATGGGGACTAATTCATATGGGTGCAGAAGAAGAAAAATTGGTAACAGTGCTTATAGCTATATTTGAAAAAAGAAGCATAAAGTATAACAAGAAGGCAATAAGAACTTTGCTAGGATGGTGTGAAGTAAATGATGTGCTAGTTAGACTGAAAAATGTCTCTGGCATTCAGACATGGCAAAATGCTGGAAAACTACTTTTTGAGGCTGCCTTGAGGGGGGATAAAAGTGTTCCCTTGAGTTACGGTGCATGTCCTGGTGTTCTCCTTTTCTTTTTCCATGTCTTCAGGAAATATTGTGTCACTCATGATAGTGCTGCTGTCTGCATTGTACATGTAAGTCTGCTACATGGGAGAGCAAAGGTGAAGTAAACTGCCAAGAACTGATGCTCTCACCTCTTAGTTTTCGTGCAGAATCCATGGTCAGAGACAATTTTTTAATCACTGTTATAATGTTTCCCAACCAATTCATAAAGCGGCTTTCAGGACATGACGCAAAACAGCAGTTTAAAGCCATAGATCCTTCTAGTTAATCTAAAAGATTAAGCACCTCAGCCACTGGAGAGTGCTCCTTGGAAGTACAGTATTATGGCCCTGGATAAATCTGGTTTTATAATCCTGCTTAGTCTACACTGATCTGGATAAATAGAGACCCATCGTTTGAGAATGAAGCTCAGAAAAGCATGATTTAGGCAAAGGGAAGGAAAATAGAAACACATATTTTCAACGGGGACAGGAAGGTGGCATAGGATGTTAAATCATGTTAGGGACAAAATATAATCCCCAGTTGCCCTTTACAATGGAGCTTCACAGAGTTGCCTTGCTATTAAAGTCCCTCCCAGCTGATCAGCCTGGGGGGGAAGGCTGTGTAGGGTGAGGATGATGAGCAGGGAAAGCTCAGGCAGCTGTGCTGGAAGCAGTGGCACCTCCAGCCAGCTCAGGTGCAGCTGCCATCCCCAGGGACACTGGGTGAGTGTCACTCGGAGACACAGCATGGGTCTTGAATATGCACAAATGCTGCTGAGCTCAAGGAGCCCTAGGGCAGCCAAGGCATGGGAAAAGGCATTTTCTGAAGGGAAAAATAAATGGTACTTATCTACCCTCCTCACCTTGGGGAAATTCGAACCAAGAACAGAAGTAAACATGTACACAAATCTGTTGATTACCGGGAAGCTTAGTTTACCTATCAGCACTGAAACATGGGTACAATTTATTTCTAGCAGAAATTTCTCGTGAGAACTCGGCTACTAAATCCAAGGCACCCCCCTCGCTGCTCTGATAACAGCCTTTAGCAACCCACAGCAGTGACTTTTTTTTTTTTTTTCCTGTGGTAGCAGTATTTGTCCTTCACTGCAGGCTGCACTGTGGCGAGGGAGCACACCTTGTAGGCACAACGACAGTGTGTTGTTGGGGAGGTGGCACTGCCTAATGGATGGAGCACTGGATGTGAAGGCAAGGAGACCTTGATTATTTTTTTCTTCCACTGTGTGAGCAGATGTAATGGCTCATGGATGTAGTTAAGGCAGTTTTTTCTCTTTTTTCGTCATCATTTCTGACACATGGAAGTTTGAAGTGTTGTCTATATTCTGCACTAAGAAACACTATTCTGCCAGTGCCTCACTTCAGTAAAGTTTTTAGATTCAGCTGCAGCCAGCTCAAGCTTAAAGTGCATGAGATCATTCATTACATCACCAGCTTATCTACAGGGTTACTAAAGCACTGATCAGATGTCTGAAGATCTGGAATTATTTGTCACAACTAAGGATCTTAGAAAATACTTTTTTAGCACTTGTACAGGGAACACTGCCTGTACAAATATTTCTGAACAATATTTGAAATTAGTGCTGAATATATCTTTAAATCTACTATTTTCTGTTATTTCTGAAGGAAAAATAATCTTTGTGTATCTGAAGATGTGCAGCTACAACATAAGTTACTAACCTAATACACAAATTACTGGGCAAAATTCCCTTGTCTATGGTTTGCAGATCATCAGATCAGCGGGTCACAATGGCTTTATATTCTGAAGAAGCTGTGAACAAACAAGCTGGGCACTGGATCTGCATATGCAAACAAACATTTTGCAGTTATCCCACAATGCAAAATGAATTTGAATCACAGATCTTTCTAATATATAGCCTTTGTCTATTTTGAATTGATGCAAAACTTGGCTGTGAAGACAGAGACTGGAAGTGCTGAATGTACAAAAGTTAGCTCCTACTCACCCTAAGTGATAATATTAGAATAGGTCTCCCACAAACTTTATGGCAGCAAATTTCAGAAAGAAAAGGAAGCTTTCAGAAAACAAAGAAACTCGTGAAACTCATTTCTGAGACATGGATTACTACTGCTATTAATATTATCTAGTGCCTATAAGCTGCTGTGATGAATAAGGACTCTTCTTACGCCTTGTACAAATGAAAGGATAAGAGATCATTGTCATCACAAATTTAGTGGATTAAAGAAAGTTATATGTGCATAATGAGTCTCTTCAAATAGAATTTTGGCACAATTTTTTAAAGCTAGCTAGAAACCACTGTATCACACATGAGTTGAGCTGACCACTGATTAATTTATATTGGAAAAAATCTCCCGTACATGACTCTTTTAACATGCTGGTAGGGTTCACGTTGAGGAACGGGAATTGTTCTATAGGAGCAGAACTCCCTGGTGTTACAGTGGGAACTTCATGGTGGTCCATCAGAAGGCAAGAGAAGAGCAAAGACTTCCAGATTTATAGGATGTTCGCTGTAAAGGAGCGTGCTTAAAAGATAATAGCACTGAAAAAGTTTCCAGCTTCCCTAGGAGCACTTTCTATAATGAGCATGTGTCAATTACAAGTATAAGATCATTTGGTTGTTTTGAAAAATGAGATTTAAATAAACAAAGCACTGTTTTTACCAGTAGAGAATTTGGCTCCCTCTCCCAAAGGAAGAGGCCATTTTTCCATTTATGTTTAGCAGAAAACAAAACCCCCAAAGCCTTAAAGGCCGGTAGGTACTAAACCAAATGAAAGCATAAGAACTGACTCCAAGCCAAAGTGAACATCCTGAGGTCTATTTTCCTGGATGGCCTTTGCACGCCATTCTGACTATGCATCTGATGCCAATGATTTAACATAGGCCTGTGCTGCCCTTTGTTTTACTACTCCAAGTAAGATGCTGCCTAGCATGCAAAGGACATATCTGCATGGTAACACACTTCTGGAAATTAGCAGTCTCTTGGTGCTTCTGGCTGACAACCCAGATTGTTGTATATATAGTGATTACCTGTGTGTCTTTTTGGCTCACAAAAACTACCATGGGACCATGACAAGGAAGGAAAACTCAAATTCCAAACATGCAGTTCAGAACATGTCATTAACCAAAAAACTTAGCTGTCACAGGAAACCTGGAGCCAATTTCTGTACTGATACCATCAGAGCTATGGTTGCAGAAAACTTTGGGATGTAGTTTTCCTTTTATTCCCCTCATAAAAAGTTTGTACCAACTATATAACAAAAAATGTCAAATCAGCACTGAAGTTCCCTCTTCTTTCTGCCCTGACACTCTTCCCTTTCCATTGCCTTAGAGGAAAACTATGTCACCATTTGTGTTAAAGGCGTGTGATCCAACTTAAGCAAAGGTTACACAAGCTAGTACAATTACTAGAGTCTCCATATTTTCCCAATAATGATTCTCACTCTAATTCAGAAGATATGCCCTGCCTGGGAAACAATGCGAGGTTGAATGAGGACAGAGCAAAGAATGACATGTCATAAAAGTCTGATGTTCCTGAGTGCCAGCAGAACCATTCCCTTCTGATGGGTGCTCTTGGGTAGCTAATTTGAGGCATTTGGAGCATTTGGTAGACAGCTGTTCTGCTCAGAGTGCAATGGCAAGCATTTTCAAGCTGAAACCACAAGAATGAACCGATGATGCCATTTGGAAGCCATGTTCAGAAAACTTACCTCCTCTGACTACGTTGCTGGTTTTTAGGAACAGAACGCAGCTTTTTACCCCCTCCCTTCCCTGCTGCTTTCCCTTTTGTACTTCTCTAAGCAACTGAACCTTGCCAGAGCTGCACGTACCGCAGGCGGTGCAGGCTGCCTCTGAAGGAAGATGGGAAGCAGGGCAGCTTCAGCCATCTTGGGTGGTGCCAGTGCTGGGACAGATGGAGTAAGAAGAGATCTCATTTTGCGACCACCTCCTCCTTCTGCGCTAGAGAACCTGCACCTAGGAGCAGTTAAAAGGGATCTTTTATTTCTTCGCTGAGGCACATGCACTTTGTCAGCACTTTGTACCGCCAGGCACTGACTTTCAGTGATGATTGTCCTACAGAAGGGGATAAGAGTCAGAGGTCTTTCTAAGGTCAATTGCTCTTGTTAACTGTTAACCTGTTTACTGTTAACTGTTTACCAATCTTCTCCTGACAGTGGATGCAAATCTACCTGAACTGCCACAAAGATATTCATTAAACCAATGAAGATTAAGGCTAGTGTAAAAGGTGGAAGGAGAGTGTTTCATTCAAAGGGTAACACATGAGACAGGAACACAACTATGAGGCTCCTTGGGATCAGCCTTTGAACTAATCTGATTGCAAATTTTTCATCAATGGTCTTGGGCATGTTCAAAAGTTGGGGTTGAAACATAGGTGCTGGAGGAGGGAAATACCAAAAGGAAAGAACCAGCAGTCCCAAGGGGCTGAGTAATGATAGTGAGATGGAAATTTAGCATCACATAGTGTCAAAGCATAAATGGCAATAGCAAGAATTTTTGCTACATATTCAGAATATAACACATAGGAAAAAAGGGGAAAGAGATGTCGTTATGAATAGAGGAAAAAGATTAATTCAGCCCTGGAATATATCAGAGGTGATATTCACGGAAGGAAGGTGTTACTGTTCTACTACTGTAGATTTTTTAACAGAAAGACGATGACTTTTTTAAAAAACTATAATAATTGCTTTCATATTCCGCATATTTCTTTTTATCTGTTGGAATGTAGCATCAAACATGAAATTGGCACTAAAAAGGGGATACATTGTTAGTTCTTTAACTATTGAAACATTTGAAATGCTTCTTTAGAAAGCATAAGAATGCACAACTGACTTCCAAAGAAGGATTCTTTTTTCTGGTATTTCTAGAATAATTTATGATTGAGTTTTACAGCATTAGTTTGATGAAACTCATTTTTCATCTTTACTTTCTTGATTTTTGTCTCTAAATACTTGTGCTGCTTTTCAGCGGTTATTATCAGTAAATAGAAGCATATTGAGTTCTTCCAAAAATTAGTAGTTTTTGAAGACAAAAGAGGGGGAACAATTCACTAGAATGATCTGATTCCGTCCCAGACTTACCAATCGTCTAGTCTGCTTACTGTTTTAAAAACTGTACCTTGTGTACTCCACGACAGCTGGTACCAGTGCAGCTCTTTAGAACTCCTCCTACAAATTTTTCACTCCCTTATCAAAAATAAAAGGAAAACAAACAGACATAGTATGTCTTTCAATTACAGTCTTTGAATACTGTGCTTGATTTGCTAAGTCACTTTGAATGGGAATGCTCACAGACAGGACAGCATGGCCACATAGACCACATGTTACAGGACCACTAGCCTTCTTCCTCCATCCCCCACAAACTATGCATGCACTCAGTGCCTGTCATTCTGTTTAATTGTCTCTGAAAGCATGCATATGCAAATTCATTATGATTATTATGTTTTTTATGCTGTCGCTGTTTCCATCCATTCCTGCACTTGAGACCAAATCCAAATTAGAGTGATGTTTAGCATGTGCATACTGTGCGTAGCCCACTTGCTTGCCTATTTTTCACTTCCTTTTCCCATCATTTTTAATGGGCCTTTAAGGACATATCTGTATTCCCGCAGTGTTATTTATGGTTCTGACATCATCCCTCAAGGTGAATAGTACTTTGCTGTAGAGTATTTACTCTTTTATAGTAAATCTGCCTGCTGCTTTCTATAAAAACAGGAAAACAGCTGCAATTTTTATAGGTGAGAACGAAGGTTTCTCTCTCTTTTTAACATACATTTCGTCATGGGGAAGTTAAAAGCAATCTTGGGAGAAGAAACACAAAGCATGAGTGTGGTCTTTAATGGCTGAATTTTATCTGTATTCCTTCAGCTGACGTTAAACAAAATGCATAAAGCCACACCAGATGTTTTTATTATCATTCATTACTTACATGAATGCAATATGGAAAAGCACAGTACAGAATACAGAAGAAAAAAGTGGCCTTGGCTCACGGGACCAGGTCTTCCTTTACAAATATCTTGTGAAGTAGTTAACTGTATGCACAATGTCTTTGGGTTAATCAGTGTTGAGTGAAAAAAAAAAAAAATCTATAAAGAAATACAGTCAAATTAAGAAATAGGCAAATGGCTGCTATTATCTGAAGTCCAGGAAGACCTGTTCTCATTTTATTGATAGTAAATTGTCTAATGGGCTTTAAATCACATTCATCTTGGCCAAAACATAGGGACGGATATTTCAAGTGCAAACCAGGAACCTAACAGGTTCTCACTTTGAAAGGATACATTCAGCTTCCTTCGAGATACCTTGAATATATAATGTTGATAGGAGAAAAAGCATGAGAGACCTTAGCTTCTGCTTTAATACTCGGGTAATTTGGGAAAGAGTGTCTTATTAATGACATATTTAGATAAGCATCTGCAGATAACATGTTGCAAGTTTGAGAGCTCTAACATGCACGAGAGAGGCTGAAGCAATCCAGGCCTGGGGGTCTGGGGAGATGAACTGGAAATACAAGAGCAACGAGTGAAAAAAATCATTAAAAGATATCAACAATCACAGATACTGAGAGTACGTTTACTATAGAGGCTGAGGAGGGTCAGGAGGTTTAATAACTTTCTACTTGTGCCTCAAGAGCCCTTTTGGTAGAGAGAGCTTGCAAATACCATGTAAAGTGTATTTCTAATTAGAAGCAACATAAAGTGTGATTATTTTCAGTTTGTTTTGGGGTGGGATCTTTGCCTCTTTTGTAACTGCAGTTTTAAAAGAAGTTGCTTATATTATTTGCACTTGCATCTGATCTGAACAAAGTGGTATCATTTAGTACACAGCACATCTTTCACTCCAACTGCCTCCAGGGCTTTATGCACTTAACGACACTTTCTGAACAGCTAGAAAGATCTTCTGAATGGCTGAGTAGGTCAGATGAAAAATTCTGAATATTATCATCCCTGGGATATGCCTTTGTATTGGCATTTTAAGGTGAGGGATTCTTATGAATTGAACCCTTTTGCTCATTGATGGGAGAACTCCATGTGCCAATCCATTCAGGTAAGTTTGTATATACCAATATATACATATATATATATATGTATATACCAATTTGGAGCAACAGGGAGTAAATCCAGGGCCAAACCAACAATCAACACTGTTTTGATGCAAAATATCTGCTCGCTTAAAGCTTAAGTGTTCCTAAATGAAGCATTGAAACCAAATTATCTTTGCCTATAGATTGCAACCTGTACAGGTGCTTCTGCCTCCTTGAAATTGATGTGAAACTTTGCGATTCTTGTCCTAAATGCCACTTACGGTGTTTGCCACGTGACACACAGCTCTACACATTAGCTTGTAGGACTCAAACTTTTAAGCCCCTGAGTCTTTCTGACTCGATTTCTCCTCTTAACATAGATAATACAGAATATTACAGTTGCACCAGAACAGTGCTGAACTTTAAGCTTCGACAGCAACTAGAGGCTTTATTTTGCTAATTGACTGGACAAACATTATTTCTGGGTCTTCAAGTAGCTTTTCCTATGAGCATCCTTCACCAGGCTAATGGGGATGTGTGAGTGCAAATCTGTTTAAATAAAGACAACTCATGGAAAACTTTCCTAAGGACATGCTGCCTCTCTTGATCAGCGGCTTGCTGATGTGTGCAGACTGGATACTGCCACCACAGCTTCCTAAGAACTTTAGAATTTGCTCTTTCCTTTTTTCCACTGTCAACTGGCCAAATATTTCAAACATTTTCCTTTAACAAATGTGTCCTTGTGGGGGAAAGTCCATTAGTAACAGAGTAGTTGCATCTTGTCAGGACCAGACTTTAATGGCTGTTTGAATTTTAACTATTATTTGCTAACTATTCCTGTTCAAGCCAACTAAGACCATAATAAAAGCCATTAAATACCAAGTAACTGGCCTCAGTGTAGCTGCAGGGTATAACACTGAATATGATCTGAATTTACCCACTGCAAAGCAAAGACTTTGACCCTCACAGACTTTTTGGAGAAGGAAACTCCGCCCCCCCCCCTCCCCCCCCCCCCCCCCCCCCCCCCCCCGGAAAAGAATTGCCTAGAAGAATATAAGTACTCTTCTTTGCGCCGGGGAAGGCCAAGCATAGTCTAAAGGTAACATGACACACTGTAATCTGTTTTCCTATTTACAGGATGAATGAAGACACTGTAAAATATCTGGCATTGATTTGCCAAAATATATGGGACAATGCAACCCAGTGTTTGAATCTGTGGAAAAGTACCCTGTGCAGGACAGAAAATAGGAAGCATTGCCCCACTGAAAGCAGGGGAACTGCCAGTGCTCCTGGATGAACAGGGCTGGTGAGTCAGACTGCACTCTGCATTCTTTCATCCTTTTCCTCCAACTGCTGCTTTCTGAGCACCAGAGAACCCTTATGGCGCATAAAACATCACTCTGGTAATCACTGCCCGGTGAAATAGTAGAGAATGGACAGAGGAACAGATAGAAGTGATAGGAATAGTAGTAGTTACCCACGGCCAGATGAAGCCCTGACTGTAATGTCAAAGAAAACACCAGCAAAAGGCCTCTAGAACGTCTTCCATGGGTCAAAGGGGTGAGGAGAGTACAGACCCTCTTCAACCATGGCCTTGCCCTGCTGTGACCAGAGACAGGAGGATGGCATAGGAGGGGGGACATGTCCATCTCCTGAGCCAGCATCTCAGTGAAGGCATTGCATCACAAATCCAGGGAAAATATAGCACAACCCCTCAAAAGATTTATCCAATACATTCTTAATGGGTTTTCTGCAAAGACCTGGGGACAAAAATTAATACTGGCAGCGTTTTCCTTACACAACAAATCTGATTAAGCCATTTAATGTAGCTAGAACTAATAAATCAAAATCTGTAAAAGCTAAAGAGAGAAGTTAAAGGCATGAGTCTTAATCTGAAGAATTTGCATCTTTAAATATAGATGTGAGGTAACAAACACAAGTAAAATAGTGCAAGAAAGGAGAAATGTAGGACAAAGGTGAAAATAATTAAAATTTCCTGGTTATTTACTTATGCCCCAATTGAAGTCTATTGAAGAAAACAGAAAGCCTCAGTGGGCTTTGGAATAGGCTGTTAAGACATTTGCACATCTTAAATGATTGCTGGATGTAACCAGTGCACTGAGGCTGGAGTACAGAATGGAGAATTAAAAATAAGCAACACATTAGCTCAAATGGGAACATAACAGAGATCTCACAAAGCAATTTTCCATGCAAAGCCCTTAACTCACAAAAACAACAACAAAAAAAGACCAGTCCAAAACAAAACCCATCCCTCACAAGTGATGTTCAAAACAATGCTTGGCAAGAAAGATGAGCTTTACACCATGTTCCAAATGCGAGCAAGCTCCACAGCTGGAGACACTAATCTGAAAATGTTCACTTCATGAACTGCTCACTGCAGGGGTCGGGAAGAAATGTATTTCCCTGAAGAACAATAACGTATTGGCAAGGTGTAGCGCAGAAATGTTTCACCTTTTTGAACTAGCAAGTGTTGCTGGTGGCTGGATAGCAGACTTGACAGACCATGAGGTATCATCTGTTGAGGCAGTATCAATGCAATATTGAAGGTGGCCCAGGAAAAAAGTTATTTAGCTGAAAGAGTTTTATACATAATCCTGCAGAAATAGCTTACTTGGGGCTTCACTGACAAGTAACCCAAAGCCAAGATGCCGACTTGCGATGTTTTACTCACTATCCTAAGTAAATCACAGCGCATTGTTTGCCTTTAAGGTGCTTAATTAAAAGCTAGCAGTGCATGGAGGAGCAAAGTAGAGTTCCCTTCTATGGATTAGCTTGCTTGTGCAGAATTGGCTCCCCCTTTCACTGAAAAGCATAATGATGTGTAATTTCACATGGCTGAAAAGCCCACACCAACATAGGTTAAGACAAACTGCTTGCAGAGTGCTTGAATCATCTCTGTGTTTAAGTGTTTGTGTTAGTTGTCACTCAGGCCCAGGAAAGCATTTAGAAAGCAGCTAATCACAGCTGTCCAGCAGTGGTTTTCACAGAATGATATTACAGTGCCTGAGTTACAAGGCTAATTTGCTTCTAAATACGTTTTCTCTTTATTAGAATCAGCTCAAGGGTTTGCATGGTTTCAGTGATGTTTAATGGGGATTAGTTTGAAGTGAAAATGTGTTTTCCATTTGTCTGAGAAAGACACAACAGGGAGCAGAGCCCTGGAGATTATTGAGAGCTTTGGGTGGTTCTGGGAGGCTAAAGGCCGAGTGACTTCAGATTTCAGTGGAGTGTAATAATCCCCTAGAAATGCACAGCCTGGTGTAGTCTTGTGCAATTATGGGGTGGAAATCGGAGTGCATTTCTGACCTGTGGATTATTCACTGTGTATCATTAACGCAGGTGTGACATGATCGTTAAGCAGTCAGGCAGTACCAGCTGCACCTGGAGCTACCTATAGAACCATCTCCACCCCCATTTTTTTCCCCGCTCTGTCAGGATGTGGTACCTCTTACTCAATTTAACAACAGTTTAACTATAAAGTAGCAAATAATGGAGCTGGTAAAGCTTATTCCCTGATTTCTGGCAATGAGTTAGTCATCTTGCCCACTTCAGGATATTTAGACACTTAATTAGTGGCACCAAGAATTGCTATTTCAGGGCTCAAAGAGGCTACGCTGTGCATTGTTTTTCTGTTCACTGGTGTCTGTGACATATGGTAGACTTAAATCTTTGTAATTATTAAATGAGTTGCTAACATAGGAACATAGTGGCTTGTTTCATATTACTTATTTTATTTATTCACTTATACTTACTTGGTTGCTAAAACAAATATTTTTCTTTGCTGCAGAGCATTGCTCTCTGGGTATTGCTGGAGGTACACGAAGGATGTTTAGCAGCCTAGTGTTTCTGCCTGCATCCATCTTGAATACCAGCTCCAGACGTCAACACCCTGAGTGACATCTCAAACATTTCTAATGTCACAGAGACATTACCGCAAGACAGATCTGAACTTTTCTGGAGAACCTTCACACTGTGATTGTGTAACACCTCATTGTCCTGAGAGAAAGGTTTTGCATGTACTGGGGATGCAGCATCCCTGCAGATTCTTAATCATCACCTGGATTTTTGCATTTGGAAAGCCAGATTACCCACAGTGCAAGGTATATAATAATATTGTTTCTATTGTTTCTTTCCTTCATCCCAACTATTTGCTAGCTGCATATCTTGGGACAGACTTGAATGCTGTTAGTGACCTTGTGAAAACACTGTCTTCATTATTAAAACCAGGTCATAAATACCCCAGGGCACAATGAAATGCCTCACCTGCAATTCTTCAAATAGTTTCCACTGCTATTAATTCTTTTAGGTGTATGAGGTCTCACACATGTCTGTTCACTAAATAGTTATCATCTGGAGGTAGCTGAATGTAACATTTTGGCATCAAATAGCCTGTATATAGAACACCTAGAAGTATTATTTGTGGATTTATCAATGTACCAAATTCTTGATTTCTTGGGATAGCTCATCTGGAGGGAGGAAACCCAGCTTCAGACAGGAAACTGAACTTTTCCAAAGTTCATTGGTGTTGGAGGTCAAGATTTAGTTCAGCTCATTACAGAGACAGATGTTAAATTCAGATTAAGATTTACATTTTAGGAAAGTTTAAGAGGTTTTGGGATCTGTGGTTTTGGCCTAACCCACTCTTTAATCAAAAACGACATCCCTGGGCAACAGGCTTCAGCTTTCTCATACCTCTCAGAAATATGTGTTCAAGACATACAGAAGCTATTCCAATCTCAGTGAGGAAACTCAGGTAATGCTTATTCCCGTAATACAGTTGAATAATCTCCTCCAGTTCACAAGAAAACTGTTTTTCCCACCCACATTTCATTTTTTGCCTCTGACCTTACAGCCTTGTGGGTGTGTTCTGTTTTGTTAAGAGAAACAGTTTAATTATGACTGTCAAGTCAAACGCATTTGGTTCCAAAGAAAAAATTAACTGAGGACTTTTCTAGTTTGTCAGTCATGACTTCCACTAAAGTGTGGTTACTATAAATGATACATTACAGATATGCTTTTAGACAATATTTTGGTTTGGGTTGGTTTTAATTGCTTTTATTAGAAACACCATGACCAAAGTGAAGTTAAATTTAGCAAATGGCTTCTTCAAGTCTCTGCAAGAAATTCTTGCATGCTCATTCAGTGACACAGGTCTTAGGTTTTGTATCCTCCACTTGAAGGTCTGAAAAAGTCTCAATATACCCTTTATGTGAAACATATGGGTATCAGGCTTGGCCCACACAAATACTTTGTCAGGTATTCCTGACAAACACAACTCTACGTGCTCTCATCTATGACATTTGCTGGCCTGGGAGAGGTACCTGAACGCCTTGCACAGAGCCAGGAATTCACTGCAGAGACAGGCACCAAGAGGCAGACTGCTGCAGAAAGCCAGCTTGTGAAGAGGTGGTAGCACTGCCTCAGCGCTGTGCTCCGCTCCAGCCGCCTCCCGGGCAGAGGAAAGTTGCTGGCCTGTGTTATATACTTGTTTTTTTTAAAAAAATAAAACCTTTAGATAACAGTCAGTTCACAAGATCGTATTACATTCACAGCTAAAATTTTGACTATCATGATGTATTATGTAAACTGAATTTATGAATACTATAAAAACGAATTTAGTTACTAAATGTTACCTCTTCAAAGCAGGTAAATATAATTTGCATTTTTATTTGTAGGTGAACAGCACAGTTGGATGCAGTCATGTGAAACCTGGAACTGACCCCAAGCTTCAGGCCTGCTTTTTGAGTCTCACATTACTCTGTATGGAGAAGGAATTTACTAATATATAGCATTTTCCATCCACTATATATGCCAAAGAATCAGAAAAGCAAGTTAAAAGAATACAGGTGAAAGGAAAAGGAAATATCTCGACAACAATTTGTAAAGTGATAGGGTATTTAGTTCTTGGTAATAGTATACAAAAATAATATCATCAGATTGGACAGCATTCAGGAGCGATCAGCAATGATGATTTTGAGCTGTGGACACGGATTCATGAAAGTAAAATAGCATTATTAGTTTGCATGCCTTGTTTTACCAAATGCAACGCCAGCATTGGAAAGGGACAGGTCAGTCGGGTATATATAACACAGCTATAACTAACAGGATGAAGTCAAGGAGACCAATGCCCTAGACAGCAGGGAAAACTTTCTGAAACTGCCATTTCTTAGGCTGCAACAGTCTGCAAAGAGAAATGATAAAGGCCACATCTCTCAGAATATTTGAAACGAGCTTAACCAAAGCACCAGTGACTGTAGCACAGAGTAGGGTCCTGGCTTGGCAGGGGAGCTGACAGGATTAGTGAAGAGGTCTTTCCTAGGCCTGCCGAGGGGCTGTTGTAGGGGTTCAGAGCTATTTTTGTCTTTTACGACAACTGTTTGATGAACAACTCTATTATTTCCCAGTTGTCAATGAATAAGAGGAAAGAGTTTCCTGCAGAGTAATATCTTTCTTCCAAGGTGAAGAATCAATTGGAGACAAATACCAATGTCACATTCCAGGGCTTCACTCCTTATTGTGCTTGGCATGTCGCTTCCTCCGTCCTAGACTGCAATTGGTCCATACCAGGACAGAACCAGCCTGTTCTGTCTAATACAATTTTATTGTGTTGCTTTTCAAAATAACAATTCCTACACTGGCACTTTGAAAGCCAGGAAGGCACACAGGCAAGAAAAAACATGCCTACAACTCATTAAGGCTACTAGAATAGTTGCATAAAAGCATCTGACAATGCAGCACAGTTTGTCATCGCAGTTTCATTCCACTAATTGTTCTTCTTTTTTTTTAATGAAGAACTATCACCCCAAAATAGACTGTTTCCGTAAGAAAACACAAAGATTAAATTGGAAATAAAAATCATTAAGTCTCATTAACTGTACAGTCACACCAACTTTTTTTTTTTCCGATGACCTTCTCAAATTCTTTTTTTCTCTCAGTTGTGCTTTCTTAAATCCTGCTGGAAAGGATGGAAGAGGATGAAGGGAAGTGGTCAAACCACCATGTTCTCTGGCGCTGTAATAGCGACAAGCTGACTGTATTCCGAGTTGTCGGTAATTCCTACGCCAGCTCAGCCCCTGCAAAAACCACCCCGTCACTGATGGTGTGCTGCTCGCTCTGTGCCTTTTCACTCCCCGGCTTCCAAAAAAACCCTAAAGAAAATCTGTCAGAACCTGGGCAGGGTTTTACTTTGCCGTAGGATGCCAGAGTTTCCCCCATCTCTGGTTATGGAAGTAAAGTGGTTTCTGCAGAGACTCGGAGGCCTCATGCCAGGTGACTTAACTCTCAGCGCAGGGTGGCAGCCCCTGCCTGGGCACCTGACAGCACCAATCTGCCACCTTCCTTAATTCTTTTACTTCTCCAGCAAGTAGGCCCTGCCATGGGGAAAGTTAAACTCTGGATAATTCAAAGCCTCCTGCTTTTGGCCCCTGCCTGAACTCTGCACTGCCCCGAACAGGGCTGGAGGCGACCGTGCGGCCCTATATATGGAGGCGATGGCGCCCAGATGGCTCCCAGCTGCTCCCTCAGGCCTGGCTTTGAAGCCCCGTCAAGCTGCCTGAGGGCTGCTCTGCCTCTCACACACCCTGCGCCTTCCATGTTTCTGTGAACTCTTCCCTGCTTTTCCCCTCAGTGCTTCCAGAGCCCCCAGCGCCTGCCCATGGCAGCCCCAGAGCCCCCTGCCCACTGCAGGGAGCCTACAGCCCAGACCCGCAGCCCCTCGGTGGCTCAGGAGCCCCCCATGGGGTGGCAGGGATGAGGGGGGATAAGGAGCCTCTTTGGTGAGAGAGGTGGGTGTTAGGCGCACCAGTGGGCTGTGTATGGTCAAGGTAGAGGGTAATGGGATGTAAAATACAAAATAACCGAATGCCTCCCATGGCCCCAGCGGGGATCGGTGCAGATGAGGCTTTCCTGAGGGACACTGCAGCAGCCTCCACGGAAAAGCATCCACTGGGAAAGCCTGTGCCCACGGGCAAGCTGTTCCAGGGCTGACTTAGCCTTAAGGGGTCAGGGTCCCTTTCAGAAAGCATTCAGCAAGAACAGTTGCATTTCTCCTGGCATTTTATTGATTGTATTTTTTTATTTTCCTGTCACAGCAGGTTCCAGTGCTGCCTTTCAAGGGCAGCCAGATTTCCAGTTCAGATACCTACCAGCTGAGGGGAGATGAATACTGGCCCAGAGACACAGAAGGGTGTGTGTGAGCTCCCATGAAACTGGGTCCTGCAGGACAGTGATGCTGTGCATCAGGAGGGTCTGCCATTTTACCCTAGAAATGCTGTAAAGCAAAGGAAGTAAGTGATTATCTTTTCCAGGCTTATTATTTCACTTAAAAATAATAAAAACCTGCTATATCTGCTTTTTGATCTCCCTCTTTCTCTGACAGCCTTGAAAGCCCAAGGAGAATGCTGTGTTTGAATGGGAGAAAATGTTTCTAAGATGGTTGCAAATGAACTCTTTAATACGGGGGGGGGGGGGGGGCGGGATGCGATGCACCTCCATTTAATTTCCTCTGTTTGCAGCAAGGTAACTCCATCCTTCTCTTGTTACATCCTGCAACAATAGAAGTTGCAGTCTATAATTTCTTCTTCTGTCCTTCTCCTAGAAAAGCAGGAAGGAACCTAACATGTCCTTGGCTCTTGCACAGGTTGATGAGGCAGAGCCACCCACACAAAGTTAAGAGCAGTTCCAGCCTGTGTAAGTCCCTTTAGCAACCACCACCCCAGAACAGCTTGAAAAAAAGGTGGGTCATTGCCAGGCACAGCCCATTACACACACTTAAAGGTTGGTGCATAGTCAGTGCACATTGATCCTTCAGGCACAAGCTCCTATTTAGGCCACGCATCTCCACAGCATCTGTACTTGCAGGCGGTGACAAACAAGCACCATCAGGCTGGTGATATTGACTGCCTTTGTGCTGTCCCATTCTGTGCACACTTTGTTTGCCTGTCTTGTTCTGCTAATGCTGAAAAGAATTCAATTTTAAAAGGGAAAAAATGGAAAAGAAAAGCATAGTGCCATTGAGTCCTAAGAGTGCCATTGAGTCCCTAACTCATTCCCCAGCTGTTTGCTCCGGGGCACTGGGGACTTATAAATAGCTGGAAGCAAGAGTGCGGAACAGTGGTATATACATTTTGTAAATGGAGCTCTGAGCAATGTCCTTGTTTCAGGATCAGTGAAGTCAATAATGGCTTAGAATCTACCTCCATGTGCAGGTTATTATAACATGGAATAATAATAAAAGTGTTCCTGGATTTTCACAAGTTCAAGACATAAAGAGAAGGGAAATTATATATCTACTCTGCCTTCCAGTCACTTTTTGTAGCTTTTATTGCAACTTTTCTCAGAGAAGAGAAGGAAGGAGCAATACTGGCAATCACTGGGTAAAGAAAAAAGGGAGAGGGGGGAAAAGAGAGACACAAAAGACTTGAGTCTAACTTCAGTTCTGTTGGCATCTTTCAGGTTTAAGAGTGCTGCAGTCAGTACTAATAACAATTTAAGCAAGTGGGCATCTGTTCCAGTGGCTTCCAATTATAGACAGCTTTGCAAACAAAGGGATTCGTGACAAAACCACTGTTGATTATCATGCACTATTAGCCAGTGCAAGCAGTGTTTCTTCATTATTACCAAGGAAAATGACTGTTAGTCATTCTATCAGAAAATTGGCAGCATGCATAGTAGTTGTTAGTAAATGTTAGATATATTATAGTTTGGAAAGAAAAAAGATATGATGGGGCCTTATGTAGTATGGAACTGGGCACAAGGATTTATGGATATAACTCCTGCGATTCCATTGAGGACTATCACAATAGCAGTCTCCTGAAACCAAGATTTGTGTGTGAGTAAAAAAATAAGTTAAGTGAAATTTCCCTGTTGGATTGTATTTTGTTTGATTGTTTTGTTGTTGTTGAGTGAAGTAGAATCATACTGATTGAAGTAATCTGTTGTCTCTGCACCCCAGTTTGCTAGCCATAACCATCTTACGGTTAAGGCTAATTATTCTAACTACAGGGTGGGATACATGGAGTTGTGGGACTGTAAGATATTTTTTGTTAATTGGGAGCTACATCCCTCCTAGAGAACAAGTATTTTTTGAGCCCACCTTCAGGTAGATGGCAAATATTTCCATCAGATGCATGACAGATGCCCTATCATTGCTGTAGCTAACCCCATCACTGGCACTGTTGGGTGTATTTTACCAGGAGCAGCTGCAAGATGGTCATGAAACTATTTGAACACTCGGAGTAATTTCTACAGCAGGTGATTGCCTTCACTCCTATTGTCTTCTAAGGAACTTCTGACTGGTAACTTGAGGATGCAGAGGATGCCAGTGGCAACTGACGTGAGGAAGGCAGTAAGAAAAAGAAGGACCATCTGAACAGATCAAGGCTAAAGAGAAATGCAGCTTGCCACAATCGTCAGGCTGGGCAAATGGTGATTGGTTCAAAGCAAGAAGAGCTGAGGCAAAAAAGCCAGTATATATGCAGCTGCTTCAGTTCCAAGTGGTGTGCTTCGCACATGCTACTGAAACTCCAGCTTGTGTGACAGGAACATTCATCTGCAGGCAAAGGGGACGTTGTATTATCTACTCCAGGACGATCTTGTTTTCATTTTTATCTTGCGTGTGTTGTCATCTCCTGCTTTGTAGTGCTACAGACTTGTCTTTGCTACAAGTATGAGGCTGCACTAAGCAGTGTGTGGTAATTAAGGCCTTTGAGAGTCATGCATATTTTAATTATTACTTGTTTTATTGTCAAAAGCTTGCCCACATGAGATGCAGTCTTGCATTCCATGTGGAACTGAAATAAGGGTCAACACATTCCTTTAGAACCCCAAATATTAAACAGACATTAATTTGTTTTGAGCTTTGCACATTTTAGATGAGCATAAATCAAGATGTATAACGGTGAAAAAATTTCCTCCATATGTTGGAAAGTTGAACCGAGGCACTAACTCTAAGTGACAAGAAGTGGTGGCTGCAACAGAAAATGATTAAATGATTTGTTTAGCATTTATGTAATGTATGAATGCACCTTGTCTGTGTTAAAGCAAAGTAATGATTGGTTTTCCACCAGCAAGGGCTGTGCATTTTAGTTGTATTCCCTTTTGGGATTCTGAAGTTCTCAGGTTCTGGCTTACACAACAGCAAAGTCTAAACGCAGACCGGTTTTTCATCCATGAAATGGAAGTTAAATAATGCTTGACTGAAGTAGACAAAACAAGAAGATACGTAGACTAACTGGAAACATCAAGATTTGAAAATTACCTGATAGGAAAAGGGAAGGGAGGGGGATCAAAGACGTCCCAGGGAATGAAAAATTCCTCCACAGCACTTCCTGTTCTCTCTGTTATGCTAACCAAGGTAGGATTAGGTTTCAGCTGCCAAAAGAAATAACATTTGTAGATTTTTTTTGGTCTGGGGAAGTGGGATAGAAAGATTTAAGACAGCTTTTTCCAAACTATTTGCTTTTTGTCAAGCAGTCAAGTCTAGTTATTGTTATTAATTTGTATTACAGAGCTACCAAAGTGAGCCTGGATTTCCATTGTATTAGGTGCTGTACAAATATCCAGTCAGAGACTGGTCTTACCTTGAAGAGCCCGCAGTCCAAAGAGACCAGACAAAGGACATTTTGCCCTAGGTTGTATAGCTGCTTAGCAGTTAAGCTAGGAATTATACTCATCTCTCCTGAGTCGTGGCCTGGTACCTCAGCTACTGGAGTACAGTTCTGGAGAACAGAGCCATCATTAAAAGAAATGAGCTTGCCTTCTTGTATCCAAATACAATATAGGGGAGATTGATTCAGCAAAACCAAGATTAATGAGAGTTAGCATAACCTTCTCCTGTTGATGGCTGGCTGCATGAGCTGGAGAAGTTGAGAATGCACCAACTCATTCCTCTGCATGGTCCTTAAGGTTTGCTGTTGGTTTTGTTTTCTGTTATAGGTTCATTTCATATTTAAGGTTCAGAAATGGACAGGGTTTCTGAGCAGGGATTGCATACTGGTCTGACCTTGCACAGTATAGAACCATACCTAGAAATTCAGGTGGCCTCAATTAATCTGTAAGTGTACAAATTAATCTTCAAATGCCTTAATGAACAGCCTGAACATAATGTTGTGGAAAGTGAAAAGCAGGAGGTAGTACACTTTCTGAAGGGTCCCAAAGCAGCAGAACTTCTGACTCAGGGCAAAGGCTGCACTCCAGCTTCACCTTTTCCCAGGTATCTGCCTAGCAGGTACTGACATGTAATGCTGCCTGCTCTGTGACTCCGATAGAAAAGGAGATTGCACTTCTTGTGTGCACTGGAAGTCTTTACCTTAGCCTCATGCTAATACAGAAACAAAAGGTTTTCTGTAGAAAAAAAATCTGAATAAATAAAATAGAATGTAAGTATAAACTTGATCCTGTTTATTCTGAAGTTGTATATCAGCAGGTAATTCCAAATCTGATCCCGTGTGTAAATATTTGAAGTACCATTTGAATTGTGAAGGTCTTTTCTTACATGGGTGAATTTCCTGCTTCTTGTTTTTTTGAATCCTAACCTGGATGTGCACAGGTGACTTCAGCTTTCTGCTGCAGGTGCCTGCGCGGCAGACCGGGAAGCGGCTGGGCTAGCAGCAGATTGGCCCTCGCCTGCTTCTCAAGATGCCAGCGCTTAGCAAAGCAGACCCTCTGAGTTTGCTCACAAGAACAAACTGGAGTAAATATTTAACTTGAGTCTTTGGAGTCTACGGCTTGTACCTTTTTTTATTATTAACCCAGCCCCTGTTTTCCTTTACAGTTGCCCAGCTGCTAGCACACAAGAAACAAAGGACCCTTGAAATAACTTCCTCATGGAGGCATAAGTGAAGGTAAAGTACCTTTTGTATTGTTTCCATACCTATACATGGGAAAGTGGTTGCACATTTCTGTGTTTAGCATTTCGATTAGGACAGAACACCCTTACAATAGCAAGCATTGTTTAATTGTGTTTTTTAAACTACATTGCTAGGCGCATCCCGCTAATTTCATCCTAATTTGGCACAAGCCGAAAAAGCATCTATATATATACAGTATGCACAATGAATTTGTTCAGACATTCACATACCCACCAATACACACAAACTGCTTTCCATCACTTTTTTCTTCACACCAATGGACTTCTCTTCGTAACTATTGGTTTTCTCCTAACTTTTTTCTGTACTTCTCAAGTCTGAGAAGGTCTGCCTCTTATTCTCCCTGTGAAGAGGCATGACTGCACTATGAAGTTCTGAATTTACATCACTTCTTTCACTAAGCTCACACAAACCAGCTGTACCATTTGTTTTGCATTCATCCTTCACCCTTGATTTTTTTCTCTGCTCTTGGGTAAGCTGGGAATTCTAGAAGAAATCTTCTTGGTGAGGTAGGCACACATCAACACAGTAGAGAAATGACTAGGACACTTGTCTCACAATTGTTCTGCCTACTATGTCAATATGGTGTGAGTAATTGCTTTAAAATAATGTTAAATACCTATGTATGCTATGTGGTGACTCAAAATTGGTTTGCAGAGTGAAGGATTCACTTGTTCAAATATTTATTTGCTATGACATAAATTTACATGGAAAACGCTATAACAAAACTTTAGCCAAAGTAATGCATCAAAGGAAATTTGAGTGAAGATACGGAGTGGAAGTTAAAACAAGTTCTTAAAGACATTAAAAAACTGGATGTTCATTGTGGTTTATAATTACATATTAGAAAAACATTACACATTTTCAGAAACAATAACATTTTAATAGAAATGAGGTTTGCGAACTTAAGTAAAAGAGGAACAAATTTTTTCCTGTTTCCAGCTGCTCAGAATACCATTTTATTCCATGAGTAAATCCTGTAAGTCAGCTGTGATCTCTCTCTAGGCAGACAATGCCTCAGCCCCAACACATTCTTTATGAAGACCAGGTGCAATCTCCTCTCTGCACTTCTGCGTGTGTGCTACCTTGTTAGGATGAGCATGTCCAAAACTATTGAGTGCTGCTGGAGAGGAGATTTCCGAATGCACTGCACCTACACTGTTTGCATTTTTATTTTTATGCGAGCAGCATTTGCCCATGGTATGTGCTGCCTTCAGAGTAAAACAGTTCTTTACATTATTTTTGAGCTGTATTGGCAATCAGAGTATTTGGCCTGTAAATACTTAGGGATCTGTGGGCAAAGGTTTGTAGGTGCATTATGAAATGTGGAAGTGGCATGATCACTAAGTGCTGTGAAGACACATCATCTTCATAGTTCCTGAAAACAAACTATAAATAGGTGTTTGGGAGTGGTTCACAGATCTCTGATTCTTGAAAGCCTATTAGATTAGGAAAAAGACTGTGTTATTCAGTGTTTTGATCAGATCCAGCTTTTTATTTAGCCCTAAAGGTCATTGGCACCGTAAGCAAGGGATAATACAGGGACGATAATGTGGCTAAAGGATATTTCCAAAACATCTATCACATATAGCTAGATTCTGTCATTATACTCCCACTGAAGAATACTGAAATGAATGGGAGTATTGGAGTAACAAATTAGTATGTATTGGAAGGATGTCAGAATCCAGGCCCAACTGAAAATCTGAATCATAAGAAAGAAGAAGTAAATGAGGAGCTGTATGAATTTCAGGAGACTGGCACCTTGGTTATGAAGTAAGTGAGAAGTCAATTGTGAAGCTTTGAACCTGTTTCTACGATGGCCAAATTCAGAATTTGCAATTTATTCAATGATCAATAGATAAACAAGAAAAGAAAACACACCAAAACACAAATTTGTCCTCTAATAGAATAGGAGAATTGGCAAGTTGAGAAAGAACCTTGTGTCTGTTCAAAGGTGACCTAGGTCAGTGGAGGATGCATTTGCCTTGTTTTTTGTCAAGAATGTAATGTTTGTTAAGGGTCCATGGATATCTCCATTTCCTGAACCCTTTTTTTTTTTTCCAACCTGGCAATTCTACAAAGCATATGTCAGACTGTAAACATATTTGCTGAGCTTGTTCTGGGTGCTACGAAATGCAAATAAAGACGCTGGCATCAAAAGGAGATGGAGTGCTTTGAAGATGAAGGGCTTGACAAAGAGCCAAGGAGCCAATGGACCAGTGAGAACTGGAATTCTCATAGGACTTAAAGGACACTATGCCTGTTGGTGAAAGCAAAAACACATCAGAAAAGAACCAGGAGACATCTCCATTTGATTTCCCCTGGATAATTGGTTAGGCCAATAGGGCTGCCTCAACTCAGCTTCAGAACTGGAGTAGTTAAGGAAAAAGTGGATAAGGAACGTACTTGAGAGTTGTTCCAGAGAAGGTGGGAAATGAGAACTTGCTACATTCTATATTGCCTGTGTTAAAATCCCTCAAGCTCCAACAGTAAGAATCCTACCTCAACAGGACTTTGAGCTCTGTAGGGGTTTTGGTTCACTGGTTGGTTAGTTTTTAGGTTGGGGGTGGTTTTTTTTCAGTTGGGTTTTTTTTGTTTGTTTGGGTTTTTTTGCTTGGTTGGTTGATTTGCTGGGTTTTATTTTAGTGCTAGGACCCAATTCCAAAAACATTCTGTTGATACTAAAGGATAGGATATGTGGGATACCACCTTATCAGACTTCAGCGGCACATGAACAGAAAGCATAAAAGCAACATTTTCCAGCACCACTGCCCCATCCAGGCTCAGTGGCATTATTTGGACTATAGATAAATTAGACTTTCTTGGAGAAAAAAGTCTGAAGCAAACAGCTTTTTGTGCCTCACTCCATCTCTTAACATGCTTCTCGTCTGTGTAACTCCACAGCAAAAGACTGAATTGGCTAGCAGCAATGTGCAGTGTCAAGTGTTAAAACAGAGTGGTAATCATAGAAATAACAATAACACTACCCCATTATATGATCAAGCCTTCTTTTTCAGAGTCTGATGATGTTAAAATAAATGGAATTATGTTGCTTTTCATTTTTTTAAGTCACTAAATTCCAAAAGAGGATTTACCCCATTTCTACAATGTGCTTAAGGACTTAGAGCGCACAATCAAATGCAGATTTATTAGGGGCATGAGGGGTTGGCATACGGCATTCTCTGTTAAAGCTGCTCAGTGCCTTTTCACTCTGGTCAAGGAGGATTTTTTTCATCTTTATCATTATTCATGAGACCCATATGTGGCCTTGCATTTTCCAGAGCTTTTTTTTTTTTAATTATTTTTTTTTTTTATTGCACAGAAAAAGTGAAGAGCACTCTTTACTATAAACAGCAAGGAAAACTGATGTCATGGGTAGGACTTAAAAAAAACGTGAATTGGAGAAAATATTACACAAACGTCTCTAGTGGGTTTTCCCTGTTTTTTATTGACATAATCAGTGAGAATACTTCCACTGACTTCAGTGAATGTTAGATCAAATCACAGTGTCTCTCTGACTCCCCCCCTCTGCTGGCAATTCAGTTCTTGCTGTGCTGCCAGAGCTGCACGGGATCACTGAGCTTTGCAAAACAATCTTTCAAGAAGTCATACAGTAGCATTCCTCATTTGAGTCGAAGGATGAAGCACTTAAGAAAACTCCAGGGCAGTGGAAAGCAGAACAAGTAATAGATGCTAGGGAAGGACAGGTAGACTTGGCAATCTAAACTGTACCTGTTTACAATTTTTAGTGGCTGGAACCAAGCACATGGACTGTGATTGACACCTGGTTAATAAGATAGTGTTTCTGGTTCAAACGTAAGGACCGAGCATTCAGGAAAGGCATCTTGGACTTTTACCAGACTTCACTTGATAACCCAAATCAATTTCCACCACTAAGCCAACAAAGTGTTACATTATTCTTATATTTTGAAACACAAAATAAAAAACATACAATCCAGTGACTGCAGATAAAATTATTTCACACGCTTTTGAAAGCCACTGCAATTTACAGAATACACAACACTGGTGCAGTCCATGCTCTGCAGTATCTCACATTATAGATCTTAAAAATTGTTCTTTGCAATGTGCAGGAAGATGTGATGGCTCTATCTGAAATATTTAGCTTGTATGCATACATGATGTGAGAGTGGTTTGTCTGACAAGAATATTTTCCTACTCCTGTTTCGCAGCCCTTCTTGATGCAGATTTTTTTTTAATCTGCTCTGCACAATTCTTTACTTTGTTCAGCACAAAGGCATGAAAGTTGCCAAATGCAAATGGTGAACTCTATTGGAGGAAGACAAGTCCAGTCCTTTAAGTAAACTTTACCACCAGTGTTTAGAAATTTCCTCTCTCAATAGAAGCAGAAGCATTTCTTTTCAATGTTTCTTCTGGCCAGCTATGAATGTTTTAAATGTATAACACAGAAAACTGGGATACTATGGAGGTCCTGACCTTGAACAGAAACTTAAAATTCTCTGTCTTTGATGGAAAAAGTCTCACCTGAAAATAAATTACCGAATATTTTTTGCTGTCATGGGAAGCTACTGAATTCCCAGGTATCTGCTCAATTCTAAAGACAGCTGTTTTCCTCCCCCAGACCCAACTTAAAGCAGCACAGAAGCATGCAGTGAGCTGAGTTTATTGAGTTGGTAGGCAGATTATTCTGCAATAGTGGAGTATGAAACAGTCTCAGCTGAAAATGAAATTACTAAAGTTCAAGAGAATGGCAGGGATGTCTGTCTTAGGCAAACGAAGTTCTAGGTTTTATTAACCCAGATATGGTTTTATCTAAATTGCCAAATCAGTGCCGCAGATTGCCTGGTTGCTTAGTTTTCTTCTGGCATAATTCTGTGTACAGAAACAGTGTTTGAGAAGAGGAGAAAGCACAATCAGTGTTTAACTAAAAAAAGGTTTTGGATAATATTTCCTGTTAACTTGAAGAAAAGCACCTTTCCTCCGTGTTCTTTTAGTGCCGATGAAAGGTCTTAGACAACATGCAGGAAAAGGATTTGCTGGTTTGGGACTGTTGTATTTTCAAAAATAACCTTGCCTTGTTCCCAGCTTACATTTGGAAAATCCTCCTAGGTTAATTTGTTCTCCAGTACTCAACCACATGAAACGTAAAGCGAAAGAAAGGCGGTTTCTTCTTTTCGTTTCCTCTGCACCGCGGCAGAACGAGATAATCCCGCTGTGCCAGCGGCCGAGCCGGCAGGTCCGTGCCCGGGACCCAGCGGCCGGGGGTGGCGGCCGGGCCGGGCCGGGCCGAGCCTCATGGCGGCAGCGGGGAGCGGGGAGCTGGAGGCGGCGGGGCCGGCGGCGCGCACCCCCCGTGCGGCCGTGGTGCTGAAGGGATAGCGCCCGCCCCCGGCCCGCCCCGCCCGGCCCCCGCCGCCCCCGGCCCGCACCACCGCGCCGGCCGCTCCCGCTCCCCCCCCGCACCGCGCCGGGCCCTCCCGCTCCCCCCCGCACCGCGCCGGGCCCTCCCGCTCCCCCCCGCACCGCTCCGGCCGCTCCCGCTCCCCCCCGCACCGCGCCGGGCCCTCCCGCTCCCCCCGCACCGCGCCGGGCCCTCCCGCTCCCCCCAGCACCGCTCCGGCCGCTCCCGCTCCCCCCAGCACCGCTCCGGGCCCTCCCGCTCCCCCCGCACCGCTCCGGCCGCTCCCGCTCCCCCCGCACCGCGCCGGGCCCTCCCGCTCCCCCCGCACCGCTCCGGGCCCTCCCGCTCCCCCCGCACCGCGCCGGGCCCTCCCGCTCCCCCCGCACCGCGCCGGGCCCTCCCGCTCCCCCCGCAACCGCTCCGGCCGCTCCCGCTCCCCCCGCACCGCGCCGGGCCCTCCCGCTCCCCCCCGCAACCGCTCCGGCCGCTCCCGCTCCCCCCGCACCGCGCCGGGCCCTCCCGCTCCCCCCGCACCGCTCCGGCCGCTCCCGCTCCCCCCCGCACCGCTCCGGCCGCTCCCGCTCCCCCCCGCACCGCTCCGGGCCCTCCCGCTCCCCCAGCACCGCTCCGGCCGCTCCCCGCTCCCCCCGCACCGCTCCGGCCGCTCCCGCTCCCCCAGCACCGCTCCGGGCCCTCCCGCTCCCCCCGCACCGCTCCGGGCCGCTCCCGCTCCCCCCGCACCGCTCCGGGCCCTCCCGCTCCCCCCAGCACCGCTCCGGCCGCTCCCGCTCCCCCCGCACCGCTCTGGGCCCTCCCGCTCCCCCCGCACCGCGCCGGCCGCTCCCCGCTCCCCCCCGCACCGCTCCGGCCGCTCCCGCTCCCCCCCGCACCGCTCCGGCCGCTCCCGCTCCCCCCCGCACCGCGCCGGGCCCTCCCGCTCCCCCGCACCGCTCCGGCCGCTCCCGCTCCCCCCGCACCGCGCCGGGCCCTCCCGCTCCCCCCGCACCGCTCCGGGCCCTCCCGCTCCCCCCGCACAAAAAGCGCAGCGCTGGCAAAGGGCTTCTGCAGCGCTTTCTGGGAGCAAAGGTGTCAAAACAACTGTGTTCCTGTCCCAAAACTGGCTTTACTGCAGGACCACGGAATTGTTTGGGTTGGAAAACACCTTTAAGATCATCGAGTCCAACCATTAAGCTAAACACTGCCAAGGCCACAGCTAAACCATGTTCCCTAAGTGCCACATCTGCGCATCTTTTATACACCTCCAGGGATGAGGACTCAACCGCTTCCCTGGGCAGTGGGGTTCCAATGACTGACAATCCTTTGGTGAAGAATTTTTTTCCAATCAATCTGAACCGCTCCTGGTGCAACTTGAGGCCATTTCCTCTTGTCCTATCGCTTGTTACTTGGGTAAAGAGACCAACACCCGCCTCACTATCACCTCCTTTCAGGTAGTTGTAAAATATGATAAGGTGTTCCCTCAGCCTCCTTTCCTGCAGGCTAAACAAGCCCAGCTCCCTCAGCCTCTCTCATAAGACTTGCTCTCTCTCAACTCTTCAGCAGCTTCGTTGCTTTTCTATGGACGTGCTGCAGCATGTCAATGTCTACGGACAATGCCCACTGCGCCCCATGGAACTGCATTTCTCCTCCCCAGTAACACTTGCTGAAATTTGCAATACTACAGTAGTACTTCACGCCCCCAGTAAAGGTTTGCTGTGCTGCCTTACCAACACAGAGCAAAGAATTGGTCTGCAGCCTGAATTGCCTACAGCTTAATTAGCTATGACACACATTACTCCTTGTGCTAAA